>NC_139146.1:123543873-124845157 GCF_964270905.1 Leucopleurus acutus | reverse complement strand
ATGCACCCCAATGTTCATTGCAGCACTATTTACAATAGCCAGGTCATGGAAGCAACCTAAATTCCCATCAACAGACGAATGGATCGAGAAATTGTGATACATATGTACAATGGAATATTACTCAGCCATAAATGGGAATGAAATTGAGTCATCTGTAAGGACGTGGATGGATCTGGAGACTGTCATACAGAGTAAAGTGAGTCAGAAAGAGAAAAACAAATATCGTATATTAACGCATATATGTGGAATCTAGAAAAATGTTACAGATGAAACGGTTTGCAAGGCAGAAATAGAGACACAGATGTAAAGGACAAACGTATGGACAGCAAGGGGGAAAGCAGGGGCTGGTTGGGGAGTGGTGGTGGTGGGATGAATTGGGAGATTGACATATATACACTAATATGTATAAAATAGGTAACTAATAAGCTGCTGTATAAAAAGTAAATAAAATAAAATTCAAGAGAAAAAGAACTATTGATGGAGATATTTTTGTGAATACTTTTGATTTTTTTTTTACACGTGTATTGCTTCACAGCTTTATTTTTAAAATCACAAGCAGTTCAAAGTGACCATTATTGAGGCCTCTGTTAAAAGATTTTCCAGCAGAGCTACACCAGTTTTAAGCTTAAACAATATTGCACTTTAAGATGAATTTAACTTTCAGGATCTTCTTCAAAAAGAAAAGTATTGCTTCCACCTGTGCTTTTCATAGACTAAAAGCATACTGCAGAAAACTCAACTTAAAAATTAGCACTGCATGGTACAGTAACATAATAAAGTACCTGCCCATTTTATAATCCTAGAGAACACTTCATTGTAAGAAATTGTTTAGCCCATAATTAGTATAAAATGTGCACAATATTTTTCATTCAGTGGTCCAAGGTATGAAGGTTCCCAGATACAATCTTGTTCTCTAATACTGCTCCAGGTGGGATGTCAATTCAGTCACCATGATTTGCGATGACGATAACCGTTCCCTGTAATAAAACATTCTTGTCAAATGTTATATCTCCTGAAACTGTGAGGTGATCCAATTCAAGCATATCTGGTATGCTTTCAAATCTCCTTAGATAATCCTGAACCTTCGTAAAAGGACCGCCTAATTTAACCAAGGACACTGTAGGAAATTCCCGCTTTTCACTCATTGTCAGAGATCCTGCATTAAGACTATAAAGGTTTGACATCACAAGCAAGAGATCTGATGTGGTTTTGACAGGCAGAAAACGGCTCCTAGGAACATTAATACCTAGAGAGTTCTCAAAGCTTTTAATGGCAGCCCCTACTGCAGTTTCCAACTGAATGACATTCAGGCCTCCATCCAAAGTCTTTGGATTTACAATGATTTCCATGTCAATAGCATTCTGCTCCTGCAGTCTTTTAACTGCTGTAAGAGAGATCCATAGGTTGTTTGTATTAAATATTTTGAATTTTGATACAGATTTATACTCATCAGCATATGCTTTTGGCACTTGAGCAATTTCCATCAGTCTCAATTTGCCTTCATACTGAGTGAGTGTCCCACCCTTTACATCTGCATGTGTTTTATTTGTGACTTCCATGACAAATTGACAAGGTTTTCCATTGGGTGGGTTTGTTAGATGATTAAGAATATAAAGATCCACTGTGGTACACAGATTATCTATGTTGGACTCAAAAATATACCCTTTGCCTTCTCCTATAAAGGTATAAAGCAAACCAGAGTTGTAGAAACCAGCATAAATATTTCCATAACCCGGAGGGTACCAGGCTTCTGTATTTTCCCCTGAGAATGAAACATTCTTTGCTACAGGTAGTAAAGATTCTTTATTAATCCTCAGGTACCTGGTTTGATTAAAAGTGTAGATTTTCACACGACAGTGATTCTACTTCTGTAGTATTTTTTTTGCATCTTCATCCATGTTTTCTGTATCTGTGAGTCTGTTTCTGTTTTGCTATATACCTTCATTTGTACTATTTTTTAGATTCCATGTATAAGTGATATCCTACAGTATTGGTCTTTCTCTGTCAAATTTATTTCACTAAGCATAATATTCTCTAGGTCCATCCACATTGCTGCAAATGGTAGAATTTCATTCTTTTTAATGGCTGAGTAATATTCCTTCGTATATATTTACCACATCTTCTTTATCCATTTGTCTGTTGATGGACACTTGGGTTGTTACCATATCTTGTCTATTGTAAATAGTACTGCTAATGAACATTGAGGTGCATGTATCTTTTCGAATTAGTGTTTGAATTTTTTCTGGATATATATCCAGAAGTGGAATTGCTGTATTTGACTATTCTTTAGATGAAAAATAGTTTGTGATTCATAGATGAACCAAGCCAATGTAACTCAAGATTATTGATTGAAAGCTGACAGGCAGGTAGGAAACCAGCATTCACTGAGATTATCCTATCATTTAAACTTCCAACAACATTTTTTGGGAAAAAGGTTATTTTTTCCTATATTACACGTGATAACTTGCTTAAGATCAGGCATCTCCTTAGGGACAAGACTAAGATTGTAACTTGGTTTCATGGGATGACTTGTTTAGGAATAGCAATTCTGGCTCTACTTATGGAATTTCTTTCTACTTTGAAGATTACGAGAAACAAGGGAAAGAGGAAACTACTTGGTCATCATGATTTGAAAAAAATTTTATAGAATTTATCAGTTCTGGAAAAAATTACAACAAAGGAGTAATTTTACTAGAGAGGAAGAGCAGAGAATCAAAACTCTCCCCAAGACCCCTCATTTCACCTTTGGAAGAGGAATAAAGCTGGTACATGGCAAATAAAACTTCCAGCCTGAAGTTTGCCAAAAAGTGAAAGAAGATTGTATTGTCTTTTTACTCTTGTCAGTGCAATCTTTATAGCTCAAGGAAAAAGACTATCAAGCCATATGTGGTTCGATATAATTCCTGATGTCATTTGTATGAACTAACAGCATTTCCTGACTGTTTTGCTCTCCTTTGAGACTTTTTACATGTCATACTGGTTCAGATACAACCACAAGGGTATGGTAGGAGATTACACAAGTAAATTAGTCCTTTTCTCTATTCAAAGTCAGAAAAGAAAGTAGATCCCAATTTGGATCAAAAGCAAGTGGTTTTGAAAATATTTTTTATTGTATTTAGTCCTTGTCCCTTTCTTCTTCCATGGGTCTTGGGAGGAAGATTTTAATATTTCTTATATATGATTCAGGTCATCTACTTTAAGGTTAAATTTAGTTATTTAAGGTTGTATCCAGTGAAAAGCTTTCTTTGGTGTACTTTCTAGAAATACAATGCTAATAATTAAGGAGGATCAGAAAACTGCAATTCTTTGGAACAGACTATTCCAGCACAAAACTGAAACCATGTGCCTATTTCAAAGATATTTGAAAAGAACGCATGGAACATATCACATTTCGACTCATCTTGGGTTTAATGTCAGTGGGATAGAAAAGGAAGGCTAAAATAACTGTCTAAACCTGATTATGATTCTTGACCTGTTAAGAATTTCTCTTACGATGTAGGAAGTGAGATTATTATCTTTTCAGAGGGGTCAACACAAGGGGAAGGGTTAGAAGAGTGTGTGGCAATCAAAATAAAAACAAAATAAAAATAAAACACACCCCCTCTTCTGCCCTAACACCTCATAAAAATAAAATTCTAACCAAAACAATGAAAACCCAAGAGCTCTAAACAAATCCTAGTACACTGAAAGATCCCAATAAAAATATGTAGTATTATATAAAAAAAATTATCAGGATGCTTTGAAAGCTGTGGGACATCTAGCCAGATGGGGACAGGGTATAAAAAGATAGAAAGAGTAAAGTTCTGTTGTAATCATAAGGCATTTCCAAAAACCTCTGGAAAAAACCTTAGGGGCATGAACTGTGAATTCACTCCACAACATAAGGCATCTTTGCCAGTTTTGGTTCCTTTACTTTCAGGGTTCATCAGTGAGCCTGCTACAAATTAAGACTTGATTTAAAAAAAACTCCTTAAAGAGTCTGAAAAAGAATATACTTATATAACGAATCACTGTGCTGTACACCTGAAACTAACACAACATTGTAAATCAACTCTACTTCAATAAAAAACATTAAGGGACACATAGTTTTCGAGGGCAGGAGCCCTCTGTGTCCCCCTTTGCCTGGCAAAGCAATAAAGCTATTCTTTTTTCTTCACCCAAAACTCTGTCTCTGAGATTCGTTCCGGCACTGGTGCACAGAGGCCGAGCTTTCGGCATCATTAGGACTCTGCACTTTCACTGCCGAGGGTGAGGGTTCAATCCCTGGTCAGGGAACTAAGATCCTGCAAGCCATGTGGTGCACCCTCCCACCCCCCCGCAAAAAAAGATGAAAATTATAGTGGAAATACCACTAGCTATTTGAATCTCATTAGTTATATGATAATCAAGAATAAAGCAAAAAAATAGCCAATGAACATCACCATGTTAGAGTTTTCAATATTACCATTATTTATCCAAATTTTAAAAACCTGAATAAAATCCTAACATTCTGTGAAAAAAAAGCATATACGAAGTCTTTGTACAGGGAAATAAAAATCAAGTTTGAACAATGTCATATGGTGAAGACCACAGTTTTCGCTTTTTTAGCTTGGGATGCATTTCATTCTTATCAGCAGAAGTTTTCTCCAATCAGCTGGTCTGTTTCTAAGGAGAAGAAATCTGAATAGTAAACTCTTTTAAGTGCACAAAATCATTTCATTGTAAAGAAAGACAGGTACTGATGGTTTTGGCCAAAATTATGGCCAAAGTGACATGATGCATCTGGGTTTGGATATAGCTATAGTCTAAGGATTAATAATGGTACTAGCACAACTTGTCAAAGCTGACCACCTTGAGAAGAAGTAGTCTGAGTTGAATCTTCTAGTTTTTCCAGTTTGGTTGACTTCCTCTTTTCAGAGTCAGAATTTTCTATGCATCAACTATTGTGCAAATATGGTTTTTTTGTTTGGGATGTTCGTTTTTTAAATATTGAGCTGCATGAGCTGTCTATATATTTTGGAGGACTATCCTTTGTCTGTTGATACGTTTGCAAATATTTTTCTCCTATTCTGAGGGTTGTCTTTTTGTCTTATTTGTAATTTCGTTTGCTGTGCAAAAGCTTTTAAGTTTCATTTGTTTATTTTTGTTTTTATTTCCATTACTCTAGGGGGTGGATCAAAACAGATCTTTCTTTGATTTATGTCAAAGAGTGCTTTTTCCATGTTTTCCTCTAAGAGTTTTATATTGTCCGGTCTTACATTTAGGTCTTTAATCCATTTTGAGTTTATTTTTGCATATGGTGTTAGGGAGTGTTGTAATTTCAGCCTTTTACATGTAGCTGTCCAGTTTTCCCAGCACCACTTGTTGAAGAGACTGTCTTTTCTCCATTGTATATCCTTGCCTCATTCATCATAGATAAGTTGACCATAGGTGCATGGGTTTATCTCTGGGCTTTCTATCCTGTTCCATTGATCTATATTTCTGTTTTTGTGCCAGTACCATATTGTCTTGATTACTGTAGCTCTGTAGTATAGTCTGAAGTCAGGAAGTCTGATTCCTTCAGCTCCGTTTTATTCCCTCAAGACTGCTTTGGCTATTTGAGGTCTTTTTTGTCTCAATACAAATTTTAAGATTGTTGTTCTAGTTCTGTAAAAAATGCCATTGGTAATTTGATAGGAATTGCATTGAATCTGTAGATTGCTTTGGGTAGTATAGTCATTTTCACAATATTGATTCTTCCAATCCAAGAACATGGTATATCTCTTCATCTGTTTGTATCATCTTTAATTTCTTTCATCAATGTCTTGTAGTTTTCTGCATACAGGTCTTTTGTCTCCCTAGGTAGGTTTATTCCTAGGTATATTATTATTTTTTTGCGGTGGTAAAGGGGAGTGTTTCCTTAATTTTTCTTTCAGATTTTTCATCATTAATGTATAGGAATGCAAGAGATTTCTGTGCATTAATTTTGTATCCTGCAACATTACCAAATTCATTTATTAGCTCTAGTAGTTTTCTGGTGGCATCTTTAGGATTATCTATGTATAGTATTATGTCATCTGCAAACAGTGACACTTCTACTTCTTCTTTTCCAATTTGTATTCCTTTTATTTCTTTTTCTTCTCTGACTGTTGTGGCTAGGACTTCCAAAACTATGTTGAATAATAGTGGTGACAGTGGACATCCTTGTCTTGTTCCTAATATTGGAGGAAGTGCTTTCAGTTTTTCACCATTGAGAATGATGTTTGCTGTCGGTTTGTCATTTATGGCCTTTATTATGTTGAGGCAGCTTCCCTCTATGCCCACTTTCTGGAGAGTTTTTTTTTTATCATAAATGGGTGTTGAATTTTGTCAAAAGCTTTTACTGCATCTATTGAGATGATCATATGGTTTTTATTCTTCAATTTGTTAATATGTTATATCACATTGATTAATTTACGTATATTGAAGAATCCTTGCATCCCTGGGATAAATCCCACATGATCATAGAGTATGATTCTTGTGTTGTTGGAGTGTGTTTACTAGTATTTTGAGGACGATTTTTGCATCTATATTCATCAGTGTTATTGGTCTGTAATTTTCTTTTTTGTAGTAGCTTTGTCTGGTTTCAGTATCAGGGTGATGGTGGCCTCGTAGAATGAGTTTGGGAGTGTTCCTTCCTCTGCAATGTTTTTGGAAGCATTTGAGAAGGATGGGTGTTAGCTCTTCTCTAAATGTTTGATAGAATTCACCTGTGAAGCCATCTGGTCCTGGACTTTTGTTTGTTGGAAGACTTTTAATCACACTTTCAATTTTATTACTTGTGATTGGTCTGTTCATGTTTTCTATTTCTTCCTTGTTCAGTCTTGGAAGGTTGTACCTTTCTAAGAATTTGTCCATTTCTTCCAGGTTATCCATTTTATTGGCATAGAGTTGCTTGTAGTAGTCTCTCATGGTGCTTTGTATTTCTGCGGTGTCTGTTGTGACTTCTCCTTTTTCATTTCTAATTTGTGCCCTCTCCCTCTTTTTCTTGATGAGTCGGGCTAATGGTTTATCAATTTTGTTTACCTTCTCAAAGAATCAGCTTTTAGTTTTATTGATCTTTGCTATTTTCTTTGTTTCTATTTCATTTATTTCTGCTCTGATCTTTATGCATTCTTTCCTTCTACTAACTTTGGGTTTTGTTTGTTCTTTCTTTCGTTCCTTTAGGTGTAAGGTTATATTGTGTATTTGGGATTTTTCTCATTTCTTGAAGTAGGTTGTATTGCTATAAACTTTCCTCTTAGAACTGCTTTTGCTTCATCCCATAGGTTTTGGATCATCGTGTTATCATTGTAATTTGTCTCTATGTATGTTTTGATCTCCTCTTGATTTCTTCAGTGATCTCTTGATTATTTAGTTAAGTATTTTTTAGCCTCCATGTGTTTGTATTTTTTACGTTTTTTTCCCCTGTAATTGATTTCTAATCTCATAGCATTGTGGTCAGAAAAGATGTTTGGTATTAATTCAGTTTTCTTAAATTTACTGCGACTTGATTTGTGACCCAAGATGTGATCTATCCTGGAGAATGTTCCATGTGCACTTGAGAAGAAAGTGTAATCTGTTGTTTTTGGATGGAATGTCCCATAAATATCAATTAACACTATCTGGTCTAGGGTGTCATTTAAAGTTTGTGTTTCCTTATTAATTTTCTGTTTGGATTATCTGTCCATTGGGATAAGTGTGTTAAAGTCCCCCACTATTATTGTGTTACTGTCGATTTCCTCTTTAATAGCTGTTAACAGTTACCTTATGTATTGAGGTGCTCCTATGTTGGGTGCATATATATTTATAATTGTTGTATCGTCTTCTTGGATTGATCCCTTGATCATTTTGTAGTGGCCTTCTTTGTCTTTTTAACATTCTTTGTTTTAAAGTCTATTTTATCTGATATGAGTATTGCTACTCCAGCTTTTTTTTTGCTTTCCATTTGCATGGAATATCTTTTTCCATCCCCTCACTTTCAGTCTGCATGTGTCCCTAGGTCTGAAGTGGGTCTCTTGTAGACAACATATATATGGATTCCGTTTTTATATCCATTCAGCGAGCCTGTGTCTTTTGGTTGGATCATTTAATACATTCACGTTTAAGGTGATTATCAGTAAGTATGTTCCTATTACCATTTTCTTAATTGTTATGGGTTTGTTTTTGTAGATCCTTTTCTTCTCTGTGTTTCCCACTTAGAGAAGTTCCTTTAGCATTTGTTATTGAGCTGGCGTGGTGGTGCTGAATTCTCTTAGCTTTTGCTTGTCTGTAAAGCTTTTGAGTTCTCCATTGAATCTGAATGAGATCCTTGTAGAGTAATCTTGTTTGTAGGTTTTTCCCTTTCATCACTGTAAATATATCATGCCACTCCCTTCTGGCTTGTAGAATTTCCACTGAGAAATCAGCTGTTAACCTTATGGGAGTTCCCTTTTATGTTATTTTTTGTGTTTCCCTTGTTGCTTTCAATAATTTTTCTTTGTCTTTATTTTTTGCCAATTTGATTACTGTGTGCCTTGGTGTGTTCCTCCTTGGGTTTACCCTGCCTGGGACTCTCTGTGTTTCCTGGACTTGGGTGGCTATTTCCTTTCCCATGTTAGAGAAGTTTTCTACTATCCTTCTAGTATATTTTTCATTTCAGTTATTATATTGTTCACCTCTGTTTGTTCTTTAAGTGTTCTAGGCATTTGTTCTTTAATTCTTCTAGGTCTTTGTTAAACATTTCTTGCATCTTCTCGATCTTTGTCCCATTCTTTTTCCAAGGTCCTGGATTATCTTCACTATCATTATTCTGAATTCTTTTTCTGGAAGGTTTCCTATCTCCACTTCATTTAGTTGTTTTTCTGGTGTTGTATCTTGTTCCTTCATCTGGTATATAGCTCTCTGCCTTTTCATCTTGTCTGTTTTTCTGTGAATGTGGTTTTTGTTCCACAGGTTGCAGGATTGTAGTTCTTCTTGCTTCTGCTCTCTGCCCTCCGAGGATGAAGCTATCTAATTGGCTTGTGCAAGTTTCATGATGGGAGGGATTGGTGTGTGCAGAGCTCAGTAAAACTTTAATCTGCTTGTCTGCTGATGGGTGGGCCTGGGTTTCCTCCCTCTTGGTTGTTTGGCCTGAGGCAACCCAACACTGGAGTCTACCTGCCTCTTTGGTGGGGCCAATGGCAGACTCTGGGAAGGCTCACATCAAGGAGTACTTCCCAGAACTTCTGCTGCCAATGTCCTTGTCCTCAAGGAGCCACCCCCCTGCCTCTGCAGGAGACTCTCTAACTCTAGCAGGTAAGTCTGGTTCAGTCTCCTATGGGGTCACTGCTCCTTTCCCTGGGTCCTGATGTGCATGCTACTTTGTGTGTGCCCACCAAGAGTGGAGTCTCTGTTTCCCCCAGTCCTGTCGAAGTCTTTCAATCCGCTAGCTTTCAAAGTCTGATTCTCTAGGATTTCCTCCTCCTGTTGCGGGACCCCCAGCTTGGGAGGCCTGACGTGGGGCTCATAACCTTCACTCTAGTGAGTGGACTTCTGTGGTATAAGTTCCCCAGTTTGTGAGTCACCCACCCAGCAGTTATGGGATTTGATTTTATTGTGATTGCGCCCCACCTACCATCTCATTGTGGCTTCTTCTTTGTCTTTGGATGTGCGATATCTTTTTTGGTGAGTTCCAGTGTCTTCCTGTCGATGATTGTTTAGCAGTTAGTTGTGATTCCATTTCTCTCAGAAGTGGGAGTGAGCACACATCCTTCTACTCCGCCATCTTGAACCAATCCCTTCAAATTCTCCTAGTTTCTATTTTTGATTGGGTTTTTTTTTGTTTTTTGTTTGTTTTGAGAATGAATCCAAAGAATGATTATTATAAGACAGAAAAGGAATAAGTGTCAGTCATCCATAATTTCTGTGAATCCCAATCCCATGCAGAGATGTAAGGCTGTCTTCTGAAGAACTAAAAATATAAAATGATTAGCTACTTAATGACTTTATCCTGTTCTTTGGAAAGAATTGTGTAAGTTTATTTCTTCAGCAACCACTCTGTAGACTTAAGTAAAATTAATAAGATTTATCTTTACAACCCTTCTCTCATAACTCTTGTCCCACAGTTCAAGTCATATGTAGAATTTGGATTCTTTTGATAACAGACATCCAATGTTAAGGGACCGTATTTTGAAACTTAACAAAATGTCTGGGTTTTGTTATGGAACAATCTGCATGAATCTCTTGATGATATTGGGAAAGGGAAATCTGCCAGCATTATTGCTTCCACTTAGTGACTAAACACAGAAAGCCTTTCTCCAGTATGGCAAATATTGAGAAATTTGGATTTCCACAGTTTACAAAAACCTTTCTTTGTAAGAAAAAGTGATTAATATTTTTTTTGCAAAATGATTTGATAAAAGGAAAATTTCAAGTGATCATCTGTGTGTTTATTTGTATATTTCAGTGATTCTTAGCCAGGAGCATGTTTAGATGTCTAAAGCATTTTGGTTGTCATGATTGGGGGGAATTAAGAAGGGGTTTGTGAATGAGGTACTATTTGCAGTAGAGGTTGATGAATAGGGAAATTTCAATGGTCTTTGTGTCTGCACAAGTCAGGGTAGAGAGGCTGAAATCCATGGGACATGTTTGGAGATTGACAAGCAGTTTAATTTGCTTGGTGTCAGAAGAGCTGAGATGCATTTGTACAAAACCCAGGATGAAATTGGGAACATCTGATGGATTTTGAACAAGCAGGTACCATGGTCCGAATGTGATCACATGAAGGATATTCTGATAAAAGCACATAAGATGGACTGGAATAGAGAGCTGAAGGGACAGGAAATTGTCCTCAGGATGGAGGCAAGAGTGGTTGAAGGGAATGGATGAGAGAGCAACAACTGCAGAATATTGCAGAATTAGACTTGATCTG
This sequence comes from Leucopleurus acutus, assembly GCF_964270905.1. NCBI lineage: Eukaryota > Metazoa > Chordata > Mammalia > Artiodactyla > Delphinidae > Leucopleurus > Leucopleurus acutus. Next base: position 124,834,290 of record NC_139146.1, on the reverse strand, counting down.
ATATGAGTTGATCATGCATTAACTGTGGGGGACAATAAATGAGGAGGAACTGGAGAAGGTACCGAGGTTTTGAACCTGAGGACTTGGAGGACATAGGGATATTCACAGATATAGGAACAGTAAAGGGAGAAGCTGGTTTTAATGAAAAGATGATTCCTCTTTGAACATGCTGAATTAAAGATGCTGGAGGATGTCCAAGTGAAGTCATCTAGCAGTCAGTTGGAATGGTAGGATTAAAGATTAGGACAGTAGATAGGGGCAAGAAGGCAGAAATGTGGTTGTCTTTTTCACAGAGGAGTGGTTAACATGGATACGGTGTGATAGTAGAACTTTGGTTAGAAAACAATAGTGTATAGAAGCCAAGGATGATGCTAAACATCTTACTATACACAGGATAACCTTTTTCCCCTTTCCATAGGATAACATTTCTCTGGCTTAAATGTCAATATTTCTGAGGTTGAGAAACTTGTTATAATGCTTTCTTCTTTCTTAAAAATTCAACTGTCTGCATGATTTGTGATGGCCTACTAACCCTAATTTATACCCCCCAATATGGCTAAAGCCCAGCACCTGCTAAGCCCATCTTTCCAATGTTGTACAGATCAGAGAGGGTAGTGAGAGGCCAGCCCTCTGTCCCCACCTGACTTCAGAATATCTTGCTGTGAGATCAGTTCCCTACCAGCATTTTACAAACATTGATATTGTGCACAGTGTGCAACAACAAAAACATTACATAAAAGTTGCTTAAGAAACAAAATCAAATGGCTAAACTCTTATCCCTTCTCTCACCCCCCATAAATGTACCAGAGTCAGCCTGCACTATCACTAGCCTTTTAGTCATTAAAAACAATTAAATAAGACTGAGAGGGAAACAGACTCCATTCTCCTCCTTGGCATAAGCCTATAGAACTGTAGTCCATTTTGGATAAAGTATTTTGCATTTTATGACCACTTTAGTTTACTATAGAAGAGAAACATCAAACATCTTTATCTAATTTATTAAGGTATACATTCTCCAGGTTTGTCTGATGATTGGAGCATATTTGCCCTTTCCCACATATTTGAATAGAGAAGGAACATATGCATTTACCTCCTTGTTGTATTCTGAAATGTTTGTTTGTAGTTGTTATGTTAGTACCATCTTCATAAGTCTGTGCTTGTTTCCATAGTACATATGCAGTCCTATAGCTTCTTTAAAAGGTGATTTATTTTTTTTCAGTGAATTAGAATTTCTTGCCTTTGTACTCTGTACTCTGCTTTTTTTCTTTTCTTTTTGAAAAAAATCCTTGGTTTGAGAATAAAAGCAAGTAGAGAGATGAGAGGACGGCACACATCAAATGTGTTTAACCTATGAGAAATACATATGGGTTCCCTTTGTGTTATATAGTTCTTTCCTAAGATTATTTTTGAATCTGTGCAGTGTAATGAACTAAGTAGAACATCCAGGTGTCCAGTCCATTCAGTACAATGAACATTATCATGTTCAATGTTATTGCACCTAAAATCACTGGACAAACCCTGTATTTTTACAGTTGAGGAAGATAAAGCTTGCCTTATATAAGGCCTCCTTATATGAGGAAAGGAGCTTGACTTGCTTGGCCAGGAGCTTTTAACTCTTTAAAAGAGCAGGGATTTGAACTCATGCAACCTGAAAACAAATTCAAGCCTCTTAATCAGAGGCTGATAGCCTCTTCTTGAAACACAGCAAGACAGACAACAGTTGATGGTTCATGATGGTCTATTTTCTTGAAGTCTCTGGGTTTCCTCATTGTCTGTCTCACTACCTGGCAAATCCAACACTTTGTTCTGCTTTCTTATTTATGTCTATGTCTTCCAGCATGTCATTGTTAATATTGTTAGTACCCCTCCCTCATTTGCTTCCCCTCATTACAGCTTCTCTCTATTATCACCAATTTGTCTGTCTCTTTCTCCATAAGTTTTTTCTAACCAAAATTCTACTATTGCACTGTATCCATATTAACCACTCCTCTGTGAAAAAGACAACCACATTTCTGCCTTCTTGCCCCTATCTACTGTCCTAATCTCTGTTCCCACCGTTCCAGCTGACTGCTAGATGACTTCACTTGGACATCCTCCAGCATCTTTAATTCAGCATGTTCAAAGAGGAATCATCTTTCCATTGAAACCAGCTTCTCTCTTTAGTGTTCCTATATCTGTGAATATCCCTATGTCCTCTAAGTCCTCAGGTTCAAAACCTCGGTGTCCTCTACAGGTCCTCCTCATTTATTGTCCCCCACAGTCAATGCATGATCAACTTATATCGGATCAAGTCTAATTCTGCAATATTGTGCAGTCGGTGCTCTCTCATCCATTCCCCTCAACCACTCTTGCCTCCATCCTGAGGACAACTTCCTGCCCCTTCAGCTCTCTATTCCAGTCCATCTTATGTGCTTTTATCAGAATATTCTTCATGTGATCACATTCTGACCATGGTACCTGCTTGTTCAAAAACCATCAGATGTTCCCAATTTCATCCTGGGTTTTGTGCATATGCATTGCTCTTCTGACACCAAGCAAATTAAACTGCTTGTCAATCTCCAAACATGTCCCACAGATTTCAGTCTCTCTGTCCTGACTTGTGCAGACACACAGCCCAATGAAATCTCTCTATTCACCAAGTTTTGCTGCAAATAGTACCCATTCACAAAGACCTTCTTAATTCCCATTCATACAAATTTCGTTCCTTACAGTTTTCCCATCATCCTCATGCTATGTTGTGTTAGTGTTATGCCAATTTCCTACTCTATGTTCTTCATAACTTTTGTTAATTTACCTTGGCCCTTCTTGCTTCCTCTTAGTTTGTGAATCTTTTAGGCAGAGAACATGTCTTACTTAGCTCAGTACCTTCACCTCTCTAGCACCTAGGACAGTGCATGAAACAGTAGGAACTCAGCAACTATTTGCTGAACCAACTACAGCAAGGCTAGTGGGCTGTCTGGCACAGAGAGCAGGAAATGTGTGTATGGAAAAGATAGTTGTCTCTGAGTTCCCAGTGCTTCTGGAAAGGCTTTTTCAATGTATCATTAGCCAGCTAGCCATATCTGACATCTCACCCTTTCCATGTCACCATACAGCAACTTCTTTTTTCTGCTTAGAAGTGAAGGAAATCTCTAAGGATATCTGTTGAAATCTTCCTGAGGCTTCATCTATTAAAAATCAGTCTGGTTGGGAAGCAGACAAGGCAGAGGTCCACTTGAGAAAAACAGAACACAGAAAACTAGAAATTCTGTGTTGATGAGAGATACCCACTGGTGTGAGTTATTGACTGAGTTGTGTACAAATGTTCCCAACATAGTGCAAAATTTTACAAGCATTGCACTCTTCTTCCTCCCTTCATATCTTTTCAGGTGCTTCCTTTTAGTCCTTAACTCCCAAAATCCCCCAACCTCACTAAGACCAACAATCCATTGATCTCCCTTTAAGAAAGACTATTTTTAGAGCAGTTTTAGGTTCACAGCAACATTAAGAAGAAGGTACATAGGTTTTCCATATACCCTCTTCCCCTACACATGTATAGCCTCCCCCATTATCAACATCCTACACCAGAGTGGTACATTTGTTTCAATTGATGAACCTACACTGACACATTACAATCATTATAATCAGAATGTTATAACGTTCTAGGGGTTTGGATAAATGTATAATTATATACGTCCATCATTATAGTATCATTTCATTGCCCCAAAATTCCTCTACGCTCTGCCCCCACCTCCAACCTCTGGCAACCACTGATCTTTTTACTGTCTCCCTAGTTTTGTCTTTTCCACAATTTCATATATTGGAAGCATAAAGTACGTAACCTTTTCAGATTGGCCTCTTTTACTTAGTAGTATGTATTTAAGGTTCCTCCATGTCTTTTCATGGTTTGATAGCACATTTTAAAAATTGTAAAATAATATTCCACTGTCTGGAAGTACCACAGTTTATTAATTCTTTCACGTACTGAAGGAGATCTTGGTTGCCTCCAAGTTTTGGCAATTTTGAGTAAAGGTGCTATAAATATCCACAGGCAAGTTTTTGTGTAGACATGTTTGTTTTCAACTTCTCTGAGTAAATACAGAAGGAGCACAAGTGCTGATCTGTAAGGCAAGAGTACGTTTAGTTTTATAAGAAACTTTCAAACTATGTTTTGAAGTGGTTGTACCATTTTACATTCCCACCATCAATGAATGAGAGTTCTGGTTGCTCCACATCCTTACCAGCATTTGGTGTTGTTGGTGCTCCAGGTTTTGGCCATTCTAATAGGTATATAGTGGTATCTTATTGTTGTTTTAATTTGCATTTCCCTGATGACATATGATATGGAGCACCTTTTCATATGCTTGACATCTGTATTTCTTCTTTGGTGAGATGTCTGTTAAGTTTTTGGCTCATTTTTTAAAATTCTTCTACTTGTTAATGTATCACATTGATTGATTTGTGGATATTGAACTATCCTTTCATCCCTAAGATAAATCCTACTTGATCCTGCATGGTTTATGATTCTTTTAATGTATCGTTGAATTTGGTTTGCTAATATTTTGTTGAGGTGTTTGAATTTATGTTCATTAATAATATTGTCCTGTAATTTTCTTTCTTTCTTTTTTTTTGGTGTCTTTGTCTGATTTTGGTATCAGGGTGATGCTGGCTTTGTAGAATGAGCTCAGAAATATTCATTCCTGTTCAATATTTTGAAATAGTTTGAGAGGATAGGTGTTAACTCTTCTTGAAATGTTTGGGAGAATCAGTGATTATTTCTTCAAATAATTTCTCTGCCCCTTTCTCTCTCTTCTATTATTATTCACTGTAATGTAAATGCTAGTATGCTTGGTGTTGTCCCAGAGGTCTCTTAAGTTATCCTCACTGTTAAAAATTCTTTTTTAGTTTTCTGATTAAGCTTGGGTGATTTCCATGACTCTGTCTTCCATTTTGCTGATTTGTTACACTGTATCATCTAATCTACAGTTGATTCCTTCTAGTGTATTTTAAAATTTAAATTATTGTATTCTTCAAGTGCTGTTTGATCCTTCTTTACAGTTTCTAACTCTTGTTGAAATTCTCACTATGTTTATCCATTTTTCTCCCAAGTTTGGTAAGCATCTTTATGATCATTACCTTCAACTCTTTATTAGGTAGATTGCTTATGTCCACTTCATTTAGTTTGTTTTCAGAGTGTTGTTTTGATTCTTTTTTTGGAACATATTCCTCTGTCTCCTCATTTTGCTTAATTCTTTGTGTTTATTTCTATGGTTTCTTCTGTTGTGGGGACGATTCCTGTGGGGGCACTGGTGGGTGGAACCAAGTCCTGGGACTGGTGCTGGCCTGCTGGTGGGAGGGGTGGGTCCTGTGGTAGCTGGCTGTGGGGCTGGGGCTGGTGCCAGCCTGTTGGTGAGCTGGTAAGCTCTTGGTATTAATAAGCTAGAAAGAGGACACCAAAATGACACCTGCCAGCACCAGTGTCCTTATGGTAGAATAAATTCCAAAAACTGGCTGTCTCTAGCATCTGTGTCCCCAGGGGACATCCCAGTTGCTTTTCGCCTCTCCAGGAGATTCTCCTGGAATCTTAACAAGGGGGGTCTGACCCATATTCTTTTCAAATGAGTACCTTTGTGCTGGGACTCAGAGCCTGTGTGGTTTTGTGCATGATCTTTAAGAGTGGAGTCTCTGTTTCCTACAGCCCTCTGGCTCTCCCTTACTCAAAGCACTTCTGGCCTTCAAAGCCAGACATTCTGGGGGCTTATTTTCCCAGTGCTGGAACCCCTGACTGGGGAGCCCAATGTGAGGCTCAGACCCCTTGCTACTGTGGGAGAACCCCTGCAAATGTGATTATTCTCCTGTTTGTGGGTCACCCACCCAGGGGTATGTGTCTTGACTATACAACGTCTCCATCCCTCCTACTTCACTCATAGTGGTTCCTTCTTTATATCTATAGTTCTGAAGACTTTTTTCTGCTAGTTTTCATGTTGTTCTCAAAAATGCTTGCTTTGTAGATAGTTGTAATTCTGGTGTGCCTTTGGGAGGAGGTGAGCTCAGGGTTTTCCTACCCTGCCATATTGACCACACCTCTCCTTTCTAATTTTTGAGTAGTTCAGGCAAGGGGCAGAACCAGTTGACTTTAATTTCCTTGTCTTTGTAATAGACCTATCATGAGGATTAGATGTGCAAAGAAGGCTCTCCATCACTGGGTTATCCCTGGAAGAGCTGTTTGCTTTTTTTATTGTTGAGTTTTAATAGTTCTTTGTATATTTTGGATAACAGTCCCTTGCCAGATGTGTTTTTGTGAATATTTTCTCCAAGTCTGTGTCTTGTCTTCTCTTCAATTCTCTTAACATTGTCTTTTGCAGAGTAGGAATTTTTAATTTTAATGAAGTCCACCTTATCATTTTTGTTCATGAATTGTGCCTTTAGTATTCTGTTTAAAAAGTTATCTACATAACCAAGCCCATCTAGGTTTTCTCCTATGTTATCTTCTAGGAGTTTTATAGTCCACTTTGAGTTAATTTTTGCAAAGGGTGTAAGGTCTATGTCTAGATTATTATTTTTTTTATGTTGACATCCAATTGTTCCAGCACCATTTGTTGAAAATAATATCTTTGCTCCATTGCATTGCCTTTGTTCTTTTGTCAAAGATCAGTTGACTATATTTATAAGGGTCTATTTCTGGGCTCTCTATTCTCTTCCATTGATCTATTTGTCTATTCTGTTGCCAGTACCATACTGTCTTGATTACTGTAGCTTAATAGTAACTCTTGAAGTCTGGTAATATTAGTTCTCCAACTTTGTTCTCCTTGAATATTGCATTCACTATTCTGTATTTTTTGACCTTCCATACAAACTTTAGAATCAGTTTGTTGACATTCACAAAGTAATTTTTTGGGATTTTGACTGAAATAGCATTGTCTCTATAGATTAAATTGGGAAGAATTAACATCTTGACAGTATTGAGTCTTCTCATCTACAGACATGGACTATCTCTATTTATTTCTTCTTTGGTTTTGTGCATTATAGTTTTGTAATTTTCTGCATATAGATTGTGTACACATTTTGTTAGACTTATACCTAAGTATTTCACTTTTTTGGTGCTTATGTAAATGTGTTTTAAATTTTAAATTCCACGTGTTTATTGCTGATATATAGGAAAGCAATTGACATTCACATATTAACTTTGTATCCTGCATCTTTTCATAATTGCTTACTAGTTCCAGGAATTTTTTGGTTGCTTTTTTTCAGATGTTCTACACAAATCATGTTACCTGTGAAGGACAGTTTTATGTCTTCCTTCCCAATTTGTACACATGTTATTTCTTTTTCTTGTCTTATTGCTTTAGTTAGAACTTCCAGTATGATGTTGAAAAGGAGTGGTGAGAAGGGTCATCCTTGCCTTATACCTAATTTTGGTGGGAAAGTTTTAAGTTTCTCCCTATTAGGTATGATGCTAGCTGTAGGCCTTTTTTAGATAATTTTTATCAAGCTAAGGAAGTTTCCCTCTATTCCTAGTTTATTGAGAGCTTTTTAAATCATGAATAGGTGCTCAATTTTGTCCACTGCTTTTTATGCATCTATTGATATAATCATGTGATTTTTCTTTTTTTAACCTGTTGATGTAATGGATTATGCTGATTGATTTTTGAATGTTGAACCAGCCTTGTATACCTTGGATAAATCTCACTTGGTCATGGTGTATAATTCTTTTTAATACATTGTTGGATTTATTTCGCTACTATTTTGTTAAGGACTTTTACATCTATGTTCTTAACATATCAATATCTCAATATCAATGAGAGATATTGGTCTGTAGTTTTCTTTTCTTGAAATGCCTTTGTCTGTCTTACCAAAAAGTATAAGGGTAATACTGGTTTTGTAGAATAAGTCAGGAAGTACTCCCTCTGCTTCTGTACTCTGAAAGAGATTGTAGAGAATTGGTATAATTTCTTCCCTAAATGTTTGGTAGAAGTCACCAGTGAACTCATCTGAACCTGATGCTTTTTGCTTTGGAATGTGATTAATTACTGATTTAATTTCTTAACAGACATAGGCCTATTCAGAGTGTCTATTTCTTCTTGTGTGAGTTTTGGTAAATTGTGTCTTTCAAGGAATTGGTCCATTTTGTCTATGTTATCAGATTTGTGGGCCTAAAGTTGTTCATAGCATTTCTTTATTGTTCTTTTAATGCCCATAGAATCTGTAGTGATATCTTTTTCTTCATTTCTGATATTAGTAATTTGTGTCTTCTCTTTTTTTAATCTTAATTAGTCTGGCTAGTGGCTTACTGATTTTAGAACTAGATTTGTTTTATTGATTTTTCTCTATTGATTTCCCATTTTCAATTTCATTGATTTCTTCATAATTCTTATTATTTCTTTTCTTCTGCTTATTTTGTGTTTATTTACACTTCTTTTTCTATTTTCCTAAGGTAGATAATCTACCATTTTTAAGTTGTTCTTCTGCTCTGCCTGACCTAATGTCCTGGTTTCCTTTCTGTTATGGGTTGAACTGTGTCTCCCTAAAATTCATATGGTGAAGTCCACACCACAGTACCTCAGGATGTGACCTTAATTGGATCATTGCAGAGGTAATCAAGTTAAAATGAGGTCATTACTGTGGGTTCTAATTCAGTATGACAGATGTCCTAATAAAAAGGGGAAATTTGGGGACTGATGCCCACAGGAAGAATGCTATGTAAACCTTAAGATGACCATCTACATGCTAAAGAGAAAGGCCTGGAACAGATCCTTTCCTCACATCCCTGAGAAAGCCACTTTGATTTCAGACTTTTGGCCTCTGTGAAACAAGGTATTTCTGTCATTAAAGCCGCCCAGTTTGTGGCATTTTGTTATGGCAGCCTCAGGAAACTAATATACCTTTCTACCAGCAGAGGTGCTATTGTCTGTCATTATTATTACCCCACAGACCCCTTACCCCAGTCTACATTTGTCATAGTTGTCTAGCAACTCACCCCACTCCTTATCTGGTTAAATCTAATTCTTTGTATACTCCGGGCCTGAACTTATTCAGCAAAACACCATGGGAGCCAAATACATCCATGCCTACTGGTCTCACTTGCAATCAGGTTAGCTAACCTCAAGTGGGCTCTTGGTGATGCCCAGCTGCCACACTACATTTCCCTAGTGTCCATTCACTCTCCCACTATCCAGAATGACCACTACAGACCTGTTCTCTTTTAAGTCTTCCAACACCTCCTTCTCAACCACATGCTTTTATGATGATCTTGCTGACTATTAGAAGAGAATTTCTGTATGCTCCCCACCACATGCACCCACCCACCTATATCTGTATCAAGATACTCTGCTTTCTCTCTTGTTATTATGGATGAATCATCCTTGTTCTGTCTTCAGTCTGCTCCTCCCTTTGTGCACTATATTCTGTCCCTCCTTGCCTATTTAAGAACATTGTTTCAGTGATTATTCCTGGCATCTTTCTCATCAGTCTGGTTATGGGCTGAGTTGTGTACTCCCCAAATACATATGTGAACCCCCAGTATCTCAGAGTGTGACTGGAGATAAGGTCACTAAACACGTAATTAAGTTAAAATGAGGTCATTATTGTGTACCCTAATCCAGTGTGATTTGTGTCCTTTTAAGAAGAGGAGATCAAGACACAGACATGCACAGAGGAAAGACAATGTGAAGACACAGGAGAAAATGGCCATCTTCAAACCAAGTAAAAAGGCCTCAGAGTAAACAAACCCTACTGACCCCTTAGAAACCTAGCCTCTAGGACTGTAAGAAAATAAATTTCTGTTTTTGTTTTTTCTATTTTTTTGCGGTACGCTGGCCTCTCACTGTTGTGGCCTCTCCCGTTGCGGAGCACAGGCTCTGGACGCGCAGGCTCAGCAGCCATGGCTCATTGGCCCAGCCGCTCCGTGGCATGTGGGATCTTCCCGGACCGAGGCACAAACGTGTGTCCCCTGCATTGACAGGCGGACTCTCAACCACTGCGCCACCAGGGAAGCCCCCACATTTCTGTTGTTTAAGCCTCTTAGTCTGTGGTACTTTGTTATGGAAGCCTTAGAAAAAGAATACAAGCTTACTAACATGATATAATTTCTCTCACCTTAAATGACCCAACCCTTTCTTGATTCCCCGTCTGCTTTCAGCTGCTTCCTCAGTTCCTTTACAGAAAAACTTTGATCTTTCTGTATTGACTCTCCACTCCTCTCAGTTTCTTGTCTACCCCATTTTCTGATCTCTAAACACCGGAGTATCCCAGGGCTTAGTCTTTGAACCTCTTTGATTTTCTCTCCATACTTATTCCTTATGTGAATTAATACTAGTCTCATGGTTCTTAAACACCATCCATAAGTTAGCACCAGCTCAATTCATCTCTCCAAATATATTCAGAACTGACTACCATCACTCTGGTCCAGTCTTCCCTCTTCTCTCACCAGACTTATGGTAATTGCTGCCTAACTTTCCTGCTTCTGCCCTTGTCTTTGCCATGGCCTACCCCCTCATTTCAACCTCAATATAGCAAAAAGGTTGATTCCTTAAAAATATGTTAAATCATATGACTGTCTTAGATCTCTCCAATGGCTTCCTTTATTACTCAGAATAAAAATCAGCCTTTTAGGCTCTAGAATCTGCTCCCTCACTCCCTGAATCCATTACCTCCCTGAGCTCATCACTTTCCTTACTTCATCCTCCCTCACTCAGCTCCAGCCATGCTGTTTCCCTTGCAGCTTCTTAAAGATGCTAGGAACTCTCCTACTTTGAGATCTTTACACCTGCTAACCCCTCTGTTTGGAATGCTCTTCCCATGAGAGATAGCCCTTATATTGCACTCACAGTGGTCCAAGTCTATTCCAGTAGACTTGCAGATATGAAAATGCTTTGCAGATAGGAACACATTTCATCCACATGTCCTTCTTTCAGATCTCTGATCAATCTTCTCCTTGCCAGAAAGGTCCTCTCTGACTCCTTATAAAAAAGCAACCCCTCCCCATTTGCCTCCTGCATCTCCCTATTCTCTTTACTGTATTTCCACCCATAGCTCTTATCATTATCAGTCATGAGGTATATTTACTTATTTGTTTTCTTATATGTTGTTCTTCATTGCAATACCTATAAACTTTATGAGGCCAGGAACTTTATTAGTTTACTGCTTGTTGAATCACTGACTGATTGACTAACTGAATTTTATGCTTGATGCTACCTACAAATCAACCTGCAATCTATAACCCATTAACAAGGTCTCCTGGGTCTCTTTTGTGGCCCAAACTTTGCATGTGCCTGCCAGGTCCTGTGGGTATAAGGAAGGGCTGGGAGGGGGTTTTGAAAAATATTTGTCACCCTTCTCAAAAAGAATTTTTTTGTTAGGCTGCTAGAAGTGTTCTAATACACATGACACAACACAATATTTTTGCTGGGTGGGGTTAGGGATGGATCCTAGAGACCTCGCACAGTCAGGCTCAGCTTTTGTAAGAAATAGCATTTTGATCCTGGTCTTGAAGGATTTGGTAGAATCTCAATGTGAACAGTGAAATAGATGTGGGAAAAAGGCGAAAGTTTCAAGAGGATACCTATTAAATCTTTGGGTGTAGTCACATATACATTTAACAGCTATTTGGTCCTAACCCAAAGATAAATAATACACACATATACATATTTACAAAATAGCATACTAGTTTATTCAATGTTTTGTAACTTTTAAAAACTAACAGTAGATTAATACCACCTTTTTGAAACAAATCACATCCAGTCTTATTGAATTTGTTTCCTCAGCTGTAAAATAAGCATAATAATACCTGCTTCATCAGGTTAGTATAACTTCATGGGTTCAAATTCTGGCTCTGCTACTTTTAGCTATGTGACCTTGAACAAGAAACTTAGTGTTTCTGTGCCTCAGTTTCCTCATATGTGACATGGGGCTAATAATAATAAGTATCTTATAGAGTTGTTTTAAAAATTCAGCGAATGAATAAATGTGAAGTGCTAGAGCAGAGGCTGAAACAAAATCAGGCTCTGTAAATGCTATCATTATTATTATTAGGTGAGGATTAGCTATGATAACCCTGTGAAAATGATTTGTCACATTGCATAAGTGTAGGAGCAGCTTCAAGTGTGTATGTGTGGGTGTGTGCATTTTTGGTCCTTGCCACAGCATTGAATAGTGGATAAAGGTGTGGGCTCTGTAACTATGTTGTTCAGAATCAAATTCTGGATCCACACGTACCAGCTGTGTTTATTGGCATATTACTCAACCTCTCTTTTCCTAAATATCCTCACTCATCTTAAAAGTGAGAAGAATAATAATGATAGTAATAATACATCCTTTATTGTATAGTTTTGTGGCATAAATGCAATACTACACACAAAGTGCTTTTCCATTGACTTGGCATAGTGAGCACTTAATGAATGTTAGCTATTATTATTAGCTCTTATGTGTGATGGATCCAATATCACTGAGGCCTTAACGTACCAACACTATTAATTCTCCAAGTTTTACAGCAAAATCTGACCTTGTGTGTCCATTTTGGCTAGTAAACCTGATGGTGAGAGGCTGAATAATAAGTCCCATCCTTGGGTTTAGCTTATCCTGCCTTATAACATGCAAGCACTTAATACTAATCTGGATTTTTCCCACCCTGCCTAATCATTACTTCTCAAAAATGCTGGCAAAATCTGAAAGTAATCTTCAGATCTGTCATTAATTTAAGAAGTAATGCTTTCCAGTGTGGCTAGCTTTCTCAAGGCACTCTCCCATTGAATTACATTCATTACTGTGGTGGGTATTCATTTTTGTTAAATTAATCTTTTAAGAGTAGTAATGACCATAAGAGTTGGAATACTTTTCTTCTCTGAGTGGGGGATGCAGTTCAGAAATTCAACATGGCCTGACCAGAATAGCAGAGATCTGTGGAACTGCTCACAGGGCATGATGAAGGCTGTCGCCGCTGTTATCTTTAAAGCAATCATTGTGTTACTTGATGTGACATCCTGATGTATCACTGGTTACATAGAATATCCAGCTGCTTCACTGAAACTGATAATAACCTTTGCCTACTAACTGTGTCTTATTTGGTCTTTACTCTGAGATTGGCTAAAGGCTAAAATGTAGTGTGTGCGCGTGTGCATGTGCATGTACGTGTGTGTGTGTGTGTTTAACTGAGGACAAACTCACTCACTCCAAAAATGTCACTTACAGTTGCCACACAAAACAACTTTGTTTCCAGAACCATACAATAATACCTAAACTGATCTGTTTTCCTTAGAGATGCATCTCTAACAGATGTGCTTACTTTTATATGCAGGATATTTGATTGAAATATTAATTTGTGTTTTATTTCTGTTACTCTAGGGTTTTGCTTTTGCCCCCATAATGTAGCCAGGCATTTATGTTCCCTTGGCTTAGGGGGGTTTTGGGGTTACAGATAAAAAGGAGCAATCACCAGACATCCACAAGGCAATTGCCTGTCCTACCTTTGGCTTCTGAAAGCCTGAGTTCATTGAGAGGAATGATGTTGGTCCTCACTGAGGGAGAGGATGAAGGAGAGTATTTGGAGATGTGGAAGCCATCACAGGGAAACCAGAAGGAAGTTAGAGTGCCTGAGATGAGAGGGGATAGTTGAACTGAGGGGTTTGTGTTTGGTACTGTACAGGGACCCCTCCACGGGTGATTGGGAGGCCAGTAAAGAGTCCACTGTGTGCTCTTCAGCCTTGAAAACAGCAGTGAAGCTCTCTGAGGACCAGTGCCCCTTGAGAGGGAGTCTCTGCATTTCCTGGGAGCCAAGAGGCATTGACTAGCAGAAAGGACAACAGGAATGAAGACAGTGCCAAAACTGACACCTCACTTTTTTTCTGGGAATGGGAGAGCCCCAGATTGGAGCAGGACCTCTTTGAGGGTGGGGAGGGGTTCTCAATACTGACCAGAGTTTGCCACTGACTTCATTGAGTGTGAGGTCACAGCAGATTTAATGATTTAAAGAAATAAATGAATCTGAGATTTCCTGTATCCAAGTGTTGTGAAAGAAAATCCACACCTCCCGAATTTACAAGCCTATAAAAGGAAGGTGGAACGGTGATTGTGACCCAGCAGGTCCCATGACGCGTTGTGGTGTGGGTCAGGAGAGGTGCTCATCGTGGAGCCTGTCCTGGTACATAGAGAACAAGTCTGGTGCCCTTGGAGAGGGTGGATCTAGCCATCTTTGTGTGACACTGTGCAGAAGAAAGTCTCTTACATGACCTCAGACCAGGTGAGCTCATACCAGTCATGAGTTCTCTCTGCTAACAAACTGGAAGGTGCATGAAGGAAGAGGCATTGTTTAAAGTGACCACGAGGGCTAGGGCAGTGTTCCTCAGGTGAATCTTGAAGTGTTTGCTTTAAGAAAACTATTTCTCACTCCAAACTCAAGAAACACCATCCTACTTTTGCCTCTGTAGTTCACCTGTAAAAGGTGGAACTTAAGTAGAAAATGCAACATTCATTGGACAATACTGAATACCACTTAAAGAAAAAGAGATTAAGTGAAAGTAATGGACTCCTCCAACCATATCAGCATCCATTTAAACCACAAGTAAACTCTCGTCTATAACCTTTACTGCCAGGGTTCCCCACTTTTTGTAAAAAGGATCATGGGCCCTTTTGGCAGTCTGGTGAAGCCTGTGGATTCTTTCTCAGAATGACATTTTAAAATACATAAATTCAAAAAGAAACAAATTGTATTAAAACAGAATTATCAAAGTATTAAGAAAAACAATATTGGGCTATGTTTACATTTTTACTTCTTAAGACATCAGATATTAATATGCAGTAATGGTTCTAGCAATCACCATAATTTTGAAGTAGTGATAAGCAAAAGGTAAATTTTGAGAGATATGAAAATATCTGTGCTTTTTTTTTTTTAGATGACCAAGGCAATGGAACTCTACTAATGAAAGGAAATACTGAATTTTTATTAGGAATTAGTGAAAATAAAGATTAATTTTTCCCCATTCAAATTCATAGGTTTCCCAAATTCTATCAGATTAAAAAGCTTTTGGTAGCATTTTGATGGAAGCATAAATCTATTATGATGTGCATGGTGTGTGTGTGTGGGGGGGTGCATTTTGTTCCAATTTAGACAAAATTTAAGTTTTCTTCTATGGCTGGACTGTATATTTGCCACCTCCTATGAGCTGTTTTTGGGGATTCTTAGAAGATTTTTGTGTTGTTTCCAAATAAAACTATCAAATACCTCTATGAGAAAAGATTTTGGAGACGTTGCATCACAGAAAGAAGCTTTTCTGAGTCTAGAGAAGCTTCAGGTTTTTTCCTGGAGCCACTGGATTTGGTGACAAGCTCAGCCACTCCAGAGTCAGAAGAAATGAAAGCGTTGATCCAGAACAAAAGTGAAAAGAAATTTTAAAAGACCTCTGCCTGGGAGAAGGAAAGGGGGTGAAGGGTCAGGCTGCCAAAAGAGAAAAGACCTAAGCCTTCTGATGTATTCACATTTAGAGAGGGCTGGATCTTTTCTGAGGGGATGGCGGTTTCTTAATCAGAGCAAGCAGCAGCGTTGGCAAGCTAAAATATTGCTTTCATAAGATTTGTCTCTCAAAAGGAGAATGAAATGTCCCTTATTTGCATGAAGACCAAGCACCATGGACTTAGCTTTGTCTCCATGACAGGAATAGAATTCCACTCAACATGCAGAACAATATCACAGACTATTGTCTAGGCTTTCCACTGGGGCTCCCTCAGCACAAGCATTCTGCTTAGACACCTGTCTGGAGCGTGTTTCCCTATACTGTTGGTCTCTCTCCCTTCCACATCCACCCAACACTTACACAAAAACACACAAACCTGGCTTTTTGTATGGTGCACATATGGTCTATTATTTTTGTCTATTACACTTGAATTTCATACTTTTAGGTTAGGGGAAATAGTTTTGGAAAAAGCAAATTTCAGGTATTTTTAAATGATCAGTGCTGTTTTACAAAGCAAAGCAAAAGCATGATTCCAAGGTGACCAATATGGCTAAAGCATAAAATGACAATAAATGTGCAGTAGGCACAAGCATGATAATCCCACAGTATGTAGTATTAGGGAAAAGAAGCTTTTAAATGTCTGAATATTACACGTTGGTACCAGACACAGAAGTAAAATAAAGGGTTTATGTTTAGCTTAGATTCTAAGTAGCTCCTCTGTTCCCAAATACTCTGGACTGTTCCCTACTGCAACATTTAAATTGTTGATTCCAAGGAGTCTGATTTCAAGCATAAACAACATCATTCAATGTATCCAACAAACTTGTGGCCAGAAGAACCTCCTTGCAATAAAGACCTTGGAAGTGAGTATACAGGCAGGGCGCCTCATCTTAGAGACACTTAGCAGTGGTTCAGGGTCACAGAAAGGTCGTTAAAGGTTCTCCCCTGAGAAGATATGTGATATCAAGTCCCAGGTCTACAATTCTCTCCTCTTCTCTAGAAAATTCTTTGAAGATGAAATGTCAGTTTGAAAAGTCTATTATGGACTGGTCTCTTATGACATTTTATTTTACAGAGAATAAATTGCTGGCCAGCAAAGCTAACTTCATTCATTTGATCTTCAAGTTCTGCATTCCAGATATTTAAGGTCCTTGTATTTCATCAAGTCTAGAAATTCCAGTTTTCTGCTACTAATTGGGATTGTGAGAAATGGAAACCTCCTTCTTCTTTAATTTACCTTTATTCCTTTTGAATATCTGGATACTTTATTTGAGTTTTTAATGATTGCTTTCTTTAACCACAGGGTCAAATTCTTGTATTAGTCATTCATTTGGAGACAGTCTAGTGAGAATCTGAACCAAAATCATCAAGGGGGCTGCTTTTTTCTCCCATATGGGAAAGTGGAGATTAAACTAGCTCATGTTTCCTTCCTAAATAGACTCCATACAACTTTGAATCAGGGTATACAAATATCCTCACCTCAATCAGTTAAGGGTTTGATTTTGCTGTAAAATGAGATAATAGTAAACTAGAGCAAGAGTTTCTTTTATTGGGCTTATAGTACAAAGGACAACAGGAGGAAAAGAGAATTTTCTGATTCACAACAAGGCGCCCACTCTTTATAGACTTACAAATAGCATTTTTCCAGACATGATCTCAACAATATTCATTCTTTGGGGGCAAAATAAGTTGAATACTGAGGATTACTCATCCTACTTCTGGGATGGAAAGCTAGGGCTAAAGTAGAGACAGCAGAAGTGCTCAGCAGTGCTCAAAATGGGACACTGCATCCCCATCCTGGGCTTGAAACCATACACAAGCCTATGTGTCCTTGTCTTTTGAAGTAAAAGGCTGACTCAAGAGTTAATGATTAGGAAGTGTGAAGAGATAGAAACAAAGAATAGCTGTTGGGCTGGGGAACTGGTAATAATTTAGACTGTAAATCTGCCACATAGCAGAATCACTGAATTCATAGTTCCCTGAAAGATATAGATAAAGGCCTAACACACATTCCTAAGTTGTTTTTATAGGAAGCAGACTCCCACCAGATGAAAATTGCTGACTGCAAACACATAGAACCTAGACTGGTTGAAACCAGAAAGCTGATGATGCTTGAAAATTCACCTTGATGTCAACCAATCTGAGAATTGTGCATGAGCTGATCATGCACACTGCGGCCCCCTCCCTCACACTGACTTTAAAACCCCTTCCCTGAAAGTCATCGGGGAGTTTGGATCTTTTGATCATGAGCTGCCCATTCTCCTTGTTTGGTGCCCTGCAATAAATGCTGTACTTTCCTTCACCACAACCTGGTGTCAGTAAATTGGCTTTACTGCACATGGGGAGTGGACCCAAGTTTGGATTGGTAATAGGCTCATACAGTGAGATGCCACACATCTGTTACACTGTAAGATGTCCTTTTACTTGATTAAAAAAAAAAAAAGCAGAGCACAATCTTCTACATTTGGGTGATTGCATGACCACTTCTGAGCAATGTGGGCTCAGAGTCCCTTGGCGTGATGGCCAATTTATTTTTTTTTAAGCCCCTTAGTGGCGGTCTTGGAAAAAACATAATTCTGAGTGTGTTATGGTGGTTATTTCAGACAGTTAAGCACCAGGAAGAAAGACTAATGCTGCTGCTGCAGGATGAAACTGGTTGTGGTCCACTTAACTGCTCCATATGTGCTGATGCAGCCTGCTGAACCTGGATATGCCTCTGGGAGATGTCAGTGCTTTTCTCCTTGTATGTTAAATCATGCACCTCTTTTCCCATTTATTGTGCATAACATTTTTCACTTTCTGAACTAAGTTACATTTTTGGGGGCAGTGAAGTTGGATAGTCACAGTCATAGTTCTTCAGGTTGTATATTATTGCCTTTCAAAACAAATAAGATTTTATTATTATTATTATCACAAAAGTGGCACCTAATTATTGTAGAGGATTTAGGATATTCAGAGTTAACATTTAGAACATATATACATATATCTCTTTATATTCTATATTTTCAAAGAAATTTGTATCATACTGTGTATACTATTTTGAACACTTTTCCATAGGACTGTGAAAAATGTGAACATTTTCCCACCATCTTTAAATAGTCCTTTACAAAATGATTTTTAAAGACTGCAGAGTATTTTATTGTCTGTAATTTACATAATTTAAAGAATACTTACTTTTTGAACATTTGTGTAAATTTTAATTTTCAGCTGTCATAAACAGTGCTCCTATGAACACATCTGTAGAGAAATCTTTGAGTGCATCCATACTGATTTCTTTAGAATAAGTTCCTAGAAGTAAAAATATTGAACAAGAGAACATGAACAGGACTAAGGCTTTTCATATGTATTGTCAAATTGTCTTCCAGAAAAAACTGTACCCAGTTACATTCCACCAGTCACACGCTCCTGGCCTTTCCTTTATGTTACCTCCGACTGTTTTACTGCTTCTCCATTTTGAATTGATGCGTCTTCACAAAATTGCAAACTCAGGTTTTCCAATCTTTTCCTCTATTTTTCATGCTCTTCCCTGAATGCAGGTATGTCCTCAGAATCCTTCTTGACACAGAATTTTAGGCAAAAGAAGTTAAATGATTACAAGTGTCCCATGTGAGGAAACCTAATTGCCATCACTGCCTTATGGCTGAAATAAGACAGCAGATGGTTAGAGACCAGACAGTCAGTGGTATCACATGTCACTCTCTACCATGTAGACTTGGCAGTACAGAGGGCAGGACAGGACTGGAGCAAGAGGCCAGCATTAGTGGTTTTGTGCATACCAATAAATCAGGCCTACTAATAAGGAGAAGGTCTCAGAGCACTGATTATGGTCTCCCTTTCAGATTCAAGATTTGGCTATAGCATGAGGGTCTGTGGGAGGAAGAGGAAAAGCTACACAGATTCCTCAAGGATTAGGTAGCTGATGAGGGCTCCATTAAGGAAGCTTCCCACTCTGTTAGCTAATAGAACACTTACACAGTTCTAAGACGGCAGTGATTTTTAAAATCCAGGTTAAGCTGCTGTATCTTTTTCCATGTCTGAATTTACTGTTACAACTTGTCCAGAGGTATAATTTAGTAGCTGCTGGGGGGGCCGCGAGCTGTTTGTGGTTGTGAGTGATCAGCGCTGGGCCAGCGGCAAAGGTTATCGATTCAGACATAAGCCCTTATTGGCGCTGCCTGAATGAGGATCTCCTGGCTGGTCCTTCTTCCCTCCTGGCTGCTGATCAATCGCCTGGAGAACCAGACCTTTTAACCTCTGTACCCCTCTCTGTGAGCATGACCCCATGGGACAGCTTCTCAGGCCAGGCCTCAACATTTGAAAGCAGGAAGGGGTGGGGAATGTGAGGGCCTGCTTGTGATTTAGAACAAAACCAAACCACTTTGAAAATCAATTTTTAACTGCCTTAGCTCTCACTTTGTAAAGCATTTCTCAACAGCTTTCTTTATTTTGACAGTAAGATGTTTCTTCTGCCAGCATTAAAAAAATCCTTTTAATTTTAGTGGTTTGCCTTGTTTTTCTAAAAGAAAAAAATTATGTGCACACAATAGTTCAGGAAAAAAACCCAAACAGAACCTTGGCACTTTGGACCTTCTTCAACTAGATTGCTGGCAGACTTACAAAAGGCTTTCTTAATTGTAAAATATGCCAGGAAGCAGAGAATGTTTTCATTCCCAATTCATATATTCTTCTTGAGAGAAAGCATGGTTTCCCAGATAACCTCTTACCTTCTACCTTCCCATTGACCCTCTGGCAGAAGTCGGGCCTGTGCTCCGTGTGGACCCCCTCCCCGCCCTCCTCTCCCTTCTTTCCCTTCTCCTCCTCTCATTACTTTTGCTCTCCTCCATCCCCACTGCCTTTTCTCCTAAGTTCTTGAAAGTTCTGCTGTTTTTCATTGTGACATAACATGGCACTTGATAATATTACAGCTTAATCATTGAAAACAAAGATATAGTTTGTGTTCTGGTTATGTGTATGTGTGTGTATATGTGTGTGGTGTGTGTATGGTGTGTATGTGTTAATAACATCATAGTCTCATAAGTGTGTTCCCTCTCTCACTTGCCCATTTATATGAACTGAAAACTGAAATATGGGAAAGAGGCAAATTTCATGTCCAATAAGTGGGTCCATTACCGAAGACTGGAATCCTCATGCCTCTTCAGAATGAAATGAGGCAGGCTTTAAGAGAATATTTTGTTATTTGATACACACCTTCTTTTACAAACCCAGGACTTATTGTTTCATAACTGGAAGATTGTACCTTTTACCACCTTCACCCATTTCACGTGCTTCTCCGCCCACCACCTCCACACACCCACTTCTGGCAACAATCTGTTCTCTGTATGTATGAGTTCAGGTCTTTTTTTTCAGATTCCACATATAAATGAGATCATACAGTATTTTTCTTTCTCTGTCTGACTTATTTCACTTAGCATAGTACTCTCAAGGTCCATTCACGTTGTCACAAATGGCAGGATTTCCTTCTTTCGTATGGCTGAATAATATTTCTTTGCATTATATTCCATATTTTCTTTACCCATTCATCCATTGATAGACTCTATTGACACATATTTTTGTGCATTTTATCTTCACTCTCTTTGTTTTTGTCTTTTCTGTCTCTCTCTCTACACACACACACACACACACACACACACACACACACACACACACACACACCTTCCAGTCCAGCCTATTTTATAGCTCTAACTAGCATCATTTTTGTGAGTGTGAATTTAGGTCATTGTCATGCTTTGCTCTTTGACTTTGGTTTCCACTCTTGATTCTGAATTCAAGTTTATAGGCATCTATGGATGAAGAGAAAGGGGCCATGACAAGGTTCATTTGCCCTGCCTAGGATGCTTGTTTTTCTGGTACCTAGTGAATGAGTTGGCTTTGTTCAAATGATACCAGTAGTTAGTGGGGTTGAAAGGCAGCCAGGCTACCATGTTAATGTGGATGGGGATCATTTGCCCTGTAGAGTTAGTTTCATGAAAGCCAACATCCATGCCAACTGTTCTCTCTTCTACTCTCTATGTGATCAGGAAACAGTGAAATTTCCTAGGAAGTAAACTCCAATGAGCCCTCATTAATTAAGAAAAGAGTAGTTGGGTATTTTTTTATTCAATTAAATTGAGTTAAAGCTAGTATTTAACTCAATTTAATTGAATTGAGTTAAATACTATAAAGCTAATCTATCTGTGGAAGATTGTTGAACAAGAGAATAGTGTACACAAAATATTCATTTTACTTGAAACCACTTTTAAGCAGATCAGAAGCATTCTTTCTTTTACAAATAATTGTTAAAACTACAAAATGTTTTATATAATCATGACCTTACAAAAACCTTGAAGAATAAAATCAGATTTCCTTAAACATATGAATAATAACAATAAGCCTTACATCTATGTAAGAATAGGGCTAATAAATATTTACCTCAATATTTTTATTTGAGTATCATAATAGTCTATTGTGGTATGACAGAAGTTGTTATCTACATGTGCTTGTTGGGGATAATTAACTTTAGTTGCCATAGCAGGTAAACCCTGGAACCTCGTTGATTTAACCCCACAAAGGTTTCTTCTCACTCAGGAAAAGTCTGATGGCAACTGGGCCACCCCTCTCAATCTTGCATTTACACCAAATTGGATGTCTAGAATATATGGCCTCCAAGGTTGCTTCATCTGAGAAAGAATGAGATGGAGGCGGTACACTGGCTTACAGCTATCTTGATCTAGAGTGACCCAAGTCATATGTTCTCATGTTTCATTGGCCTTGAATTAGTCACATGGTCTCAACTTAACTACAGGGATGTTGGGAAGTGTATCTGGAGAGCTCCTTTCTCTGCCACACACATTTCACAAATAATAAAACTCTTAATGATAAGTAACTCCTAATTCATGCAGATACTAAATGGAGAAGCTAGGTCTTTACTCTGATCATTTGACCCCAATTCCAATGGATTTATACAGCAGTATTTATTTTCTACATAATCTAATCACATCGATAGTTTAATTTAAAAAGACTCTCATTTAATCCTTAAGGCATTGAGACAGTTATATTTGTGCACATTTGGTGAAAAAGTAAGGAAGTTATAAACACTATATGTAATCCTTTTTAATGATGATATTAGTACATGGATCACTTTGCAGGCTTGTTACATTTTCTTGACTCCCCACATAACCAGATCTGTGCTGAAGCAGTGGTGGAATGGAAAGACCACTGGCTTTGGTGTCAGATAGATCTCTATTCCTATCCCTGTATCACCATTTGTTGTGTAATATTTTGAGCAAGTTATTTAACTTCTATTACTTTCATTCTCTTCATTCATATGATAGAGATAATAATATCCATCATGTAGACTTCTTTTATTGTTTGTTTTCTTTTGTTTTTAGAGTTAAGACAACATTCATGTAGACTTCTTAAATGTATAAATATGATAATATTTATAAAATGCCTGGAAAAAGTAAATACTCAAATGTTATTTTTCCTTTTTTATCCCTTAAAAAGGAGCAAGTTCAAAAGCAAGGTATCTTAGATTCAGAGGATAAAATACAAATCAGTCTTAAAACAAAGAAATTTCATCAAATCTTTAAAAAATATATAAATACTTAAACAATGGAAAAAAACCTGCCCAATTCAGCAATAAAAAGCAATGCGAAAAAATCCAGAGATAGAGCCTCTGGTTGGATTCGTGAGGTTAGACTGATGAAATACCAGCTGATCTTTATTTCTTGGAGTTGATAAGTGTAGGGTTTGATGGCCTATCTGGTACCGTTTGTCTCTGCATGGCCCCATGCTTTATTTTACACAGCAAGGAACAATGGGGTGATAAAATCTAATTGCAACAGTGATAAACTTTCTATACGAAAGTCTGAAGCTGTTGTCAGTTGGACTAGTCAGAGGACTTCCTGGGAAACGTCAGAGCTGGGATGGGGAAGGGTGGAAATGGAACTTTCTGTGTGTTTGACTTGCAGGTCATAAACAGCTCTCCCCGTGTCCCAAAGTCATTATCACTCGAGGGAAAATAGCTCCTGGTTTTCTAGGACAATGAAAACAGTGCTAGATTTTGTGCATACTATGGCAGAATATCTTCATAGCTGTATGGAGAATGTGTATTTGACATATGGAATCCAGTGGAGAGATAATACACTTTCAGATTTCCTTGATTTGAACATTGTCAAAGCCCAAGTCTTAAGAATAATACACATCCCCAATTGCAAAGGATTTTAACTGTATCTTTTCCCTTTTGGAGGAGTGAAGTCACCTTGGTTGGTTTTGTTATAAAGTGAAGAGTGAAAACAGAATTGCAAAGAAGTTGGAATTCAGCATCTCCCAGAATGAGTTTTCATAGAGATTGTCAAGAGCAGATTTCAAATGCCCTGGTTAATTTGTTCTGGGGTCTTGTAACTCTTCTGATTGGAGGAGTCTGTGATGTAATAGTCAAGGGGTCTTTCTCAGTGAAGGGTGTTATGGACTGGATATAAACTAGTGACTCTAAAACCTAGAGTAGGCAAAGTGCTAGAGACATAAATTGTTGCTTTCTGTTCTCAGAGCTTCCTCTTACAGTTTTTAAAAGCAATTTTTAAAGTTCTGATTTTTGTTAAAGACTTATCCTGAGCCTTCTGGATATATGGGAAATTAGCATTTTGTGAGCTAGGGTGGACGTTTTGTTTGTTCCTTAACATTTCCCTCCAAAATGTCAAGTAACAGTAACATTTCCATTTTGCTCTTTAGTTGATTGAGTCCCAACTCTTTTGAGGCACTGTTTTAGGTTCTGGAGACACAGAGGTAAAAAAGAAGAGGGCTCTGCTGTCATGGAGCTGACATTCAGGCCCTTGAACTGGGATCTGTGTCACATGCATTTTTCATTGGATCCCTGGCCTCTTTCATGTCACTGACCACTTCTACATGATTTGTGGTTTCCTACATTCATTCATTCATTCATTTTTTTTTAACCTTTCCATCCATTTTACAAAAGGCCTAGAACTCACCTAGAACTCCCGAGCAAACATCTTCTACAGTCACTGAAGGAAGAGGTCACAGTAGTTTTCCCAAGCTCTCTGTGTTCCATGGAAAACACTTTTTAATCAATCTGTGGTTCCCATTTAGGGATGTTGGAACCCAGAGATGACGAAGGCTCACTGACAGTAACAAAGTTCAAATTCGTTGTTCTGAGGATCATGCCATTATGAGGAGTTTAAAATTTGGAAAATGGCTTTACAGAAATAAAAATAACAATCAAAATGGATACAAGTTTTTGAAAGTGACTTAACCAGAGTATATTCAAGTTATTAAACTTGGAGACGGGAACTTGAGAGACCTCCTGCCTTTCCAACGTTCCAATGTCCTGCTCTTCCAATGTGTTCCAAAACACAGTAAAGAGAAAAACCCCACTGGCTAAGAAAAATGTTGCCTGGCTGTGCTGTAATTCAAAGCAGATTTCTAACTCTTCCTCCTGAAAATTTCTTGAGTCTCAGAACTAAGGGCAAAACCACAGGCTGTGAGCGTGAGTGATCCTGCCAGCACGAAGGCTTGGACTCCAGCACCTTTGAACAAATACTCTGTCAAGGCAAATACAACAGAAATCAAACCAGTTCTTTGTAGCTTCCTTCTGTCTCAGCCTGCCTGTGAACTATGCCTATGCATTCCGTGAGTTTAAGAACTCTTCACGGAGTAGATGTGTAGACAGAAACTGGACAAAGTGGTTGAACAGATAAGACACAAGCTGACCTTCCATACTCCACACCCATTTCTGCTTTTCTGGGTTTGCTAAAGGTACTTCTCATTCTTTGGTCACATGGCCAGGAGTCATCTATGGAATCTCCTCTTTCTTTGTTCCTAATATCCACTGGTTTCGAAAAATTTTTGATTCTGTTGCCAAAATAATCTTTTTTTCTGCTCTATTTACTCACTTTATTTCTACTTTCTGATGTCCCAATCACTCTCCCAATACTTCGGTCTACTGAGATTATTGCTTTTGTCAGGTGACCAATGACCCCCAAGCTCCTAACACCCGAAGTCACTGTTCAGTTTCAACCTGAGCCCTTGTCTCAGCCTGATTCAATAGTGCTGTTGGAGGGCACCCCTCTCTTTGGAATATCCTCGTCCCTCGGCTACTATGGCACCACCGACTCCTGGCTCTTTCTCTCTGGTCGTGCCTCTGCCCAGCATCTTCTTTGCTGATGCTTCCACCCTTGCCCAGCCTGTAGTGGACAGAACTCAGCCCCCTTCTCTACAGTTTCCAGGTGATCAAATTCATTCTCAAGTAGTTATTAGTTTATTAGTAAGGTAATGCATTCACTTAACTAAGCATTTTTTTTTGAAGTATAGTTGATTTACAATGTTGTGTTAGTTTCAGGTGTACAGCAAAGTGATTCAGTTATACATACTGATTCTTTTTCATATTCTTTTCCATTATAGTTTATTATAAGATATTGAATATAGTTCCCTGTACTGTACAGTAGGACCTTGTTGTTTATCTGTTTTATATATAATAGTTTGTATCTGCTAATTAATTTATCCCTCCCCTCCCCCTCTCCCATTTCCCCTTTGGTAATCATGTTTGTTTTTGAAGTCTGTGAGTCTGTTTCTATTTTGTAAATGAGTTCATTTGTATCATATTTTAGATTCCACATACAAGTGATATCATATGGTATTTGTCTTTCTCTTTTTGACTTACTCCATTTTGACTTACTCCATTGCTGCAAATGGCATTTTTCATTCTTTTTTATGGCTGAGTAATATATATATATATATATATATATATATATATATATATATATATACGCCACATCTTTTTTATCTATTCATCTGTCGATGGACATTTAAGTTGCTTTCATGTCTTGGCTACTGTAAATGAACATTGGGGTGCATGTGTATTTTCGAATTAGAGTTTTCTCTGGATATATGCTTACAAGTAGGATAAAAACACTTATCAAAGTGTGTATAGAGGGAACATATCCCAAAATAATAAAAGCTATTTATGACAAACGCACAGCCCACATAATACTCAAAGGTGAAAACCTGAAAGCCTTCCTGCTGAAATCTGGAACAAGACAAGGATGCCCACTTTCACCACTTCTACTCAACATAGTATTGGAAGTCCTAGTCACAGCCACAGCAATCAGACAAGAAAGAGAAATGAAAGGTATCCAAGTTGGAAGGGAAGAGGTAAATCTGTCTTTATATACAGATGACATGATACTATATACAGAAAACCTTAAAGACTCCACACAAAAACTGCTAGAACTGATAAACGAATTCAGCAAGGTAGTAGGGTATGAGATTAACATACAGAAATCAGTTGCATTTCTTTACACTAACAATGAAATATTAGAAAGGGAAAGTAAAAAAAAAAGCCTTTTAAAAATCAAAAAATTACTTAGGAATAAACCTGACCAAGGAGGTGAAAGACTTATACCTGAGAACTATAAAACGTTGATAAAGGAAATCAAAAATGATTCACAGAAATGTAAAGATATTCCATGCTCTTGGATTGGAAGAATTAATATTGTTAAAATGACCATGCTACCCAAAGCAATCTACAGATTTAATGCAATCTCTACAAAATTACCCGTGACATTTTTCACAGAACTAGAACAAATAATCCTAAGATTTATAGGGAACCAGAATTGCCAAAGCAATCCTGAGGAAAAAGAACAAAGCTGGAGGCATAACCGTCCCAGACTTCAGACAATACTACAAAGTTACAGTAATCAAAACATTGTGGTATTGGTGCAAAACCCGACATATGGATCAATGGAACAGAACAGAGAGCCCAGAAATAAACCCACACACCTACGATCAATTAATCTTTGACAAAGGAGGCAAGAATATACAATGGAGAAAAGACAGTCTCTTCAGCAAGTGGTGTTGGGAAAACTGGACAGCTGTGTGTAAATTGACGAAGTTAGAACACTCCCTCACACCATACAAAAAAATAAACTGGGCTGAACATTTAAAAACATAGACATATGAAAAGTAAATGTGACTGTTTACCTTCACTCCCACATCCTCAGTAGTTCCTCAGGCTCAATTACCTTCAACCATTTGTATTTTTCAACTCTTTTGCTTTATCCCTGATACTCTAAGAAGTATATTTACACCTCTATTAGTTGATTTGTTAACTTTGGATAACACCTATTAATTCCTCACTATGAAAGAAAAGGAATTAGCTTACTTACACTTCCCTCCAATTTTTTTTGTTGTATTTTATAGATCATTGTTCTATTGCTTACCTTTATAAAATAATTGCAGCCCCATTGATGTCACCAGCTGTAGAAGGTAAGGCTTGCCTTTTTACTGACAGACGGGAAGTAATCCTGCCTGTGCTTTTCCCACTCTATTCTCTCCCCCACTTCTGCTTCTGAGGTGTGCATGGCTTTCTAGTCACCTTGCTTTCTCTTTGATTCTTTTCCTCTTTCCTGCCTTCTATATTTTTTAAAATTGAAGTATAGTTAATTTTTACTGTTGTGTTCATTTCAGGTGTACAGCAAAGTAATTCAGTTAAACATATATATTCTTTATATATGTATTCTTTTTCATTATAGGTCATTACAAGGTAATGAATATTCCTGCCTTCTATTAGAGTGATCACATTTTCTCTATTCCTCAGGTCCCTTTACTGATGTGAAAAGTTATACCTACACTATATATTTTTTTCAGTGGTTACACTTAATATTTTAATATGAATACTTCCAGTTATCTAACATTAATCAATGTCTCTGTCCTCTTGTGAAAGAGGGTGGGATCATAAAATGCTTTAACCCAAATCCCTCTTCCTGTCTTCCAAGCTATTGTTATTTGACGTTTTGGTTAAACCTGGTTTTATAACTCCCCCAACTAGATTATTTAGATCTACCACAGGTGAGAGCTGTGGAGATGTCCTGCTCAGATGTCCCTCTGAGTGAGAATTTACTGGCAGGGGTGAAGTTATCTGACAACCTCCATTTGCTGCAGCTTCAGGACCCACCTCAGTGTATACGCTGAAGCCCTGCTCCCTGAGGGATGTCCCCAGCCAAGAGCTCAGCTCAGGAGGAGCCCTAGAGCCCCTATTCTGCCTGGAAGGTGGCTGCTTTACTAGCTTGCCTTGTGGGGCCGAGACTTTCTCAGAGATGTACTGCCATCTCAGGCTCTTCCTTCCCAATCCTTTGTTACTCCTGTCCCTTCCCAGGTGTCAGACGGGTGTCATGTCTGAAGGATTTTCCTGGTGACTCCTGCTTCCTCCCTCCTTAATTTTCACAGGAATTTCCCTGCAACAAAGCTATTGCACTTCTGATTCCATCATGACATCTGCCTCCTGGTGAATCCAAAATTACACCAGTGTTTTCTAATCATTCCTTTGTTCACTTGTGCTTGTTGTACTCCTGCCATTCAGTTCAGCCTAGATATCTTCTTAGGGCATCATTCCCATAATCCCTAGTTTGGAGTACAAGGTTCTGTATGACTGGATATCGTCTTACCTGTCCATCCTCATCCCACACCTCCACCAGTAAATATATTAGCCTTTTAGCTTTTCAACTAAGCTAAGCTTTCTCCTTCTTTAGGGCTTTTCTGTGCCAGCTCCTCTGCCTGGAGGTTTCTTCTTCCCTTCTTTGTAGAGCTAACTCCTTTTCATCTTTACATCTCAGCTTAAATGTCACCCCTTCAAGGAGGTCTTTCCCTGATTACATCTCCCGCTGCTAACTTTTTATTCTCTAACGCAGCAGTTAGTTATTTTTATTTCTAATATCATTTCTGTAATTATTTACTTGTCTATTTTCCACTACATAGTAAGCAGAGATTATGTTTGTTTCATTCACTACTGTAGACTCAGCACTTAGCACAGGACTTAAAATAAAATAGATGTTTAATAAATATTTATTTAATGAAACAATATCCCCTTCTTTCATTTTCACTGACACCATTCTTACCTCTTGTCTGAATCATTGTTATAGGATACTTTACAGTCTTACTGTTCACCACTGCTAGATTAATCTTCCCGAAGTGTAGCACTTTTGATGTTTATTTCTGCTCAAAGAAGCATGAAGGACTCCCCATTGCTAATGACTCAGACCACTCAGCCTGGAATCCCAGGGCTGCCACAGCATCCCTCTCTGTAACCTCATCTCCCTACATGAGCCCCACCCGCGAGTCAAACTGGACCATTACTAGTCACCAAACACATCTGGGGTTTCCTATCTCCATACCTGTACTAAGCTAGATCCCTCCCTAGACCTTTTCTCTACTTCTTCCTCCCTCTCACCACCTTTTTAGGTCAAAATCTACCAGGACCTTCTCAGTACAAACTCTTTCTCATCCTACTAAATGAATGTGCATCCTCCTAACTCCTGCTCTCAACTCTCTTGGTTTGAGGCTTAGCACCTGCCCACACTTTCTTTATGTTACAATGATTGTTTCCTTGTCTTCCTTTCCTTTACTGGAATCCAAGATCTTTCACAACAGGGTCTCTCTTACACGTCTTTGTGTACTTTACAGTTCTGACCACAATACTTTTCTATTAATATGTTTTTATTTTTTAAACTTTTATTTCATTTATAAATAATAGTTTAATATGGATACCACTTTATTTTTATGAATACAAAATAATACATGTATATTATAGAAGAAAGATAAAAAACTCAGAGAATAAGAAATAAAATCAATGGCAATTACACCACCTTCCAATCCTTATTTCTTAACATTCTGTTGTATATCTTTTTTTCTATAAAAGATATTTGTATTAGCAGAGATCATACTGAATATAAAATGTGTATTGGAGATTTCCAGTGTCACTGGGAATATGGTGGCAGTTAGTTTTAACCTTCTCTTTTCTCCTGGAAATATGCAAACAATAGGAGAAAACAAACAAAAAACTCAAAATAGATTTAAGCAAAGGTAAGAAACAAAGGAAACAATGCAGTTTCAAGTTTTCACAAGGAGTGAACAGGAAGTCTAACATCATTTCTGCGCATAAGACCAGAGAGTCCAAAAGGCTGGAACGACTGGGTGTCCTCTGAGTTGTCAAGCAGGCTTTCCTTTCAGAACAAGAGGACTCCACCCCGAGAGGGTGAGAGAGGACAGGGCAGATTTCCGGGGGAGGCAGGGAGGAAAGTACAGAATGTGCCCTGGGAGCCCCGAGGTAGCAATTCTTTGAAAGCAGGAGCAAAACATGACTCCCAGAATGGTGTGATGACCAAGAGCAATGAAGAGATCTTGAGCCCCCAGGAGTCAGAGAGAAAACCTCTGAATGCAGCTGGGCCCTAGACCTTGTTCTATGGCATATCTGACTGCTTTCAACTGCATCATAATCAATGTGTACAGTAATTGGAGAGACAATTTGGAGCTCTAGATGTTACATGCTTTTTTTCAGAGAGGGTTTACTTTTGCTTCTGACAAGTGTTTAGGCTACAGGTAACTCATGTTAATTCAATTCAAGATTAAGCTGATTTGACACTGGGTTTTAGTCTTTGAGGTGTCTGGTCTATGTATGACTCACCCTTATTCTTAGACTCTTGCTCCTTGGCTGGTCTTTGTGTTAGTTTCCTGGGGTTGCCATTAAAAATTATCACAAAGGTGGCTTAAAACAACAGAAGTTTATTATCTCACAGTTCTGGAGGCCAGAAGTTCAAAATAAAGATGTCAGCAGGGCCATGCTCCCTCTGAAGGCTCCAGGGAAAAATCCTCCTCTACTCCTTCTGAGCTTCTGGCTGTCTCAGCAGTCCTCAGCATTCTTTGACTTGCAGCTTCATCATTCCAATCTCTGTCTCTGTTGTCACTTGGCCTGCTCCCATGTGTGTCTGTGTCTTCATATCTCTTCCCTTTTCCTATAGAGACACCAGTCATGTTGGATTTAGTGACCACCCTACTCCAACAGGACCTCATCTTAACTAATTATATCAGGGAAGACCATATTTCCAAATAAATTTACATTCTGAGGTTCCAGGTGGACATGAATTTTTAGGGGACACTATTCAACCTAGTACAACCTTGAACTCCAGTTTTGTCCCTCTAGCCCTGTGAGAGTTCTGAAAGCTCTGCTCAAGTTCTCATATTTTTAGCCATCATTTCAGAATGAGCAAATGCCTTGAGGGAAAATGTGGCACCAAAAGTCAGTCTTACCTTCTGTGTTTCCTTTCTTAAGGTTTCTTGTTTGTTTCTGGTAGTTTGTACCTTTTAGTTATGTATTTTTGATAGGGAAAGTTGATTTGATACAAGTTTGCTTATCATGGCCTGAAATCAATGTCCCTTATAATTTTTGATTTAAATATTTACCCCTCATTTCCATTGGCTCTTTATGCCTTTTTGAGCATTTAATTTCTGTTTGGTACTTTTTCCACTCAGCCTGAAGAGCTTTCTTTAGAATTCCTTGCAGTATGAGCTTTCTAGCGATAAATGCTGTTAGTTTTTTTTAAACTGAAAATATCATTGTTTTGTTTTTGTTATTGAAAGATTTTTTTTGCCAGATATAGAATTCTAGATTGATGTTTTTTTCTGTCATCACTTTAAAAATGTTGTTCTACTCTCTTCTGGCATCCATAGTTTCTAATGAGAAGTCAGCCAACAATTGAATTGCTGTTCCCCTGTATAAAATGTGTCATTTTTCTTTTTCTTTTTCTGCTTTCCAGATTTACTCATTATACTTGGCTTCTGATTCTGACTTCTGACTTTTGAGTCTGGCTCTGATGTTTGGCTATCCTTCTTGATGTTCATAGAGCAGGCTGAATCTGTAAGTTCATGTATTTCATCAAACTTGGAAAATGTTTGGTCATCACTTCTTCAAACAGTTTCTCCCCAATTTTCTCTCTCTCCTCTTTCTGGGACTCTAATTACATGCGTGTTCTACCACTTGACATTATCTAACAGATTCCTGAGATGCTATTCTTTTTTCCTCATTTTCCCCCCGTCTTCTCTGTGTCAGAATAAGGTTAGGAATCCAAGAAATACTCAAGAAATAATTTTCATTGCAAATGGGAAACAGAATGTGCACTAGAGGAATGAATAGACATATACATGTAGCAACAAGGAAAAAGGCAAATAGACATATGAGGAGGGGTTAGGTCTTCCTAATGTGCCTATTGAATGTCCTGATTTCCCAGATAGAATATTTATTGTACTTAACAAAACATGATATAACATGCAACTAATAGCACATTGAAACAGTTTTGTAAAATACAATATGCAAGCCATAGTTCAATGTGTTCTCTGAGGGTGTAAATGAAGACTTTTTCCATCACACGAAAATTAGGGGAAAAATTCTTATTTCCATCTTGCGGAGACACCTAGTGGTACAGCATCTGTTTGTGAGTTCTTTTCACCCCCCCTCCTCTACCTATTTAAATTATGATATACTTTTTCATGGGGGAAGATTTCAGATAGTACCATGTTCATTTGGAGAAAAATACAGTGAGGAGTGGGAGATGGGAGAAAATTTGGAGATAATGCATTGTTGCAGAGCTCACAGAAAAACCAAAGAGAAGTAAATTAGGGAGTTCCCGTCTTGCTACCCAGAACAGGAAGGTGAAAAGAATATTGGAAGATGATAACATTTCGATGGAAGTCAAATATTTTGTTATCTCAGTATTTTATCTATATGCAGTTGCATAATTAGAAAATATGCAATTGCTATTTCTCTACTTCATTCGTTTTTGAGTAATCCTTATAGCTTTTCTCTTTAAATTTTTTAAATAAATCATGATTTATTATTATGGCTCTGTTAATGTGTATTTGGTTAAAGGCACGGTATCAATGCTTTGAAATATTTGAAGGCGATGTTTAAATAACTGATAATATTCACATACAAACTTTTTTTTTTATGCATGTAGAGTTAGCAAGATGCCCTTGAATACACAAAAGGATTTATCTCAAGGGGAAAATGTTTCTCTAAAAGTTTGAACCTTTTTTGGGTAAAGATATTAATTTTTAATTTAGTAGAGTAATTTGGTTATAGAATATAAATAAATAAATCTATTCTCTACCCCCAATCCATTAATGCTCAATTTAAATTTAAGAATTTCAAGATAAACTAATCAGGAACAATTTTTTTCAAGTCAAGTCAACCATCAACTCCTTTGAAAAATACATTTTCCTCTCTGCTTTGAGAATAATCATTGATCTTCTGTTTGTTGTTTTACTTGTGGGCAAATGAAAGCACATGAGGGGCAGGGAATCCCATAGAATAATGCCATCTCATTGACATTAAAACCTGCAAGTGGGCTTGTAGATCTCTTGAGATGGTGTTCAGCTCCAGACAGTGGCTCTGATTCTCATTCCTTGGAGTGTTGACTGCTGAAGGGGGACGTGACTGGAAGTGGAGCCAACGGGAGAGGAATGGAGGTCCTCTGAGATCTTATGGAGAAGATATCTGACAACTTTAGCTTTTCCAGCTTCTTGTGTTGGCCTGAAGTAGGGAGAGGTGTGGGCATGGGCAGCACTAGGGCTGGCAGCTTGATGCAGACATGGAGTGTGAAGCTCTTACTTCTTGGTGGTTCTTGTCCAGTCTCCTAGCTGTGCTTGCTGAAACTTCAGGGAAGGAAGTGCTCAGATGTCGAGGTGTCTTAACTGTGTAAACCCCTGGATAACTGAGGGGTAAGCAGTCCTCTTCTCTGTGCTCCAGGTCACTTGCTTTTTCATCTGTTTCAGCCTCCTTTTAACATTTCTTTCTCAATTCCCAGTCCTTAGGTCCTCTCTTTCTTGCTCAATCTCTGAAATCTCAGGAAAGAATTGAATGTGAGACATTTACATTTTTTGGTTAAGGGGAGGTGATAGATCTATTTTAAGACTTAGATCTTACTGTGGAATGAAAGTCTTTGTTATTAGCCGATCCAGGTAGGAGGAATTTGGGGTGGGGAAGAAGAGGTTCATGTCATCTATTTAGAGGAAGGCCAACCTTAGACCAATGATGTAGTCTAAAATATTTATATACGAGTTGTAAATCCTTAAAATGTAATCTTCTGAGGTGCTGGAATTCCAGTTGAAGTGTTGGATGAGCTGAGTTGGTGACTAACTGAAACCTTCCTGTGCAAACAGAAAATCTCAACACAGTATTTCCTGATTACCAGCTTCTCTGTCTTATTCTTCTAACAGACCAGACACTCCGTGATCAGAAGCTGCATTAACACTTTGCTTAGGAAATTCAATCTTTTAATGCCATTTCCAAGGAATGTTCATTGATTGAGGCTGACTCACCATCCCAAAGAGTTCTAATTGGATAATGGGCTATCGTGTCTAATTTTAGCAGTCTTGGAAATGTTCTTTCAGGTAGTTGTACTAGTTCATTAATCCTGCTCCAGTTGCCTTTCAGGATGGATATCTCAGCTTACTCTCAAAAATGGACATTCATGAGCTTCCTTGGTGGCGCAGTGGTTGAGAGTCCGCCTGCCAATGCAGGGGACACGGCTTCGTGCCCCGGTCCAGGGAGATCCGACGAGCTTGGAGTGGCTGGGTCCGTGAGCCATGGCCGCTGAGCCTGCGCGTCCGGAGCCTGTGCTCCACAACGGGAGAGGCCACGACAGTGAGAGGCCCGCGTACAGAGAAAAAAAAAAAAAGGACATTCATTCAGTCATGCTAAACTCTTGAGGTCCTAAGATGAGTAAAACCCCAGAATTTCACAATTATTGATCTTAGATATCATCTAGACAAAAGCAAGATAATCAGGATAAAATACCCCATAATGCATGGAAAACAGCTTCCGTGCTCAAGAAAGGTGAGAAGCCAAGAATAACTCCTTGTGCCAATTTCATAGACTCAGAGACTTTATAGCCTCCAAGTGCCATGGAGATTCTGTTGTCGTTTAGTGCTTTTCACTGTTTATGTTACAGTTAATGAGGTCAGCAACTCAGGTGATCTCAGGGGCAGAGGGAAAGTGCCTCTTCCTACCTCTCCCAGCTGCCCCCACACTTGCTTACTGATGGCTAGGGTGCTGCTAATGGAAACTGAGATCATTACATATTTTAAGGGTGTTAAAAAATTCCAAATTACTCCAGAGAAATAACATAGATTTAAATCCAAAAAGAATGATAATAACTGAAAGGTTTCCCTTTTTGGAGAAGAGAAGGAAGAGAGGGACTGGAGGGCACTAGTAATTTAGGTGAACAGTTTTGTCTAAGAGCTACTGGCCTGTTGGAAAGAATTGTAGTGAAACTTGTATTAATACAACTAAATGCAGATTTTTACATATTAAAATCCCCGGAAAGTTGTTCATGAGTGTTGTGAGCTAACATTTATGCTGAGCAACAAGGGAAAGCTTCGGAAAATATAAATGTCCTGCTTAACATATATATAGTTTTGAATATTGAAAATATTCCTCTGTAGTGGAGGTTTTCATTGTGGTTTTTTTTGGGGGGGGTTATAACATCTTTATTGGAGTATAATTGCTTTACAATGGTGTGTTAGTTTCTGCTTTATAACAAAGTGAATCAGTTATACATACACATATGTTCCCATATCTCTTCCCTTTTGCGTCTCCCTCCCTCCCACACTTCCTATCCCACCCCTCTAGGTGGTCACAAAGCACTGAGCTGATCTCCCTGTGCTATGTGACTGCTTCCCACTAGCTATCTATTTTACGTTTGGTAGTGTATATATGTCCATGCCACTCTCTCACTTTGTCCCAGCTTACCCTTCCCCCTCTCCATATCCTCAAGTCCATTCTCTAGTAGGTCTGTGTCTTTATTCCCATCTTGCCCCTAGGTTCTTCATGACCTTTTTTTTTCTTAGATTCCATACATATGTGTTAGCATATGGTATTTGTTTTTCTCTTTCTGACTTACTTCACTCTGTATGACAGACTCTTTGTGTTTTAAATGATCATCTATATTACCTTTTTAGAAGCAAGTGGAAGATAGTCTTATTTTCCCTTGGTGTTCGTGAAACACAAGCTTTCTCCCTATAGCTCACCTAATCCCAGAAACTGTGTGCATGCTTACACACATACACACAACACACACACAACACACACACACACACACACACACACAGAGTTAAGAAGCAATAATTCAGGATTTCTGAACATCTTTATTTAGACTATTTTCTTTCAAAATAATGAAATGTATTACACGTCCTTTTTAATGAAGGGAAAGCAAACACTCTAAAAGATATAACATCTGCTGGAAATATAATCTAAATTGAAAACTTGTGCAGACGTAAGGAGCAAGGGAGAAAATACAGGGACAGGAAGTATGGCAAGATGTTAATGCTAAAAGCAGTTTTTAAAAACATCATGCATGATAGAAAGTACATAGATGAAATATTTTTGGAGCAAAAAAAAAAAAAGATAAAACCCCAAACTTAATCTTATCTGAAGACTGACAACAGTGCTTATTTGCTCTAGGCATAATGAATCTTGTAATATATTCTGAGTTTTCAAATCTTCAAAGATGGAAAGGTGATATGCCCTGACCATCTGAGGATTTATACTTTCTTTCAGGAACAGTAATTCTTATCTAAAGAACTAAAATCATTAATCCCTTACAAAGAACTAAGAACCACTTCTTATTTTTTTTACACATTAATACCTAGAGGAAGTTTTGTGCTTTTCAGCTAATGAAATGTAGTTTTCTAAGTAACCAATTTCACTCAATCCTTTTGGTAACAGAACTTCAGTTTGGTATAGGGAAGAGAAAACCAATTCATGGATAGGATTGTTTACCTAGCAAGGTAGAGGTGTTGTGAGGATCAAGTGAGGTAAAAGTTGAAAAATTCATTGAAAAATTATCTATATAAAGCACAGAAAGTGCAAGGTGAAATGATGCTGTCTGAGTAACTGTCACAGCTGCAGGGAAGTATAGTACTGCACACTCCTGCAAGTTTTGGTGTCTAGTGCTGTGGGTGGGTGTCTTAGTTTTGGCTTCTGTACCAAGATACCATAGAATGGGTGGCTTAAACAACAGACATTTATTTCTCTCAGTTTTGGAGGCTGGAAGTCTGAGATCAGAGTGCCAGTATATTTGGGTTCTGGTGAGCACCTGCTTCCTGGTTATGTTCTCATGTGGCATTCCTTCGGTTTATTCTCTCTCTGTCTCTCTGTGTAGAAAGAGATCCCACGTCTCTTCCTCTTCTTATAAGGACACTAATCCCATCATGATGGCCCCACCCTCATGACCTCATCTAACCCTAATTACCTCCCAAACGCCTCAACTCCAAATACCATCACATTGGGGGATAGGGCTTCAACATATGAATTTCCACGGGACACAACACATTCAGTCTATAGTAGTGGGTAATTAGGCAACCACTGGTGTAGTATAGTTTCAAAAGTCTACACCACTTCCTCAACAAACTCTATCCACTTCCTCAACAATAGAACCACTGCTTCAGACCAAGATACCGGTCGCAGAAAGCTTCTGCTGAAAGGCCTTCCCTATAAGGTTGAGGTAACAAATTAACATCCTTTATCAGGTTAACCAACTGTCACCTACAAGAAAGCTGAGCTGTGAGGGAAGGGAACACAGGACAGATAGGTTGTGAAAACATGAGGGTAGGATGGAAAGTTCTAGACCTAGTTCATTGTGGGCAGGACATGCACTTGGCAGTGACATGGGGGAGATCCTGGTAATCAAGGAGAAGCCCAGGCATTGTGTCACTGGTGGGGAACAGAAGGCATAGGATAGGGCATATGGGAAGCTAGGGTCACGCTGGAGACATACATTGCCTGTGATGCATTGTGGCTGCAGCTTCACCCTATAGCCTGACCTCCGTTCACTTATCTCTGAGCAAGTCCATTCTGCTCACAAGTGCATCTTTGTTTCCTGCCAAGCATACAAATATCAAGACCCGTGTCTGAGAATGTTGGGAATTTTATTAGGTCCATAAAGTTTTAGCTGTGGTCTAATCCACCAAGGCCAAAATAAATAAATAGAGAGAGTGTAAGGGTAACAGTTTTTTTTTTAAAACCTGGCTTAAAGAAAGAAAAACTACTGAAGCTCTAAAATAACTTTGTCACAGTGGCTTTAGAGGGGATTTCTTCTTACCAACCCAGGATTCTGTAAAGGGCGGGCTGAGAAGCTGCAGTCAAAATGCAGCCAACAAATTCTTTGCAGATTTCTCTGGGAATATTCAGTTCTGTGGAGTTAGGTTAAGAAGCTAAAATGATTGATAACCGATTGGCCACGGGCCTGAAGCTAACTGGGTAAAAACAGCCAAAAGTCTAGCCTTTTAAGAGTTGGGCTTTGTGGGCAAATATTAATGAGAGAATTAATGACTATTTATAATGGGATAAACTTCCTAGTTATCTTGTCATTTCTCTACTTTCCTCAGGTTCAAAATCTGTATCATTCAAATCTCTCCAGCTAGCATCTTTGGTTGTGTCATGAAAATAATATTTGTTATGGTTACTCCTAAATATAATAATGTTTTGAGTGCTTCCTACGGGCCAGGCACAGTTCTAAGAACCTGAAATGCATCAACTAATTTACTTTTCACTATGTGAGTAGCTACTGGATACTGAAATAGCTACTGGATACTGAAGTAACTCCAAAGATGAGAAAACTGATACACAGATCAGGTAGGTAAATCGCCTTAGATCACACGGCTCGTAAGTTGAGAACATGGGATGTGTAAAGTATATATAATACTTAGCTCTCAGCTCTTGAGGTCATAAAAAACTTACTGAATTCCTAGCTACTCTCTTGCTCAGTGCACCTTTCACCATCATCGTTGTTGTCAAGAACACTTGGGGGTGTCCAATAGGTGTACTAGGAAGGCAATAAATAGTAGTGGAAAAACAATAATGTTGCGTGGAAACGGCAAGAGTCAGAACAACAGTAGAATATAACGCTCCCCATTTGAAATGTAAGTATTCAGACATATACTACCATATGTTATTTGCAACATATGCATTTTTGTAAGAGACATGGCAGCCTCATGAGGGTGCAACTTCCTGCTCCATGGGGAGGGGGATGGGAAGGGTGGTGGTGAGAGTCTGGAAGCAAAAATGGGGACCATTGTTGAATCTGAGTGATATGATGATTATTCTTTGTATTTCTTAAATTTCTAAAAATATGATAAAAAGAATATTTATGGAGGACGCTGATTCCTGAGCTGACAAAGCCTTCATTTTAGCTGGGAGTCAGGACATGCAGATAAAGAGGAGGCTAAAAAGATAAAGTGTGTAAGACTCGTGGGGCTTCAGAAGAGGGTTTACTCGAGGTCAGGAGAATGGGGAGAAGGATCATGGAGGAGGGGATATGTGAGCTGGGCCTTGAAGGGTTAACCTAGTAAGTGGGGAATAGGGAATTCCAGGCAGGGAGCTGGGCAGATTCCCATTGTGGAGTGGACACCTAAG
Source organism: Leucopleurus acutus (assembly GCF_964270905.1). Taxonomy (NCBI): domain Eukaryota; kingdom Metazoa; phylum Chordata; class Mammalia; order Artiodactyla; family Delphinidae; genus Leucopleurus; species Leucopleurus acutus. The sequence continues at coordinate 124,794,612 of NC_139146.1, read as the reverse complement.
GGCTACATTCACAGGACCACCGAAGGCCAAATGAGACCATGTCAGCAGAACATCTAGTCTGACCTGGCGCATTAAAAATACATTTAATTAAGGCAACACCATACCACAGAAGAGGTACTCCTCAGCCTCTGTGTCTGTGCTTATTTGGTTTTCATGATTCCAGTGGATCATTGTTGAGAGTCACACTGAAAGGAATTTCCTACCTTTACTGGGAACCTCAGAGGGTGCATCACAGTTCCAGTAGGCATTTTGTTTATGAAGACAAACTCCCACTTTAAGATCCACTGCAAAAAGGGCCACTGTATCTTTCTAGAACATTGTCTCTTTGTTTTCCACCCAGATCTAGCTCAGCAGTGGTATGAGAAAGATCACTCCATGGAACTCAAAACATATTTATTTTCATTTTTCACTCATTCATTGAATTCCAACCACGTGCTCTCAAAAACCGCCAGAAGAGTGAAGATGTACACATCACCAAAGTACCTGGGTTTGTCTCAATGCTGGGCAGAAGTCCGAGTCCCATGGGAGGCATACACAGAGTTGTGTGAGAGTGGAGAAGAAGGATGATTATAGTTTTGCTGGGAGATCTCGGAAAACACGAATTCCTGATCATTCCCTGGATTTCCAGTCGGGGTAGTAGCTGCTTTCACAGCTGCTATGGCCTGTCTTCTGTGAGTTAGCTGAGGAGCTTATCAGAACATGGACTGAAAAATTCTCCTTGGTCTGTTCACATGGTATGACCACGTGGGGCATTTACCATAAGCCCCCTGAAGAAGGAAACAGACGTGTGCATGGGTGTCTTCTGAGTGTCCCGGCTGGAGAAGGAGGAAATGATGTAAAACCCAGCTCCTCCCCCACCCACCCCCAGTTCTGCAACACACACTCTTAGGTTCCCCCTAGTCCCAATGCTAAGTGTCCTCACAGTCTGGGGATCTCCTTTTAGGGTGGATGTGGCAGGTGATAGATTGTGAGATGAATGATAGATTGTGAGATGAATGACTCCTGATGGCCCAGCACTGTTGTTTCTGGGTGGCGTCCATTTGGCGGTTGGTTCATTTCCCTGAGGGGAGGTAAATGGCCCTGAGGTGGGTCTCCGGACCTCCCCAAGATGGCTCGCAGGCAGCAGCACCCACAGAGTGGCCCCAGTTCCTCTGTGTGAGGTGCTTCTCTGACCCCCTTTGCCCCGTCCTGCTCAGTAGGGACTGGCTTTCTCTGTTCCTTCCCCCTCAAGGCTATCATAGCAGAAGTAGTGTCTTATCTCTTACTGATTTATTGAGTGGCAATAGATGGGGGAACTTTAATTATTGTCTCAACTCCTTTTCTTGTTCAGAAGAACAAATTGGACACTAGTGAACAAAAACTTTTTTTATGGTCAGATCTCTCTATCTCTAAGTCAATGTATTTCCACACATAAACATATCCAGGACCTGAACCTAAATATATTAAGTGTGACTTTTCTTCTCTTTCATCCAAGATGAGATAACATAAAACGATTTCAAAAACTCCCCCATACATCCTGCCAGTTGCTTATTTTATATTTTTGTGTGTCCCTATTGATATTAACAAGCTGAGAGGGCTTTTAAAAGAAAACCCACGGAGGTAGCTGATAATCAAGCAGAATAACTTGGATCTGGGCAATGGAAGAGCAGCAGAGGCCCCCTTAGTCCTTTCTCCCAGCCCTGAAGCTGCAGGATTTAAGGCTAATTTAAGTTTTGGAGGGCAAGAATTCAAAGTCCTTTAACTCTTGCTGGCAGTATAGCAAAATGTCTAAAAAGTATGGAGCCAGACTCCCTGACTAAAATCTCGCTTCTGATACTTACTGGTGATGGAACTCCGTTCTTACACTCCTTCATCTGTAAAATGCAACTCACAGGCTGGGATCTGTGGAAGCAGATGGAATTTGGTGTGCAGGGCATTGATTAGAGATCAGCACCTGTAGAAGGAAGAGGGAGGAAGCGTACTGGGCAGAGGGAGAGTTCAGTGATGCAAACCGGACAACGCTGGGGCTGGGCCAGCGGGGAGCCCTGGAGGGAGTTATCCCTGGGCAGGGGAAGGGTTCAGCCTTTCTTCCCACACACTTCTGGATGCAGCCTGCCCGGGTAAGAGCAATACAGGACAGGGCTGCTCTGCAGCTGAGACAGGCCCTGAGGGAGCTGGAAGCTGTCTGTGGACCACATCCCTCTGTGACGGACCAGGATTCTTGGCCTCCTTAATCAATAGAAATTGATAAGAGGCCAGACAAGAAATTCAGGCTAGGCTTTATTGGGGTCCCTGTTGCAGCAGCGGGGGGGTGGGGCGGGGAAGCAAGAGTAAACAACAGGTTCCCTTGCTCGCTCCCTGAGTGGGGGGCCGAGCTGGTTCTTTGTATGGGGTGAGGGTAGGGGCGGGTCCAGGGGTCAGGCAGGAGGGCTGGCTTAGGTAGTTTGCCCACCCCTTTGGTGGTGGTGTGTGCAGGTGACATGTGCAGTATCCTGCTTTTGCTCCCGGCTCTTCAGAAGTGGCAGTGGTTTTTTTTTAAATCTTTTTGTATCTTGTTGTCCATAATTTGCCCCAACTGCGCATGCATGCAGTTATTTTTAGTCCCGTATAGTTTCTTTGTATTTTGTTGCTCAAGGAGACCTTTGTCCAGGTGCAGGCACTGCAGCAAAGGGTCCCAGGTCCTGGCCTGTCTCACCTCCCCTTGAAGGAGATCTTGGTCATGCATCTCCATGTCTATCAAAATTCGAATAATACCATCCACCCCCATGTGGCTGTTATGAGGATTAAGGGAGTTGTACGAAAGGGTCTTAGAAGAGTGTTTGCTGCTATTATTGTGTTCCATGTGTGTGTGCCTGCTTCAGTTCCAGGATGAGAATCTTGGAGAATGTTTTCTAGAATGTAATGAACTAAAGTGAGTGCTTCCACACCTCGTTTGCCCTCCATCACTGCAAATTCCCTTGCTTGAAGTTCATGGGTTATTTCATGTGCCACATTATCAGGTAATTCCAATGCTCTTGAATTCATCTTCTTCTGGACATTATGGGTGTTACAAATTGCCCTGGGCAGCCATGACTTAAAACTTGGCCTGTTTTTCCTATTAGATGATAAAATATAAACAGCACGGGAGCCAAGCACAGCTAAGGGAGGATGTGAATCCAGTTGGGTCCCCCAGGGAAGGTTGACCAAATATAAAAGGGAGCACACAAACCACTGATCCAGACTCTGGAAAGCTAGGGGCTCTGCAGGGTGTCCTTGGTCTAGCAGTGTGGGGTTTCGGGAGCACAGAAGGTCTGGCCCCACTCTCTAGACTGGCTGGCTTCTAAAATTCCATTCCCACCTGGGCTTGTCTCAAATACTGTAAGCTCTGGGAGCAAAGACTTTTGCCCTTTAATATAGTCTTGAGTTAATTTTCAGACTGAATTGGGTATCAAAGAGGTCTCTCTAAGAACAGAGGAGAAAATGTTTACCTCCTGGGAAACAGTGATGGGTATGAGGAAATATTCATTTAAAGAATGAATCTAGTAACCAAAGTCTTCACTTCTGAGGAGCTCACAGTCTAAAGAAAAGAGGCAACATGAACTCAGAAAAATATGTGCAAATGTATACATAAAAATATGAACTTACCATGAACTCTGAGGGTTCTATGTCATTGCTAGGCGAGTTACCGAAGGTGTTATTGGGAGTGGGACCTGGAAAGATAAGTCTGGGAAGAAAAGAGGAAAGTAAACATTTTGAAGGAGGCTTTGAAGGAGGGAACAAGATCATGGTTGTTGGAAGAGAAGACTCTCAAGTGTGTGTTACTTGCATCCGAAATCGTATCTCTCCCTTTGGCATTCCTAGGACTTTGCATAGGATCTGACACACAGTAGGACTTTTAAAATGTTGGTTGTACCGAGGGTAACCAGTCAGGCTGCTGTGTAGGGGGAGGGTTGGATTGGATGGGAACAAAGGCAGAGAGGGAAGGTATGGCCAGGACCAAGAGACAAGAGGTCCCAGTGGGCACGGTGGGGGGAGGGACCGGGGGGGAGGGGGACCAGGGGGCAGGGCAAGTCTGAGACTTGGTATAGATCTGTGTCTCCCAGGCAGGGTCTATAGGCATATTTCCGGGGCCAGCAAGTCATTCTAGGAATTTGAAAATGCTGCCTTTCCTTTTTGATCATCTGGATGACCACATGATAACTGAACCCTGCCGTGAAATTAAGGTGCTGTGTTTTCTTTGTGTTTGTGGTTGAGTGTTGGCACCGTGTAATTACCAAAATGATAGCATTGAACTTTTAAATATGCTACTAAGTATGTCTGGCTGCTATTAGGTTGGCCACCTCTAATGTCAAAATCACAATAATCCTTCCTCACCCACTGCTGTTCAGTAGAAGGTTGTTTATCCAGGAGTCTAAACACTGGCTGTGCCCAAAGAACAAAATCGTCCTAAATGATTTTAAAATAATTGTAAAAAAAAAATATCTTCATGGTCATACAGAATGATCAGCTGTAGGGTATCTGTTCTAGTGAATGGCCTGGGAAATCAGAGGCCAGGTAGCTGGGGCAGCAAGGAGATGTGAGCAGCCGTAGATGGTCTCTGTGGAATCACAGCAATCTCTCTCTCTCTCTCTCCCTTGTTAGTAAGATGGAGTTGTGGTGGTTCTGGATTGTTCATGTTTTGCCAGGTAACACCTAAGCCAAAGTGTTAAATTTAAAGTATTACATTGATATTTGACAAATATATTTCATGTATCCCATATCTTTATCTAAATCCTGGAAAGAAAAAAAATCAGAGGCTGCATTCATGAAATAGGAGGATAGAGCAAGTGTTTTTCCATCCCAGTGAACTTTTGGAGTTAAGAGTTTTGAAATTTTGGGAATCCTGATGAAGTCATAAAAAAAAGTCCAGACCATGACTTATTTTATTCAGTTCCAAAGACAAAAATTACCTGTTTACAGTGAAATTTGCACTTGAATGGAGCTTTCATAGAGCAAGATTTTTGTTTCTTAAGTGGTGTAATATAGTGACATGCTGATTTGGTATGCAAGAAAATGGAACGGTGTGGCAGAGTCACGTGCTGTGTAATTGCTGAGGGCTAAGAAGCAAAGAAAAAGGTGGGTTTCCTGTGTAAATGATGCAGCTGTGTCAAATGATGCCCCAGTTCACTCTAAGGAGGAGATTTTTGCACCTGCTGAAATAGAGAAAAGAGGTTGCAGGATTGGGTCACTGTATGGGAAAGAGTAGCACAGATATGCTGGACTCAAATGATGCTGCCCAGGAGCAGGTAGACCCACAGAGTTACCTTGTGAATGGAGTTTGGTTGTGGCATAGTAATACTATCTAGTTGCTGATTTACTATAAGGTAATCCTCCAGGGCAGGTATTTTTGTTTTATCATTGTGTCTTCAGAACCTCTGACAGTGCCTGGCACACAAGAGACACTAAGTAAAATCCTTTTGGAATGATTACATTGGAATTTGATTGGTTTTGCACTTTTGCTGTCTTTACTTTGTACATTTGTTTTTGTTTTCTTGTTGAGTAAACACTTCATGCTCAAGAACTTTAAACCTAGTTCTATGTTGTTCATATTTAAATAAGATTTAGAAGAGTTAAATTCAACAGCGAGGGTCTTTTTTTTTGGCTGCATCACACGTGGCTTGTGGGATCTCAGTTCCCCATGCAGGGATTGAACCTGGGCCACCGCAGTGAAAGCTCAGAATCCTAACCACTATGCCACCAGGGAACTGCTGGTAGAGGGTCTTTTATTTTTATAGGTGTCTATACCTTGCTGCAGTCGGTCCAACACTGTAATGGGGCAGAAGTAATCAAGTTACAGATCCGTGTTGTATGTGCGTTACAGGAGAAGGGGCAGAAAGTGAAACAAAGCAGAAAGAAAAGAAGATGAGAGATGTAGCCACGATTAGGAACCTCGGGGTTTTCCAGGGGAATGACACCATCACGGCAGCGGTGGCTGAGGAGTGGCCTCTTGAACGTGGGTGCACTGAGAACCTGTGAATGTGACCTTTGGAATAGGGTCTTTGCCAGTGTAACTAAGGTAAGGATCTCAAGATGAGATCATCCTTGATCAGGGTGGGCCCTGAACCCAAGGATGGGTGTCCTTATAAGAGTCAGAAAAGGAGAAGCCACACAGGCACACGGTGGAGGCTGGGGGGCAGGAGAAGAGGGAGGCAGAGATTGGAGAGATGCCTTCACAAGTGGGAAATGCCAAGAATTGCGGGCAGCCGCTAGAAGCTGGGAGAGAGACAGGCTCCCTCAGAGCCTCCAGAAGGAACCAACTTTGCTGACACTTTAATTTCAGACTTCTGGCCTCCAGAACTGGGAGTGAACAAATGTCTGTTGTGTCAAGCCACCCAGTTTGTGGTAATTTGTTACAGCAGCCGCAGGAAGCTAACACCACAGTGGGATATCAAGATAAATAAAACTCATCTTTGAACTGATGAAACATTCAAGAATTTTAAATATTCTGTTTTCTTATAGTTTTTATTTTTTAAATAGTCCTTCTATTAGTGGGTCTTCTAAATGGATTTACATTTAAGAAAAGAAGATGGTCAACACAAAGACCTTTAAAAACCGTCTTCCCTTGACAGTGTGTTGCTCAGATTCGTACACTAAGGGCTTCTTTCTTTGGCCAGTGCCTGGGTCACTGTCGCACCCCTTTCCTCTCTCACTGCCTGCACACCTTTGCTGTGTGCCCACTCCCGTCAGGGTCCAACTTTCACTGCTCCTCTCCCACCTAAGAGAGAAAGAGAAAAAGCAAGAAGTCTGATTTGCTGGGGAAGTTCTCCCCAGAAATTGTTGCTGACATCGAAAACCAACGCCAGATACAGCACCATGCGTCTCTCACTGACCAACGTTAGAAGCTGTCCTTGGGCTTCGTAACGTGTGGTCCTATAATCATTCATCTCCTTCTCCATAGAAGAAAGGCTTTTCAACGGGGCTGTCCAGAAGTTAAAAAAGGAAAAGAGTACTTTTTCTCTTTATAGGTAGTTAAAAAACCCAATTTAAAACTATTTCCAAATATGCGTTGAATATATAAAATAGCAAATAATCATTGACTAAGTGCCACAACCCTGAGGTTTTATTCCTGTCAGGAAGATACGTAAATTAGATCAGTGTGGGCCTTGCAATCTTCTCTTGAGAAACCTGTGCATTCCTTTCCTGTCACAATGGCTAGAAAAGGCACTTTATATTCTCCATCCCACTCAAAGCCTTGGGTTTAGAAATGCTAGCGTTTTCATCTGCTTTAACCAGAGTGGACTCTGAAGGGTGGGGAGGGGGTATTATTTTTCATTTCAACCATTCCAAAGAATGAGCTTTCCAGAAGAACTTTTGTTCCTATAATAAACCTAACTAGACCTACTTATTCAATTAAAAAAAAAAGAGAGAGAGAGAGAGAACTTGGAAAAGCCAAGAATCTGTCAGCTCCCTAATGGTTGACCAGGCTCTGGCTTGAACACTTGTAAGATTTTGGCGGGGCCAGAGGACTGCAGAGTGGAGGCGAGTCTTAGAAGGAAACGGCCCCAGGGCCAGGAGATCTGCTGTCATGTGCTCTTCAGTTGGGGCTGAACCACTTCACATCTGAACTTAATTCATCCGTGAAGATATCGTACAAAACAAAACTGCTTTCCCCCCAACACGGGGGACATGGGGGAGATCTCACAAGGAGGATGCTCTCAGCAGGGGGAGTAGTTTGATTCATGTTATAGGCATGTTCCTGAAATTTGGGTGTGAGTTAACTTTCAAAAGTGAACTAGGTTCCCCCTCCCAAGCTTTATTGAGACATAATTGACAATAGAACATTGTGTACTTTTAAGATGTACAACATGATGATCTGACATTTGTATATATTGTGAAATGATTGCCACAATAATATTAGTTAACACATCCATCACCTCACATAATAGGGGTTTTGTGTGTGTGTGTGTGTGTGTGTGTGTGTGTGTGTGGTGAGAATATTTAAGATTTACCCTCTTAGTAACTTTCAGGTATATAATACAGTATTATTAACTATAGTCACCATGCGCTGCATTACACACTCAGAACTTATTATCTTCTAACTGGAAGTTTGTACCCTTTGACCAACCTCTCCCCATCTCCCCAGCCCCCGGCAACCACTCTTCTGCTGTTCTTATGAATGCAACCCTTTTTAGATTCCACATATAAATGAGAACATACAGTTTTTGTCTTTCTCTGACTTACTTCACTCAGCGTAATGCCCTTAAGTTCCATGCATGTTGTCGCAAATGGTAGGATATCCTTCTTTTTTAATGTCGAATAATGCTTTATTGGAAAATTGAACTAGGTTTGGAATGGATTGGCGAACTTGACTAGCTTTCATGTTGTGTTTCCATATGTTGTGTTTGGGTCACAGACATATTGCCCAGGCCCAGGAGAGCAAGGAGGCAGGGCTCATGGAGTGGAGACAACAGTGGCTTTGGAGACAGCTCCACGTAGGCACAAATTGTTCATTTGTCACTTACCAGTGGTGTGACCTTAGGAAAAAGATTTAACCTAATGGACTCTCCAGTCCCTCAATTGTAAAGTGAAGATAACTAGAGAATGCAGAGAGCTGACACGGGAGCACTGAATGGGGTAAAGTGGGCCCAAAGCCCTGCATTGTGCCTGGCTCCAAGAAGATCCTCTCCATGAAAGCACAACAACTAATTTCATTTCTCCACACTCTAACCAGGTGAGCATCCCCTAACCCTCATTAGTCCCATCTGCCCACCTAGGTTCCTATGTCCTGACATGCTTAAACATTCCTTTATTTCTGGACTCGGTTAAGATTTGGTTTGGCTCTAAGTAACAAAGGCCCAAAATATCAGCAGCTTAAACAAGGTAGAAATTTATTTCTCTCCAGTAGAAGTTGGGAGGTAGATAGTGCAGATGGCTGTTCTGCTCATGAATCTTCAGGGACCCAGGAAAATTTGGTTTTGTTCCTCTATCATGCATTCTTTCTGTCCCAAGTTATCTCATGATCCATTATGGCTGCTGTAACTCCAGCCATTATATCTCCATTCCAGCCAACAGAAATGAAGGAGGAATAAAGGAAAAAAATGGGCAAAGGGCATCCCCTACTGCCTTTTTACAAAACATAAAAACACTTTTATCTCACACTCTTTGGCCATAACTTAGGCACATGACCACTCATAAGATAGATTGGGATGTGTCCAACTTACAGCTGGTCTTTCTGTTACTATGGAAAAGAGCTAATGGATATTGAGGATGACTTGCAGTCATAGCTTTGTGTTAGCAGTGATTTCAGTTCCTGCCCACGTGTATTGCTGTTTTCCACCCCAAGCCCATACCAAGGGTTGCTTGTTTTCTGCACATGATCGCTGTCTGCAAAGCCTGATGATTTTCTGGACTATCACTATGATTGGCCGTCCAGGTGGGCAAAGAGGCAGAATTCTGTGATCACAGCCCGCCTAGAACCACATGCAGCAGAATGGAAGTAGTTTCCCAAGTAAAAGAGGGGAAGACAGGATCTAGGGCAGACCAAATCAACAGGTGTCAACTACATTCTTCCAACTTGTTAAGGGGGAAATGTTTTCAAGAGAACCCCAAACATACATGAATAAAAGGGGAAAAATGAGTGATAATGAAACTATCTTGCAACCCAGATTCCAGCCATGGGTAGTCAAGGAGCTCTCTGATCGCATGACCAGCCCAGAGCAAGACCCAACAGAGGCCTTCTGGAGGATGTGTCTATGTGCACTGGGGGCTTGCACTGCGGTTGCTAACCTGGAATCAGGTGAGCCAGGTGCTGCCCATAGCCACGACCCTTGGTCCCTTAACAATACACACACACCACGGGTGCACACACACACACACACACACACACACACAATGCTCCTCAGTAAAAGGACAGAGGGTGATAGACAGAGGAGGTCAGAGTTGAGAAATAGGGAGAATAAGGGAGTGAGCTTTGATGTCGTATCTTGAGTCCCTTCGGGTCCCTAAGGCCAACTCCACCCTCAATAGCTCAGCTTTGTAACTCCAATAAGTCTTACTTTTGCTTAAACCCAAGTTGTGTTTCTGTCACTGTAGGTGAGAGACATGTGACAAATATATGTCTCTCATTCAAAATCCACAAGAAGCAGGGCTCATAAACCTGGCTGTGATTCTGGGTTTTAAAACTAAGATTTAATAAAAAGGAAAGATTAAATCATTTGTATATGTACTAAGTAAACTTAGCATTCTTTTTCTTTCATTTGTTTTATTGCAAAGATATGGAAATACAGAAAATCAGAAAATATAAGTAAGTACAAAGAAAAACGTTCATAAGTCATTTCGTATGGAATCTACTTATGTGAGCATTTTCTAGGTACATAAACATTTTTATTTGAAAGGGGATCATATGATTTCTATTTTTAAATATATTGTAAACACATTTCCTTTACAATGAATATACATCTATGATATCATTGAGCAACTTATTTAAAAAGACAGATTAATAAAAAAGTATTTAATTATTACTCTAATCAACATGTAAGGTTTTTTTTTAAAATTAATTTTTATTTGAGTAAATTTGTTTTACAGTGTTGTATTAAAGTGTCTGCTGTACAGCAAATCGAATCAGCTATGCATATACATATATCCCATCTTTTTTTTTTTACATGTTTATTGGAGTATAATTGCTTTACAATGGTGTGTTAGTTTCTGCTTTATAACAAAGTGAATCAGTTATACATACACATATATTCCCATATCTCTTCCCTCTTGCGTCTCCCTCCCCCCCCACCCTCCCTATCCCACCCATCCAGGCGGTCACAAAGCACCGAGCTGGTCTCCCTGTGCTATGCGGCTGCTTCCCACTAGCTATCTACCTTACATTTGGTAGTGTATATATGTCCATGCCTCTCTCTCGCTTTGTCCCAGCTTACCCTTCCCCCTCCCCATATCATCAAGTCCATTCTCTAGTAGGTCTGTGTCTTTATTCCGGTCTTACCCCTAGGTACTTCATGACATATTTTTTTCTTAAATTCCATATATATGTGTTAGCATACGGTATTTGTCTTTCTCTTTCTGACTTACTTCACTCTGTATGACAGACTCTAGGTCTATCCACCTCATTACAAGTAGCTCAATTTCGTTTCTTTTTATGGCTGAGTAATATTCCATTGTATATATGTGCCACATCTTCTTTATCCATTCATCTGATGATGGACACTTAGGTTGTTTCCATCTCCTGGCTATTGTAAGTAGAGCTGCAATGAACATTTTGGTACATGACTCTTTTTGAATTATGGTTTTCTCAGGGTATATGCCCAGTAGTGGGATTTCTGGGTCATATGGTTCTATTTGTAGTTTTTTAAGGGACCTCCACACTGTTCTCCACAGTGGCTGTATCAATTTACATTCCCACCAGCAGTGCAAGAGGGTTCCATTTTCTCCGCACCCTCTCCAGCATTTATTGTTTCTAGATTTTTTGATGATGGCCATTCTGACCGGTGTGAGATGATATCTCATTGTAGTTTTGATTTGCATTTCTCTAATGATTAATGGTGTTGAGCATTCTTTCATGTGTTTGTTGGCAGTCTGTATATCTTCTTTGGAGAAATGTCTATTTAGGTCGTCTGCCCATTTTTGGATTGGGTTGTTTGTATTTTTGTGATTGACCTGCATGAGCTGCTTGTAAATTTTGGAGATTAATCCTTTGTCAGTTGCTTCATTTACAAATATTTTCTCCCATTTTGAGGGTTCTCTTTTGGTTTTGTTTATGGTTTCCTTTGCTGTGCAAAAGCTTTGAAGTTTCATTAGGTCCCATTTGTTTATTTTTGTTTTATTTTTATTTCCATTTTCCTAGGAGGTGGGTCAAAAAGGATCTTGCTGTGATTTATGTCATAGAGTGTTCTGCCTATGTTTTCCTCTAAGAGTTTGATAGTTTCTGGCCTTACATTTAGGTCTTTAATCCATTTTGAGTTTATTTTTGTGTATGGTGTTAGGGAGTGATCTAATCTCACGTACCTGTCCAGTTTTCCCAACACCACTTATTGAAGAGGTTTTCCTTTCTCCACTGTACATTCCTGCCACCTTTATCAAAGATAAGGTGACCATATGTGTGTGGGTTTATCTCTGGGATTTCTATCCTATTCCATTGATCTATCTTTCTGTTTTTGTGCCAGTACCATACTGTCTTGATTACTGTAACTTTGTAGTATAGTCTGAAGTCAGGGAGCCTGAATCCTTCAGCTCCGTTTTTTGTTCTCAAGATTGCTTTGGCTATTCGGGGTCTTTTGTGTTCCCATACAAATTGTGAAATTTTTTTGTTCTAGTTCTGTGAAAAATGCCAGTGCTAGTTTGATAGGGATTGCATTGAATCTGTAGATTGCTTTGGGTAGTAGATTCATTTTCACATTGTTGATTCTTCCAATCCAAGAATATGGTATATCTCTCCATCTATTTGTATCATCTTTAATTTCTTTCATCAGTATCTTATAATTTTCTGCATACAGGTCTTTGTCTCCTTAGGTAAGTTTATTCCTAGATATTTTATTCTTTTTGTTGCAATGGTAAATGGGAGTGTTTTCTTAATTTCAGATTTTTCATCATTAGTGTATAGGAATGCCAGAGATTTCTGTGCATTAATTTTGTATCTTGCTACTTTACCAAATTCATTGATTAGCTCTAGTAGTTTTCTGGTAGCATCTTTAGGATTCTCTATGTATAGTATCATGTCATCTGCACACAGTGACAGCTTTACTTCTTTTCCAATTTGGATTCCTTTTATTTCCTTTTCTTTTCTGATTGCTGTGGCTAAAACTTCCAAAACTATGTTGAATAAGAGTGGTGAGAGTGGGCATCCTTGTCTTGTTCCTGATCTTAATGGAAAAGCTTTCAGTTTTTCACCATTGAGGACGATGTTGGCTGTGGGTTTGTCCTATATGGCCTTTATTATGTTGAGGAAAGTTCCCTCTATGCCTACTTTCTGCAGGGTTTTTATCATAAACGGGTGTTGAATTTTTTCGAAAGCTTTCTCTGCATCTGTTGAGATGATCATATGGTTTTTCTCCTTCAATTTGTTAATATGGTGTATCACATTGATTGATCTGCGTATATTGAAGAATCCTTGAATTCCTGGAATAAACCCCACTTGATCATGGTGTATGATCCTTTTAATGTGCTGTTGGATTTTGTTTGCTAGTATTTTGTTGAGGATTTTTGCATCTATGTTCATCAGTGATATTAGCCTGTAGTTTTCTTTCTTTGTGACATCCTTGTCTGGTTTTGGTATCAGGGTGATGGTGGCCTCGTAGAATGAGTTTGGGAGTATTCCTCCCTCTGCTATATTTTAGAAGAGTTTGAGAAGTATAGGTGTTAGCTCTTCTCTAAATGTTTGATAGAATTCGCCTGTGAAGCCGTCTGGTCCTGGGCTTTTGTTTGTTGGAAGATTTTTAATCACAGTTTCAAGTTCAGTGCTTGTGATTGGTCTGTTCATATTTTCTATTTCTTCCTGATTCAGTCTTGGCACGTTGTGCATTTCTAAGAATTTGTCCATTTCTTCCAGGTTGTCCATTTTATTGGCATAGAGTTGCTTGTAGTAATCTCTCTAAACTTAGCATTTTAAAATGAATGTAAGTATAGCAGAGGGGTTAGAAGCATGGAAAATGAATCCAGAGTACTTTGGGGGCAAATCTGAGTCTCTTCACTTAATAGCAAGCGATTCTGGCAAATCACTTAATCTGTTAGTGTCATGGAGAAATAATAATAATACCTCCCTCAGGTCCTTCTGAGGATTAACTGAGTTCATATTGGTAAAGCACTTAGAATAGTGCTTGGCCCACAGCATGCACATCTTAGGTGTAGTGCTATTCTGGATCCTTTTGTAAATTACTAAGATTTTTCTTTTGGGGTCTCAGGTGCAGAGGTTTGAATTAATTTTACTCCTCTGTCCATGGCAAAATCAATAAATGTTATGTAAAGCAACTACTCTATAGTTTACAAACTTAATATTGCCAGATTTTTATAGATTGGGGTTGCTTCAAACAAGGTTAATCTACACAAATAGAATTAAGATACGCACAGTTTCTCTGATTGTTATTAGCTATAAAATTCCCCACATATTCCAGTACTACAGATGCAATGTAGCTTTTGTAAACTGTCTGTTCTATCATTGCAATTACCTTTTCTGTCAGCAATATTTTCTGGAGACTACTATTTGGCAAGTTGGGGCTCAGAAGTGCTCTATGCCATACCTGGTACCTTAACAAGAGCAAACCTGTTGCATTAGAATCATGAAGGCGACTGTCTCTGCACAGAGTCAGCAAAGCTTCAGAAATCATGAAGTATTGGGATTCTAAATCAGTGAAAGAGCTGGACTCTAGTGAGCAGATATTAAGAATTAGGATAGGGCTTCCCTGGTGGCACAGTGGTTGAGAATCTGCCTGCTAATGCAGGGGACACAGGTTCGAGCCCTGGTCTGGGAAGATCCCACATGCCGCAGAGCAACTAGGCCCGTGAGCCACAACTACTGAGCCTGTGCGTCTGGAGCCTGTGCTCGGCAACTAGAGAGGCCGCGATAGTGAGAAGCCTGCACACCGCGATGAAGAGTGGCCCCCGCTCGCTGCAACTAGAGAAAGCCCTTGCATAGAAATGAAGACCCAACACAGCCATAAATAAATAAATAAATAAGATTAAAAAAAAAAACGAATTAGGATACATTAATGAAATCTATATCTGGCCAACTGACACTTCTGAGTCCCGTTGAGGATGAAGTTGACAGTGTGAGATGTCCTGGCATTTGGAGAAGAACACTGGCTCTTGGTTACATATATGTGAAGTTTTTGGTACTCTCCAGGGGAAAGATAGCTCAGAAATGCACATTGAAATGTTAATGATTCTGCAAAGGATTGCAGACCTTCATCCAAACATGCAGATAAACACCTTCTTTCCTCCAGCCCAGGCTGGCCTCTGACTTATCCTGAGGACAGGATTGCCCTGGCCTGTGACGAGTCTCATAAATTCTCAAGGCTGGTTGTTTTCAGTTATAAGAAACATCTTTCTCATTTGGACCCCTCTGTATAAAGAGATACATTCTTCCAAAGCCAGATTGCAGAATGTTAGAGCCTGAGATGACCGTAGGGGTCTTCTTCACTTCCTGCTTTATTCTACACATGAGAGAACAGAGGCTCAGAGGGGAAAAGCCTGTCTGAGGTGGTGCAGCCAGCAGCAGCATTAGGAGGAGGAGCCAGACCAGTTTCCCAAAAGATGGCCAATCATTATTAACTAAAACAGAGGGGCAGTTTTTCCTTTGTGAATTGATTTGCATGTGATTTACTAGCATTATTTGTGGATTCCACGGAATCAGTAAATCCAAGAGACAGCTAACCAGGAATGTGAGCCAGTAGGTACAAGTCAACCGTGCAATCCCAGAACAGACCAACTGCTATTGGCTGACACTCCAAACCTAGCTACATAACTGACATGGCACTCTTGTCACCAGTGTGAGGAAGTCTTTGTAAAGAGTGGCTAGCTGGGAATTGTCATGCTTGTCATCAAAACAGAGGGTAAAGATTTTTTTAGGTAAACCCAGCCTGTTTATAGTACCCTCCAGTGTATATAAAAGTCAGTAGTTGGTTACTAGCTATTGTGACTATTTGACTATTGTGTCAAATAGTCATAGGCAGGAGTATGCTATTTATACAGTTGGCATCAGATCCAGATTGTATTTCCACATGTAAATGTACTCTCCAAGCTAAGAACATTTTGATTACTACAGAGCTGATAGGATGCCAACTTTTAATTTTTAAAATTATTCCTATCATAAGCTTTTTGGCTCTTGACTGCGATGCAGGCTGAGATCTTGTTACTCGTTGATCTGCTAAAGGAAATGTAGCTGAGGTGCAAGAGAAGAAAGGTGTTAAGTCAAGAAAATAATAGTGATCTGAATTTTATCTTGTTCAGAACTTGAGTGAACATTCAAAACGAGGGTAGAAGTTGTCAGATAATAGTTGTTACTGAGGGTGGCTTTTAAAAGGTCAAATCTTGATTCTTAAATGCTTCTGACCTACGTTTCCTTAATGTCTCCTTAATTTTCTATACATCCATGAGCACCATCTGATTCCCCCGCCTCCTTTCTTCCTTTCTTTAGTTCTTCCAAATGTCCTTTCACCATCTCTAGGTTGGACTTCAGGGCAAGGTCATAAGCTTCTGTGGCTCCCAGTCTCCAAGCTTATATCATCCGTCCTGCTGCCTGCATGAGTTTTCCCCTTTCCTGGGTGGCCCAGGGGCTGGGAGACACATGGCGAAGTTGTGGAGACATTTCCTGAATCCTATCCTGGGCCCAGTGGGGGGCCAACTGAGACCACCAGCAGGGCCCTTGGCAGGGTCTGGTGGGCTGAACAAGCTCTGGGCTCAGGACGAGTGCAGCTGGGTGCTGGCCCTCATTCTGTGTGGTCCTGAGCAGATTGCTCAGTCTCTCTGACTGTGTTTTTCCTCATCTGTTAAGTGACATGGTTGGACTGTGCAAACTCAAATTCCTTTCCAGTTCCAATGTTCATGATTCAGGAGACTCAATTTGATTCAAGGCATATCAAATTCCATTTAATAAGACTCACGTTATGGTGAGATTCCTTTCTACATCCTCAAAAGAAAATAAAAATAGATATTAGTTTTAGATTATAGTAATTGAATGTGACTGCCTTTGGTATAATTCCAGCACAGGGAGCTTATTAAGCATTAATGGAGGAGCAGAATGAGCTGAAATCTCAATCTGACTTTTCCTTTTAAATTGGACCTGATTAATTCATCTTCCACTTACCTACTGTGCAAGTATCAGATAGCAACCAAGGACAGTCAGAATTCCATGCAAATCAGTTCCTCCCACGGCAGGTGGAGTTGCATGATTCTCCGGTCAGGAGCGTGTCACTATGGTAACTAGCAGGGGACCCTGCCCCAAGTGTCCCCTTGTTCATCCATTGTAAGCATAATCCCTATGCTCCATTGAGCACATTCACATAGACAGAACTTGTTGGACAAAACAAAACTAGTTAAGCCAAATTTAACTAGTTGGTTAAATACTAGTGACTGGAGAGAAAAGACAAAAGTAAATGAGAGTGTTCATTTATGAAATGTTGAAAGTTAAAAGAAATCAATGCCCTCCAGCTATCTGATTTGTATAAACATCCAAACCAGAGCTTGGTGTGGGGACCCCTTTGTGAGAGTCCGTCCATGTGGGATGTGTTGAACATAATATGTCAGCATGTATTAAGTGTAATGGTTTAAAGTAATCCATTTGCAAAATTTCATATGAAAAAAATTTAAAAATTTTAAAAAGTAAAACATTCAAGGTTATCCCTTTAATGTTTATTTCTCTCTCACTGTATTTGAGTGTTTTCAAAAGTCAAGGAACAAAGGGGTTAAATTACAATTAAGATGCAGGGAACCCTGTGTTACTCTGGGAGTGTCCATGAGAATGGGTCTTGCATATGAACTTGTCTGACCTGGCAGGAAAAAAAGTTGAAAAACTGCTGAACTAAAGGACTATAGACTGAGCAACCACCAGAGACTTGCAAAGGACTGAAATTTATAAGTACATCATTTTTCTCTCACTGGGATTAGTACACACACACACACACACACACACACACACACACACACTTTATTGTGTAAGGGATACCTGTTCATTGCAAAGCACATATATTATCTAAAGATAAATATAAAAGTAAGCCATATTCTCAAGTGCCACCTCAAAGAGTTATTGTGATGATTAAATGAGTGACTATAGATGTAAAGCAGTTGCAACAGTGCCTGGCCCAGAGCAAGCAAGCACTTAAATGAGTGTTAGCTATCATTATGGTCATATGCTTTGGTATATATCCTTCTGATTTCCCCTCCCAACTGTTCCTCCCCCAGTACTTCCTAGCTCCATAAGTGGCATTATCATTTTTTGAAAAGTTATTCAGACCAAAAACCTCACTCTTCTCTCTACCTCATGCTGTAAATCCTGGGTCAATCCTGGGAATGCTACCTGTAATAAAGATCCAGAATTTAACTACTTCTCACCAACTCCATTACTACCACCCGTGTTCAAGACATAAGCCTCTTCTGTAGTGGCCTTTGAACTGATCTTTCTGCTTCCACTCTTGTGCCCCCTATAGACTATTCCCCACACAGCAGCCAGAGTCCTCTGTCCTGTCCCTGCCCAAAACTCTCCAGCGGTTTCCAAAAGACCCTGGTCCTTGCTAGCCCACCGACCTCATCTCTCACTAGCTCCTAGCCAGGGGTCCTTCTTGCTGGGCCTTGAATGTGCCCACCATGCTTTTCTCCCAGGATCTGAGCTTGGTGTCGTCCAGGGACAGGCTTGCAGTCTATCCTCTGCATGTA
Source organism: Leucopleurus acutus (assembly GCF_964270905.1). Classification (NCBI taxonomy): domain Eukaryota; kingdom Metazoa; phylum Chordata; class Mammalia; order Artiodactyla; family Delphinidae; genus Leucopleurus; species Leucopleurus acutus. The sequence continues at coordinate 124,776,306 of NC_139146.1, read as the reverse complement.
GATTTCTGTCCAAATGTCATCTCCTCAGAGAACTCTTCCCTGATCAGGCTACTTAAAACAGTGTCCCCTCCTCTGCACTCTAATTATTTACCCTAACTTATTTTTATTCACAGCGCTTATCCCTTCCTGACATTATATTTAATATTTATTCGATTATTGACTTTCTGCACACCTTTCTATATTGTAAACCGTATAAGCGTAGGAGCTCTGGAGGTTTTGTTCACTGCTATCTCCCCAGAGTCTGGAACAGTAAGAACACAGAAGTGCCTCCTATGTATCTGGTGAATCGTTGAATGAATGAACAATGATGAATGAATGAACATATCCATGAGTATGTTATAAACTTTATCACACTGTGTATTGTTTTGCGGCCCACTTTAACATTCTATATTGCATCCTGTGCATTTTCCCTGTCAGTAAATAGACCTTCACAACACCATTCATATTGGTGGCACAATAGATCTTGCCTGGTGTATGGATGTGTAATAATTAATTGAAACAATGTTGTATTAATGGACCTTCAGTCTGATTTAGAATTTTTCCTATTATAAAGATTACTGACATAACAGTTTTAGGAATAACCTTAAATATAACTACAGGATAAGTTGTTGAAATCAAGTATGACATAAGGTGTGTGCATTTGGGGGACTTTATTATAGTATACAGCGCCAGATCATCTTTCCGAGTAGTGGTGCTGATTTTGATCCCACCATCAGTGTTGAGGTAACTTTTATTATAAGGCTTGGGTTTGATACAGAAGGATTCTGGAGGCAGAGAAGCAGGGCTGCAGTTATTGAACTTGAAAAAACAGTGACCTGTACTCAACAGCATTTAAAATGTTTTGGTGGAGGTAAGTATGAGGAATGTGACAGAGACCGTTTTGAGTTGAAGCATAAATGCACTTTGGGCCTGTTGATTTGCAGAGCAGCAACACACCTTAAAGCCAAGCAGCACAGCGACAATTTCTCCCAGCTGTCGGGCAAAATACCTGTAAGACAAATTGTGTCCTAAAGCCTACATTGCCGCCCTAACATAGGATGCTTACATCATGCACATTTGGATAAGGAGGGAAGAGGTCTCTCCCAGGAAATGTTACAGATTTTCAGGCATTCCAGGAGCAAAGATGTTGGACCACGTTCTTGAAGACAAGGATAGGCAGTTTGGTCCTGCCTACATGGCTTTGCCTATGATATGTCGGCCCCTGCCATCCAATTGTTTCCTTTCTGATGCTTTTAAAATGAGAGATGCCTAAGAATGAATGATTTTCAAAATGTGCATTTCTGTGGTGCTATATTCACTGGTCTTCAATGGACACCCAGCAGAAGTGGAAACAGAGGGGGTCCCCCTGCCCTAGGAAGCTGGTTCCTCAAGGTCTGGCAGCACTTGGTGTAGTGGCAGATGCCTCCTAAGTGTTTAATACCCAGGGTTGGAAACAGAAGCTCTCTTGTGCTCTTGAAATTTTCTGCAATTTCATGGTCAGAGAGAAGAAACTGAAAATGTGATATTCCAGAGGGCTGGGGTAGGTACTCAGGACTTCCTGTGAGCCAGTGATCAGGAAAGCAAGAAAGCCATAGGGCGGCAGGTCTGGGAAGGCTGAGCTGTGGCCTTTTGTATGGATATCCATGTAAGTATTCCACTGTTTCTTATCCCTGAATTCTATTCTGGGGACTTGAGTGTTGCTTTTCTTGAGGATGGGGGGGCGGGCATCTGTATTTCCTGGCCTCCGGGCTGATCTGTGGCCCCTCCCACTGATCTATTCTGCACACCTGCAACTCTCCCCCTCTCCAGGCTGCCTCACTCTTGAACTTGGCAATTGTGGCAGAGAAGTAAATAGGTTATCACCCTGCTGAGATCAGACACACTTCTCTAGATATTCTTTCACCATCTTTGTAGTCCTAGAAAGCATCTCTGTGAGTAATAAAGGTAGCCAACTTTGAAATTTTCTGATCAGGAGCAGAATTCAAATTCTGCTAATGTTACCATGACCTTAAAGTCCTTAAAGAATAAAGAGAAGCTTTTGAAAATATTTTGTATTCTACCCTGCTCTCCACACCTGATCTATAGCACTTAACCCCTATAACAAGGGCTTTTCCCTGGGAATAATTTTAAATTTATTAACGTGGAAGCCCCAGAGATCGGCTCTGTGATTCTGACTCCAGCATAGATGTGTGGAATCACCAAAGAGGAGCCTCGAGAATGAAACTACTTCTCCAAGATTCTTTGACGAGCTCCCCTCTGCTTCCCAGGCCTTCTCCCAGGGCACTGGTTTCCATGTACTATGATCTTAATCTCCAGTAATTCCAGCGTCACGGGCTGGAGAGTTCTCTTATTCTGAGCTTTCCAAAGGCTGCCACCCTGGGCACTGCACAGAGCAGGAGACATGCATTAGCTCCGAACCCCGTCTCCTGGGCCTACACAGTAGAAACCGGGCTATCCATGACTCAGGGTGAGGGCTGGGCTGGGGGCACTGCTGTTCTCCCTCTGGGCATCTGATTTTGATTTCCCCGATTTCACAGTTTGTTAATGACATTTTCAAAAGTTCTGTGAGCTCCAAAATTGTTTCCACAATTTCATTTTGTTTTGCATTAAAGGTTTAATTTTGCTATTTTTCGAGGCTGAAGTTGTTATTGTCCTGTAATTTAGAGTGTGTGACATTTCAGTATGAAAGCCTGGTCCCTAGAGCTGTAAACTGACTCTTTGGGCCACTTGAAGGAGAACTGAATGGTTCCCTCTTGTTTTGATGGGGGGCCCTGCCCCTGCAGGAGCTCTGTCCACACAGCCCTCTCCTAGGTCATGTTCATGGCAGGTAGAGGGAGGAGGGATTTGGCGGCTTGTTCTGCTGGAAATTCTCTTGGGTTGATAAACCAGGTGAGAGCTCTTCGGGGCTTTGCCTGCTTCAGGCAGTGAACCCTCTCTGAGCAAGTCTTGTGTGCCAGGCACAGTATGCTTGGTGCTGGGGCTACCAGCAGGGAAAAGACACAGTCTCTGTGCTCCGGTGGTTCAGAGTGGGCTGTTATATTGGAGGCTGAGGCTGTATGTATTGTAGCTCTACCACTTACTATTTGTATGACTTGGTTAAGCCACTTGTCCTGCTGAGCCTCAGTTTTCTTATCTGTAAAACATCTTCACTGTATCACCAATTGTTATATCTGTCCACAGACTGCCTGGGGCTCGAGCTCAGACATATAAACAATAGCTGCCGTCAAGTTCTTCGTCCTTCAGGGACTTAGTCTCTCACCTGGACAATCACTTGCTCTATTCCTCAGGGTTGTGGTGAGGACCAGTCGCATCTCTGGAAATGTCCTACTGTGGCACTGGCATGCAGTAGGTGCTCGATAAGTCTTCATTCCCTTCCCTCCAAAGCCTTGCTATGGCTCAGAGGCCTGATCTGGCACAGAGAGGTCAGGGAGGTATTTTGTTGGAACCTGGAGTGTTCCCCCATTTTATGTTTTAATTTTGTATTAATTCTTGACAGATTAAACCTGGGGGTTTCCATTAGAAATTTGATTTCCTGCTTCTTTCTTTAAATATGTTTGCCAAAAGTAATATATTATTTTATAAAGTAATATATTATTTTATTAGCATAATTTAAGAAAGGATAGTAGCCCAAGACTTAAAACAAAATAGCAGTCCTCTGCCTGCCCATTCCCAATCATGCTCCCCAGAGGCAGCTGCTTTCATTTCTTTTAACTTTATCCCTTAGCATTTCATGCTATTTTTCTAAATTATATAACAATACTTCTACTTCTTATTATAATTATTGACTTTTCTTATAAAAGATGGAAGTTGAACTCCCTTATACACACATACTTCTCTCTAGCCCCCATCCTCCCAGTGCAGTTAAATCATAATTATTTGTTAAACTAGTACTCAATGTTTGCATTTTTAGGACAATGCAAATATTGCTCATAGCTCTGATTACATGTTCTTTCTTGTACAGCTTTTCGTTTTTCCTGGAGTTCAAATTGTCTTTTTTTGAAAAAAACTCTGCTTAGCGTTATGTTCCTACACTAATTAGTTTGCACATTCTCCAGGAGAACATGACTTCATGAATTGGCTCCTTTTTTTTTTCTTGGAGATGTTGTTTCTGGAGTATTTCATTTTCCTGCTCCAACCTAAACTTGAGGACTTTCAAAGCCTGCTACGTAGCTGCTGACCTGGGTATTCCCTTTATTGTTATTAAAGGAATTCTTTTCATGTCTGAAAATAGTCTCTTTCTGAGATTATAGTCCTCATTTTCTGATTATCTTGCTTTATCTCTGTTTACTCTCTTGTTTTTATGGAACACATCCTCCAGTAGCTTTCTGACATAAGGTATATAGGAAGCAGATTTTTTCAGACCTTGAAAGTCAGAAAATTTTTATTGTACAATTACATTAAGTTATAGTTTGGTTGCCTATAAAATTCTAGATTGAAAATATTTTTAAAATTTGAAATAGTGATAGTATTCCTCCAGAATCTTCTAGACTTCAGGGTGCTTTTGGAAAATCTAATGCCTTGCTGATTCCTGGCCTTTGGTATATGCCCTGCTTTTCTGTCTGGGATTTCTTAGGATATTTTTCTTTAATCCCAATATTCAGAAATTTCACAGTGGTTTGCCTTGGTATGGTTTGTTTTTTGTTTATTGTCCTAAGGCACTTGATGGGCCCTTTCAATTCAGAAACTCATGGCCTTTAGTTCTGGGAAAGGTTCCGGTATTATCTGATTTTTTACTTCCATCTGTGTACTTGGTACTCTTTCTGGAACTTCTATTAGTCAGAGGTCAGACCTTCTGAATTGATCTTCTATTTTAAAAACTCTTGAGCCGAAGTTGCGACAGACTTGGGGACAGATCACTCATCCTGGAGTAAGCCAGCTGCCATGTCATGAGGACACTCATGCAAGCCCTAAGGAGAGATCCGTGTGGCAAGGACCTGAGGCTTCCTACCTACAGCCATAGCTGGCGGGGGAGCTTCGAGACTAGGGTGGCGCAAAAGCCGTGTGGAGGACAGGCTCTTGGTGCTCCAGCCAGGCATCAGGGTTGTACCACTGATGTGGGAGAGCCAAGTTCAGGACACTGGTCCACAAGAGACCTCCCAGCTCCACGTAATATCAAACGGTGAAAATCTCCCAGAGATCTCCATCTCAACACCAAGACCCAGCTCCACTCAATGACAAGCAAGCTACAATGCTGGACACCTTATGCCAAACAACTAGCAAGACAGGAACACAATCCCATCCATTAGCACAGAGACTGTCTAAAATCATAAGGCCACAGACACCCCAAAACACATCACCAGGTTCTGGTGGTTCTGCCCACCAGAAAGACAAGTTCCAGCCTCATCCACCAGAACACAGGCACTAGTTCCCTACACCAGGAAGCCTACACAACACACTGAACCAACCTTAGTCACTGGAGGAAGACACCAACAACAGTAGAAACTATGAACCTGCAGCCTGCAAAAAGGAGATCTCAAACACAATAAGATAAGCAAAATGAGAAGACACAGAAACACACAGCAGATGAAGTAGCAAGATAAAAACCCACCAGACCTAACAAATGAAGAGGAAATAGGCAGTCTACCTCAAAAATAATTCAGAATAATGATAGTAAAAATGATCCAAAATCTTGGAAATAGAATGGAGAAAATAGAAGAAACATTTAACAAGGACCTAGAAGAACTAAAGAGCAAACAAACAGTGATGAACAGCACAATAAATGAAATTAAAAATTCTGTAGAAGGGATCAAGCAGAATAACTGAGGCAGAAGAATGGATAAGTGACCTGGAAGATAAAATAGTGGAAATAACTACTGCAGAGCAGAATAAAGAAAAAAGAATGAAAAGAACTGAGGACAGTCTCAGAGACTTCTGGGGAAACATTAAACACACCAACATTTGATTGCTAGGGGTCCAAGAAGAGGAAGAGAAAAAGAAAGGGACTGAGAATATATTTGAAGAGATTATAGTTGAAAACTTCCCTAATATGGGAAAGGAAATAGTTAATCAAGTCCAGGAAGCACAGAGAGTCCCATACAGGATAAACCTAAGGAGAAACACGCCAAGACACATATTAATCAAACTTTCAAAAATTAAATACAAAGAAAAAATATTAAAAGCAGCAAGAGAAAAACAGCAAAAAACACATAAGTGAATCCCCATTAGGTTAACAGCTGATCTTTCAGCAGAAACTCTGCAAGCCAGAAGGCAGTGGCAGGACATATTTAAAGTGATGAAGGAGAAAAACCTACAACCAAGATTACTCTACCCAGCAAGGATCGCATTTAGACTTGACGGAGAAATTAAAACTTTTACGGACAAGCAAAAGCTAAGAATTCAGCACCATCAAACCAGCTTTAAAACAAATGCTAAAGGAACTTCTCTAAGCAGGAAATACAAGAGAAGGAAAAGACCTACAATAATAAACTGGAAACAATTAAGAAAACGGTAATAGGAACATACATATCGATAATTACCTTAAATGGAAATGGATTAAGTGCTCCAACCAAAAGACATCGATAGGCTGAATGGATACAAAAACAAGACTGATATATATGTTATCTACAAGAGACCCACTTCAGATCTAGGGACACATACAGACTGAAAGTGAGGGGATGGAAAAAGATATTCCATGCAAATGGAAATCAAAAGCAAGCTGGAGTAGGCAATTCTCATATCAGACAAAATAGACTTTAAAACAAAGACAAGAGACACAGAAGGACACTACAGAATGATCAAGGATCAATCCAAGAAGAAGATATAACAATTGTAAATATTTATTCACCCAACATAGCAGCACCTCAATACATAAGGCAAATACTAACAGCCATAAAAGGGGAAGTTGACAGTAACACAATAATAGTGAGGGACTTTAACACCCCACTTTCACCAATGGACCGATCATCCAAAATGAAAATCAATAAAGAAACACAAACTTTAAATGATATATTTAAAAAGATGGACTTAATTGATATTTATAGGACATTCCATCCAAAAACAAAAGAATACACATTTTTCTCAAGTGCTCATGGAACATTCTCCAGGATAGGTCTTACCTTGGGTCACAAATCAAGCCTTGGTAAATTTAAGAAAATTGAAATCATATCAAATAACTTTTCTGACCACAATGCTATGAGACTAGATATCAATTACAGGAAAAAATCTGTAAGAAATACAAACACATTTGAGGCTAAACAACACACTACTTAATAATCAAGAGATCACTGAAGAAAGCAAAGAGGAAATCAAAAAAATACCTAGAAACAACTGACAAAGAAACACGATGGCCTGAAACTTACAGGATGCAGCAAAATCAGTTCTAAGAGGGAAGTTTATAGCAATACAATCCTACCTCAAGAAACAAGAAATATCTCAAATAAGCAACCTAACATTACACCTAAACCAATTAGAGAAAGAACAAAAAATCCCAAAGTTAGCAGAAGGAAAGAAATCATAAAGATCAGATCAGAAATAAATGAAAAAGAAATGAAGGAAACTATAACAAAGATCAATAAAACTAAAAGCTGGTTCTTTGCGAAGATAAACAAAATTGGTAAACCATTAGCCGGACTCATCAAGAAAAAAGGGAGAAGACTCAAATCAATAGAATTAGAAATGAAAAAGAAGAAGTAGCAGCTGACACTGCAGAAATACAAAGGATCATGAGAGATTACTACAAGCAACTCTATGCCAATAAATGGACAACCTGGAAGAAATGGACAAATTCTTAGAAATGCACAACCTTCCGAAACTGAACCAGGAAGAAATAGAAAATGTGAACAGACCAATCACAAGCACTGAAATTAAAACTGTGATTAAAAATCTTCCAACAAACAAAAGCCCAGGACCACATGGCTTCAGAGACGAGTTCAATCAAACATTTAGAGAAGAGCTAACACCTATCCTTCTCAGAATCTTCCAAAACATAGCAGATGGAGGAACACTCCCAAACTCATTCTACAGGGCCACCATCACCCTGATACAAAGCCAGACTAAGATGTCACAAAGAAAGAAAACTACAGGCCAATATCACTGATGAATATAGATGCAAAAATCCTCAACAAAATACTAGCAAACAGAATCCAACAACACATTGAAAGGATCATACACTATGATCAAGTGGGCTTTATTCCAGGAATGCAAGGATTCTTCGTTATATGCAAATCAATCAATGTGATACACCATATTAACAAACTGAAGGAGAAAAACCATATGATCATCTCAACAGATGCAGAGAAGGCTTTTGACAAAATTCAACACTGATTTATGATAAAAACCCTCCAGAAAGTAGGCATAAAGGGAACTTTCCTCAACATAATAAAGGCCATATAGGACAAACCCACAGCCAACATCGTCCTCAATGGTGAAAAACTGAAACCATTTCCACTAAGATCAGGAATGAGACAAGGTTGCCCACTTTCACAACTATTATTCAACATAGTTTTGGAAGTTTAGCCACAGCAATCAGAAAAGAAAAAGAAATAAAAGGAATCTAAATTGGAAAAGAAGAAGTAACGCTGTCACTGTGTGCAGATGACATGATACTATACATAGAGAATACTAAAGATGTTACCAGAAAACTGCTAGAGCTAATCAATGAATTTGGTAAAGTAGCAGGATACAAAATTAATGCACAGAAACCTGTTGCATTCCTATACATTAATGATGAAAAATCTGAAAGTGAAATTAAGGAAACCCTCCCATTTACCATTGCAACAAAAAGAATAAAATATCTAGGAATAAACCTACCTAAGGAGACAAAAGACCTGTATGCAGAAAATTATAAGACACTGATGAAAGAAATTAAAGATGATACAAATAGATGGAGAGATATACCATGTTCAGGAATTGGAAGAATCAACATTGTGAAAATGACTCTACTACGCAAAGTGATCTGCAGATTCAATGCAATCCCTATTAAACTACCACTGACATTTTTCACAGAACTAGGACAAAAAATTTCACCATTTGTATGGAAACACAAAAGACCCTGAAAGCCAAAGCAACCTTGAGAAAGAAAAACAGAGCCGGAGGATTCAGGCTCCCTGGCTTCAGACTATACTACAAAGGTACAGTAATCAAGACAGTATGGTACTGGCACAGAAACAGAAATATAGATCAATGGAACAGGATAGAAACTCCAGAGATAAACCCACACACATATGGTCAACTTACCTTTGATAAAGGAGGCAAGAATATACAGTGGAGAAAAGAGATCCTCTTCAATTAGTGGTGCTGGGAAAACTGTACAGGTATATGTAAAAGAATGAAATTAGAACACTCCCTAACATCATACACAAAAACAAACTCAAAATGCATTAAAGACCTAAATGTAAGACTGGACACTATAAAACTGTTAGCAGAAAACATAGCAGAACACTCTAAGACATAAATCACAGCAAGATCCTTTTTGACCCACCTCCTAGAGAAATGGAAATAAAAACAAAATTAAACAAATGGAACCTAATGAAACTTAAAAGCTTTTGCACAGCAAAGGAAACCATAAACAAGATGAAAAGACAACCCTCAGAATGGGAGAAAATATTTGCAACTGAAGCAACTGACAAAGGATTAATCTCCAAAATTTACAAGCACCTCATGCAGGTCAATCTTAAAAAAAAACAAACAACCCAATCCAAAAATTGACAGAAGACCTAAACAGACATTTCTCCAAAGAAGATATACAGATTGCCAACAGACACATGAAAGAATGCTCAGCATCATTAATAATTAGAGAAATTCAAATCAAAACTACAATGAGATATCATCTCACACCAGTCAGAATGGCCATCATCAAAAAATCTAGAAACAATAAAAGCTGGAGAGGGTGGTCAGAAAAGGGAACTCTCTTGTACTGTTGGTGGGAATGTAAATTGATACAGTCCCTACAGAGAACAGTATGGAAGGTCCTTAAAAAACTAAAAATAGAACCACTGTATGACACAGCAATCCTACTACTGGACATATACCCTGAGAAAACCATAATTCAAAAAGAGTCATGTACCAAAATGTTCACTGCAGCTCTGTTTACAATAGCAAGGACATGGAAGCAACCTAAGTGTCCATCGACAGATGAATGGATAAAGAAGATGGGGCATATATATACAATGGAATATTACTTAGCCATAAAAAAGAATGAAATTGAGTTATTTGTAGTAAGGTAAATGGACTAGAGACTGTCATACAGAGTGAAGTAAGTCAGAAAGAGAAAAACAAATACTGTATGCTAAAACATATATATGGTATATATAAAAAAAAAGAAAGTCCTGAGGAACCTAGGGGCAAGACGGGAATAAAGATGCAGACCTATTAGAGAATGGACTTGAGGATACGTGGAGGGGGAATGGTAAGCTGGGACAATGTGAGAGAGTGGCATGGACATATATACACTGCCAAACATAAGGTGGATAGCTAGTGGGAAGCAGCCATATAGCACAGGGAGATCAGCTCAGTGCTTTGTGACCACCTAGAGGGGTGCGAAAGGGAGGGTGTGAGTGAGGGAGATGCAAGAGGGAAGAGATATGGGAACATATGTATATGTATAACTGATTCTCTTTGTTATAAAGCAGAAACCAACACAACATTGTAAAGCAATTATACTCCAATAAAGATGTTAAAATATATTTTTTTTCTAAAATCCAAAAAATAAAAACAATAAAAACTCTTTTTCTCCTATTTTCCTGTTTGTTATAATTGTTTTGTTCTACTTCTATTAAGATTCTCTCAACTTTATCTTCTTTTCTCCTATTTAACTTTTTATTTTGCATTTATTCCTGAGAATTCTTTCTTTTTCTCTGAAAGTTTCTTTCTTTTGTTTTAAAATAACATCCTATTCTTGTTACTTCTATTCAAGAAGGCAATATTTTCTCTTTTCTCTGAGGATTTTAGATTGAGGTTTAAGTTTCCTTCTCTCCCCATCTGGTCTCTGCTTCATCGTTTTGGTTTGTTAATTTTGGTCTCTGTATTTCATGAATCTGATGGTCACTGGCTGACGATGCTGATATAGAGTGAAGTAGGGTACAAACTGAATGTGTACCTAGCATGCTTAACATGTGGATCAGATCAATTCATTTTGGGATGGAGTAGAGATAAATGCATTGTTCCATCTAATTAGTCAATGAAAATTCTCCTTAGTAAGTAATTCTGCTTATAATTTTTATATGAATGTAGAATTGGCATTTTAGGGAACAGAATGTAAAATTTAAATTAATTCTTCGATAAGAATAAACTTTCAAAGACATTTAAAGTTCACATTGTGTCACTTCTTATCCTGCCACCAGACTCCCAAAGGGAATGTATTCACTCTGCTGTTAGGAATACTTGAGCAGGCAAGTTTGAGAAGCTGTTATGAGGCAAGGCAATTTGGATAAATGCTTTGAGAAGCAGTTCCTCAGTTGAGAAGGAATCCATGATATCCTCCAGCAGGTCAGAGAAATCTATCTTCTAGTTTACCAACCAGAAACAGTCATGCTTTGCAAAACACATGTTTTCCACCAAGCATCACATGAAACCTGGGGTCAAAATATGAAATGATCAGTGTAATAAAAGGATGGAAATGGTCTTCCAGCTAAATTCATATGATCCCTTCTTTAAATGAGTCCCAAACCCAGTTTGTAGCTACAGAGTTAAGAGCTAGCTCAACTGTGGGCACTCTGTAAAAATTTATTTGTGTTTTTGTCTTGTAAGTCTGGACCCTAAGGAAATATTTTTGTTTCATTTTGCTTGCTTCTTTTAATTGATAATAACCAGTGTTGTCAAGGACTCAGGGAAACTGGAACTCAAGTAACTACTATTGGAATCTTTATTAGATGTGATTCTTGGTTGCAAACAACATAATTCATTGTGACTACTTCAAGCCAAAAAAATAAAAATAAAAAGAAAGAAAGAAAGAAAAAAGAAAAGAAAAAAAAAAGAAGGAATTTACTAACGGATATTAAATATCTCACAAATTACCTCTCTAAGAAAATATGAAATGCTTATGAAATATCCAGGGGAAGAAACAAGAAAACATTTATCAATCTGCTCCTATTCTCCATTAGTCAAGGTTTGTCCATAGGGTGTTAACTACCTTGCACTGTGGGATTTTACCTGTATGAGGACAGAGTGGGCTCCTGTGGGTACCAAGAAAAGCTCCAGGTAGGGGATATCAAGAGGAAAGAAGAGGTCTCTGCCAACTTGTTTTTAGAGGAAGATTTGGGGATTGGAGATCGAGAGTGAAGTATATAGAGAGAAGCTTTGAGGAAGTTGGGAATTTGACTAATATTGAGAAGGAAAATAATAGAGAAAGAGACTTTTAAGAAACACTACTGTGGGGACTTCCCTGGTGGTCCAGTGGTTAAGATTTCACCTTCCAAGGCAGTGGGTATGGGTTTGATCCCTGGTTGGCCAGCTAAGATCCCACATGCCTTGTGGCCAGAAAACCAAAACATAAAACAGAAGCAATATTGTAACAAATTCAATAAAGACTTTAAGAATGTTCCACATCAAAAAATCTTTTTTTTTCTTTTAAAAACAGAAACACTATTGTGGGTAATAAATTGGTTCTCTTCAACATCTTTAAGATATTCAAGAAAAGATCGGAATTGCTTTTAATTACTTATAGTGGTTGGACAGTATTTATTTGAATGCTATAACTTACAGAGACTGGACGACATGGGCTCTAGTTTATGAACAGTTGTTAAAAGTACAAAGTAGTCTTCAGTTCATCAGAACGAGGTTCTTCAGTCAGAATACCATGTCCACATTCAATCTCAACAGACTTCTGATGTGAACATTCTAATGGCTCTCAATCACTTGAATTGCATTATGAGCAAGATAGCTTAAAAAGGTCTCTGGAGATTTGACTCAAGCTACATCATTTGAGTATGAGCTGAAAGCCACCTTAATGAACCTTTAAACAACTGGGTGCTTGTTCCATTTTTTCTTTCACTTTCTGACAATTCAGGAAGCATCCACAGGACACCGGATTCTTTGAGAAAGATCACACACACACAGAAAAAGAAGGAAGATGTGAACATTTAGCAGAAAGATTTGTAGTGTTTAAAATTCATCTAATGGCATTTGGGAACCTAGAGCAAAACAGCTAACTTTTTTCTTTAACACCAAAAGTATCATTTCTCAGGACTTGGGGGAAGAAACGTGGACTCAGTGATTCAGGGAGCTGGAATCTCCCTTTCTCTTGAGGGAGCTTAAGTGTATGTCCACACATAACGATGAGGGGGAACCAAGGACTCAGGGTAGTTTCTGGTATCAGGAAGATACCCAAGTTCAGAGCAGGAAGGCTGGAAGGCTCAGGAAGGAATTGAAGGTCATAGCAGATGATAAACTAAGCCCAGAAACATCTGACCAAAGAGGAGTGACTGGACAGATCTGAAAGGTCAAAACAGAAAAAATCTGGATCTCAATAGTTTGTATGATTTGAGAATGTGGCATTGGCCAGGAAATATTACCCTAAGTTAGAAGTTTTGGAGTAATATGTTATTTGCCACTTATTAGCTACATGACCTTGGGTAAATAATTTAACCTCTATGAGCCTTGTACTTTCATTGCAAGCTGAGAGTAGTAAGGTTTACTTCCTTGTAATGATTAATGTATGTGCAATGACTGGTATTGCTCCCCAAATGTGCTCAAAAACTAAATGATTATTTCTAAGACTGAATCTCGTTTCTGTCTCCAGGTATTCCTACCCTAATCCAGTGCTGCTTCAGAGACAGATTAAAGCTACTGCCCCTTCGCCTGACCTCCTACCTCCACACTCTTCACATACCTCTGACTCTACTCTGCTAAACTCCAATAAGACATTTAGAGGCCAATGAAGACATCTATATAGGTATGGCTGAGCTTGAATGTCCTTACTGACCTTGACTATACAAGTGACCAGGACAGGAAATAACCTCAAAAACCATGCTTTATGAGGCACAACTGAAAGGACTACAGAAACTTAGCTTGGGGCAGAAATGATAAAACCAAGGAAAGTTTGATAGCTTATGAATTATTTGGTTCAATTGGATCTATTCTGGGGAAATTGTGGTGTCTCCATGGTGGCCACTTGTGGAGGATTTGAAGAGGGAATGCTCATGCTGAGAAAGGGTGAAGAATCTCTATGGTCTCCTGACTCTGAGAGTCTGTGGCTTTAGGAAGCACAAGCTGCCCACGTGGTGTATATGTGGCATTGGTGAAGGGACCATGCTCTGTATAGAGCAGTTCCTGCACTGTCCAGCCTGCAGACCTGGGCCATGCCATAAAGTTTGCCTCTTGGCATGTAGGGTTGGGACCTCAGAACCCTTGTTAAGATCATTCTGTCAGAGCTCTCTCAATACATTTCCTTTCCATTCTTCTCTTTCACCAGTTGGCAATTACACGCTACAGAAAGTGTACACAGAAGGGACTTGTTTTGGTTACCATGTAGCTGGGTGGGAAGGAGTTATGGCTGGTGGCTGATTCTCTGGGGTGACTGGGCATGGGTTATGGGAATGGAGGATGAAGTCCCTCATCAGTTCCCAGAGCATTGCCTCACTAGCACCCTGGAGCTTGTGAATAGTGTTTAAATCAATGGTCAAAGTGGAGAGAGCAGCTTAGTCCTCATTACTCCCCAGGACTAATTGACCTCTTCTCAAAAGGTGCATTCTTGATTTGGTGAGACTCTTCCTCATCGGAAAAGGCCAGTGAAGCAAAAAGATCTAATGTGAAAGGGTGGGGGTTAGGGGTCAAGGGTGGCATTGAAGGGAGAGAAAGGTGCAGAGCATTCACTAAATCATTTCCACCAGAATAGATGAGAACAAAGGCATCACCATCCTGAGAGTATTTGTTAAGGGCTCAAACAGATCAAGCACTGTACAGAGGCTGGTGACCTTTTCCTGCCCTGGAGTCTCTCAGTTTTGTCATTTTGATGAATCTCTAAATTGTGTTCACTGAGTATCTTTGATAGCAAGTAAGTGATTTAACATAAAAGGTCCTTTGAGAGAAATGCATAGAAATGGAGTCAAGCTCACTGCCACTCCAAAGCATGCCCTTTATTTTTAACTGTTCCCCTCATCCATCTCAGTTATTAAGAAAGAAATATGAAAGAAAGGAAGAGAGAGAGGAAGAAAGAAAGAAGGAAAGGTGGAAAATGAAATTAAATAGCAAGAAACAAAACACAAAAATGAAGTTTGATTCCTTTTTGAATCTTCTATCGGTGATGTAAAGCTCAGGCATTCATACTACCACCCCCAAGAGCCAAAACATGTATTCAGTGTGTGGGAATCAAACCTCAGAGAAGCCATGTTGAATATTCAATTTGATGCCTCCCACAGAGAGTATAAGTATAAAAATACAGAGCACCACAAGAACATCTATTTCCAAATAAAAACAATAACGTTGCCATCCATTGTCAACGTTGTGCTTTTGTCAGCATGATGGTAATAATACCAAAGTGAATCAGAATAGAATTAACTTAAGAATCATTGAGACTCCATTAGCCTGCAATCTGATGGAAATTTCACCTACAGCTTGTCCAAAAACCTTATATCTCTAGCTTGACAACTTGTTCCCAAGGTTTTTTTTATTTTCTCCCTTTACTTAGTGAGAACTTCTGCTTCTAAAATTTTTCAAGGGGCAAAATTGGCATTCTATTTTGCACTGTCTAATTTGGTAGTCACTAGCCACATGTGGTTATTTAAATCTAAACTTTAAAAAATTAAATTAAGTTAAATTTTAGTTTCTTAGTCACACTAGTCACATTTCAAGGACTTGGTAGCCGTATATGGCTAGTGACTACCTTATCAGACATCACAGATATGGATCATTTCCATCACAACAGAAAATCCTGTTGGAGAGCACTAATCTATATTTCTGTCTATAGAAATGTGAGTCTTCAAAGTGGAAGTTCTTAGCCTGGGGAAAACATGCTCTCATCTAAATAACCAGACAAAGTGAAAATTTAGTGGGCATATTGGCACTTTATTTCAATTTCCCTTTGGAGAGTGGTAATCATAGAATCAGTATTGCTTCCCCATGATCCTTAGATATGGTAACCAAGGACCCTAAACAAAAAACACTTTGGTCAGCAAAGGAGTTGTATCTACCATTGTATAAATGTCATAGTCTTTTTGTTACTAAGAAGAAAAGATCCCCATAGCTGTGACATTTTATTTTCTTGATTCTTAATGTTCATGTTGAAAATCAACATCTATTTCCCTTCAATTGCAGAATTCTACTGAACAGACATGACAGTTCTTCCAACTCTAGCATTGTCACTAAAAGCCAGATGGAGAAAGAGGAAGCAGCTCAGGGTCCGACACTGTAATTCCTTCCCAGATTTCTAAGCATACTGAAAATCCACTTGGAACTGGCTCTCCCAGTTTATTATGTGAAACCAGCATTACTCTAATGCCAAAAACTAGAGAAAGACATTATAAGAAGAGAAAATTACAGACCAATATCCTTCACAAACATAAAAACAAAAATCCTTTTAAAAATAGTAAATTGAATCAAAAAATATATAAAAATGACAATACAACATGACCAAATGGGGTTTCTCTCAGGAATGCAAGGTTGGTTTGATGTTTGAAAAGTAATGTAATTCAATAGCCTAGAAAGGAAAAACCATATAATCATCTTGATTAGATGCAGGGAAAGCATGTAACAAAATTCAACATTTTCTCAGGATAAAAATTCTCACCAAGCAGGAAGTAGAAAGAAACTTCCTTAACTTGGTAAAGTGTAGCTATGAAAAAATCTAACATCACACATAATATATTAAGTATGAACATCATATGAATATTTCTCCCTAAGATTGTCAGGGCAAGAATGTCTGCTTTTACCACTCCTATTCAATAATGTGCTGGTGGTTCTAGTCAGTGCAATAAGGTAAGAAAAGGAAATAACAGGACTTCATATTGGAAAGGAAGCAATAAACTGCCTTATTCTCAGATGACATGATTGTTTACATATAAAATCTCAAACAATCTAGAAAAATGCTATTATATCCAATAAATGAATTTTAATTAAGTTGCAGGATACAAATCCATTATACTAAAATCAATTGTACTTTTATACACTAGTAATAAATAATTAGAAATTGAAATATAAAACAGTGGTTCTTTATTTCAAATTTACAATAGTACCCAAAGCAACAATAACAGCGCAAATCATGAAATAATACTTTTAGGGATAAATCTAACAAAGTATGTACAAAAGACCTAAATAAATGAAACATATATGAGGATTAATGGATTGGATGGTTCAATAGTGTCAAGATGTCAATTCATTACACAAATTAGTCTGTAGTTACAACATCATCTCAATCAAAATCTTAGCAAGTATTTTTTCATAGAAATAGACAAGTTTGTTCTAAAGCATAAAAAAGGATCTGAAGCCAAGATAAATTGGAAGGTTCAGTACTTGAATTACTATAAAGACACAGTAATCAAAACTGTGGTACTGGCAAAAATATAAACACACATTTAATGGGACACAATAGAGTCTAAAATCCATCACATAAATGATCAATTGATTTTTGATAAAAAGACAAAGACAATTCAATGGAGAAAAGATAGTCTCTAGCAAATGATAGTAGGAAAACTGGGCAAACATATGCAAGAAAAAATGAACTTTGATCTGTATCTCAGATTATATAAAATATTAACTTCAAATGAATCATAGAACTAATATAACACACAAAACTATAAAACTGTTAGACAAATGTATAGAAGAAAATCTTTCTGACTTTGAATTAGGCAAAGATGTTTTTAGATAGGTTACAAAAACACAAACCATAAAAGGCAATTTTGATAAATTGGACTTTATAAATATTTAAAACATCTGCTCATTAAAATACACTAGTAAGGAAATGGAAATAAAGGTTTGCAAATGATGCACCTGAAAGAAGACTGATAACAAGCATCCATAAAAATTTTCTCAAATCTGAAAAAGAAAACAATCCAATTTTTTAAAATGGGCAAAAGATGTAAAGAGACACTTTAACAAAGAAGTGATCTGAAAGGCAAATATGCACATGAAAAGATGTTACATATAACTATTCATTTTTTAAAACATCTTTATTGGAGTATAATTGCTTTACAATGGTGTGTTAGTTTCTGCTTTATAACAAAGTGAATCAGTTATACATATACATATGTTCCCATATCTCTTTCCTCTTGCGTCTCCCTCCCTCCCACCCTCCCTATCCCACACCCCCTATCCCACACCTCTAGATGGTCACAAAGCACCGAGCTGACCTCCCTGTGCTATGCGGCTGCTTCTCACTAGCTATCTATTTTACATTTGGTAGTGTATATATGTCCATGCCACTCTCTCACTTTGTCCCAGCTTACCCTTCCCCCTCCCCATATCCTCAAGTCCCTTCTCTAGTAGGTCTGTGTCTTTATCCCCGTCTTACCACTAGGTTCTTCATTACCTTTTTCTTTTTCTTAGATTCCATATATATGTGTTAGCATACGGTATTTGTTTATCTCTATCTGACTTACTTCATTCTGTATGACAGAATCATACAGAGAATTGCTACTCCAGCTTTCTTTTGATTTCCATTTGCATGAAATATCTTTTTCCATCCCCTTACTTTCAGTCTGTATATGTCTCTAGGTATGAAGTGGGTCTCTTGTAGACAGCATATATACCAGTCTTGTTTTTGTATCCATTCAGCCAATCTGTGTCTTTTGGTGGGAGCATTTAATCCATTTACTTTAAGGTAATTATTGATATGTATGTTCCTATTACCATATTCTTAATTGTTTTGGGTTTTTTATTGTAGGTCTTTTCCTTCTCTTGTGTTTCTTGCCCAGAGAAATTCCTTTAGCATTTGTTGTAAAGCTGGTTTTGTGGTGCTGAACTCCCTCAGTTTTTTGCTTGTCTGTAAATGTTTTAATTTCTCCATCTAATCTGAATGAGACCCTTGCTGGGTAGAGTAATCTTGGTTGTAGGTTTTTCTCCTTCATCACTTTAAATATGTACTGCCAGTCCCTTCTGGCTTGCATAGTTTCTGCTGAAAGATCAGTTGTTAACCTTATGGGGATTCCTTTGTGTGTTATTTGTTGTTTTCCCCTTGCTGCTTTTAATATGTTTTCTTTGTATTTAATATTTGATAGTTTGATTAATATGTGTCTTGGCATGTTTCTCCTTGGATTTATCCGATATGGGACTCTCTGTGCTTCCTGGACTTGATTAACTATTTCCTTTCCCATATTAGTGAAGTTTTCAACTATAATCTCTTCAAATATTCTCTCAGTCCCTTTCTTTTTCTCTTCTTCTTCTGGGACCCCTATAATTCCAATGTTGTTGCATCTAATGTTTTCCCAGAGGTCTCTGAGACTGTCCTCAGTTGTTTTCATTCTTTTTTCTTTATTCTGCTCTGCAGTAGTTATTTTCACTATTTTATCTTCCAGGTCACTTATCCGTTATTCTGCCTCAGTTATTCTGCTATTGATCACTTCTAGAGTATTTTTAATTTCATTTATTGTGCTGTTAATTATTGCTTGTTTCCTCTTTAGATCTTCTAGGTCTTCGTTAAATGTTTCTTGCATTTTCTCTATTCTATTTCCAAGATTTTGGATCATGTTTTCTATCATTATTCTGAATTCTTTTTCAGGTAGACTGCCTATTTCCTCTTCATTTGTTAGGTCTGGTGGGTTTTTATCTTGCTACTTCATCTGCTGTGTGTTTTTCTGTCTTCTCATTTTGCTTATCTTACTGTGTTTGGGGTCTCTTTTTTGCAGGCTGCAGGTTCGTAGTTTCCATTGTTTTTGGTGTCTGTCCCCAGTGGCTAAATTTGGGTCACTGTGTTGTGTAGGCTTCCTGGTGGAGGGGAGTAGTGCCTGTGTTCTGGTGGATGAGGCTGGTCTTGTCTTTCTGGTGTTCAGGTCCACGTCTGGTGGTGTGTTTTTGGTGTCTGTGGCCTTATTATGATTTTAGGCAGCCTCTCTGCTAATGGCTGGGGTTGTATTCCTGTCTTGGTAGTTGTTTGGTATAGGATGTCCAGCACTGTAGCTTGCTGGTCATTGAGTGAAGCTGGGTCTTGGTGTTGAGATGGAGATCTCTGGGAGATTTTCGCCATT
The DNA here is from genome assembly GCF_964270905.1 of Leucopleurus acutus. Taxonomy (NCBI): domain Eukaryota; kingdom Metazoa; phylum Chordata; class Mammalia; order Artiodactyla; family Delphinidae; genus Leucopleurus; species Leucopleurus acutus. The sequence continues at coordinate 124,756,276 of NC_139146.1, read as the reverse complement.
TGATATTACTTGGAGCTGGGAGGTCTCTTTTTGGACCAGTGTCCTGAAGTTGGCTCTCCCACCTCAGAGGCACAGCACTGACTCCTGGCTGGAGCACCAAGAGCCTTTCATCCACATGGCTCAGAATAAAAGGGAGAAAAAAGTAGAAAGAAAGAAAGAAAGAAAGAAAGAAAGAAAGAAAGAAAGAAAGAAAGAAAGAAAGAAAGAAAGAAAGAAAGAAAGAAAGAAAGAAAGGAAGGAAGGAAGGAAGGAAGGAAGGAAGGAAGGAAGGAAGAAAGAAAGAAAGAAAGAAAGAAAGAAAGAGGATAAAATAAAATAAGATAAAATAAAATAAAGTTATTAAAATAAAAAATAATTTTTAAGAAAAAAATTTTTAAAAAGTAAAGAAAACAAACAAACAAAAAACCCAAAATACAAAAATGGACACTGAGAACCCTAGGACAAATGGGGAAAGCAAAGCTTTACAGACAAAATCTCACACAGAAGCATACACATACACACTCACAAAAAGAGGAAAAGGGGAAAAAATAATATACCTAGCTCTCAAAGTCCACCTCCTCAATTTGAGATGATTCGTTGTCTATTCAGGTATTCCACAGTTGCAGGTACATCAAGTTGACTGTGGAGCTTTAATCCGCTGCCCCTGAGGCTGCTGGGAGAGATTTCCCTTTCTCTCTTTGTTCGCACAGCTCCCGGGGTTCAGCTTTGGATTTGGCCCAGCCTCTGCATGTAGGTCGCCTGAGGGCGTCTGTTCTTTGCTCAGACAGGACGGGTTTAACGGAGCAGCTGATTCGGGGTCTCTGGCTCACTCAGGGTGGGGGGAGGGATGGGTACGGATGCAGGGAGAGTCTGAGGCGGCAGAGGCCGGTGTGACTTTGCAGCAGCCTGAGGTGTGCCATGTGTTCTCATGGGGAAGTTGTCCCTGGATCACGGGACCCTGGCAGTGGCAGGCTGCACAGGCTCCCGGGAGGGGAGGTGTGGATAGTGACCTGTGCTCACACACAGGCTTCTTGGTGGCAGCAGCAGCACCCTTAGAGTCTCATGCCCGTCTCTGGGGTCCGCGCTGTTAGCCACGGCTCGCGCCCATCTCTAGAGCTCATTTAGACTGTTCTCCGAATCCCCTCTCCTCGCGCACCAGGAAACAATGGTCTCTTGCCTCTTTGGCAGGTTCAGACTCTTTCCTGGACTCCCTCCCAGCTAGCCGTGATGCACTAACCCCTTCAGGCTGTGTTCACACAGCCAACCCCAGTCCTCTCCCTGGGATCCAACATCCTAAGCCTGAACCTCAGCTCCCAGTCCCCACCCGTCTGGGCGGGTGAGCAGACAAGCCTCTCGGGCTGGTGAGTGCTGGTCGCCACTGATCCTCTGTGAGGGAATCTGTCCACTTTGCCCTCTGTACCCCTGTTGCTATACTCTCCTCCATGGCTCCAAAGCTTCCCCCCTCCGGCACCCACAGTCTCCACCCATGAAGGGGCTTCCTAGTGTGTGGAGACTTTTCCTCCTTCACAGCTCCCTCCCACTGGTGCAGGTCCCATCCTTATTCTTTCATCTCTGTTTTTCCTTTTGCCCTACCTAGGTACGTGGGGAGTTACTTGCCTTTGGGGAGGTCTGAGGTCTTCTGCCAGCGTTCAGTGGGTGTTCTATAGGAGCAGTTCCATGTGTAGATGTATTTCTGATGTATCTGTGGGGAGGAAGTTGATCTCCGCATCTTACTCTTCTGCCATCTTCCTCAACTCCTCATAACTATTCATTTTTAAAATACAAATTAAAAAACATCACCCTTATCAAAATACCAAGGACATTTTTCACAGAACTAGAACAAATAATTTTAAAATTTGTATGGAAACACAAAAGAGCCCAAATAGGCAAAATAATCTTGAAAATGAAGAACAGAGCTGGAGGAATTACATTCCTTGACTTCAGACTATACTACAAAGCTTCAGTAACCAAAACAGTATGGTACTGGCACAAAAACAGACACATAGGTCAATGGAACAGAATAGAGGCCCCAGAAATAAACCCACACACTATGGTCAATTAATCTACAATTAATAGGAGGCAGAGTATACAATGGAGAAAAAGGCAAGAGTATACAATGGAGAAAAAGACAGTCTCCTCAATAAGTGGTGCTGGGAAAACTGGACAGCTACATGTAAAAAAATGAAATTAGAACGTTTTCTCACACCATATACAAAAACAAACTCAAAATGGATTAAAAACCAAAATATAAGACCAGAAACCATAAAACTCCTAGCATAAAGCATAGGCAGAACACTCTTTGACATAAATCATAGCATTATTTTTTTGGATCAGTCTCCTAAAGCAAAGGAAATAAAAGCAAAAATAAACAGATGGGATCTAATAGACTTAAAAGCTTTTGCACAGCAAAGGAAACCATTGACAAAATGAAAAGACAACCTACTGAATGGGAGAAAATATTTGCTAATGATACAACTGACAAGAAGTTAATATCCAAAGTATATAAACAGCTCATACAACTCAAAATCAAAACATAAAACAAACAACCAGATTAAATAATGGGCAGAAGACCTGAAAATACATTTTTCCACAGAAGATAGACAGATGGCCAACAGAACCATGAAAAGATGCCTAACATTGTTAATCATCAGAGAACAGCAAATTCAAACCACAATAAAATATCATCTCATACCTGTCAGAATAGCTATCGTCAAAAAGACCATATTACTCTACATCTGTGTCTTTATTCCTGTCCTGTCCCTAGGTTCTTGAGGACACAGGGAGGGGGAAGGGTAAACTGGGATTAAGTGAGAGAGTGGCATGGACAGATATACACTACAAAATGTAAAATAGATAGCTAGTGGGAAGCAGCCGCATAGCACAGGGAGATCAGCTCAGCGCTCTGTATCCACCTAGAGGGGTGGGATAGGGAGGGTGGGAGGGAGATGCAAGAGGGAGGAGATATGGGGATATATGTATATGTATAGCTGATTCAGTTTGTTATACAGCAGAAACTAACACACCATTGTAAAGCAATTATACTCCAATAAAGATGTTATAAAAAACCCCATAAATAATAAATGTTGGCAAGGATGTGGAGAAAATGGAACCCTCATAACACTGTTGGTGGAAATGTAAATTGGTGCAGCCACTGTGGAAAACCGTATGGTGGTTTCTCAAAAACTTAAAAATAGAATTATCATATGATCCAGCAGTTCCACTCCTAGGTATATATCTGAAAAAAAACCAAAAACACTAATTTGAAAAAATTCATGCACCCTAATGTTCATAGCAGCATTATTTACAATTGCCAAGGTATGGAAGCAACCTAAGTGTCCATCAACAGATGAATGGATAAAAAAGAAGTAGTATACATATACAATGGAATACTACTCAGCCATGAAAAAGAATGAAATTTTGCCATTTGCAGCAACATGGATGGACTTGAAGGGTATTATACTAAATAAAATGTCAGACAGAGAGAGATAAATGTCACTTATATGTGGAATCTAAAAAATAAAACAAACTAGTGAATATAACATAAAGGAAACAGACTCACAGATATAGAGAACAATCTAGTGGTTACCAGTGGGGAGAAGAAAGAGGAGAGGGGCAAGACAAAGGTAGGGGATTAAGAGGTACAAACTATGTATAAAATAAATAAACTACAGGAATGAATTGTATAAAACAGGGAATATAGCCAATAGTTTATAGTAACTATAAATGGAGTATACTCTTTAAAAATTGTGAATCACTATGTTCACTATATAATGTTCACTATGTTCACTATGTAATGTTTACTAGTAATCACTATGTAACTTACTTAATATCATACATCAACCATATCTCAATTGAAAAAAAAAAGAAAAAACCAAAAGGGGGTACAATTACAAACCTATTAGAATGCCTAAAAAAACCCAAAAAGAAAACAAAAAATAATACCAAGTGCTGACAAGGAAGTGGAGTAACTAATATGAATGCAAAATGTTACAGCTACTTTGAAAACACTTTGTTAAGTTTCTTAAAAAGTTAGATACGCATTCAATTTTACCCAGCAATCCTACCCCTAGGTATTTACTCAAGAGAAATGAAAACATATGTCTTTATATAAACCTGTATGTGAGTATTTTTATCATCTTTATTCAGAGTTGCCCAAATCTGGAAACAACCTAAGTGTTCCTCAATTAGTGAATAAATACACAAATTGTAGTATCATCCATACAATGGAATACTACTCAGCTATAAAAAGGAACGAATTACCGATAAATGTAATTGCTTTAAAAAATGCAACATTTTTTGAATCTCAAAAGCATTATAAGTGTAAGAAGAAAGACACAAATGGCTACATACTGTATAATTCCATGACATTCTGAGAAAAGGCAAATTATAGGTCTAGAAATTATCAGTGATTGTTAGGAGTTGAAGGTTGTGGGAGGGGATTGACTACAAAAGAGCTCAAGGGTAATGGAAATACTTGATATCTTGATTGTGCTTGTATAAGATGCTTGCCTCTTATACATTATAAAAGCCAGCATCCATGGAAATGCTTAATAAGTGCCAGGTCTTATGCCTTATCTTAATTCTCCCAATAACCCATTGAGACAGGTTCTAAGATTTATTGCCATTTTATATATGAAGAAACTGAGGCTCAGAGAGGTTGAATAACTTGACTACACAGTTACTAAGTGGGCCCATGATCTGAAGATGGCTTTGTTTGGCTTTAGTTACTAGGCAACAAGGGTGTTACTACTCTTCCCCTACTTCATACTAAGGTAGTACTTTTGCCATGTGCCACACCTCCCCCTTATTTGTTCTTGAAGATATTCATTTTAACTTGATTTCACATAAGTCAATTTGCTGGAAATAGGGGTCAGCAATTCTCTGTTGTATCCTCTAGGATGGGACTGGGGCTTGGGCACAAGTCCAGTCTGGCTGGTGAGAGAGCATGTGAGTGTGTGATTTGTCCTGACTTCACCTCCACATCTATCCCAAGAACAGCCCAGGTCCCATGGACTCCAGAAGTGAGTCTTGACCTAGATGTCTATCCTTCAGTAAGTAACCCCCACTGTCCCCTCACTAAGCCTTCACTAGTCCCACATAGGACAGCTCTGACCTCTGAGAGGTCTATGTCTTTCTTTGTCTCTAGGTCTTGGGACCAAGGCCAAGGTTGTGTATTTTGTTGCAGCCTGCTATGATCCTTGGAGGTCCAGATTCACTCAACCATGTAACATAGATCCAGATGGGCCCTGCCAGCCAAGGAGGCCTAAGAGATGCCACCTTAATTATCATGTCACTGTTCATCTTTTCTCTTTCTTGGGGATGAATCTTGGTGTCATCTTGGAACATCTTATACTTTTTCCTTGACCCCCTCATGTGAAGAAAATTTTGTGTATATAAGTACAGTCATCCCTCCTTATCTGTGGATTCCACATCCATGGATTCAACCAACATGGGATTGAAAATATCTGGAGGAAAAATTCCAGAAAGTTCCAAAAAGCAAAACTTAAATTTGCCGCTTGGGCAAAAATTTACATAGCATGTACATTGTATTGGGTATTATAAGTAATCTAGAGATGATTTAAAGTATATGGGATGGGACTTCCCTGGTGGCACAGTGATTAAGAATCCACCTGCCAATACAGGGGACATGAGTTCAATCCCTGGTCTGGGAAGATCCCACATGCCGTGGAGCAACTAAGCCCACGAGCCACAACTACTGCGCCCACATGCTGCAACTACTGAAGCCCACCTGCCTAGAGCCCGTGCTCTGCAACAAGAGAAGCCACCACAACAAGAAGCCCATGCACTGCAACAAAGAGTAGCTCCCGTTTGCTGCAACTAGAGAAAGCCCGTGCACAGCAATGAAGACCCAATGCAGTCAAAAAAAAAAAAAAAAAGTATATGGGAGGATGTGCATAGGTTATATGCAAATGCTACCCCATTTTATATAAGGGACTTGAGCATCTGTGAATTTTGGTATCTGAGAAGGTCCTGGAGCCAATCCCCTGTGGATATCAAGGGATAACTGTAATCCACTCTTTCTTTCTCTCACCCTACATGACAGTTTCAACAAGTATACACAATAGAAGAAATCAAAGTATTTCCAGGGTGCCCACAGCCATCCTTTCTTTGGTCTGGCTGCCTCCTTTCAGGGCCCAGCCCCATGGCTCTCAAGTGCATGGTGGATGCAGGCTCCCCCTACTCTTAGGGCCCCCTGCCCCTCTTCAGATTCTCCACCTTAGTCTTACTCATTAACTAGCTCGTGCTAGGGTCCCCTTCAGCTCAGAAGCTCTCCAATCTATCCTGTTCCATTGATCTATATTTCTGTTTTTGTGCCAGTACCATATTGTCTTGATTACTGTAGCTTTGTAGTATAGTTTGAAGTCAGGGAGTCTGATTCCTCCAGCTCTGTGTTTTTTTCCCTCAAGATTGCTTTGGCTATTCGGAGTCTTTTGTGTCTCCATACAAATTTTAAGATTTTTTTGTTCTAGTTCTGTAAAATATGCCATTGGTAATTTGATAGGGATTGCATTGAATCTGTAGATTGCTTCGGGTAGCATGGTCATTTTCACAATATTGATTTTTCCAATCCAAGAACATGGTATATCTCTCCATCTGTTTGTGTCATCTTTTTTTCTTTTTTTAATAAATTTATTGATTTATTTATTTATGGCTGTGTTGGGTCTTTGTTGCTGCATGTGGGCTTTCTCTAGTTGCGGTGAGCAGGGGCTACTCTTTGGTGTGGTGCATGAGCTTCTCATTGAGGTGGCTTCCTTGTTGTGGAACATGGGCTCTAGGCACACAGGCTTCAGCAGTTGTGGCTCACAGGCTCTAGAGCACAGGCTCAGTAGTTGTGGCACATGGGCTTAGTTGCTCCACGGCATGTAAGATCTTCTGCACCAGGGATTGAACCTGTGTCCCCTGCACTGGCAGGTGGATTCCTTTTTTTTCTTACATCTTTATTGCTTTACAATGGTGTGTTAGTTTTTGCTTTATAACAAAGTGAATCAGTTATACATATACATATGTTCCCATATCTCTTCCCTCTTGCATCTCCCTCCCTCCTACCCTCCCTATCCCACCCCTCTAGGTGGTCACAAAGCACCAAGCTGATCTCCCTGTGCTATGCGGCTGCTTCCCCCTAGCTATCTATTTTACATTTGGTAGTGTATATATGTCTATGCCACTCTCTCACTTTGTCACAGCTTACCCTTCCCCATCACCATATCCTTGAGTCCATTCTCTAGTAGGTCTGTATCTTTAACCCCGTCTTACCCCTAGGTTCTTCACGACTTTTTTTTTTAATTCCATATATATGTGTTAGCATACGGTATTTGTCTTTCTCTTTCTGACTTACTTCACTCTGTATGACAGACTCTAGGTCCATCCACCTCATTACAAATGGCTCAATTTTGTTTCTTTTTATGGCTGAGTAATATTCCATTGTATATATGTGCCACAACTTCTTTATCCATTCATCCTATGATGGACACTTAGGTTGTTTCCATCTCCTGGCTATTGTAAATAGAACTGCAATGAACATTTTGGTACATGACTCTTTTTGAATTATGGTTTTCTCAGGGTATATGTCCAGTAGTGGGATTGCTGGGTCATATGGTAGTTCTATTTGTAGTTTTTTAAGGAACCTCCATACTGTTTCCATAGTGGCTGTACCAATTCACATTTGGCAGGTGGATTCTTAACCACTGCACCACCAGGGAATTACCTGTTTGTGTCATCTTTGATTTCTTTCATTGGTGTCTTATAGTTTTCTGAGTACAGGTCTTTTATCTCCTCAGGTAGGTTTATTCCTAGGTATTTTATTCTTTTTGTTACAATGGTGAATGGGATTGTTTCCTTAATTTCTCTTTGTGATCTTTCATTTTTAGTGTATAGGAATGCAAAAGATTTCTGTGCATTAATTTTGTATCCTGAAACTTTACCAAATTCATTTATTAGCTCTAATAGAGTTCTGGTGGCATCTTTAGGATTCTCTATGTATAGTATCATGTAATCTGCAAACAGTGACAGTTTTACTTCTTCTTTTCTAACTTGTATTCCTTTTATTTCTTTTTCTTCTCTGATTGCATGGCTAGGACTTCCAAAACTATGTTGAATAAGAGTGGCAAGAGTGGACATCCTTGTCTTGTTCCTGATCTTAGAGGAAATGCTCTGTTTTTCGCCACTGAGAATGATGTTGGCTGTGGGTTTGTCATATATGGCCTTTATTATGTTGAGGTAGGTTTCCTCTATGCCCACTTTCTGGAGAGTATTTATCATAAATGGTGTTGAATTTTGTCAAAAGCCTTTTCTGCATCTATTGAGATGATCATATGGTTTTCATTCTTCAGTTTGTTAATATGGTGTATCACATTGATTGATTTGCGTATATTGAAGAATCCTTGCATCCCTGGGATAAACCCCACTTGATCATGGTGTATGATCCTTTTAATGTGTTGTTGGATTCTGTTTGCTGGTATTTTGTTGAAGATTTTTGCATCTATATTCATCAGTGTTATTAGTCTGTACTTTTCTTTTTTTGTAGTATCATTCTCTGGTTTTGGTATCAGGGTGATGGTGGCCTCATAGAATGAGTTTGGGAGGGCTCCTCTGCGATTTTTTGGAAGAGTTTGAGAAGGATGAGTGTTAGCTCTTCTCTAAACGTTTGATAGAATTCACCTGTGAAGCCATCTGGTCCTGGACTTTCATTTGTTGGAAGATTTTAAATCAGTTTCAATTTCATTACTTGTGATTGGTCTGTTCATATTTTCTGTTTCTTCCTGGTTCAGTTTTGGAAGGTTATACCTTTCTAAGAATTTGTCCATAGGAAGCCCAGAGATCAACCCATGTACCTATTGTCTACTAGTCTATGACAAAGGAGGCAAGGATATACAATGGAGAAAAGACAGTCTCTTCATTAATTGGTGCTGGGAAAACTGGACACTTACATGTAAAAGAATGAAATTAGAACACTCCCTAACACCATACACAAAAGTAAACTCAAAATGGATTAAAGACCTAAATGTAAGACCAAACACTATAAAACTCTAAGAGGAAAACATAGGAAGAACACTCTTTGACATAAATCACAGCAAGATCTTTATTGACCCACCTCCTAGAGTAATGGAAATAAAAACAAAAATAAACAAATGGGACCTAATGAAACTTAAAAGCTTTTGCTTTTAAACAAAACGAAAAGACAACCCTCAGAATGGGAGAAAATATTTGCAAACAAATCAACAGACAAAGGATTAATCTCCAAAATATATAAACAGCTCATGCAGCTCAATATTAAAATACCAAACAACCCAATCCAAAAATGGGCAGAAGGCCTAAATAGACATTTCTCCAAAGAAGACATACAGATGGCCAACACAGGAAAAGCTGCTTAACATCACTAATTATTAGAGAAATGCAAATCAAAACTACAATGAGGTATCACCTCACACTGGTCAGAATGGCCATTAACAGAAAATCTACAAAAAACAAATACTGGAGAGGGTGTGGTGAAAAGGGAACCCTCTTGCACTGTTGGTGGGAATGTAAATTGATACAGCCACTATGGAGAACAGTATGGAGGTTCCTTAAAAAACTGAAAATAAAATTACCATATGACCCAGCAATCCCACTACTAGGCACATACCCAGAGAAAACTATAATTCAAAAAGACACATGCACCCCAACGTTCACTGCAGCACTATTTACAATAGCCAGGTCATGGAAGCAACTTCCATGCCCATCAACAGACAAATGGATAAAGAAGATGTGGTACATATATACAGTGGAATAAAAAGGAATGAAATTGTGTCATTTGTAGAGATGTGGATGAACTTAGAGACTGTCATACAGAGTGAGGTAAGTCAGAAAGAGGAAAACAAATATCGTATATTAACACATATATGTGGAATCTAGAAAAATGGTACAGATGAACTGGTTTGCAGGACAGAAAGAGAGACACAGATGTAGAGAACAAGCATACGGACACCAAGGGGAGAAAGTGGGGAGGTGGTGGTGGTGGTGGTGGGATGAATTGGGATATTGGGATTGACACATATACACTAATATATATAAAATAGATAACTACAAGAACCTGCTGTATAAACAATTTAAAAAAATTTTTTTAAAGTTTGCCAGTCTAAATCAGCCTTGCCTATCCTTCCTCCACTTCCTTCAGTGCCCCATTCTGGCAAAGTGACAAGTGCTATCTCTGGTAGCACCGAGATAAAACAATGAATTAATCCCTGCTAATGACGCATCTGGCTGATGGATCCCCTTAACTGTTTATACATTTCTTCAACAGAATGTATCACACACACTATACGCTGCCTTCCAGAGCAGTACAATGATATCATCAAGGTCCTAACAAACAGAAATGGCCTTGGTTGAGGGAAAGCCAGAGTTTGGGAGGATCTTCCATTTTATAGCTGCCCTCTGACCCCATTCTGGAAAGCTAGCTCAAAGATCAGCCCAATTTTGTCAAGTTTTGACTCAGTTGTATCTAGAGATATAAATGCTGCAATGGAACAATGCAGGAATTAAATAAGACACTTAGGTAAAATATTTGACTTTTTATTCAATTCCCAGAACCAAGCAGATACTCTGCTATTTGCTGTGTTTTCATGCCTCCCTGCAGTGCAGACACTTCCACTCAGAACTGTGACCTTATGTCGCTCTCCACTGAGCCATAAGCATCATCACCCCATACTGTACACGAGCAGTCCCCTCCCTCCTTCCAACTGATAGTATTTTCCTTCAAAGGCACAATCAATCTCATTCATTTTTGAAACAAGGTGATGGGATGCAGTGGTTTCAATCCTAGATTCTGTTGCCAGAGCACCAGGTTCCATCTGGCTCACGACATCCTAGCTGTGTGAGATAACCTCCCATGTAAAATGAGGATCATGACAGGACGCCCCACCCTCGGGGAGTGGCGAAGATTACCCGAGTTAGCTCAGGTGAAGGGCTCAGAGATGTTTCTGGGAATGGTGTCAGGTACCACGTTAGCTTTATGATCACTGCCAGCACACACCAGGGGGCAGGGGTATTGTGCATCTAGAGATGATCTGTTCCCAGCACATCTGCTAAAGCACAAACTCAAACCTACACTGACGTCACCTTGTTTTCTCTGCACTGTTATAAAACCTGCTATAGTCGGAAAAAATTATTAACTTTCAAAGCCCTTCCATACAGATATGATGTTCCACGATAAGACAAATTAAGCTTTTCATGAACAACAAAATATGGGAAATACCCAACTTAATTAACTTTTTTTTGGCGGCGCTGCACAGCTAATAGGATCTTAGTTCCTTGAACAGGGATTAAACCCGGGGCCACGGCAGTGAAAGCACAGTCTTAACCACTGTACTGCCAGGGAATTCCCATAGCCAACTTAATTTAAATCCAAGTAAAACCTCTGTGAGCTACAGGAAACTCCTTCAACTTCTCACATTCTAATGTAGGGGTTAGATTTCTGTACGCCATGTTTGGGGGAGGCCAGCCCATCCCACACATGGCTCTCAGAGAGGCTGCCCACATCTCCCCGGCCTGGGCAGGATGGACTCGGGGGGTAAGGAGAGGGGCTCAGCATGAAACCCTGAGTGGTTAACGATCTGGTTTGTTGGGGGGGGGTAGGGGGGTTTGGCCAAGTTGCTCTGGATTTTGTCAACATGACTTTCATCTTCTTCATGGTCCCCATCAACATTGCACAAGAGATGAGAGGAAAATGCAATCAAATCCAGGTCCCATGCAGCCCTTCCCATAGAAGGTTTTGTTTTTCAAGCTGATGGAAACTTAACAAGCTAAGAATTCCCCACCCCATCCAGAACTGAAATCTCTAGTACTTGGGATTAAAAAGCTTGCTCTAAAATAAACAAATTTTAATTTCTTTATCTTCTACTCTGCTTTCTTGCCCCTCTCCTCCTCTTCTCTTCCTGTTCCCCTTTCCTCTTCCTCTTTCTCATTTTCAGGAAAAAAAGAATTTTCAATCTTGCTTACAATTTTAAATCTTGTTTAATCAAAGGGTAAGATAGATTGAATGTTCTGCTTTGGTGCTTTCATTTTGAGAAATAAAGTTTGGCACAGTTTCATCCTCATTCAATGTCCTTTTAAGGTTTGGATATCTACCACCAAAGGGCATTGCATGTATGCACCAACAGAGACACCACCATTGTGAAATAGCAGCTATCATGGAGAACAGGGCAATGAACCATATCCCCATATGGAAAGGAAATACCCAATAAAACCCAAGCGAAGAGCCCCAGATAGCTCCACTTCCCTTTCAAGCACTCTTGCACAGAGCCACTTACCCTCCCTGGGCAGGACTAATTGGTGCCAGGTGCCTTGTAGGGATGCCAGGCTGATGGATTTCCCACTCTCTTTGTGGGAGGATGAGTTAATAACACATCCTTTCCTGGTGCCTATTTGAATCTCATTTTTGGATCTGTATCTAAAGATAGCAGCCTTCCTCTGTGGGAAAAAAAACAAATCACACTGCAAATTGGGAAAAGAGTCTGGGTGATCAATGCCTGCCTCAACTGAAAAATACTGAGAAGTCCCCTGCATTTGGGGCTGATACTCTATCACCAAGGACATGAAAGTTACCTTATTAGGACGGTGATTTTCAAACTGGTTATTGTAGAATGCTACTTTCCAGATAAGCTCTTACTTTGAACCTTCATAATACAAAAGAGCTGGAGTGGCTGCACTGGTTATACTGGGAGTGGGGGATCCAGGGTGCTGCTGGTTTGGCTTCTTCCTTGGCCCCCACTAGAGCCTCCCCACCACGCCCCCTAAGCCACACACTTCCACTGAGCCATGAGCTCCTCAAACAGTGTGGAAAGGCCTGTGGAATACTGAATACATACTGCCTCTGATCACACAGAGGACACTGAGGCCGGAGGATGAACGGAGATGCCAAGGTCGTGGCGCTGGTGTTCCTGGGACACTCAGCAACCAGCCACCATTTGGATGGCACATGCTCACTACCCCTCAACAGGAAACAAACATTTAAACCACTTTGACCAAGAATGTAAGGCCATGGATTGAAATAACTCACTTAGAGCCAGCATAACCCTTCAGGGCTTTCTCCTTTTCCTGTAGATTCAGAATTTTGTGCTCTGCAAACAAAAATATTCTGTAACAGGAGAACTGGTTTGGTTTACACGCCTGTACTAGTAATAGGAGAACTTGGAGAGCCGGGCGCCCTACCATCCTGTGCTTCAGCCCCCCTTCCGGGCTTTCTCCTGGCTTCGGGGAACAACAGTGGGTGAGCAGCACAAGGACCAGGACAGGCTCCAGCCACGCAGGGAGGCTGTGGAGCCTGCCCCCCAAGGCCCGCAGAGACAGTCCGCCAAGCCGACAGGGTGTGTGTGTGCATGTATGTGTAAGTAACATGATTTTTCCTTCTAATTAAAAAATAAGATGGTTCATAAGGAACATTTACAAAATGCATAAAGCATAAAAAAGAGAAAGGTCATCACACAGAGAACCATCTTAAGGTGTACAGGCTTAAGACTCTTCCCTCCCGCCCTCTTCCTCATTTCTCCACAATAGGATCACACTGTCTATAACCCCCCCTTTATTTGCCTCCTGGATTGTGAGCATTTTTTGGGATAAATGCACGTTATATAATTGCTAATGGTTTCGAAATATTCCCTTATGCTATAAATCATTCAACTAAATTTCCACTTTGTAACAGTTGTTTGCTTTTATAAAGAAAACTTCTATTACTATTTTTATTCATAAATCTTTGCATATTCCCCTAGAATGAATTCCTAGAGGTGGCATTGATGGTTATGTAAGGTGAACACTTTTAACAGTATTATCAGACTGCCTTTCAAAAGATGTTCTCAATTTTGTCTTCAGAGAAGGTACAGAGGTGCACAATTCCCTACACCTTCATCACCTGGCCTATCCAGGTCGGACGAGGTGTCAAGGACCCAAGGGCCAGCCAAGCAGAAATACCGGCAGGACTAAGCCAAAGACAGTGTCTCCAGGGAATGGGAAGTTGTATTCAAATTGTACTTTCGTTTTACAGAGAATTTCTACAGATGTGCTATGTGTTAGGTTTCAAAAATTAACACAGAAAAGAAACCAAAACCAAAACCAAACCAAAAAACAAAGAGCGCTTGTTTGTTTCCTTTTATCTCCAGAAGGTACATCAGGCAGAGCATGGACAAGGCTGCAACCTGATTTGACCTTGTGTCATTGTGTTACTATGTTACTGCGTCACTGGGAGGGGCTTGTTGATGCTGCAACGCCTCCTGAAGCTCCGCCTCCATGCAGCTGGTGCAGAAGGTGGGGGAGGGGCAAGGGCACGGTCCACCTCTTCCCTTCTTCCCAGAGGGAGGGATGGGGCAGAGGAGTCGGGGGAGCCGAGGTTGGCCTGCCTGCCGCCTCGCTGGCCTCCAGTGGTTCTTGCCTTGTGGCCTGAGGTCTGGCTGATGGGTAGCAAGGTGACGGTGGTAGATTTCCTGTGTCTCTGACTCTCCCTCTTAAATAGTCATCCATCAAGGAACTAAATAAACAAACAAAAAAAGAATAAAAACACTGCCTGGCACCCTCTTTCCTGGCCCTGCCTTCCATAGCTCTTTCTCCCCTCTCTGCTGGTCTTCTCTCCGCCTCTCCCTTCAACCCGGTGTAAGGATCAGGTGAAGCGGAGGATGTGTGGGCGGGGGAGGAGATGCTGAGGGGATGTGTAAGGGGGGTCTCCTGCTCCTACCCTAGACCCACTGAGAGCTGACCCCAGGTGCTCAGCAGACCCCCTGGGCTCTGTTCAGGGAAGGCCTCATAAGGTTGGGACTTACAGAATGCTCCTCACTTTCTTTTCCCTGGATTTTCTCTCTGTCCTTCAGCTGCCCTCTGCCTTCACCTCCCTCCTCTGCAGACTGGATGTTGCCCATGAAGTCAACCCATCTCCTGCCACCATCCTGGCTTCTTTGCCTTACGGTCCCTCAGACTCTCCAGCCTGGCCTTGCTCACACCTGTTTTTTCCATGCTTGTAACCAGGCTGCTGACAGCTGGAGAAAGCCACACGGCCCTGCGGATAGATGGGCGCCACGCCACACAAGTCACCTTGAACCACAGCTGGACACTTAGTGCCCCCAGAGGCCTTCTGTTTGCTATTATTTTCCACTCTACAGAAGGATTTCCAAACCTTCTCCCTTTCTCAAGCAGTTGCTACTTACTGTACCATCCCACCTGCCCAACCCTCACATGCTTGTTTGGCGAGTGGCAACTGATCCCCTCTCCAACATTTCTCAAAGAGCTAAACAGAATCATCAAACAGGAAATCCATTATTTTGAAGAACTGACCCAAAATGAGGTGAGAGAGGGACTGTGACAAAGACAAAGAGGAGAATGTAGCAAAGGAGGCTCCCTCCAGAGGGAAGGAAGACAAGTGTGAATTCCCCAACTCCTCAAGCTTCTGTTTAAACCCCCTCGCCCATTATGGTCAAGGGCTCCCAAGGAGATGGTGCAGACGGCCCCCTTCCCCACTGCCGAGCAGTGAACAGATTCTGGTGGGCATGCCCACAGGATGAGTCTCTGTTACTCCTTAGTTGCTCTGCTTTAGACTCAAGATGACTGTGGTCAGACTTAGTTTTCCACTGAGATTTGATTAACAATATTTTTCTGGGCTGTGTTCCCTGGGGCATACTCAGATTCATGCTCAGTGGCTAACTTAGTTCAGGTTTTTCAGTTCTATCCACTTCTCTCAACTTTCAACACAGCACACAACCACAGAAATGTGCACAGAGAAGCCAACACACGAGAAAGAGCTGGCATTTGACTCCTTGAACAGAAAGTCTTTATATGTCCAGGGACTTGGGGAGCAAAGGCCTCATTCCGCCCCTCAGGGGATGACCAGTCGCATGAGTTAGGCTCTGTCATGCATTGGTGGAAGGCCGCCTTAACTTTCCAGAAAGGGGCAGCAGACCAGGCTAGTGGGTATCCACTGTGAGGTTGAAGGGAGCACATGCATTCACTTAGAGCAAGGTGGGACCCTGCCAATTTGTTTGGACGTGCTGCCAGCTGGCAGCAGGACTGAGTCCTCCCTGAGGAGAGCCAGAGAGTGTGGAAGGCCCTCCTGGGGTCCTGGCCTGACGAGTGAGCAGTAGCTTTCAATGTACTAGTGAAAACTGGCCAGGACAGCCCAGCCCCTCACAATTCACTTCCTACTTTTCTGCCAGGGCCTGTAATTTTTTCCAAGGAAAACTTTGTATTTGTTTTTGGTATCTTTGTTTTGTGTGTGTGTGCACGCGCGCACACGTGCTCGGTGCTAAGCCTCTGTGATCATCTACAGGAACTAGCAGAAGCACTCTCTCCTTTTCTCACTTTGTGTGCTTGACCTTGTGACCTTGTGTTCTCGTGAAGTCTCTGCCATGTAATCTCGTCAGTCTCCTTCTTGTACGATCTCACTGATTTCCCCTGGACTATCCCATGGGCATTTTTATGTCAATAGACTGGAATGTTACTCTCCTCCCTGGGAAAAGCTCCTCTGGTCTTAGTGAACTCAGAAGTGGAGGAATTCATAAGATTTAGGGAGCCTGCCTCAAATCGCCTCCTAGTATAACTTCCCACAAGGTCTGGAGAGAGGTTAGACCATCCCCCTGCAGTGTCCAGGGATGGAGAGGGGCAGGTTCCCTTTTCCTGCCAAAGCCACATGGAGCCAGACAGAGCCACAAGCACATCTATGGCAGTCAAGGGCCCAAGTAGAAGCAGTAATACTAAAGGCCACATTGGCACCTTCTGTTTGCCTGCATTGGGTCACTCTTCCTCATAAGACTGTGGCAAAGCAGGATTATCAGTCCCACTTGACCGATAAGGAAACCAAGCCCAGGACAAGTCAGTCACTCTTCCAAAACTACACATTGTAGTGGATGGCAGAGAGAGGGTAACAGTCTCGTCTTATTTTGAGCTGAGTGGTATTGTAAGGTTGTACCAGGTCACAAGGGAGACAAATACCTCTTGGGAACCTTGAAACATCCAGGCCTAGCCAGTCATTAAGGTTGATTTTATCCAAAGCAGAAGAGTTCTTGATCTGATTTGAGTTGGTGCCAGGAAGCTCCAATACTATATATGTGAAGTTCCATCATTACAGTTATTCTTTCATTTAATGGATTGTCCCCAGTTACAGTTAAAATATCTTTGTGTGTATAATTCTTTAAGCAGTTATTTACCCCAAGTGTAAATTAATTTTTTGAGTCTTATTCAATATAACAGCTAATGGAGAGTTGATTTTCTTCCCATGTATTTATTCTTTCAATCAATGTGCATTTAATATTGTCTGAGGACAAGATACTGTGTGAGTTGAAAGAGGAATAAGACCTAAATGAGCTTAAAATGCAACCTTAAGATACCATATAGTAAGTGCTGTAAGAATAACACAAATAGAAAAAAAAACAATTGAAAGCAGGAACTAAGGACAAACACCTGGATAATTCAGAGCACAACAGGTAGGTTGAGCATTTGTGAAAGATGGTCAGGATCTCAAGTGGAGCTGATGGTGGTTTAGAGGGTACCAGGTGAAGAGACAGGAGAGGAAGACATTGCGTAGAGGAGGGAAGTTATGAGCAAAGGTGTCGGGGTGGGGAACTGCCACATTTGCTTGGGGAATTCAAATTACTCAGTTTGACTTAAATGAAGCATGCCTGTGAAGGAATAATAGGAGATGAAGATTATAAAGGTGTTTTAAGGCCTATTTTTAGGAGGTCTTCAGTGCCAGGCCAAGGAGTATGGTATCTAACCTGGTAGGCAATGAAGACCCTTTGAAAGTTTGTGGGCAGGAGAGTGCCAGGATTCAAACTATGCTTAAGGAAGACTGATCTGGGGGGAGCTATGGATTGTAGCTTCCTGGGGGATATTCCTTGAAGTCACCAAGGGTTGAGCTAGGATGATAGTGGTGGGAACTGGAAGGGGGAATTGATCCATGAGATGGTCTCTTGGCTACAGAGTCGCTGTGGTACATGAGGGGGTGGGGGGTATTAAAGATGGCTGAGGTGTCAAGTCTGGGTAAGTGGGAGAACGTGGAAGAGAAAGAAGCAACCCAGGAGACAGAACTGGCTGAAGTGGAAATCTGAGGTGTGCCTTTTAGACACTTTGATGAAAGGTAGCCTCTGGCCCTCCAGGCCTAGCGGGTTCTCACAGGCGGGGAGAGTGTTGAGTGAGCATGGCAGGGCACCGGATGGCAGCATCAGGGGGAGGAGCGTGGCCAACATTTGACTTCATTCAAAAAGGTTTTTACTCTTCGATGGGCCCTGTTCTAGATGCTGGGATTCAGGATGAGCAAGGACAAGTCACTGCTTTCCTGGAGCTTTTCCTTTTTATAGGGCAATTAATTAGGCCAAATCCTTAGAGCCTTAGACTGCAGCTTTCCTTCACTAGTTAGCATTCTCAATGTGGGACAATTCAGCATCTCCTCCACCTCAAACTAAAGGCAGGACTTCCAGCTCCTCAAGGAGTTCTGGACTCTTTCCAGTCAATACCCCTGGCACTCGCCACCCACCTACAGCTACCCACCCCTTTCAGAAGTCACTTCTTTTCTGACTTCTATCATCATAGATTTGTTCTTTTTGTGCTTGAACTTTAATGTAAATGTAATCACACATTTTGGGGGGCTTCTCTTGCTCAATATTATTTTGTTGTTGTTTTGGTTTGGTTTTTTTTTTGCCACGTGGCATGTGGGATCTTAGTTCCCTGACTAGGGCGTGAACCCATGCCCCCTGCATTAGAATCATGGAGTCTTAACCACTGGGCCACCAGGGAAGTTCCTCCATATTGTGTTGTTGAATAGAATAGTAGCTTCATTTTCTTATTTTTTTAAAAAAATTTCTGGGTGTTCCATTGCACAAATACCCCACATTCTATCAATATTTATCCATTCCACTACTGACAGACATTTGGGTTGTTTTCAGGTCTTGGCTATTAAGAACAGATCTGCCAGGAACCTTTGCATCCATGATATTTAATGAACAAATGCACTCATTTCTCTTTGGTGTTTACCTAGGAGTGAAGTTGTTGGATATTCATTAACTCCACATTAAGCATCTATTTTATATCAGGCTCTGTGCTGGGTGCTTGATATTGAATGCGAGCAAAAACATGGTCCCTGTTCTTATTAATTTTACCAACCAGTGGGAGAAGTTGACATAAACAAATAGTCACAGTAAATGTGTGGCTCTGAAAAAAGAAAGATGTAAGTACACTTTCGCCTTTTCCAGCATGTAGAGGGCTATATGCAATCTCCAGGGAGAACCACACTGGGCCTGAGCATCAGGCCACTCCCTGGAGATGAGGGATTAATGCCCCACTGCTGGGGCTGGACTAGAGGTAGGTTTCCAGTGGAGCCTGGGTGGAGGGAAGTGAGGAGCTCAGCTTGGCTGCCTGAGGGCCCTGGCGGCCCAATCCTCGGGTGTATTCCTTGGCCTGGGGTGCATTTCTGGCCTTGCTCTCTGGCTCTGGAGATGGTCGGGATAATTGAGAGCTTATGCCCCACTCCCCGAAGACTAGTTTTAGCACCCGCATATGCAACCCGCATTTTAATATTATTCCTTCTGACTGGAAGCATTTGGGTCCTTGCCCTTGCTTTTAAAAGGTGGCATTATTTTATGAACATTTAGACATTGATTAACAAAATTCCAAACCCTTTAACTAACGGGGGAAATGCCAAACTTTCTTTGTGTATCCAAGAAAGTAAATGTAATAAAAACTATCCCAAAAGGTAAGTTAAATTATATATAGCCTTTACGCTTTTTCTCCTCATGGCCCCACCAGATGTTTTAAAATGCAGGACACAGGGCTTTTTTTTTCTTTCTCTTTTCTCCAGGGAAAGAAGAGAGAAAACTTGGCTCAGGTCTACTAACTTTAGGGAGGAAAAAAAAAAAAAAAAAAAAAAGAGCTATAACAGGAGCAGGTATGTTGGGAATCCCCCAAGCTGCTGGTTCATAAATATAAAGACAAGGGAACAAAACCGTTGGTTTTTTACCTAGTTTTTCTTACTCACCCCCACCCACCCTTCTCAGATCACCGTCAGGAATTCTGCTCTGATTTCTAAAGCAAGAAACTGAGTTTGTCAAGTTTCCTTGGGCCCGGGAGGCTGAACGGCAGCCATTGTGCGCCTTCCTTGTTGAGCCAGGTGGGCCCATCTCCCATCTCCTCATTCTCCCGTCTCCACCTCCTCTGCCAGCCCCTCTTCATCTTGGCTCCTCGAGGCAAAGCCCTGCATTTGAAGCCGGGTGCAGGCGCGGAGGCGGCGCGGGAGAGCGCGTGCGCAGTGAAGTGCGGTACCAGCGCCTCTCCCCAAACCTCCTTCTCAGGCTCTGGGTTTCTCTTGTAAACCCAGATCTTGATTTCCCCACCCTCCCTCACCACCGCCCCCCCCCCCCGCCCGCCATGCAAGTTCCCTGAGTCTGAAAGGAAGTAAAACAGCTACAAAGTTGGGGGACGGAATATGTCAAATCCTTCAGGTCATATCCTCTGCTTTTGCCACAATGAGCTATGGAAATAAAATAAACCTTTAGAACCTGGCTGCAGCTACTCCCGCCTGAGCTCCGAGCCAGTATCCGCAGAGCCAGTCCTCTCCTCTCCTTCCAGCACCTTCCCTGGAGTCCCGAAGACTTGTTTGGAAGGAAGAGCAGAAGTCAGGGGTTCTCTGAGGCTTTACCCGACCCTTAAAATTATCCCTAAGAAGAGCGTTCCCAGTAAGTGTTACCTTGGATCATCCTTGGCTGGAGCGGGATGCCAGGAAGCCAGAGGCGGGCCTGGAAGGCTCCTCTCCTGCCGGCCGCAGACCTGACTCCTCCCGATGGGGGCGCCTCCGCAGCCGCAGAATGGGAACTGGGGGCTCTGTGGAGAACCACCCTGGCCCAGAATAAAGACGGGTCGGATCTCTCACAGTTGGTGGTGTGGGAACAGTCTCTTCACAGGAGGAGCAGATAGACCAGCTTTTATTCATCATGTTTAACTTCCTTTTGGGCAGAGTTTTCCATTCCGACTATCCATCAGAATCCCTTGGAAAGCTTAAAAAATTTATAAAAATGCACAAATAGCAAAAGCAAGTGGTGAACCTGGAGATAGCTGGTAGGATGATGGAGCTTAATTCAGTCAGCAGCAGATCTGTGCCACTGCCATTTTTTAGTAGGGAAGGAAAGGGTTATAAAGTATCTTAGAAATGCAGCCCCCTCGAACTAGAACACAACCAGGATTCTAACACGGAGTCCTGGATAGGGACAGGGGAACAGGCAGAGAAGAGGAGATAAAGACAAGGGGAAGAGGCTGGGGAGAGACAGAGCAGCGAAGAAGGAAGACAAAAATCTAGACTCTAGTTGAAGCTCTGCTGCTAGCTAGCTCTGTGATCTTGGGAGAACACCCTAACCTAGCTGGGCTTGGGAAAAGTGAAGAGACGATATTGCATATCGCTTAAGCAGGTGGGCTCTGAGGCTACACTCTGGATTCATCTCAACTCTATTGTTTATTAGCTGTGTGACCTTGAGCAAGTGACTTAACCTCTCTGGTCTTCAGTTTTCTCATCCATAAAATGTGGCTTATAGGGTTGTCATGAGGTTTAGACAAAGTAACGTATATAAAACGCTTGGCAAAGTACTTGAAACGCATTATGTGTTCAATATATTTGCTATTGTTATTACCTATCTCCAGGGTCATATAGTGGGATGCAGACAGATAATATTTTTACCTCATGCATGATCAATTTATTTAATATATATAATACTCTTCATAGGAATACTAATCTCCTACCTTATTTGTTTTAAGGTTATTATGGGTATATGTGTTAGGGGGAAAGGAAGTAAACCAGATAGTGATACGTGATTGTTGTTTCCTCCACAAATAATTTATTGCAGATGTTAGGTTTTAACACTTATTACATGTTTTGAAGATTGTTATTCTGCTCTCTATCCTCCTGTTTTTATTCTAGACTTTAGCCTTAGGACGGGACAGGGTAGATTTTTGCTGCATTAGCAACCCAGAGATCTCATTGGCTTCACCCAACCCAAGTTCATTTTTCATACACCTGGTGTGTCCTGTGTGAGTTGCTGTGCTGCCCATGTCAGGCTCCAGAAACCCAAGATGGAAGCACCATCTTGCTGTGCTTCCCTGATCTTCACAGCTGGGGGAAGGGAATGTGGCAAATTATTACGCTTCTTAAGCTTCCACTGAAGTAACACCAGGGCAGTTCTCCGAAGCTGAACTGCTTTAAGTTCTGAGTCTTCCTTTTCCAGATATGATTTTCCTTATAATTTAATAGGAAATTTTTTCCAATCTTTTCTTGATTCTGCTTTTGGAGAAAGTACAGTAAAAATAATAAGCTAATGGTGATTTTTACCACCAGCCAACCAGACCCCCTTCTTACTCTCACAAGAGATTTTGGCCCCAGTGAGAGCAGAATGTATTTTTTAAAGTATATTTTTAAAAGTTTCTCCCTTCTCATTCATTTTCAACATATTGTTTCCCCAAATTCTGGGTTTTCTGAAATCCTCAAGAGAAAAAAAAATGTCCGAAAGATTTATATCCCTTCATCATCACCTTGAGTGATGATGTATAAAAAAACTTGAGTATAGCTGGCATCTGGTCATCTCCCACACTCAACCCAAACTACTGGCGTGTGGTAGTCAAAGCGTGTGAGATGCTTCTAGGGGTCTGACGCTTCCCTTTATATGTCCATTGTCAGAATGTCTGTGGAATTGGTTCCTGTGACTGAAGAAACAGATGTCAGCAAAGCAGATGGGCCATTCATTCAGTAAACTATTATTGAGCACCTATTATATGCTGGTCACTGGGCTAGTTCTTCTAAGTCAGCACAGTGATTCAGCTGGACTCAGATCTTGGCAGGGGAAGAAAGCAAGTATGGGTTCCCCAGAGAGCAAGCTGATGCAGTGTGACCCTGTGACCTCTCCACCCTTGTCATCTATTGCAAACTCATCTCCTGTGGGTCCTGAAGGTGCCACCATGCTCACTGTTGTTATCCAGTCCTCTGTTACTTCCCTTTCTTCACCAAGACTGAGTACCTCTTCCTTGCTACTAGTTCAAATCCCACCCATCCTTAGAAACCAGCTGTAGACCTACATCTTTTCTCAGCTCTGAAGGCTCTCAACACTCACCAAGCTCCTTATCTACAGAAATCCTATCACACATGCCATCTCTGCTACCTGTTAGTGCAACTACCTATATATGCTTTATGACTTAACCATTTGGAAGGGGGTCTATTATCTTTATATCAAGTTTCTTTAAGAAAATTGTCTTGTTTCCTCTTGAGTTAGTGGATTAAAAGTGGCGAGCCCATTGGAGGTATTTAGTGGTTAGGTCCTACACAACATCTAGTCTTTCAATAATAGATACTTGCAAGCACATATTGGATAGAAGTAAACTTGACCTTGTTCTATTTTTTTTCAGGAAAGATGGAAAGAGAAGATGTGGCTATCTTTATCCCTATGGCTTTGCCTCCTGGACTTCTAGCCTTGGGCACGTAAGAATTTTCAAGGTAGTTTAGGCAGAGGCCAGAGGATGCTAACCACTGTTGTGTCAAGACACTGACATCTGGAATTCCAGGTATCTGTGCTTTCATTTGCCATCCGCTTATTCAGACATCTTGGAGAGCCTCAGATCAGGTTTCATTCCTTTCCACCACTAAGATGTTGAGGGGATATGATGGATGGAAAAGATGGATTCAAGCAAAGTTAACTATAAAATTTATTTATGTAAGAGGAATTTGATTTCTTCACTGAAACCAATTTTAAAATGTGTGTAGTTTTCACAAGTGAAAAGGTCTTCAGTTGAATCAAAATACTTCAGAAACAAGGGGTTGAAGTGATGTCCATGGAGTGATGTCCATGGTCTTGAATAACCAATGGTTTTGCAGCCCATTCTTAGTTCCTGGTTCTAAATGCTCCCCCAACCCCACCCCTTCTTAACCTCCCATGCATGAGGATTTACTGGTTCCCTGATCCCATAACTTAACTTTCTTCCTCTCATTTTCTTTTGGATTATGGATGTCTACTGTAGTTAGGCTACAATGACACAATTTGTCACTGTCTAATATGCAGTGTTATGTTTGAACCTTTCGACTGAGCAGAATAAATTAGTGTCTTCTTTTATTAATGGTATAAGTTCAGAAGGGTAGGCTTATTTAAAGTGAGAGATAAGCTGCATAGTTAGGGAAAAGACTGAATGAAAATGACACTTGTCAAAAAGAGTTACTGAATTTTCTGCCACTCTCCCCCTGGGCCAAGCTTCCCCCATATGGGGATTTACCTGCAGGCAGTTTTCCACATCCTCAGCAAGAAAACCTATCATATTTTCAACTCTATTATACACCTTCCCCCTCCCTTCCTGTAGTCCTTAGGGACAGTGGACAAAATGGCCATTCCTTATTCATTACTAGGAGTGTGGCAAGCTCTTCTTCTTGGAAGGTCTTACCTCCTGCTCAGCCCTTCCTTCAAATTTTCTGCCAAAGTTATCTTAAGCCCCCCTCCGTCAGTTCATTCTACCCCACCCCAAGGTTTTAGAGAGGTTTCCTGGGCTCTGCAAGGAAGCCTGAGGTTTTCACCTTTTATTCCAAAGGCTACCCCTTTCCTCTTCTCCCCACACAGCCCCCTGTGCTCCCAGTCAGATTTCCCCCAAGCCACACCTAGTCTCATTGCCTTCCAGCCACTCTTGCCTTATTCCCACACTTCCAGAAATCTCCAGTTTCTTTGAGAGGCCTTTCCCAAATGCTTGGGATAAGAAGGCGTCTCTCTCCTGGAAAGCCATCCTCAAAGTGGCTCCTCTGCCTCTCATTACTCTTTACCTAATAAGAATGCTAATAATAATAGTAATAATAATAGCAATCGCTAACACGTATAACATTTATTAGGTGCCTATCACAGTCCAAAGCACTTTACATAAACCAACTGATTTAATTCTGGCAAAAATCCTTTGAGGTGGTGTGATGGTTAACTTTATGTGTCGATTTGGCCAGGCCAGGGTGCCCAGATATGTGCTCAGACATCATTCTAAAGGTTTTTGTGAGGATAACATTTGTGAGATTAACATTTAAATTGGTGGACTTTGAGTAAAACAGATTGCCTTCTACAGTGTGGGTGGGCCTCATCCAGTCAGCTGAAGGTCTGAATAGAGCAAAAGTCTGACCTCCCTCAAGCAGGAGGGAATTCTGCTAACAGATGACCTTCAGTCATGAACTGCAACATCAACTCTCCCTTGAGTCTCCACCCTGCTAAACCACCCTGCAGATTTTGGACTTGCCAGCCTCCCTAATTGCATAAGCCAATTCCTTAATACCTCTTTCTATATATAGAAAAAAATATATTAGTTCTGCTTCCCTGGTAAACCCAAATAGCCATAGGTACTTTTTTTTTTTTTGCGGTACGTGGGCCTCTCAGTGTTGTGGCCTCTCCCGTAGCGGAGCACAGGCTCCGGACGCACAGGCTCAGCGGCCATGGCTCACGGGCCCAGGCGCTCCACGGCATGTGGGATCTTCCCGGACCGGGTCACGAACTCGTGTCCCCTGCATCGGCAGGTGGACTCTCAACCACTGCGCCGCCAGGGAAGCCCCATAGGTACTTTTATGATTTTCCCATTTTACAGATGTGATAACTGGGACACAGAGAAGTTAGGTAATTTTCCCAAGGTCATCAGTACAGTAAGTGATACAATTGGGAGTCTGTCCAACTCCCAGGTCTGTGCTTTTTGCCATGAGATTAAATACATATCATTTATGCTGTGTTCAGAACCGTTTGTTCATCAGTCTGCCTTGTATATCTTTTTTACTGGATTATTTATATTTTTAGTTGTCAGTGTTGGGAAGACAGAATCTGGCTATGTAGAGTCCCAGCCTAGACTTGTGAAAGGAGGGAGTTTGGGGAAGCTGGTGATACATGGATGGCGCTTACTGTCAAGGCAGTTAATGATTTGCATTGTCTGCTCTTTGACCATCTTCCTCTCTGGTCATCTCAAGACAACTGAGTAAGATCCCATCATTTCACCACTACATAACATTTTAGGCAGTATTTTAGGAATTACACTTTGAGTTCCCTAAAGCACATATTTCAGACTAAAAGATATGCCACATTTTAGAAGAGTTGGATCCTTAAAGGTTTCAATGTATGTGCTAGCCTTCTGCAAACTGCAGAGCACAGCAAATGTAGGGGTCCAAATGATCCTTGCCCTTCCGAGGCAAATAGACCCGTTCCAGACCTGAGAGCTGTGCCCCGGAGTCTGAGGAGACCCACAACAGCTGCAGAACCTGCAACCGCCTCTCCGCCTGCCCCAGAGCCTCATCTCTTTGGGGGTGGAAGTGTGGGGGGCTGCTTTCCTAACCTGACATTCATGCTTGCTTTCCCTCGAGCATTATCTTAACGGAACTGTGTTTAAAGTAAGCCCCGGATGCAAGCATTCTGTTGCTAAAACTCAGGGAAGGCTCTGTGACTGCCACAGCTCTGTTGACACCTTTGTTCTTGGACCTGTTTTCATTTTCCATTGGAATCATGTGGTTGTTTCTGCGGGCATTTTCTTTTATTTTCTGTGGTACTAAGCAGGACCAGCAGGGTAGAATGGGTGCCCAGCAATAGACCTCTGTGTATCTGTGTATCTGTCTGTCTCTCTTTCTCACTCTCTCTCTCTCTCTCTCTCTCTCTCTCTCTCTCTCTCTCACACACACACACACACACACACACACACACACACACAGCAAGACACACAGAGTCTCTTTAAGCAATCCACCACAGCACTAAGCACTGTTTTCAACCTTTCAGGCTATCAGGCACCAGAGTGTTTAAAGTTTTAACAGGCTTGGAGGTGACCCTGGAGTCCACCACCATCTGCATTCATCTGTAATTTATGGCTACCTCTTATTTAGTTGGTTGAGTAAATTGTACCTAAGAGTATTCTTTGAGACTTGGCAGTCTGGTGTACAGTTTCACGATTCAGCTGTGTTTTTGCCAACTATTTGGCTTCCCCCCCCCCGACCCCATTTTCTTTTGGATGACATTCTCAAATACTTAATTTGGAGCTTTGGTCTGGAACACACTTTATCAGACACCTTTTGTGTGCCAAGAGACCCCCTTATCCATTCTGTTGAGGCTGACTTTCCACACGCTAACACATTTATTTCTAAATTGCTTTTAAAGTCACCACATTTCCAAATAACATAAGGTAATATGTGGTGCGTTTGGACCACTTGGTGCTTGTGGCCTCTTGCTTCTCCCCACACCTTCCATCCTTCTCTGGATTTCAGCTGAGGGGAAATTCTTCTCTAAGTGGAGAGGTGAGGGTGACGGTGCCTAACCAAACCATAACATTAATGTTTATTGCAGAAATAAAAGGGTTTACTTTGTTATGAGGTATGTGAGGACATGTTTTGGCCTTACTTCATGTGCTCGGTCTAACCATGCCCAAAAGACTAAATCAAGGCTATTATGAGGATAATTTATTTCTCTTTCAAGTCTGTCATCATGTGTGTCGATTTGGCATATTGTGTTTTCCCACTTTCAGGGGTAAGGTCCATATCTGGCAAACACAGATGTAAGGCCATCTAGGAAAAGTCCCTGCAGCAATTTGTTTAGAGTTTCACAGAATTTTGATTTTTTAGCTGAGTCTGGGACTAACTTACTACTCCTTTTTCTATCCACTAAGCATTATGGAGCCCTCAACTTTCCAGAACCCAACTCCCAGTTATGCTGTTGCCTCCAAATAAGAGAGGACGTAATTCGTCTGTATTATGATTAATACACTGTAATCATGTAATCTTCTAGGGAAAATGTGATCTTAAGACAAGACATGCAACAGAATTAGATCCTCCACTCATACCATTAATCTTCTTTTAAGATCTGAAAAGGGATTAGAGATTAAATCTTTTAACATTCTTTTTTATAAGTGGAGAATTATTTAACCATCTTAACCCTTTGTGAGAAGGGAATGGGAATTTAGGTTTAAACATGAAATATAAACTTCCCTTCAAATTTCCTTCACAATTTGCATCTTCCCCATCCTGATACACTTGTGGGCCAACTGAGAAGTGGCTGCGGCCACACGTGCAGTCCACTCTGAAGCAGTGTGGAGTCCACCCTCCACGTTCTGTGCTGCTGCCTCTTACTCTTGTCTCCTGGTGCAGAGGTGACTGATATAAATATACTCTGTGCTTACTGGTGGCCGAGGCACGGACACTGTATATCTAAGATCCTTGATCCTTTTTGAACCTCATTATTTTTTCTCTTCAGCATCCCTCCTGCATAACAAGAGCAGATAAATTGTCACAAGACTATGATAAAGGACATTCAAAGATGCTTACGATGAATAAGAAATACACGG
This sequence comes from Leucopleurus acutus, assembly GCF_964270905.1. Taxonomy (NCBI): domain Eukaryota; kingdom Metazoa; phylum Chordata; class Mammalia; order Artiodactyla; family Delphinidae; genus Leucopleurus; species Leucopleurus acutus. Next base: position 124,727,983 of record NC_139146.1, on the reverse strand, counting down.
AATAAGCACATGTTCCTTCTACTCAGAGGCCCCAGTGCCTAAGCCCACACAGAGGCTTCTGCCACCAAACGCTTCTCTATAGCCTTGGAGGACACAAGGCTCCAGAGTAAGCCTTCTTGCCTGGTATAACCCCTTCCCTTCTTTCCATGAACCTTCCAGGACAAGGGCATGCAAAGGGGAGGCTGACTCCAATATTTTTTGGTGGCTATATCTAGTGTGAACAGGTAACTATTTTGCTAAAAGTGCTCATGAAACTCTTATTTTGCTAGAAAGTAAGGAAGTGCTCAAAGATTAATGGAGACATATCAAAAGCACAGAGGAGCCAGCTTGGAAGGGCTCATACTGGTCCATCCGGGTCAATTTAAGCATAATAATAAATATGATAGTAATGGATTATAACACACCAAACAAAATAAAAATCTACGAGTTCATACTGACACAAGTAGAAAAATAAATAGAAGAAAATACATGTTACTAATAATCATAAAATCAAAAAGAATCAAATAATAAAATAGAATGCCATGTAACAAATACAGAAGGAATGATGAACTTAGAAAATCAACCACAGATGCTAAAACTAGTGGGTGAAAGTTTGATAAGGAACAGGATGTTTTCATGATCTTAGAGGGTCTCCCCACAAATTGCTTATTAATTACATAGGAAAAGAGAGTTACTTTACAGTGGAGAAATCCTGTGAACACCACCTTATCCAAGTGATGGAGGTCAATATCACCAATAATGAGCCAGCTCAGAGCACGAGCCCCCTAATCTGAGCCCTGCGGAGGGCACAGCATGGCTCTGCGATGTTTCTACCAAAAATTCCTAATCTGAATCTGATCATAAGGAAACATCAGTCAAACCCAAACTGAGGATTATTCTATAAAATAACTGGCCTGTAATCTTCAAAAGTGAACAGGTCAACAAAAACAAAGGCTGGGGAAATGTTCCCAACTGAAGGAGACTGAGAAACATGACCACCAAATGCAATGTGTGTTTCTAGCATGAATCCTGGAGCAGCCAACAGTTCCCTGTAAAGTTCATTTGGGGACCTTTGACAAACTTTGAAAGTGGCCTGTGTAGATAATTTTCACGCAAATTAAATATCCTTATTTTGATAACTGCACTGAAGCATTAAGCGGTAAAGGCATATGATGTCTTCAAGTTACTCTCAAATGATTAAAAAAATATGTATATATACATATATGTGTGCACATATAAAAATATAAACACACTTATGTGCACACATACATTTACATACATATCTTTATCTGTTATCTATCGATTTATTACCTATCTTTATCATCTATCCATCTGTCTATCCATCTATCTGGAGAAAGAGAATAACAAAGCAAATGGAATAAAATAAACAAGTGATGATTCAGGGTGAAAGGTATATGGAGTATACCTTGTGCTGTTTTAAATCATTTTAAAATAAAAAGTTGAAAAAAACTTACAAAAATAAATGTGATTAAATTTGATGTCAACAAATAACATGGGAAATCCACTACCATTCCACACTTGCTTTCTATCCAGCTCTGCTGGCTACTCTCTTAACTTTGGGAATCACAGCCAGGTGAGGAGTCTTTCCCCTAACTGTGGTTGTTATACTGAGAGCACACACTCACCTTGTTTAAGTAAAACAGAGGCACACATCCCTGACATCTCTTGCCACATCCGTCCCAGCAGTGAGGAGGGAGAAGGTCCCAGCCCAGGGTGGGGAGAAGGATTCTCACCACTGAGGGCAGGGAGGCAGGGGCTACCTCTGGCGTTCTGGTCTCACTTGCTGGGAGGTTCAGTGATTATGGCAGGAGCATCACACAAGCATCCACAGCAGTGCACAGGCTTTCCAGAGAGAGGACCCAAGTGGCTTTTGTTATGACATCAGCTGGGGGCTGTCTTGGCAACGGTGATCAGGCATCAGCAGGCAAAGTCACACGTGGACGTATGACCCACCGAGCCTTGCAGATCTTATCTCTAAAACCAGTCATACCCAAACGTAGTTTTGTGCCTCAGTGCAAACCACTGTTTTCCAGAAAATTACGTTCTCTTACTTGCAACTTAGAATCTATAGGTATCAACTAGTTGAAGGTTTTATCTGGTGATTAAAGAGAACTTGTATAGCTGAACTGTAAACGTCATATTGGCTTGGCCATAGGCCCTGTAATGAAAGATTTTCCAATTCCAAGTTTTGGGCAGACATGAGGTTTGCAATCCAGATGACTGTCGATAGGTCAAAAGCTAACATTGGATTTATCAGTGGAAGCTAGGGTCAACAACAGCTGTTATCACTTGGTGAGTGCAGGGGTGGAGGCCAATTTATAGCCAGGGCATAGGAATGAGAGAATTTGGGGGTATCAAGAGGTTTTCAAGGGTTCTGGAAAAAGAGTGAGTAAATTTTACCTCCTGAATATACTTTACTTGTTTTCATACAGCTTGCTCCCTTTCACAAAAGATTCAGAGTGATTTACGATATGAAAATCTTAGGTATCTTTACAGTTAATGGTAGTGGCTTCTCTTCACTGGACCTTCAGTGCTTAGCGAGAACTATGTTATCCCATCTAATCCTTGCTGCCACCCTTAAGAGATAGGACCATTTGACGAGGAGGCTTCAAACCCCCTCTGTCAGTCCCTCATCACTTAATGATGTAAATGTGCAGGGAAGCCCACTAGAAACAACTCATGGAGAAGCCCATTGGTGGGCCCCTGCACAGTGAATTGTGTCCACTTACTGGTGGGTAAGGTCATTCTCTGCAGGTTTTCTGCTGCAGTATTAGTCCCCATTTAACTGTCATACCGTGGATAGACATTTATTTTATTTTGGCAAAAACAATGTATTTAAACACATAAACAAGCATTTTCTTTCTTCCCCCTTGATACACAAACATTCCACTGCAAAGTCATCAATAAAACCTGTCATTTCCAGAAACATATTTAAAAAAAAAATGTAATCTTCAAATTGATGCACAAGCACTATAGAAGTTAAAAGTAGAAAATTTAAAGATTAAGTAACTGAAATGGAAGAAAAAAATGAAAATCAATCTGTATTAGTTTCCTTCTGCAACCTGGGTGGCTTATGACGCAGAAATTTATTCTCTCACAGTTCTGGAGGCTAGAAGTCCAAAACCAAGGTGTTATCAGAGTCATACCTTCTTTGAAAGATCTAGGTTCCGTCCTTGCCTCTTTTAGCTTCCAGTGATTGCTGGCATTCCTTGTCTCGTAGATGCAACACTCCAGCATCTACTTCCGTATTTATATGAGTTTCTCCCCTGTGGATCCATGTGTCTGAATTTCTCTCTCCTTATTAGAACACCAGTAATTGGATTAGGGCTCACCCTTATCCTGTAGGTCCTTGTCTTAATGATATTACATCTGCAAATGAGGTCCCATTCACAGATACAAGGGGTTAAGACTTCAACATATCTTTGGGGGACACAATTCAACCCACAACACAACCCAATATCATAACAGAGGAAAAATATGACCCAAGTTATATAGAGAGGAAATAGGATCTAAATCCCTGAGAGCAATGTCTGTGTCTGCTACTTTCTCTATTCATATTTTGGCACCTGCAGTTCAGTCCTTTCTTTGTTTCCTCTGAACTGCAGGTGAGGTAAGGGTAGAGATTCCATTGACCTGAGACTGGAAGCAGCACACAAGTCTGCACCGGCTCAATTAATTACATATGTGGTTTTCTGAAACACAAGGCAAACTTTTAGGTAACAGAATATGTAGGCTCCGTCAGGTGACCACATATAGCAGCACCATGTTCCTGGGGTTAAGTCTACGGAAGAAAGTCAAGGAGACACACTTATGTAACTGATCTAATCATCTAAATGATTATTTTGTCAAATTCTGAAATTGATAGGAAAAAGAAAATCCACATGGGTGCTCAGCCCCCTGATAGGGTGTCCCACCATGTTTATTTTATTATTATGATTGCTGGGTCATCTTAAATCTGTACTAAAATGATACATCCTTTGGTTCTGCCTGTATAGTATAAGGAAGTATAAGGAACTGAACATTTTCAAGTTCATTACCAAATCCATGACTGCATCTTTGAACTGTCGATGCAACCCTTTCTGCAATAATTGAATCAAATATGCTATTCAATTTGCTGCTTGGCATGCCACTTAGGGGATGGTCCAAACTCCTTATTTAGTTCTCTCTACTCACAATATATTACTCTCTTCTTGTCATTGGGAATGTCTCCACAGCAGCTGGAGATGCATCGGGGAATAAAGATTCAGTGCCACCCACAAATAAATCTGGGTCGCACTCTTTATTCAGAGGAAATATTTCAGACACGTGACTGACATAAAGCTGACAAATACTGCAGACTCTTGTTTAGTATATTGAAAACATTTAAACCCAAATGTCAAGAAAACACAGTTTTACTGTCACAGGCCAAGGCTTATATTTTAATGTAGTTAGTGATGAGCGTTGGTAAATAACTCTAAATTTGCATCTCTTATTCACCAAAGGAACACTCTTATGCCTGTAACCACCGGCTTGGCCCTGCAGGAAAAAGTTCCCTAAATGCTCTCTGGGCAGCAAATGGTAACTTAACTTCTCTTTTGGAAGTCCAGAAGTGCCTGCTGTTATTAGGGGAGCTAGCTCTACGGATTTGTAGATGGTAGGACATGCCCAAAACGTTGGAATTCTGGGTTGGTTTAGATTAGGGGCTTCCTTTCATTGTATGCTTAGCGAGTCTGCTGGAGAACACCTAATTTTTCTTTGCCTCTCCAGTCAATGCAAGTAGAAAGCCTGTCAGAGATGAAGCCAGTCAGTCTCACCTGGAAGAAGAGTTCTTCTGGAATGTTTAATTTTCAGGGTGTGAAAGAGGAAGGGGATTAGCGTGTTCTCAGGCAGCTCCAGAGTACAGCTGGGGTCCCAGGAGAGTCTATAGAGGGTGTCTTCAAAAGCATCAGCTGAGACAGGGGAGAGAGAGAGGGAGACAGAGACAGAGAGGGAGAGAGAGAGGCAGAGAGCTGGAAAGCAATGAGGGGGGCAGGGGAATGAAAAAAAACCCTTACACCAGGGAGCCAAGTGGTTGTGGCTTGATGTATCCTGCATCTTATTTTCTATGATTTTTCCAGAAAAAGCTGGCAATGAGAATAGAATTGCGAACAATGTAGCATGTCCTTGCCAAGATATAAATACAGAAGAAACATTCTAAAGGACCATGTATGGTATCGAATTATCTGCAAAGATGAGGAAAGTAATGACTTAACATTCTCCATCCTCTGCCCGGTGACTCACCAAAGTGGAAAATGAAGCCGTTGAAGGAGATGAAAGTTACCCCCCGAAAGAGGGGGAGAGGAGTAGCCTCGGGAACAGCTGATCCAATTCGCCAAGTTAAAATGTGACCAGAACATTGGTGACAGGAGGTGGCAGCTGAACGTTTAGTGTTTCCTTCTGTTCTCCATAATCTTCGAGAGGAAAGTCTCGATTCTGACTCCCCACAGGCTGTGGGCGGCAGATGTTGTCAGCAGCACCTAACGTGGGCTGGATATCACTGAGGATGGGCAGAGGATGGTTATGGTACACGGAACACTCAGCGACAACACGAGTGGAGACAAGTGTCCTGACGCTCTACTTACGAAGGCCCTTCTCTGTAGTCTTTAGTATTTTAGTAACAGTCTTATTGAGATATAATTCACAGATCATATAATCCACCCATTAGTATTTTGTCTTATATGTCTGTTTACTTGTTCAAAATCTGTCTCACTTGGTAGACAACAAGCTCCGTGAGGGTCACGGCCACGCACGTTTTTACCCATCAATGCGCACCCAGCACATGTCATGATGTGCAATGCAACCACTCAACAATTATATATTTTTAATAAATACATAATCAATAAATAAAAAGAAAAAACTAGTTATCTAGGGCTCAGAAATTGGCTTTAATAAACCCCCCATTCTTTCATTTTTCTCCAAAATCACAGGCAATGTTAAAAATTGGGAAATACCAAGGAGAGAGAAAAGGCTTCCCTTTGCTCTTAGGCTACTGTTTGACCGGATTACAAGCAGAGAGGAACTTCAGTGGGGAAGTCTTTCACCAACACCCCAAACCCCCTTGCATGCTTAAGAAAGAAGAAGGGTTCTGACGTTTGTCTAGAAAGTATTTGCTTTTCTGCCCTCTTCCCCCTGACTGTTCAGACTGAATCAATTCACTTCGGCAAGTAATTCCTGAGTGAGGCTCAGGCTGAGGCCACCAGGGAAGCAAAAGATATGACGTGCCCACCCTTCTTCGAGTTCTCCAGCTAAATGCGACAGCAAAACAATTGTACTTGATCTGGAGGAAAAGAAAAGGTGGTGTGAGATTTAATGTCAAATTCTCAGGTCAGACCTTGGGTGCGGAAAGAATTCGAAAAAGGAAAAGATGAGGCTGTAGAGGTGGGTGGGGATGCTCTGCTGGGAGGTGGGGTTTGAACTGCGTCCTGCAGGTGTGAGAGATAACGCCTGCTCTGTGTCCTGGGGCCTGCTGGGCGGAGAGGCGGGGCGAGGGCTTGTGGGAGCTGCTTTCTAAGGGGCCTTGGAGTCCTGGTTCTGCATACTCTGGCTTTGGTGAGAAGTACAGAGACCCAAAGGCTTCCGGGCTTCAGTCTCTATGGGAACACCATGCTTCTCTGCCCCTGCAGCGATGCTCCTACCAGGTTGCTCTGTTGGTTTAATTTTTATTTTGTTCCTTCTGTAGCATGCAAGAGAGGAAAAGCCTCGTCCACAGGGAGAGGGATTTCTGCAGAGTAAGATTTGTAAATCATTGAAAGCAGTCACATTCCAGAAGAGAACAGCAATAGATCCTGTGTCCTCCCTGCATAAGGAGGAAACTGCCCCAGAAACTCTCCATTATGGGCGTGGCACAAAACAAGGCTTATTTAGTTTATCATTTACATTAAATAATGTCATCATTGAGCTGGGGGCACTTGGCTCTAGGAAACTGTTTAACTTCTTTCTAAGCATAGAGCTTTTTGCTCTTTTGGCTAAGGCAAATAAATAAATACACACAATAATCACTATTATCAATATAGGGTACTAGTTGTTACTATTTTAAAAAGAGACAGCAACAGATTTTATGACAGACTCATCAGACATTCATGGAAAGATTCAAACCTCAAGGAAGAATGGACTTCTCAGCTTGTTAACTTCCCACAGAGTCTCACCTTGCTTGTTTTTGTGGGCAGGGGAGTTCTTACTGAGTATGGATTGAAAATAGAGTTGGTTTTTCTTTACACAGAAGCAAGTTGTCATAATATTTCGAACACTTAACTTTTTAGATTTGCAAAATGAGGTTCCCTAGACCGTAATATGAGTTACTTCCTTTAGTCACTTTCTTTCCCTTCTCTGTAGAAATCTTCCTCTTCCTTGATTTCCTCACTGACTTTTAAAAGTGTGGATAAAAATCTAACAGGGAGAGGAAGTTAAAGAGAAATAAATGTTGTGCAGATGGTAAGTATAGAAGCTTCGTGAATAAAAGCTGGACATAGTTAGCCTCAGATTTTAGTTCTAAGATGTTTTAAGAATCTGTTCTAAAAAAAAAAAGAATCTGTTCTGAGTGCCATGAAATTAATAAGGCCATTTATGAGGCAGTTATAAGACTCTTCAATGATAGTTTGACTCAGAAGCTGATCTTTAGGGCTGTTAGCTTTTACCAAAGACACATCTTTTTCCTGTGTTTTAAAACAAACTCTTCCTTGACCAAATCCATCTGTTTTTTCTGCTGTTTGTTCCCTCCATTTATTGTGAAATTTATATTTGGTTCATCTTTATCTTCTGATTTTAACCTTTTATTTCACTTCAGCCATCAATCACTCCTTAGAAAACCTTCTCAAACCGTGCTAAGCTATCACCATATCCTCTGTTCTTCCAGCACTTTCTGCTCATTTTCTCCTTTCCTTCTCAGCCGTGTTTGACTTTGCAGGATCCTACCAATGAAAGGCTCTTCACACCCCGTTCCTTCTGTCCACGGTAGGGAGGCAGCCTAGAACCATCTTCCCCTTCCATACTTGACTTCCTTCTCTGGAACCTTTCTCTCTCCACAACTTCTACTGTTGGGATGCTCTGGCTGCTCATGTCTTCTTCTTCTTCTTTTTTTTTTTTTTTTTTTTGCGGTACGCAGGCCTCTCACTGTTGTGACCTCTCCCGTTGCAGAGCACAGGCTCCGGACGCGCAGGCTCAGCAGCCATGGCTCACGGGCCCAGCCGCTCTGCGGCATGTGGGATCTTTCCAGACCGGGGCACAAACCCGTGTCCTCTGTATCGGCAGGCGGACTCTCAACCACTGAGCCACCAGGGAAGCCCTGCTCATGTCTTCTTACCCTCCACCTCCTCCTTCTCTCTCAGTGGCAGAAGGACAATCCTTGCTTTTTGCTTCTCCTTTGCCCTCCGGAGATACTTACGCAAAGAAGGCCTTCTTGTCGGGGATTCATATCTTTCCAGAAGACCTGTTATAAATGAAGGTATTGCATTCCTTACCAAAAGCTTACCCTCAGAGAATGCATAGCTACTCCTTGCTTTTAAAACCAAACCAAAGACTCAACAGCTATAAAACTGTGAATTTTACTTAAGTGGTAAAATTATAAGACTAATATCTACCATGGGAATTTGGAACCCCAAGGGACCTCAGCTGCCATTCATTGAATCCAGGGGTTTATGCAAACTTTCTCTTTTTTACGTCAGGACTCCTTTTGGATCAAAGAAAATTTTAGATGGAACCAGTATGAACCCAGATTAAACTGGAACGGCTCTGGTTAGTTCTTCCATGCCTTTCCTACACCTCCATCCCACTGTCTGAGGCCCCGGGGAATTAAGCCCAACCTGGCAATTTATAGATGAGAGAACCAAGTCTCAAAGGCGAGGAGCTAAAGCCGAGAGCCTGAGGACTCCACAGTCTCCCTTTCTGAATGACCAGCCACCTAGACCCACCCTAACCCTGGCCAGAGGTTTGCAAAGTTCGCTTAGCAATATGGAAAGTCAGTGAACTAAGATTCAGTATATCTAAAATGTAAACTATTTAAAAGGAATATGCTAGCAACATGAAGCATTCAATTAATAAAAAAATGTATTTGCTTTCTTAGTCTGTAGGAAGAATCCAGGGTTAACTTTTTAGATTCATGTCTATTTTTAAAACATCCAGAAGAATTTGGACAGATGGTTCTTTTCCTTTTCAATGAATTCTCCGTAACAAGCAAAGGCTTCAGAACAATTCCATCCACCACCTTTGAAGAAAGCAAGTATAGCACCTACATATTTAAAGTTGTCATTAAGAAAAATTGTTGTGGGTGTTTAGGGAAGAGGAGCCTCTTGAATCTGCCCCCTTTCCTTCTGCTTTTCATCGTACCAAGAGTGAGAGCAGCTGTGCAGCAAAATTAGCTGGGAAAGGGAGGAGAAAGGCCAGGCCACAGCATCTGCCTGATGACAGTGGGGATGGTGCCTCTCTAGGGGCCGACTGCCTTTTTAAACACCAGCTGAGAAAATCTCTGCCACCCCTCCCTGAATTGTTAAACATTTATTCATTCATTCAAACAATATTTCTCGAATACCTATTGTACAAGCATTGTGCCAGGCTAGAAATAAAAGACTACAGCAAGGCTTGATTTGCATCCTACTCTGTGATAGAGAATGAGTAAATTTCCTGGGAAGTAACACAGTTCATTAAGATAGGTAATGCACTGTTATGGACTGCACGTTTGTGTGCCCCCCAAATTCACATGTTGAAACCCTAACCCCCAGTGGGATGATATATTAGGGGGTGGGGCCTTTGGGACATAATTAGAGCATGAGGGTGGAGCCTTCATAAGGATTAGTGTGCTTATAAGAGGATGAAGGGACCAGAGCTCTCACTGTCTGCCGCATGAGGATACAGTGAGAAGGTGGTTGTCTACAAGCTAGGAAGTGGGCCCTCACCATACACGGAATCTGCTGGTGCCCTGATCTCAGATGCCTCAGCCTCCAGGACGGTGAGAAATAAATATTTTGTTGTTTGTGGTATTCTGTGACAGCAGCCCGAGTTGACTGAGACACACACAGAGTGCAGGATCCTGGGCACTTGTGGAATTGTGCTTGCCCTTCTATTGCTTTGTCAAGCAACAAAGGAAACTCTCCCCTTTCATGAGATTCCTCTGTTCAAGGCATAGAGAGTAAACTGAAGATAATGCTTGGAGGTAGAAATGTGGCTTCTCATGAGCGTTTTGAAACATCTGAATGAACCAGATCCTGGGCTACTGATCCGAGAGGTTGGTAGGGATGACACATAAGTTATTTTCAATGTCACTATACTCCCAACATGCTGGCTATGATTTGACTGCCTTAGATAAGATGCAGGGGAAAAAGGAAGAAAAAATAAGTTGTTTTTAACTCCTTTCATACAAAATTGAATGGGTGTTTGGTTTGAAGTGTCTTTAGGAGAGAAAATCAGTCAACATGCTTAGTGACAGCTTGTGTGAAATATGTAGCTGTTTTTACAGAACTCTTAACAAAGCCTTGGAAACTGGAAGGTCACTTAATATGCTCTCTGGGAGAGGGGGTTCCGTGCTGCTAAGAGTAGGATATTACAGTTTCCTCCACAAAGAAAAAATGTGCACAGACACCTGTGAGACAGAGTGGAAGTCACTTATTGGGGCCATCAAACTACTTTATAGACAAAGTGTTTACTTTAAGGTAACTGCCTCCTTGGAGCCGATACTCCTCTGTGGTTTGAAGCTGCGACTTGGAGCCGATACTCCTCTGTGGGGTGCTCCTTCCAGCCCCAGCCAGTCATTTGAGCAGCAGTTTCTTCTTGTCAGCAGCAGGCTTGTGTGCTCTCTGGGAGCCCAAGGGAGATGAGGACTCATTGACTCACAGAAAGCCAAAAACAAGGGGTGACGGGGACGCCAGTGTTTATAGAACCTCTTGTGTTTGACTTCAGATTAGTCCTACATATTTTCAGTTGTTGGGGAGAATTCTGCTGATATGTTCCCAGATAAGCATATGTAGTGAACATACAATAAATGTGTTCCTGGAAAAAATAAAAACCTTCACTCAAAATGAAACAAGATGGAGTGTGTATGGTGGAGGTGGGGGGTGGAGTTGGAGTTTGAATCATTTTTAAACCCACTAAGGAAACTTGCTCTATAGGGGAATTGCCTGCATCTTTGTAGAGTAGACACATTAATATTCATCTTTTTTTTTTCTTTTTTTTTTTTTGCGGTACATCGGGCCTCTCACTGTTGTGGCCTCTCCCGTTGCGGAGCACAGGCTCTGGACGCGCAGGCTCAGTGGCCATGGCTCACGGGCCCAGCCGCTCCGCAGCATGTGGGATCTTCCCGGACCAGGGCATGAACCCGTGTCCCCCGCATCAGCAGGCGGACTCTCAACCACTGCGCCACCAGGGAAGCCCAATATTCATCTTTTAATGCATCTTTTGTGTAAGTCCTGGTCATTACAGGTTATATCAGGAACATTTTAAATGAGGGAAAAATATATAACAGCTTCATATTTGTTAACGGGCTCTGGTAGATTGAAAACATTTACTTTGAAATTCTTGAAACAGACTCAGATTTGCTTTTAAGACAGGTGCGGGGAGGGGGACGGAAGCAGCAGTGGGACTCAGCCTGGGCTTTCTCTTTCCCGGGTTATGCTGGAGTCTGGAGAAACTTTGAAAAGGCAGGCGGGGGTGGTCTCCGTGAAGTGAGGCATCTGAGTCAGTGCAATTACTCATTAGAATGATGGGGAAATACCAGAATAACAACCACAGAGGCATTCTCCCCATCTGGAGTCTGAGGATGTGCACCAGGTGGTGGTACCTTGGATGCTGGCTCCCATAGACTGGCACCATTGGAGGGCTCGCTCTCTATTAGGGCTAGAATTTATCTCCTGAATTAACTCTATCTCTGGTCTTTACCTTTTCCCCAGGATACATTCAGAATGTAACTGATTCTGAAAAGAAGCCCCTCTGAACCATCTTGCTTGAGTCCCAAGCAAGCAGGTTGCTTGCGGGCCCCAGCAGCTCACCCAGCCCACCTCTCCCAGCCTCCAGGACAGGGACTGTGCTGATAGAAGGAAGGGGGAGTAGGCAGCCTGCACGGGTTTGGCTTGTGAGAGAAATCGCGGTCCCACCCGAATTTCCCCTGCCTTCTTCTGGGGGGTGGAGCTTGCTGGATGTGCGCTCAACACTCTTATTGGCTGGAAACGACTCCGCGATTTTTCTTCCCTAGACAATGAGGTCCTGGTAGGCAGAGCTGTGCCTCACACTTCTTTTGTGAGCCCTCTGGGAGCCCAGACTGTCTATTAGGGATGTAATGGAGCAACCTCTTTAAGAAAAAGGCCCTGGAACCAATTGCCTTTGTTGAACTGTATACCTTTGAGTAAATTGATTAATTTCTCTGTGCCTCAGTTTTCTCATCAGCAAAGTGAAGACAGTAATAGTATTACATGGGTTAATATATGTAAAGCACTTAGAACAGTGCCTTACAACAGTGATAACAGCTGAATAAATGTTAGCTATTATTTTCAGTCAGATTGAAGTTCTAGGCCTTTAGGTCTTCCCTTGATGTCTAGTGTATGGACATCTAGCATATAATAAGTATGTGTTCCCTGATTTATTCCATAAATAATTTAAGATGGCATTCATGTCCTGGCTTAAAGGATACATTTCCAGAAGGTGCCTATAACCATCTAGAATTGGAGGACAGACCCAATGATTCATCCCAATGTACCCAAGTCACTTGGCCAAAACCAGCCCATCCTTTTGTTCTCCCAGAAGTTTAAGTGTCTAGAAGGCAGTGCCTGGGAGGCTGAACACTCTTATGCAGAGGTCTTATTGAAGGTTTTCATACTACTCGGTTATAGGCAGAATTACCCTCTGGCTCAGGGTGCTTGGAGAAAATTCCATGGCATGGAAACATAAAATCCTGCTTATTTTCCAAGGATGGAGGTCTTCTAAAAAATATGCTTGTCATATAAATGGTCTTTAATGGTTGGGCTAACTTGTTTTATTGAAAATGGAGGCTATCGATATTTATTTTGCTCCCAAATGGCTCCATTCTTCTAAGAAGCCCAAAGGATTTGAGAAGATGATCTCATGCTGTTATGTAGCTAGTCAGACGTGAGCAGGTCCTGCCACATCCTGGATGGGGTCATCTTTCCCTCCTCCACTTGGACTCTGGTGATCAGAACACACCCAGAGATCCTTCCTCTTGTGGTCAAGGACCAACACCAGGTTTCCAGCTATATCCGGACTAAGCAAGATAAAACTGCCAGTACAGGTTGTCACAGGTGCACCAAGACCTAAAAGGTGACTCAAGGTAACCTGGGGTTCATTATGCGGATTCGTAATAAATTAGCATTGTGGGTTTTGCCCCTCCCCTCCACCCCCTGTTTTGCTTGGGTGCTTATGGGTAAGTGCCTGAGCACTAGGAGAAAAGTTATATAGCCTAAAGCTGTCAATCAACTTGTCAGTCAAATGACGCAGGGCACAGGGAGGGACCATCACTGTAAAAAACCCCACCCCACCCCATTGTGGGGCTGCTTCTGCTCTCATCTTTTCTTGGGAGTGACTTTCACTCTGCTTAATAAAATCCTTGCTCCTTAAAACTGCTCTATGCCCCTCAATTGAATTCTTTCCCTGCAGAGGGCAAGAACAGAGGAAATCACTGTTCCACCAGTGACAATGCCAGGGGAGGTGGGGCTCTTACCTGGATTTTGTTAGAGGTGGGACAAGACAGCTTGACAACTGTCCTCAACCTTAGAAGGGAGAACCAGCAATAACAATAGGACTAGTTTGATTTTTAAATTTATATCGATAAGTCAACCAATCTTGATAGGTTACTGTATGGGTAAGACCCTGTGCTAAAGCTCTGAGTGATAGACCAGGTCCTCAAGGAACATAAATTTAGCATAAATGCTCTTTTTAAAGTAGTCTCTAAGTGAACAGTGAGTCAGGGCCCTGTAGTTTGTGCTGTCAATGTTCCGCTGCAAATCTCAGCACGAACACCAAGGTTGGTGCAGAGAGGTGAGAGGCCTTCAGTCGAAACCCTGAGCAGACTCTACAGCACAAGCAGATGTGTTATCGTATTTGGAATGTGAATGGCTGGGGCTTCAGCTATCGAATGTCCGAGTTCTCTGGTCCAAATAGTTGGCATGGGATGGCTTTGATTCGAAAGGCTCTCTTGCTGATTTTAATTAGGTAGAAATACGGTGTAAGTTGAATTCTTCACTGCTTGTGAACCAAGGAAGATGGCCTGCAGCATCACTCAGGCCCCAAGAATTTCTCAAGTGCTCTTTTCTGGCTGTGAAAACAGTCTTCCCCATCCAGGAAAAATATGGAGGGCTTATAGAGGAAAAACTCTGCCTAGAAGCTGTCAACTTTAGATCACTTTTTATACTGTATGGATATGAAAACAAACCATCTTAATATGATTCTATGCGTTTTCTCTTTGGTATGTTCACGTATAGATCTGTGTGTCATCAGGGGACCCCCACCCCAAACCAGCCTTTCATTAGACTGTCAGGAAGGATAAAGCCTGGAGGAGGAAGGGAGGACGGGAGAGGTGCGTACCCCATGGGCTACTACCTCTTAGCTGTTCTTTCTCACTCCTTTCCCAGGGCCACAACTTTTCCAGGAACAAGGGCCTTTCGAATTTCCCCAACACCTAATCATCCTGGAGTGAGAAGGGGCCAACTGATGGTAGCATGAGTTAAAGCTCTGCTAGGGGCTGCCCTATCCTCCCACGTGGAATCTGGCAAAATTCATATCTGATGGGGAAGCCCAGAGGAGGAAAGGAAGGAAGGGGGAAGAGGAGTAGTGGACATTTGTTCACACATTCATCCCTTTATTTCACCCAAGGTCTGTACCAGGCACAGGGTTAGGTTTTGGCAACCCCAAATCAATTCACTGATTTTTTTATTTTTTTGCGGTACGCGGACCTGTCATGGTTCTGGCCTCTCCCATTGCGGAGCACAGGCTCTGGACACGCAGGCCCAGCGGCCATGGCTCACGGGCCCAGCCACTCCGCGGCATGTGGGATCTTCCCGGACCGGGGCACGAAGCCGTGTCCCCTGCATCGGCAGGCGGACTCTCAACCACTGAGCCACCAGGGAAGCCCCAATTCACTTATTTATGCATTCATTTATTGAAGAAATATTTGCTGTGATATTGTGATTTATAATAAGGAATATATATAATTTAGTCTTTGTTCCCATTTCTGGCACAGAGTTCTAAAACCATTGGAATTTCCTAAGTGTTAAGAACAGTTAAGATGTCTTATGTTATGTAACATGTGTTAAGATGTGTTTTATTATGTAATGAGGCAACTTTTCCAAAGCGCTCTGTAACCTAAGGATGGGGCTGTGTGCCAAGGCACGCAACCCTGTAACTAGGGGGTCAGAATGTTGAGTCCCACCTCCAGCCTCTGGGGAGGGGAGAGGGACTGGAGATTGAATCAGTTGCCAATGGCCAGTGATTTAATCAATCATGGTTATGTAATGTTGCCTCCATAAGAACCCAAAAGGATGGGGATCTGAAAGCTTCCTGGTTGGTGACCATGTGGAAATGTGAGGAGAGTGGTGCACTCAGACTGCAGGGAAGCTCCACGTCCTGTGTATCTCTCCATCTGTCTATTCCTGAGTTACATCCTTTTGTAATAAACTGGTGATCTAGTAGGTAAAATATTTCTCTGAGTTATGTGAGTGGTTCTAGCAAATTAATCGAACCCAAGGAGGGGGCTCCTTGTGAGGCAGGAGATAGATGGGCCCCAGGCTGAGCAGCTGGAATCTGTCCCCTGTGGACAGATACTCCAAGATAAAGATAATAGCAGGAGCAGAGAGGAGCTGAGGCCTGCTTGGATAAGAGATAAAGAGACCACATATTTCTTATTCTTGAGATCAAGGAGACCTCCCCGACTACACACGTGCAGAAAGGCTCCTAGGGGCAAAAAGAGAGGGGGCGCCACCCCATAATAGGTGGTGTCAACCTCCCCATAGGCCTCTGCACTAGAAGCCATATCTTGGTAAAAAAAGATGTGCACACATGTCCAGGAGGGGCCTAGGACAGGTCAGGTGTGGAAAGGAAATGAGACAATTGGCCAAAGGTAAACAAAGACCCGGAAGAACTGCCCTATATAAGTGATTTGAATCACCTTCTCATTAGGGGGGACACCCACACCCTTTTTCTCTGGGTGTGTATTTCTGCCTTGCTTCTGTCTTAAATAAACTGTTTCTCTGTTTGCTCTCTCACATGTTGTGCTATGTCTCTAATAATAAACTTTGTACCTATTTTTGCAGTTTTTTCCTCTTTGAGAAATTCATATTTCAAATGGGGCAAGAGCAGGCCAACTTTGCCTCTATCCTCTAGCCCCTGGTGGACTAGTGGCTAGAATTCCTGGTTTTCATCCAGGCTACCCAAGTTCAATTCCTGGGCAAGGAAATAAGATCCTGCTTCAAGCCACTGCTTTCTGCTCTCTCCCCGAGATCACTTGGAACCTCAGATTTATACCTGGTTGGTCAGAAAGATAAGGGGCAACCTGTACTTGTGATTGGCATCTGACATGTGTGTGCTGGGGGGGTTTGTAGGAGGAGCCCTTAACCTGTGGGATCTGATGCTCTCTCCAGGTAGATAGTGTCAGAATTGAATTGAATTGTGGCACACACAGCTGGGTTACAAGAATTGCTTGGTGGTGTGGGGAAAAACCCTAATTAGAACGCTAATTTTTTCAATGACCAGTATGGATCAGGCACTCAGTATGGATTAGGCACCGGGGTTCAGCAATGAACAAGGCTGATGAATGAACAAGGAGTCATTGCAATCTTGGAGCTTGCCTAACAGAGCCTGTGGGGAAACAGACAAGCAAATAGGCAATTCTGACACACAGAGAGTGCACCTAACCAGCTCAAGGGTTAGGGAAAGCATTCAGGATGAGACTATATTAAGATGTAATGGTTGAGAGGGTACCAGGTGAGTTCATCTTCCAGCTAGATCTTTGAAATTGATCAGTAGATCCTAATGTATTTCTTCTGGAGTCTTACACAGCACTTCTTTTTTCCTAGTATATAACATTTGGGGTGTTGAGACCAACATAATGCAATTTTTTCCATTCCTTTTGTATCTTATAATAATATAGTCACATTCTTTCTAAAAGGAAAACATCTAATATATACCCAAATGTATGACATCATTTCTTTTTGAAATTTGGGGAAAATTTTGGGAGCAATGAACCAGTGAATATAGAGAAGTTTCCTTTCACTTTATAAATGATGATAATCATTCTAAATTAAATAACATCCAAGGACCACATGCTGTTGGGGAGATAGAGGAAACACAGGTGGGAGTGAAGCTTGGCATATCCCTTCTGGAGAGCAACCTGGCAGTACCCAGTCAAATTAAGGCATTCCACTCCTGCAGATGGGTCCTAAATATTTCCTCACAGGTTCCCCGAAAGAGACACGTGCAAGTATGTTCATTGCAGTGATTCTTGTGGTTGAAGGTAGGCGGAGGCTGTCACCACCCAGGAGACATGGATTAGGTATGAGGTGCTGTGCAGCTGATAGGAACAACAGGCAACAGTAAACATGAGAGGCTGAGTAGCAACTTCTAAGAAACGTTATGAGATCTACAACATAATACCACTCAGATAAAGTAAAAGACATGTGTAGAGAAGTACCTGATGCATTTTATAAGTGCATACACAAACAGGAGGATTCATATCAAACATTAGAATTGTTTCCTGGTTTGAGTAGGGAAACAGCAGAAGAGAATGGGGGAAAGGGATAACTAACTAACTAACACTAGAGAGCAGCCTTCCTTGGACCAGTTGTAGATAATGTGACATGAACTAGAAAGCGTGATTAATGTTTCTGAAGTCCTCTAGAAAAGGAAAGAAGAAAAGCAGGAAGGAAGAAATGGAGGGTGGAGAAAGATGAAAGAAAGAAAGAAAGAAAAGAAAGAATGAGGGGGAAAGAAAGAAAGGAAAGAGAGAAAGAGAGAGAGAGAGGGATGGAGGGAGGGAGGGAGGAAGAAAGAAAGGGAGAGAAAGAAAGAAGGAAGGAAGGAAGGAAAGAAGAAAAAGTAGGATGGGCTAGGAAAGGAAGGAAGGAATGCAGAACCATTCTATAACCTTCCCCCTTTCCTGTCCTAGGATGGAAGCTCACTGCCCCCATTCCCACTGGGCTTCAGAGAGTGCAGGAGAGGACAGCAAAAGCTCACCAACCACGGCTGAAGAGGCTCTTGAGAGTCACAAGATAGAACAGGAAGGTTGGGGTTTAGTAACTCCTAGAGTAGCACCTAATGGAGAAAAGAAGGAAGTCTCGGGGGAACGAGGAGTTAAGGGTATTGGTGATGGGGGCAAGGGGTGTGTGGAGGAGGCAGTGGCGTGAGGAAGGGAAAAGGCATGTGGAGCAGGCAGTGGCGTGAGGAAGGGAAAAGGCATCTCGAGGAGCCCACCTGCCTCCCCTCCCTGGACGGGAGCCTGGCTCCATGGAGCTCTCTGTGGGTGAGAAGGGCGGCCCCTGACTATCAGTTGGAAGGACCAGGACCGAGCTCACACTCGCAGAGCATTAGCTCGACAAAGTCAGGCTATCCCAGATCCTAAGGAGTTTTTCTAGGCAGCTTAAGGGGCATCCTGGTGAGGGAGAAGTTTCCCTCAAGCCCAGGGTCACATGGAACTGACCTTGGACCATGAGGAGGGAAGGAACAGACAGCTACTTACACAGCAGCATCTGTGTCGTAGATAAGTCCTACCTTGAGGTCATGTTATTTGATGCTGTTGTAGGAAATCACAGAATCACTAATATTAGAAAGGTTCTTAGTGGCCACTTCTGATATTTTCCAGCTGAGAAAGCTGAGGATCTTGTAGATTCAAAAGCCCCAGGTTCTGCTTCCCCACAGCACTTCCTACATCTGAAACTGGAATATTCTTGCTATGAAAGTCAATATGGGGCCGGTGGGCGGTGGGGGGGGGGTTCCATCTGAAGAGAGTGAGTAACAGGAAAAGGAAAACGTCGGTGCTTCCAAGATTCTGTTTTAGATAATTATTTTTATTACTTTAAACAAGGGCAGAGACTAAAAATACTTGACATATCAGCACATTCAATCTTAAATTGATTATTTTTCAAGGTTTTCCATTCGACACTGAGAATGAATTAAATTTCCATCCCTAAAAACATCTGACAGAAGAAATTCATACGTTACACATCATATAGTGAAAAGGAACACAAGCATGACATTTGCTCATTTTTCCTGCAGGAAAAAAAAGAGCTTTCCTGAGAAATATTCCTTGAGATCTTTGAATTCAAACATCGGCTGGGCAGCTCCTTTTCATAATTGGGAAAGTTGTGTTTGACCTTTGCCCTCTGCCTCACTTCTCCCTTGTTCTTTCTCTTCCATGGGAATAGTTAGCTCCCTAAATAGTTAAGAACATACTTTTTATCCTACCTGTTTTATTTTCCTATTTATGGATTCATTTCTTCCTCTCACAGCAAGCTCAGTAAAACATTTGCTTTTAATAAGAAAAATTGTTGTTTAAATAAGGTGTTTTTTTTTTTATTTTCTCCCCAAATCTGCAAGGTTATTTCTGGCATTAGCTTCTAGTAGAGTCCATTTATTTATTACTGTCCCTGATTAATAGCCTTTTAATTAGCAGTTATTAATATAAAATGCCACATTTATTCTCTCATCCAAGAAAAGAGAAAGAAAAACTCATATATTTTCATTTGCATTTTTTGGTCTGCTGCCGTTTGGTAGTTAAAAAAAAAATAAATGTATATGTTATGGTAAACACACATTTGTTACATTACATTCTAGAGTATACCATCTGTATTTGTCTGTGTACTCAAGAAAATTATATATTGTTCACCTGGGTTGCAATTTGTGTTCTGGCAAATCTTTATTTGCTCTCAGGGGAACCTATGTGATATAATTACATTTAATTGATATTTGTGGTGATGGATTAAGGAGAAAGGAAATGTCATTTAATGTGCTTCAGGATTTTACGGGTCTTTTATTTCTTGTCTGGGTTTTCAAGATACATGTAACCACATTTTTTAAAGCTAGGTACTTAGATAAATTCAGTCCTTTATTAAAATAGTGCTCCAAGTGGAGTAGAATTTTAAACTGTCTAGAGTCCTTCTGCTAAAACAATGAAGAAAGAATTGAATCTTTCTCCTTCAAATTACATTTTTGTAATTGTGTCATCTAAAGGTTTATATGATTAAAATATGTTGTCCATGGTTTAGCGGCTGATTTGGCTCATGTCCAATCCCATAGAAAAAGAATGGGTAGCTGTGGGACCGTTGCCTCACTGAAGTTTGTAATTTCCTCACATGCTAAACTGTGAATTTGGTTTTCTTCTTATGTCAAATGCAATGGAACTTTTCTTTCTTTGTTACCTGTCAATGTGAAAGAGTTGATTTATTTAACTGATGGCTCCAGGCAACATTCAGGGCTGCTAGATATGTCAAACCTAGCAAAGTGGTAATTCGTGTTTGTATTACTGTTTTGTTCATGAAATTATCAGTTGATTTTTAACTCCTTTGTAAATATAAGTGCTCCTAGTGAGCAAATGCAGCCATCAGTTAAGTAAACAAAAAATTTAACTTTGTATAAAAATGTAATTGAGGCCAGTTAATGTTGACATAGATAGTTGTCACAAACTTTAAGTTGACACACTCAGAGCTGAAGACGGAATCAGGTTAGGTCAGCAGCTGAACAGATTAGCATATTTATGTCTGAGCATATTAATTTTACTTTATGGGAAATGATTATTAAATAAGACTCCAGAAGACACAAATTTTTTTCTGAATTTCAAGGAAAAACTGTCGTATATAAATGACAAATTTCTTGGTCAAGGCAGAATAATTCTTATGAAGTGAGCAAATGCCTTCCCTAGGCCTGTTCTTCCCCAGGAGCCCCAACTCAGTATTAGGGCCACTTCCCCCCCAAAAAAAGTCAGTCTAGCTGATCTCTCTTTTTGTTTCTCCCTCTGTACCTAGAAAAATGCGTAAACGAGAGAGTCCCATCTAACATCTCAAAGGCAATGAGGGGAATCCACTCATCATTCTGTTCCTGAGAGTCTCTTTGCCAAAGAGCGAACGGAGCCATAGTTCACTAGCCGAGTCATCCTAACCAGGTGGTGGCCTCCTGTGTGTGGGAAGAGCTCAGGGGGTTCTGACTCTTGGCCTCCCTGGACTTTAGGTTTCACTCCGGACGAAGGAGGGGATGGACAGAGGATCCCCACGAGCTTCCGGTTCTAAATTTACTTGGAATCATATTGATTTTCCTACCTCTTTAACTGTCATGTACTCAGATCCCCTAGTTGTCATATAGTTTCTCCATGTAAACTAATACTCATCCTCCTTCTGAGGGAAGACTTTTAGAAGAGCTCCTCATTAGTTCTTTCTCAGAGGGCAGCCAAATTTTCCCAACCTGAGGTCCAAAAAGCATGCACGTCATTAAATATTCAGTTATCCATCTCTTCCTCACCACCCACTACCTCTATTCCCAGAGAAACTGAGGCCCAGAGAGGTCAAATGACCTCCTCAAAGTCACACAGTGTCAGGAACTTGACCCACTGCCCCAAGCGAGAGTCTCTCCTCCAACCAGCTGTGCTGTGATTACTAAATCACTCAATATTGGACAATTTCACTTGGCAAACAAGTAATCCTAAAAGCAAAATAATAAATCACTCCCGGCATCATTTTTGAGTTGTTGGATGTTTCTAGCTCTTTTGAGCATTTTTGTGGGTTGAGAGACAGGGAGCAAGTAGGGAGGGGAAGAGAGAGAGACAGAGAGACAGACAGAGAGACTTGTTTCCATTGGAGAAGATTCCCCCTCCTTTGGCAAAGAGAACCTTGTCTTTAGGGCCATGAGAATGTATTTCCTGCGGCCCACCCCTCCCCAACCCCTGTCTTTTCCAGGGCTGGTATCTTCACTAAGAAATCAATGACCAGATTAGGGGGATGCCAAACTGTTGCTTAAAATTCCCAGGTGGAATGACTTGTTCCCCCAACTCCAGTGTGAGGTGGGTTCCAGCATGAAATTCCTGGGCTGCTATGTCATTTTGCATTAAACCATCAGTTTGTTGGCCCGAGATGACAGCACATGACACATCCAAATAATTTTTCTGTCAAGTCTATTCAGAGAAAGGGCAGGAATGAAGTACGGGAAAGCAAGTTTGAGGGAGATGGAGTTCTTTCTGACAGATGGAATAGAACATTTTCTCTGTGTTTTTAATTTAAGGCCCTGAAACTGGCTCTTCACTCTAGAAACTGACATGTTTCCAGGCCTGAAGTGATCCTGTTTAACGTAAAGAAGGGTGAGAGGGTGACAAGGGTGAACTCCATCAGAAGTCTCAAATGCCAAAGGACTCATAGGCAAGAAGGAAAACGCATAGAGAGAATGTGACAAAATGCAATTTTGGATGAAGGCTGTCCTTTCTCTGATAGGAACATGGATTAGCTTCTGTTCTTCTCACCCCCAATCATCCGCCCTACAAGTTGGAATCACCTGACTTTAGTATTAAAAGGGCACAGATAGAGACAGAAACGATGCTAGGATAATTCTGAGGATCACGGAAACTCCTTTCCCTTTTTGAGAAAATTGGATAGAGCCTGACAATTCACCCACCCAAAATGGAAATCACAATGTCATGCTGACCATGGAGGAGTTTTGGATGCTGAATGTGTTTAGGTGAAAAATGTAGGATTTGAAGTCTCTCTCCTGCCTCTTCTGGGTCACGTGATCCTGAGGGAGTTACTTATTCTTTTTAGCCTCGGGTTCCTCATCTAGAAAATCAGAATCAAAAACTTACTACCTCACAGAGTTGTTGGGAAGATGATAATAATTCTTGGGTAACTTCCATGTGTCAGGTACTGAACTAAGCTGTTTATGTATATTCTCGAATTTAATCCTCAAAATAGCCCCAAGAAGTAGGTATTATTAACTTTCTATCAGAGATGTGTAAACCGAGGCTCAGGGAAGTTGCCTAAAATCACCAGGTTATGAAGTGACAGATTAGGACTTGAACCCAAGTTCTCTGATGCCATGACTGAGCTCTTAACCACTACTCTCTAAGTATAAAGAGGTTCTTTGTAAGATGCCGGCCATTGCACGACAGTTACGGATTCTTGTAATCACTTGACAGCCATCTCCTAAGGCAACGTTAGTTACATGGGGTCCTCATTCTCCAAGCAACACTGATTTGGCAGCTGGCAACTGATGACAATAATGACTATGATTCATTGAGTGCTGGGCCTGGTTGGAAGCACTTGAAATGTTCTGACTTATTGAATCTCCACAACAAGGGCTTTGTGAACTAGATGCTATTATTATCCCCATTTCACAGATATGGAAACTGAGATCTTTAGTAACTTGCCCAAAGTCCCACAGCTAGTGAGAGGTAGAGCTGGGATTTAGATCCAGGCAGGCAAAGTGTATAACTTCTCTTCCTGTGAGGACTGGGTCTAAATACTGGCCCAGTGAATTCACCAAATGAGCTCTTGCTTACCTGTCTGGGGAACCAGAGCCATTGCTGAGGCCCTGGGATTGGTACATGGAAGCTTTACTGTGTAGATTTGTCTGGGACATTTGGCCACAGGAACTACGGTTTTCCCTCTGATGGTCTCCTGAGTGTCCCCCAACCCTTATTAGTCAGAGGATATAACAAAGCCCTGAGTTACAGTTTGCCCCAGGCAACCCCAACTGTTAACCTTCATGATTGTTCAGAATGCCATTCCCAGCCTGCTTCTTGCCTTTAGAAGCTGGATAATTGGAAACATGAGGGAAAAGACAGAAGGGAAACTCTGAGGAGATAAACCAATTCATATGACCTATGGTTGGTTCCACCAAGCAGCTTTCTGGAAAATCTCTGCTCTGAACTCCTTTATGTACTTAGAACTTTCCTGCGATGCACAGGTCGGGGCCCCAAACTCTAGAAATGTGGAAGGCAATAAAAATGTATTTTAAAAATACAATGTGTGTGTGTGTGTGTGTGTGTGTGTGGAAAAGAAAAAATGTATTTCGTAACAGTGTCCTTAACTATAAACATGAGAATTTGTCGATTTTAAGCTATTTTAAGCCAAAAATGAATTTATTAGAGGACTATTGGGTAGGTCACAGAGCAGTAGGGAGTCCGGAGAAACTGACTCAGAAGTGGAATAGGAAGCAAGAAAGGATGCACGGAGGTCAGGTGCCTCGGCCACTGCTGCCAAACACTGGAGCCCACCCTGTGACCAGGGTTGGACACTGGAGCCCACTGCCCCCAAGCCACCAAGGAGACTTCTGCGATTGCTCCTGTTTTTTGTAATACTTGCTTCAGATTCAAAGCCTTAGGCTGTGACAACCAACTGGGCCATTTTCAAATCCTGTGCCTGCAAAGTAGCTGCCAGAGGTTAGAAAGAACGAAGACGGGCCTTTTCAGCTTCTGATTCAGAGTTTGGGCACTCAAAAGTGTGACAGCCGTCCAGCCCATAGTTCCTGATCTATTTGTCAGGAACCTAATTCACCACGTTTAACCCCGAGTAAACTCTGTTGGTGAAATATCTCCACTTTACAACTATGGAAGCTGGAGTTAGAGAGGGTTAGCAGCTTAACCAATGCCCACTACTCCCAATGCAGAGTCGCCTTTAGCAAGTTGCTTTTCACCTTGAGAAGCTCTGGCTTAGGCCGGAGGACTTGTGCTTGTACTCAGAATGCTTGGGTGGAACCTCATCTCTTCTCTAGGTAGAACTAAGAAACGAATTGTCCTCTGTAAAGTGCTTCAGCATCTTCCACATTCTGGCAGGGGCAGGGCCGGAGGTGCCTGAAGGGGAAGGCAGTTAATATGAAGTGTAGTCTATAAAATGCACAATTTATTTCAATATATTCATTTGCATCTGGTATGCACACAGCTGTTAAATATATTCCCAAAGAACAGAAACATTATCCATTTCCATAATTTTTGAATTATAGAAATATTTAGTAAAACTGAAAATACAGCAAGCTTTTACAGGCTGTTAGAGTGATTGAAAGGCCTTGACAGCTTCTCATGGTTCACAGTCATGGGAAACATATGTGCAGATCTCCTTATGGGAGCAAAGATGTGAGAACATCGTGGAGACCAGAGGAAGAGTCTATGAGATGTCAGAAGACTTGAGACCCAGGAAGGACCACAGAGACTGACTGGGAAGACTCTCAGCTTAAGCTGAATCACCACTAGGCCCCTGCATGGGGTAGGCAGTACTGACAGCACATTCTAGACAAACTACGACAAAGGTAGCCATCCCAACGGGTCAGCAAAATGTCTTTCCTGCTCAGGACCAGAGTAGGGAAGCTTCTGGGATTCACATTCAGGAATATGCCTATTTTTTTCAGCAAGCTTCCTGTCCTGTGCCACATTTATGAAAAGAAACACATTTTTTTCTCATGTGTTTTCTTTGTAGAAAAGAAGGCAAAATGACAAAGAGAGAAACCACATGGTAGAGTCAGGAGCCAGAAGACGTGTTTGAGAACTGGGGCACACTGACTGGCTGTATTGATCTTGGGCACATTGTCACCTAGTTCTTCTGAGTCTTAGACCCTTGCCTACCTCACAGGATTAAGATAGATAAATTTAAAAATGTTCCATGTAACTTAAAGCAACATTCAATTGTGAGGTGTTATTCATAAATGGAAATGTGCCTAATGCCAACTTGGGTATGATTTGGAACACGATTGCTCCTAAAATTCAAGTTAAGAAAATAAACATGCACAGAACATACAATAGATCAATGTATTGATCCAAAACCCCAGAGTGGTAGGAAAATATGGGGCATTTCTAATGAAGGTGATGGGCTGACATCCAGCTATTCTTACCACCTCCTAAAACTCTAATAAAATAACTTTAAAAGGATTTCTTATGGGTGTAAACACCCAAGGAAGGATGAACAAAGAGGAGACAACAGCAGTAAAACTTAGGAGGCTGGAAAGCAATCGAATGAATGGTAAAAGATTTTTTAAAAAGTGAAGGATAATAGAGAACATGGAAACCAGGAGTCAACAAAACCTCTACTGCAGAGTCCTTCAGAGCCTGAGGAGCTGAAGGCACCTGGTACCCCTGGAACTGAGGGTGAAATGCATCTAAAATAAGGAGGACTGGTTGGAAGTCTATTTAAAAAGCAGTTGACCCCTGGGTCACTTCTCCCACTCCACTCAGCCTAGAGACTTCTTTTCCTTTACCAAACCATGGACTGAAGTTTCCTGGGACAAGTAAATCTGAGGGTATCTGGCACAAATTGAGGATTAAATGAATGTATGTATGCTGGATAGCAAGGACCCAGCCTTCTTCTTCCAGTGGGCTCCCAGAACTCAATGGGAAGTTGGACCTTGGAACTCTCCAAAAATTAAGAAAAGTGTTTTATTGGGAGTCTAATCAGCCCACATGTAAAACTTAAAGATATGGACTTGGGAGGTTCTCTAATAAATGACCCAGCCAAATTTATTTAACTAATATTTGTTGAAGGCCTGTTATGTGCCAGGTACTTTTCTAAGTCCAAAAAATTCAGCAGAGAAAAAAAAAAAGAAATAAATCCTTGCCTTCGTGGAGCCCACATCTGAGAGGAGTGAAAGAGGCAATAAAAAAAGTAAATGAGTAAAATATATAGTATGTTAGATGGCAATAATTACCACGGAGAAAAATAAATTAGGCCAAGGGACAGCAAGTGTCTAAAGAAGAGAGAGGAAGATGAACCTATAAATAAGGTGGATGGAAGAGGGTTCATTGAGAAGGTGATGTTTAAGTAAAGGCCTGGAGGAGCAGAAGGAGTGGTCCAGGACGCTCACTAGGGGAAGAGATGCCTGGCAGAGGGACCAGCCAGGGACGGCTCTGGGGTCTGGCATGATGGCAGAAGGGCCAGAGGCCAGGGTGGCAGGAAAGGAGTGAGTGCAGGGTCAAGGAGGTCAAGATGAGGTCAAAGTGGCTAAGGAGTGTGGTAGGCTGAATGATGCCCCCCAAAGATGTCCTCATCCCCAGAACCCGTATGTTACCCTACAGGGCAAAAGGGCCTTTGCAGATGTGATTAAGCTAAGGACCTTGAGGTGGGGAGATTAGCCTGGATTATCCAGGTGGATCCAATGTAATCACAAGGGTCCTTATAAGTGAAACCTGAAGGCAGGAGAGTCGGAGCCAGAGGAGGAGATGTGAAGCCACAAGCAGAGATGACAAGAGGGATGATGTCAGGAAGGGGCCAAGAGCGAAGAAATGCAGGCAGCTTCTAGAAGCTGGACAAGCAAGGAAACAGATTCTCCCTTAGAGCCTCCAGAAGGAAAGCAGCCCTGCTGACACCTTGATTTTATGAGTTCTGACCTCCAGAGCTGTAAAACAATAAATGTGTGTTATTTTAAGCCGCTAAGTTTGTGGAAATTTGTTACAAAAGCAATAGGAAACTAATACAGGAGGAAAGGGAGCAGACCCAACAAAGTCTTTTATTTCATAAAGCAAGAACATTAAAAAAGAAGTTGGCCTTATGTTTAATGCAAGTAGGAAAAAGAGGTCATTATCAAACTCTTCTGAAGTGTTATTTATGGCCTTGGATATGATAACTTTAAAATATTATTTAACATAGAGCAATTTAAAGCTCTGGAGTGACGCTTTCAAATATTTTTCCTTTAATGCCTAAGAATCTGTTCTCCCCATAAGCATTATCCAGATATGACTGGTTAACTTAAATATTAATCTGTGTTTATCCTTCCAATGTTTTCCCTTCACCCTCATTTCTTGGAGCTGATCAGGATGGTATGTACTTCCACTCTGAGGGATTTCTATACTACTGAGCAGAGGTCACTAAGCCCAGTGCTATAGATGCTTAGTGAAGAGTTTCACACTTGGAGTTTAAGGGAAAGGGTGGTTGGAGGGGAGGGGAAGTGGCAAAGGCTTCTGGAGATGCCAACATAGGGAGATTTCTGCATACGGACACAAGGAGAGGGAGCTGTGGGCCCATGGAGTAGCCTTCTCCTTGGAAGTACCCAGGAGAAAGCAACACCTAGAGAACAGTGATTTATAAGAAATAAAAGACCAGTGTGTCCTCTCTTTTTACAACCAGACCGACACTGCTGGCCTTGCTTTATACAACTTCCAGGAACCAAATAAATAGCTTTTGCACTTTTGGCCTCTTCATGGAGGTTAAGGCAGATTGTCCTAGCACTGATATGAGATAGAGGCTAGGGCTGTGAGCTGAAAGAAGTAGCCCATCTGGAAGCAGGGAGAGGAGTGTCTTCCTGGGGACTGCATAGGGGATGGGCAGGGGGTGTGGTGCTTGTGGGCTGTGTTGTGAAGCCAAAGGATACTGGCTGAGAAGGGCATCAAGTGCCTTTAGAGGATGCTGAATGTCTCTGGGTTTCTTGGTCCGTGGAGCAGACTTTTGGGAGGAATGTCTCAGAAGGCACCTGGAGCAGCTGTGCCTGACAGACAGAGGAGGACTAGCTCTCACCAGCCACCCACTGTAGACACAGAAATGGGTTAAGATCTACACCTCTTGCCCCTATTCCAGGCTCCATATAAACCCCTGGGAATCTCACTGCATTCTAGGGAAAAGGGGTTTTAACACCTGCTATGACTTTGTCTCTTTCAGTAGAAGCCACATGCATCAGACTTTGCTTCCAGGCAATTGTGATAGTGTGTGGTTTAATGAGAGCTGTGCTGGGAAGCTGAGTTCTATCCCTGGCTCAGCCACCAACCAGTGGGTGTCACTGGTTAGATCCTTAACCTCTGTGGACCTCATCTTCCCCTCTCTGTCAGTGTAGAGACTGAAACATAAGCTTTCACAGCTCAAACTTCTGAGTTGAGTGGAAGACTCCTGTTATAGCTCTTCTCTCCCAACCAAGCCCAAACTAAAGCAAAACCAAGTCAAGCCACCAAATAAATAGCAACAACATCACAACAAAAAAGAGGTAAGATCAAGTATCTTTTAGAATTCAGTAACATCCTAGAGGCACCACAAAATATAGGAGAAAAAAATCATATCAAGACAGTTTAGAAAAAGTAAGAATCTATCAAATAACATTGTTACCAAGTCTCATAAAATTCAGTGCATTTTATTATTTCTGTTGCTCCATAGGTATTCAAAATGGCTGTGAAGACCTAGTGAACTATTTTAAAGGACACTTTCTTGAGTGGGGTACAGAAAAATATCTCTCAAGTGGCAAAATCCAAATGCTATAGCTTGGGAAAACAATTGGCGTTGGGTAGAAAATGTGATCCTGTTTGTAGAACCTCAGCTTTTGGCTTCTAGAATTACATCGCTGTCAGTCCTGTCAGTCATTGCTCCAAGCTGCCTGAAGACAGTGGTTTCACACAGCAAACTGGAACTTCTAGCACATTGAAACCTGGTGCTTTGGGTGTTAGCAAAAGCTCTGGTATTCCAGTGTTGCTGCCAAGAGATTTGAAGGTTATGTTAAGAGTTCCAGAAATCTAGAGCCGCATGGGTATTATGTGAAGCACAGTGAAGAAACATGCCTTTTACACAATTTTTTGCCAAAGATTGATGCCAAAACCATGCATATCATGGGATCTGAATTGCTCTTTTCTAAGTTGATTCCTTTCAGGCTCTAACAAGGAATTAACCAGGCCCGCCATCACCTGAGTGGCCATGAGTTCATGTCTGCCTCTTAGAGCAGAGACCCAGAACTATCTGGTCCGTTTCCCTGCATCTTACTCTAGACTCCCTTTCTAGTTTTGCTGCCCATGCCCCCAGGCGGCTCCTTCCTGGTCAGCTCTGTGGGAGCTCCAGGACCCAGAGTCTGCTCCGTTCCATGTCCCAAGCAGACCTTTGACCATTTCCGGTGAAGACCTCACCAGGACTCAAGTCCTTTGCACTTTAGTGGTGCTATTTGTGAGAGCTATTTGTTATTTGCTATTTGTTATTTCTTGGATCTGGATTTTGAGAAGTTGGGACAGTCTACAAATGAGAAAACCTCATTGCCCTGGGATCTGGGAAGAGGGCAATTACTTGACTGTGGAGCAGTTCATGCTCCTTGGCTACTTGTACAGATAAGAAATCCAGAGCTCAATCTTGGCTTCAATTATAGACTCCTTGATTACTCTAACCATATTTTATTTATTCATTTGTTCTATTTATTCATTTAACTAGCCAAGCTTTTTGGTCATTGGGATAAATATTTTAGTGCAATATTTAAAAAAAAATAATGCCAGCAATCCACGATAAACAAAATATCAAAGTTTTTCATAAAGATGGGATCAGTATGACGGTCCTTCCTCTTGTCTCTGGCTCCATTATGGACTGACTCAGCAGTGTAACTGATCCTATCTGTGTGGTGTTTTCTTACATCACTTCTGACACTAAATGTGTCTTTTTCCCACAACACCGTATACTTGTCATTTTTTCCACACCAGCTCTCCAACTCTCTGACACCAACTGGGTGTCCAACGGTTCAGTTCAATTCTGACACTAACTCCTGGAGTTAGGCAGACCCCAGGGGTTATGGGCTACAGGCCCACAAGACTGCCCCCACTTGAGATGCCAGCTGCAAGTGGGGTGCCCAAGATACCCACACTTCTACCTGCTGACTACCAGAATCACCTCCTTAGGATAAACTCAGGTGTGGTTGAAAAGGACACGTTATGAATAACAAAAGATGCCCTTGTCACTCAGGAAATTCCAAGGGCTTTAGGAGTTCTTTGCCAGGAATCAGAGGCAAAGACCAATATGTATTTCTTATTATATCACACTATTTTTACTTAAAGTTTTGATATTTTTTCATTATGGATTTTTTTCTATCAATTTTGATCTTTAAAAATATTCTATTAAAATATTATTTATCTTGGCTACTGAGCTTTTGGACACTTAAATTTAGTGCCTGAGATGAGTGCCTTATTCACCTCCCCCTGAAGCCCTGCTTCTCAGCCTCCCATTTTGGGACCCTAACACAGGTAATGATGGCAAGCCCCTTAATATAAGTTGCACATGTGTCAAATAATTTAGTGACCACTATAGAGATCAGTTCGATTTACCTGTACAGATCTGTGGAATCACTGAGCAGGGCAGGCATCTAATAGTTGGGGGTATTGAGCAGAAGATTTAGGGTCAAACTGCCACCTCATTTTGCTCACAGGCTGGAGACCTCTGGGGTACCAGTTACACTAGGAAGTGGGTTCCAGCCTTACCTCAACTTGGAGTCTTTGGATGAAAGACTCCAAATTGAGGTTCCTGGGCCTCAATTTCCTTTCATATATAATTAGAAAAGGTGGAGTTAGCCATTTCTAATTATTATTATTCTTTACAGCTCTAAATATTTAGAACTTGATTTTGTTTTTTCCCAAAGAAGATAGCTCTACACAGTGATTTTTCTAAAAATTAGCTTTTAAAAATGTACATCTTCATTTTACATGATGGTGAATTTAGCAAGTTGGAAAAGTACAAAGGAGAAAATAAAAATTGTTTATTATTCTACTTCCCAGAGATAACTGCTATTGATATTCTGGTGTATCCAGTCCAGACACACACACAGAGTCTATTAAATACACACTGATTTTGGAAATCTTTATAGATTTAGGAGAGGAGTGGTATCTGGAAAGATGATAATGAAGGGAGTCATCATTCATCCAGGGTCTACTTTGGGCAAGCTCTGTGTCAAAGTTTAATTTTCACAACCATTTAATTTCCATTTTACATATGAGAAAACTGAGATTCAGGAAAGTTGAGAGACTTTCCCTAGTCACGTACCAAGTGAACCAATAACCAAGGCCAGTTAGAGGCTGGGTCCATCTGTGGCAAAAGCTTCGATTATTATTAAATATTAAATATAGTAATTAAATACAGTATTAAATACACACTATTTCCATCACTCTCGTGGCAAAAAGGAGTATAGAAATAAAAGCTTCCCTCCGTGCATGAGTAAGTACATTTTTGCTAAAATTGAATGTAGTGTGGCACTCTGACAGTTCAGATTCAGATAAAGTCTACATGACATTCAAAAGGGTTGTTTTTCTCCTCTGTTTCTAGAGAATGTCTTATCCTGGGCAGATTTAATTCAGGTTTTGGCAAAAATGGCTTCATGGAAGTTTTTTCCGAATAGAAGGAAGGCAATTTTTTATTGAATTTGGAAAGTGCATACCTAACATTAATAGTGATTGACAGAGATGAAGCAGAGCTTTCTTTTCTACTTTAAAGCTCTAATTCCCAATATGTTACTGAGAGGACAGTAAAAACTAGTACTTGGTAAACTCTTTAGTGTTCAGGTGCCATGCAGGTTCTTGGGTTGGGGGTTTGAGTCCCGTGTAATAAGTTGATATCTCACAGCTACCTTCTAGAAGGAGGAGGGGGTGAGCAGGACTTAGCCATCAGCTGGCGGAAACCCCCGGGAACTGACCTGCAATACGCTTGCGTGCTCAGGTTAACTCTCTCACTTAAAAAGAATCTAGATTGAGGAAAGGACAACATTCCACAGACCAAACTGAAGTATTTGAGCCTATAGTGGACATTTTGTAAAATGTTCTTACCATTCTCCAACATTTGAAAAAGACAGAAGTTTGAGTAGCAATGCTGAAAAGAGCAGGTCGGATGCTGACTCTTGGTCCTTGCTGTGTGGGGCTTGGAATTAGTCTCTTCCTTTCCCATCAGGGAAACCCAAGACATAAAACCTTCTGCCACCTTCTCAACTCTCACATTTGCTGTCAGGTTTTGAGAAGATGATACCTGCCTGTAGATCTGTACGGTGAATTCCTAGAAAGAATATTGCATAAAAATCTCTGGTATGATGCTCTGCATTCCGTCCTGCCCCCATGGCTAGAACAAGGCAACCCATGTGGGGAACTTGGAGAAAGGATACCTCTCCCCCATCCCCACTTCAGAGTCTCTGGTTAAGTTGCAACTTATTCCACAGATGGGAGAGTCAAGCTAGTTATAACTTAATCTATTTAGCTGTAAATAATCTTGCCCACGTCCCAATTTCTTCATCTGCAAATTGGAACTAATATTTACGTTGTAGCTCAAAGGGATTTAGTCAGGCCTAATGAGATCAGCTGTGTCGCGGGTTTGGCACTGGTTGGATGGAAGACATTGTATAAATATGCTGTCATTTTCATTAGGATTATTTTCATCATAATTTTATGCTAAACACAGCTGTGGCAACATATGTTTTAAAGATTTAAATAAACATTCCGAATTTGTGAAACCTGATTCACTTTTGCCCAATTTCACTAAATTTGCCATCATTTTGAAAATTCTGAAGGCCAGGCTTTCAATTCACAAAGCCTCTCCCTGTGGCAGAGCTTATACACTGAGAGGCGTAATTTTCTTTTGGAAGCTCTTTAAAAACACGGCAAAATTGCCCAACGTGTTAGCCTTGCAGTTTGGAGGTGGGGTTCCCTTACAGAAACGTGTGAAGGGAGAGTCACTCAAAAAAATAAAACATGGGGCCACCTCAAAACCCACCTGCCACTAACACAAGAGCTTGATTTCTGGAAAAGCCGAACAAATAGAAGAGGCTTAAGTAGATTTTTGGTCTGTGTGTTTAACATGGAGATCAGATCACGGCCATGTCAAATACTGGCCGTGGGCCACTGACATCTTGAGCTGTATTAATAACTGTTTGCTTCACCTTTCCCCAGGATTAAGTGTGTGATGACCCAGCTGCACAATTTAAATGACCCAAACATTGAATCAATGGTGCCCTGGGCGTGTTTCCTGGAACCAGCCTTACGCAGGATTACATTAACAAAAAGCACTCAAATCTTTGGCCCTTTCCCCAAAGACTGACGGTTTTCAAGGGCTTTGAGTGGCAGGACCACAATTCCCAAAGTTTCTTTTGCTGTGATACAGATAAGTAATGAGATAAATAGGAGCCAATCCAAAGACTGCATATTTTGGCCTTTTCCAACGTGCCCACGGCTGAATATACTCAGTGTTGAGCAGTGATCCGTCAAGTTCACAACCTCCTGTTGACTTTTTATTTATCTTTACACAACTGTATCCTTATTCTCAAATAGATTCCATACCCAGTGATTGCCTGCCTTGGTTTTGTAACATTCCAGGCTATCTCCAAATTGCCTTAGAGTTGTACATTTTAGAAATATTTTTATTTGATTCACTGAAAGAATAAATACATACCCAAGAGTGTTTTGAGGAAGGAGAGCTTTTTAAGCCAAATATTAATTGTTTTGGAGAATCTGGCATAAACCGATGATGGTAGTGATGACCAGATTTAGAGCCTTCTGTTAATTGAGGCTTCAGGGGTGCTCTGGGGAAATGGAGACCCTGAAAAAACATGTTCAGGAAGGTGAAGGTGGAACATTCTTTCCAGGAGACAAAAGAAAGGAGATGTTTTGCTTTTCTGCGTGATGCTAATGCTGTTTGTTAAGCCAAAGAATCTCAAACCTTACAAAAACACTACCTTGGGAATGAGCTTATTTCTAAAGCAGACTTTTTAAAGCAAATTGTACACACACACATGAAGGCTCAGCGAAGGTGGTACAGCTTATCACATTTGTCAGATGGATCTGCTGCTGGTGGTCTCTAGCACTGCAACTTGAGGACAACGCTTCACATGACTTCTTTTCTAAGCCAGTTCATGAGAGTGGCTGGAAATCAGTGTTTTCCAAGAAGACACAGCTGCACTGTCCTTAGAGAGGCACCCACTACATTCTCCCTTGGCTCTCTCACCCAACATCCTGCAGGCAAGAATATGAAAGATATCCCTAGGGATTCCAAGAAATATCTGGGAGAGCTCTTAGGGTCAGGGCAGAGAGGCAAGGCAGTCCTCCAAGTGTCCAGAAAGTGGGAGGATGGAGAGCCACTGTCATTCTGGCCTTTGTGTAGTGTGAACCCCTTGGTGCTATGGTAGGAAGAATGTCAGTCCCAAAGATGTCCACACCCTAATCCCTGGAACCTGTGAATATGTTACCTTAAATGGTAAAAGGGATTTTGTAGATGTGATTAAGTAAAAGATCTTGAGTTGGGGAAATTATCCTGGATTATCTGGGTGTTTCCAATATAGTCACAAGTGTCCTTATAAGAGGGAGGCAAGAGGGTCAGAGGAAGAATAAAAGGCAATGTGATGATGGGAGCAGAGGGACACTGGAGGATGCTACACTGTTGGAACTGAAGGCAGAAGGTGAGGGATGCAGATAGACTCTAGAAGATAAGAGGAGGGAAGAGAACAGATTCCCCCTTAAGCCTTCAAAATGAAGGCAGCCTTGCTGACCTATTTTAGATCTCTGACCTCCAGAATTGTAAGAGGATAAATTGGTGTCGTTTAAGCTCACTAAGTTTATGATAATTTCTTACATCAGTAATAGGAAACTGCACTAGGGCTGGGGGTTCCCAAAACCACCGTTAAGGTTTGATAATTTACTAGAAGGACTCACAGGACCAAGGAAAGCTGTTATACCTGTGGTTATGATTTTTTACAACAACAAAATTAAAGTCAACAAAGGGAAAAGGGGCATTTACCATCAGTCAGATTTATTAGCCTAAACTATTTGATCAAACTGGTACAGCATGGCCCAAGTTCTCATGCATACAAAAACACTCTTATTAGGGAGAATATCTCCCAGGAGTTGGACTAGGGCCAGTCCTGAAGACAGGTCTCTTGAGAATGTGCATGGATTGAGCAACCCAGACCTGCTGAGTTAACCCTTTCCTGAATAGGAAATAGCACAGTTACTAAGCTGGTGAGGCCTGGGAACACTTGGCTTATAATTCTGGATTAAGTCAACATATTTGTACTGAGCATTTACTAGTTTAAAAAATGCTATATGAATTGTTAGGGTTCATTAATGAATTAGACCCCATTTGAAATCTTACCATTTAGCAGAGGAGGCTGACTTGTTAAAAATAAGATTTACTGGATTATGATAAGGATTTAAGAAGCCTTCAGCAAGAAGGTAAAATTAGAGCTACAGTTGGAAAAATTACCCAAGTTTGTAAATGTAATCACGACTCTCCATCACAGAATCCCACTGTTGAAAATGACTTCAAGAAATAACATTGAGTAGTTTCTTATCCGAGCCTTGAGAGAGAAGTCAATTAGCATTCCTTTCTTAATAAGTACAGAAATATTTAAAGACAGTAGTCAAGGGACTTCCTTGGTGGTCCAGTGGTAAAGAATCTGCCTTCCAATGCAAGGTGCATGGGTTCGATCCCTGGTCAGGGAACTAAGATCCCACATGCTGTGGGGCAAATAAGCCCATGTGCCAAAACTACTGAGCTCCCACGCCTCAACTAGAGAGCCCACGTGCCACAACTACAGAGCTCATGTGCTCTGGAACCCATGTGCCACAACTAGAGAGAAGCCCAAGCACCACAAGGAAGAGCCCATGCACTTCAACGAAAAGATACTTCATGCATCAACGAAGATCCCGCGAGCCACAACTAAGACCCAATGCAGCCAAAAATAAAAAATAAATAAATAAAAAGAAAGAAAGACAGTGTAGTCAAACCTACCTAACGTACTCTTCTCAAGGCCATAGAATCTTGGGTGTATTCACATATTTATTCCAAATTTTTTAATCATTTGGGGGCTACTTTATTACATTTTCTTCAGCTCCCATACATTCTCTGTACATCATTTTGAAGTGAACGAGACTCTTGAGGGCTCAAGTAATGGACCATCATAGGAATAAATTTGTTTTCCTATTATTTTAGGAAAACTTTATTGAGAAACTGGGCTCCTGGCAACTCAGACAAAGACTCAGTTAATATCAGAAAAACAAGGAAGGAGTTAAGCAGAGAAAAAAATGAAAAGCAGCCCCAGAACCTGCATTAGACGCTTCAGAAGGACCATCCCCCACAAGTGATTCTTGGTTAACTCACCAGCTGACCTGAAGGAAATGTCTCTATATGGATGTTTTTTATATATAAGTGAAACAACAACATCAACTAACATTTACTGAGTGTTTAGTATGTACTAAATACCTGTTTTCAAGTATTAACTCATTCAAACTTCAAAGCTATCCTAGGAAGTCAGTTCTATTATTTTTATCCCCATTTTACCTACAGGGAAACTAAAGCACCGGAAAGTGAAATAACTTGCCCAAGATCATATGAACAGGAAGCAGAAGGACTCAGAGAAGCAAGAGGAAACAAGAAAAAAGAGAGAAGAGTAGGAGCAAGGGCCTGAAGCCCAGAGGTTTGAAGCCTGATGGTGGCAAAGGCCTGGGGCTCATCTGCAGAGTAGCCCCTTTTCATATTCAAGAAAATGAATATTCATGGGCATTTGGGGGGTGACAGGTGAGAGAAACCTGCCTCTTAAGAAGCAATGCGCCATGAGCCAAAGGGACCCCAAACACCGAGAGGGCAGCTCTCCGAAGATGGGGTCATTGTACACAAGATCAGTAAATGAGCTAACATCCAACTCTCTGTCCTCAGAGCTGCAGCTGCACCTCGGCTCTGGGCTGCCGCGTAACTGCCCTGTGCTCTTAGGCATCCTTAGTCTTCTGGCAGATCTGCTGTTGAGATGCTCATGGTAGTAATGCCCACCTCACAAGTTTGAGTGTCTGGAATAAGATGCTGTGCGTAGAAACACTTATCAAACAACAAAGTGCTTATTATCATTATAATGATTTCAGGTCATCGATTCAGAGTGACGAGTTGAATGAACAAGTAATCGGGACTTAGGAAGGTCGCTCTGCCATCAAATACCTGGGTGTGCGTCGCTGGGCTTTCCAGCCATCTTTCTGTGAGTTTGCACATTGCTTAGGCCCCCAACGTGCTCACTTCTTCCCCTGGACATTTAAGTTGTGGGGGATGGATCAACAGAATGGAAACATCAGAGCATTAAAAATGAGCTGGGGGAGTTCAGAGAAAAGAAATCTCTCAAAACTGACAAAACACTGAAGTCCATAAATCCCAGACATAAGCTAACCCTGGTATTAAAAACCTAAACCAAAACTTCATTAACTCCATTGTGACACAACAGGTAAAATGACTGCTGGTTAGTATATTTCTAATAAACAGCAGAAAGTCAATCATAATGACCACATTTTTCTCCTCCTACCTCTTCCTGTGGGTAAGATATTTAGAGACTCATTAAAAGATGTATTCTTTTGTTCAGTTGGCACCAAGACAATATACTACACATCTGGGCAGTTAATTAGTGGCATGTTTCAAGTGTCAGTTCTCTGTCTGTTAATAGAGAAGAGCCTGGAATTTGAATTCTAGTGGTGCTTATGTGGCCTTGACGAGCTCCTTTATGATGTCCAGTCTTCAAAGCTGCCAAGAAGAAGCAGGGAGCCAGGTCTCTGGGGCTGGCTCAGAAGTTAGCAATGTCAGTGGAGTATGTAGAGTGGTCACAGTCAAATGACCGGATGTGGCAACCGTCCAAGTCGTGCTGCAGTGCTCATCTCAGTTGGGGCTCAGGAAGATGGGCCACAGGCGCCGCTGTTCAGTGCTGACCATGGAACTAAAACCAAGTCATACAGCTTCTTGTTTCAATAGCAGGACAAAAATTACTTGGAGCCAGTTTGAGCCTCTGTGTAAAACCTAAAAGCATGTGAACCTTAAACGTGTTTAAAATATTAAAAATCTATTAAAGTCAAAACTGCAGAAGCGTATAAAGTAACATACAGGCAGTTCTTGAAATACTCTGTCCAAGGCTGGCTGATGACCTGCCAACCCCATCACGGATTTCATCGCAGCCCTGCACCGCATTCCAGGCAGCAGCTCGGCAAACAGACTTGGAGAACGGTTCCTTCGAGTTCAGCTAAATAGAGCTGAGGTTAAATGTACTTCCCATGAAATTATACAAAGACATTTTGATGGAATTCTGCACTTGTCAAAACTCAACATAATTAAATATAAAATTGATAATATAGTATGTTTAGGAAACAGTATAATTTTGATCTGTGTGCCTTTTATTGTTCCCATGCTGGTCATACCCAAATGTAGTTGATATGAACCATTTTACAGATGAGTTGCTTGGGAGATAAAAGAAGTGTTTGCCACAAATTCAGAACTCATTCATGCAGGGCCCCTTACAGCCCCATTTCGTTGGTCTCATCTCATCTCATTGTCTCATCTCTTTTGGTTTCTTGCTATAAATTTATCTTCCACTTTTTTTTTTTTTTTTTTTGCAGTACACGGGCCTCTCACTGTTGTGACCTCTCCCGTTGCAGAGCACAGGCTCCGGACGCGCAGGCTCAGCGGCCATGGCTCACGGGCCCAGCCGCTCTGCGGCATGTGGGATCCTCCCGGACCAGGGCACGAACCTGTGTCCCCTGCATCAGCAGGCGGACTCTCAACCACTGCGCCACCAGGGAAGCCCTATCTTCCACTTTAAAGTTATCGTCTGCTTTTGCTTTGGGCTTTCTTGCCCTGTCTTCTTTGGATTTTTCTATACTCTGGCTACTACCTGCCCTCCCCATTCTTGTCCATCATAATAGACTCCCCTTTCTTAACTTGTATAGGTAAATGTGAGAGTATAGCTTTTTGTTTTCCTAAATGAGAGTGTGATTTTAAATCCATTTGGATAAGCATTTAGAAATGCATCGTTTTGTACACATTATTTGATGAGAGTCATTAAAGTTAAGACCTATGAATCAAGAAAGCCAGGATGACTGACTTAAAGATGCCAGGCTGAAGAAAACAGAAAAAAGAGTTAGATTAGGGAACTCAATCACCTCCCCTTATTATTTAAAGCACCAGGATACATCGACCATTTAGGTGGCCAAGAGTTACATTATAGTCTGACTTGTAAACGTGATTTGCATTATAGGTGTCTATAAATGAACACCAGTAGCTGAGATTTTAAATATTACAGATTTTAAGTTTTCTGAGTTTTTCAGATTTTATCTCTGATAAACGTAGGCATAGCCTCATTAATATTAATAACAACTCTCCTACTCCCTTGACCATGAGAAGTGAGACATTTTTGAAAGTCCTCATCCCGAATGACTCTGGGAACACCACAGTGGTAATGGGGTCTATAAATGAGTCCTGGTAGCGATCACCAAGGTGGAGAAAGCAGGATTTTCCATCCCAGACCCTGGTATTTCCACAAAGGGGCTGCTCAGGGCTGGAACTGTCCTCCCCATGCAGCTTTCTGGAACAGTAGTGGGCTTGGAACCTTGCTCATCCAGGGTGCTCACTTCCCTGGTGAGAAGGAGGTCCCTCCCATTGTGGGCTCAGTCACAGTCCTGCAGCCAAGATACTCACTAGTTATATTTCAAGCACCAGGTTTCAAATTATATTAATCTGCTAGGGCTGCCAGAACAAAGCACACAAACCTCGTGGCTTAAACAACAGAGATGTATTGTCTCCCAGGTGTGGAGTCCAGAAGTCCAAGATCAAGGTGTCAACAGGGTTAGTTCCTTCTGAGGGCCATGAGGAAAAGTCTCTTCCTGGCCTCTTGCAGAGCTTCTGCAGGTTTGCTGGCCATCTTTGATGTTCCTTGGCTTGTGCATGTGTCACACTGATCTCTGCCTTCACCTTCACGTGACGTTCTCCCTGTGGGTGTGTCCGTGTCCACATTTCCCTCTTTTATAAGGACACCAGTCATATTGGATTAGGGGCCCACTCTACTTCAGTGTGATCTCATCTTAATTAATTACAGCTGCAAAGACCCTACTTCCAAATAAGGTCATCTTCTGAGGGTTAAGACTTCAACATATGAATCTGGGGAGGAGGACGCAATTCAACTCACAACACAAATAAATATTTCTTTAAAGATCAGAGGCACAAAGTAATTAAGGAAGAGACTCCAATATATATTACAAGTTCTCTTCAAAAAACACTCTTCTTTCCTCTCCTGGTTCTGTTTCTCTCCATCTTTCTGCTTGTGGCAGATTAGAGAGACTCTCTTCTTTACCCCCAGCCAACAGGAAAGAGGGATTAAAAATTAAAATCTAAGGCCGGTGCTATATCCCAGATGGTAAAGACAAACCCCTTTCAAGCTAGTATGGTGGATTCAATTTAAATATAAATAGGATCAGAAAGAACAAAAATTCTGGGATTAATATTTCTCAAGTCATTTAACAGGAGGTCAATTCCTTCTCTACATGAGGTTTCTTTGGATTTTCCTCGGGAGGAAAATGAACAACTGTGGAAGTTGTGAGGAGAATGGATGCAGCCCTTCCTGTTGGTGAGAAGGAGCTTGAACTTCTGGTCTGTATCCCTCCTTCCCCTGCCCCTTTGTGATGGCAGGGCCTGCCCATAGCACCTTCTCAGCTGGAAAAACTAGTCAAAATAAAACAAATTCTCCATCATCACTTGAACAAAGCTTGAGATGCTGGCTTATAAGACACAAGAAAGAGCCAAGAGCCAGGACTTCTATCTACCTTATTGAGTAGGGATGGAATCTTCTGATGGAGAAAAGAAGAGACACTATAGAATAAAGACTTGAATTAAGGCTACAGGGAGAGGCTGGAGGGGAGCAAAGGGTGAGACAGAGGGAAGTGAGGAGCAAGACAGCATCCACGTGGAGACCTTGAGGCCACAGGTCCTTCAGGGCAGCCCCCCTTCCATGGCCATAGGTTTCTCTGACCCTTCCTTTGCTCCTTTGGGCTTAGGGGTGGTGATGGTTTCCCCGTATTGCTGATTCTTGGGTGCTTCACCACCCCTTACAGTTCCCCTAACACTGTCAACATCTTTGTAAAGTGTTCACTAAACTCTCCATGCATCTGAGTGTGCCCTCTATCTCCTGCCTGTGTTCAGGCCTCA
Organism: Leucopleurus acutus; assembly: GCF_964270905.1. Classification (NCBI taxonomy): domain Eukaryota; kingdom Metazoa; phylum Chordata; class Mammalia; order Artiodactyla; family Delphinidae; genus Leucopleurus; species Leucopleurus acutus. Next base: position 124,686,392 of record NC_139146.1, on the reverse strand, counting down.
TCTCCTCAAGGGGATTTTAAGTTTCTAGAGGGCAGAGATCAAGTCTTGCTCACATTTGAATGTGCATGGCCTTGGACATAAAGCCTTGAGGGAAATTCTCCGTGAATGGTGAAGGCAGCAAAGGAAGAAGGGGAGGATGGGTGAGGCTAGAAGAGTCAGAAAGGTGAAAGGAATGAAGCCATGACCTGCGGGAGGGCGGCAGGCTGGTGGAAAGTGGTATCACACAGTGATGGGGACCCAACTCAGTTCCCCAGGACTCTGCTCTCTGACCATCAGGGTAAAGGCCAAACAGCCAGGAAGGACTGGGGCCACGTAGCCATCTTGTTAGGTCCTCCACACTCAGGTCTTTGGTTTTTACTGCCCCATCTCCCTTCTTATTATGCAAAATGCCTTTAAGGCTACCTCTGGTGACCATACGATGCTGGGAGAGCAGCTTGGGCTCCTCCCTTTAAGTAAGAGGCCCTGGGAACCTCCCCTGGTTTGAGACCACCCAGTGCTGCATGGTCCCAATCCCAGCCAGCTGTGGGACAGCAGCCACAGGTCCTCTCACTGCACTCATTGTGCTCTTATTGTATACAGAATATTAAGTGATTTAAGGATAGGAAGACATAGAGTTTCTACCCTCAACAGCTGGGGAGGCACCATGCAGAATCCATGGAATAAGTAGAAAGGGTATTTACAGAGCATCACATCAACCCAAAAGGATGAGTTAGAAAGTCCAACTGAAATAACATCAGCTGAGCGAAAAGCACGGTGCAGATGAGGATAGTCATGTGGGATGACTCAGAAGGACTGGCTAGAATTTGAGCCAGATTTGCAGTGAAAACATTTGACCAGGTAGTTTGAAAAATATATTAGAAAACAATCAATCAATGTCAAGCATGGTCCTTAGGAATGTGGGTCTGTGGGTCCTCTGAGGATGCTTTATTACTGGCAGAATAAAAACTATGTATTATGTAAGGATGTGTTCAAATGCTTTGTATTTTATTTTTTCTCAGTTTGGCAACCTCCACAAATAATGGTGCGCAGTAGAATTAAAGGGATTGGAAATTCTCTTCCTGGAACTCAGATCACACATACTGATTGAGTATTTGCATCAGATTCCTATTTAGTCATCGCCCCACTCGGCTGGTAAGACCATGGTGTGTCCAGCACGTCGCAGGGATCTTTGATCCCACCTCAAGTAAAACAGACTAATGCACATTTATTTTTGCCATTTTCATTATTGCTAAATGAAATGCCAGTGAACATTTCAATATAACCTCTAGAGAAAATAAACCACTTTCCTAACTGACATCAGTTCTGTCTCTTCGTAAAGTGGAACCACACATTTGGAAAGCTCCATCTCTACTAGGCCAAAGGCACATCTCTTCGCCTTACGCTATTTCAAAGCTTCGGTACACGAAGCTCCCGTCCTGGGTCTCCTCTGAAAGAAGCTGGTCTCCAGAGAGCAATACATGATAGGAAAAATGGAGCATAGCATACATATTGAGAAGGGTCTTACATTTTTCTGGGTTTTTTTTCCTCTTTGGTATAGTCATGTTGGTGCTCTTTTATTGAAGTAAACAACAAAAGACTGTTCCCTGTTGTCTTTATATTAACTATAAAACTGAAAGGCTAGCTCAACAGCAGAAGAGAAACATGTGTAAAAATCATAATAAAGGCAAAACAGGGCTAGAAACTGGACCAGATTGGCCATTTAGTAATTGAGGAAATATCATGGGGTCGATGCATTGAAGAACTAAGAAAACTGCTACCTAGAGATGATGGAGGTGCCAATGTTTCAACCATTTACTCATTCAAGACTGTGGAGAAGCTCCTCCAGGAGCTGGGCAGAGCAGTGAGCAACACATGAAAATCACTAGGGCTGGAGACGGACAATAAACCAGATGTTCTTTCTACCCCTGTGTCTTACAATATTCTGCATACAATAGGAGCACAACGAGTGCAGTTAGAGGGCCTGTGGCTGCCCTCCCACTTCAGCCAAGGGATTCAGATTGTGTGGCACTGTGTGGGCTCTGTCTAGTAGAGCTCCCCAGGGCCTCTAAATTAGAGGGAGAATCCCCAGTGTTGTGTGGCAGCCATCAGTGGCAGTAAAGGCACCTACAGCGTCAGAAACCAAATGAACAGTGGTGAAATGTACGGTGTGCTAGATAGTGCAAAGGAGAAAAATAGTTTAAAAAGGGACTTGGGGGAATTCCCTGGCAGTCCAGTGGTTAGGACTCCATGCTTTCACTGCTGAGGGCCAGGGTTTAATCCTGGTCAGGGAACATTAAAAAAAAAAAAAAGGACTTGGGATATTAAAGGGGTGTATAATTTTATCATTCATCATTTTATCATTCATCCTCTGCCATTCATCAACACAGAGGATATGGAAATACAACAGAAGAGTGAAGTACTATTAAGAATCTAGCCAAGAGCTAAACTCACCATCCATCTCTGTAGTTGATATTCTGTGTATTAAACAGCAGTTGGGTACGAGGTTCTGAGGCAGAAGTCCTGGCCCAAGCTATCACTTCAGGCCAGATAAAGTTGGGTGAATCCTCTAACCTCTTTCAACCACAAATTCATCATCTGCACAAAGGACAAAACATCTTCATGGCCATGGTCACAGAATGGTGTTACCTAATTAAATATTGAATCTACAAAGTCTTTGCTGATATAAGAGCTCTGGGAATGCCCGGCAAACACAGATTGCCAGGGATTTACCACCAGAACTTCTGATTCAGTAGATCAGAGATGGACCCAGAGTCTTATTCAGTGGTTCTCAATCTTGGATGAATGGGAGAATCTCCTGGAAAGTTCCTGAAAACTACAGACACCACAGGCCCATGTCAAATGAATTAAATCAGAATTTCTGGGGCACAGGCATAGGTATTTGAAAAAAACTCTCCAGGGTATTCAAATGTACAGACAGGTTGAAAATTGACAGTCTAGTGAAGTCCAGGCCACTGTGAGTGATTAAAATTACAAACCACTAAAAGGTCTTAGCAGCCTTTCTCTTAAATACCAGAGGCCTGGGACTCCCTGGTTTCACATGGAGTGAGTACTAAGTAGTTCCAGGGTGGGAATGTTGCCAGAGCTGCTCCAGGTCTTTTCTCAAAACCCTCAACCCCCATCTTTAGCAGGAGTTAACATAAACCTTTAAGTTAAAGGGTCCAGAAATAAGAAAGCAAGTTACAAACTAAAAAAACCCAGATGGAACAAACTGGGGCCAAGATGGCAACAAATCTGACTTCCAACAGAACCTGAGTCTCACTATATGCTAATGTGACTATATTAGCATGTTAAATGACACCCCCACCAGTGGCCAGGATTGGACATTAAGGACCAAAAAAGGATATAAAGGGGGTGGCACCACACTCCCTTGAAAAAGCCCTGCCCTTCCCTGGAAGACTGATGCACATGCCTACTCATCATTAGCCTCACTCCTCCTCCCTTTGTCTTTTTTTTTTTTACATCTTTATTGAAGAATAATTGCTTTACAATGGTGTGTTAGTTTCTGCTTTATAACAAAAAGAATCAGTTATACATATACATATGTTCCCATATCTCTTCCCTCTTCCATCTCCTTCCCTCCCACCCTCCCTATCACACCCCTCTAGGTGGTCACAAAGCACCGAGCTTATCTCCCTGTGCTATGTGGCTGCTTCCCACTAGCTATCTACCTTACGTTTGGTAGTGTATATATGTCCATGCCTCTCTCTCGCTTTGTCCCAGCTTACCCTTCCCCCTCCCCATATCCTCAAGTCCATTCTCTAGTAGGTCTGTGTCTTTATTCCGGTCTTACCCCTAGGTTCTTCATGACATTTTTGTTCATTAAATTCCATATATACCTGTTAGCATATGGTATTTGTCTTTCTCTTTCTGACTTACTTCATTCTGTATGACAGACTCTAGGTCCATCCACCTAATTACAAATAGCTCAATTTCGTTTATTTTTTATGGCTGAGTAATATTCCATTGTATATATGTGCCACATCTTCTTTATCCATTCATCCAATGATGGACACTTAGGTTGTTTCCATATCTGAGCTATTGTAAATAGAGCTTCAATGAACATTTTGGTACATGACTCTTTTTGAATTATGGTTTTCTCAGGGTATATGCCCAGTAGTGGGATTGCTGGGTCATATGGTAGTTCTATTTGTACTTTTTTAAGGAACCTCCATACTGTTCTCCATAGTGGCTGTACCAATTCACATTCCCACCAGCAGTGCAAGAGTGTTCCCTTTTCTCCACACCCTCTCCAGCATTTATTGTTTCTAGATTTTTTGATAATGGCCATTCTGACCGGTGTGAGATGATATCTCATTGTAGTTTTGATTTGCATTTCTCTAATGATTAATGATGTTGAGCATTCTTTCATGTGTTTGTTGGCAGTCTGTATATCTTCTTTGGAGAAATGTCTATTTAGGTCTTCTGCCCATTTTTGGATTGGGTTGTTTGTTCTATTATTATTGAGCTGCACGAGCTGCTTAAAAAATTTGGAGATTAATCCTTTGTCAGTTGCTTCATTTGCAAATATTTTCTCCCATTCTGAGAGTTGTCTTTTGGTCGTGTTTATGGTTTCCTTCGCTGTGCAAAAGATTTGAAGTTTCATTAGGTCCCATTTGTTTATTTTTGCTTTTATTTCCATTTCTCTAGGAGGTGGGTCAAAAAGAATCTTGCTGTGATTTATATCATAGAGTGTTCTGTCTATGTTTTCCTCTAAGAGTTTGATAGTTTCTAGCCTTACATTTAGTTCTTTAGTCCATTTTGAGCTTACTTTTCTGTATGGTGTTAGGGAGAGATCTAATCTCATGCTTTCACATGTACCTGTCCAGTTTTCCCAACACCACTTATTGAAGAGGCTGTCCTTTCTCCACTGTACATGCCTGCCTCCTTTATCAAAGATAAGATTACCATATGTGCATGGGATTATCTCTGGGCTTTCTATCCTGTTCCATTGTCCTATCTTTCTGTTTTTGTGCCAGTACCATACTGTCTTGATTACGGTAGCTTTGAAGTATAGTCTGAAGTCAGGGAGCCTGATTCCCCCAGCTCCATTTTTCGTTCTCAAGATTGCTTTGGCTATTTGGGGTCTTTTGTGTTTCCATACAAATTGTGAATTTTTTTGTTATAGTTCTGTGAAAAATGCCAGTGGTAGTTTGATAAGGATTGCATTGAATCTGTAGATTGCTTTGGGGAGTAGAGTCATTTTCACAATGTTGATTCTTCTAATCCAAGAACATGGTATGTGTTTCCATCTATTTGTATCATCTTTACTTTCTTTCATCAGTGTCCTATAATTTTCTTCATACAGGTCTTTTGTCTCCTTAAGTAGGTTTATTCCTAGATATTTTATTCATTTTGCTGCAATGGTAAGTGGGAGTGTTTTCTTGATTTCACTTTCAGATTTTTCATCATTAGTGTATAGGAATGCAAGAGATTTCTGTGCATTAATTTTATATCCTGCTACTTTACCAAATTCATTGATTAGCTCTAGTAGTTTTCTGATAGCATCTTTAGGATTCTCTATGTATAGTATCATGTCATCTGCAAACAATGACAGCTTTACTTCTTCTTTTCTGATTTGGATTCCTTATATTTCCTTTTCTTCTCTGATTGCTGTGACTAAAACTTCCAAAACTATGTTGAATAAGAGTGGGGAGAGTGGACCACCTTGTCTTGTTCCTGATCTTAGTGGAAATGCTTTCAGTTTTTCACCATGAGGATGATATGGGCTGTGGGTTTGTCATATATGGCCTTTATTATGTTGAGGAAAGTTCCCTCTATGCTTACTTTCTGCAGGGTTTTTATCATAAATGTGTGTTGAATTTTGTTGAAAGCTTTCTCTGCATCTATTGGGATGATCATATGGCTTTTCTCCTTCAGTTTGTTAATATGGTGTATCACCTTGATTGATTTGCGTATATTGAAGAATCCTTGCGTTCCTGGAATAAACCCCACTTGATCATGGGGGGGGGGGATTAATGTGCTGTTGGATTCTGTTTGCTAGTATCTTGTTGAGGATTTTTGCATCTATGTTCATCAGTGATATTAGCCTGTAGTTTTCTTTCTTTGCGACATCCTTGTCTGGTTTTGGTATCAGGGTGATGGTGGCCTCATAGAATGAGTTTGGGAGTCTTCCTCCCTCTGCTATAATTTGGAAGAGTTTGAGAAGGATAGGTGTTAGCTCTTCTCTATGTTTGATAGAGTTCGCCTGTGAAGCCATCTGGTCCTGGGCTTTTGTTTGTTGGAAGATTATTAATCACAGTTTCAATTTCAGTGCTTGTGGTTGGTCTGTTCATACTTTCTATTTATTCCTGATTCAGTCTTGGCACGTTGTGCATTTCTGAGGATTTGTCCATTTCTTCCAGTTTGTCCACTTTTTTGGCATAGAGTTGCTTGTAGTAATCTCTCATGATCTTTTTTTATCTCTGCAGTGTCAGTTGTTACTTCTCCTTTTTCATTTCTAATTCTATTGATTTGAGTCTTCCCTTTTTTTCTTGATGACTCTGGCTAATGGTTTATCAATTTTGTTTATCTTCTCAAAGAACCAGCTTTTAGTTTTATTGATCTTTGCTATCATTTCTTTCATTTCTTTTTCATTTATTTCTGATCTGATTTTTATGATTTCTTTCCTTCTGCTAACTTTGGAGGTTTTTGTTCTTCTTTCTCTAATTGCTTTAGGTGCAAAGTTAGGTTGTTAATTCGAGATGTTTCCTGTTTCTTAAGGTAGGATTGTATTGCTATAAACTTCCCTCTTAGAATGGATTTTGCTGCATCCATAGGTTTTGGGTCATCGTGTCTCCATAGTCATTTGTTTCTAGGTATTTTTTTGTTTCCCCTTTGATTTATTCAGTGATCACTTTGTTATTAAGTAGTGTATTGTTTAGCCTTCATGTGTTTGTATTTTTTACAGATCTTTGCCTGTAATTGATATCTTGTCTCATAGCGATGTGGTCAGAAAAGATACTTGATACCAATTCAATTTTCTTAAATTTACCAAGGCTTTATTTGTGACCAAAGATATGATCTATCCTGGAGAATGTTCCATGAGCACTTGAGAAAAATGTGTATTCTGTTGTTTTTGGATGGAATGTCCTATAAATATCAGCTAAGTCCACCTTGTTTAATGTATCATTTAAACCTTGTTTTTCCTTATTTATTTTCACTTTGGATGATCTTTCCAGTGGTGAAAGTGGGGTGTTAAAGTCCCCTACTATGAATGTTTTACTGTCGATTTCCCCTTTTATGGCTGTTATTATTTGCCTTATGTATTGAGGTGCTCCTATGTTGGGTGCATAAATATTTACAATTGTTATATCTTCTTCTTGGATCAATCCGTTTATCATTATATAGTGTCCTTCTTTGTCTCTTCTAATAGTCTTTATTTTAAAGTCTATTTTGTCTGATATGAGAACTGCTACTCCAGCTTTCTTTCGGTTTCCATTTGCTTGGAATATCTTTTTCCATTCCCTTATTTTCAGTCTGTATGTGTCTCTAGATCTGAAGTGGGTCTCTTGTAGACAGCATATATATGGGTCTTGTTTTTGTATCCATTCAGCCAATCTGTGTCTTTTAGTGGGAACGTTTAGTCCATTTACATTTAAGGTAATTATCGATATGTATATTCCTATTCCCATTTTCTTAATTGTTTTGGGCTCGTTATTGTAGGTCTTTTCCTTCTCATGTGTTTCTTGCCTAGAGAAGTTCCTTTAGCATTTGTTGTAAAGCTGGTTTGGTGGTGCTGAACTCTCTCAGCTTTTGCTTGTCTGTAAAGGTTTTAATTTCTCCATCAAATCTGAATGAGATCCTTACTTGGTAGAGTAATCTTGGTTGCAGGTTTTTCTCCTTCATCACTTTAAATATGTACTGCCAGTCCCTTCTGGCTTGCATAGTTTCTGTTGAAACGTCAGCTGTTAATCTTATGGGGATTCTCTTGTGTGTTATTTGTTGTTTTTCCCTTGCTGCTTTTAATATGTTTTCTTTGTATTTAATTTTTGACAGTTTGATTAATATGTGTCTTGGCATATTTCTCCTTGGATTTATCCCGTATGGGACTCTCTGTGCTTCCTCGACTTGATTGACTATTTCCTTTCTCATATTAGGGAAGTTTTCAACTATAATCTCTTCAAATATTCTCTCAGTCCCTTTCTTTTTCTCCTCTTCTTCTGAAACCCCTATAATTCAAATGTTGGTGCGTTTAATGTTGTCCCAGAAGTCTCTGAGACTGTCCTCAGTTCTTTTCATTCTTTTTTCTTTATTCTGCTCTGCAGTAGTTATTTTCACTATTTTATCTTCCAGGTCACTTATCCGTTCTTCTGCCTCAGTTTTTCTGCTATTGATCCCATCTAGAGTATTTTTAATTTCATTTATTGTGTTGCTCATTGTTGCTTGTTTCATCTTTAGTTCTTCTAGGTCCTTGTTAAATGTTTCTTGCATTTTGTCTATTCTATTTCCGAGATTTTGGATCATCTTTACTATCATTATTCTGAATTCTTTTTCAGGTAGACTGCCTATTTCCTCTTCATTTGTTAAGTCTGATGGGTTTTTATCTTGCTCCTTCATCTGCTGTGTGTTTTTCTGTCTTCTAATTTTGCTTATTGTACTGTGTTTGGGGTCTCCGTTTTGCAGGCTGCAGGTTCATAGTTCCCATTGTTTTTGGTGTCTGTCCCCAGTGGCTAACGTTGGGTTAGTGTGTAGTGTAGGCTTCCTGGTGGAGGGGACTAATGCCTGTGTTCTGGTGGATGAGGCTGGATCTTGTCTTTCTGGTGGGCAGGTCCACGTCTGGTGGTGTGTTTTGGGGTGTCTGTGGCCTTATTATGATTTTAGTCAGCCTCTTTGTTAATGGGTGGTGCTGTGTTCCTGTCTTGCTAGTTGTTTGGCATAGGGTGTCCAGCACTGTAGCTTGCTGGTCATTGAGTGAAGCTGGGTGCTGGTGTTGAGATGGAGATCTCTGGGAGATTTTCGTTGTTTGATATTATGTTGAGCTGGGAGGTCTTTGTGGACAAGTGTCCTGAAGTTGGCTCTCCCTCCTCAGAGGCACAGCACTGGCTCCTGGCTGGAGCACAAAGAGCCTTTCATCCACATGGCTCAGAATAAAAAGGAGAAATGTAGAAGGAAAGAAAGAAAGAAAGAAAGAAAGAAAGAAAGAAAGAAAGAAAGAAAGAAAGAAAGAAAGAAAGAAAGAAAGAAAGAAGGCCTGGAGGGAGGGAGGGTTGAAGAAAAGAAAGAAAGAAAGAAAGGAGGGAGGGAGGGAGGTAGGAAGGAAGGAAGAAATGAGGGAAGGAAGGAAAGAAAGAAACAAAGAAAGAAGATAAAATAAAATAAAGTAAGAAAATAAAATAAAGTTATTAAAATAAAAAATAATTATTAAGAAAAAAAATTTTTTAAGAAAAAAAAAAAAACGGACGGATTGAACCCTAGGACAAATGGTGGAAGCAAAGCTATACAGAGAAAATCTCACACAGAAGCGTACACACTCACAAAACGAGGAAAAGGAGAAAAAATAATAAATCTTGCTCTCAAAGTCCACCTCCTTAATTTGGGATGATTCGTTGTCTATTCATGTATTATTCCACAAGTGCAGGGTACATCAAGTTGATTGTGGAGCTTTAATCCTCTGCTTCTGTGGCTGCTGGGAGAGATTTCCCTTTCTCCTCTTTGTTCGCACAACTCCCGGGGCTCAGCTTTGGATTTGGCCCTGCCTCTTCGTGTAGGTCGCCGGAGGGTGTCTGTTCTTCGCTCAGACAGGACGGGGTTAAAGGAGCAGCTGCTTTGGGGACTGTGGTTCACTCAGGCTGCGGGGAGGGAGGGGTACAGAGTGCAGGGCGAGCCTGCGGCAGCAAAGGCCAGCATGACGTCGTACCACACTGAGGTGTGCCGTGCTGCGTTCTCCCGTGGAAGTTGTCCCTGGATCCTGGGACGCTGGCAGTGGCGGGCTGCACAGGCTCCCCAGAAGGGGAGGTGTGGATAGTGACCTGTGCTTGCACATAGGCTTCTTGGTGGCGGCAGCAGCAGCCTTAGCATCTTATGCCCGTCTCTGGTGTCCGCGCTTTTAGCCGCAGCTCGCGCCCATCTCTGGAGCTCCTTTAAGCAGCGCTCTTAATCCCCTGTCCTCACGCACCAAGAAACAAAGAGGGAAGAAAACGTCTCTTGCCTCTTTGGCAGGTCCAGACTTTTCCCCGGACTCCCTCCCGTCTAGCCGTGGTGCACTAACCCCCTGCAGGCTGTATTCACGCAGCCAACCCCAGTCCTCTCCCTGTGCTCCGACCAAAGCCCAAACCTCAGCTCCCAGCCCCACCCGACCCAGTGGGTGAGCAGACAAGCCTCTCGGGCTGATGAGTACCGGTCGGCACTGATCCTCTGTGCAGAAATCCGCTTTGTTCTCCACATTCCTGTTGCTGTGCTCTCCTCCGCGGCTCTGTAGATTCCCCCCTGCGCCACCCGCAGTCTCCGCCCATGAAGGGGCTTCCTAGTGTGTGGAAACCTTTCCTCCACAGCTCCCTCCCACTGGTGCAGGTCCCATCCCTATTCTTTTGTCTCTGTTTATTCTTTTTTCTTTTGCCCTACCCAGGTATGTGGGGGGTTTCTTGCCTTTTGGGAGGTCTGAGGTCTTCTGCCAGCGTTCAGTAGGTGTTCTGTAGGAATTGTTCCACGTGTAGATGTATTTCTGGTGTATCTGTGGGGAGGAAGGTGATCTCCGCGTCTTACTCTTCCGCCAACTTCCCCTCCAGCCCTCCCTTTGTCTTTACTGTTTAAAACTAAATCCATCTCACCAGGTGGGGGAGAGGTTGAGCTGGGAACTCAGTTCCCGCTTCTCCATTCTTTGGCCACTGAATAAATCTTGTGCTGCATCCATCTCAGCTTGGTTTTGTTATTCAGCTGCTCGAACCCCAACAGAAAAAGAACTGTCCTCCTGCTGGGCCACAGAGCTTGGTTTGGGCTAGGGCCAGAAAAGGGTCCATACGACTTAATTCAATAATAGGAAGTGACATCCTTTATGTGTATCCTAATCCCTCATGCCTCTGTGTCACAACAGTGCAATAGGAAATACACACGGTGCATAAGTCTCTAAACGTGAAGATTGGCTTGTCATCTTTGATTTAAAAGCACAGTAAACACTGAAGTGCTTCAGCTCTGAAAACAATCCCCAATTAAAGTGTCCTGGAATCCAAGGTGTCAAGGGCAACTTGCTGATGGAATATAGGCACAACCTATTGTCTACAATACTGACCAAAAAGACTTGTTTGCAAACAGGAGTGTTTTCTTAAAAAAAAAAAAAAATGCAGAAGAAAGATGGTAAAACTAGGTCAGATTATTGTGTAAAGTTTTCTACTTAGATACAAATACCACATGATGAGATTTTGTCCCCTTACAAACCATTTCTGTATCTTGAAATTATCGCAGATCTTTCCCTTTTTATTTCATTTATTTTGTAATCTTTGCCAGATACTTCTAAGTGGAAAAATGTGGAAATACAACAGGGAATGTAAAAGAAGGAAAAAAATGATACCAGATTCCAGTACTGAGAAGCATTTTTTCTGTGAGTTGTGAAACTAGGGGTGAGTGAAGGGGTGACAGTGGGTGGTGGGTCGGTCTGGGAAAGGCAAGATGGTGCCACTGTCAGCTCAGCGAGTGAGCTGTACCATGTCCTCACCAAGCTGACCATCTGCTCACCAAAACTTGTTTTTCTAATTATCTACAGTGTAAACAAGAAGCCCCAAAGCTCAAACAATTACCTCGTGGGACCAGGTGATCCTTGGAGTCTTTTGTACAGCTTAAATGTAACCTCTTTCAACTCTTGGAATCTAGTCTTGAACTCTCTCATTTTCCCTTTGTAATTACTGCATTAAATAAGTAAGAGAGAGATTTTAATCTTGGCATCTCAGTTCTGTGAAACCTTATTTATGACCCCAGACCAGTTCCCTTTTTACATTTTAAAAAGTGAGATAAGAAACATCTGATCCTTTGCAAAGAAGGACAAGGATTCCATTTGGTTGTTTAAGAGCTGGTTTAAAAGGCCCCTCATAACGCATTTTCAATAAAATATTTATAAATAAAAACAGCTGATTTCTATTTTTCAGAAAACAGAAAAGAAAAATAAAACCCATCATGTTTAGAAAGAAAACATGAAAACTCCTCAGTTTCATTAAGACTCCAAGGCTAACCTCATTATTTAGAATACCTTCTTACAATGTTCGAAGCAGCTCACATAGTAAACTATGCCACTTGCATGAGGCATCTCTACATCCATTAATTTTGGCTTATGCTGCTCTTAAAAGCTATCCAAGTTATTATCTTGTGAGCCCACATTTCTTCATTTCTGACCATTGCCCTATTATTCTTTCCCACTTAGAAGCTCAAGAAATGATTGTCCCTAGCATGTAAGTACACATTAACATACTGTGTTAAGTTTCTCTTTGCTTATTTTCTTCCCTCCTTCTACTGATTCAATAAATCCATCAAGTGAGTCAGAGTTAGCTGACTGCAGTTTGTAGATTTGCATGAAAATTGATGCCAAGATTTAGAAAACTCTATGAAAGATTGCTTTGGGGACAAATAATTTGATTTCTTAATTTCTTAGATGAAAATTGGTTTTCCCTCTTAAGCTGCATCAGACAAGTACAAATTAAATAAATTTACCTCAAGTATATGATGATTTCTGAGGTAATCATTGTTGTTGCTATTTTGTATAATTTTGAATCATCCTTAATAATGTCATTTCCTTGTTTTCTTAGAGTCAGACTTAGGGTTCAGTACCTTTTCATTTGGAGCTCTTTGATAGGACTTAGAACATCATATACACTCAGAAGACACTTGACAAATCTATATTGATTAAATGGTTATCTCTTTAGCTACTTTCAAGCCTGTTTATTACTTTTCTGTCACTCTTCACACTGCCCTCACGAGGCAGGCAGGGCAAGAATGATGATCTCCATGACCACAGAGGCAGAGAACCAACCCCAAGCCTCCTAATAACACATCCCCAACCTTTCCTCTTCCCATCGCCCTCCATCCTCCTTGGTGGTTCTCAGCTGCAGGCAACCTTGCCCCCACCTCTGCCTCAGGAGGAAATTGTCTGGAGATAGTTTTGGTTGTCACTATAGAGGGGGTTCTATTTGCATCTAGTGGGTAGAGATCAGCTATGCTTCTAAACAGCCCACAATGTATAGGACAACACCCTAAGCAAAGAATTGTCTGGTGCCAATGCCAATAGGGTTGCTGTTAAGAAATTCTGCTTGACCTGTGCCTGAAGAACCTTCGATGGTTTTCAAAGCTGATGATACCTAAGGAGCTCAGCTCCTATGCTGGGCTGGAGGGCTGTCTGGTTATAGACGCAAGATCCCAGGGGCAACTGAGGGTCTGCATCTTTCCTGGAGGTCTAAAGTCACCTGGAAATGATTTAATTTCAATTTTTAAGTATATATATTTTGAATTACAAAAGGATACATGCTCTATACATACATCTTTTGTCAATGACCATCTTTGGCCAAAGGCCACCAGGAACAGAACTGTAGTGAAACAGAGGTAGACTGTCTGCAGCCAGGGAGGCCTCTGGGAAGCATTGCAGGAGCATGCTTCAGGGCTTGTTATAGAATTAAGCAGTGTTAGGTGATACAGGGTAGGGTTCAAGAACATGTAGGTTTGCCGTGGATTGATGCTGCCAGGATGTGGAAGAAGGGAAGTTCTTTGATTGGGTATCTTAATAGTTTTTATTTGGGAAGGAGCAGAGTGGGCTAATGTTATAATTGGCAAAGAAGCCACAGTCCCTTTGTTTGACTGTTTGTGGTTTGCACAGTGTTTTTGTTTTTGTCTGTGCTCAGACATGTTTAGAGAATGGTCTTTTGTTTGTCTTGCTGCATCATGGTCACAGATGAAAGTATGAAATGGTTTATGTTCCTTAGTAGAAAACTAAGGTCCAGCTATTAGAGCCAGCTCAGATCCCAACTGACAGGTGTTAGGGGTTGTATTTTCTTTCTCACTTGTGAAAATACACAATGATAAACAACAAACAAACAAATAAACCAGAAATATCTGTAATCTCACCATTCTGAGATAAGCACATTTTTTGTTATAGATCCTCTCAATACTTTCCCCACACTGCTAAATTCAGCTAACTTTTGCATCTCTATTCATAATATTCATAATTCTTGAACTATAATTGTATTGTCCCTTTTCATTTTGGGCCAACTAGCCTTCCAGAAGGATTGGAAAGCTTTCTTTCATTTTCAATTCTCTGAAACAGTCTTTACAAAATGCAGGTTATCTGTTGCTGTAGATTCATTACAGCTTCCTTCCCAAACAATTTCTTTCTATCTTCCCACCCCGCCATCACTCTCACTAACAGAAGAATTGATTACTTTGTTAATTTCTTTAATGGTTACTGATTTTTTCAGGTTTTTTATTTCTCCTTGAGACTATTTTAATAATTGGTATTTTTATAAGATACTGTCTGTTTTAAAAAATGAATTAGAATGTATGTTGCATTTAATATTCTCTTACGAGTTTTAAAACTTTCTACTGTTTCCATAATTATGTTCCCCCTTTTTTTCTGGTAATGTTTATTTGTACATATTCACACTATTTTTTTTATTTGTATTGTTAGAGATTTGTGTATTTTACTAGATTTTTCCAAAAGATAGCTTTTGATGTTCTTAATACTTTCTTTTTTTCTTGTTTATCAATATTCACTCTCTTCTTTATTTTCCCTTTCTTCTACATTCTATAGTTGTTGTTTTTTTCTAGGTGCTTGGTTCATGCATTTATTTTCAATTTTTCTTATTTAAAAAACTGATACATGTACCACTTTATCTGCTTCCTTTAAATTTTTATGTAAATTAATTTTATTAACATCTTGTTCTAAATATTTGATTTTGTGATTCCTCTTTATATCATGAGTAAGTTAAGATTTGGATTAAAAATTTTCTAACATATGAGATTTTTTAAATGATATTTTTATTTGATGTGTAATTTAATCAATTTATGGTTTGAGAATCTGGGCTGTATGATGTTGAATCTTTGAAATTTGTTGATATCTTTTGTGTCCTAGAATGTGGTCAGTTCTATAAATGCATCTATTAGCTCAAGCTTGTTAGTTTTTCTTGTTCCAATTTTAAGTTCTTGCTAATTTTTTCTCTGCATAATCTATTGCTATCTGATTGAGATGTGTCAAAATCCCTTACTATTATTATGGATTCCTCTCTCGTAGTCTTGATTTCAGTGCCTCTGTATTCTGGATGAATTCACTAAATTCCTCAAGTCATTAAGTACTTAAAGCATTAAGTAATTTTCTAAATCATTCAACTATTTCTTGTCTATCATATGTGCAGTCTATTGTATTTTTATTTCATATGTATTACTTTTTATCTCTAAGATTTCTGCACTTAATTTATGTTTATTGTCTTGTTATTTCTTATTCTTATCCTCGATATCTTATTCTTCCTTATTTCCCATCTTTTGAGTTTCTAAACACATTTCTATTAATATTTTATCAGACTATTTGTTGGGTAGCACCCTACTGGGCCTGTATTTGCCCAGCTTTAAGACCAAAGAAAGAGCCCAGGGTCAGCAACAGAGACATCAATGGTTTAATGGATGGGGGAGCTTACACGTCTGAAACAAGGTCCTGGAGCGACACCCCCCCATGTGCTGCTGAGGTGAGGGCAGGACATGGCTGTTGCAGGCTTCACTCCAAGGGGCAGGGGGAGGTTACCAGTTATAGGGGGAACTGATGTCAGATTGACTCATTGTATACCAGGGAAAGCAGTAGAGGAGCCCACCCCTCACTGCCCCTTTGATAAGAACAATCACACAGGAAGCTCAGTCTTGTGAGTAGGGTGTAGGTGAAGCAGGCACTGGTCAGGCAGGGAATGTACAGAGAGCAAGAGAACAGCCACCTTGAGTGTCCTGACCATACACTATTCTATATGATTAGCTTCATCTTGGATAAATTCATATCCCAGTCATTGATTTCTCTTTCTTTACTTCATTTTACAAGCAAACATTTTTAGTTGCAGTCACTCTGTAGGAGTCAATTTTCTATTAAGCACCACTCTTGCTTCCCACCTTCCAGACCCAGGCCCAGCAGCCCCACTCATCTGTTTGCATTTATGATCAATTTCTGGTCAATGGAGCTGTGTCATTTTTTAAGCCCAACCATGTTCTCTTGGTCTCTCTTTATATATTTTATCTATTGGTGCTATATTTCTGTGTAGAGGATGTCTCTGTGTGTGTGTGTTTGGACATGAACTACCTTGTCATCCTGACCAGACTTCTCCCTTACAGCCCCTCCCAACCCCTGTCTTCCAAAAGGAGGTTTTCCAAACTATTACTCTTCAGACAGCCATTAAATACTATCACTTAGCACATTATTCTCCTCTTGTGCTTAGAACCAAATTCTACATGCCAAGTATGCAAAAAAAAAAAAAAAAAAAAAACACAGTCCCTGACCTTAAGAGATTTACATCTAGTCACGGAGATAGGTCAGAATAGTACGTGGGGGTATTGAGGATTAATGAAAACAGCCTAAATCTAGAACACACTAGGCATTCAATACTTGTTTCTTACATTTCTACTTCTTTGTCCATGAAAAAAAGATAAGGAGGCAAGTGAAATAATAGAAATATCATAAACGTTTGAGCATAATGGATAAAGATTAAATGCTCAGCTTTGCTTACTACTTTAAAGACCCTGGACAAATAATTTCAACTCTTAATACTTCAATACTTTTATCTCTAAAATAGAAATAATATTTGTCACTATGTTAGATTTTGTAGCTGCAAATTTGAAGAAAGGACTTTGCCTCTTCTCTCATGAAGCTTTCAGTTATTGTAAAAGACAATTGAATAAGTAGCTCCAAGTGCTCTGAGGTCTGACGGAGAAGGGCTGCAGGAATTGATAAAGAGACTCCTAACTTGTGTGAGGAGTCTGTGAAGGCCAGAGTCAAGGAGGAAACAGTATTTTAGCTGAGACCTGGAGGATGGGCTATTCAGGGAAAGGGCATTGGCAGGTGGAAGCAAGAACGTGTGTGGATCCTCTGGGTCAGGAAGAAGTAAGGTATGTTTGAAAATCTGAAAGAAGCCCAGTGTGTCTGCAGGATAGAGCATGAAGGGAAGGGGTTCAGATGAGGCCCCCAGGCCCTGAGGCTTTTGTGTGTGTGTGTGTGTGTGTGTGTGTGTGTGTGTGTGTGTGTAGTGTGTGCGTTTTAGCATAATGGAAAGCGATAGAAGATTTCTAACCAGGTGAATGTCATGCTCATATTTGTGAGTCCAGTTATGGTGGATGAAGTGAAAAGATCTTGGAGAGGAAGTGGGAGATCAACTGGGAGGCAATTACAGTAGCCAGGGAATAGATGACTGTGGCTGAGGCCAGAACCAGTGAATTGAATGGAGAGACTTGGAAGACATGAGATATTGAAGAGGCCAAGTCACATGGACTTGTTCAGTAGAAGTGAGAGTTGAGTGAAATAATGCAAGTGAAATGTCTCTGCCAGGGATCCATTTCCACCTGGTATGTTGAATGCCTCTTTGTTTGTGGGCTGCTCAGTATTGCCTTCTCCACAGTAAGAAGCTTAGATTCTTAGCTTCATGTACATAGGAGAAAAACAAGAGATAAATAATTAGTAGGAAGATAGCAGATCTCTTGAGCTAAACAGAAGTTTTTATGGCCTAAACTGTTTCATAAATTATGGTCAAGTCCAACCTTCATGACTAGAGTTTCTGCTCCTTTCCCTCCATTCTTCCACATCATAAATTTATGGGCTGAGCTCATAAAAAAAGAGCATTGAAAGTTGTCCCATACATATGCTTTCCTTGTGGATGACAAAGGACATATCTTTAATATACCTTTATTTATTCCATTTGTTTATTTAATATTCTGGGCTCAAAAGAAGTGTAATTCATTTAATTATTTCCCATTCAATGTCAAGGACACCATGTTTATTAAACAGTAATTTCTAAACCCCTGCCACCCACCTGATCCAGAGGATCCAAGTGGGGAAAGTGAGAGGTCTCTTGGTGCAGTGATTTCATGTCACTCTGCTTCTTCTATAGAATGTTCTGAAGGTCTTTTTTCCTTCTTCTTCAATCACCTTTTTCCTGGGTTGAAAGGATGGGAAAAGATGGTAGTTCAGTAGGCAAAAAGCACCACTTAGGTTCATGTCTTTCTTCCCTAGTCAAGTGTCATCCAGCAGTAATCATCTAGCAGTGTTGCCCCATGCAGCTCAGGATCCAGGACAGTGGTGAAGAGTGGAGATCACTCCTTTAGAGAAATGGCATCATTCTGGCAGGTTCCACAGGAATATGATTGGGGGTTTTCTATGAAGCCAGCGGTTCTACACTTTGAAGAACATCAAGGCCAATACCATTTCTGCCTTCTAGAATGAGAGATTTTGGAGACTGAATTCAGGATTTTTTTTCAAATACCAGAGTGAATATATAACTATATTCATCAGGAAACTCCTTACTTTGCTCACAGATGCTCCTACAATCTGTCTTCTAAGGAGAACCCTGGTGGAACTATCAATGTTCTCCGGGTAATTGGAGTTTCTTTATAGTATGTGCTTGCAATTGGTACTTAGACTCCCATCTAAGAGAATAACTTCAAATGTCTTCTACTGTGCGCCCACTGGAAATAAAGATGAGAGAAACTATATAGGGAAGTTATATGAACCAGAAATTCTCAAGAGATCAGTCTTTCAGAATATATATTAGTGCCTTTCCTTTGCCTTTGTCCCACTTATTTGAAAATTATTGTGTTTTGTAGGACATATTATTGCTGGAATTATAAACTCTGGGGGAAGAGAGGAAAAAGTGTGAGATTTCTAAAATGAAGAGTTAAGCTGTCCATTTACTTTTCTGAGGATCCACTTATTTCTCTAAGTTCTAACCTTGGCTCAAATTAGGCTATTTGAATGCAGAATACTTTATCCACTGCAAGTTTTGCCTTAATAGTATTCTTTTAGCTTTTAGCAAAATTTGCTACAAGAAACAAACAGATGGCATGCACTTTTTAAAAAAATTTTATTTTTTTTAAATTTAATTTTATTTATTTTTTTATACAGCAGGTTCTTATTAGTTATCCATTTTATACATATTAGTGTATACATGTCAATCCCAATCTCCCAATTCATCACACCACCACCACCACCCCTCCACTTTCCCCCCATGGTGTCCATACGTTTGTTATCTACATCTGTGTCTCTATTTCTGCCCTGCAAACTGGTTCATCTGTACCATTATTTTAGGTTCCACATATATGTGTTAATATATGATATTTCTTTTTCTCTTTCTGACATACTTCACTCTGTATGACAGTCTCTAGATCATCCACATCTCTGCAAATCACACAATTTCGTTTCCTGTTATGGCTGAGTAATATTCCATTGTATATATGTACCACATTTTCTTCATCCATTGGTCTGTTGATGGGCATTTAGGTTGCTTCCATGACTTCACTATTGTAAATAGCGCTGCAATGAACATTGGGGTGCGTGTCTTTTTGAATTATGGTTTTCTCTGGGTATATGCCCAGTAGTGGGATGGTTGGGTCATATGATAATTCTATTTTTAGTTTTTTAAGGAACCTCCATACTGTTATCCGTAGTGGCTGTATCAATTTACATTCCCACCAACAGTGCAAGAGGGTTCCCTTTTCTCCACACCCTCTCCAGCATTTGTTGTTTGTAGATTTTCTGATGATGCCCATTCTAACCAGTGTGAGGTGATACCTCATTGTAGTTTTGATTTGCATTTCTCTAATGATCAGTGACGTTGAGCAGCTTTTCATGTGCTTCTTGGCCAACTGTATGTCTTCTTTGGAGAAATGTCTATTTAGGTCTTCTGCCCATTTTTCGATTGGGTTGTTTGTTTTTTTAATATTGAGCTGCAGGAGTTGTTTATATATTTTGGAGATTAAGCCTTTGTCTGTTGATTTGTCTGCAAATACTTTCTCCCATTTTGAGCATTGTCTTTTCATCTTCTTTGTAGTTTCCTTTTCTATGCAAAAGATTTTAAGTTTCATTAGGTCCCATTTGTTTATTTTTGTTTTTACTTCCATTATTCTAGGAGGTGGATCAAAAAAGATCTTGCTGTGATTTATGTCAAAGAGTGTTTTTCCTATGTTTTCCTCTAAGAGTTTTACAGTGTCCAAACTTACATTTAGGTCTCTAAACCATTTTGAGTTTATTTTTGTGTATGGTGTTATGGAGTGTTCTAATTTCATTCTTTTACATGTAGCTGTCCAGTTTTCCCAGCACCACTTATTGAAGAGACTGTCTTTTCTCCATTGTATATCCTTGCCTCCTTCATCATAGATAAGTTGACCATAGGTGTGTGGGTTTATTTCTGGGTTTTCTATCTTGTTCCATTGATCTATATTTCTGTTTTTGTGCCAGTACCATATTCTCTTGATTACTGTAGCTTTGTAGTATAATCTGAAGTCAGGGAGTCTGATTCCTCCAGCTCTGTTTTTTTTCCCTCAAGACTTCTTTGGCTCTTCAGGGGCTTTTGTGTCTCCATACAAATTTTAAGATGTTTTGTTCTAGTTCTGTAAAAAATGCCATTGGTAATTTGACAGGAATTGCATTGAATCTGTAGATTGTTTGGGGTAGTATAGTCATTTTCACAATATTGATTGTTCCAATCCAAGAACGTGGTATCTCTCCATCTGTTTGTATCATCTTTAATTTCTTTCATCAGTGTCTTATAGTTTTCTGCATACAGGTCTTTGTCTCCCTAGGTAGGTTTATTCCTGGGTGTTTTATTCTTTTTGTTGCAGTGGTAAATGGGAGTGTTTCCTTAATTTCTCTTTCTGATTTTTCATCATGAGTGTATAGGAATGCAAGAGATTTCTGTGCATTAATTTTGTATCCTGCAACTTTACCAAATTCACTGATTAGCTCTAGTAGCTTTCTGGTGGGATATTTAGGATTCTCTATGTGTAGTATCATGTCATCTGCAAACAGTGACAGTTTTACTTCTTTTCCAATTTGTATCCCTTTTATTTCTTTCTCTTCTCTGATTGCCGTGGATAGGATTTCCAAAACTATGTTGAATAATAGTGGCAAGAGTGGACATCCTTGTCTTGTTCCTGACCTTAGAGGAAGTGCTTTTAGTTTTTCACCATTGAGAATGATGTTTGCTGTGGGTTTGTCATATATGGCCCCTTTATTATGTTGAGGTAGGTTTCCTCTATGCCCACTTTCTGCAGAGTTTTTATTATAAGTGATGTTCAATTTTGTCAAAAGCTTTTTCTTCATCTATTGAGATTATCATATGGTTTTTATTCTTCAATTTGTTAATATGGTGTATCACATTGATTGATTTGTGTATATTGAAGAATCCTTGCATCCCTGGGATAAATCCCACTTGATCATGGTGTATGATCCTTTTAACATGTTGTTGGAATCTGTTTGCTAGTATTTTGTTGAGGATTTTTGCATCTATATTTTCAGTGATATTGGTATGTAGTTTCCTTTTTTGTAGTATCTTTGTCTGGTTTTGGTATCAGGGTGATAGCGGCCTCATAGAATGAGTTTGGGAGTGTGCCTTCCCCCACAATTTTTTGGAAGAGTTTGAGAAGGATGGGTGTTAGCTCTTCTATAAATGTTTGATAGAATTCACCTGTGAAGCCATCTGGTCCTGGACTTTTGTTTGTTGGAAGATTTTTAATCACATTTTCAATTTCATTACTTGTGATTGGTCTGTTCATATTTTCTATTCCTTCCTGGTTCAGTCCTGGAAGTTTATACCTTTCTAAGAATTTGTCCGTTTCTTCCAGGTTGTCCATTTTATTGGCATAGAGTTGCTTGTAGTAGTCTTTTAGGATGCTTTGTATTTCTGCGGTGTCTGTTGTAACTTCTCCTTTTTCATTTCTAATTTTATTGATTTGAATCCTCTCTCTCTTTTTCTTGATGAGTCTGGCTAATGATTTATCAATTTTGTTTATCTTCTCAAAGAACCAGCTTTTAGTTTTATTGATCTTTGCTATTGTTTTCTTTGTTTCTATTTCATTTATTTCTGCTCTGACCTTTATGATTTCTCTCCTTCTGCTAACTTTGCGTTTTGTTTGTTCTACTTTCTCTAGTTCCTTTAGGTGTAATGTTAGATTGTTTATTTGAGATTCTTCTTGTTTCTTGAGGTAGGCTTGTATTGCTATAGACTTGCCTCTTAGAATTGCTTTTGCTGCATCCCATAGGTTTTGGATCATCGTGTTTTCATTGTAATTTGTCTCTAGGTATTTTTTGATTTCCTCTTTGATTTCTTCAGTGATCTCTTGGTTATTTAGTAACGTATTGTTATCTTCCATATGTTTGTGTTTTTTACTCTTTTTTCCCCATAATTGATTTCTAATCTCATAGTGTTGTGACCCAAAAAGATGCTTGATATGATTTAAATTTTCTTAAATTTACTGAGGCTTGATTTATGACCCAAGATGTGATCTATCCTGGAGATAGTCCACTTGAGAAGAAAGTGTACTCTGATGTTTTTTGATGGAATGTCCTATAAATATCAATGAAATCTATCTGGTCTGTTGTGTCATTTTAATTTTGCATTTCCTTATAAATTTTCTGTCATAATGATCTGTCCATTGGTGTAAGTGAGGAGTTAATATCCCCCATTATTACCGTGTTATTGTCGATTTCCTCTTTTATAGCTGTTAGCAGTTGCCTTATGTATTGAGGTGCTCCTATGTTGGGTGCATATATATTTATAATTGTTATATCTTTTTCTTGGATTGATCCCTTGATCATTATGTACTGTCCTTCATTGTCTCTTGTAACATTATTTGTTTTTTTGTTTGTTTTTGTGGTACACAGGCCTCTCACTGTTGTGGCCTCTCCTGTTGTGGAGCAACAGGCTCCAGACGTGCAGGCTCAGCGGCCATGGCTCACGGGTGCAGCCACTCTGCAGCATGTGGGATCCTCCCGGACCAGGGCATGAACCCACGTCCCCTGCATCAGCAGGTGGACTCTCAACCACTGCACCACCAGGTAAGCCCCATTCTTTGTTTTAAAGTCTATCTTTTCTGATATGAGTATTGCTACTCCAGCTTTCTTTTGATTTCCATTCGCATGCAATATCTCTTTCCATCCCCTCACTTTCAGTCTGTATGTGTCCCTAGGTCTAAAGTGGGTCTCTTGTAGACAGCATATATATAGGTCTTCTTTTGTATCCATTCAGCAATCCTGTGTCTTTTCGTTGGAGCATTTAATCCATTCATGTTTAAGGTAATGATCAATATGTATTTTCCTATTACCATTTTGTTAATTTTTATGGGTTTGTTTTTGTAGGTCCTTTTCTTCTCTGTGTTTCCCACTTAGAGAGTTCCTTTAGCATTTGTTGTAGACCTGGTTTGGTGGTGCTGAATTCTCTTAGCTTTTTCCTGGCTGTAAAGTTTTGATTTCTCTGTAGAATCTGAATGAGATCCTTGCTGGGTAGAGTAATCTTGGTTGTAGGTTCTTCCCTTTCACCACTTTAAATATATCATGCCATTCCCTTCTGGCTTGTAGAATTTCTGCTGAGGAATCAGCTCTTAACCTTATGGGAGTTCCCTTATATGTTATTTGCCATTTTTCCCTTGTTGCTTTCAATATTTTTTCTTTGTCTTTAATTTTTCTCAAGTTGATTCCTATGTATCTCGGTGTGTTTCTTCTTGGGTTTATCCTGCTTGGGACTCTCTGTGCTTCCTGGGCTTGGGTGGCTATATCTTTTCCCATGTTAGGGAAGTTTTCCACTATAATGTCTTCAAATATTTTCTCAGGTCCTTTCTCTCTTCTCCTCTGGGACCCCTATAATGTGAATGCTGTTGCATTTAATGTTGTCCCAGAAGTCTCTTAGGCTGCCTTCACTTCTTTTCATTCTTTTTTCTGTATTCTGTTCCATGGCAGTGAATTCCACCATTCTGTCTTCCAGGTCACTTATCCATTCTTCTGCCTCAGTTATTCTGCTATCAATTCCTTCTAGTGTATTTTTCATTTCAGTTACTGTATTATTCATCTCTGTTTGTTTGTTCTTTAATTCTTCTAGGTGTTTGTTCTTTAATTCTTCTAGGTCTTTGTTAAATATTTCTTGCATCTTCTCGTTCTTTGCCTCCATTCTTTTTCCGAGGTCCTGGATCATCTTCACTATCATTATTCTGAATTCTTTTTCTGAATTGTTGCCTATCTCCACTTCATTTAGTTGTTTTTCTGGGGTTTCATCTTGTTCCTTCATCTGGTACATACCCCTCTGCCTTTTCATCTTGTCTGTCTTTCTGTGAATGTGGTCTTTGTTCCACAGGCTGCAGGATTGTAGTTCTTCTTGCTTCTGCTGTTTGCCCTCTGGTGGATGAGGCTACTTAAGATGCTTGTGCAAGTTTCCTGATGGGAGGGACTGGTGGTGGGTAGAGCTGGGTGTTGCTTTGGTGAACAGAGCTCCGTAAAACTTTAATCCACTTGTCTGCTGATGGGTTGGGCTGGTTTCCCTCCCTGTTGGTTGTTTGGCCTGAGGTGACCCAACACTGGAGCCCGCTTAGCTCTTTGGTGGGGCTAATGGTAGACTCTGGGAGGACCCACACCAAAGAACACTTCCCTGAACTTCTGCTGTCAGTGTCCTTGTCCTCACAGTGAGCCACAGCTACCCCCTGCCTCTGCAGGAGACTTTCCAACACTAGCAGGTAGGTTTGGTTCAGTCTCCCATGGGGTCACTGCTCCTTCCCCTGGGTCCTGATGCACACACTACTTTCTGTATGCCTCCATGAGTGGAGTCTCTGTTTCCCCCAGTCCTATCAAAGTCCTGCAATCAAATCCTGCTAGCCTTCAAATTCTGATTCTCTAGGAATTTCTTCTACTGTTGCCAGACCCCTAGGTTGGGAAGCCTGATGTGGGGCTTAGAACCTTCACTCCAGTCAGTGCACGTCTGTGGTATAAGTGTTCTCAAGTTTGTGAGTCACCCACCCAGCAGTTATGGGATTTGATTTTATTGTGATTGCACCCTCCTACCATCTCATGTGGCTTCTCTTTTGTCTTTGGATGTGGGGTATCTTTTTTAGTGAGTTCAAGTGTCTTCCTCTTGATGATTGTTCAGCAGTGCTCTTGCAAGAGGGAATGAGCACATCTCCTTCTACTCTGCCATCTTGAACCAACCTATCATTTACTTTTTAATTTGCTATAAAGAAAGATGAGGATTGTTTATTACATCACTTAATGCTTTCTGGACAAATTCTTATGTGAGAAATTTCTTCTAGCATCTAGAATTTTTTTTTCTTTTTTCTAAAACTGATTTGACTCCTCCTTTCCAAAATGAGAGTAACGTAAATTGTGGTGTCCTTTTTGCCTTGGTTAGAAACAAGTTTATAGGAAAATTTTTAGCTTACACTTTTGAAGTAGTATATGTGCAATCTCGCTTTTTATTTGTTTATGAATTTGTGTTTCTATTTTACTAATCTTTTGTTGATTGCCCTTTTTGTAAGGCAACTCAAAATTTTGTTTGAAAGAGAAAAATAGGTATATTCAATACATTGATAGATGTTATGTTACACAGCTCCTACAACCAAGGATTTCAGCAGCCCTTTAGATGGAAGCAGTCTTGGACTAATTCATCTCCCATTCTAGGTGAAATGCTTGACCAGAATTTGCACCTTATCCATAATCCCCTGAAAACTACACTAAAAGGACCAAAATCTTCTAAATTTCCTCTTGAATAGATCTAACTTCAAGAGGCTGTGAAGGACTCCAGGAAGTTTGATGAGAAGATCTCAACCCTAGACACGAATTATTCAAGATGGACCTGCTCAACAAACCTATAAGTATGAAGTTTTAAAAACATTGGTGGTGGCCTGTTCCAATCACCCTTAATGTTAAGTAGTGTTTTGCCTAAATTCTTATACTCCATTTCAATAGAATTTCTTTGTGTTCAGGCCACATCTAGTTGACATTCTGGACAAATATTCTTTTTGATAAGTTTTGGAGCACATTTACTCCCAGACTTTACTGTGATATAACTGACATATAACATTGTTTAAGTTTAAGATACATAACATGATGATTTGATATGTGTATATACCGTGAAATGATTACCACTAAGGTTAAGGTTAGTTAACACACCTATAACATCATGTAGTTATGATTTTGTGTGTGTGTGTGTGTGTGTGTTTGTGTGATGAGAACTCTTTTATGATCTACTTTCTTAGGAACTTTCAAGTGTACAATACATTATTGTTAACTATAGTCACCATGCTGCGTATTACATTCCCAGATCATATTCATCTTATAACTAGAAGTTTATATCCTTTGACTACCTTCACCAGTTTCTCCTGCTGTGAGTGGCTTAAGATAGGAGCCCAGTTTTATTTTTCTGCATGTGAATATCCAGTTTTCCCAGCACCATTTATTGAAAAACTGTCTTTTCCCCACTGGGTATTCTTGGCTCTCTCATCAAATATTAGTTGACCCTGTGTGCATGGGTTTATTTCTGGGTTCTTTATTCTATTGCATTGATCTATATGTCTGTTCTTATGCCAGTACCATGCTGTTTTGATTACTATAGGCTTATATATAGATTGAAATCTGGAAATGTGATGCCTCCAGCTTTGTTCTTCCTTCTCAAGTTTGCTTTGGCTATTCTAAGTCTTTTGTGTTCCATAAAAATTTTAGAATTGTTTTTTCTATTTCTGTAAAAAGAAGTCACTGGAATCTTAATAAAGATTGCACTGAATCTATAGATGGCTTTGAGTAGTATGGATATTTTAACAATATTGATTCTTCCAATCTATGAAAAAAGGATATCTTTCCATTTATTTGGGTCTTCTTCAATTTCTTTTATTGGTACCTTATAGTTTTCAGTGTACAAATCTTTTATTTCCTTGGTTAAAATATTACTGAGTATTTTATTGTTTTTGATGCTACTGTGAATGAGATTGTTTATGTTTCTTTCAGATAGTTCCTTGTTAGTGTTTTGAAATACAACTGATTTTTATATGTTGGCATTGTATCTTGCAACTTTACTGAATTCATTTATTAGTTCTAACAGTTTTTTGGTAGACTCTCTAGGGTTCGCTATATATAAGATCATGTCATCTGCAAACAGGCACTATTTTACTTCTTCTTTTCTGATTTAAATAACTTCTTAATTCTTTTTCTTACCTGATTGCTCTGGCTAGAACTTCCAGTATTATATGGAATGTATGTGGTAAGGGTGGACATCCTTGTCTTTTTCCTGGTCTTAAAGGAAAAACTTTCAACTTTTACCTGTTTAACCTTTCATGTTAGCTGTGGGCTTGCCATATATGGCCTTTATTATACTGAGGTACATTCCTTCTAAATCTAATGTGATGAGAGTTTTTATCATGAAATCATATTGACTTTTGTCAAATGTTTTTTCTGAACCTCTTGAGATGTTTACATGATTTTTACCTTTTATTCTATTAATGTAATGTAACACATTTATTGATTTGTGTATATTGAACCATCCTTGCATCCCAGGGATGAATCACACTTAATTATGGTTTATGATCATTGTAATGGGCTGTTGAATTCAGTTTGCTAGTATTTTGTTGAGAATTTTTGCATGTATATTCATTAGGGATATTAACTGTAGTTTTCTTTTCTTCTAGCATCCTTATCTAGCTTTGATAGATGAATTTGGCTAATGCTGGCCTTCTAAAATGAGTTTGAGAGTATTCCCTCCACTTCAATATTTTGGAAGAGTTTGAGAAGAATTGGTGTTAATTCTTCTTTAAATATTTGGTAGGATTCACAAGTGAAACTATCTGGTCCTGTGTTAGGAGGTTTTTGATTAGTAATAAATATCCTTATTCATTATTAGTCTGTTCAGATTTTCTATTTTTTTATGATTCAGTCTTAGTATGTTGTATATTTCTAGGAATTTACTCTATGTTGATTAATTTGTTGATGTTTAATTATTCATAATAGTCTCTTTTGATCCTTTGTATTTCTGTGATATTAGTTGTAATGTCTCCTCTTTCATTTATAATTTTATTTATTTGAGTCTTTTCTCTTTGTTTTCTTGGTTTGTCCAGCTACAGGTTTGTCAATTTTGTTTATTTCTGCTCTAATCTTTATTATTTTCTTCCTCCTGCTAGATTTGGGCTTAGTTTGTTCTTCTTCTAGTTCTTTGAGGTTTAATGTTAGGTTGTTTATTTAAGATCTTTTTTTCTTAATGTATGGGTTTATAGTTACAAATTTTTCTCTTAGAACGGCTTTTCCTGCAGCCCATAAGTTTTGGTAGGTTGTTTCCATTTTTGTTTATCTCATTTTTGTTTGTTTGTTTTTATTTCTTCTTTAACAATTAAAGAGTGTGTTTTTAATTTCCTTTTTTTGGTTAATTTTCCAGCTTTCTTCTGGTTATTGATTTATGGTTTCACACCATTTGTAGTCAGAAAAGTTACTTGATATAATTTTTATGTTCTTGGGTTTTCTGTGACTTATTTTGTGGCCTAGCATATGATCTATCCTAGAAAATGCTCTGTTGGTGCTTGAGAAGAATGTGTATACTGCAGCTGTTGGATAGCGTGTCCTCTATATGTCTGTTAGGTCCATTTGGTTGATGGTGTTGTCTGAATCAGTTGTTTCCTTATTGATTATCTAGATGATTTATCCATTGTTGAGAGTGGGGTATTAAAGTCCTCAACTATTATTGTATTTTAGTTCTGTTAGTATTGGCTTTATACACTTAGCTGCTCCAATGTTGTGTGCATAAATATTTACTATTGTTACAGCTTCTTGCTGGATTGACTCCTTTGTCATTATATAATGACGTTCATTGTCTCCTGTGACCATTTTTAGCTTAAAGTCTATTTTGTTTGATGTAAGTATAGCCATCCTGGCTTTCTTTTTGTTACCTTTTGCTTGAAATAACTTTCTCCATTCCTTTATTCTCAGCCTGTGTGTGTCCTTAAAGCTAAAGTGAATCTCTTATAGGCAGCATATTGTTGGATCTTTTTCTTTTAATCCCTTCAGCCATTCTGTGTCTTTTGGTTGGAAAATTTAATCCACTTACATTTAAAGTAATTACTGATAGGTAAGGACTTACTATACTCATCTTATTTTCTTCTGGCTGTTTTGTAGTTCCTTTGTTCCTTTCTTCCTCTTTTGCTGTTTTTCTTTGTAGGTTGATAATTTTTCGTAGTGGTATGTTTTGATTCCCTTCTTTTATCTTTTATGCCTTTAACTGTAGGTTTTCTTTGACATTATCATGGGGTTTACATAAAACTTTTATAGATAGTCTATTTAATGCTGATAACAACTTAACATTGTCACATATAAAATCTCTACTCTTTCACTTACCTCCTACCCTATAATTTATGTTTTTAATATCATAATTTACTTCCTTTTATATTGTGTATCCATTAACAAATTATGGTAGCTATCATTATTCTTAATACTTTTGCCCTTCAAAATTTTGTACTACAGTTAAGTGATTAAAACACCACTATATTGCAATATTAGAATATTCTGAATTTGATGATATTCTCATCTTTACCAGCATGTTTTATATTTTCATGTTTTCTTGTTATTATTCAGTGTCTATTCATTTCAGCTGGAAGAACTCCTTTCAGCATTTCTTCTTTAAGAGGATTATTCTTTGTTTGTTTGTTTGTTTGTTTTTGCAGTACACGGGCCTCTCACTCTTGTGGCCTCTCCCGTGTGGAGCACAGGCTCCGGACCCGCAGGCTCAGCGGCCATGGCTCACAGGCCCAGGTGCTCCACGGCATGTGGGATCTTCCTGGACCGGGGCACGAACCCGTGTCCCCTGCATCGGCAGGTAGACTCTCAACTACTGTGCCACCAGGGAAGCCCAAGAGGATTATTCTTAATGTTTTGTGACACAGTTCATAGATTTTCTTTTTTTTTACGGTCAATTATTAGACCTTTGTTGGTTTTATGTTTACCTGATTCTTCCTGATCCTTGTATCTTTGCGTTGGTATCTCCATATTTGAGTAAGTGGTCTTTTTTCCTAGACTTCACAGGTTTGCTTTGGCAGGGAAAGACCTACACCAGTCAGTTCAGCTTGGTGTACTAGATGGGTCAGTGGTCATTCCTGCAAGTAGGCAAGACTTTCTATTGGGATGTCTAGTTGGGCTAGATCACTGCCCATGTTCTGAAGTTAGGGGAAGGTATTGCTCTCTGGCTCCTGAAAGTTGGATGGGCCTGCTTCCTGGGCTCCATATTCAAGCAGGGCTGCTGTATGAGCTCCTTTGTTGGGCCGGGCTGCTGTCTCTTCTATTTTGAGACCATTAGCTGGGTCCTGTAAGCACCTCTGGTCAGGCAAGTGTGCAGTCTTTGTTCCTTGGTAGGGCAGTGTCACTGGTTGGACTCTGTGATGGGCAGAGCTACAGGCTGGGCTCCCCAGTGGCTCCTGGTCAGGTGGGGCCTCAGGCTGTGCCCTGTAATCAAGCAGGGCTGCAAGCAGGTCTTTGTGATCAGGTAGGCCACTTGCTATGCTCTGCTGTTGGATTAGGTCACTGGCTGGGGTTTCTTGTCAGGCAGGGCTGTCAACTGTATCCTGCAGTTGGGTGGGGTTGGGGACTGTGCTCTGCAGTTGGGCATGGTCTCTGTCTGAGTTCTAGTAGGGTGGGGCTGTAGACTATGCACCAAGATTGAGTGAGGTCACTGGCTGGGCTCCCTGCCTGAGGGAGACCAAATGTTGTGTTCAGCAATCAGGTAGGCCCTAATGCTGGGCTCTGCTCTTGGTAGGGTTGTAAGCTATGCTCCCTGGCTGGGTGTATGGTAGGCTAGTCTCTGAGGCTGCTCACAGTGACTATTCAGGTACCCTGGTTTTGTGGGACCAGAGGCTGTTCTCAGCAGTTGGGCAAGGCTGCTGGCTTGGCTCACTCTCTGAGGTGGGCTGTCAGATGGGCTCCTCACTGCCTGGGTTCTCTGGCCAACTTCCTTGGGGGTTGGGGCTGAAGGTTACAGTCTGCAGTTGGGTAGAGATTCAAACTTGCTTCTCTGCCTGGGTGGGGCCATAGAACTGGCTCCATGACTCATATTATCCATTGACTAGGGACCCAAATCAGGCCAAACTGCCAACTAAGCTCTTTGGACAGACAGGGCCACTGACTTGACCCTACAGATGGGGAGAGTCACTAGATGGGATGTCTGCTTGGGCACAGCTGAAAGCACTAACATTGTCTCCGAGATCTGAGCGCTGGTTGCTCTAAGCCTTGCTCTTCTTCTTCATCTCTATCTGCTCCCAGTGGTCAAGGCCTGCAGTTTCCCCCAGTGACCCCTGTGAGGCAAGACCCTAGTGGGTCTCCTGGGAAGTGTCCCACTATGCTGGGGGAGCTGGATGTCCACTTTGGGATTTCCTTTCTCACTGGAGAAACCATAGGCCCAGAGCACCCTCTCATTGTGACACTGTGCCAGCCTGGGGGAGGAATGAAATTGAAACTACCCCTCTTACCCTTCTAATGTGGCCCTTCTAGGTCTCCGGGATCCAGGGGTGTGCTTCAGCCTCACCCTCAGGTTCTGGGATTTTCACAATGGTGTATTGTCTCTATAGTAGTTAGTTGGTCCTCTTGTAAGGGAGATTGAAGGAGGGAACAACCCATGTCACCGTCTTGATGACATCAGGTCTCCAACATGGGATTTCTTTGTGGGGCAATAAAAATGTTCTAAATTTGATCATAGTGATGGTTGCACAACTCTGAATATACTTTGCTTTTGCCAACAGTACCTGGACCTGTCACAGCTTTTCTGCTCACTGCCTCCTCATCTTCATCCAAAGAAACATCTGAATTGGATGGACAGCAGATGTAGGAGTCAGCTGAATCAGAGCTATCTAAGTACTTTAGACTTCCTCCTTTGGCCCTTTTTAGAAGCCTGATTCAGAACTTAGAGCACTTCTAAGACATGTCCACAGCACACTGCCTAGAAGGACACCTGGGACATAGTAGGTGATCAGTAAATTGAACTGCATTTGTCACCTCTCATTGGACTCTCTTTAGGGCAGAGAAATGATGTAAAGTATTCTTGTTAATATTGACCTGTGTGTGGCATTCAGTGTCACCAAATGCAGAGCCGTTTAGCTCTGCATGGAACTCCAGGGATGCTTTTTCAGAGTGCTTGTTCAAGCCCACAAAAGCCCTTTGTGGGTCCCTCCTGGGCACATTATATCATCCTCTAAGCCATTAAATCAATCAATTTTAATTGCATAATGACTCCCATTTTTGAATCTGTGGAAAATCCATTCCCACCTCCATCTGTATCTCCAGTGGCAGATTTCCAATGTCCTGACAGCAGCAAGGCTTTTTGTCCTCCCTGTAGCCCTGCAGCCACCAGGGGCCAAAGACCAATTTGCTGTAATGAATTTAATATGTTTAGTCTGAGCCACATAGTTCCAGGCCAGCCAGAGAGGCTCCCTTTAGGGTTACTTTCCATTAAGTGAATCAAAGAAGCATGTCGCCAACTTAGGGCTGAGTGTGCAAACACTTCTGGGGCCAACATCATTCCAAGTTCAGCCAGCTTCTGAGCCACTTTTTGGTCTGTCCCAAGACCTTTTTGGCAGCAGTTTACCATGCCACTGACTCCTTGAATCGACACTAGACTATTCTCAAGTGTTTATCATAACGCTTGGAAGATATGCTTGTCGATTTCTCATCTAAAAGTTGGCCCTTCTTAGTGACAAGAAATAGTTTTGTAAGGGATCAGTTCCCTTGGATATCTTGGGAACCTGTTTTTTATGTGAGTTATAATTATCTATATTTAAACTACACTTCATGATTATATTTTCAAAGGAAGCCAAATGAAAAATAGTTTAGGAATTGCTAAAGTTTAAAGGCTTCAAGAGATTATCTGGTCCAGGTCTATGACTCTACAAATAGACTACTAAGACCTCCAGGACTGAGGACATCAATCTTAAATGAAAGCTCCAGAGCTTGAGAACCGTCAAGATGGAGGAGGAGTAAGAAGTTGAGATCACCTTCCTCTCCACAAATACATCAAAAATACATCTACATGTGGAACAGCTCCTACAGAACACCTACTGAATGCTGGCAGAAGACCTCACACTTCCCAAAAGGCAAGAAACTCCCCACATACCTGGGTAGGGCAAAAGAAAAAACAGAGACAAAAGAAGAGGGATGGGACCTGCACCTCTGGGAGAGAGCTGTGAAGGAAGAAAGGTTTCCACACACTAGGAAGCCCCTTAAATGGCAGAGACAGGGGGATGGGTGGGTGGGGAAGCTTTGGAGCCACCGAGGAGAGCACAGCAACAGGGGTGCAGAGGGCAAAGTGGAGAGATTCCCCCATAGAGGATCCATTCCAACCAGCACTCACCAGCCTGAGAGGCTTGTCTGATCACCTGCTGGGGCGGGTGGGGGCTGGGAGCTGAGGCTCGGGCTTTGGAGGTCAGATCCCAGGGAGAGGAGTGGTGTTGGCTGCGTGAACACAGCCTGAGGGGGCTAGTGTGCCACAGCTAGTCGGTAGGGAGTCCAGGAAAAACTCTAGACCTGCCTAAGAGGAAAGAGACCACTGTTTAGGGGTGTGTGAGGAGAAGGGATTCAGAGCACCGCCTAAATGAGCTTCTGAGACAGGAGCAAGCTGCGGCTATCAGCGTGGACACCAGAGATGGGGCATGAAACGCTAACACTGCTGCTGCAACCAGCAAGAATCCTGTGTGCAAGAACAGGTCACTATCCACTCCCCTCCCGGGAGTCTGTGCAGCTCACCACTGCCAGGGTCCTGTGATCCAGCGACAAGTTCCCTGGGAGAACACACAGCCTGCCTCAGGCTGTTGCAATTTCACACTGGCCTTGGCCACTGCAGGCTCACCATGCATTCCATACCCCTCCCTCCCCCTGGCCTGAGAGAGACAGAGAACCCTAATCAGCCGCTCCTTTATACCCTCCTGTCTGGGCAAAGAACAGATGCAAGAGGGCAACCTACATGCCGAGGCAGGCCAAATCCAAAGCTGAACCCCAGGAGCTGTGCAAACAAAGAAGGGAAAGGGAAATTTCTCCATGCAGCTTCAAGAGCAGTGGATTAAATCTCCATAATCAACTTGATGTACCCTGCATCTATGGAATACCTGAATAGACAATGAATCATCCAAAATTGAGGTGGTGGATTTTGGCAACAACTGTAGACTTGGGGTTTCCTGTATGCCACTGACCAGTTTCTGATTTATATGTTTATCTTAGTTTAGCGCTTAGTGTTTGTTATCATTGGTGTATTTGTTAATTGGTTTGGTTGCTCTCTTTTTTTAATTACTTTTTAAATTTTTTATTTTAATAATATTTCTAATATTTTTTATTTTAATAACTTTATTTTATTCTGCTTCATTTCATTTCTCTTTCTTTCTTCTTTTTTCTCTCTTTAATTCTGAGGCATGTTGGGGACAGGGTCTTGGTTCTATGGCTGGTTGTCAGGCCTGAGTCTCAGAGGTGGAGAGCCAACTTCAGGACATTAGACCACAAGAGACCTCCCAGCTCCAAGTAATATCAATTGGCCAGAGCTCTCCCAGATCTCTGTCTCAATGTGAAGACCCAGCTCCAGCCAATGGCCAGTAAGCTACAGTGCTAGACAACCTATGCCAAACAACTAGCAAGACAAGAACAAAACACCACCCATTAGCAGAGAGACTGCCTAAAATCATAATAAGGTCACAGACACCCTAAAACACACCACTGGACACGGCCCTACCCACCAGAAAGTCAAGATGCAGCCTCATCCACCAGAATATGGGCACCATTCCCCTGCACCAGGAAGCCTACACAACCCACTGAATGAACCTTAGCCACTGGGGGCAAACACTGAAAACAACAGGAACTACGAATCTGCAGCTTGTGAAAGGAGAACCCAAACACAGTAAGGTAAGAAAAATGAGAAGACAGAGAAACACACAGCAGATGAAGGAGCAAGGCAAAAACCCACCAGACCAAACAAATGAAGAGGAAATAGGCAGTTTACCTGAAAAAGAATTCAGAGTAATGATAGTAAAGATGATCCAACATCTTGGAAATAGAATGGAGAAAATATAAGACAAATTTAGCAAGGACCTAGGAGAACTAAAGAGCAAACAAACAGTGATGAACAACACAATAAATGAAATTAAAAATTCTCTAGAAGGAATCAATAGCAGAATAACTGAGGCAGAAGAACAGATAAGTGACCTGGAAGATAAAATAGTGGAAATAACTACCACAGAGCAGAATAAATAAGAAAGAATGAAAAGAATTGAGGACAATCTCAGAGACGTCTGGGACAACACTAAAAACACAAATATTCAAATTATAGGGTCCCAGAAGAAAAAGATAAAAAGAAAGGGACTGAGACAACATTTGAAGAGATTATAGTTGAAAGCTTCCCTAATATGGGAAAGGAAATAGTAAGTCAAGTCCAGGAAGGAGAGAGAGTCCCATGCAGGACAAATCAAAGGAGAAACACACCAAGACACAGATTAATCAAAGTATCAAAAATTAAATACAAAGAAAAAATATTAAAAGCAACAAGGGAAAAACAACAAATAACATACAAGGGAATCCCCATAAGATTAATAGCTGATCTTTCAGCAGAAACTGTGAAAGCCAGAAGGGAGTGGCAGACATATTTAAGTGATGAAAGGAAAAATCCTACAACCAAGATTACTCTACCCACCAAGGATCTCATTCAGATACGACAGAGAAATTAAAACCTTTGCAGACAAGCAAAAGCTAAGAGAATTCAGCACCACCAAACCAGCCTTACAACAAATGCTAAAGGAACTTCTCTAGACAGGAAACACAAGAGAAGGAAAAGACCTACAACAACAAACCCAAAACAATTAAGAAAATGGAAATAAGAACATACATATCGATAATTACCTTAAATGTAAATGGATTACAAGCTCCCACCAAAAGTCTATACTGGCTGAATGGATACAAAAACAAGACCCATATATATGCTATCTACAAGAGACCCACTTCAGACCTAGGGACACAAACAGTCTGAAAGTGAGGGGATGGAAAAAGACAAAATAGACTTAAAAATAAAGACTATTAGAAGAGACAAAGAAAGACACTACATAATGATCAAGGGATCAATGCAAGAAGAAGATATAACAATTATAAATATATATGCACACAACAGGGGAGCACCTCAATACATAAGGCAAATGCTAACAGCCATAAAAGGAGAAATTGACAGTAACACAGTCATAGAGGGGACTTGAACATGGTACTTTCACCAATGGACAGATCATCCAAAATGTAAACAAATAAGGAAACACAAGCTTTAAATAATACATTAAACAAGATGGACTTAATTGATATTTATAGGACATTACACCCCAAAACAACAGAATACACTTTCTTCTTAAGTGCTCATGGAACATTCTCCAGGAAAGATCATTACTTGAGACACAAATCAAACATGGGTAAATTTAAGAAAATTGAAATCGTATCAAGTATCTTTTCTGACCACAATGATATGAGACTAGATATCAATTATAGGAAAAATCTGTAAAAAATACAAACACATGGAGGCTAAACAATACACTACTTAATACCAAGAGATCACTGAAGAAAGCAAAGAGGAAATCAAAAAATAACTAAAAACAAATGACAATGAAAACACAACAACCCTATACCAATGGGATGCAGCAAAATCAGTTCTAAGAGGGAAGTTTATAGCAATATCATCCTACCTCAAGAAACAAGAAATATCTCAAATAAACAACCTAAACTTATACCTAAAGCAATTATAGAAAGAAGAACAAAAAAACCCCCAAAGTTAGCAGAAGGAAAGAAATCATAAAGATCAGATCAGAAATAAATGAAAAAGAAATGAAGGAAAAAATAACAAGGAACAATAAAAGTAAAAGCTCGTTCCTTGAGGAGATAAACAAACTTGATAAACCATTAGCCAGACTCATCAAGAAAAAAAGGGACAAGACTCAAATCAATAGAATTAGAAATGAAAAGTAGAAGTAACAACTGACACTGCAGAAATACAAATGATCATGAGAGATTACTACAAGCAACTATATTCCAATGAAATGGACAACCTAGAGGAAATGGAAAAATTCTTATAAAAGAAGAACTTTCTGAGATTGAACCAGGAAGAAATATAAAATATGAACAGACCAATCACAAGCCCTGAAATTGAGACTGTGACTAAAAATCTTCCAACAAACAAAATCCCAGGACCAGATGGCTTCACAGGGAATTCTATCAAACATTTAGAGAAGAGCTAACACGTATCCTTCTCACACTCTTCCAAAATATAGCAGAGGGAGGAACACTCCCAAACTCATTCTACGAGGCCACCATCACCCTGATATCGAACCCAGACAAAGATGTCACAAAGAAAGAATACTAAAGGCCAATATCACTGATGAACATAGATGTAAAAATCCTCAACAAAATATGAGCAAACAGAATCCAACAACATATTAAAAGGATCATACACCATGATCAAGTGAGGTTTATCCCAGGAATGCAAGGATTCTTCAATATATGCAAATCACTCAATGTGATACACCATATTAACAAATTGAAGGAGAAAAACCATATGATCATCCCAATAGATGCAGAAAAGCTTTTGACAAAATTCAACACCTATTTATGATAAAAACCTTTCAGAAGTAGACATAGAGGGAACTTACCTCAACGTAATAAAGGCCATATATGACAAACCCATGGCCAACATCATTCTCAATGGTGAAAAACTGAAACCATTTCCACTAAGATCAGGAACAAGACAAGGTTGTCCACTCTCACCACTATTATTCAACATAGTTTGGAAGTTTTAGCCATGGCAATCAGAGAAGAAAAAGAAATAAAAGGAATCCAAATCGGAAAAGAAGAAGTAAAGCTGTCACTGTTTGCAGATGACATGATACTATATATATAGAATCTTAGGATGTTACCAGAAAACTACTAATTCTAATCAATGAATTTGGTAAAGTAGCAGGATACAAAATTAATGCACAGAAATCTCTTGCATTCCATTACACAAATGATGAAAAATCTGAAAGAGAAATTAAGGAAACACTCCCATTTACCACTGCAACAAAAAGAATAAAATATGTAGGAATAAACCTACCTAAGTAGACCTGTATGCAGAAAACTATAAGACACTGATGAAAGAAAGTAAAGATGATACAAACAGATGGAGAGATATACCAAGTTCTTGGATTGGAAGAATCAACATTCTGAAAATGAATATACTACCCAAAGCAATCTATAGTTTCAGTGTAATCCCTATCAAACTACCGATGGCATTTTTTACAGAAGTATAACAAAAAATTTCACAATTTATATGGAAACACAAAAGACCACATATAGCCAAAGCAATCTTGAGAAAGAAAAACAGAGCTGGAGGAATCAGGCTCCTGGACTTCAGACTACACTGCAAAGCTACAGTAATCAAGACAGTATGGTATTGGTACAAAAACAGAAATATAGATCAATGGTATAGGATAGAAAGCCCAGAGATAAACCCACACACATATGGTCACCTTATTTTTGATAAAGGAGGCAAGAATATACAATGGAGAAAAGACAGCCTCTTCAATAAATGGTGCTGGGAAAACTGGGCAGCTATATGTAAAAGAATGAAATTACAACACTCCCTAACACGATACACAAAAATAAACTCAAAATGGATTAAAGACCTAAATGTAAGGCCAGAAACTATCAAACTCTTAGAGGAAAACATAGGCAGAACACTCTATGACATAAATCACAGCAAGATCCTTTTTGACCCACCTCCTAGAGAAATGGAAAGAAAAACAAAAATAAACAAATGAGACCTAATGAAACTTAAAAGCTTTTGCACAACAAAGGAAAACATAAAGAAGACACACAGACAATCCCCAGAATGAGAGAAAATATTTGCAAATGAAACAACTGACAAGGGATTAATCTCCAAAATATACAAGCAGTTCATGCAGCTCAATATCAAAATAAGAAACAACCCAATCCAAAAATGGGCAGAAGATCTATATAGACATTTCTCCAAAGAAGATATATAGATTGTTAACAAACACATGAAAGGATGCTCAATATCACTAATTGTTAGAGAAATGCAAATCAAAACTGCAATGAGGTATCGACTCACACTGGTCAGAATGGCCATCATCAAAAATCTACAAACAATAAATGCTGGAGAGGGTGTGGAGAAAAGGGAACCCTCTTGCACTGTTGGTGGGAATGCAAATTGATACAGCCAGTCTGGAGAACAGTATGGACATTCCTTAGAAAACTAAAAATAGAACTACCATACAACCCAGCAATCCCACTACTGTGTTTATACCCTGAGAAAACCATAATTCAAAAGAGTCATGTACCTAAATGTTCATTGCAGCACTATTTACAATAGTCAGGACATGGAAACAACCTAAATGTCCAACAGCAAATGAATGGATAAAGCAGATGTGGCACATATATACAATGGAATATTAGCCATAAAAAGAAACGAAATTTAGTTATTTGTAGTGAGGTGGTTGGAACTAGAGTCCGTCATACAGAGTGAAGTAAGTCAGAAAGAGAAAAGCAAATACCATATGCTAACACATATATATGGAATCTAAAAAAAATTTTAAATGTTCTGAAGAACGTAGGGGCCAGACAGGAATAAAGGCGCAGATGTAGAGAATGTACTTAAGGACATGGGGAGGAGAAAAGTAAGCTGGGAAGAAGTGAGAGAGTGGCATTGACATATATACACTACCAAATGTAAAATTGATAGCTAGTGGGAAGCACATGCACAGCACAGGGCGATCAGCTCAGTGCTTTGTTACCACCTAGAGGGGTGTGATAGAGAGGCTGGGAGGGAGACGCAAGAGGGAGGGGGTATGGTGATATATGTATATGTATAGCATGTTCACTTTGTTATACATCAGAAACAAATACAATGATGTAAAGCAATTATACCTCAATAAAGGTGTTAAAAAAAAAAGAAAAGAAAAATCCAAGTCCTTTGACAAACAGCTGCTGATACCTATTGTATTCATCTACTCATACATTCATTTATTCCACCATCTTTATGAACAGGTACTCAGCTAAGCATTAGAGGAATCAAGCATGAATTAAAGAAGGTACCTGACTTTAAATAATTCATAGTTTGGTATGGGAAACATAAACGTCAACAATGTAATGAGTGCTGTCAGAGAGACACAAGCGTTCTTATTACCAAAAGAAAATTGGAACCAAGAAAAGGTCACTCAAAAACGAATTCATTTAAAGTGGAGATCAGCTTTTCCAAGTAAATTAGAGAAGTAAGGTTTGTCTGAGAATTAGTCTTGAAAATTAAAACTAAAAACATAAAAATAATTTTTATTTATTAAACAAAATTTAGATTATCACTAAATTTTATGTATATTACAATTATTAAGACATATAAGGAATGGATCAAAATAGCCTTTTGTTGGCAAATGGTATTATAGCAGAAGAGTTATAGCACATAGATGGTTTATTTTGCAAAAAATATGACTTTCATTAATGTCATTTTATTATGATATCCAAATCATTTTATTTTGCATCCCTATATTTATTGACTTTTGTCTTCTTTGATAGCTTTCATGGCATTTAAGCCTGCTAGAGTCTCATTTTTAAATAGCTTTCCATATGATTCCAGCAATTCTCTAAAAAACTTTCCTCACCTTGGTAGAACTCCTACATTGCAAGATTTGCAATTTCATGTCACAACTGGAAAGACATCAGGACCAGAAGTAGCAAAATAGACACCAGTGTGAAGCTGGGTGAGATATTTTGGTGGGGAATAATGTTATCAATGCAGAGTTGCTGATTAGTAAATATTTTAATGTTATGCTGACTAATGGTTCTTCTCAAATTCTTAGTTGTTAAGATTTGGAAAATGAATTTTTAGATAATAACACTGACCTCCTCCCATGCTGTATATCAAGAGTTCAGGTGGTACAAAGACTGGGAAAATGCTGGAATTGAAAAAAATTAAAATTTATCAACAGACAAGAAATGGTTGTATTCCTATGGTAAATTCCTCTGTGACTTTGACTTAGCCATTGATATGATCAGTATCAGTTGCATCCAGACTAATGGTTATTAAAGTTGTATGAGATCACTGGAGTTATGTTTCTTTCACTTATAATCAAATATGTCCCAGAGGTTTTCTAATTCTAAATTCAGTGAATACTCTTTTACAAAACGATTGGCTCCCAACTACTTATGAATCCTGGAAAATGCGATTTTTGCTATTTTTATTGTATTACTTTCCCAGAATCCCAATCCTTACAGGATGTTAGAAAGAAGACTAAAAGATGTTTTATGTTCCAGCCAAGCATTCTTTTCCTAAAACAGTGAAGATTTCTCCTGGAGTGATAGAATTCCATTGAGCTTACTTTGCAAGCCATTTTCCAGCTTGTTAAATGGAGTGGCTTGTGAAATGGGGTGCCGTGAGGTAGAAAATCCAGAATTTTATGTGGAGTATACACAAACACTTCTGAGATTTCTATAATACAAAGATAATATCCTTAATCTTCCAGAACATTCACTATGCATATGTAGTACAAAGTATATCCTTTAAGGTCTTGTTGGAAAACAGTTTGGAAAAATAGTCAGAACAATAGCA
This sequence comes from Leucopleurus acutus, assembly GCF_964270905.1. NCBI lineage: Eukaryota > Metazoa > Chordata > Mammalia > Artiodactyla > Delphinidae > Leucopleurus > Leucopleurus acutus. The sequence continues at coordinate 124,644,870 of NC_139146.1, read as the reverse complement.
AAAAGTGAGATTACTAAGGGCAGAATAAAACCAAACTAGCAGAAAACAAGTATCCCATGCCAGAGTGAAAAGAAAACTTCAGCTTTGGGGGCCACTAATATAGGAACATCTTTTAGTTTCAAGTGACAATAGTAAAACACAAGCTAACATTCACTCAATAATGGGAGGTTATAGGCTTACAATCAGTCTCAGGACAAAGGATAATATTGGCCTCTGGAATGACTCAATATCATCCCTGAATGTTCTCAAGACACTCCATCAACGTTGTTAAGTCTATCCCTTTCTCTATTTCTGTTTGTCATCTCTGCTTTTTACCTGTGCTGCCCGCATCCTTTCTTATCTCTCTCTCCATGTGATGGGAAAAGGTATCTTTCAAGTCATCCTTATAGCTCTGCCATCAGAAATCTAAAGAAGTTCTGTCCCATCAACTTCAGGTGGAACAATTTCAGGAGAGATCTGTTTGCATTCCCTGACCATCGCTTGTCATCCTGGCTTCCACAATGTCTGAGGACAGAAGGACACTATAATTGGAGGAGTCCAGGTCTTCTGATTTCTAATCAAGCTGAGGGGGTAGGTTATGTTACCAGAAAAAAAAAGAAGAAAAGCTGGTCTGAAAAAGACAACAGCCATTACAGGGACAAATCCCCACCTTCTACCTTCTATTAGTTTTTGTCTTTCCATTCATCTCCTAGTATTACAAAAAAGCTTATGGGTCTTCACAGAGGCCGTTTAAACTAACTGAGTCTAATCTGATTTGGACTTGAGTTATATTTTCATTAGTATAATATCCAATTGGGAAACAGAATTTACACAGGGATAGGAAGTAATTTACAGATAGTGTGAATTTAGTTTTGTGAGCCTATTTACTGTGATTAAACCTGAGAAATAGTGTGTTATTTCCCCCTTTAATTTAATTTTAACTGTAATTTGATAAATTAGCAGAGGTGTGGCAGCAAATACATTGAAAATTTCAGCTCAAAATAAATTATGTCTAAAAATGTCCTGCCCTCTCAAAATGTTATGAGAGATATCATATAAAACCTCTTTCATCTTCTTGAATGAAGAGAGCAACACATTTAAATAGATTTTAATAGCATTTATGGTTCTTAATGTTTATACTTTAAATATATATATATATTCATTTATGGCCTTGAAACCAGTTTTAACAGTGATTAAGTACACCAAAACTTATTTAGCTGGTAAAATTTGCCCTCGGCTTTGTTAAGAATCAGTCCACCCACAAATCAATAAACATATATTAAGCATTTCAATAATGCTGTACCCTGAACTAGGAGCTGTAAGAGACAAAGCAAAAGTCCTCAACATGTTTACCATTTAGTTAAGGAGAAAAGACTAAGATTTGACATGAGAGAAATATGCATGGCAGTAGGCACATAGGAAACTATGAGCAGAATTCAGTGATTCAATGGAAGTCATTTGAGGGAGCCATCAGCTTCACGGGCTTCATGGCACAGGTGGGGTGGGGAGAGCGTTGCAAAGAAGCAATAATGATATTCCTTTTCAGTCTTCTCCCACCTTCTACCCTGAGTTATGTAAGCTCAAGTACCCGTTTGTAGCAACTGTATTAAGTTAGGGTAATGCTGGGTATTGTAACAAGCAAACCCAAGTTATATAAGAGCTCAAACATGATAAAGCTCAAAGTGTGAATTCATGATCACCAAGCAGTGATTCAGAAACGCAGGCTCCTTTCATCCTGTGGTTCTTTCCCCTTCAACATAGGGCTTCCAAAGATGCTTTGCTTGTCTGACTCAAGCCAAAGGAAGGGGGACCATGTGCAGGGGGTTTTCATGAGCCAAGCCTGGAATGGCACACATTACTTCTGCTTACATTCCATGGACTAGAAGTCAGGTCTATGGTCACATCTACCTGGCTAAAAAATGTCATCTAGACGTGTACACAGGATGAAGAAGAAACAGGTTTGGCGAATAGTTAGCCATAACATCCATGAACATCCGATTCAAGAAACAAAAAGGAGCGAGGGAACAGGGTACGAGTTGAAATGTGTTATTTGATAACCTGATCCTCCACTTTTTAATAAACATGCACTGTGAATCTGATTAATGGAGCAATAATCTTTTCCAATACCAGACACTGATTTGTGGAATGTGTTCAAAGATGGTTGAGTCTTCTTAGATATGCCCAACTTGTATACGTGTATATGTGCAAAGCAAGAGAAACACCACAGTAAAGCTTCATCACATTCTCAGGCAGTGTGTAGTACAAAATGATTGTGTGTCTGTGTGTGTTTGTGTGGGTGAGATGAGTGGGTGCATATGTATCTCCATAAATAATATACATGAACTCTGAGGGGGATAAATTAGGAACTTGGGATTAATATATACACACTACTATATATAAAATGGATAGACAACAAGGACCTACTGTATAGCACAGGCAACTATACTCAATATCTTGAAATAACCTATAATGGAAAGGAATCTCAAAAAGAATACTGAATCACTTTGCTATACACCTGAAACTAACACAACTTTGTAAATCAAATATACTTCAATAAAAAAATTTTAATATATATGTACACAAGGCTTTGCTATTATGTCGATAGTAGAATATGCATGTTTCTCAAACTAAGTAGATATATATGTGAAGCCACCAGTAGAGTGTAAGATATAAGTAGTAAGTTTTCAAAACTTGTTCATCCATCTACACAAAGGTAATTTTAACAGTTTTAGTTGAATGTAAACACCCTGTTTGGGAGATGATGGATGTTATGGATTGAATTGTGTCCCCAAGAAAGATGCAATGAAGTCTTAACCCCTTGTGTCTCTGAGTGTGATCTTATTTGGAAATGGGGTCTTCGCAGATGTAATCAGGTTAAAGTGAGGTCATACTGGATTGGGCTGGGCCCTAATCCAATGACTAATAACCCAGTAAGCAGATATTTTGACACAGAGTGACACAGACACACAGGGAGGACACCATGAGAAGATGGCAGCAGAGACTGGAGGGATGCACTTACAAGCCAAAGAACACCAAGGGTTGCCAACAACCACCAGGAGCAAGGAGAGGGGCATGGAATGGATTCTCTCTCAGAAGCTCCAGAAACAACCAACCCTGCCAACACCTGATTTTCAGACTTCCAGCCTCCAGAAATGTGAAAGAATACATTTCTGTTGTTTTAAGCCACCCAGTTTGTGTTAATTTGTAACAGCGGTCCTAGGGAACTAACACATGGGTTGTACATTTATTTGTAGTATTGACACTTACCTCTTATAAACTTTCACCTTACACATTTTCATGCTTATAAAAGGTAGGAGCAAGAGCATAAGAACCGTGACTCTGTCCATTGCCAGCAAATGGGGGTAACAGTCCCTTTTATAAAAATCATTTTGGTCTCATAAACTGAATTTGAGAAAACTTTCCAGAAACTAGCCAGTTTGTAAGTAAAGGAGCTGTGTCATATATATTTATATCATGAGCGGTGCATCTAATTGCATTACATACATGGAGGGAACAGAAAATCAATCTTTTCTCAATTCATGGACTACCTAAGTAAGTGGGAGTTTTGCTTTTCTCACAAATGAACATTAAAAGAAAAACCCAAACTAGCAATGCTTGTAGACCTCTTCTTAAAAAGCTAGTTCAGACTCAATGCCTCTGAGCTTCCATTTAGGTCAACTGGATGCTCATGTGACAGCGACATTATTAAGTGTCTTAAGTTGTCCCAACCCCCTGAGACTGATGAACTTGACCATGATGTTACCAGTGACAGGCTGTGTCTCATGGCTGGGCCATGGTGGGGAGCTGCCCTAGCCCTCATCTATTGCAGTGAGTCTGACACACCATGCTTGAGAGTAGGAGGTCGACACTCGTGCTGGTTTTACAAGCAATTGTACCTTTATTTCCTTCTTCTTAGAGGATATTTAGCACCTTCCAGAATATAGTTACTCTTTTAGGGGCTTCCTACTTTTATTGAGAAATTGGGACAGGCAGCTAAAACTTGTAGTAACACTTTAGATTTTGTGTCTGGTTATAATTACACCCATGGAGAAAATGTACACATAAATATTCTTCACTTTTAGTTTCATGTAAGAAAGTCTATTTAGATACCATTCACCAAATACAAACCTCTTGGTTCACCTGAGAGCAGGAATGATTGTGATTGCATCATTTCTCAAGAGGAGTAGAGAGTAGGTCAGGAACAGGCATGATTCTTCATACTGAGCCATAAAACATTAAGATAGCATTAATTGCAAAGGTTCCTCTATTCCATTCTTTTAAAGCACAGGCGACACATGAAAACAATTTCCTGTACTTTGTCTTTTGATTTAATGCTTGCTATAGACATGTGTTACATTTTAATGGGGGCGTGGTTAGAGGAGAAATTGTACTCAAACTATATAGTCACAAGAGTGTGGTGGATAAGTTTCTCTCAGAGATGGAAAGAATTATATTATTAACCACATAAATTAGATTTGGGATACTTGACAGAATTCTATGATCTATTTCCATGTTGTTTATAATGCTGGGACCCTGTGTTTCTCAGAGAGGTCCCCTATAATTCTTTACCCTGCTGGTTTGTTTGTTGGTTTAATTAAGCGCCTTTTACAAGGGGGTGCTTGGAATTGGTTCATGTACAATGTTTGTGGCAGAAGAAGAGACATTGCCAGTAAACAACAACAACAACAACAACAACAAATGAATGGAGTTTGAAGTTTATAAATGGAAGGTCTAGTTGAACTAAAAATGGAAAATCCAAGTAATGAATCTTTCCAATAAAAAAGTGACCATCTTTGAGTGTGTGAGTTTCTCAGGGTTCTGAAGACTTCATTTTACTTGCCTGAAAAAGTTAAACATCAAAAAAGCAAAACAATAAAATAAAGTTTAGACTCAAGTTTTAAAACACTCTTCAAAGGTGGAACAAATTTTCTTCTGGAATATTCACTTTTTGTTTGGACCTAGGAATATCTAGGAAATGTCCCAGAGTTTGGCAATGTTCTTTTATTACAAAACAAGATCTTAATTGTTTCTAAAACCCTCTTAACTGGCCTCTGTCATTTTTCTAATAAAAAACACCACAAAAATGGTCTATGAATTACACCAAGTAAGACCCCAGAAGAGTTTGTCTCAGAACAGTTTTATGTGAGCATTTACAGACAGGCCAGCATCAAACCAGTCACAGGTTGACTGTAATTATTTTGATGGTATCAGGCAAAGTAACAGTTTTTCATGTCATAGCACGTGGTGAAGCAACATGAGTTGCAATTAACTTAAAAGGCTAAATTTTCTGATTAACTGTGAATTGCTATCGCTTTATTATCTTGTGCTTGTACTAACTCTTAACCACTGATTTCTATCAGAAGGCAAAACTAGGAAGGAAATAAAATCATGGGTTAAAAAATGAAAAAATGATGGAAAAACCAGAATTCCTAGGTAAGAATTTCAAAATACCATCCTTTTGCAATCCAAAGCAAATAGCTCAGTCAGATGATGGAGATCGGAAGTTGGTTCACTGTTTCCCCAAGGCACCAAGAGTCCTCATCTCTTCAGAGTGCTGACTGGGGTGAGCAAATAAAAGTGGACTATCCCTGATTATATAGGGCACAAAAAACTTTGGCTTCTCTCTGAAACACAGAAGTCACAGAAAAAGGGCATACTAGAGCTGACAAATGTATTTTTTATGTTCAAAATTAAAGAATGCGAATTGAAACAATGACATCAATTTTCATATATCCAATTAGCAAGGTTTGTTTTATTATATTAAGTTAATTAAAAAAATCAGTTATTAGATGAGTACCTACACATAATATAAAACCATGCAAATATAACTGTGATAGCATCTCTTTCACCGATTTCATTTGGTCACATCAGCCTTGCGCATGGGGAAGTAGGCACCACTGCATTTGTGTTTGGATTTTTGTGCTTCCACTTGTGTGCTTTTTTTTTTCCATTTATTCATTCTATTTTATTTTACTTTCCAACTTCCTGTTGTTGTTAATTGTACCATTACTCTAGTATTTTATTTTATCTTAACTTATTTTTAATTGAGATATAACTGATATATAGCATTGTATTGGTTTTAAGTGTACAACATAAAGATTTGATATTTGTATATATTGTGAAATGATTCACACAGTAAGTTTAGTTAACATCCATCATCACACAGTTACAATTTTTATTTCTTGTAATGACAACTTTGAAGATCTACTCTCTTAGCAACTTTTAAGTATACAATACAATATTGTTAACTATAGTCACCATGCTGTACATTACATTCTCAGAAGTCATTATCCTGTAACTGAAAGTTTGTACCTTTTGACCAACTTCACCCATTTTGTCCACCCCACATGCTGTGCCTCTGGAAACCAGCAATCTCTTCTCTACGAGTTTGGTTTTTTTAAGTCTCCACATATAAGTGCTATTATATCAATACAATATTTGCTTTTCTCTGACTGGCTTATTTCATTAGCATATCCATGTTTTTACAAATGGCAAGATTTCCTTCTTTTTTTATGGCTAAATGATATCACTATATATATAGTAATATTTTCACATTTTCTATATTACTATATATATATATATATATATATATATAGAGAGAGAGAGAGAGAGAGAGAGAGAGAGAGAGTAATATTTTCACATTTTCTTTTCCATCCATCCCATTATGGACTCTAGGTTTGTTCCCATGTCTTGACTATTGTAAGTAATGCTGCAGTGAACATGGGGGTGCAGATATCTTTTTAAGACAGTAATTTTGTTTCCTTCAGATAAGTACCCAGAACTTGAGTTCCTGGATCATATGGCAGTTCTATTTTTAATTTTTTGAGAGACTTCCATTCTATTTTCCATAGTGGCTGCACCAATTTACGATACTACCAACAGTGCACAAAGGTTCCTTTTTCTCCACATCCTCTGCAACACTTGTTATCTCTTGTCTCTTTAAAGATAGTCATTCTAACCAGTGTGAGGTGACATTTCATTATGGTTTTGATTGGAAGATTCTACTACACAACTTTACAATATGTATAAAAGAGCTTTAAAATGTTCATACACTTTGACTTAGGAATTCTGTGTTGAACCCAAGTCCATGTGCCTGATGCACAGTGAAGCCAAACAAACTGAAACATTGGAGTTTGGAGCAGAGAAAGGTTTATTGCAGGGCCAACGAAGGAGAATGAGTGGCTCATGCTCAAAAGACCTGAGCTCCCCAATGAGTTTCAGGGAAGAGTTTTTAACGATAAATCTGGTGTCAGGGCTGCAGGGTGTTTGACTTCCTTCTGATTGGTTGGTGGTGAGGTAACAGGGTGGTGCTCCAGGAATCTCAATCATCAGCCTTCTTGTTCCAACCAGTCTGGGGTCCCCGTGCTTGTGCTCAGCCTGAAGTTACCATCCTCCACCTGGGTGTGGGCCCCAGCTCCTGTAGGAGAACTCAGAGATGTGTATCAGATTGCTAGGCACATCCCCCGAGGAGGAACCAGGACTCTGCCCCATTGCTGCACTATTGTTTGCCTTTCCTTTGTTTTTGCATTCCCTCACTTCCATAATTAGTAATTGTATGAATCTGCCGTTTGGAACATGGGGAAGGTCAGGACACTGAAGCCTTTTCCTACAAACAAGAAATGGGGGACATGGAAAGGCTTTTGTACCCAGGAGGGCCCCACAGGATCCTGCTTGATTTCAATTCTATTTTTAGAAAGTAATCAGAGGTGTGTTCAAAGACATATGAACAAAGATGTTTATTATGGTTATTTATAATATTAGGAAAATTAGAAGTAAAAGCCTGAAATATCCAATAGGAGGAGAAAGGCTAAGTAAATTGTCGCATGTGTATAACAGAATATTCAGCAATCATTAAACAAACGAAGCTCATATCAGAGCCCAAGTGTTCTTGAGTGAAAGCTGAATCTGGCCCAGAAGGTGTCGGGTCCAGTCATCCTGGTACAGGGTGAAAAAGCTAGACCTATGAGTAAAACCTAGAAGAACTGAAACCTTAGAACCCAGCTGAGGGTTACCACAGCTGCCAGTGTAGGGGATCTAAGCCATCCCAGGAATGGCAGTGGCCGTGGCTTGTCATAGGTCCATTGGACTGAGGGGAGACGGGACAGTGTCCAGTTGTGACTCTGTGTGCTGGGAACTGAACCCACTTATTTGGAAATGGATAAGACTGCAGGGAAGGACTAAGCTCCTTGGACTGAGAGAATGCCAGTGTTCTTGGTTTATTCAAGACAGAGATGCTTGGTTTTTTTCCTATCTAAGAACACTTTAAAAAATAAGAGATACAATTCACCTGAAGTTAGTGAAGCAAGTGGAATCAAACATATAGATGCATAGATGCGCAGATGGCTATAGAATAATGTGAAAGCTACCCCAAAATATTCATTTTTACTTCTCTCTAGGTAGTGAGATTTTTTCATAATGTTTTACATCTTCTCAATAATTCTTTATGTTTGAATATGTACTTAGCATTTATTATTTTCCAATGTAAAAAAATATAGAAATAAGTATTAAAAAAGAAAATAAAACCTACTGTCCTCTAAGAATGTGTTGTCTTCTCTCACTCCCTGTGCCCACCTTCCCAGATAAGGGGCTGGTGGATACCTGAGTTCTGGCAGCATCTAACCCAGATGAAGCTCCTCCAGTTCAGAAGATATTCTGGTCTGGGAAAATTTAGAGAGTCTCTTAACTCACACCATGAAGACAGATACCTGTCAGCTCTAATCCTTATCTTTCCCCTCTTCAGCAGTTCTTATTTCTCATTTTAGGGAAGACAAAAAAAAAAAAAAAACAGATAAGCTCATTAGTAGGCTGGGGTGTTGCTTTGGTCCAGCAGAAGAATTTAAAACCAGGATATATTGTTTAATTGCTTTCATATTTTAAATCACATTTACAGGGAATTCTCTGGCAGTCCAGTGGTTAGGACTCCGTGTTTTCACTGCCGAGGGCCTGGGTTCGATCCCTAGTCTGGGAACTAAGATCCCATGAGCTGCATGGCACAGCCAAAAAAAATCATATTTAGACATGAACACTGTATTTTCGAAGTCCATGTGGAATCAACCTGGACAATGGGAAAAGTAGATGTGTTTTAACTGGAAATTTCAAGTTTATGTGGGGGAGGGGTTAGAATTGTGAACTCTCACTGACTTATATCTGCTGGTTGGTTCTCAGCACCATCCCCAGGATCCATCGTGGTACTCTACAGAATGTGAGTTTGTAGCCACCTTTGAATTTAGTGAGGCTTTGAATGCAAGAATGGATGAAAAGATCTGCAATAAGCTTTGCGAAAAATCTTTACAATATTCTGTCAGAATGAAATTGCTATTCCTTGGAAGCATACAAGCTTTTGGTGGAGGCAAAAAGAGATTTGATATGTACTTAAAAGATTCATCTTCAAAATATTTCTTTTAAAGGGACAATGTATTTTTTAATCACTTGATCAAGGAACACTGTAAAGTCATGATAGAGACAGAATTGCCAGAACACAAGCATTTCTTTTTACCAGGTAAAAAGCTCTTTCTAAAGAGCTATTAAAAATTCAAACTAGAAATACAGATGCTTAGGAGATTTTGTTGCACTTCCTTAATTCATATAATTATAAAAGTCATAACATTTTAAACTTAGGTTACCATTAAATGGTGCTTGACCCATTAGCAGTGAGGGCAAACAGGTAATTCTGTGGATAATTTGTCAACTTCCTCCCAACCACCACCCTCAAATACCACACGCACAAATACTGTATAATTTTACATTCATTATGTAATTTTTAAATGTTTTAATCTTCCATTTTCTCATGTACAGTTTACCTTACCAGAGAACAAAGATGTAAAATGAAAATAGGTATATTAGTAGTACAGAAACTTTAGCTTGTCTTAATATGTTCTTTTGCAAGAGGGAAATTCCAACCTGTATAAAGAAGTTTGAGGGGGAAGAAAATCCTTCAGTGTGGTGGTGCATGTTGGGGAGGTCAGTCTCAAGGGGACCTGGGCCTGTTCTGTGGTGTCAGAAAGTTCTCAACACCCTCCAGGCTGTCATTGACAATGGTGTGGCTGGCACCCTTCCAAATGTCTCTGAAAGAAAAGGCACAATGTGAGACTTGTCAGTGAAGTTTTTTCAGGGCCTTACTGAAGACTATAGCCTAGGAGACAGCCTCTCAGTAGCTCTGAGAAACTGCCCTGAAGAAGTTGGAGTTGAGGGGAGGGGGAGAGGCTAATTTATATATGATTTTTGGGGCCAGGTTGGGAATACATGTAGTCAAGCATGCATCTTAATAAAAGATTACTGTTAGTTACAAAGAACAAATGTCTCAAGTAAATGAATATTGTGCTTTTCTATGTATGGGAAGATGCAAGAAGCTGGGTTCATTAAAATTCTTCCTGAGATACATCTATCTAATGGACCTGTTGTCCAAAGCACAGAGCATCTTGTTATTTCCTTAACCTCTTCTGCCTGAAGCACTGAGTGCACTGCTGGTCAGCAACCACAGCAGGTTAATCTTTAAAGACTCAGATGGTGAGCAAAACTCTCTTTCCTCTTCTTTTGTTTGCACAAATGTACCTCAAGATTTGTGCAATTAAAGCTATGGGGTTTGTTGTTTAATAATGCTTCTCCCTCAATTTCAAAGCTAAAATATCCTTGATGTAGAAAAATTGAGAAACACAGAAAATGACAAATATAAAAAAACAAATAAAAATCATTTTCTGGGGATAAACTCTGGTTATATGACCTTCTAGAATTTTCTTTTTTTTGGCATGCATACATACCATAACTACTTTTGAAAAATGTATACAGTCATCCCTTTGTATCCTCCAGGGATTGATTCCAGGTCCCTTATATAAGATGGCCTATTATTTGTGTATAACCTACACACATCCTCCTGTATCCTTTAAATCATCTCTGGATTACTTATAATTGCTAATACATTGCAAATGCTACATAAATAGTCATAAATACAAAGTAAGTTCTATGTACATAGTTGCTGGTGTGTGGCAAATTCAAAGTTTGCATTTTGGAACTCTCTGGAATCTTTTTACAAATATATTTGATCCGTATTTGGTTGAATCCACAGATGTAAAGCCCATGGATATGGAGGTCCAGCTGTACACTAGATAGCATACTCTTTATTCTGTAATCATGACCATTTTCTCATGCCAATAAGTAGCCCTCTACAATATGAATTTTTAATATCAGTACTTGTATTCCATTGCATGTACCCTGTACTCATTGTAATTTATTTTGTAAATCTCCTGTGATATTGTGGTATAATAAATATATACTTGGTCTTCATCCTCAGTTCCTGACAGAGAGCTCCTAAGGCCCCTGGTATCTCTGCAGTGATAAGAGTCTTTTGTGTGCTAATGAGATGGCTGGTGCCTGGGGGCCTCCTAGACAGCTTCAGGATGGGGGCTGATTGCCGGAAAGAGGAAGGCAGAATTAGAAGGTTGGAACTTTCAGCCTCAACCTCTCAATCTCCAGAGGGAGGAGAGAGGCTGGAGACCGAGTTAATTACCAACTGCTAATGATTTAATCAACTGCGCCTACATGCTGGGACCTCCGATAAGCCATAGGGTTCAGAGAGCTTCTGGGTTGGTGAACACATGGAGGTCCTGGGAGGGCAGTGCACCTGGACAGGGCTAGGAAGTTCCATGTGTACCTTCTTCCCTCCACATCCCCATACCCTGCCCTGTGCATCTTTTTCTTCAGGCTGCTCCTGAGCAGTATCCTTTATAACAAACTGTTAATTGTAAGTAAAATGTTTTCCTGAGTTCTGTGAGCCAGTTCAGAAAATTATCAAACCTGAGTAGGGGATTGGGGGAGCCCCAATTTATATATCAGAAGTATGGGTGGCCTGGACTTGTGACTGGTGTCTGAAGTAGATGCAGTTTTGTGGGGCTGAGCCTTTCACTTGTGGTGTCTGCCACTCACTCCAGGTAGTTAGTATCAGAATGGAACTGAGTTGTAGGACACCCAGCTTGTGTCAGAGATATGGTAAGTGTGGGGAAACAAACAAACAAACAAAAAACAAAAACATGCATTTGGTGTCACCAGTCCTGTTGGAAGTAAAAACACATACTAGTAGGATCTCCCATGGTTGGAGTTAGTTTGTTTATAAGTTTTTTATAATTATAAATAACACTGAAATTGAAACCATTTAAAAATACTCTCAAGCTAGAGAGTGAAGTAGATCAAGGTGCTTAAGTGCCACACTGTTGTAAGCGTTATTGATTCCCCACAGAGCAGGCATGGAAATTATATTGATGAGATATAGTAACTAATAAGCCCAAAAGGCAGAAATGTTTTGTTATGTGTACATTTTATGAATGCATCAGAGACTATGACAGTGGTTACAGTGATTGCAAATGATAAATTCAGTTAGTTTTGTTAACTTTAAATCATACAACAAAACCTTTAAATGGAACGCATGCGGGAGTCTTGTGTTCAATGTTGGCTGATCTGTAATCCTAATCTTTTCTCTGTGTCCAGCCTGAGGCAGGTGCTCTCCTGTGGAAGCATCTTGGCTACAGATGGAGTCTGGGGCCCTGTCTCAGCCCTGCCTCTCTGAACCTCTCTGCTCTGGTCTGTGAAATAAAATTAGTAATAATTACCTCATAGAGTTGTGAAAATGGAATTGAAGATAAATATAAAAATGTCTTATGAACTCTAGAACATTAGGCAAATATAAATCATCATCATCATGGTTATTCTCACATTCATAGACAATACAATAGTATTTCATATTATACATGTACTCAATTGAATTCCATAAGCAATTTCTACCAGTGGGGGTGGGTAGGTAGGGAGGAGGGGACACAGGAGGAAGACACATTGTTCCCCCTCAGTGAGTCCAGGCCTCAGCCTGAGGTGTGAATCTGCTCTCCTTGGGATCTGTTTCTCCTGTTCTCTGCACAGGAAGAATGCCTTGCTCAGAGGAAAGCTCTACACAACTCCCTTTAACGTGGCCCTGAATGTAAACTCAATAAAAGAAACAGAGCTGTTTCAAGCTGGAAATTTTCAAGGGCAATTTTGCTTATACATGTGTTTTGCCTTAAGTACAAAATTTGGAATCCGTCTCCCTTGCCACCTTAGAAGCAACTCCACTGTGTTTTCCTCATTTTAGAGAGGGTGAAACTGTACCCAACTAACACTATCAGCCATATAGTACTGTATTATAATAGGTTTATAATACTTTTCACACAAATAATACATACAAACACAAAAAATAAAGAAAACATTTTTAATCTTACAGTAAGATACCTTGAAAAGTACCAGCTACTTCACTGCTGCTTTTACGCTTGCTTCCAGACATCCTGGGCTTGAAATAAAGATACTGTATTGCTGTACTCTATGCAGTACTGCACAGTAAAGTACACAAAAGCACAGCTACTGTAGAGGATGCACGCACATGACAATGTACACCAGACACGTGAACTAACTTTTGTGATGCATGTTCACATCTTTGAAAGTTTGCAACTTGAAGGGTCCCATGTAGGGTACTTACTGTAGCCAGTCACCGGGGGCAGCAGATTCTAGCAGCGGAATCATGCCCGCGGGCGGGTCCTGGCCGCTGACTTCCGGTCCCACCTCACTGCTTCTGGTCTCACCTTACTGCAAGATGGCGGCATCCAGGAAGCAGCCTCATTCTCACCGGCGTGGGCTGTTGAGAGCATCTCACTGCTGTCAGAGTCCCTCCTTCCCTACAGCGCCTCAATGAATGAAGGGGTCCACGAGAAAAGGAATTTACCAAAACCCAGAAAACAAAAATCCAATGTGAGAGAAACAAAATGTCTGGTAAATCCATGATTTGTAAAGGACAATTTGTCCTGAGTAAGAATTCACCTCACTGCCCTTCCTCTCATCTGTGGCTTCCTTAAGTGTTGGTTGAGGTGGAGGAGACTAAGTGCTGCCCTGGGGGGAGAAAAGCCCTTGCAGAGTGTCTTGGTGGCTCAGTTGAAGGACAAATCTCTGAGATCCCACCCGGCCATCAGGGATAATTGGGCATCCCAAGAGGACATGATTTGCCTTCAGTTGGATTGAAGATTTGAATTATTTTTCACCTCGTTTCATTGCAAAAGGTCCTCATGTTTCCTGGCTTGTGGGGAAAATTCCTCTGTGAATGACAGTTTTATAGGTGCTGACTAGTTTGGTCCAGGATAACATGTTACCAGTTCACCAGGTAAACTATTCTTTCCTCATCCAAATGGGAAATTTAGTGTGAAACCGATTGCAGGTGAAAACTGATTGTGTGTATCACAGAGGCAGTTTCTCACCACCGAAAAAACACCCATGTCCTCCTTGGGAAAGAAAGCACCAAAACCCCAAACCGCCTTTCCTTTTCATAAGCAGTTTTCAGCCAAAAGGAAAAGGAGTTTTATTTTTTGCGAACCCACAAAAATGTCATATTCGCCAGTGAGGAAATCACGTTTATACAACTGTATTAAAGATGTTCTTCTCATTCAGGCAAATGGGAGAGTTTTACATGAAACTGCTTTGGGGGACAAGGGTGAGGTGGCAGTGCTTTTATATAAAGAAAATAGTCTTCCTTGCCTTGGAAGTAGAAACTGCTCTAAAAAGTGGATTTGGAAGTGCTCTCTAGTCTCTCTGCAGCCTTAGTTCATCACTGATTGAGGTTGAAGCAGGACTCCTATAAACCACACTTTGAACACATTTTAGCTAAACATTTTGATGGATTTAAGCTGTGGCTTGAAAAACTGGCCCGAGAGCATACACACGACAAGACCACTTTTCCAACCGACTTGAGGGTGTTAGATGCTTCCTCAGGGAAACGGGCACACTTTCCAAGTCTGGTTGCCTGTAGGGAACAGACCACACTGACTCTCCTACCCTGATCTATCCCAGAGTCTGAAGCCATGCCAGTTAGCATTTCCAGTAATGTCCAACTTCGGCTCTGGGTCCTTTCTGGCAAACTTATAAACTGCCAAAATTGTGTTAGAACCCTGTCAGAGATAGAAATTTCTTGAAAACAGTACAACTGACTAGGCTAAGGAGAAAAATGGGGAGAGAGGTGCATTGAAGCTTAGGGGTACTGACCCTGAACTGACTTCCTCCTCAGGATTGTAAAATGACTGTGCATGGAGGAAAGTGACAAATGGGAGGGAGAGCCAGGGGTAGAAGGGTGGCAGTGGACACTCCGGGGGTCACTCACTGGGAGGTGGCCCAAGGCAGGGCAGGAGAGAAGTCTCTCCCATCGATGCCAGGCCAGACAGAACTTGGCAGACGCCTGCTGTGTTCCAGCATGGGGGTGAGGGAGGGCAGGTTGGCACTGTGGGGTGAGGCAACTTGGGAGATGTCAGAGGAAAACCAGCCCAGCAGACTTCCAGCAGGTAGTAGGAGAATGTGGCAAAGCAGAAAAATCACGGAGGCAGCTCCAATCATATTATGCGCTGTTTATAATCAGTTCAGATCATATCATCTTGGATTCTGAAGCCTCCTCCACATGCCTAGTCGTTGGTGGGATGGGAGACCTCTAAGGAAGTGTTTCTCAAAGCTGAGTTCCCAGATCAGCAGAACCAACGTCACCTGGGAACTTTTTAAAGCAAATTCTCAAGCTCCACTCAAGACCCATTGAATCAGAAACCCAGGGGGAGGGGCTCATAATTTGTGTTTTCACAAGCCCACTAGAGAATTCTGGTGCACACTAAAGTTTGGAAACCGCTGCTTTAGAACATTTCTTCTCAGATTTTAAGGTGCATGGGAATCCCCAGGCAATTTTGTTAAATAAAAATTTAAATTCAGATTCATTAGGTCTGGGTTGGGCTGAGATTTTGCATTTCTAACAAGCCCCCAGGGGATGCTGATGCTGCTGGGTCACAGAGCATATGCACTGAGGATGTATGATCAGAACAAGGCAAAGCATCCATGTCCTGTGTCCCAGGGGCAGGTGGAATGCTTGCCTACATGGCAAGAGAGGGGAATAGGATCTAAGTGCCTCATGGGGTAACAAGGCCAGGTCTTCAGGTCATGACACTGCTTTCCACTGAGGGCCGGTATTTAATGGCACAGTTGGGAGAGAGACTGAGCTGGTAGGTGGTGGAGTTGAGAGTAATCACCTTTGGCAAATATTTGCTAGATCTGGTCTTGTGGGGAAGGACTTCATATTCTTCCACTCAAATTGTTCCTGGGGCTTTCTCTGGAAGCTTCGTTTTTGTTCTCTGGATTGTATTTTGAAATGTTTTCTTTCCTGCAACAAAAAATGGAGAAAATTGGCTTGAGAATCCCACCAAAAAAAGTTTACCTAATAGATTTAATTGGAAAGGAAAGGTCTTAAGGTGGATATAAGTAGCCAGTCAGACCTTTTTACTTCAATTTCAGATCTATTACTTGCCTAATGCTGTACTGAAAATGAACAAGACTTAGAAGAATGAATGGAAATAGAATGAAATGGAAAGACTCCTAGGCAAAACCCAAATCCACATAATATTTTCTTTTGGCCAGGAGATTTTTCCTCAGAAGTGAATAGGAAAATACATTAGATAAGATGGTCAGACATTAACCCTCGTAGAGACAGTGAGGAGGCTCACTGCACCTCAGTGAGTGACTGGAGAGGGGGTGGTACCTAGGACATCTGACTTCATGAGTGATTATGGGATTTGTGCTTATATAACAGAGACAATGTTCCTTCGGTGTTTACTGCTATGTTTAAAAACAAGGAAGCTTCTTTGCTTTTTCCATTCTGGTAAAAGTTAAGTATGTACTTTGTTCTTTCAGTGAAATGCAAAAACAAGAATATCATTTTTTGCCCTCAATTTTTATGACCCTGGAAGGAATCTCTCAGACTATTGAATCAAGTCTAGAAGGAACATAAATTCTTCTTTAAGCTAACAATACAAATTAATACAAGTTGCTTAAATTTATGTCATGTATGTCTATCTGTGTGAACCTAGCCTTTAAAGCACTATGATTACTGCTAAATAAAAGCAATATTAGTTCTGACTTCAGGTAGGAGAGTTCTCAAAACATATAACTGGAGAGCTACAATCCCAAGGACCAAATTATCTTCCCTTCTCATTGCTTCTGAGTATTTCAAAGGTAATAAAAATAAAAATTAGAAAGAAAGAAAGTGAGTTTTTGAATTTGTGATTTTTTTTTGCAATGTACATTATATGTGTGAATTTCCACATCTGACCAAAGGTAGCAGAGAATGAACATGGAAATACATTTTAAAAGACAGCCTAGCTCACAGCTTTAAAAGAGCTATTCTAAGCCAGTGTTGGTTCTACTAATATCACCATTAGACAAAAGTTATAATAATTTGGAGGATGTGTTTTAAATTGAGCTGCATATCTAAGTCAACCCAGCCTTCTAAGGTGCATAAAGAGAAATGATTAAATGGTAAAGTTGTAATGACACGTGTACACAAAAATGTGTGTGTTTTTATGACATATGGTAAAAAAAAATTTGTACCAGTTTATAGCCAAAATCTATATTTAAGGGATATAAAAATAAATTAAATATTAAGTGGCAAAAAATTAGATAACTTAGAAGAACTAGAAAAAATCATAGAAAAACACAAACTACTGAAAGTGACTCAAGGAGAAATAGAAAATTTGAATAGACATAACAGGTAAAGAGATAGAATTTGTAGTTTAAAACCTTCACATAAAGAAAAGCTCAGGTTCAGATGGCTTCACTGGTGAATTTTATTGGAAGAAGAGCTAATACAATCTTTTACAAAGGATTTCAAAAAAATTAAAGAAGAAGGAACACTTCTCAACTCATTTTATGACTACCCTGATACCAAAAACCAGGCAAAGATAGCACGAGAAAAGAAACTACAGACCAATATCTCTTATAAATATAGACACAAAAATCCTCAAGAAAATACTAGTAAACCAAATCTAGCAACACATAAAAAATTATATACCACAACCAAGTGGAAATTATCCAAATAATTCAATCAATACAGTAAACTATGTTAATAGGATAAAGGAGAAGAAAACCCATATGATTATCTCAATAGATGCAGAAAAAGCACTTGACAAAATCCAATACATTTCATGATAAAAACACTCATCAAACTTGGAAGAGAAGGAAGATTCCTCAACTTGATAAAGATCATCTATGAAAAACCCTCAGTTGCCATCATACTTAATGGTGAAAGATTAGATGCTTTTTCCCTAAGATCAAGTACAAGACAAGAATATCTGCTCTTGCCATTTCCAGTCAACACTGTACTGGAGGTTTTAACTAGGGCCTTTGGACAAGAAAAATAAATAAAAGCATCCACATTGGAAAAGAGGAAGTAAAGTATCCTATTCACAGATGATGTGATCTTATATATGGTAAATCCTAATAAATCTACTAAATAATTATATGAACTAATAAACAAGGTCAGCAAATTTTAGGATACAAGATCAACATATAAAATTACCTGTGTTTCTATATACTATTTTGAAAAAGAAATTAAGAAAACAGTTCCATTTGAAATAACATCAGGGCTTCCCTGGTGGCACAGTCATTAAGAGTCTGCCTGCTGATGCAGGGGACCCGGGTTCGTGCCCCGGTGCGGGAAGATCCCACATGCCGTGGAGCAGCTGGGCCCGTGAGCCATATCCGCTGAGCCTGCACGTCCGGAGCCTGCGCGTTCGGAGCCTGTGCTCTGCAACAGGAGAGGCCACAACAGTGAGAGGCCCACATACCGCAAAAATAAATAAATTAAATAAATAAATAAATAAATAAAATAACATCAAAAAAATAATATACTTAGGAATAAATTTAACAAGAGAAGTGCAAGACTTGTACATTGAATTCTATAAGTTATTGTTGAAAGGAATTTAGAAAGACCTAAATAAATAAAAAGACATTCCATGTACATGGATCAGAAGATTAATATTGTTAAGATAGCAATACTTTCCAAACTGCTCTACAGATTCAATGTGATCCCTATCAAAATCCCAATAGCCTTTTTTGCAGAAAGCCTTTTGATCATAAAATTCATATGGGAATGCAAGGGATCCAGAATAGTCAAAACAATCATGAAAAAGAGCAAAGTTGGAAGGCTTACACTCACAACTTCAAAACTTACTACAAATATACAGTAGTTAAGACAGTCTGGTGGTTGCATAAGTTTAAAAATTTAGATCGATGGAATGGAATTGAGAGTCTAGAAATAAGTTCTTACATTTATGGTCAATTGATTTTCAACAAGGGTGCTGTGGCAATTTATTGGGGGAAAAGTCTTTTCAACAAATGGTGTTGGGACAACTGTATATCCCCATGCAAAAGAAACTCAACTACTTTCTTACACCACATGCAAAAATTTACTCAGAATGGATTATATATAAAAATTTAAGAGCTAAAACTATAAAAGTTTTAGAAGAAATTATAGTAATAATGCTTGATGACATATGATTAAGAAATAGTTTCTTAGATCCTATACCAAAAGCATAAACAACCAAAGAAATAAGAGGTAAATTGAACTACATCATTTAAAAAAAAATTGTGCTGAAAATGATACAATCAAGAAAGTGAAAACCCAGCCCACAGAATTAAAAAAAAAATTACTGATCATATATCTGTAGAGGACTCGTATCTAAAATATATAAAGAATTAAAAAACTCAATAATAAAGACAACTCAGTTAAATAATGGGCAAAGGATTTGAATAGACATTTCTCCAAGAAAGGTTTACAAATGGCAATAAAGACATGAGAAAAGTTTTAATATCATAAGTCATTACATAAGCCCAAATCAAAACTATAATGAGATACCACTTCACACTCACTAGGGTGGCTATAATACAAAAAAAAAAAAAAAAAGACAATAACAAGTGTTGACAAGGACATAGAGAAATGGGAACCCTCATAAATTTACTGGTGAGACTGTAATATGGTACAGACATTCTGGGAAACAGTTTGGCAATTCCTCAAAGTGTTAAACATATCCCTGGAAATGAAAACACTAATTCCCATGTTTTCCATTTGTGAAAACACCAAACCTTGTACATGAATGTTCATTGTGGCATTATCCATAATAGTCAAACATTGGGGACCACCTCAAACTGACAAATGGATAAATAAAGTATGATATTCATACAGTGGGATATTATTCTGTACTAAAAAAGAACAAAATAATGACAATCTACAATAAGGATGAAACTTGAAACCATACTAAGTGAAAGAAGCTGGTCACACACATAAAACCACATATTGATTCCATTAATAGAAGTGTCTACTCTAGGCAAATTTATATGGAGAGAAAGTAGATTAGCAGTTGCCTAGGGCTGTGGAGGCATGGAGTTGGGGGGAAATGTGGAGTGATTGATAATGAGTACAAGGTTTCTTTTGGGGTGATGAAAATGCTCTAAACTTAGGTTATGGTGATGGTGCTCATATTTGTGAATATACTAAAGCCATTAAAATGTATACTTTAAATGGATGATTTCTATGGTATGTGAATTGTATCTTAATAAAGATATTTAGAGATAAATATTATGGCTTTAACTTGGGAAATCTAAGTTGTATACTATGTAATAATTTATTTTCTCTTCCTATTTCTCCTTGCTTGGTTGATAGTAAAACAGATGTATCATCTTTTCTACCTAAAAGTGGCCAACCTCCTATAGTTAGTTCCCCTTTTCATGCAGAGCTTGATTGTTGAGGCAAAAACTACAGGGTGAAGAGGAAAAAGCTATATTCTCCAGACACCTAAAGCCTGATCCTAGTATATGCTTGGTGCCTGGTGTTACAAAATAAAAGATGCTCCTTGTCTTTGAGAAGTTTTTTTCTTATTATGTAACACATTGATTAGGTCTAATCAGCAATGAGACCTTGACAATCTAACATAGGAAGGTAAATATGGTTTTATGAAGAGTCATAGAATAAGACTCAAGTTTGGAATGCTGTGAAGGAGAGGTATATCTCATTCCACAGACATGTTTCATTGAAGAGGCAGAGAAATAATAACTCAGTAAAAATAATTACAAACATTTCTACCACTCTTTCCAATTTGCATAGACCCTCACCCAAACATTGCCATGTTTAATCCTCCCAACATCCCTGTGAGGAAAGTATTTACACCTCCAATATCCAATATACAGAAGTGGCAAGAGTGGTTATACATCAAGATCTTCTACTCCAAATTCTGGGCCATTTTCACAAATACGTGGAAATTGTGATTCTGTGAGATTTTACATGGAAGGATATTGAAGAGAACTTGGGAGACAATAAAAAGAAAGTGATCAGAAAAACATCACTGAGGAAGTAAATCTGAGCAACCCTGCCACCTCCAAGAAATGGGTAACTCATTCCTCCTGTAGATTACAAAACCATCACGGAAGCACCTTGTGATAGAGACAGAAGACTTCATCAATTTGGATGTCTGCTTAATGGCTCATTTTGTGCAATGTAGAGGCTTTGTTTACTTTGCTGCACTCAAGGGAAGCAATAAGTGGAATTGCTACTTGGTCTTAATTCTGAGCAGTAATGTAAATTAAGGGGGAATCTGGAAATACTAGGAACCAGAGAAAAGTGTGACCATATTATCATTGAATAATTCTGTCAAAAAAATGAATGTGTTGGGCATTGGCCAGAACCTGGGATTTGGAAAAACAGGTTTCAAAAAATTCACGAAAAGTTTGTATAATTCTACTGCCAGAGTTTCTAAAGGGCAGTTGCCCAAAAGATAGGAAGGGTCTAAATAGACAAAATTCTGAATCTAAAACATGAGAGAAAAAACAAAAAGGAAAGGTTCAAGGAATCATCAAGCTTTCTCAGCTTGCCCTTGGGGCTAGGAAAGGACTCATTCTAAAGGTGGAAGCTGGCCCCAAAATTAAGGAGAATACAAAATCATGGCCTGGCCTATGACAAAATGCCAAAGAAATAGCATCAGAATGAGCTGACATTTTCTAAAAATACAGGAGACATTGAAAAGGGACATTTTTCAAAATATTGACTGAATGAGAAGAAAAAGGAAGCTTAGGGTTCTGAACAGGGACAGCAGAGCAGTAAACAGATAGGCTCATAAGACAGAACCCCTTCACTCCAGCCATGCCCACATTTCCTGTGAATGAGAAAGAAACTGAAATGGGTCATCAGACCCAGTGAGATGAGACTACTGGAAACTCAGGAGCAGGAGGAAACGTGTAGGCCACCTTGAACTTAACTGAGGTGGGGCTTGGGGGAAATGAGAAAATAAGTAAATAAGTCAGTAAACAAAAAACAAAATGTTAAGTGTGTTTATTAATTGGTAGCTGAATAGGAAGCAACAGCACAATGAGGTAAGTGCACAGTGAGTGAGCTTGGGAAGTAGGAGAAGTGTAGCTTTATTAATAGGTTGTCCAAAGCAGGGGGCCAGGCAACCCTACCCTTTGGTGGTGTCCAGACCACACCTGCAGGATTGTGTTCCATTCTGTGACCTATACTTTAATAGGGAAAATGAGAACCTAGAGCACTTTTTTTTTTTTTGACAGAGAAAGAGTTGAGGAAAGGTGGACAAAGTAATCTCTGGGGTCCCTTCCAAAGCTAAGGCTGTCCTCGGAAAATTCCTCCATCTCCCCAGCACTGCCATCCTCTCAAGTCCTCTCAAAATATTTGCCTTTCTTCAAGGGCTGCTCTCCTTGGGTGTTTCCTGTGTTGGAGGGACTGGCTTTGGCCTGGACCCTCATATGGAGCAACCCAGCTGGTCTGAGAACCAAAGCAAACCCTGCCCACCACTGCCCCTTGCCTCATGACCTGAGGCAAGTTGCTCTTTTCTGCACCTCATTTTGCTCATTTGCAAAGTGGGGATAATAACATTTACTTTGGAGGACTGTGGGAAGGATATAATGGGATCACACAGAGACGTGAGCCCAGTGCTAGACACATTGTAAGACCGTGTAAATGGAGAACAGCCCAAAGCATGCGTGGAGACATTTTATCTTGGAAACATTCTACTGGAAGCTAGTCTACCAGTGCGTCAAAGTCAGGCAGCCAAACACCCTTCTTTTTAGGATTGCCTCTGCATCCCCCTCCCTTTAGAAACCCAATGGCATTCAGGCTAGGACAATGCATCCAGAACAAAATAGGGAGATGGCCAATCCAGGGTACCTTTGCAAGTTACTAAGCAACTTCAATTTACCAAATCTGTATGAGCTTTTCTAGAGGGTTGAGTCACTCCTCACCACTACAGGACTGGACTCAATGGGAACTTCCTCAGCTCCTAATCCCCCTCTCAGTCTCGGTACTGACATTTAAGAAGGTCCTGGGTGCTGCAGCCTGGCCTTTGAATCCTCAGCAGTACCAAGATTCACAAAGGCAAGATGGGACAGAAGTCCTAAACACTTAAATGCTGACCAGAGCACTAAAATGTCAAGGACCTTCCTGACCACTAACCGGCCCAAGTGCACAGTAGAGGTTGACAGGGCTCCCTGGAGCCAAGGCCTGGGGAGCAAGTTAGTTCCTTGTGCCAGTCCAGGAAGCAGCTGAGTCCTCCCAACCGGTGGGGTGGGGCAGGCACCACACACCCACCTTCTCAAAGCAGAAGGGCTCCGTTGGCCTCTCGGACACCAAGGAACTGTTATAGAGTAGCATTTTAATGAACTGAGTGTGAATACATTAAAAACACATGGAATAAATGCTCCTTGAAATAAACATGGGTTTAAAAAAAAAGAAGAGGAAAGCAAATGCTTTGGCAAAACACGTTTTGGGTTTTTCTGAACCCCAAATATTTGAAAACTGTTCAGTAAACCTTATTCCTATTCACTCACCCAGAGTGCCATTTAGCTCTCCCGTGGTGACTAATAATACATATGAAAGTGGGTAAATTCAGCATATTTCTCTAGTCATGGCATTTCCAGAAAGACACAGATAGACAGGAGGGCTATCATAGAACAGTTTTTAAAATACTTCAGAAATGAAGGCTTTGGGGACTTCCTTGGTGATGCAGTGGTTAAGAATCCGCCTGCCAATGCAGGGGAGATGGGTTTGAGCCCTGCTCCGGGATGATCCCACATGCCGCGGAGCAACTAAGCCCATGCACCGCAACTACTGAGCCTGCGCTCTAGAGCCCACAAGCCACAACTACTGAGCCTGTGTGCCACAATTACTGAAGCCAGCTTGCCCAGAGTCCGTGCTCCGCAACAAGAGAAGCCACCACAATGAGAAGCCCGAGCACTACAACAAAGAGAAGCCCCTGCTCACTGAAACTAGAGAAAGCCCGCGTGCAGCAACGAAGACCCAATGCAGACAAAAAAATTTAATTTATTAAAAAAAAAAGAAATGAAGACTTTGAATTTTGAAGAGACATGAGAGGAATTAAATATGTGTGAATCAGTTTATGAAAGATGAAGGAGAAAATAGCTACTACACTAATAACTTAAATGCTGAGATGCGTAGTTGGGGCCCAAACACTGAAAATGTATGCTTAGAACTCAAAAATCACAACCAATCTTATTTAAAAAAATAAAAACAAAACTGCCCAATCAAACAAATAAAACAAAAAACAAACCAAATCACACCAGACCAGGTCAAACCCCAAAAAACTTTATCAGTAAGTTTCTGTTTCTAGTTCTAGGTGCCATGGAAATTGATGAGAAAGTGAAACTGCCTGTGAGGCTGGGAGCGCTGAGGCCCAGAACAGCCTACCTGCCACATGCCCCACCTGGGTCTTCACCTTGACCACCAAGCCAAAGAGACACAGGCCCCCTGAGCCCTCCCTGCCACCTTGCTGACAATGTAGAGTCCCAACCCATTCCCGCTGACCAACTCCATCCCTGGAAATCTTGGGACCATTCTGAGCTTAGTTACCCTAGGGTCCCAGCTGTCCTCCAACTGCTCCCAGCTCTCTGAGAATCGATTTCCCACAGGCACTTGCTTTCAGATGGCTGTCAGCTCAGGGGTAAGTTAATAAACCTGGTGTTTGCTGACAAAGGCTTAACACCTCCCAGAGGCATTTGCATTTTTATAGGGGACTGTTACAAGAATTCAGACCCCTAAGGAATGAAGCTATGATGGTAGAATGCCAGGAGCCAGTGTAAGTATTTTAAAACAAGGAGCCCTCTCCTTAGCACCTGCCAACTAGCTCTGTCCACAGCTCTCTGGGGCAGAGCACGAAATCATCATTTCCATTCATCCTGCTTGAGCTGAGATCAGCTCCCAAAGGGAAGAGGGCATCTCCCAACAGCAGAATCCAGAGCCTGGTTTGGCCGGATGGGGTGTCAGCACAGGCTCCTACAGAACTAAGACCAGTCATTCATTGAAGTCACCATGGAACATCTCAAGTCCAGACTCTGCCTTAGGTGCTGCCTTACAGGTACAAGTTACAGGCAGTTCACAGTTATGAAGGAGGCAGATCCCAACAGAGGGGGGTCACAAAGGAAGGAGAAGTTGGGTCTGCTTTGGGCAGGGGCATGTTTCATCTTTCTCCCAGCCCAAGGTGGTCATCACCCACTGCTGTGTCTCATTCCTGCTTCTTGTACCACCCCACCACATCATCATGTACACACTTG
The DNA here is from genome assembly GCF_964270905.1 of Leucopleurus acutus. NCBI lineage: Eukaryota > Metazoa > Chordata > Mammalia > Artiodactyla > Delphinidae > Leucopleurus > Leucopleurus acutus. The sequence goes on along the minus strand of NC_139146.1, from coordinate 124,619,457 downwards.
GGGACTTTTTCAAATTGTGAAACTAAGGCTAATTTATTCTAGAGGTTTTCAAAATTATAAAAAAGCACAGAGAAGGAAATATAAGTCACTTGTAATGCCACCATCCCTGGATTCACAGAGTTAACTGCTATTTTATATTCTTCTAATCTTTAATCTACACTTAGGGATTTAGTTTTAATGAACTAATGACTATATAAACACATATATATGTATATATACTATATATGTGTGTGTGTGTATAGATATAGTATGTTTTCCTCCTCTTTTATATTACGTTAATTTTCCCATGTTGTTAAATATTCTTTGAAGGTGTTATGTTCCATAAATAGTATAAAGGGTAATAATCAACAAAACAGAACTATGTGATGTGTTTCGATTTTGGCAAAATCTCTTTATTCCCTTTATTAAACACAAGCTTATTAGGAAGAGAGCTGTAAAGCTGTAAACATCTTAAACTCAAGGAGCTTATACTGAGCAACATATAACATTTTAAGATGACACATCTTAAGGAAGAAGGTTTGAAAGTGTTGCATTTAATTGACCTTCATTCATAGAAATTTGAAACATTACCAATTTTCATACCTGCCATTGTTTTGTGACATGTTATTATCTAAACAGTGTTTCACAAACCTTGAGGCTATTTTAGGTTAGGGGTCTTTAATAGGTATTACATAATAGAGAAAAACTAATGTCATGATATTTTTAGGAGAATTCATATCTTTTCCCCCTTGGATATCAGGATCCTAGGGAACAGTGAGTATAAGTAAATAAAAATATATTTGCTTTCAAATTGTTTCTCCCCCCAGCTTAACGTATCTACCCGATAAGCATCTGCCACTGATTTAGTTTCTGAGAAACTCACATTTCTGAATTTCTGAAGGGGAGCTTCTTGGTTTTCTCAATAGTATGGATGTAGCCACGCACTTGTCTCAGAGAAAGCTCTTTGTATAAATTATATGTTTGAAAACTTCCTTTAATGTTTCATAGTATCTCAATCATGAACATGAACAAGAATCTCCTGGAAAGTTTGTGTTCCAATTCATTAAGTTTGTAGTGGACACATGAACCCTCATTTTAAACAAATACCAAGGGGTTCTAATGTCCAAGGGCCACCCTTTGAGAAACAGTGCCAGGTCCAACTTCCCAGCATATGTTATAAATCCCTTTTAATCTGGCTCAACTCTGAGTGTCACCAGGCTCAACTCCCAACACTAGATCCATCCATCCTGTGTTACACTGGTGACCCAGTCTCCCCCCACACTCTCCTTTACTCTATGCCTTCATCCTTTTTGTCAAGAGGGTAGCTATCCTTTCCCTTCTGGGCTTATTGAAATCTTTGTGATTAAATATCTCCTCTTCTATGAAACCTTATCCTGTTCTACAGGTAGAAGGAATCAATTCCTTCTCTGTGGTTTTAGAATCTTCCTACTCTTATATACTTATCATAGAATTACTTGTACATTTGTTTTACTGCTAATTGGAAGCTCCTGTGGGTACAGGAACCATATCATTCTGTTATGTGCCTGGTGGTTTCTGTGTGTGTGTGTGTGTATATATATATACATATATATTTGTGTATGTGTATGTATATGTATGTATAGATATAGATGTATATATATGTGTATATATATATATAAATTTATTTCATCCTCCCAACAGAGAGATTTCAACATCTCTGTTATACTATTATTATTAATAATAATAATTAATTTATTGTTATTAATAATTATTATTCCTATATTGCAACTGAGGAAATTACAGCTGAGTTAAACTAGTAAACAAAGGAATGCATATTATGAAGATTTATTGAATATAAAAATTGAGTAACAGTGGGGAACAGATCCGCCTTCCTAGGCCTGAGACTTGAGGAATGTGGTGAAGGATCATTTCTATTTCATGGGATTATGAAGAGATTGGAACATTGATAATTCAGTGTTTGAAAGAAAATTACTTTCAAAATAATTGTTTCAATTTTTTTATATATGTGGCATAGAAATTATAGTTTAGCAAAACAAATCATTTCATAATTTTTAAAATACCTACTCAACAATATGCAGTGGAGAGCTTTCATTTATGGTCACGTCGTATGTCATCTGCTCCTCTCCAAGGATGTTCTTCATTGCCCTGGACAGCTCTGCAGTCAGGCTACTGGGAGACTCTGCATGGCCCAGACGCAGTGGCTTCCTCTCAGTTCCTTACATACATCATCTTTTTCCCAACTCAGAAACAGCTCCCATGTGTGCCCCTCTGCTGGAATCGCTCCTCCTCTCCTTGTCCGTCAATCCCAACTCAGCTTGCAAATCCCAGGTCAAATTGGACCACCCCTAACATTTTCAGGGCTCAAGGCAAGAGTACAGATGGATGGTCACACACTATAAATGGGATTTGGACTCTCAGACTCCTCCATACGAGTTCCACGTATGAACGACTCTCCTTCCCCATCCTTGGTTCCTTTGCACATCATGAAAGGACTTGTGAACATCTCTGTGGGCACATCAAGGTCAGTGCACACTCACACTATGTCAGTGGTCCCTCCTGGGCTCCCCTGGAACCACTTGCCTGCAGCCCCCCTTGGGATGGCAGACCCACAGATTAGTCCTACATGAACCTCAGAACCAGGCTTGAGGTACTTTGGACAGGGGTTCAGAGGTTCAGGGTACCCTGAGCATGGTTTGGAACTGGGGTTGTGGGCTCTTTTCCAGCACAGGGCCAGGGACTCTGGCCTGGACCGGTGGGTGATACTGAGCACAAGCATCCCTTTCTCAAAGAAGTCTTCACCCCTGACTTCCAGACAAGGCCAGATTCTACAGTTAAACTTTCACAACGCCCTCTGGTTCTCTTTGGAGCACTTACAATGATAATTAAATAATTCACAGTTTAATGAATTATTGTCTAATTGGTAGTATAAGGTCTAACTCTCTTACTAAAATGCATTTTCACAAAGATGGAACTGAACTGTTTTGTTCAAGACAAACTGAACCTTTGTCTTGACATTGCCTGGACAGTCTGGCACATGAACAATGATCTATGCACATTTGTTGAGTGGATGCATGAGAGGAAGGCTTGAGGAAACGACTAGAAATAGTTTAGGTCTTGCAAAAAGTGTTATGCACACTCTGTTTTACTTTTTCTCAATATCTATATTATTATCACCATCAACAGCTTTACACAATAAAAGCTAAAGTATTACAAAAGATTTTCCAGCACTTTGGTTCCAGTGATAAAGTCCCAGTTGGGGCCCGTAGGGATGACGGATTTAGATAAGATTCCCAGGCACAGGGCCACGCGAATACATATGGTGTAAATCCTGCAGCATCTGGAAAATTACAAAGTTAACATTTAAAAAATCAAACTGGAAGTAAAATGAATAAAATATACCCTTCATAGGGTTGCATGCAATTCTACTTAGAGATCTTCATAAAATCTAGAGGGAAAAATCTTTTTTGAAAGGAAAACAACTCTGGGTGGTGCTTGAAAATTCAGAAGGCAGCTAGAAGCTTTGCCAATGACAACTGTAAGTAATAACATGGTATTAAATTTTATTTTCCATCTTTAAGACTGGATTTTTTTAAAAAGCAGGTATGTGGAATTATATTTCTAACAGACATTCTGAAAAAAACAATTGTAGTTTTATTTGTCTTGGTTGGTATGAAAACCTTGACCTTCAAGGATAAGGTTTTGATTCATTGAGAGACGGGATCCTTATGGACAAAAGGCCTGGATGCCACAGTTTGGGGTTTTAGCCATTTCCAAAGTTTTGTTCTCCTTTTCCATCTTTCTGATTAGTGGGCAAAAACGATTTTCTAAATCTGAAAATCTGTTCTCACTTGAAGGTTGTTCTACAATTTTGAATGAACGAGCAGAGATAATATTGGAGATACATCACTTTTTCTCCAAAAAAACACCGAGAGATGACAAGGCCACCTCAGCCCGGAAGCCACTTTGGACAATGACCATCATTATTCTATGAAAGTTGTGTTCCCAGCCATGGAAATCCAGCTACTGAAACAAGCCCTCTTCCAATAGAAACTGCTGAATTTCCCAGGAACTTAACAAACCTCTGGCCTGTATTCTCTCTGGGAAAGAGCAGACAGCAAACACTCATGTTCTCAAAATAAAACCAGTCCGATCAATGCCCAGTGTAGCAGGACACTGTCACTTACCTGTCACCCCTTCTGTGACCCAGGGTTTCTTAGCCTGAGCACAGTTGACACTTTCAGCCAGATTAACCTCATGCAAGTTTTCTCCTTTGGCTCCTGATTTTTTTTTAAAAAATCTGTAGGTATCAAATTTATACATGATATAAAATACACCATCATAACCATTTTTAAGTGTGCAGTTCAGTGGCATTAAGTACATTCACCTTGCTGTGTAACCATCATGGATGGATAGTGGTCTTCCATCTCCAGAAATTGTTCATCTTCTCAAACTAAAAGTTCATTCCCATTAAACACTGACTCCCCATTCTCCTCTTCCCACAGTCCCTGGCAATCACTTACCTTTATTTTTTGAAAGCAAGTGTGAAGGTGTGTGAGTGTGTGTAGTGAATCACACAGGTACCGGACATTTCCCTTTCCAGACTCATGGTCAGTGGGGCTCAGGAGATGAGGCGGTGCTGTCACATCCCTTGGCTTCAATCTTGCCCACGCCATCTGTGGACTTTGCAACGTGAGGCACATTGTGCAAAGTTCTCCTGCCTCAGTTTCCTCACCTAGGGTTCTTGTGAGAATTAAATGAGTTAATAAACACAAAACACTAGGACTGCTTCACATTCCGTCAAGTGCAAACTGCACAATGATGAGAACCAGAGAAGTTGCTGATATTTGGCCCAAAGTCTCGAGGCAGCTCTGTTTGTTGAGGTAGAAATGGTAGAGGTTTAATCCCACTGTCCTCACCTTGTTACAATCTATCTCTGACTTGGAGCATTAATACATTAGCTATGTGAATCTGGATTTTGTTATCACACTCCAGGATCAGAAAGGCAAAATCAATGGCAGACTTGGAATGGGATTCAAACGTGGGCCGTGTATACAGACGTGATGGCTGCCCCTCTCAACCAGGAGAGTCAGTGTTCTTGAACCATGAGATGTTTCTGTTGTCCTGCAGGTGCTAAAACGCAAACTCCAAACCTCACTTCCTAGTGTGAGCCCTGAGCACATGGTTCCCCTTCTCCACCTGCTAAATATTTTTTTCTTCTCTACCACATAATTTAAATAATTTAATATAGGGCCAGACGGATTCTAAGTTGGTGATTATTATCCAATGTCATTTCACAGATCTGAGTGCCGCCCCCACCTCTTCACTGCTTGTGTAACCTTAGGAAAGTTCTTAGCCTCGGTTTCTTCAGCTATAAAATGGGAATAATCATGGTTCCTGCCTCAAGATTATTGGGAGGAATAATGAGTTTCCAAATCTAACTTGCTTGGCATGCAAATGCTGCCTTTCTCCTTGGGAATGCAGAAGCCTTGGCAGGCTAGACAGGAGTCAGATGCGGTCAGAAAAAAAATCAAGATTTCTCAAGGAAATGTCTGTGGGTGAATTAGAATGATGTATTTGTTCTATGAACCAAATTGAATGCTATTCCAGAAAGAAGTCTTCTAGAGTTTAAAAGAAATAGCTCTCAATAACTGTTCATTATGTGATAGGAGCTGTACTAATGATTTTACAGATATTTTCTCATTCATATCGTCGTGTAGTCTACTTAAGAGAAGGTCTTATTATCCCCATTTTGTAGATGAGGAAACTGAGGCAGAAGGAGGCTAATTAACTTATCCAAGGTCACAGAACTGCTAAATGACAGGACAAAATCCAGTCTGGTAGTGTTCTCATCCATTATGTTAACAAAATGTTAACTGGTGGGACCTGGTGATTCAGTAATGATACACGATGATATAATCATCACATCACATAGTACTCTGCCAAAATCCATATCCTAAGATTCATATGTTATCTTTTAAAGGAAGTCTATTCACTGAGTGCTTGTAGACTGAGGCTAATTTTACTTTTTCACATAGAACACAAAATTAACTGTAGTGTTTGGTCAAAAGTAAAACTGAATATGTGAATGTTATTAGCACTATTTTTTTCACTTTGGAATTTGGTGATGATAGAGGTGCTCTTTGCAAATCTTCAGCTTGATTTCTGCTCACTGGTTCAGGCTCAAAAGACCTAACCAATACCTATATGTATTCATTGTTGGATAGACCTTCACATTTTGAATAAGTGAAACATTAAATTTGAAAAGTCCACTTTGAGATGGGCACGTAACCAAATTATGGCTTTAGTAGGAAAAAAAAAACCCTGATTGCTTGTTGCTTCCAAATTCTTGACATGTTTTCAATGTAGAAAGCTGTTCTAAAGAAAAGTAGAGGGCGGGAGGGGGGCTTGGAGAAACCTTGAAAACTGTACAATATACAGTCTACATCATTTGCTTTTCTAAACTGTTGTTTCTCGCCAGTGTCAATGAACTGCTTTAAGTGGTTTAGCATGTTTGGTTGGCTGTACCTATGCATACAATAAACAAGCATCGAGTTTTCTCTTTACAAGTGATGATGGTAGGTTCTGTGTAACGATCCTATATAACTTTTAATGAGGGAATAATGAAATTTGCCTTGCAGAGGTATCAAAAAACAAACATGTTTTTCTAGTGCCCGGGTCCATGACTAACTTCCCAATTGCTGTGTAGAAATTTTATATACAGGATGTCTTAAATTCCAATCCCACATGCCAAACAAGCATTTTAAAACCCGCTCTTGTCTTATCTGAAATGACATTAGAATACTTAATTCTTTCACCCTTTTAGGAGTGTCAGCTGAGATTCAGAAATTAATCAAGAGTGCTCAAAGTCTGAAAAAATGCCAGCTGTTTAATTAAAACAAGATGTTTTCAATGAGCGTTAAGGAGAGGAGGTGCTATATGTAGTAACTCCTTAAAAATGTTACATACTGAGGTATTTACATGGATTTTCATTGGAATATCTAGTTAGTTATAGTTTTACATTATACAATTGAGTCTTAAGAATAACAGGCTGTACATTGTACAAGAGTTTCTCAGGAGAAACCTCAGGTGAGTAGGGAAACACAAGGCAAACTCACTTTTCAAATTATGAAATCTAGTATCAAAGGGATTTAATTTTGCTGCTTTTTAAAAAGAAATAATACCCTGACAATGCTAATACACATTACATTTGGGTTATCTTAAAAACAGATGTTTATCAGGAAAAAAATTGCAAAAGTTAATTACTTTGTTGTGTGAGAATTTTTGATTCTTAAGGTTGATCAAAAAAAAGGAAGAGATTTTTAGCAAGTAGGTTTGGCATTCCAAATTCATGGTGTCCTTCCAACCTGGATAACTGAGGAAGAATGCTCTTTACCAAGAAAGGGGTGGTCTTTCAGAAGAGAGGGTAATCAACCTAGATTCCTTCTGCTTGGCATAAGCATCAAAGTTCTTGCGGCCATTCATAGAAGAGAAATCCATTTCCATACATTTGGCCAAGTTTTTGGCACCTGGTTACAAAGATTGAGCAACCAAAAGCCTGGCTTGAATTGTATTGAAATTGAGTATTGAAAGCCTCCTTTTATAATTGGAGCGGATTGGATTGAGTTCTTTGATTGGGATGGGCCCTTGGTATACACATGGTTTGGAGAACTTCTTCCATTTGTTTCATTGGAAAACTTGCTTTTTCATCTCTCTGTCCAGCCAGAGCCCTCTCTCCCCACAATATTCTTTGAAGAACATTTAGCTCTCCATAAAACATCTAGTAGAGGAGAAAAACAACAACAACAACAAAAAAAAAAACAAAAAAATGCATACTTTCACAAATGTTTGTCAAAGTTAAAAAAGCAATGTAATTTCATACTAAGACTTTGTCTCCTCTTGTATCTAAATTTGATTAGATGTGATGCTAATGAGTATCTAAAAATGAGTGACGGTAAATTGTTCTTTGTTAAACTAATTAACAAATGAAAATCACTTTCCAAAGCAATCCCACAGAAATCCTACTGCAGGTTTCCAAGGAAGCCTGTACTTTCCATCAATTCCCAAGGAATTTGAGAGGAGCCATCCATTTTTGCCAGCGGTTTAGCTAGAATTAAGACTAATAACTTTTTGGCCCAATGCCTTTGCTTAAACTTCTGGGAAGCACAGACCTCTGTTGTTCAGTATTGCATGTGCCTTCCAGATTCTCGGTTGGGAAAATGCAAAGTCTGCACTCTGGCCTTGGGCAGTGGAACCCTAGGCATGGAAATCAGTGCCTCAGGTTTTCCCAACAGCACCAAAGCTCTCCACAGGTCAGTAACCTCAGAAGCTAACCTCTTTCTCCAAACCACAATAAGGAATGCATTGTTCAATGTGGTGCAAATACATCTCAGGCCTTAGCTTCATTGATTGAGGCAGTTATTTATTTTTCCTTCCAAATTTTTTATTTTGAAAATTTACAAAGTACATAAAAGATACACACTACTACAATAAAAAATCCATATACCCTACATCTAGATTTATCTATTTTTCACACTTCTTTCTTATGTATTTATTTATTTATGTACTTTTACTGAACTATTTGCAAGTAATTAGCAGACACTATGACACTTCACCTCTATGGACCTTATTATGCATTTCCTAAGCATAAGGACATAACCACAGCACCATTATCATACACTCCCAAGTTAATCATAAGTCCATTGTATCATTTAACATAAAGGTCATATTAAAATTTCCCCAATTACTTTCCAAATGTTTTCTGTTGTACTTATTAATTTATTGGTGTAGGATTCAATCATAATTGATGGGTTGCATCTGGTTGTCTTTTCAGTCTCTTTTAATCTAGAACAGGTCTCCCACATTTTTGTTTGTTCTTTAATTTTCATGACAGTGACTTTTCTGAAGATTCCAGGCTAGTCTTCTTATGGAATTGTGTACATTGTGAATTGGCCTGATTGATTTTTTCATTGTTAGATTCAGATGCTTTGGCAAGAACATTATATCTATGGTGTATATTTCTTAATGCTTTACACCAGGAGGTACATGATGTCATATTGTCCTACCACCAGTGATCCCAAATTTGGTCGCTTGGTTAAAATGGTGACTAGAGTGATCTCTCCATAGTGAAGTACATTTCCCTCTTTGAGATTAGTAAATAATCTGTGGGGGGAATATGATGTGTTCACTTTCATCTTACATTTTCTTGTTCTATCAATAATTTTTGCCTGTTACAATTATTACTTGGTGATTGCAAAATGGTAATTTTTCCAATTCCATTATTCCTTCATATATTAACTGGTATACTTCCACAAAAAGGAGATTTTCTTATTTCTCAATCTTACTCCTCCTCTAATATGATTATGGACTCAATAAAAAAATTCAGTGTCTTATAATTCATTGTCACCACTGCTCTTTTTGACATTCAGATGTTCCAGATTTGGTTAGTAGAAGTTAATTCAAGAAGGCTCCCGTGTTTCTTTGATTTAGTGCCTTTAGTGTTTGAGCACTTTGTTGTTGTCTTACTCTACACTGCCCCTTTTATTTTCCTTGCCCCAGATCCAGAATTAGCTATCACTGTAACAATCACTGTATAGTGTGGAACTATCTTTAGAAACCAATAGCTAAACACTAACTCTGTTCATTCCTATTGGGGTGTCATTATTTCTAGCTGATTTAGGTAGACAATGCCAGAATGCATATAAGTTGTAAGTTCATACTAATTTCAATTAAAAATGAAAAATTACAAGATTTTAACTTTAATTTTATATTAATACTTCTTTCCTCTTTTAGTTCAAATACTAGTTCCTAATAATATTAATATATTTACTTAACTGCTTTATCCTACACTATACATAATATAGTTTTATAATTACAATACCAGTTTTAATGCAAATACTAAGCATACTAAGTTTAAAATTTCATTTCAGTTCTTTCTGTCCTAGAATATATTCCACAGAGGATGTACAATCAGAGAAATTGTATTCCAAAGTAAATTCAATTAATTATTTTCTCTGATCATGTTTACAGTTTTTAAGTGAATTTTACTTTACACACAGTAAAATTCACCCTGGCAGAGTTCTATGAGGGTTTCACAGCTGTATACAGTCATGTAGCCACACGACAATCAAGCCGTAGAGCATTTCCATCACCCAATAAGTTTCCTCATTCTCCTTTCTATTCTATCCCCTCCCTCAACACCCAGTCCCTGGCAGCCCATAATCTTGCCTTCTCTCACTATGTTTTAGCCTTTTCCAGATGTCATTTAACTGCCCTGGATTGTTGAGTCCAGCTTCTTTCACTTAGTATAATGCAGCTTAATCCACGTTGTAAGAATTAACAGATCCCTTTTATCATTCCTTTTTGTCGATGAGTAGTATTTCATTATATTGATAGAGCACACATTAAAAAAAATCTATTTAACATTTAGACGTTGGAATGATTTTGAATAAAACCACCATAAACGTTTGTATGGACATAGGTTATCGTTTCTCTTAGGTAAACAGCTAGGAGTGAAATTGTTGATTTTTATTTGAAGTGTATTTTTAGCTTTGTAAGAGACTGCCAAACTATTTTCCAGAGTTTCTGTATCAATTTGCATTCCTTCCAGCAACTTGTGAGAGTTCTAGATCTAGTTGCTCTACACATCCTGGGTCCTCATCAACAAACACTTACTGTCAAAGATTTTTTCCCTTCCTTCCTTCCTTCCTTCCTTCCTTCCTCCCTCCCTCTATCCCTTCCTTCCTTCTTTCTTCTCTCCCTCCCTCCTTCTCTTCCTTCCTTCTTTTCATCTTTCCATGCTTCCTTCTCTTTGCCATTATAAGAGTTATAAAGTAGTATCTCACTGTGGTTTTAACTTGAGTTTCTGTAAGTACTTATGATATCAAGATATTTACATGTCTTATTTGCCATCTGTGTATCTTCTTTGGTAAAAAATCTGTTCAAATATTTTTCCCAATTATTAAAAGTTGGATTGCTTGGCTTCTTACTATTGAATTTGGAGAGTTATTTATATGTTCTGGATACCTGTCCTATATCAGTTATGTGTTTTGCAAATATTTTCTCCAAGTGTATGTCTAAGCTTGATAGGTGTTTTTTAAAGGACAGATATTTTCCTAAATAAGGACTTTTAAAAATATCGTCATTGAAGCTTCAAGAGAAAGAGAGATTCCAGTTCTATTCTGATATAAATTTGTGTTAGAAACCCCCCCAACCATTTATAAAAGCCATAAGAGACACACAAAAATATAAAGTATTTTAGAGTAAATTTAACAAGAATGTGAATTAACTTGGACAGAAGTAACATTTTTATGATGTTGACACACCCTATCCAAGAAAAAGGTGTATCTTTTTATTTGTTCAAATCTACTTATATGTCTTTCAGGCATATTTTAAAGTCACTTTCTTTTTCTTGAGGCATATTTTAAAGTCATATTTTAAAGTCTCTTTCATTTTCTTTTAAAAATGATGACATTTTTAAAAGTCCCTATTTAGGAAAATGTTGCTAATAAAGACTAGAAGCCCCTGAGTTCATCTTATTCTCCTGTTTTGGCGGCTCTTACAGGTCCAACTGTGACAGTGGTGGGCTACCAGGCAGGATTAAAGTGAGGGGAGAGCCTCAACTTCAACCTGGTCAAGAAGCCTGGTGAAAGCAAGCAGAGAGGGAATGACAGCGCTGCTGGGGTCTACACGTGAGGCTGCCCCGTGGACAAAATGGGGTTACCGCGTCCCCTGGGTTCACTGCACCTGCTGCTACCCAGCACCCTTACAACCAGCTCATAGATACATTGACAAAGCACTTCTGGTTTAGGTTAATTGCATCTGAGTCCCCCCTTTCTCCAGTGACCCTACAGGACCCCTAGTAACCCATGCCGCCAAGAATTGTCATGGTGCACGGGGTGGAGATAAAATTAAAAGATCATCAGTCTTTCAGCAAACAGGGAGGCACATGGGCACCAGGTGCTGACCTGGTAGTTGTGGTTCAAGAAGTTATTTGCACATAGATGTACAAACAGAAGGTCTAGTCAGGGCCAGCAGAGGTATGGGGGTGGGCAAGAGGTACTAAGGGGAAAAGCCAGATGAATGACCCCGAGTGGGAATTTTCTATGGTCTGAAGTTTGATCTTCAGCTTGGCAGGCTCTGACACAGGATTGCTCAGCACAGCAAGAGAGCAGGACTCCATCTTTTAAAGACAGCCTGGCACCACTGGGTGACAAGGCTGACCTATGAGCAGCACACCAGCATGTCGATCTGCAGTGAGGGTGCACCTGCCCAGAGCCCGGCTGCTGTTTCCATAAGAAAGTTAGGAGTTAGGGTGCACACGCGTCCTCCACACTGCGCCATGGGGAGGCGGGCAAGAAACGAGAAAATCTTTGGTAGAGACGTGTGTCCCCTCCCCGGCAGGCCTGCCCTTTGTATCATGACACAACATTTAAAAGGAACACCAGCATTTTCCTTGCAAACTGACAAATCCAAGGATGAAATTATTCATGTGGTAGGAAGATTCCTCTCACTACAAAACAGCAAAAGCCCTCTTGTGTCGGGTAATAGGTAAGGGTTTCAATAAAAAGCAAAGTCAGCCGTGACAGCACAGCAACTATATTTCTGGAGAAACTTTATTTCTGTTAACTCAGTCCCCATTTCCCTCTATGGCACATAACAAACTTGTCAATTTAAGTAGTCAGGGCTTCCCTGGTGGCGCAGTGGTTGGGAATCCACCTGCCAATGCAGGGGACACGGGTTTGAGCCCTGGTCCGGGAAGATCCCACATGCCACGGAGCAACTAAGCCTGTGCGCCACAACTACTGAGCCCAAGTACCATAACTACTGAAGCCCTCGTGCCTAGAGCCTGTACTCCGCAACAAAAGAAGCCACTGTGATGAGAAGCCCACGCACCGCAAAGAAGAGTAGCCCCCACTCGCTGCAACTAGAGAAAGCCTGTGCACAGCAACGAAGACCCAATGCAGACATAAATAAATAAACAAACAAACAAATAAATAAATGAATAAACTTATAAAAAAATTTTAAAGAAGTTAGTTGCTTCTGAATTAGTCAGCCCCTTTGGGTAAATGTTCAGCCAATCTCAGTCCCTCCCATGCTGCTTTCTTTCCTTTCCCCCTGGCATGACTTCCTTTTCCCCCTGGAGTTAGGAGACAGGCTCTGGTCACACTGCTGTGCCTGGTCCTCCCTGGCCCAGTTCCTCTCAGCATCAGCGTCTTCCTGCACTCCTGCACATCTGCCCTGGGACCGCAGTCCTTCCTCTGCCTCCAGGCCCCTCCAGCTATGCAAGCGATCAGTCTCCGTTTCCTCCTTCTTAGCACCAACCCTCCCTTTAGGACTGTCCACTTCTCTGCCCCTGTGGATTGGGATATCTGGGGTGCTTTGAGGCCTTCCTGGTTCACTGAGGTACCTCTTGAGCCTGGGATGTACTCAACACTGAAGCTCCTCTAAATACCCCTTTATTTACATCTTGTTCTTTTGTTAAAGTTTTTATTTGTTAATTTATATCTTTAATCATTTTAAAGTATATTTATTTTAAACACATCTTTATTGTCCTCCTAGACGTTGGTGTTGCTTGTTCTTTTGCATTAAGCTTCTCAATATAGTGGTTTGTATGCTCATGAGTTTTGTAAATTTTTTTTTTTATTGTGAATGCATCTTCAATAAATTTTGTCCACCTGCATCTCACACCGGCCCCCAACCATAAACTTTTCAGCTTGGTGTTGTAGAACTGTGCAGACTGTATCAGTTTGGGATCCTTACCCACACGTGGGCAAATCTGGGTTTTTGATTTCTCATGGATGACTCTTTTTGGACACCAACTTACAGAAAGAAGGAAGCTTCCTTTCTCTTTCATGAGCCAACGGGTGTTCCTTTCCATGACGTGGGCACTGGTTCAAGACTCTGAGCCTTATGCATCTGTGTGCTTGCTGCTCTGTGGCATGAGATGGACCTGTCTCCTACATACTGCCAGCAAAGTTATGAAGCTCCTTCTACAGGTTTCTTAGAATTGGTTTCTTAGAATCACAAGATACGAGAGAGGTGAGTGGTGACTAGGTAGCTTATGGTTCGTTCATGTGACAAATACTTATTGAAGAGCTGTGATGTGCTATGCACTTCATTAGACTCTGAGGTTTCAATGATGAGCCCAGATCCATGGAACTTACAGGCTTGCAGAGAAACAGGCAGCACCGAAATCATCATATCAATGATCTGCTGTTACAATCTGAGACAGCCTTCCAAGGAAAGAGACACAGATATCTTAGGGCTTACAAGAAAGGAAGTGACATGTGTTGACATCTAAAGGATAGGTAAAAATTAACAAGCTGAAGGGGAGGAATGTTCTATGAGTGGGAGTCTTCTGCCTAGATTAAGACTGTGATTCCTAAACTTGTGGTTTTCCATTTTGACTGCAATACAATCACCTGAGAAGCTTAACATAAAAGTGCCTGAGCTCTGTCCCCAGAGATTCCTAGTTAATATGCCTGGAGTGAGCCTAGGCAACTGTATTTTCAAGAGCTCAGCGAGTGACTCTGTTGTGTATTCAGAGTTGTAAATACTGGATGATCAATGCCAGCTGCACCTGGGAAATTGTTAAACATACATATTCTCAGGTTCATACAAGACCTGCTAAACGAGAAACTCTGGGAATGGGGCCCAGAACAAAATGATGGAACTCTCCTCCCCAGCCACCCTCCCTGTAGCATGTGTTTAAAAATGAAGACTTAACTAAACTGAACTTTCAAATAACATAGGAAGGCCAACAAAGTTGTGCCCTTTTCCTGCCATGTTTTCTTTTTAATTTCCAAATATGCTCTAAAGGTGTTTTTGCTCAGGTTCTGGTTGCTGAGGCTTTACTGGCTTTAAGAATATGCTTAGCCTCCTGATTGTGCAATATGTATGAGGGGGAATAGCATGTGCAAAGGTCCTGGGGTGGGGAAATAACATGGACGATTCAAAGAACTGAGGAGGCGCAGGCTGGAGGAGCACTGTGAGACGGAGGTGGCAGATGGTGCCAAAGGGGAGCCGGACACGGGAAAGGCTGTGCCAGGCAAGCCCCGGGACAGGTTCTCAGTGATATATGTAGATTTGTATGTTGCAAAGATCACTTTCATTGTTGTGTGTCTGGCCCCCATAAAGGGCCCAGAATGACTGCCGGTCAGTAGATCATTACAGGCAACATGAACAGTAATGGGGACTTACTGAATGAATGTTCTGGTCCTGAAACACTGAGGTGTGGGATCTCTTTCAGGTAGGATGGGAGACTGAGGCTTTATGGAAGAAGGGTGATTAAATAGTGAGGCTTGTAAAAGAGCACAGGAGAGACTGGCCAGCAACTAGTGTGGAAAATATATCTGAGAATGAAGAATAAACAAATCATCGACATTACCTGGAGACCTGTTCTCTTTATCCCAGCTCAGTGTGTTCACAGTGAGGCTGAGTTGCTGGGCTGGTCACATGCTCTCCTGCACTTCGCCAATCAACAAGGTTTGGGGACCATTGAATCAGACGGACCTCCTCATGGGCAGCAATGAGGTTGAAAATGTGACCAGTGACCAAATTGGGCCGGCCCTGTGATCGTCCTGGTGGTGAGTGATGGGAACACTATGCAATGGGTGGGCAGGGCTGCTAAGGGAAGGGTCTGGCAGTAGGAAATGTGTGCAGAGGTTGTTTTTCTTCTGTGCCTAGAGTAGAGTGGGAAGTCTACAAACTTTTGTAAACTAAAGCCCATGGGTTTGTCCTCTGGGATGACTGCATTATCCAAACATCTCAGTAATAGTCTGTGAAAAGGTCTGAACAATAGAAACAAAGCAGGCAGCTGTTGTTTTTAAAGACTCCTCTGAACAAGCTATAGTATGTTAGGTTCTGGAAAGATCTCCAGCTAACTGCCAGCCACTAGCAAAGAAGCTCCAGCACTGAGAGATGCAGAAAGTACCTCCTGCCCTGATGTCTCCAAGCAATGGTATTCTTATTTTTAGATGGAGAGCTTAAGAGTTTTGGGAAACTCAGTAACAACAAGATTGCATGGCTAATTTACACAGTTTAGCATTTAGTCAGGTAATTGATTGTCACATAGTAAACTATAAAGGGCTTTCTGGTTCTGACTTAGCAAGTTTCCGGAAGATGAGTTTGCACAGGTGAATATGGACAGTGACGCAGGCAGAGAAGAGGGGAAGCAGAGTGCAAAGGACAGTGTTGGTTTCTGGCCTTAGTGGAATGACACTAAAAGGCAGAGGGCCAGACCACAGGCATAAAGAGGAAACCAGGATTAGACACAAGGGGCAGCAGGGACAGCTGTGTCCAAAAATAAACTAGTATAAGCTTTTCCGAGGGCCTGCCGGGCCTGCCTGTGATCACAGGAGTATAGTTTTCTCCTTGGCCACATGGGCAAATCTAGGTGTTCCGGGGCCTGAAGCGCATACAATTATAGAAGCTCTCTTTGAGAAGAATAATAAAAATTATGAAAAGACTTGATATGGAAGTGAGTATTAATTTATAATGATGTTGAAACTGAGAAGGATCCTATGGGGATCCTGGGTACAAAAGACTTTCTGTGTCCCGGGTTTTCTTGATTACAGGCAATAGGCTTCATTCAGCCTCTATGAACTTTCCTGAGTTCCAAGGGGCAGGTTCAAACAATTGCTAATCAGGGAAGGGAGGGGATGCAGAGACAAGGGAGGATTGGTCAAGAAACAATAGTGCAGCCTTGGGGCATGGTCCTGGATCCCCCTCAAGGGATACACATAACAATATCTTTGAGCTGTTCTGCTCAAAGATGGGAGAAGTTAACTGTATGATGCCCACAAGCAAGTAGACCCTAGACTGGTTGGAACCAGAAGGTTGATGATGCTGACTCCCGATTACCTCATCACCAACCAATCAGAAGAATGTCCACAAGTTGATCACTCCCCCTTTGAACCATTACTATAAAGCACCCCACTACCCATTCCAGGTTGGGACACACAGTTTTGAGAGCATTAGCTGGCTGTGGCCCCTTTTGCCTGGCAAAGCAATAAAGCTATTATTTTCTACTTCACCCAAAACTCTGTCTCCAAGATTTGACTCGGTGTTGGGATACACAGGCAGGATTCGGCATCAATATGACCAAACACAATAAATCACAATATTTGAAAACAGTAATTACCATATTACAAACTCCAAGAAAATTATATGTATTTCCATTAATTAACTTTCTGACACACCTCTAAAATGCTTTTTTCCTACATTTTTGGCCTGCATACTCTTTAATTACCGCTTCTTATGACAATGCTTTTGTTTGATCATTTTTCATTGCAAGGAAAGAAAAATAACAATATTTCTTCCAGCAGGGATGATCAGAATTTTTTTTATTATTGTTTCATGACATTCTTTCAGCTTCACAACTTGTTAATGGTATTGTTATGTAAAAATTCTTGTCAAATTTGGAAAAAAATCTCTATCAAGTCTTTTACAGAAGAACTGTGGATTTCAGGTTATTTCAAGTTTTATTGTGTGAAGATTGACCTTAAATATTTTTGAATTGGTGATGTCAATTCAAAAACTAGTTTTGTTACTATAGCCATATTTTACTTTTTAAAATCTTACAAGTGTATTGATCTACTGCTGGGGTCTCTTTTAGGCGAGAGAATGTTCACGTGAAGGGCCCTGATGCTTTAACTTCTTTAGATTCACAGTGAAGCTGTTGCCAGAGCTGCTCCAAGTCTTTGCTCAAAACCCACTGACCCCACCTTTAGCAGGAGTTAACATAAATATTTTTTTTCATGTAAAAAATAGTTTAAAACCATTTTACAAGGTTTAGGTTGGTTTACAAAGTTGATTTTTAAAGGTTCAAATGATCTTAACATACTGCTGATAATGGGGAACAAAGACAAAAATCATGTACTGGTGTGTCCGTGTATGTTTGGGTAGTCATCATGTGTATCATTGTGAAGGAGTTAACATAAATCTTTAAGTTAAAGGGTCCAGAGATAATAAAGGAAGCTACAAACAAAAAGCACCAGATGAAACTAACTAAGATCAAGATGGCGACACATCTGATCTCCAACAGACCCCGAGTTTCACTATATGCTGATTTGACTACATTAGCATATTAAATGACACACCTACCAGCAACCAGGACCAGACATTAAGGACCGAAAAAGGATAAAGAGGGGGTGACAGTCCACTTTCTTAAAAAAGCTCTGCCCCTTCCCAGGTAGACTAATGCATGTGCCTCCCATCATTAGCCTCACTCCTCCTCCCTTTGTCTTTACTCTTTAAAATTAAATCCCTCACCAGGTGGGTGAGAAGTTGAGCCATGAACTTAGTTCCCCTTTCTCCATTCTTTGGCAACTGAATAAAGCTTGTGCTGTGTCGGTCTCAGCTGCAGTTTTGTTATTCAGCTTATTGAACCCAAATGGAAAAAGGACCCTGCCCCACCAAGACAGAGAACCTTGGCTGGGTTATGGCCCCAGCCGGGTCCACATGACTTAATTCAGTAACAAAACTATCTCTGGTTGGTTCTTATACTTGTTCCTTACTGCTGGGAGAGCAGTGCAAAGAAGCAGATAATAAATACTAATATTTGCTGAGCAGTTTAGATAAATTTTCTGGATTCAATTTAGCCATTTTGAAGTACCTATTAGCGTCCCCGTTTTATAGATGAAGAAACTGATATTCAATGAGGTTGACTTTGTCCAGGCAAGGACCTGGAATGGACTGGCATTTTCTAGCAGTCATTCCCTCTCTACATCCTCTCTTTCTTGATTTTCTCCTCATTGATTTGCAGGAATTTTGCACCGTTCTTGCAAACCAAACCAAAATTTCCATAGAAATCTCTCTAAGTTTGTTAAGAGTAAAGAAAAATCACAGATATTTTATGGATTGGTCCAGAAAAAGATGATACCTGCTTCTTGATAAGATACTTTCCACATCTTGACTTCAAGTCTCTGTTTTTATCCTTAAGTGATAAGGAAGTGTCTCAGATTCACACTCAGAAGGATCACAGAAGTCCTATCAGGGTCTTAGCCATTTTCAAGTCCAGAGATGTGAGACCAAGAGACTGGGAGTGTTTTGCAAATTCAATATCTTAACAGGCTAGAGCTGTTTGCTGAGATTGTAACTGAAAAGAGACTTTAGACCAGCTGATTGAATGCTAATGGATGGGTCTGAGGCAGGTTTAAAAATTATACAGTTTTATCTGCTCTTTACAGAGTTAACAGGTTCTGATGACTCTGGCACTTTCTTTTTGCTGTGCGTGTGTTACCAGGCCAAAAAAACCGAGCTGCACTGGAGACGGGTTTCAAGTTACTTGCAGATGGCTGGAGGCAGATGAAAGCTCCTCATTTTACTCTGGTCCCCAGACCATAGGGCCATGTGCTGACACTTGGATGCTTGTTTTACAATATCATTGGACAAGTGGGATTTATGTGTCAAAATTTCAGCTAAAGCCAAGAAAATGTCAGAGTAAGCAAAGAGAGGCAGCATGAGAAAATGGGGAGGGGGCTGCTTTTGGAACACAAGAGTGAGTGAGTCGGACAGTGCCAAGTCCTAACTGTACCGAGCACACAGGGAAATTAACCTGGCTGCCAAAAGCTAGAGATTTCTTTGGTGTGTTTTGGTTCAGTGTTGTTACTGCCTTTATCATTAAGGAAACAATGCAGTAAAAATGAGAACTTTTCCTCTGCATGCATTAATAAAGATAACTTATTGGTTCAGGTCCAAAACCACTGGAGCCATATTTAATTTGCTGCATTTATTGTCCTGAGATCTGGTCTACAGAAGTGCTCAGAACCACAGCAACATCAGTGGAAACCCTGACAGTAAGCACAAAGGAAGAGGTTCCTGTTCTTTCTGGGATTCTCCAAAATGCCATAGGAACTAAGTATTCATAAGCTCTCCTAAACTTGGTTAAACAACTTTCCCAAAGGTTTTCATCTTATGGCTATTTTTAAAAGATAGAACACATAAAATCCTTAAACCCTACCTGAAACTGTTAGAGTTCCCTATTAACTCCTGAATAAGATAACTTTCCCTCTTCTTTCTTTTTTTGGTGTGAGGGAGAGAGAGAAGGGGAGACGTTGAATGTTTAAATCGCCCTGACCTCTGGGCATCGCTTGCCATATTAAGAGCATGTGTGCATTACTTCATAAACTATCAGATGACACACATCGTTATTTAAACTCAATAAAGCAATGCAATAAGTTATGCAAAGTTATTTCTGATACTGGACAAAATAGCTTTGCAAAAGGCACCATTAATGGGGGCCAGCCCAGCCTGGCTCAGGGGCCATCATCCATCAGCTCCAAACAAATTCAGGAAAGAAGTACAGCTGTGGACATCATGTCATGTGCCAAGTGTAATAAGTAAGTTATGAACAAGTCATGATAAAACACGGTAACATATGGCCTAGTCTCTTCATTCCATCCTCCTCTGTAGATTAAGGACCTCAAAGGTCAGGATCAACTGCCTAGGGAAGCCTTAGGAATTCTGAGTGTGTATCTACCCCAAATTTATGAAAGACAGAACATTGCTATGGCCATCAGCCTGGAGTTTGGAAATATCTAAACTAAAAATGGTAGCTAGCCAAAGAAAGTACATAGGATCTCCTTCTCCTATTATATGTGGGGTTCTTTTTTCTGTCTAATGGCAACCTAGCTATAAGTCAAGAAACACTCAAATGTTTCTTATGTTTATTTGATAAGGAGGGACAAATACTGATACTTATTTAGGGGATGTCATACCTTTGTATTTTTTCTCAGCTTTCCTATGAAATATAGAGTGTGTTTTTTGCCAGGATCCTGGGCCATCAAAATGTCCATTTTTTCCTGATGTGCAGATGGCTAAGTAATTTCTCCCAGCAGAAATGGTATTCATGGGGAAAATGTAATGTGTATAGTTGCTGCTTAGTTAAAATAAATTCTGGGAAACATACCTGGAGATCATAGGTATCAGGAATGCCTTATAAAGTAACCCCAAAGCTGACCTGTCAATTTAGAAATTTTGCAAATAAAAAGATTCACTTCATACGATGTCAGTAGGTTAACTATGTGTGTTAACTGCTGAGAATCAGCATTTCATTACTGGTAGAACTAATATGAATCACTCACTAGGAGACTGTGTAGAAACACAAATGTTCAGACCTAACATGTACCAAAATTTATTTTTCCCTGAGCTCTGTAAAGAAAATCCATTACTAACCAAAGACATTAATTTTACTCACTTATACAGACTTCTTAAATTAGAGTGTGTGTGTGTGTGTGTGTGTGTAAAACTTAGAGGAAACTAGACCAAGACACTCAATTAGCAAGTGAAAAGAGGGAAAGCAGAAGGCTTAACTTCTCCCAGTGCAATGATGGTTTTTAATGTCTCTGTGCAATAAGGAGGTTTCCCTTATTATTGGAATGGAGTAAGCACAAGTGTTTGTATCTAAATAGCTTCATATTTTTTGAGAGAAGGTTGAAGAAGATTAGCGTGGGTAAAGATGTATTTATTTGGAGGTGGGAAGGTGGAATCTGAGGGTGGTACATCATTGGGTCCTTTTCTGGTCTCTTATGAGATGAGGTCATCTCTGAGGGTCATGGCAGGCAAGTGAAAGAGCTAAAGTGAGAACTTCGCAATCTGGGAGATAGAAAGAGGCTGAGAATAAAAAGACTGATGAGCTTTAGTGAGGGCCCAAGTGAGGGTGCAAATGATAAATACGCACCAGTGGTTAATTTTTATAACTTTGTAATTTTCTTCAACTGAACTTAGCAGGCCATCAGGAACAGAGCAAATGGAAGTGATGGGGTTAAGTGAGGTTATGAACTGTTGGCCCCAACACTCAGAGACCATGGAGGTGAGAGACTCAAAGATGCTGGCAAGGATGTGGTTGAAATTACTGACTATGGGGTCCAAGCTGGGTGAGAAAAGTGAAGCCAAGAGAGGTGTGGGAGGGTAGGGAGGCAGAGTGGGACTGAAAAATTCACAGAACAGACATAGCTAGTGTGAGAAGTGGAAGAACCAGAGACAGACGTCGGAGAATGAAATTTTCCTGAGACAGCAGTTCCTGGCAGTGGCAATCTGGACTGTGGGCCTGGGAGGGGACTGATGTGTAGGAATGGAGTATAAGGTCAAGAAACCACAAGGCGGGGATGATGGCTGAGTCAACACGTGGATAATCTCATCTAGGATGATGTTAAGACTCTGGTGGAAGAAAAAAATCTACGTACAACGTGGGCAACTTAGCTCCTGCAAAGTTGTTGCCTTCTTTGATTTTCTGTGAAAGTGTTGCTAAGTTGTCGTTGGCTATGATTCTGAAGACTCCTGAGAGTCTAAAAGGCCCACCAGAGAGGACCGTCAGGCCAGCACTGGGCAGACTGTGTCCTGAAAGCATCCCAAGGCAGCAGGGACTGGGCATTGGAGCTGTGGAATCCTGGTGTGGTTCTGCCTTTGACATATTCGTGTAACAACCGTTCTGGGCCCCTTATCTGTGAAATGAGAGGTTTGGCTCCTGTGGTTTCCCAGGAATTTTCTGGCTCTAAATCACATTCAGTTTCAGTGGAATATTTGTTTCTAACCTTTCCCATGTTTCTGTTGAGTTAGCCTAATTGCTACCTCTTCTCCACTGATTTCATTTTGCCCCACCTCACCCTCAGATGACTCCTTCTTTCCACTCAGAGATAACAGTCCCAATGAGCTCAGGAACATTTCCTCAACTGCCAAAACTATTTCCAAAATGTAAACTTGTGGCTGCTGATTCACGCACTGCTGGAGAAGCACTGTTTATTTCTGACTGGTTTCCCATATGCTGCCCTTACATCCAGAGGCCAAGTCATTGGTGAAAAGCTGGGATTATCAGGGAAAAGGGCCACTTGAGATGTTATTGTGAGACTTAAAGAAGTAAGAAAGATGAAGCTTTCAAATCGCCAACATCACCATTACTAAAGAGTGGAAAGTTAGTTAAATATGCATGGCCTCTGCTCTTGGGTACCTTAAAATTGAAAACATTCCAGCTTAATGCCAAACATACAAACACACACAAAACACCGTGCAACCATCATTTTGTTGAGTGAGTAAATAAATAAATGATTTAAGAGTCAACAGATCCAACCCAAGAGCCCTCGCTGAGGCCTCAGTTCTCACTGCAACACATGTTTGGAGCTCCTATGTGTAAGGCCAACACCAGGGAATAAATGAGAAGGCAAGCACAAGGAGTGTGAGGTGTAGTAAGAGGTGTTCTTAGTGCAGTGCCTGAAGGAACTCCCCGTTTTACAAGGCTGGATGCCAAGAGAAAGAAAGGAAGACACAGAAGGAGTTGATGAGAGAGGGAACTAGGTCAGTAACTTCCACCTTATCAAAGCAAAGATAGTTGTCCTGCGGAAGAGAGACTTGTCTACAGGGGAAAATGACACAGGTGAGTCAGAGAAGATGAGGACTGAAATAGGTTATTGGATTTGTCCATCAGACAACTTTTCCATGAGATTTTCCATGTAATTATGGGTCAGGATCCAGATAGTATGAGTTTACATAGCGAATGACTGGAGTGCAAGTGTGTTTCTAAGACCAGACTATTCTTTCAGAGAGACGAACAACAAAATTTGGTACCCAAGGGGGGAATAAAGACAAAAGGGAAATTTGGGGGAAGAATAAAGACTTTGTAGCTAAAACAAAAGGGAAGAATTTATTGGCAGCAAGGACATTGAAGGTACATAGAAGAACAGTATAATGGATGAAGCAGGAAACAGGGGAGAGAGATGAGATTGCAATCACTGGTGAAGAAGGAGGGGGAGGAAGGTGCAGAGATTTTGAGGTTGAAGGATGAGGATGGAGGGTGTCAGCACAGAGGCAGATGTAGAACTGGCCAGTAACTTACATTTTATGTGGAGAGTTTCTTGAAGACTTCAAGCATAGGAAGAGGGGAGAAGAAGCAGAGTGACCTGATCAAAGAGGTGGACTTAGTAAATTCTAGAAAATTCTAGAAGCAGAAGAGTCAGAACAAGCCATTGCCCCTACCTCCAAATATGCCCAAAGCTGGGACTGAAGACACTTCACCTGCCTAACAGGGAACAATTTCCCAGAAAGCAAGAAAGGATCGGTAGAAAGGTTTATTCCCTCATCTGTATGACCACTGCCTCCCCCTCTACCAGTAGGGAAGGACAGGGAGAAGAAAGCATTGCTGATCCTAGGGATGTTTTCTGCCCACAATTGACATCCTAGAGCACTGCTGGCATGACCATTGAATTTGCTAACAATTTTTCATCAGCTAGAGCACTTCACCTACTTATATCACCAACTTTATAAACATACTCTAATGTTTGACGAACTTGAGACCTACACTGGGAGAGTATTAAATACATACAGGTTCACAGTCTCTTACTGAAGTAGCACCCAAATAAAGCTCTGCTTCTTCTACCGAGAGTGCTACAAACTATAATAGTGGTCCTCAATCTTTTTTCTCAGACATCTACCAAAATATTTTGAAGAAAAAAATGATATACTGTCTGACAAATGTTTAAGTGAACATCTAAAAGACTTTCACCAAAACACTAAATAATTGTAAACGATATCATTTTCCAGCGTGTTGTCCATAAATAACATTTAAAATTTCAACCATTATTTTATTCTTTTAAGGATACTAATGGCATCAAAATACCATAGTGATTTTTCTAAAAACCTACTTTTTATTGAAGTATAACATTCATTAAAAATGTTCACAAGTGTTAAGTGTACATCTCACTGGTTTTAAAAGTGAACCACATATCCATGTAACCAGCAAACAAACAAATCAAGAAGTTCCTCTTTACTTCTCCCAAAGCCATTCCCCTGCCCCAGAGTAACTGTTATTGTGATTTTAGCAACATAGATTCGTTTTCTTATTCTTAAACTATATAAATGGAATTATTCAGCAGTTATTCTTTTAAGTATGGCTTCTTTTGCTCAGATTTATCTTTATGAGATTTATGTTTCATGTAGCAATACTTCTTTCTCGTTGCTGTATTGTATTCCATGATAGGAATATACTGCATTTTATTTATTATGCTGTTGGTGAACATTTGGCTTCTTTCCAATTTTTGGCTATTATGAGTGTGCTTCTATAAATATTTTTGTGCATGCCTTTTGTGAAGTGTGTAAACATTTATGTTAAGTAAATATCTAACAGTGGAATTGTTAGGTCATAAGGTCAAGTATATATTTAGCTTTATTTGGTACTACGCACCATTTTTCCAGGGTGTTTGTAACAAATTACATTTTTACTAGAAGTGCATGATGATTTTAGTTGCTTCACATCCTTTGGGAGTCTGTCTTTTTCATTTTACTTATTCTGATGTGTATGAAATTTGAGCTTTTTTTCCAATAATTTTGGCCATTTAGATATCCTGTTTTTGTGAAGTGTGTATTCAGATTTCTCCCCATTTTTCTATTGAGTTTTTCATTTTCTTACTGATTTATAGGTGTTCTTTATATATTCTCTGTGTAAGTCCTTTGTCTGATGTATTGATACCTTTCACAGATATCTTCTCCTACTCTTTGGCTTTCATTTTACTCTACCAGTGGTGTCTTTCAATGTAAAAATTGTTCATTTTAACATAGACCAATGTTCAATTATTTCCCTTTATGGTTAGTACCTTTTGTATCCTGTATAAGAAAGTTTTATCCACCCAACATCAAAAAAATATTCTTGCAAGTTTTCATCTACATTTATTGGTTTAGCATCCACATTTAATTATACAACTAGTATTGTACTACCTAATTGATTAGGTAAAAGTCAATTTGAATTGATTGTTTGTGCATTGTGTGAGGTAGAGCTAATATTAATTTTCCCCCTACATACAATTGACCCAGTAACATTTACTGAAAAGACATTTATTTCAACATAACACTACAAGGCCATCTTTTTTATAAATTAGGTGACCTTATATGATGGCTGTTTCTGGAGACTATTCAGTTCCATTAGTCTATTTGCCCTTTCTTTTGCAGGTCCCATACCATCTTAATCCCAACAGGTTTATAATATGGTCTAGTGGTATACATTTCCCATCTCATTCATTTTCAGTATTACTTTGATTATTCTTGACTCTCTCCATTTCTATACAAAATTAGAATCTGTTTTACACATACACACAAACACACACACACACACACCAGCTTGGATTTTGACTGAGGTTATATCGATATATATTGTGATATATAGTATATATTAGATTAATTTGAAGATATATTTCTAATACTGAGTCTTCCAACATATAAACATGGTATGTCTACCACTTACTTAGATCTTGCTCAATTTTTCTCAATAATGTTTTGTAGTTTTCAGTATTCCTTTAGATTTCTAACAAATAAATTGTATCCCTTCAAAATTAAATTTCTCTTTATTGTTGAAATATAGAAGTACATTGAATTTTTATATATTAATATTTTATTCATAATTTTGTAAAATGTTTTATTAATTTTATTAGTTTTTTTAATTGGAAGGCTTCTATGCATGCAATACTGTCATCTTCTGGTGACAATTTCCTCTCTTTCCATTTATTAAAACTTTGTTCTCCTTGCCTTATTGAAATGGATAAGACCTCAAATACAGTGTTGAATAGAAAAGGTGATAGTGGGCATCTTTGATTCATCCTAATCTCATGAAGACAGCTGTCAATATGTACTAATTAAATATGGTGTTTTTGGTAAATATTCTTTATCAGAGAAAGAAAATTTTTGTAAATACTCCCCTCTATCCCTGGTTTGCTAAACTTTTAAAATTATGATTTGGTATTAAATTATATTAAATATTTTTCTTTATTTATTGAGATGATTATATAATTTTTCTCCTTTTTTCTTCTACTGGGTAAATTACATTGTCATATATGTATGTGTATGTGTATGTGTATGATATATATCTGGATTTAATTTGCTAATATTTTCATAGATTTAAATATTTGTGTTCTTAAGAGATTGGCATATAATTCTTGTCTGTTATAATGGTCTTACCATATTTTGAAATCACATTTTTAATGCCCTCATTAAAGAAGCAATTATTCTCTTCTCTGGAAATTAAATTCTATGAATTCTATAAAATTCTATAAAATTCTATTAAATTCTATAAAATTCTATAAAATTTTATATAAAATTTTATAGAATTCTATGAATTCTATAAAATTCTATAAAATTCTATTAAATTCTATAAATTAAATGACCAATGGTTTCTAATTCTCTAAGTCTAATTTCTCTAGATGTTTAAGATAGGTGTCATTTCTTTCTTAAATATTTTGGAGAATTTACCTCTAAAATTAGGTGGTATTGGAGATATCTTTGTTTGCAATTAAGAAGATTTTTAGTTACAGATTCAATTTCTTTAACAGATATAAGAATATTCAGATTTTAAAATTTTCTGCTTCCATTAATTTTGGTAAATTGTGGTTTTTGAGCTATCAAAATTGTGGTTTTCAATTGTGGTTTTTAAACTTTCAAATGTATTGGAATAAAGTTATTCATAATGTCCTCTTTTTAATTAATAGACTTTGTACTTTAAAATAGTTTTATATTTATAGAAAAATTGAGCAGGTATTATAGAAAATTCCCATATACAGCCACACATAGTTTCCCTTATTATTAACATCTTACATTAATATGGTACGTTTGTTATAATTAATAAACTAACATTGATTGTTATGTCTCCTTAGGTCCCCCTTGGTGTTGACTGTTCTTGTTTTTGATGACCTTGACAATTTTGAGGAGTGCTGGTCGGGTAGAGTATAGAATGTCCCGCTGATGGAATTTCATT
The DNA here is from genome assembly GCF_964270905.1 of Leucopleurus acutus. Lineage (NCBI taxonomy): Eukaryota > Metazoa > Chordata > Mammalia > Artiodactyla > Delphinidae > Leucopleurus > Leucopleurus acutus. Next base: position 124,591,751 of record NC_139146.1, on the reverse strand, counting down.
ATGCCCCAGATATTTCTTATTCTTATTCTCTCTCTCTAGAATATCTATTATTCTGTCTTTCAGTTCACTAATCCTTTTCATATCCAATCTGTTGTCAAGGTTATCTATTGAATTCCTTATTTATATTATTGTATTTTTCATTTTGATAATTTCCACTTGATGTTTTAAAATATATTTTAGTTTCTTATTGAAATTCTACATCTTAACATTCATTTTCTTGAATATGTTGACACAGATGAAAGTCTGTGTCTAGTACATCAGTAACTGGGTCATCAATAGTTCTCTTTTCTTCTTCTTTTTGGTCCCATTTCTTGGTATGCTTGACATTATTTAAGAAATAGACTCTATTTCTAGAGAGGTTTTAGGTTCACAGCAAGACTGGACAGCACGAAGAATGAGTTCCCAAATACCCCCTGCTCACCCCCCACCCACCCACCCCACCCCCCACAGCCGCCCCTACTATCAATGTCCTTCATCGGAGTGGTACATTTGCTACAATCAGTGAATCTTACTGCCCTCTGACACTGCTGAAAATACCACTCTGCATTTCAGAAGCTGTTTGGATTAGATACATAGCATTTTGCCCTGAGAAGATTAATATTTGGCGCTTTCCTTTGAAGGGAAAACACTTTGCACGGGGCTTATTTCTTTGTACATCCTTTCTCTAAGATCTTGGTACCCCAAGTCCTAAATGCCTCGGCATCCCTAACTATAAATTTTGCCTCCTGAGCCTGTAAGATTGCCTAAAGCTCTACTGATTTCTGTGCTTCTTCACTATGATGCTCTTCTTGAGTCTTCAGCCTCTTGTCCAGGGCTGAAATCAGCAAATACCTCAATTTGTAATTTGTTTCAAGGAATGTCAGTGAACCTTTCTTTCTTTGCTCTGAGATCTTGGCTCATCAAGTCTTGGTTACCTTAATAGTTCTTTGATGACCTCCAGGAGGTCAAGAGAATTTTTATTTGTGTTTTATCCAGCCTTTCTAGTTGCCTCATCAGAAGTATGGTCTGCTGAAAGCTACTCTCTCTTAGCCCAACATAGTAAAAATTTGATAAATATCATTATGTATTTGTTTAGAAGTTCTATGTTAGAACTGTTTCTTTCATTCCTTGAACTGGTTTATTTACATATTTTCATTCTAGTTTCTCCAAAAGTATACTATGTAATGTAGGATCCCTATGTAATGTAATCTTAGACTTAAATGTCTTGTGATTTCCATATAATATTTTTCTTAAACAAAATATTTTTAGAATTTAATTTTTATGACCAATGGTTTCTAATTCTCTAAGTCTCTAATTAAATTGTTCTCATTTTTGTCTGCATTTTGAATTACCTAGGGAGCTTTAAAAATTGCTGATATACAGGTCCTACCTCTAAAAATTCTTATTTAATTGGTCTTGGGTGCTTTTTGCATTAAGGTATATTTAAATCTCTCCAAGTCTTTATAATGTGCAGCCATTGTTGGCAATCGCTGCTCTAGATGTCAGAAAATTTTTCCTGTGGATTGAGTAACCATTGCAAATTTACCAGGTGCACAATTGATCACAATAAATTAAATATGTTATAAATTTTGATGAAAGAGAGTTCACAGACACCAATGTTTCAAGTTGTACTTTTGTTTGTCATTTCAAAGGTTTTCATACTTCATGGTAATGCATCAATATAGATAAGAGGTATATCTTTCTTTCTTGATGGGTAAGATACAACTTAAAAAAAAAAGCTTAATTAAGGCCTTTGTGGAAGGGGAGGTAGGGAAAAAAGTAGCCTCAACAAAAGGCACATTCTCTGGCAGATCAATATTAGGAAAGAATACAAATTCAAGTCAAAGATATAGAGCTTGTGTGTCTTAGAGCTCCCCTTGCCACATACCCCTAGGAAAATCTTTATGTGTCCTTCAACTTAGTTAAGGGGTATAACACACTGAAAACAACTGTTCTGTGGTGGGATAGGTAATGTTCCTTTTCCCCTCCAGATTAATCCCTCCCCTCCCCACCCTGCTCCTTGTCTCCTGGAGGCTACATAGATGATACCAGCAACCTTTCTTATCCTCTGGCTTCTGGCTGGGTTATTCAATAAGTTAAGGAGGAGAGTAAGTCAGATTTCCTTTCAGCAGTGTTTTCCAGGGCAGGCTGATTCCCTTGATTCAAAGTCACAGTTCCTCTTAGGTGGCCATCTCTCTATGACCTTCTCCTTCCAGTTTTTAATAGTTACTCTCTCACCTTGTCCCCTTGGGCCTAGAGCAGGTAACAGCCCAGGGTATTTCACTATCCCCTGTGAGCTCCCGACACCATTTGAAAATAGTCTCTATATTAAATCCTTCCTAAATTATTTTGATTTTCTTGTGCTTGGCTGATACATCTAGCGACAGAGGAGCCCTCTGTATGACTCCGTGGCTTCCACAGAGGTTGACTGGGATCAGGGATGTTGCTGAACAAGATTTCTGGTTCTTTGCCTTCTCTAATTAGAGAGAACAACAGCTATTTCTGAACCAAACCTCAATAGACAAACCTGGCATTATAGCTCGGTCAATACACAGATCTCAGAGAATAAATGTTTCAGCTGACATCATTCAAAACTAATACAATGAGTACATGGATATTCTGTTCTGGATCGTTTCCTGCCCACATCTTTATGCTTGGCGAGTGAGGGATAATTCAACAAACACCAAAAGAGGAATGTCAAATGAACACAATATGTACATTCTTCCATCACTTTTCCCCATTTGCCCCTTATTTATATACAATTCTGTCTTTTGCTGTTCACAAATTGTTTCTTGAAAGTCAGTCTCCTCTTCTTAGCTAGACTGTAAGTTTCATGGGGACATAAAGCACAAACATATTTCTTTGCAGCTGCTGTTGCCTGAAAATGTTCTACTCAGCTCTCTTCTAGCTCACCTGTCTTTGCATGTTCAACCTGGTGTCAAGCTTAGCTAATTTCAATTATTGTGTTTTCTTCATTCATTCATTCATTCATTCAACAAAGATATTTATTGAGTTCTTAATTCATGCTAGGCATTGGATTGATTATAAAAATGAACAGAGTGTTAACTACTATTAATTAACTAGTGTTAATTACATGAGTGTAATGACAATTGCTTTTAAAAGATTAATTAGTTTAAAAAGATTGTATGCCCTTATTCATCTTTCACAAACTCCATCCAGTCTTACTGTGACTATCAGAATTCTTGGTTGAAAACAATACAAACCGATTCTGGGTAACGTTAATCAGAAAAGGAATTTATTGGGACAATACTTCATAAATTACAGACTCAACCAGAAGTCTGGAGAACCAGCTTTGTTTATAAGATGGACAGACACCTAAGGAGGCTAGGCAGGAGCAAGGGAGAGTTTAGGCAGAACACATGTGAGGAACAGAGTGCTGTCACAGAGCTGATGACGGATGCCTGGCTGCAGCACTGGACTCTTGACTCCGATGTCTCTCTAGAGACTGGAGATGGAGGCAAGCACTCCTCCTGCCTCTGGAAGGTATCATCAGCTGCCTCTGCTCCCCGTGCCATACTCACTCCAGACCTTGGGACCCCATGGTGATCGTCTGTGCAGGCGAATTTAGGTTCCTGCCAATCTCTAGGGGTCTGGAACAATAAGGGTGTTCAGAGCTTCTGAGAAGTGGCACTCCACTTCCAGTTAAGAGCCCCCACTCTGGAAGATTTCCTCAGCACGGGAAGGAGGCCCATGTGCTGGAAGGCCAAAAATGCTCATAACTGTCCACTATTCATATAAAGAAGTTTGCAGCCAACACACTGGCAATGGAATTATGTACAGGTAGACGTCTTAGGACGTGCTGAATATTCCAGACACCCACAGAGCCAGCATTTTCAGGATAAATATTAATGACTTACCGAGGAATTGAGATACTGAGGGAAACATTTGTCATTGTTAGTTCACACAAATAGCTGTCAGCACACAACAGAGCAGGGCTAATTCATTCATTCGTTTCCATAAATATTTATTATTAAGTGTAAGTGTAAGGTGGTGAGACGTAGAAAATCATAGCTGCCCCGCTTCCTGCCATCCCAGCATCCGCTGCCAGCCTAGGCTTGGGGGCCTTGGAGTTACGAGGATCTCACTTTACTAAAATTTAACCCAGTATCTCCCTCTCTCTCTCTCTCTTTACTTAGTGCTTCTCTCAGTGAAGACTAAGAAAAGGAGTTTAGGTGACTTGTAAAATGCAGAAAGTAACCCAGTGTCAGAAAATTTACTATTAATATTTCAAGTAAAAAGCATTAAATAAATCTACAAGAGCATTCTGGCTATGAAGATGATATAAAAGATTAAAAAAATTTTTTTGCTACTAAGCAAAAAATTTGAAAGTCATCTTTTGTTTCCTTGTCCCCTACATCCACCAGCCACTGTATGCTGAATCGAAGATAATTCCATACAAACTCGGCCCTGTGCTGCTAATTCTGCAGAAGCTACTCCACTGTGGTGCTCTTTACTAAGCCTTTCATGTTTATTTTTTCGAGATTTTCACTTATGTAAAATCCCAGCCACAATGTTGCATTTCCATTAACTTAGTGGATATAGTTGTGTGTTCTGGCATGACTTCCAACAATAGTCCCTGCACTGGCGAAGTCTTGCTGTTTGACACTGACCTATAAACGTGTTATAATGATCTAAAATAAAGGAAAGAAATGAAAAATAAAACCAGCCACAGTGGCATTTTGAAATGTGGTAAGATTTGAAATGGCTTTAGCACATGTGGTGTGCTATAAAGTCAAGTCCACCACTCAGCTTGGTCTTCACAACAGTCCTATGAAGTAGCTAAGGTCCACTTTGCAAATTAGGAAACTGATTCTCATAGAGGATAAGTAGCTGGCTTGGTCAAACAGCCAGTAAATAACAGAGCTAGGAGTCAAACCCAGCTTTACCTGACTTCAAAGCTGAGCTCTCAGCCACGGCTCTGCACAGCTTTTCACTTAAAAAGGGAAAAGGACGTTTAAGGAACATACAAGTCTGGGAGATGTTTCTTAGACTTGAAATAGACATCTTCTCTATAGGTGGCCCTGGGGTCTGGTTTGGTAGGAGGTGGCAACTAGGGCATTTCATTTTTGAGTTTGACGTGTGTAAGCTTGTTTCTTTTAAGAATGTTGATGATATTATTTTTGGCCATTAAATGGAAATTAGGTGTTTTGTGTGATGGGTACCAAGTGCTATCTTAGACATCTTTATATAATAACCTGCTCTTGGTAGACAATCTCTAAACACAGCCTAGAGATTTTTGTGACTGCCTGTGGCTGGCTATAAGATGTACAAGATAAGCTGTTAGCAAGCAGGTCCTGATTCTTTCTGTAAGACAGCTTTTGCTATGAATTCACAATCTCCAGTCTTTTATCATATAAATATTACTGGATTTTTTTTTCAAGAATCTTTTAAAAATGAAAGAAAAGCTGAGTCGTGGACTTGACTTTATAGGACACTGCACGTGCCAAAGCCATTTCAAATCTTACCTCATTTCAAAATGCCTCTGTGGCTGATTTTATTTTTCATTTCTTTCCCTTATTTTAGATCATTATAACACGTTTTATAGGTCAGTGTCAAACAGCAAGACTTCACCAGTGCAGGGACTATTGCTGGAAGTCATGCCAGAACACACAACTGTATCCACTAAGTTAATGGAAATGCAACATTGTGGCTGGGATTTTACATAAGTGAAAATCATGAAAACTCACGAACCCAATTCCCGCAACACACAGAAAAAAGAGACCCGCTCTCTCTACTGTGAGCTGCCAACCCACAGGCTGTTAAAGACTTCCTTTGTGGGTTAGGAGACCCTTGCTGGTGCCCATTTCAATAAACCATAAACTTTTACATGCACACTAAACACCAGAGTGCTTGCAATCAGTTTGCTATTATCTAGATCCATTGAATGTGCATCTATGCCAAGACCAAAGCGCAAGACAAAATGCTGCTCCTTTAAACGCCTTACATTTGGGGGAATTCCCTGGCGGTCCAGTGGTTAGGACTCCCTGCTCTCCCTGCCAAGGGCCCGGGCTCAATCCCTGGTTGGGGAACAAAGATCCCACAAGCCACGTGGCATGGCCAAAAAATAAAAATAAAAAACGTTACATTTGACTCAGTCAACACCTGCTGTAGTCCCAGGAGCGTGGCAACACGGAACATAAGGTTTTCTAGTCCCATGTGGGCTCAGTGGATGTGCTGTTTTGCAGCTACAGTTTTCACTTGGGCACAAACCTCCTACCTTTTGCTGAGCAAAGTGAGCAGGGGCAGAAGTAAAGAGCGGTTCTCCATTTAGCGGTATGTTAGAATCATCTGGAAAGTTTTTAAAAATCCTGATGCTTAGGCTGCATGCAGACTAATTCCATCAGAATCTCTGGAGGTGGGACCCAGGCATTCTTATTTTCAGATCTTCCCAGGTGGACATGAGCCCAGGCTAAGGACCTGCTGGGAGCGTGTTCTCGGTCCTTCTATTTTCTCTTTCTGGGCCTCCTTGCTTTGTTCTTCATCAGGTGTCCTCCCTCCCTCCTAAATTCCCTAAACTCTAAAATGATTTTTTTCCTCAATAACATGAAAGTTTAATGTCTTCCCTAAAGGAAAATGGTCTCCTTGGAGGGAAAAAAATGTTTTAAATGGATTGTCTGATTTCCAGCACCATGGCGGGCCATACCATAGAGGCTGTGACCAAATTGTGTATTTCTACTCAATATCAAAGCTTATCAGAAAAGAAATCTCCAGTTCTATTCCAAGAAAATTCAGTGGCTCTGGATTTCCAGGGGCTATAAGCAAGACCAGTGTTTCTTAATATGTGGGCCCGGGGCCATTTGCACAAGTCACCTGGACCCTGACTCCAGGCCACCTGAATGTCTGGGACGGGGCTTAGTAATCTGCATTCTAACAAGCTTTCTGAAGAAGCCTGTTGACTCTCTGATAGCAGTGCCATCTCTGTAATACCGACTTATTCAAAAGATTAGAAGACTGAATTTGAAGACATGTTGAGTCCCATGTTAATACAATGAATAAATGAGAATGAATTTTTATAAAGGGTTAAAATACACTAGAAATATGTAGTTGTTCCTGAAGCTCTTGGGGCTCACTGACACCAAATGTATTTGACCGTGTCTTTTTCAATGGAGAAATAAAAGGCTTTTGGAAGGGAAGGGCATCTAAATTTGCACTGAAATTTTATGCTTCTATATCCATCTGTGTTTCTGATACAGCCTTGACCACTTTCTAATTGTGTGACCTTGAACAAATTAGATAATCCCTCTGATTATCATCATCTGTCAAATGTGGACCCCAAAGCCTTGCAGACTATGCAAAAATTTAATGATATAACTGTGAAAAGTGCTTTGTGACCTGCGAGTGCTTTTTGCCCAGGTGCTGGCTGTCACCCGCGCTCCTGTCGTCCAGGCCGACATCCTCATGTTGCACAAAACTCATAGAAGTGCTAGTCTTGCCAGGTACATGTCAATCAGTTTTGTAGCTGGGCTGGGACTGGAGTCCAAGAATCCCAACTGGCCGCAGTCCTCTTTCCCAGCAGCTCACCCCAGCATCTAAATCGAGATGCTTGACTCAAATTTGTATCACGCTGAGCAAGGAACTCGAAGCAATGATTTGAATTCCTTATGTGACAGGGAAAGTTACTTTTTAAATGTAAAATCCTTCCCTTCTCCTGCCTTGTAAAGAGAAAGGACACCCTGAGGGAGAGGTGATAGGTGGAGAGAATGGGAAAGCTGAGGAGGCCAAATTGTGCTGCGGAAGAGAAGATGGAGGCAAAGGAAGTGAAGATTCCAGGACAAAAGGGGATGGACAAGGAGGACGGGAAGAGGGGAGAAGCAGGTGAAGACGGGGTTAAAGAGGCAGGAACTGCCTCAAGGAGTAGAATTCCTGAAAGAAAATAAATGTTCAAGGAGGATTCTTAGGAAATTTTGCTTTCTAAATATGTGCACAATCCCCGTCTCCCTCTCCAAGACCCCTCTACATTGCTTGTAAATGGTTTTTTGAGCCCAGTTTGGGTTTGTTTGCACGTTTCTTTTTTCTAATGTGTTGGTGTTGAGTCAGGCATAAAGAAAGAGTAGAAACATTTAAGATGGTTGCACCAATTTGGACAAATATTTTATCACTTTTCTCTCTGGGGTTTAAAAAATTACAGAAGCTAAATAAACCTTCCAGGAATCATCAGGTCTTGTTAAATGAATCAGGTCTTGCCTCTATGTGGGGAGTCTCCTATCCAGGCTAAGGGGTGGTTCCCAGCCTGGACCCCCAGCGCAAACAAAGCCTGGCAATTCCATTGCCAGTTAAATCTTTCCTTCCAGCTACAAGACATCGAGAGACCCTTGGGCACAGCTTCTCAACTGCTGCTTCCTTCCACTGCATTCCTGCCTCATTTACAGTCCGCATCCCCAACTTTTTTGCATCCACTCTCCATTTTAAAATCTCCACCAAACGACAGTTTTTATCTGCACCTAATCTCCTTGGTCTCTCATCCTTCGCCTGACCTGCTGTTTATAATTTGTACCAATTCCTCAAACTTGATTCTTTTTTTTTTTTTAACATCTCTATTGGAGTATAATTGCTTTACAATGGTGTGTTAGTTTCTGCTTCATAACAAAGTGAAGCAGTTATACATATACATATGTTCTCATATCCCTTCCCTCTTGCGTCTCCCTCCCTCCCACCCTCCTTATCCCACCCCTCTGGGCGGTCACAAAGCACCGAGCTGATCTCCCTGTGCTATGTGACTGCTTCCCACTAGCTATCTATTTTACGTTTGGTAGTGTATATATGTCCATGCCACTCTCTCACTTTGTCACAGCTTACCCTTACCCGTCCCCATATCCTCAAGTCCATTCTCTAGTAGGTCTGTATCTTTATTTCTGTCTTACCACTAGGTACTTCATGACATTTTTTTTTCTTAGATTCCATATATATGTGTTAGCATACACTTTTGTCTTTCTCTTTCTGACTTACTTCACTCTGTATGACAGACTCTAGGTCCATCCACCTCACTACAAATAACTCAATTTCGTTTCCTTTTATGGCTGAGTAATATCCCATTGTATATATGGGCCACATCTTCATTATCCATTCATCCGATGATGGACACTTAGGTTGCTTCCATCTCCTGGCTACTGTAAATAGAGCTGCAATGAACATTTTGGTATATGACTCTTTTTTTTTTTCTTTTTTTTACATCTTTATTGGAGTATACTTACTTTACAATGGTGTGTTAGTTTCTGCTTTATAACAAAGTGAATCAGTTATACATATGTTCCCATATCTCTTCCCTCTTGCGTCTCCCTCCCTCCCACCCTCCTTGTCCCACCCCTCTAGGTAGTCACAAAGCACCAAGCTGATCTCCCTGTGCTATGTGGCTGTTTCCCACTAGCTATCTATTTTACGTTTGGTAGTGTATATATGTCCATGCCACTCTCTCACTTTGTCACAGCTTACCCTTCCCCCTCCTCATATCCTCAAGTCCATTCCCTAGTAGGTCTGTGTCTTTATTCCTGTCTTACCCCTAGGTTCTTCATGACATTTTTTTTTCATAAATTCCATATATATGTGTTAGCATACGGTATTTGTCTTTCTCTTTCTGACTTACTTCACTTTGTATGACAGACACTAGGTCTATCCACCTCATTAAAAATAGCACAATTTTGTTTCTTTTTATGGCTGAGTAATATTCCGTTGTATATATGTGCCACATCTTCTTTATCCATTCTTCCAATGATGGACACTTAAGTTGCTTCCACCTCCTGGCTATTGTAAATAGAGCTGCAGTGAACATTTTGGTACATGACTCTTTTTGAATTATGGTTTTCTCAAGGTATATGCCCAGTAGTGGGATTGCTGGGTCATACGGTAGTTCTATTTGTAGTTTTTTAAGGAACCTCCATACTGTTCTCCATAGTAGCTGTACCAATTCACATTCCCACCAGCAGTGCAAGAGTGTCCCCTTTTCTCCACACCCTCTCCAGCATTTATTGTTTCTAGATTTTTTGATGATAGCCGTTCTTACCGGTGTGAGATGATATCTCATTGTAGTTTTGATTTGCATTTCTCTAATGATTAATGATGTTGAGCATTCTTTCATGTGTTTGTTGGCAATCTGTATACCTTCTTTGGAGAAATGTTTATTTAGGTCTTCTGCCCTTTCTTGGATTGGGATGTTTGTTTTTTGGATATTGAGCTGCATGAGCTGCTTAAAAATTTTGGAGATTAATCCTTTGTCAGTTGCTTCATTTGCAAATATTTTATCCCATTCTGAGGGTTGTCTTTTTGTCTTGTTTATGGTTTCCTTTGCTGTGCAAAAGCTTTGAAGTTTCATTAGGTCCCATTTGCTTATTTTTGTTTTTATTTCCATTTCTCTAGGAGGTGGGTCAAAAAGGATCTTGCTGTGATTTACGTCATAGAGTGTTCTGCCTATGTTTTCCTCTAAGAGTTTGATAGTGTCTGGCCTTACATTTAGGTCTTTAATCCATTTTGAACTTATTTTTGTGTATGGGGTTAGGGGGTGTTCTAATCTCACACATACATACATGTACCTGTCCAGTTTTCCCAGCACCACTTATTGAAGAGGCTGTCCTTTCTCCAGTGTACATTCCTGCCTCCTTTATCAAAGATAAGGTGACCATATGTGCATGGGTTTATCTCTGGGCTTTCTATCCTGTTCCATTGATCTATATTTCTGTTTTTGTGCCAGTACCATACTGTCATGATTACTGTAGCTTTGTAGTATAATCTGAAGTCAGGGAGCCTGATTCCTCCAGGTCTGTTTTTCGTTCTCAAGATTGCTTTGGCTATTCGGGGTCTTTTGTGTTTCCATACAAATTGTGAAATTTTTGTCCTAGTGCTGTAAAAAATGCCAGTGGTAGTTTGATAGGGATTACATTGAATCTGTAGATTGCTTTGGGGAGTAGAGTCATTTTCACAATGTTGATTCTTCCAATCCAAGAACATGGTATATCTCTCCATCTATTTGTATCATCTTTAATTTCTTTCATCAGTGTCATGATTTTCTGCATACAGTTCTTTTGTGTCCTTAGGTAGGTTTATTCCTAGATAGTTTATTCTTTTTGTTGCAATAGTAATGGGAGTGTTTTCTTAATTTCACTTTCAGATTTTTCATCATGAGTGTATAGGAATGCAAGAGATTTCTGTGCATTAATTTTGTATCCTGCTACTTTACCACATTCATTGATTAGCTCTAGTAGTTTTCTGATAGCATCTTTAGGATTCTCTATGTATAGTATCATGTCATCTGCAAACAGTGACAACTTTACTTCTTCTTTTCCAATTTGGATTCCTTTTATTTCCTTTTCTTCTCTGATCGCTGTGGCTAATACTTCCAAAACTATGTTGAATAAGAGTGGTGAGAGTGGGCAACCTTGTCTCATTCCTGGTCTTAGTGGAAATGGTTTCAGTTTTTCACCATTGATGAGGATGTTCGCTGTGGGTTTGTCCTATATGGTCTTCATTATATTGAAGAAATTTCCCTCTATGCCTACTTTCTGCAGGGTTTTTATCATAAATGGGTGTTGAATTTTGTTGAAAGCTTTCTCTGCATCTATTGAGATGGTCATATGGTTTTCCTCCTTCAATTTGTTAATATGGTGTATCACGTTGATTGATTTGCATATATTGAAGAATCCTTGCATTCCTGGAATAAACCCCACTTGATTATGGGGTATGATCCTTTTAATGTGCTGTTGGATTCTGTTTCCTAGTATTTTGCTGAAGATTTTTGCATTTATGTTCGTCAGTGATATTGGTCTGTAGTTTTCTTTCTTAGTGTCATCCTTGTCTGGTTTTGATATCAGGGTGATGGTGGCCCCATAGAATGAGTTTGGGAGTGTTCCTCCCTCTGCCATATTTTGGAAGAGTTTGAGAAGGATAGGTGTTAACTCTTCTCTAAATGTTTGATAGAATTCCTCTGTGAAGCCATCTGGTCCTGGGCTTTTGTTTGTTGGAAGATTTTTAATCAGTTTCAATTTCAGTGCTTGTGATTGGTCTGTTCATATTTTCTATTTCTTCCTGATTCAGTCTTGGCATGTTGTGCATTTCTAAGAATTTGTCCATTTCTACCAGGTTGTCCATTTTATTGACATGGTGATGCTTGTAGTAATGTCTCATGATCTTTTGTATTTCTGCAGTGTCAGTTGTTACTTCTCCTTTCTAATTCTATTGATTTGAGTCTTCTCCCTTTTTTTTCTTGATGAGTCTGGCTAATGGTTTATCAATTTTTTTTATCTTCTCAAAGAACCAGTTTTAGTTTTATTGATCTTTGCTATCGTTTCCTTCATTTCTTTTTCATTTATTTCTGACCTGATCATTATGATTTCTATCCTTCTGCTAACTTTGGGGTTTTTTTTGTTCTTCTTTCTCTAATTGCTTTAGGTGAAATGTTAGGTTGTTTATTCGAGATGTGTCCTGTTTCTTAAGGTAGGATTGTATTGTTATAAACTTCCCTGTTAGAACTGCTTTTGCTGCATCCCATAGGTTTTGGGTCATTGTGTCTCCATTGTCATTTGTTTCTAGGTATTTTTTTTTATTTCCTCTTTGATTTCTTCAGTGATCACTTCATTATTAAGTAGTGAACAGTTTAGCCTCCATGTGTTTGTATTTTTTACAGATCATATCCTGTAATTGATATGTAGTCTCATAGCATTGTGACTGGAAAAAATACTTGATACAATTTCAATTTTCTTAAATTTACCAAGGCTTGATTTGTGACCCAAGATATGATGTATCCTGGAGAATGTTCCATGAGCACTTGAGAAAAATGTGTATTCTGTTGTTTTTGGATGGAATGTCCTATAAATATCAGCTAAGTCCACCTTGTTTAAGGTATCATTTAAAGCTTGTGTGTCCTTATTTATTTTCATTTTGGATGATCTGTCCATTGGTGACAGTGGGGTGTTAAAGTCCCCTACTATGAATGTGTTACTTTCGATTTCCCCTTTTATGGCTCTTTGTATTTGCCTTATGTATTGAGGTGTTCCTATGTTGGGTGCATAAATATTTACAATTGTTACATCTTCTTCTTGGATTGATCCCTTGATCATTGTGTAGTGTCCTTTTTTTGTCTCTTGTAATAGTCTTTATTTTAAAGTCATTTTGTCTGATATGAGAATTGCTACTTCAGCTTTCTTTTGGTTTCCATTTGCATGGAATATCTTTTTCCATCCCATCACTTTCAGTCTGTATGTGTCTCTAGGTCTGAAGTGGGTCTCCTGTAGACAGCATATATATGGGTCTTGTTTTTGTATCCATTCAGCCAGTTTGTGTCTTTTGGTGGGAGCATTTAATCAATTTACATTTAAAGTATTTATCGATATGTATGTTCCTATTCCCATTTTCTTAATTGTTTTGGGTTTGTTATTGTAGGTCTTTTCCTTCTTTTGTGTTTCTTGCCTAGAGAAGTTCCTTTAGCATTTGTTGTAAAGCTGGTTTGGTGGTGCTGAACTCTCTCAGCTTTTGATTGTCTGTAAAGGTTTTAATTTCTCCATCAAATATGAATGAGATCCTTGCTAGATAGAGTAATCTTGGTTGCAGGTTTTTCTCCATCACTTTAAATATGTCCTGCCGTTCCCTTTCTGACTTGCAGAGTTTCTGCTGAAAGTTCAGCTATTAACCTTATCAGGATTCCCTTGTGTGTTATTTGTTGTTTTTCCCTTGCTGCTTTTAATATGTTATATTTGTATTTAATTTTTGACAGTTTGATTAATATGTGTCTTGGCGTGCTTCTCCTTGGATTTAACCTGTATGGGACTCTCTGTGCTTCCTTGACTTGATTAACTATTTCCTTTCCCATGTTAGGGAAGTTTTCAACTATAATCTCTTCAAATATTTTCTCAGTCCCTTTCTTTTTCTCTTCTTCTGGGACCCCTATAATTCAAATGTTGGTGCGTTTAATGTTGTCCCAGAGGGCTCTGAGACTGTCCTCAGTTCTTTTCACTCTTTTTTCTTTATTCTGCTCTGCAGTAGTTATTTCTACTCTTTTATCTTCCAGGTCACTTATCTGTTCTTCTGCCTCAATTATTCTGCTATTGATCCCTTCTAGAGTATTTTTAATTTCATTTTTCATGTTGTTCATTATTGCTTGTTTCCTCTTTAGTTCTTCTAGGTCCTTGTTAAATGTTTCTTGCATTTTGTCTATTCTATTTCTAAGATTTTGGATATTGTTTTCTATCATTCTTCTGAATTCTTTTTCAGGTAGACTGACTATTTCCTCTTCATTTGTTAGGTCTGGTGGGTTTTTATCTTGCTACTTCATCTGCTGTGTGTTTTTCTGTCTTCTCATTTTGCTTATCTTACTGTGCTTGGGGTCTCCTTTTAGCAGCCTGCAGGTTCATACTTCCCATTGTTTTGGGTTTCTGTCCCCAGTTGCTATAGTTGGGTCAGTGGGTTGTGTAGGCTTCCTGGTGGAGGGGACTAGTTCCTGTGTTCTGGTGGATGAGGCTGGATCTTGTCTTTCTGGTGGGCAGGTCCACATCTGGTAGTGTGTTTTGGGGTGTCTGTGGCCTTATTATGATTTTAGGCAGCCTCTCTGCTAATGGGTGGGGTTGTGTTCCTGTCTTGCTAGTTGTTTGGCATAGGGTGTCCAGCACTGTAGCTCACTGGTTGTTGAGTTAAACTGGGTTTTGGTGATGAGATGGAGATCTCTGGGAGATTTTCGCCATTTGATATTACATGGAACTGGGAGGTCTATTGTGGACCAATGTCCTGAAGTTGGCTCTCCCACCTCAGCGGCACAGCACTGACTCCTGGCTGAAGCACCAAGAGCCTTTCATCCACACGGCTCAGAATAAAAGGGAGAGAAAGTAGAAATAAAGAAAGAAAGAGGATAAAATAAAATAAGTTATTAAAAATAATAATTATTATTATTAAGAAAAAAAATTTAAGTTAAAAAAATAAAACGGACCAACAGAACCCTAGGACCAATGGTGAAAGCAAAGCTATAGAGACAATATCTCACACAGAAGCATACACATACACACTCACAGAAAGAGGAAAAGGGAAAAAAATCATAAATCTTGCTCTCAATGTCCACCTCCTCAATTTGGGATGCTTCATTGTCTATTCATGTATTCCACAGACGCAGGGTACATCAAGTTGATTGTGGAGATTTAATCCGCCACTTCTGAGGCTGCTGGGGGAGATTTCCCTTTCTCTTCTTTGTTCGCACAGCTCCCGGGGCTCAGCTTTGGATTTGGCCCCGCCTCTGCATGTAGGTCGCTGGAGGGTGTCTGTTCCTTGCTCAGACAGGACGGGGTTAAAGGAGCAGCTGATTCGGGGGCTCTGACTCACTCAGGCTGGGGCGAGGGAGGGAAACAGATGCGGGATGGGCGTGTGGCGGCAGAGGCCAGCAGGACATTGCACCAGCCTGAGGTGCGCTGTGCGTTCTCC
Organism: Leucopleurus acutus; assembly: GCF_964270905.1. Classification (NCBI taxonomy): domain Eukaryota; kingdom Metazoa; phylum Chordata; class Mammalia; order Artiodactyla; family Delphinidae; genus Leucopleurus; species Leucopleurus acutus. The sequence continues at coordinate 124,576,364 of NC_139146.1, read as the reverse complement.
TGGGGAAGTTGTCCCTGGATCCCAGGACCCCGGCAGTGGTGGGCTGCAGAAGCTCCCGGGAGGGGAGGTGAGGATAGTGACCCGTGCTCGCACACAGGCTTCTTGGTGGTGGCAGCAGCAGCCTTAACGTCTCATGCCGGGCTCTGGGGTCCGCACTGTTAGCCGCGGCTCGCGCCCGTCTACTGGAACTCCTTTAAGCAGCACTCTTAATCCCCTCTCCTTGCGCACCAGGAAACAAAGAGGGAAGAAAAAGTCTCTTGCCTCTTCGGCAGCTCCAGACTTTTTCCCGGACTCCCTCCCGGCTAGCCGTGGAGCCCCGCCCGCCCTGGCGGGTGAGCAGAGAAGCCTCTCGTGCTGGTGAGTGCCGGTCGGCCCTGATCCTCTGTGCGGGAATCTCTCCGCTTTGCCCTCCACATCCCTGTTGCTGTGATCTCCTCCGCGGCTCTGAAGCTTTCCCCCCTGCGCCACCCGCAGTCTCCGCTCGTGAAGGGGCTTCCCAGTGTGTGGAAACCCTTCCTCCTTCACAGCTTCCTCCCACTGGTGCAGGTCCAGTCCCTCTCATTTTGTCTCTGTTTATTCTTTTTTCTTTTGCCCTACCCAGGTACGTGGGGACTTTCTTGCCTTTTGGGAGGTCTGAGGTCTTCTGCCAGCCTTCAGTAGGTGTTCTGTAGGAGCTATTCCATGTGTAGATGTATTTCCGGTGTATCTGTGGGGAGAAAGGTGATCTCCGTGTCTTACTCTTCCGCCATCTTCCCCCTCCCTCAAACTTGATTCTTAACACTCTTCCCAAGGATTGCCTTCTGGCTTTTTCTTTGTGCTTCCTATCTGGCTCTGACTCCCTGGCTCTCAGAGATTTCTGGAAACACCTCCCTCCATTCAGCTTCTCCCACAAGGCCATGACCCAGAGACCAGTCGGCCAGCTCTATTAAACTCACTCCTGCCCCCAAAAGCACCATGGACAAAGTCAATGTCCCTTTGAAAACAAGACTGTCGTATTCCTTATCCATGCTTTAACCACCCAAGGGTCTGACTTGTACTTTGATTGTATACATGTGCACACAGGATTGCTGGAACATTATCTGTGGTAGTGCCCTCACGTTTTTGAGATGATGATGAGACAACAGATACACGCACTCCAGGGAATGATTTCTGTGCCTCCACATATAAGGATGCCTCTGTGTGTGGGTCTAACTAGATTCTACTCTTGTTGTTCTTTAAATTCTTTTAGAAATTTTAATTATAAAACAACACGTGTTCTATGCTGTTTCCATTTGTTGATAAATTCTTTAACCATTAACCAATTCTATTCAATCTTAGCAAAGGAGATCAAGGATACATTTTGTATTTTTTTAAAACCCCATCTCTTTCCCATCTATTGAAATGCACACACACACACACACACACACACACACACACACACACACACACGGAAAACTCCACTTGTACTGTACAATTTTCCCCAGGAGGTCACATCTTTTTCACCTTTCTTTCCAAATTGCCTTCTTTTTTAAAAAATTTACTTATTTATTTTATATTTTTTATTTTTGGCTGCATTGGGTCTTCGTTGCTGTGCACGGGCTCTCTCTAGTTCTGGCGAGAATGGGCTACTCTCCATTGCAGTGCACGGGCTTCTCATTGCGGTGGCTTCTCTTGTTGCTGAGGACAGGCTCTGGGCGCCCGGGTTCCAGTAGTTGTTGTGCATGGGCTCAGTAGTTGTGGCATGTGGGCTTGGTAGTTGTGGCTCACAGGTTTAGTTGCTCCACAGCATGTGGGATCTTGCGGACCAGGGCTCTAACCCGTGTCCCCTGCATTGGCAGGCGGATTCTTAACCACTGCACCACTAGGGAAGTCCCCAGATTGCCTTCTGAGAGCACCAATATAACACAATTTAGCCCCAAAGCTAATTGGAGCAAAACTATTTATAGTCTGAATAAAATATTTTTATAGACTTAAATAGCATAAAAATCAACAGTAAACAGCTGTATTTTTGTAAGAAATGAGTCGTGAGTCTACAGAACTCTATCACTGATGCTCTTTACTACCTTTTAAAATCAGCACATCTTCACCATGAGAGTTGCTCAGTTCTTTCTGTGGACACCCTACCCCACGTTTCAGCTCTGCTCCTTCACTGGGGAACACACGAGGGGGGAAGCAAAAGAGAAATAATTGCAAAAACATGGGGCTTTCTGCTTCAACTTCCAGCTTTCCCACCCCAAATAATACATTGGAATCTCAAGTTATTCTTTGTGAATAAAGCATAGAGTTATTTTGAAGGAAAACACACAAAGAAAAAGTGAATAAAGCATAGAGTTTGCTTTGTGAATAAAGCATAGAGTTATTTTGAAGGAAAACACACACCAAAAAAAGTGATTTGTTTGAAGAGGAAAAAAAGCTGTTGTCAGGGTTATTAACAATCTTTTCATTTTTAACCATTTTTTGTCCAGTATAAGATAAAGAGAATTCAAAGTGAATTTATTCAACTTAAATGAGTGGTTTTTTGGGGTGTGTGTGAACTTCTCCTTTTTGGGGTCTCCATCACTAGCCTCAGCAGGTGGTGGTGGCCCAAGCCCAGCTCCCCCCCTTCCCCCCCTTGGATGGCAGTCACGTCAGTCACATGCCAATGTGCTGATGGTCATATTTTCCATCAGCAGCATTTAGCTGTTTGGCACAGTCCTCAAGCAATTGTGCCGACTGCCTTGGAGATGCCTGCAGTGTGGCTCATGTGTTCCTCACAAACCATCTGGGAAACTGTGAGTCTCAGAGGCACTTAATTATTAAATATTTAAAATAAAGACATAAGTTACCTTTGTCTGTCAAATCTGGGCACTCTGTTTCTGAACATGGTCCCGAATTGCTCTGGGTTTCAGGGTAGTATAACGATGCTGGTAGATGCCGTTTGGATTAATGGAAAGTGGATTTGAAAATGCAGTACTTCTGCACTTTTCTGCAGAAAGAACTCATGTTATATTTACAATTCAGGTCCCATGCAAGGCTCTCCTTGCCACCATTTTTACACCCATTGAGACATGGCATGCCCAGAAAGTTATTGTTTACCTAGAGACACCTATGTTCACAGCTTGACTGCTACAGTATTCACTCTTTATATAGTATTTATAGTATTATAGTATACACATCTGCCAAAGTATTTTTTGCTCCATTGCTGACTTTCAAGTAAGGAAATGGTTACAACAATTTCTAAACCGTGACTTTCCTTTTTGTAAATTTCATTCCTTTAATGTTCACAGTAATAAATGCTTCCTGTTAAGTGAAACATCTTTGGAAAGTCTGCTGGAAAATAAGAAGTATGGAAGGGCAAACTGACCCTCCCCAGTAGGTGGTGGGGAGGGGTGTAGGGAACTCGATTCCTTTTCTTTTCCTTTATTGCACAGCTTGTCAGTGCTCCCCAGAAGTGGCCCTGGGGAAGAGCTTGCAAAGCATGCCTCTGTGATAGTTTGCAGGCTCTGCTAAGGTGCACTGGATCTTTAATGCCTTTGGGAAGGGGTGAGCACATCATCACCGGGAATAATCTAAGCATGGGGAAAACAGAATTAATTAATAGCAGATATGAAAGCTTCCTCCCAGATTGGTACTTAGTTACCGAAATCAGTCACCGAGCCATCCTGAGGACTCTGGCAGGGATGGACAAAACGTTCAGATTCAAGTTCTCCACATGTCAATGGAAGTGTTTCTATTCTATCTGTAATTATCTCCTACAAACCCATCCCTTCTATCAAATGTCCACATAAGTATACAAAAAAAAAAAAAAAAGAAAAAAGAAAACTATGAAAGAAGTTAGAAGGGGAGAAAATTACAAAGAGTTATTAAGAATATTTGGTGCATTTTTTTGAAGGAAATGAATGACGTGTGTGGGGAGTCAGACCCACCAGAGAGAATCTATTGGGCAGTTCCATTTGGTCAATAGCTGTGATTGCTCAGAACACCAAGGTACCATCCCAATGTGCGTGTGATGAAGCTGTGAGGCCAGAGGCAGCCAGATTATTCAAGTGTGAAGGGCCTTCAGTCAGAGGAGCTGCATGGCTTCATACATGGGGCAGCGGAAGGTAGAGAGGACCCCTACTAGAAGTGCCCCCAATCTTTCCTAATCAGCACTGATTTTGTGAACTGGATAATTGTGTTCCTTTGAAGGTGTTTGTCAAGTAATTAGTCTCAGTATTCAAATAAACTTGTATTTATGGTAGAGAAAGTTGATCTTGTTGCTATCTGAAAAAAATATGCCTTTGGAATTTTTTTTTGGGGGGGGGGTTCTTTTATTTTTCTAGGCACTAACTGAGGATAGAAGAAATTCCCCAATGGATCCAGTGTCTGTCCATTAGCATCCATTTAAATGACGTCTTTTCTTTCCAAAGCACACACATTCTTTGCTGGTGAGTGGACAGAGGGGAATGTGGCATTCTTCCTGCAACTGCTCACTTTAAGACACATTCCTTCTACTCTCTAAATAACCTTGACACAGGCTAAGTTTTCCAGGCTTCGTTTATAGAAATTCTAAATTCATGCAAATACATTATCGTGCCAGTGAATTAAAGAAAAGAAACAGAATTTAGAAATAGAGCTGAAGGGAAAAAGCTCCATGAGGACCACCCTGAAATGGTGCAGAGATTCAATGGCTGTTTCCAATCATTGGCTTCTGGGAAGAGAGTGAGTTATGTTTAAAATAGTTCCAAACCAGGTGAGGATGGAGATGCCATCTGTGATGAGGAGGGGAAGGTCAGTGTGGCTTGTGACAAGTTGTGACCCCTGTTTGTGAGGTCAGATATGTTTGTGTAAAAACAAAAGTGATGCGCCTTTGAGCACAGTGGCTGCAGTTGGGCAGGCAGGATGGAGAAAAAGAGAAAGGGCAAAAGAGAGAGGGTCAGAGTGGTGTAATGCAAACGTCTGGAGTGGGAAACCCTGGCTTTGAGTCTAAGCTCTGCCAAATAGTAGCTGCTTTGGGCAATTTGCTTCCACTCTGTGAGCCTCAGCTTAGTCATCTTTAATATGATTCTATTGCACTAGTGATTCTCAAACTTTTTGATCTAAGGACCTGCCACACTCAAAAATTGAGGACTCCAAAGAGCTTTTGTTTACATAGTTTCTATCTATTGGTAATTACCATCTTAGAAATTAAAAATTGGAAATCTTTTAAACAGTTATTAGTTTGTTTACAATACCAGTAACAAACCCATTTCATATTAACATAATGTATGGTTGTGAAAATTATATTTTCCAGAGCAGAAATAAATTTGGTGAGAAGAGTAACATTGTTTTGCATTTTTATAAAACTTTTCAATGTTTTGACTTAAGAGGAGAAAGCCAGATTCACATATCTGCTTCTGCAGATTGAATCTGTTGCAATTTCATATATCATGTAGCCTTTGGAAAACTGTACTGTACATGCATAAAAGAGAGTGAAAAAGCAAAATAATGACCTTGTAGGCTTCCAGAAAGAAACTTGGGGATAGGAAAGTCTATGTTTGCTTTCCCAAGACATAACAATACTACCTTCTTTGTTTTATGCATGAAAGATACACACTAAATCTTTGATGACCATACACCTAGTCCCTCATCCATGGTCTTCAGACCCTTGGGAAAAGGTGGGTGAGGAGTTCTCCCAGATGCCTAAACTTCCCCCTCTGCATTCTCCTCAGTCCTCCAGAGAATGCAATGGAAACTTCACAGGCCATTTCTGGCAGCGCCAGGTGTCTGTACCACACTGCCCCCTTCCCCATCCCTTTCCCTCCCATTTTGGAAGCTAGTCCCTTGGAATAGACATATGATGCAAAGCCACTACCTCTGCCTGCATTACAAGATGGGAAAGTGTTCTCCATCCCCTTGAGCTGAGGGCATTTACTTACCTGCCCATGATGTAGGGGAATGAACATGGGCTTTGAAATCAGACAGGCTTGGATTGAATTCCAATTCTGTCACTTATGTGGCTGTGGGCACATTAATTAATATCATTGACCCTCATTTTCCTTGTTTCTAAAATGACATTAATTTATGTGGTTGGTTTATGGATTAAATGTGATAATATATGTATTGCTTGTGAAACTCATGGCAGTCATTCAAAAATGGTAATCATTATTAGACAAGAGTCTAATATTTACATGAGTCTAAACTTAGGAGAAAAAATAATATAAAGAAAGAAATGACTACTTTTCACTGTTCATTTGTCTATGTGAAGGAATTTCCATTAGATTAGTGTTCTCCATCTTTTTGTTTTATGGATCCCTTTACATTCTTTCCTTATTGCACTGTCTAGGACCTATAGTTTGATATTGAATAGAAGTGATGAGAGCAAATGTTCTTACCTTGTTCACCTTCTTAGGGAGGAAGGATTCAGTATTTCTCCATTAACTATGATGTTAGCTCTAGGCTTTTTGTAAATGACCTTTGTCAAGTTGAGGAAGTTTCTTGTATTCCTAACTTAAGTGTTTTTTTTATAAAGAATGGATGTTAACTGTTGTTAAATGCTTTTTCTACATCTATTGAAATGATCATATGATTTTTCTACTTTAGCTTAAATTACATTCATTGATTTTCAAAATTTGCACCAGCCTTGCATTCCTAGGAAAAACTCCACTTGTTCATTGTGTGTTATCCTTTTTACATATTTTTTGTTCAATTTACTAAAATTTATTAAGAAATTTTGTTTCTATTTTAATGATGGAAATTGATCTATATTTTTCCTGTGTTTTCTTCCAGTTTTGGTATCAAGTAAACCTGACCTTATACATAAATTGAAAAGAATTCTCTCCTCTTCAATTTTTGAAGAGTTTGTGTAGAATGTATATTACTTATTGGTAGTAGAATTCACCAATGAAGCCATCCAGTTCTGGAATTTCCTTGTGGGTAGGTTTCTGAATACAAATTTAATACAAATTCAATTTGTTTAACAAATATAAGGCTATTCAAGTTATCTCTTTCTTATTGAATGAGTTTTGGTAATTTGTGTCTGTTATGGACTGAATTATTTTACCTCAAAATTTATGTGTTGAAGTCCTAACTCTCAGTACCTCAGAATGTGACCTTGTTTGAAAATAGACCTTTGCAGATGTAATTAGGTAAGACAAGATCATACTGGAGTAGAGTGGGCTCCCAATACAATATGACTGGGTCGTTATAAAGAGAATGCCATGAAAGGAGGGCAGAGGAAGACAATGTGAAGACACAAGGAGAAATACCATGCAAAGATGAAGGCAGAGATCAGAATTACCTGAGTGGGCCTGCAGTAATCACAAGAGGCCTTATAAGAGGGAGACAGGAGGTTGGAGAAGAGATAATGCTGTGCTGTTGGCTTCAAAAATGGAAGAGTGGACATGAGGTAAGGAATGTAGGGTGACTCTAGGAGCCAGAAAATGCAAGGAAACAGATCCTCCCCTGAAGCTTCCAGAGAAAACCCAGCCCTTTGGACCTGTTTTAGAATTTTGACCTCCAGAACTGCAAGAAAATAGATTTGTGGTTTTTCACGCCACTAAATTTGTGGTAATTTGTTACAGCTACGCTGAGAAACTAATACAATAGCTATACCTTTTATATTCTCCTAATTGTTGCTTTAGGGTTGATAGTATATGCCCTCAACTTATTATAGTCTACTTTCAAGTAATATTATATAAATTCATGTACACTATAAGAACCTTAAGATGTATACTTCTGTTTTTCCCCTCCCAGTCTGTGTCCCAGTGTTGTCATGCATTTTTACTTTACATTTTTTATAAATCCCATCATACATTGTATTAATTCTACCTTAACATGATGTTCAAATCTAGAAAAATATATTTTATATTTTACCTGCATATTTACTATTTCCAGCACTGTTTGTTCTTCCTTATACACACATATTTCCCTCTGGTATTATTTTCCCTCTGCCTGAGTACTTTATTATTTTCTGCAGTGCAGGTGTGCTGATGATGAACACTTTCAGGTTTTGTATATCTGAAAAAGTCTTTATTTTACCTTATTTTTAAAAGATATTTCTCTCAGTATAGAATTCTAAGTTGCATTTTTTTCTGATGAGAAATATGCTGTCATTTTCAATGTGGATCATATTATCTTTCTTTTTTGCTTGTTTAGTCATCTTTGATTGGATGAAGCCACTGTGAATTTTACCTTGCTGGATGCTGGATAATCAGATTTTGTGTGTGTGTGTGTGTGGTATGCAGGGCTCTCACTGTTGTGGCCTCTCCCATTGTGGAGCACAGGCTCCGGACGCGCAGGCTCAGCGGCCATGGCTCACGGGCCCAGCTGCTCCGTGGCATGTGGGATCTTCCCGGACCGGGGCACGAACCCGTGTCCCCTGCATCGGCAGGTGGACTCTCAACCACTGCACCACCAGGGAAGCCCTCAGATATATTTAAAAATATTTTTAGGTTTATTCTGAGACATAGTTAAGTTGCTAGTAAATAGTTTGACCCTTTTGAGGTACACTTTTTAGCTTTGTTAAGTGGGACTAAAACAGCTTTTACTCTAAGGCTAATTTTGCCCCACTACAGATACTAAGGACTCTGAGTACTCTACCCATGTGCCTTACCTATTGCAGGTTTTTTGGTATTTTTTCATTCTGACTCATGGGAACACAAGCTATTCCTGGTCATGTGTGAGCCCTATGGATTATTATGAGTGTTCCTTTCCCAGTGCTGTGTAGTGTGTGTGTGTGTGTGTGTGTGTGTGTTTATGCATGCACTCATCAGTACTCAGCTAAGGACTTGAGGAGGCTCTCTGCACATTTCCTATACTCTCTCTGTGCAACTCTCTGTTCTCCAGTACTCTTCCCTGTGAACTCTAGTTTCCCTACCATTCTTAAACTCCCCGCTCCACTTTCTGAACTCAAAGAAATGTCTGGGCTTCACCTAGATTTCTTCCTGTCTGCCTTGAGGCCTGGAAACTCTCTCAAGGAAGTAAGTTGAGGCAATTGTTGAATTTTCCATGTTTATTCCCTTCTCTTAGTATCACAGTCCTATGCTACTTGTCTAATATATAAAACCATTGTTTCTTTCTTTTTTTGTTGTTGTTTAAGGTAGGAGGGTATATACGTCTCTGTTACTTCAGCTTGTAAGGAATTGGAAATTAAAAACAAATGATTTTTTGAATGTTTACTTATTTAAATATAACAATACTATACCTGTTGCCTACTAACATAAATAACATCTTTCCATACACCTTACACACACACACACACACACACACACACACACACACACACACAATGGTAACTATGTAGATATGGTAGATAAGATACTTAGCTTCATCTTGTAGATCTTTTTGCAGTGTATATGTATATCAAAACATTAAGTACACCTTAAATATATACAATTTTCATATGTCAAAGTTATCTCAATAAAGTTGTTTTTAAAAAGAAACAAGCAAGTGGGAGAAAAAGGAAAATAAGTATATTTTCTTGGACAAAACCCACACACACACACAATTTAGTAGACTTCTGCTTACATACCAGGATATAAAAAAGTGGGAGAAGCATGTTTCCATCCTTACCATGAAAAAGAGCCAGACTGATTTCTAATTTACATCTTATAAAAAATTAGCTCAAAATAGATCATAGACATAAATATGAAATCCAAAATTATAAAAATTCTAGAAGAAAACATGGAAGAATTTCTGTGACCTTCAGTATGCCAAAGAATTTTAAATACAGTACCAAAGCACAATCTAAAGAAGAAAAAAATGATCAATTGGACTTACACACAACCCATATGTGAATGTTCATAATAGCTTTATTCATAATTGCCCAAATCTAGAAACAACCCAGATGTCTTTCAGTGGATGAATGGATAAACAAACTGTGGTATAATCAATACAATGGAAAACTGTTTGTTAAAAACAACAAGCTATTGATTCATAAAAAAAAATGGATACATTTGACTAAGTAAAGGAATCCAGACACAAAATATAACATTCTGAAAAAGACAAAACTATAGGGATGGAAAACATATCAGTGGTTGCTAGGTGTTGCGGTGGGGGAGACTTGACTATAAAAGAACAGCATGGCAGGGCGGAGTCAAGATAGAGGCGTCAACATGGAGTTGATGTCTCCCCACAACTAGGGCACCTGCCAAACACTGGTGGGGCACCTCGATTCCCAAGGAAACGGGAGGAAACCCCAAGCAAACCACCATCCTGCATGGCTTGCAGGATCCTTGTTCACGAGCCAAGGGTCAGGCCAAAGCTCTTGTGGTGGGAGCTCCAAGTCCAAACCACTGGATTAACAGAGAACTTCAGACCCCAAGGAATATTCATCAGAGTGAGGTCTCCCAGAAGGCCTCATCTGGGCACAAAGACCAAGCTCTACCCAACAGCCTACAAACTCTAGTGTTGGAAACCTCAGGCCAAACAACCAGTAAGACAGAAACACAATACCACCCCCCCCCAAAAAAAAGAGATGGCAAAAAAAATGTCATGGATGAAGGAACAAGGTAAAAACCTACAAGAGCAAGTAAATGAAAAGGAAATAGGCAATCTACCTTAAAAAGAATTCAGAGTAATGATAGTAAGAATGATCCAGAATCTCAGAAGTAGAATGGAGGTACAGATTGAGAAAATACAAGAAATATTTAACAAAGATCTAGAAGAACTAAAGAACAAACAGAGATGAACAATACAATAACTGAAATGAAAAATACACTCGAAGGAATCAATAACAGAATAACTGAGGGAGAAGAATGAATAAGTGAGCTGGAAGACAGAATGGTGGAAATAACAGTGGAGGAGCAGAATAAAGAATGAAAAGAATTGAAGACAATCTCAGAGACCATTGAGACAACATTAAAAGCACCAACTTTTGAACCGTAGGGGTCCCAGAAGAAGAAGAGAAAAATAAAGGGTCTGAGAAAATATTTGAAGAGATTATAGTAGAAAAATTCCCTAATGTGGGAAAGGAAATAGTCACCAAAGTCCAGGAAGCACAGAGAGTCTCATACAGGATAAACCCTAGGTGAAACACCCCAAGACACATATTAATCAAACTATCAAAAATTAAATTCAAAGAAAAAAATATTAAAAGCAGCAAGGGAAAAGCAAAAAATAACATACAAAGGAATCCTCATAAGATTATCAATTGATTTTTCAGCAGAAACTCTGCAGGCCAGAAGGGAGTGGCAGGATATACTTAAAACAATGAAAGAGAAAAAATTACAACCAAGATTACTCTACCCAGCAAGGATCTCAGTCAGATTTGATGGAGAAATCAAAAGCTTTTCAGACAAGCAAAAGCTAAGAATATTCAACATCACCAAACCAGCTTTACAACAAACGCTAAAGAAACTTCTCTAGGTAGGAAACACAAGAGAAGGAAAAGACCTACAATAACAAATCCAAAACAATTAAGAAAATGGCAATAGGAACATTCATATTGATAATTACCTGAAACGTAAATGGATTAAATGCTCCAACCAAAAGACATAGATTGGCTAAATGGATACAAAAACAAGACCCATATATATGCTGTCTACAAGAGACCACTTCAGACCTAGGGACACATACAGACGGAAAGTGAAGGGATGTGAAAAGATATTCTATGGAAAAGGAAATCAAAAGAAAGCTGAAGTAGCAATACTCATTTCAGATAAAATAGACTTTAAAATAAAGACTTTACAAGAGGTAAGCAAGGACACTGCATAATGATCAAAGGATCAATCCAAGAAGAAGATATAACAATTATGTTTATGCACCCAACATAGGAGCAAATCAATACACAAAGCAAATGCTAACAACCATGAAATGGGAAATGGCCAGTAACACAATAATACTAGGAGACTTTAACACCCCACTTACACCAATGGACAGGTCATCCAAACAGAAAATAAATAAGGAAACACAAGCTTTAAATGACATACTAGACCAGATAGATTTAATTGATATTTGTAAAACATTCCACCCAAAAGTAGCAGAATACACATTCTTCTCAAGTGCACATGGAGCATTCTCCAGGATAGACCACATCTTGGGTCACAATTCAAGCCCCGGAAAATTTAAGAAAATTAAAATCATATGAAACATCTTTTCTAATAACAATGCTATGAAATTGGAAATCAGTTACAGGAAAAAACTGTAAAAAACACAACTACATGGAGGCTAAACAGTGCACTGCTAAATAACCAAGAGATCACTGAAAGAATCAAAGAAGAAATTAAAAAATACATAGACCCAAATGACAATGAAAACATTATGACCCAAAACCTATGGATGCAGCAAAAGCGGTTCTAAAAGGGAAGTTTATAGCAATTCAGTCTCACCTCAAGAAAAAAGAAAAATCTGAAATAAACAATCTAACCTTACACCTAAAGCAAGTAGAGAAAGAAGAACAAAGAAAACCCAAAGTCAGTAGAATGAAAGAAATCATAAAGGTCAGAGCAGAAATAAATGAAATAGAAATTAGACTTATCACAAGTAATGAAATTGAAACAGTAATTAAAACCCTTTCAACAAACAAAAGTCCAGGACCAGATGGCTTCACAGGTGAATTCTATCAAACATTTAGAGAAGAGCTAACACTAAATCTTCTCAAACGCTTCCAAAAAACTGCAGAGGGAGGAACACTCCCAAATTCATTATACAAAGCCACCATCACGCAGATACCAAAACCAGAAAAAGGTATGACAAAAAAAAAAAATTATAGACCAATATCACTGATGAACAAAGATGCAAAAATCCTCGACATAATACTAGCGAACAGAATCCAACAACATATTGAAAGGATCATACACCATGATCAATTGGGATTTATCCCAGGAATGCAAGGATTCTTCAATATATGGAAATAAATCAATGTGATACACCATATTAACAAATTAAGGAATAAAAACCATATGATCATCTCAATAAATGCATAAAAAGCTTTTGACAAAATTCAACACCCATTTATGATAAAAACTGTCCAAAAAATGGGCATAGAGGGAACCTACCTCAACATAATAAAGACCATATATGACAAACCCACAGCAAACATCATACTCAATGGTAAAAACCTGAAAGCATTTCCTCTAAGATCAGGAGCAAGATGAGGATCTCCTCTCTCTCCACCCTTATTCAACATAGTTTTGGAAATCCAAGCCATGGCAATCAGAGAAGAAAAAGAAATAAAAGGAATACAAATTGGAAAATAAAAAGTAAAACTGTCAGTTCAGTTTGCAGATGACATGGTGCTATATATACAAAATCCTAAAGATGTCACCAGAAAACTACTAGAACTAATCAATGAATTTGGTAAGGTTGAATTTGGTAAGGATACAAAATTAATGCACATAAATCTCTTGCATTCCTATACACTAACAACAAAAAATCAGAAAGAGAAATTAAGGAAACAATCCCATTTACCATCACAACAAAAAGAATAAAATACTTAGGAATAAGCCTACCTAAGGACTCAAAAGACCTGTACATAGAAAACTATTAGATACTGATGAAAGAAATCAAAGATGACACAAACAGATGGAGAGAGATGCTATATTCTTGGATTGCAAGAATCAATATTGTGAAAATGATTATACTACCCAAAGCAATCTGCAGATTCAATGCAATCCCTATTAAACTATCAATGGCATTCTTCACAGAATTAGAACAAAAAAATTCTGTAATTTGTATGGAAACACAAAAGGCTGCGAATAGCCAAAGCAATCTTAAGAAAGAAAAATGGAGCTGGAGGAATCAGGCTCCCTGACTCAAAACTACACTACAAAGCTACAGTAATCAAGACAATACAGTACTGGCACAAAAACAGAAATGTAGATCAGTGGTACAGGATAGAAAGCCCAGAGATAAACCCACGCACATATGGTCACCTATTTTACAACAAAGGAGGCAAGAACAGTCTTGGAGACTGTTGGAGAAAAGACAGTCTCTTTAATAAGCGGTGCTGGGAAAACTGGACAGCTCCATGCAAAAGAATGAAATTAGAACACTCCCTTACATCATACACAAAAATAAACTCACAATGGATTAAAGACCTAAATGTAAGACTGGTCACTATAAAACTGTTAGAGAAAAACATAGGAAAAACACTCTTTGACATAAACCATAGCAAGATCTCTTTTAATCCACCTCCTAGAGTAATGAAAATAAAAACAAAAATAAACAAATGGGACCTAATGAAACTTAAAAGCTTTTGCACAGCAAAGGAAACCATAAACAAGATGAAAAGACAACCCTCAGAATGGGAGAAAATATTTGCAAATGAAACAACGGACAAAGGATTAATCTCCAAAATATACAAACAACTCATGGAGCTCAATATCAAAAAAGCAAAAAAAAAAAACCATTAATAAAAATGGGCAGAAGACCTAAATAGACATTTCTCCAAAGACCTACAGATGGCCAAGAGGCACATGAAAAGATGCTCAACATCACTAATTATTAGAGAAATGCAAGTCAAAACTACAATGAGGTATCACCTCACACTGGTCAGAATGGCTATTATCAAAATATCTAGAAACAATAAATGCTGGAGAGGGTGTGGTGAAAAGGGAACCTTCCTGCCCTGTTGGTGGGAATGTAAATTGATTCAACCACTATGGAGAACAGTATGGAGGTTCCTTACAAAACTAAAAATAGAACTACCATACCACCCAGAAATCCCACTACTGGGCATATACCCTGAGAAAACCACAATTCAAAAAGAGACGTGTACCACAGTGTTCATTGCAGCACTATTTACAATAGCCAAGACATGGAAGCAACCTAAATGTCCATTGACAGATGAATGGAGAAAGAAGTTGTACATATATACAATGGGATATTACTCAGCCATAAAAAGAAATGAAACTGAGTTATTTGTGGTGAGGTGGATGGACCTAGAGTCTGTCATACAGAGTGAAGTAATTCAGAAAGAGAAACACAAATACCATATGCTAATGCATATGTGGAATCTAAAAAAGTAGTATTGATGAACCTAGTGGCAGGGCAGGAATAAAGATGCAGACATAGAGAATGGACTTGAGAACACGAAGGGTGGATGTGGAAGCTGGGGAGAATGAGAGAAGCATCAACATATATACTCTACCAAATGTAAAATAGATAGCTAGTGGGAAGAAGCAGCATCGTACAGGGAGATCAGCTCAGTGCTTTGCGACAACCTAGAGGGAAGAGATAGGGAGGGTGGGAGGGAGGCTCAAGAGGGAGGGGTTATGGGGATATATGTATGCGTATGTCTGATTTACTTTGTTGTACAACAGAATCTAACACAACATTGTGAAGCAATTATACTCCCATTAGGTGTATTAAAAACAATTAAAAAATAAATAAGTAAAAGGACAGCATGAGAGACATTTAGGAGTGGAGGAACTGTTCTGTATAGTGTCCTGGTGGTGGATTTGTCAAAATCCATAGAACTGCACATCACAATGAGAGAATTTTATTTCACGTGAACTAATAAAAAATCAACCAGAACAGTGGGACCCAAGATGGAATATAGACTGTGATAATTATATCTAACTACCTTACAAATGTATGACATAATGACAATGAAGAAGGTATGGAACAAAGGAGCTGATCTAACTTTGGAAACTGTGTTGTCTGGCTACTGTGAGGCTAAAGACAAATAATTTTATGCAAACGCTGTTTTAGTTGGTAAATTTGTTTCTCACAGAAGTCTAGGTTAGAAATTCTGAATTTTCCTTACATGTATATTAGAGTTGAACAAATAAGTAGTCAGTTTCTCACTGTAACAGAAATTAGTTACAGATAAGCAAAGGGGAGATTCTAGAATGCATTATGTAATGCTGGATTGGATTTAGAGTTATTTATATGAACTCATGTGTTTTAAAAAATAGATGCTAGATAGATAATAAGCAGGCAGATAGACATGAGTTACTATACATACATATACCTTTGCTCTAGTATCTAGAGGCAGTGACACTCCCACAGCAATGAGCACACCCAGCACTCAGACATTTTCATTTCTAAATATCTTCTCTAGTAAAAGGAACCAGTGTTCCTTGGAGAATTGGTTGATTCCAGGGTTGGGGCAGAAAAAGTACAAAATGACCTTGGAATTTTTGTAGTGTCAGAAAGTAAAGAAGTCTCAAAAGAACCCACGATCCAAGATGAAAGAATTCCCAATGTCCAAAGATGGAACAATTTGAGCAACAAAATAATTAATGATAATAATTTATGTAGTCCAAAGGATAAAATAAATGTCCATGAGTCCATACTGATATAAATGAATAATTGAATAAATAAATATGTTAGGGATAAAGATAACCACAAAATTTTTTAAATTAAAAGTGTAGATGGAGTGAGGGAAATAGAAAATCAGCATTAGAACACCACAATAATAATTGATTCAGGGAGGATCCATCAATGAATGCTAAAATTAGTTGGCAAAAGTTTAACGAGAAACAGGGTATTGCATAGACAAAATATTTATTGAATTTAAAAGGAAAAGTAGTAACTTGCTAGAGAAACCTGCTAGGTGCCGTCTTATCCAAATAATCAAGTTTAGCATGACCAGTAACATGACATAGGAATATCACATATTCCCAAAGAAGGGCACTTCACTATCTCTAGGGCATTCTTCCCCAAAATCCATAACTCCAATCCAATCATGAGAAAGTATCAGACAAACTTAAATTGAGGGCCATTCTCCAAAATATCTAACCAGTATGATTAAAAAGTATCAGGGTCATGAGGACAAGGAAAGACTGAAGAACTGTCGCAGATCAGAGGAGATCAAAGAGATATGACAACTAAATGCAATGACATATCCTGGATTGGATTCTGGATCAGAATAAGGACATTAGTGTAAAATCCAGTGAGATCTGAATAAATTCTGCAGTTTAATTAATAGTATTGCATCGATGTTAATTTCTTAGTTTTGATAATTTCATCATGGTTACATGAAATGTTGATAGAAGTCGGGTAAAGTGTACACTGCAACTGTTTGTGCTATCTTTGTAACTCTTCTGTAAGTTTAAAATGATTTCAAAACAAAAAGTTTTTAAGATGCTAAAGAAACAATTCAGTGAGAAGAGTGGTCTTGTGTTACATTTTTGAAAATCCTATTTAATGAACAGCTTAATGAAAGTCAGCTGGATTCTGAATTTTACTTTCAGTCTGTTGCAACACTGTGTGTCATAAAGCTTCTGGAAAACCCTGCTGTACACTTGCGAGAAAGTGAGAGTGAAAAAGGCAAATAATAGTATCATTACAAAAGTTGTTTTGACCTTGTGGATTCCTGAAAGGGTCTGTGGATCTCCAAGCCCTGGAACACATTTGAGAACCACTGCATTAGAGTAACACTCCTAAGTTCTCTTTACCACTTATGGTGATTAGTAAGTTTCAGAGATGGAATTGAGCTTTCTTTTCGGAGCAATACCTGACTGCAGAAAGCTTATGTTCTGGTGGTGAATGTCTAATTCAGAAGAATGCTATCAAGCCCATTTTTGGCTGTACCTAAACTATATTGAACAAATGGCTTTATTACTACTCAGTCAAACTTTCTGATGCCTATCTATAGGAGTTCTGCTCTGTATTTCAGTTAGTTCAGGACTCAGACTGGGGTCAGAGGTGTTATTTTCCTCCTAAATTCACAATGTGAGCTTTGTGTGACTCGGTGACTAGATGTAGCCCATGATAGAAGGATAAAGGAAACCAAAGTGGCAATAAATAGGGAGTGATGGGGAAAAAATTGCCCAGAATATTCAGGTCCACTAGAGAAATCCTCAGATTCTTTCTCTGAGTTCATTCCAGCCCAAAGAATAGCCTCTTCTTTGTGTGATATCCATAATGCTAGATGTACTTAGGTTCAAAAGCATTAATAGCAAAGTAAATGACTATCATATGTGTCCAGTTATAAAACTTCTCTTTCTCCCATGATGAAAGCTCCACTGCTCATTTTCACTCTGAAGTTCCGATTCATCTTCCTCTCAAACTAAATTCTGTGGGGAGATCGCTAAGTCATTTCAATATGGCATCCTCTGAGAAATGAAGGCCTGGCAACCCAGACATGTAGCCCCTTCCAAACTCAGAAGGCAGCCTCTGCGCACAGAGTCCATAATCACGACATGTTCCAAAATCCTGCTTTGTGGCTGAATTTTTGAAGTACCTCTAACACTAAACTTGTACAATCTGTTTCTATTTTACTATAATTCCTCTTTAATTTGTACTCCACTAATCCAGAATTTTACATAATTGAAACACCACTCCTATGATTTTTATTTAATAGAAAATTGAAAATTATTTCCTTATTGAAAATGTTTTGGGCCCATAAGAATAAAATATTTGATTTTCAAAGCAGTTTTTTTATTATTTCAAAATAAGAGCTGACAGAGTAAAGATTCTTACATTTTTCTCTTGCTTCCAGGTCTAGCAACTTCCTTCCTTATAAAGGTCCTTGGGATTTTTAGTGTAAGTCTATTAAGGACCATAACTCCTCCCCTTCATTCCATTTATAAACATTCAATACCACTCTATCTGTACTTTGTAAAAGAAACAACTCAATTTCCTTAAGAAATATTCTGTAAATTAAAATTTTTTAACCTAGTCTTGTGGTTTGATGATCTTTTTCTATAAAAGAAAACTGTGTGTAAATGCTGCTCATAATTATTTAATGATAAATAATTATAAATGAATAATGGTGCTGACATGTACAACTCAAAAGACACTTAGTCAACATATTTATTCCCTGGTTTTGGTGACACAAATAAATGTTTCTGAGGCACAAGGTTTATTATATAGTCACCCATTTTGAGATATTTAGAACATTTAAAAATTTTGTGCCAGTTGCAGAAGCTGACATTTTAACATAAGCCATCAGTTTAATGTGAAAAGTTTGGTGTAAAAAAATTACAAAGTTTTTATCTCAAAAAATGAAGATGTTTCTGTATGCCTGTCACACATCTCTAATTTGTGGGGGCTAAGAGTGACTTTAGAAATTATCAGTATCACCTTCTTCCACTTCCTAAATGTGAAGCTGATTCTGAAAATGATAGAATATATATACACACCATACTTTAAATGACTGCATATTGCTGGCTTCTGACAATTTTGTGAGGATTTTTTCAATTTTAGCTTTTTCGGTACTAGCAAATACTCTCTTCCCATTACCAAATCCCTAAGCACAACATTGTTTCATTGTCAAGGAGAATACCATCTTTGGGGGCTCTGAATACTCTATAAGGACAAGTTGCTTCACTGAAGGAGATGACTGGCCACGTGTTAAACAATGACATTTCAATGCACTTGTTTAATTTTGGTCAAAAACAGACTCAAAGTTAAACCACTTTTTCATATTCTTTTTACTTGAATAAAATAAATTAAAAAAAGAATCACACATATAAATAAAAATTAGAAATCTGTTTTTTTAAAAAAATTTAAACAACTTGAGCAAATAAGAGGCAATTGAAGTTGACCGTTTAAAAATAAGGACAACGAGCATGAAAAACTCAAAATGTATGCATTACTTCAATTTCATGGACTACATGAATTAAAAGCAGGCCACTGCCATTCTGCTTTAATTTAAATGAATAAAATGTTTTCATTGTCTCAAAAACCAATTTATTTTCAATAACATTCATGATATGTTTTCCTTGGTTGGTGTGGCTCTTTGGAAAAGCATCAGCAAGTGTTGTTGGCTATGGCAAACACCATTCACTGAGCCATTTACTGTGCTACAGAGGGTGGTGGAAAACAGATTTCTCTGGATAAATTGCTACTGGCCATTAAAAATGTGTATTTAATGTATAGTATAGTGCTTCTCCTTAGACTAAATTTATTCGGCATGTTGTATTGCAGGATGAACTCTGAAAAGTGACTGATGGCAGGGAAACAGAATAAGATCTATTTCACACCAGATTTTTTATTCAAGCTAGCTTTAGAATGAAATATTTCCAAAAGAAGTTTTCATCAACTTAGATTGGACCGAGGATTGTGACCACAGACCACAGACTGCCATCCAGCTGGCTTCTCCTATCAGTTAGTGCAATGAGGCTGTCAAATTTTAGCAGGACTAGGTGGCCAGAGAGTGTTCTGTGCAGTTGTGCTTCTATTTCTACCCATGCTCCACACTGCCGCACCCTCACCTCCATCAAATGTGTCTACAGTGGAAGTTACTAGTGAGGAAACCCAACAGATGAAATGAGACCTCTCGGAACTAATCAAAGTCACCCTCTGCTGCAGGACTGTGCCTGCTTCACCGGGGGTAAGCCCAGAACTTCATTATACTCTTCAGCACTACTTCCGGTCCGTGGAAGCTCAGCTGAGCAGTGAAATGGGTGACCTTGACGCAAGCTGGATAATGGGAGGGAACAATGGATTGTAAATATTTTCATGAGAACACAGGGTGTGAGTCCCTTAGGCTTTGTAGAAAGTAAACAAAGCAGCTGACAAAATATCTTGAGAGCTCTTCAAAAGAATTTTTGGATGCTTGTGATAAGAAGTCATTTGAGGATGTTCAGTTGTTCCTTCCACAGGAAAACAACAGGAGGCACAGTTTGGGCTCCTGGTTATTCCAGAACCTGAGGAGAGTCACAGCTGTCACTGACACTACCAGTAGACCATGGAAGTAGAAACAATAAAGACAGAAAAACCTTTTTCTGTTCCTCAGCCTCCCGCCCTGTGTGGGGCTCTTAGCCATCCTCCCTACTAAACCACCTTCCCCATTATTTCCACCCTTGATTCATCTGTCTTTTCTCTCTGCTGAAAAGTTTTAGGAACTCCTCAGGAATAGTAACCAACTTTGAACTTAAATAATTATTAGGTGAGGTTTAAATGCATGGGTATATATGGTCCACTTTCATGGGAGTGCATGAAAATGATGACTACTTCCTTCTCCCTCAGTTCAAATCATCGTAGTTCTCCTGGTGATAAAGAAGAATGAACTCAAGAGTTACAAAAGGAGAGAAAAACAGGAATATAAAACCAGGAGGTGCAGAGGTAAGGTGGGGAGGGTGGCAGGGAAATAAAAGTTGAGAAAGCACACAACTCAATAGACATAGATTTAAATCCTTTTTGTTATTAAATAATGATTGTATGTCAGGTAAGTGAAATTCCATACCTCAGTGAGCTTACCTTTCAACTGGGCCTAATTTCACTGCAGCTCTTTTCTCTCAGAGTTATAAACAGAATTAACTGAGATAATATTTAAAAACACTTTGGAAATAAGAACCAAATAAATGCAAGGTAGCGTAACAATCCAAAGGAAGGCAGTAAGACTCTAGAAAACTTTTTGTAAACTATGTTTTTCAATATTGTTTTTGTTTTCAGTGATTTACTACTTCAGGAAACAAGAACGCAAACCAACACCAGCTCATCTCTCATCTCATTGATTGAGTGGACTATTTTCTGCTCCTTCTCAACACACAGAAACCTTGCTTTCATCAGTAAGAGCTCTTACACTCATGTCCTTAGTTCAGATGTGCTTTGTTCCAGATATTCTATGTGATTAATATGGGCAACTTCCAACTGCATCTGCTAACTACACCTGTCACATTTTAATCTAAGTTGAAGGGAGAATTACGGTCTAAAAAGACAGTGGGTAATTTCAAGGACTTGTTTTTGAAAAGCAGGGAATGGAAGCAATGGAAATGTCATGAAATCCTTTGTTTCAACCCAGTGCATTACCAATCTGAGTGCTGGCAGAAGAGTTTAAGGAAAGAAGGAAGGAAAAGGACCCCACTATGGGAGAAATCACAAAAAAACTGGGACAGTCAAATAAGATGGTTAATTCTAGAAAGAAAACAATATGTTGTGAAGACATAAAGGAAAATTATGAAAGGGAGCAGAGAATAAGCACCATGGAGGAAGCTTGTAATTCAAAACACAAAGAATGAAAATGAATCACAACTGACTAAGAAGATGAAAAGAGAAAAATGGAAAAATAAAACAGTTTTTAAAGAAAGACAATGATAAGAAAAGGAAAAGACTCTCCCAACAAAAAGTAAGGTTTAAAAAAATGAAAAGATATGTCAAGAGAAAAAGTCCCCAAGGGAATGCCTCAAACTGAATGACAGAAAAATCAAACTATAACCCAAAATAGGAAAAGAAAGAGACAAAACATATGGGGCAAATAAACTGAGCCAGAAACACATGGAAAAAAATTGAAAAACATACCTGTTTTATTCAAACATTGATAAAAGAATGATGCTCTGAGAGTAATAAAATATGATTTATTACCCCACAACATGCTAGTCTATTTCTGTTGGCAGCTGCAGCATTTCTAATTTTTTGAGTGACAACCTCCTGACTTTGTCATTTCTCCCACTTTTTAAAGTTCTCCCTCCCTGGGGGAAAAACATATTATTCTTGTCGAACCAGTTTAAAGAATGGGTCAAGAAACCTTGTGTTTTGAAGGCTTGCTGAGAAAAAAGATGTGCTGATTCCAAAATTTCCTCTAAGTTGAAAAAAATTAGAAGCATTAGATCAAACGGTGGCCAATACCTCAGATGTGCTCCAACAGTTTTATATCTGTAGATGGGAATGATGAAGCCAGTTTACAGGGCAACTGGAGGACAAAATGAGATCATACACTTAGAACATTGTCTGGCATCTAATACATGCACAATAAATATTAGCTAATATTAGCAAAATAAATTTATCTTAAATCACCAAAATTAGATGGCACTCTTAAAGTCACTGAGGTATAAAATCAGAGATGTGTGGCCAAAATGTAAATTTTGACTTGTTATGATTTCCAGGTCAGAATAATAAACTGTAATAACAGTTTAAAAAAATCCAGAAAGAATCCAAGAATTTAAAATTACATCACATTTCTATTCTAGACAAGCTGATATTAGATTATAATTAATAAAGGATTGGACTATCAAACTCTTAAAATAACACATGAGGCAACATGGATTCTTCAGAAAAACATTTTAAAAATATGTTATGGATAGGACTTCCCTGGTGGCGCAGCGGTTGAGAGTCCACCTGCCAATGCAGGGGACACGGGTTCGTGCCCCAGTCCAGGAGGATCCCGCATGCTGTGGAGTGGCTGGGCCTATGAGCCATGCCCGCTGAGCCTGAGCATCCGGAGCCTGTGCTCCACAACGGGAGAGGCCACAACAGTGAGAGGCCCGCATACCGCAAAAAAAAAAAAAAAAAAGTTATGGATTGGATAAATTATTGACGTCCTTAATGTGTGCCCTGTCACAGAGAGATGGGTTATATTTTCCCATATTAAACAAATATTGATGTCCTTAAAGAGCTAAAAAGGCATAAGCATAAACAATTGGTTGATATTGTCCACTGAGAATTTCAAAAGGCCTTTGACAAAGTTTCACACAAGCTATTTTCAAAATCTTGTCAGGTTGTAGTGAAGAGTCTATTTTACCTTGTAAAGGGTTTAGAGATAAGAAACAAATGGTATAAATAAATGAACACTTCTCTGAATAGAAATAGGTGAATAAGAGTGTTCTGTAAAGACTTTTATGAATTAATAAATAACTTGAAAGAGAGATAACAAAGCAAAATATATTTGGGGATGATACAAAGTCATTTTGGGTAGTTAAGAATAGACTCCTGAAAGATCTGATTTATCTTTGAGAATAAACAGAAAATTGTCAGTGATGGAGAAGAATTGTATTTGTATATTAAAAGAATTCAAGCCGGAGTGATGGGATTCTGGTTTCTGGTAATGGAAGAATAGTTCTTATTGGGCCAAATATTCTTAAAAATACAACTATGAACTCTGGAGAAAATATAACAACTACGTGAAGGCACTGGAGAACAAACAAAAACAGGCAGAAACTTGATAGCTGTCTACTCTTGGAAGGAAGAAATGACATGGGATAAGTTTCTCATTTTTTTTCTCAACTTGTTTACCTGAGAGCAAACCCCAATGTATGGCGGATGGGGTGGCTAAAACTTGGCCAGAAAATCCACAGTCCTACAGCCTTAAATAATCAGAAGACAAATTTCAAGGGGACCACAGCAGCTAGAAATTTAAGATCAAATCTCAGAAAGGAGAGAGCCATGGAGGAGACTTATATTCTGCACATAAATTGTGCTTAAATCCTTGGCTGATCCCTGAACTACATGTGCATGGGGAAGGCTCCAAGCAGCCCAACCAATGCTAGAAGAAATAAACTAGGTTTCCACTGCTTCACACAACACACAAACAAAGAGTTTATAGTATGAGTGCAGTCAAGAAAATTATCTGATAAAAGAATTCAATATTCTAAAGAGGGACATAAGAGAAACCAAAACCATATCATTAGCAATCTCCAAGATACAATCCAAAATTACCAGACATGTGAAGAAATAAGAACGTGCGACCAATGCTCAAATGAAAGGCAATCAATGGAGACAAACCCAAAGATGACACAGATATTGAAATTAGCAAAGATTTTAAAGCAGTTTTTTAAATATACTCAACACTATAAAGGAAAATATGCTCAAGTGAATAAATAAGGAATGCCAGAGAGAAATAGAAAGTGTTGGAAATAACCAAATTGAAATCATAGAACTGAAACATTAATATCTAAAATAAAACATACACTGAACAGTCTTAACAGGTGGTTGGAGATGACAGAAGAAAGTGCTAGTAAACTTAAAGATAGTTTCATATAAACTAGACAATCTGAGAAATTATATGCTGTTTGTAAGAAACCCACTTAAAATATAAAGGCACAGATAGTTTAAAAGTAAAAAGATGGAAAAAGGCTATAAAATGCAAAGCTACTTATAGAAAACTTAAGTGGCTATGTTAATATCTAACAAATCAAAATTCAGAACAAGGAGTATTATCAAGGATAAAGTTCATAAAGATTAATGAGGTAAGTTCAAGATGACAAATTCTCAATGTGTATGCATATAATAACAAAAATTTTGAACACATAAAGCAAAAATTGATAGAACTAATAGGGAAAATTGACAAGTCTACAGTTATACAGAGATTATAACAATTCTCACTTGTTAATGAATAGAACAAATAAAAAATTTGTAGTGCTGTAGGAGACTTTAAGAATACAACAAACTTGACCTGACATTTATAGAACACTTTACCAATATCTGCAGGATACACAACTTTTTAAAGTGCTTATGAAACATTCACTAAAATAGACAATATTCTGGGATGAAAAAAAAAAAATTCTCAGTAACTTTTTTTTTTTTTGGCCATGCCACACGGCTTGCAGGATCTCAGTTCCCCAACCAGGGATTAAACCCAGGCTGCTGCAGTGAAAGCCCAGAATCCTAGTCACTAGGCCACTAGGAAACTCCCTCAGTAACTTTTTAAAAATGAAAATAATTAAAAATATGGTGGCCAAAATGAGTTTAAACTAGAAAACGGTAACAGGAAGATCGGGAAGATATCTGACAATGTTCTCAAACATTTAAAAATTAAAGAGCATACTTTTAAATAATCCCTGTGCTATGTTTGAATGTTTGTGTCACCCCCAAGATTCATGTGTTGAAAGCCTAATGCCCCAGGTGAAGCTAGGAGGTGAAGCCTTTCGGAGGTGATACAGTCATGAGGGCAGGGTCCTCATAAATGGGATTAGTGCCCTTGTAGAGGCCCCAGAGAGCTTTCTAGCCCCTTTAGCCATGTGAGAACACAGCACGAAGTTGACAGTGTGCAACCCAGAAGGAAGGGGACCTTCATCAGGACCAACTCTGCTGGCAACCTGATCTCAGACTTCCAGCCTCCAGAACTTTAGAAATAAACTTCTGCTGTTTATAAAGCACCTTAGTCTGGGGCATTTGGTTGTAGCAATCCAACCAGACTAAGACACCCTTTGTTAAAGAAGAAATCTAGTAGCAAATTACAAAATAATGTGAACTGTATGAAAATAAAAACACAACATATAAAATTAATGAGATGCAGCTAAATAAGTGCCAAGAAGAAATACACAGCACTGAATGCTTATATTATAAAAAAGAAAGATCTTAAACTAATGAAGCTACAAAAATTAAACCCAGAGTAAACAAGAGAAAGGTAATTATAAAGATAAGAGCAGAAAACAATGAAATAAAACAACAGAAGTTATATTTTTAAAAAGTCAATGAGACAAAAATCTATGAACCTCTGACCCAGTGGTTCTTAACAAAAGGTGATTCCACCCACCCCAGAGGACATTTGTCCATGTCTGCAGACATTTTTGATTGGCACAAATGGAGAGGATGTATTATAGTTGCTACAGGCATGTAGTGGGTAAAGGCTAAATTATGATGCTAATATCCTCTATTCACAGGACTACTCCCCACAACAAAGAATTATTTAGCCCAAAATGTTAATAGTGTCAAGTTTGAGAAACTCTGCTCTATCCATACAGTTCAAGGGAAAAAGAGAGAGAGAAGGAGAAGGAGAAGAAGACCAATATCAAGAATGAGAGAGAAGACATCACTTCAAATCCCACAGGCATCAAAAATGTAGTAAGTAAATATTATTAACAACTTTAAACCAAATAAATTTGACAACTTAGATGAAATGGACAAGTTCCTTGAAAAAAGTAACAAACTACTAAGACTCATTTAAGAGAAATAGATATGCATTACTAGTTCTAGATGATTAAAAAAATTAAATTCATAGCTTCAAAACTTTCCATAAAGAAAACTCCATGCCCACAATGCTAAACTGGTGAATCCTATCAAATATTTAAGGAGGAAATAATTCCAGTTCTATGTAAACTCTTTGAGAAATAACAGAAGGAAGAAACATTTTATAAGGATATCATTGTTGTGATACTAAAACCAGATGGATACATTAAAAGAAAACTAATATCCTTCATGAATATAGACTCAAACTTCTTAAGAAGATTTAGCAACTAAATCTAGCTATATATAAAATATGATAGTATATCATGATCAAGTAGGGTTTATCCTACGAATGCAGTGTTGGTTTAACATTTGTAAATCAGTGTAATTTACTACATAAACGGACTAAAAGAGAAAAAAACACATGATCATCTCAATAGATGCAGAAAATCATTTGATAAAATTCAATACCTATTTATGATTAAAAAACTTTCTCAGCAAACTAGGTACAGAAGAAAACATTCTCCATCTGATAAGTGGGCACCTGTAAAATACTTGCAGCCAACATCATGCTTAACAGTGAAAGACTTAATGCTTTCCCAGTAAGATCAATAACAAAGCAAGAATGTCCATTCTTATCACTTCTAATTAACTTTGTATTGGAGGTGCTAGTCAGTGCAATAGGCACTAAAATAAAATAAGATAAAAAGTAAAGTAAAATAAAATCCATATAAATTTGAAAAGAAGTAAAACTATTGTTCACCGATGACATAATTGACAATGTAGAAAATCTTAAGAAATCTACCCCCCTCCAAAACAAAACAAAGCTAAACAAAACTAAACAAAAAAACCAAGTTAGTTTAGGAAAAGCATATGGTAAAAAAAAAATCAATGAAATTATTCACTAAATCTAAAAATCAAGGGACAATGAAATCTTTTTAATTCAAGGGAGGTGTATTTAAGGCAATTTAAAGCATAAGTAGAAGTAAACGTAAAAGTTAACAGATTATTGACATGATTTGGCAGTTCTTTTTCAACAACAGAGAAAAAAATAGCTATTAAAAGAAAATGAGAAAAACCTTGAAGATTGATTTCAGAGAGGGTATCTATACGTACTTTTGGGGCAGTGCTAGTTAAACAAAACAAAACAAACACATACACAGCTGGGTCCTGGACACTTGTGCCTTACTGAAACAAGCAGCTCTTGCTCCTTGGGAGATCTGCCCATTCTTTAAGCAACTCCTTAGTTACAAATGTTTGGAAGTTGCTGGGTTAGAAGGATGAAGTTACTGGTCGGTGTTGATGTTACCCTTGTTTTACTGTCTTAGGGATTTAAAGACTTTTTAAAAAGCCTTGTGGACATGTGCATGGTTGATAAAGAGGCTTTGGTAAATCCCTCAGAATGTGGAGAATCACATGTGTTTTTCCTCCACAGATCAGCCTAAAAGGCATAATCTGTTTTTTTCTTTTTTAAATATATGTAAGCTTAATCACGCATCTACCCTATTTTTTTTTAAGTAGTTATGTATTCAGTATTTTATTTATTTATTTTTGGCTGTGTTGGGTCTTTGTTTCTGTGCAAGGGCTTTCTCTAGTTGTGGCAAGCAGGGGCCACTCTTCATCGCAGTGCATGGGCCTCTCAGTATCACAGCCTCTCTTGTTGCAGAGCACAGGCTCCAGATGCGCAGTCTCAGTAGTTGTGGCAAACGGGCCTAGTTGCTCCGCAGCATGTGGGATCTTCCCAGACCAGGGCTCGAACCCATTTCTCCTGCATTGGCAGGCAGATTCTCAACCGCTGTGCCACCAGGGAAGCCCTATCATCTGGTTTTGATTCACTCGGTCCCATAATGGGACTGAGAACTATTCTAAGAATCTCCTTCCTTGAAAGCAAATCTCTTGTTATTGATTTGCAGTTTATTTTCCTACACAGGGTGTCAGGGGCCCCCAGCTGGCTTCCACATGGGATTCTGTCCCTGTCCCAGCCCTGTGGAACAGGCAAAGGAAACCTATGTTAGCAATGGATCTGAGAGCTGAAGGATGATGGATGTTCTTCCTGACTTCCCAATAACTGACCTGAATCCTACACTCTCCTTCCACCCCCTTCTTACCCCCACAATAACAAAAGGCAAAATAAGGTAAAGAAAAGCATTTATGTTTTTTTTTAATATTTATTTATTTTTGTCTGCATCAGATCTTAGTTGCAGCGTGCGGGCTCTTTGTTGCAGCACGTGGGCTTCTCTCTAGCTGTGGTGAGTGGGCTCAGTAGTTGCAGCTTTTGGGCTCTCTTTTTGTGGTGTGCAGGCTCTGCAGTTCATGGGCTTAGTTGCCCTGTGGCATGTGGTATCTTAATTCCCCGACCAGGGATCGAACCCATGTCCCCTGCATTGGAAGGCAGATTCTTAACCACTGGACCACCAGGGAAGTCCCAAAAAGGATTTATGTTAACAGCAAAATGTATCCATCTCCATTTTCAACAGTACAAACACTGTAAGAGAGGACACTCACTTTTATCAGATGGTGGATCAGACCCTGTCACAGTGTGACTTTTTTTTATCATTTATTCCTGGGTTCCTGAACCCAAGTGAGCAATGAGCAAAGAAACCCCTTATAAGATGCTCTCATTTTTTAGGGCCATAATTAGATCAGTTAATCCTTCTTTTGCTTTGTTGCTTCCTCCAAACAATCCAAGTTATTGGACACCTGAATGATGGTCCCAGGAAGCAAAGGACCACCCAGACCACCAAGCCCATGGGATGGAAAGAGGAAAGAATGGGAAGAATCAGGAAGTATAACTGGAAAGACAAGCTGAGATTCTGACACCTAATTCCAACGTGGGTGGGAAGGTGGTTTTTTCATTATCACCAAGCAATTCTTATGACACCAGCTGGACATCAGCTCAGGATAACCTACAATTCAACTCAGTTCTGAAACTGTCTACCCAGAGAAAGTGTCAGATCGCACAGGTTAGTGGTTCAGTTCTGTAAGACTGTACCCCACTGCAGACAGCAGTCACAAGTCCAGGTCGTCAGCTGTGCTTCAGACTGCCTATTGATCGGAGGTTCCAATGACCCCCTTCTTGGGTTTGATTAATTTGCTAGAGTGGCTCACAGATCTCAGAGAAACATTTTACTTACTAGATTACTGGTTTATTTTGAAAGGCTATAACTCAGGAACAGGCAGATAGAGGAAATGCACAAGGTCAGGTGTGGGGAAAGGGTGAGACACCCCCACGCCCTTCCCAAGCATGCTGCTCGCCCTCTGTTCATCAACCTGGGAGCTCTCAGAATCCTGCTTTTTGGGGGTTTTATGGAGACCTCATTACATAGGCATGGTTGGTCAAATCATGAGTCACTGGAAATTGATTCAACCTCCAGCTCCTCTCCCCTCCAGGAGGTCAGTGGGTGATTGGGGGTGGGGAGGTAGGACTGAAAGTTCCAACCCTCTAATCACAGTTGGCTCTGCTGGCAGCCAGCCCCCATCCTTAGGTGGGATCCAAAAGTCACCTCATTAACATAACAGAAGCCCTTTATTGCTCTCAGGGTTTAGGAAATTCCAAGAGTTTTAGGAGCTTTGTACCAGAAATGGGGATGAAAACCAAATATATTTCTTATTATAAATCATGATATCACACCTCCATATACACCTCTCCCACCCACACCAGAATCCCAATCCCTGGGCTCAACTCAGCCACTGACCTTCCTGGGAGACCCTGTGACTCTCCTATCCTTACTTTCTTGGTGTATAAAGTGGTACTTTTATAACTCTTTTGTAAATCTCTTTGTGGGATAATATACAAAAAATAAGATACAGAAACACTTTGCAAGGAGATGAATTAAATAAATACATCCAGAGAACTGGCAAACTCTATTGCTCCTTCCTACCCTCTTGTTTGCTAAGCTCTGGAAGAGGACTTGTGGGCAAACATCCTATTTTGCATGTCCCATCTGGGGACAATATATCAAACGCCTTACAACGTTTTAATCGTGTAACACAAGTCTACTGTTATGAGTATTTTCTTTAAAGGGTGAAAGATTAAAAAGAAATGAAAGTGACAATGCCCTCATTTAGGAGTGGAATCTTCTCCAAAGAAGTCAGGAAAAACTCCAACCTCAATTATGATCATCAACATCTTGTTTATTAAGCAGGCATTGTGTGCCCTGTTCTCAAGAAAGATGCTACCCAGACCCAGACAGAAAGCAAGCAAACAAACAAAACTCCTCAAACCCCAGAACTGACCCCATGGTTGAAAACGCCTGGAGTATATGTGGCTTTTCAGGAGGCTCTGATGATCCTGAGGACACAGACGGAACCCTGACCCTAGACTGTTAGCAACTCCAGACAAGAACAATTTCATATTTGTTATTGTACCTCAGTCCTAGCACAGCGCCACGCATCTAATAAATGCCACTACAATTCGTGGGGCTAAAATGATTGTTATTTATGCTCTTTTAACAGAGAAACATAGATATAAAGGACCAGACAGCTTTGGACCAGAGCCTCAGAGGGAGGCTAACTACAGTTGAAAGATTGGAGAAGCAAGGCAGAAGCATGGCTACGCAAACCACTGGGAAGTGACACCACATTTCAGGAAACTATAAAAGTGGTGAACAAGGTCAGATCCAACAGCCAGCTAGAATTTAGAAGAGCATCTGAGGACAAGACCCCGATATGGTCTTTGGGGCTGCAGTACAAGATGAGGTGTGACCAAAGGGAAGCCAGACAAGAACCAGTTAAGGAAATGGATACAGATCACAGAGCACTGGTGTTCCCAGTCCCCCAGGCTAGAGTGATGCAGGGACTGGGAGACAGGGAAACCACTGACAAAGCCTCTCTCCTCAGCGCACCTGAACCCGGGCAGGTCACTCAGTTCTCTGAGGTTGTCTCAGGGGACTTGTGAGTTTCCAGAGCATTCTTAGGCGTACTTGTAGAGGTTCATATGTATCAAGCAGCTTTTTTATTTTCAGTTGTTTCTACTTTATGTAGGGTATATTGCACTGAAAAAAATGAAACAGAGTACATAAAAATATTTAATAGTAAAATAATCAATGGCTGATATTAAAATGTTGCTTATTCTTATTTGTCCTTCCAAGTGGTATAATCTGACAGAGTCACTTAACTCCATCACTTAATCACATCCTCCTCAAATGCTGTTGCTCTCGTGAGGAATTATGCTCTATTATTCTAAGGGGCTAGGGACACTTGGAAAGGAAGACCCAGAAGGGGGGCTTCATAACGGAGTAGGCTGGGCTCCATCTCATACAGAATCAGTTTACAAGAACAGAAACCATTCCAAGGGCAAATATAAATGGTTCCTATATTAGCTGATATAGAGCAGCTAATGAACACAACTTCTAAAAATAGCAAGTTTATAGAATATTAGCATTTGGAAAGACTCTTGAAGATAACCACTTTCAACACCTACATTTAAATTGAGGAACCAGGTTTAGAGGTTGAGAGACTTGCCTAAGGCCATGAGGTTAGAGGAAGGGCTAGGATGGAATTTTCCTATGCTCCTTCCAGGGATCTCCCTGGCTAGTGGGAAGGGAACGGAGACTGGGGAGGGCTGGGAGGAGAGATGCATAGATTGATTGTTTCTTCCAAAGATCCACCAAATAGAGGAAGTAATTTTGTAAGATGGGGAAATTGTAGGAAAAAAAAGTTTAATTCCCTAGTAAAAATTAACATCAAAAATCAGGTCTCTCCTCTAGAATTTCTAGTTCTTTTCTAATGACAACTTTATTTATTTATTTAGTCTCATTGCATTCTCTGCTTTTCTTTTCAGAAAAGGAAAGTATTTAATAGTAATGTTTTTGAAATGGAAAAAAGCTGGGAGAGCAAAAACTTGCCTTTGAAAAAAATTCCAAACTAAACCATCTTTTAAAATTCTGTTTCTTTCTAAATTTTGTTACTGTTCTGTAGAATAATGCCAATGGTGAATATCTGAAACTCTTTAAAGCTGTATTATAATCTGTTGATGAGGTTTAAATTGTGGCAAAATTAGTTTTTGATTATATTTCAAACAATAAATATTTCCGTGAGGAATTTGCCTCCCTATAAAAACTTCCCTTACATCTCTATTTGAATGTCTGTAGTTTCTGGTTTAAATTGATTAAATCTAAGGAAATGCTGGTCCAAGAAGAAAGAGATTCAAGGTTGTGTGTGTCCTCTGTAAATGTATTTGCTAGTGTTCTGCTCATCTGTTTCTGGATGTGGGCACATTCTATTGACAGACCCATGAATAACTAATTGACAACATGGAGAGTCTTTTGACAGGAGGCCACTTGACATTCATTAATATCAAATTTCTTTAGATCCCAGGTTCTTTACACCCTGCTGACCAGGAAGGGCATGGACAGCTCCCAAAACTAGAAATTCCACCAGTGGGTTACAGGACCTACTCCCATTGACCCAGAAGGGTACAGACAGATCCAGCAACTTGGAATTCCACCAGTTGGCCCCAGGACCTGCCCATGCTGTCCTGGGAGGTCGCAGATACCTTCCATGACTGATAAATCCATCAGTGGGTGACAGAACCCACCCAACTGTCCCAGGAGTGTGTGGATAACTCTTGCTACTAAGAAATCTGCCAGTGGGTGCTGGGACCCACCCTGCTGTCCTGGGAGGGGGCAGACAACTCCTCCAATAGGAAATCTCCCAGAGGAGGGGCTGAAACCACAGCTGAGCCCCAGAGGCTATGTGACTAATGAAGAAGAGCTGAAATCTCTCCTCGTGGCTGCACAAACTGCGGAGTTACACCTCTGCTGACAGCTTCCTAAATTGAGTCCCTACAAAACATTTGAAAGGTCAACCAGTGCTCTTGCAGCTGGGACGAGTCTGGTTTTAGCAGCTGTGGGCTCTCTGGGCACATACACGTAGGGATAGGATGGACAAGAGTTCAAGCTGCCTCCACAGTCAACGTGCATGACTACTGCAGTCCTGGGACCTGACCTCAATGGACCTGTGCTGGTGGCTGGGTGAAAACAATGCCTGAGAGTCACCAAGACCAATTGCTGGCACACCCACAGTTAAGGCAGGACTGAAAGCAGTGCCCAAAACAGTATACTTTTGAGCCCACACAACAGAGCACATTCACAGGTGAATAGCTCCAAAAGAGGAAAACTCTGTGGCTTCCCTCCCAGTAGGAGTGCTCCAGTCCTGGCTGCCTCTCACCACAGATCAAAATCACAGCCAAGAAACAGATCTGGAGACATCTATTCCAAAATCTAAGGAGCAGACCCTGCCCCTAACAGGGCTGTGACAACCACAGAGCAAAGGAGAGGCCCCACTCAATGTGTAGGGCAGGATCTTATAACCACAACACCAATCAAACCCCATGTCAAGAGGATAATGGCACAAGCCTCTGGACCAACCTTACCCACCAGGGGTAAGACACCAGAAGCAAGGAAATGGCAATCCTGAAGCCTGTGGAAAGGAGACAACAAGCATAATAAGTCTGATAAAATAAGATGACAAAGAAATATGTTGCAGATGAAGGAGCAAGATAAAAACCTACAAGAACAACTAAATGAACAGGAGGTAAGATATCTATCTGAAAAAGAATTCAGAGTAACGATAGTAAAGATGATCCAAGATCTTTGAAACAGAATGGAGGCACAGATTGAGAAGTTAAAATAAAAGTTTAACAAAGACTTAGAAGAACTAAAGAACAAACAAAGATGAATAAGACAATAACCAAAATTAAAAATGCACTAGAAGGAATCAATAGCAGAATAACTGAGGTAGAAGAATGGATAAGTGACCTGGAAGAAGGGTGGAAATCTCTGCTGCAGATCAGAATAAAGAAAAAAGAATGAAAAGAAATGAGGACAGCCTCATAGACCTCTGGGACAGCATTAAACACACAAACATTTGAATTATAGGGGTCCCAGAAGAAGAAGAAAAATAGTAGGGTCTGAGAAAATATTTGTAGATTTCATAGTCGAAAACTTCCCTAACATGGGAAAGGTAATAGTCACCCAAGTCCAGGAAGTGCAGAGTCCCATACAGGATAAACCCAAAGAGGACAAGACACATAATAATCAAATTAATGAAAATTAAATACAAAGAAAAAACATTAGAAGCAACAAGGGAAAAGGAGCAAAGAACATACAAGGGAATTGCCATAAGGTTATCAGCTGATTTTTCAGCAGAAACTCTGCAGGCCATGAGGGAGTAGCAAGGTATACTTAAAGTGATGAAGTGGAAAAACCTACAACCAAGAATACTCTACCCAGCAAGGCTCTCATTCAGATTTGATGGAGAAATCAAAAGCTTTATAGGCAAGCAAAAGCGAAGAGAATTCAGCACCACCAAACTAGCTTTACAACAAGTGCTAAAGGAATTTCTCTATGCAAGAAACACAAGAGAATAGAAAAAAGAGGAAGGGAAGAAAAAAGACCTACAAAAACAAACCCCAAACAATTAAGAACATGCAATAGGAACATACATATCAATAATTACCTTCAATGTAAATGGATTAAATGCTCCAAACAAAAGATATAGGCTGGCTGAATGGATACAAAAACAAGACCTGTATATATGCTGACTACTAGAGACCCAATTCAGACCTAGGGTTGCATACAGACTGAGTGTGAGGGGATGGAAAAAGATATTCCGTGCAAATGGAAATCAAAAGGAAGTTGGAATAGCAATACTCATATGAGATAAAATGACTTTAAAATAAAGACTGTTACAAGAGACAAGGAAGGACACTATATAATGATCAAGGGATCAATCCAAGAAGAAGATATAACAATTATAAATATATATGCACCCAACATACGTGCACCTCAATACATAAGGCAAATGCTAACAGCCATAAAAGGGGAAATCAACAATAACACAATAATAGTGGGAGACTTTAATACCACACTTACACCAATGGACAGATCATCCAGACAGAAAATTAATAAGGAAACACAAGCCTTAAATGACATATTAGACCAGGTAGAATTAATTGATATTAATAGGACATTTCATCCAAAAGCAGCAGAATACACTTTCTTCTCAAGTGCACATGGAACATTCTCCAGGATAGGCTACATCTTGGGTCACAAATCAAGCCTCAGTAAATTTAAGAAAATTGAAATCATATCAAACATCTTTTCTGACCACAATGCTATAAGATTAGAAATCAATTACAGGGGAAAAAACTAAAAAACACAAACACATGGAGGTTAAACAATATGCTACTAAATGACCAATGGATCACTGAGGAAATCAATGAAAAAATCAAAAAATACCTAGAAACAAATGACAACAAAAGCATGATGCCCCAAAACCTATGGGATGAAGCAAAAGCAGTCCTAAGAGAGAAGTTTATAGCAATAGTGTCTCACCTCAAGAAACAAGAAAAATCCCAAATAAACAATGTAACCTTGCACCTAAACCAACTAGAGAAAAAAGACCAAACAAAATCCAAAGTTAGTAGAAGGAATGAAATCATAAATATTTCAGAAAAAAATGATATAGAAATGAAGAAAACAATAGCAAAGATCAATGAAACTAGAAGTTGGTTCTTTGAAAGATAAACAAAATTGATAAACTTTTACCAGACTCACCAAGAAAAAAGGGAGAGGACTCAAATCAATAAAATTAGAAATGAAAAAGAAGTTACTACTGACACTGCAGGTATACAAAGGAACATAAGAGAATACTGCGAACAAATATATGCTAATAAAATGGACAATCTGGAAGAAATGGCAAATTCTTAGAAAGGTACAACATTCCAATACTAAGCCAGGAAGAAATAGAAAATATAAACAGACCAATCACAAGGAATGAAATTAAAACTGTGATTAAAAATCTTCCAACAAACAAAAGTCCAGGACTAGGTGTCTTCACAGGTGAATTCTATCAAATATTTAGAGAAGAGCTAACACCTATCCTTCTCAAACTCTACCAAGAAAATCACAGAGGAAGGCTCCCTGATTTCAGACTATACTACAAAGCTACAGTAATCAAGACAGTATGGCACTGGGGCAAAAACAGAAATATAGATCAATGGAATAGGATAGAAAGCCCAGAGATAAACCCATGACCTGTGATCACCTAATCTATGAGAAAGAAACAAAAGAGTATACAATGGAGAAAAGACAGTCTCTTCAATAAGCGCTACATGTAAAAGAATGAAATTAGAACACTCCCTAACACCATACACAAAAATAAACTCAAAATAGATAAAAGACCTAAATGTAAGACTGGACACTATAAAACTCTTAAAGGAAAACATAGACAAAACACTCTATGACATAAATCACAGCAAGATATTTATTGACCCACCTCCTAGAGTAATGGAAATAAAACAAAAATAAACAAATGAGACCTAATGAAACTTCAAAGCTTTTGCACAGCAAAGGAAACCATAAACAAGATGAAAAGACAACCCTTAGAATGGGAGAAAATATTTGCAAACTAATCAACAAAGGGTTAATCTCCAAAATATATAAATAGCTCATGCAGCTCAATATCAAAAAACCAAACAACCCAATCAAAAAATGGGCAGAAGACCTAAATAGACATTTCTCCAAAGGAGACATACAGATGGCCAACAAACACAGGAAAAGTTGCTCAATGTCACTAATTATTAGAGAAATGAAAATCAAAACTACAATGAGGTATCACTTCACACTGGTCAGAATAGCCATCAACAGAAAATCTACAAACAACAAATGCTGGAGAGGGTGTGGAGAAAAGGGAACCCTCTTGCACTGTTGGTGGGAATGTAAATTGATACAGCTACTATGGAGAACAGTATGGAAGTTCCTTAAAAAACTAAAAATAGAATTACAATATGACCCAGCAATCTCACTACTAGGCATATACCCAGAGAAAACCACAATTTGAAAAGATACATGCACCCCAATGTTCATTGCAGCACTATTTGCAATAACCAGGACATGGAAGCAGCCTAAATTTCCATCAACAGAGGAATGGATTAAGAAGATGTGGTACATATATACAGTGGAATATTACTCAGCCATAAAAGGAACAAAACAGTGCCATTTGCAGAGAAGTGGATAGACCTAGAGACTGTCATACAGAGTGAAGTAAGTCAGAAAGAGAAAAACAAATATCATATATTAATACTTATATGTAGAATCTAGAAAAATGGTACAGATGAACTTATTTGCAAAGCAGAAACAGAGACACAGATGTAGAGAACAAACTTACAGTTACCAAGGGGGAAGGGGGGTGGGATAAATTGGGAGATTGGGATTGACATATACACACTACTATGTATAAAATAGAAAACAAATGAGAACCTACTGTATAGCACGGGGAACTCTACTCAGTGCTCTGTGGTGACCTAAATGGGGAGGAAATCTAAAAAAGATTTATATGTAACATGTATATGTATAACTTATTCACTTTGCTGTACAGAAGAAGCTAATACAACATTGTAAAGCAACTATACTCCAATAAAAATTAATAATAAAAAAAAGAACTTGTGAGGGTTACATGGAAAGTACAAGGAAGTCTGGGTCCAAGTCAGTTTTTTCACATCCTGCCTTTTATCAGTAAAAATGTCCATACATTGTTATCATTGTTCCTAATAGATAATGATTTTAGAGCATTAACTAATAGTCTACTAAATGAAGAAAATGTGAATCCTTAAATTATCTTAAATTAACTCATTATCTCTAATTGTTCTCTTGCAATGAGCAGTGATAGCAATGATAGCCATGATTATAATTATGGACTTTAAAAATGATCTTTCATCAGCTCGGTGCTTTGTGACCACCTAGAGGGGTGGGATAGGGAGGATGGGAGGGAGATGCAAGAGGGAGGAGATATGGGGATATATGTATATGTATAGCTGATTCACTTTGTTATAAAGCAGAAACTAACACACTATTTTGAAGCAATTATACTCCAATAAAGATGTTTAAAAAAATGATCTTTCATACACCTGAAACTAATATAATGTTATATGTCAGTTTTATCTCAATAAAAAAGAGGGAAGATGGATAAATTCAAGTAAATTAAAATAAATTATGCTCAGCAAGACACAAAAAGAAAGTAAAAAGGCAAAATACAACACTGAAGAACATGTATTCAATCCACATAACTCACAAAGATGTCATATCCAGCGTTAAAGAAGAACTCGTACAAACTAATAAAAACTAATAAAAAAATCACCCCCCAGAAATGGGTAAGGCACATGAATAAGTGCAGAATAATAAGCATATTGGCCAAAAAACATATGAAAAGATGCTCAGAAACACTAGCAATCAAGAAAATGAAAATTTAAAGAACCAATTGATGTCATTTTACTACTCCTAATAGATTGGCAAATTTAAGAGGTCTGAAAATACCAAGTGTTTGTGAAAGTATACATTGATACCACCATTTTAGAAAAC
This sequence comes from Leucopleurus acutus, assembly GCF_964270905.1. Classification (NCBI taxonomy): domain Eukaryota; kingdom Metazoa; phylum Chordata; class Mammalia; order Artiodactyla; family Delphinidae; genus Leucopleurus; species Leucopleurus acutus. The sequence goes on along the minus strand of NC_139146.1, from coordinate 124,537,587 downwards.
AATGTAGTATTATCTCATAATGTTTAAATCCACATGCCCTCTAATCTAGCAATTCCACTCCTAAATATAAGCCCTATAAAATTCTTAACATATTTCCCAGAAAACATGTGCTAGAATGATCATGTCATCATTTGTAATAACAAACAGCTGGAGACAATCCAAATGTCCAATATGAATGATGGTAGTTTCATGCATACCAATAAAAAGAAATGAGCTAATGCTACATGAATGACACAACTTGAAGGAATTTTAGAAACCTAATCTTGAATTTGTGAAGCCAGTTGTGGAAACTGAAAGCAGTCTGATATTATTTCTATAATGCTTAGAAATAAGCCAAGCTAAACAAATATATATATATAGTTCTGTCTATGTATAGATATGAAGCTATACATTTTTTTTAAAGTCAGAGAATGATTAAGACAGATTTCAGTATAGTGGTTAACTCTGAAAAGATGGGATAGGAGAGGACCTTATAGTAATTCAACATTTTAGCTCTCAATCTGGGTTAGAAAAAATGATCTTTCATTTCCAGTGAAAATAAATTGTCAACATTGTTGCTGTGGTCTGAATGTTTGTGTCCTCACCAATTTCATATGTTGAAAACCTATTGTGCAAGGGAGAGTGGCCTCAGGAGGGGGAAAGAGTGGAGGCTCTGTACAGATTGGGAGTCTGGAGTCCTAGAGAGCTGCTCTAAGAAGGAGATTGGAAAGTTAAGACACATTTTATGGATTTGCTTGGCCACATAAGACTTGAAGCAATGGAGATTAATATTGAAATTAATATTTGTATAACCCCAGTAGGAAACCAGGCTATAGTACTGGGTACAAGTGACAATTTTCCCGACCATTGCTGCCCAAATGTGCTGTCCTGGAAGAGGTCAAGACTGGCTGCACAGACAACAACCTGCCTTCACGCAGGGGACTTTCTGTGGTCTTAACCTGGACTTAAAGGGAGCCTTTCCTGTGTTCTGTTAGGTACTAGCATCCACAAGACCAGTCCTCTCTGAATTCTGATGCATCAATTCATGTCTCAGTCAAGGAAATATGACATCATTTTAGAGAATGGGTACTCTCAAGGAGTTAAGTAAATGAACTTACGTGATGAAACTGGCTTGTCAAATTACATAGTAACTTCACAGGGCACAGAGGTGAGCAATCTTAGCCTCCTAGGCTCCTCCCTCCTTCACAATCCCAGGCAACTTGACGCTTAACAAGTATTACCCAGCTTTCCTCTGGACACACTGCCTTTCTGTTAGTGCAGAATGTTCTGCTGTTTATCATTTGTTTCCATTTTTTTTCATCTCAAAGCAACCTGCTGATTCTTAGAAAAGAGCTTCTAAGGCAGTCAGGTGTTAGGGCTGATGTGGAGAAGATGGGGAAATAGGGTTGGGGAGGGAAATCAGTCAGCAGAGCTGCTCGTGAAAGTGGAAAACAAAGCACGTATTCAGATTTTTGGCTCAAGCTTTTGTACATCTTGGAGTTATCTAGGCTTACAGGAATAATTTTGAAAAGCAAAAGAAATGGAGAGCTAAGACATATTTCATCTATAGGACACTACCTTGATCCACACTGGGACTGACATGATTTGGGGCTCCAGAGAGAAAAGTCCACAAAGCATGAGTTTTTGTGATCTTGTTTAATGTCTGAAGTCATAAAAATGCATATCACCACCTCTAATTGAAGCAGAAATTCCAAGAGTCAGCTTCTCTCTGCCTTCTCCCAAAGCCGCACCTGTGTGTTGAATCATTGTCAGCCCTGTGGGTCCGCCAATAACAACGGTATTGAGAATAGTAAAGACATGATTTCAGGAAAACATGTCCAAAGAGACATTCCAGTGATAAACACGGGAATCCTTTATTCTACAAGCCTAGTGGTGCTGCAAGCATTTATTTATAGGTGGAACAAAGTTGTCTCTGCACGTAGACTGGCATGATGAAATGAGGATGCTTCTGGAATCACTGTGGGTACACTGAGAACCCACTGCCTGCCAGACACTGATTGTGGGCTTGCGAAGGTTCATCCTCCTGAGAAAATTGGGTCTTGTTCGGCCATAGTGAATACCATACCCTTTCTTTCCACCCAGCTCTCCTTGAAGGAAACCTCATGTTCAAAAGTGCCAGTAGCCACTAAGCATCATTTTTCCTTTAAAGGAAAAGAACATAGAGTTACATAAATGTGACTCTCCCCTACTTCCAGGAGCATTTTCATATTTTTCAACTTCCTTATCTTATTCCAGAGGGAAGATGCAAGTGATGGTTGTGCTGGGGTGGAATATCTGTGTATATAAAGCTATGTCAAAGAGTTAGACACCTAAACCAGCTTATTTAGTGACTGAGGCAATACAGTTTAGGGAGAAGTATCAGATTAGCAGCATGTAGCTGAAAGGACAAATTCTTGATTATATTGAATAGCTAAAACTCCCAGATGTTATGAAGGCTCAGCCTTTTCCTGGGAGCACGATGCCAGCTAAATAATAAGATAAACTTTCTACTGCTATCCATACCAGACAAATCTCCCAAATTTATATTGCTATGGAGATATACCTCCTCTTATTCATTTTTTACATAGGGCAAGTAAACATGCAGACCTGATTGGGAAATCAAGGACTCAGCTTCCAACAAATGCAATTAAGGCCACAAACAAAGCTACACTTGATTATGAAGTTGGACTGTGACATGATCATTCCCTGGGTGCTTTCTATGGGTCACTCGTCAATCAGAAAATGCCACATCACATTCATCACAGAAACAAGGGACTCTATTTCTCCAAATTAAAACGTGTATTTGAAAAACCCTGGCCGTTCTCAGGTTCTGTGGTTCACCCCAATAATCATGTAGTTGCATGATTGCATTCATTCTCCTGGCATTCTTTGTAATGTGAAAGAAAAGAAAAATCATTGGTAGAAGATTCTGATTAAAGCATTCTGTCTAAAAAATTTTCCACAACACTTGAATGCTTAGATTCATTGCCACAGTTTTCATGGGGAAAACACTCTACTTTAGAAGACAACTCAGTTTCCCTAAGTTAGAAGTGTGAATTTAGATGAAGCCAAAGTTTTCAAGTCAAATCCCCTTATGTGATACTGATATTCATAATCAATACTATATATTTTTAAATTAGAAATCTTACTGACAACTCAGCTCTATGAGTATATTTTTGTGATTTGCTTCAGAGTTTTGAAAGCAATGAAATATTATAAACCCATTTGAAACCCCATGCTCAGTTCTTTCCAATGGTAAGCACCAGTGTGAATTGGTTTCTTTTCCTAGGCATGTATTTACACTAATGCTACATATGTACTATATATGTATATATTGACAAAGAATTTATATAGCATTGTTTGCATATTTTAAACTTTATGTAAATTATATCAAATAGTATAAGTTACTCTGAAATAGAATACTTTAAAACTTATTCATATTGAAAAAAAAACTTTAGCTTATTCAGTTTAATTACTGGCTAGCATTATGAATATACCACAAATATTTATCAGTATTTCTTTTGAAGAAAAATGATATTGTTTCCAATTTTTGCTTTTAGAACAGTACTGCAATAAGCATGCTTATACATGTCTTCTTATATGTACAAGGGAGATTGTCTCTAGAGTATAAACCTAAAAATGGGATTAACTAGGTTGGCAGAGAGAATATCTCCAAATTTATTAAATATTGCCAAATTGCTCTTTACGAAGGCTATAACAACAGTGTATGAAAATTATGAAATTCCCACAAGCATTGTATGAAAGTTCCTCTGCAATCTTGCCAACCTTTAGTATTGTCATATTTTTGCCAACAGTGTATCTCACTGAGCATGTATATGCTTATTGGCCATACAAGCTTCCTCTGTAACACTCTTTGCCCATTTTTTTTCTATTAAGCTACCACTTTTGTATTAGTATTGTAAGGTATGGATATTAAGTCTTTTTCATGATGTATATTGTTTTTGTTTGTTTATTTGTTTTGTTTTGTTTGCGGTACGCGGACCTCTCACTGTTGTGGCCTCTCCCGTTGCGGAGCACAGGCTCCGGACGCGCAGACTCAGCGGCCATGACTCACAGGCCCAGCCTCTGCGCGGCATGTGGGATCATCCCGGACCGGGGCACGAACCTGTGTCCGCTGCATCGGCAGGCGGACTCTCAACCACTGTGCCACCAGGGAAGCCCCATGATGTATATTGTAAATGCCTTGTTCTAGGTTATACATTTCTTCTATAACTTTGGTCATTTGTTTTCTTTGCTTCACTATTCATTCTTAATTTTAACATAATTATATTTATGAATCTTTTCTTTTGTGTTTTGTACCTGGTTTAATTGTCTTCCCTACTTTAACGTCATAAAGATATGCTCCTGTATCTTCTTCTCAAAGCTTAAAAGTTTTAATTTTCACTTTAATTTTGTATATGGGAAAAAGAAATCAAATTTTATTTTCTTCTTTTTAATACAAATAAATTATTAGTTCAACACAATTTTTTTTAACACCTTATTGGAGTATGATTGATTTACAATGGTGTGATAGTTTCTGCTTTATAACAAAGTGAATCAGCTATACATATACATATATCCCTATATCTCCTCCCTCTGCATCTCCTTCCCACCCTCCCTACCCACCACTCTAGGTGGTCACAAAGCACCAAGCTGATCTCCCTGTGCTATGCGGCTGCCTCCCACTAGCTATCCATTTGGTAATATATATAAGTCCATGCCACTCTCTCACTTGGTCCCAGCCTAACCTTCCCCCTCTCTGTGTCCTCAACTCCACTCTCTACATCTGTATCTTTATTACTGTCCTGTTCCTAGGCTCTTTATAAATATATACATTTTTTAGATTCCATATATATGTGTTAGCATATGGTATTTGTTTTTCTCTTTCTGACTTACTTCACTCTGTATGACAGACTCTAGGTCCATCCACCTCACTACCAATATCTCAATTTCATTTCTCTTCATGGCTGAGTAATAGTCCATTGTATATATGTGCCACATCTTCTTTATCCATTCATCTGTTAATGGACATTTAGGTTGCATCCATGTCCTGGATATTGTAAATAGTGTTGCAGTGAATATTGGGGTGCATGTGTCTTTATGAATTATGGTTTTCTCTGTGTATATGCCCAGTAGAGATATTGCTGTATCTTAACATAGCTCTATTCTTAGTTTTTTAAGGAGCATCCATACTGTTCTCCATAGTGGTGTTATCAATTCACATTCCCACCAAGAGTGCAAGAGGGTTCCCTTTTCTCCACACCCTCTCGAGCATTTGTTGTTTGTAGATTTTTTGATGATAGCTATTCTGACTGGTGTGAGGTGATACCTCACTGTAGTTTTAATTTGCATTTCTCTAATGATTAGTGATGTTGAGCATTCTTTCATGTGTTTGATGGCCATCTGTATATCTTCCTTGGAGAAATGTCTATTTAGGTCTTCTGCCCATTTTTGGATGGGTTTTTGTTTTTTTGATATTGAGCTGCATGAACTGCTTGTAAATTTTGGAGATTAATCCTTTGTCAGTTGCTTCATTTGAAAATATTTTCTCCCATTATGAGGGTTATCTTTTCATCTTGCTTATGGTTTCCTTTTCTGTGCAAAACTTTTAAGTCTCACTAGGTCTCATTTGTTTATTTTTGGTTTTATTTCCATATCTCTAGGAGGTGGGTCAAAAAGGATCTTGCTGTGATTTATGTCATAGAGTGTTCTGCCTATGTTTTCCTCTAAGAGATTTATAGTGTTTGGCCTTACATTTAGGCCTTTAATCCATTTGAGTTTATTTTTTTTGTATGGTGTTAGGGAGTGCTCTAATTTCATTCTTTTACATGTAGCTGTTCAGTTTTCCCAGCACCACTTATTGAAGAGGCTGTCTTTTCTCTGTTGTATATTCTTGCCTCCTTTATCAAAAATAAGGTGCACCATATATGCATGAGTTTATCTCTGGGCTTTCTATCCTGTTCCATTGATCTATATTACTGTTTTTGTGCCAGTACCATACTGTCTTGATTACTGTAGCTTTGTAGTATAGTCTGAAGTCAGGGAGCCTGATTCCTCCAGCTCCATTTTTCTTTCTCAAGATTGCTTTGGCTATTCGGGTTCTTTTTGTTTCCATACAAATTGTGAAATTTTTTGTTCTAGCTCTGTGAAAAATGCCAATGGTAGTTTGATAGGGATTGCATTGAGTCTGTAAATTGCTTTGGGTAATATAATCATTTTCACAATATTGATTCTTCCAGTCCAAGAATATGGTCTCTTTCTCCATCTTTGTATCATCTTTAATTTCTTTCATCAATGTCTTATATTTTTCTGCATACAGGTCTTTTGACTCCTTAGGTAGTTTTATTCTTAGGTATTTTATTCTTTTTGTTGCAATGGAAAATGGGAGTGTTTCCTTAATTTATCTTTCAGGTTTTTCATCATTAGTGTATATGAATGCAAGAGATTTCTGTGCATTAATTTTGTATCCTGCTACTTTACCAAATTCATTTATTAGCTCTAGTAGATTTCTGGTAGTGTCTTTTGGATTTTCCATGTATAGTATCATGTCATCTTCAAACAGTGACAGCTTAACTTCTTTTCCGATTTGGATTTCTTTTATTTCTTTTTCTTCTCTGATTGCTGTGGCTAAAACTTCCAAAGCTATGTTGAATAATAGTGGTGTGAGTGGGCAACCTTGTCATGCTCCTTATCTTAGTGGAAATGGTTTCAGTTTCTCACCATTGACAAAGATGTTGGCTGTGGGTTTGTCATATATGGCCTTTATTATGTTGAGGTAAGTTCCCTCTATGCCTATTTTCCAGCAGGCTGTTATAATAAATCGGTGTTGAATTTTGTCAAAAGATTTTTCTGCATCTATTGAGGTGATCACAAGTTTTTTATCCTTCAATTTGTTAATATGGTGTATCACATTGATTGATTTGCATACATTGAAGAATCCTTGCATTCCTGGAATAAATCCCACTTGATCATGGTGTATGATCCTTTTAATGTGCTGTTTGATTCTATTTCCTAGTATTTTGTGCAGGATTTTTGCATCTATGTTCATCAGTGATATTGGCCTTTAGTTTTCTTTCTTTGTGAAAACTTTGTCTGGTTTTGGTATCAGGGTGATGGTGGTCTCATAAAATGAGTTTTGGAGTGTTTCTTCCTCTGCTATATTTTGGAAGAGTTTGAGAAGGATAGGTGTTAGCTCTTCTCTAAATGTTTGATAGAATTCGCCTGTGAAGCCATCTGATACTGGGCATTTGTTTGTTGGAAGATTTTTAATCACAGTCTCAATTTCTGTGCTTGTGATTGGTCTCTTTATATTTTCTATTTCTTCCTGGTTCAGACTCGCAAGGTTGTGCTTTTCTAAGAATTTGTCCATTTCTTCCAGGTGTCCATTTTATTGGCATATAGTTGCTTGTAATAATCTCTCATAATCCTTTGTGTTTCTGCAGTGTCAATTTTTACTCCTGCTTTTCCACTTCTAATTCTATTGATTTGATTCTTCCCCCCCCCCTTTTTTTTTGATGAGTCTGGCTAATGGTTTATCAATTTTGTTTATCTTCTCAAACAACCAGCTTTTAGTTTTATTTATCTTTGCTATATTTCCTTCCTTTTTTCTTCATTTATTTCTGATCTAATCTTTATGATTTCTTTTCTTCTGTTAACTTTGGGATTTTTTTCTTCTTCATTTTCTAATTGCTTTAGGTATAAGGTTAGGTTGTTTATTCAAGATGTTTCTTGTTTCTTGAGGTAGGATTGTATTGCTATAAACTTCCCTCTTAGAACTGCCTTTGCTTCATCCCATAGGTTTTGTGTTGTCGTTTTTTCACTATCATTTGTTTCTAGGTATTTTTTGATTTCTTCTTTGATTTCTTCAGTGATCTCTTGGTTACTAAGTAGTGTATTGTTTAGCTTCATTGTATTTGTATTTTTTACAGATTTTTTCCTGTAATTGATATCTAGTGTCATAGTGTTGTGGTTGGAAAAGTTACTTGATATGATTTCAATTTTCTTAAATTTACCCAGGGTTGATTTGTGAATCAAGATATGATCTATCCTGGAGAATGTTCTATGAACACTTGAGAAGAAAGTGTATTCTGTTGTTTTTGGATGAAATGTCCTATACATATCAATTAAAACTGGCTTGTTTAATGTATCATTTAAAGCTTGTGTTTCCTTATTTATTTTCAGTTTGGATGATCTGTCCATTGGTGAAAGTGAGCTGTTACGTACCCTACTATTATTGTGTTACTGTCGATTTCCCCTTTTATGCCTGTTAGCATTTGCCTTATGTATAGAGGTTCTCCTGTGTTGGGTGCATAAATATTTACAATTGTTATATCTTCTTCTTGGATTGATCCCTTGATCATTATGTTGTGTCCTTATTTGTCTCTTGTTATAGTTTTTATTTTAAAATCTATTTTGTCTATTATGAGAATTGCTACTGCAGCTTTCTTTTGATTTCTATTTGCATGGAATATCTTTTTTCAACCCCTCACTTTCAGTCTGTATGTGTCCATAGGTCTGAAGTGGGTCTCTTGTAGACAGCATATATAGAGGTCTTGTTTTTGTATCCATTCAGCCAGTCTATATCCTTTGGTTGGAGCATTTAATCCATTTACATTTAAGGTAATTATTGATATGTATGTTCCTATTACCATTTTCTTGATTGTTTTGCATTTGTTATTGTAGGTCTTTTCCTTCTCTTGTGTTTCCTGCCTAGAAAATTTCCTTTAGCATTTGTTATAAAGCTGGTTTGGTGGTGTTGATTTCTCTTAGCTTTTGCTTGTCTGTAAAGGTTTTAACTTCTCCATTGAATCTGAATGACATATTTTCTGGGTAGAGTAGTCTTGGTTGTAGTTTTTTCCCTTTCATCCCTTTCATTTAATGTAAATATGTCTTGCCACTCCCTTCTGGCCTGCAGAGTTTCTGCTGAAAGAGCAGCTTTTAACCTTATGGGGATTCCCTTGTATATTATTTGGTATTTTTCCCTTGTTGTTTTTAATATTTTTTCTTTGTATTTAAGTTTTGATAGTTTGATTAATATGTGTCTTGGCATGTTTCTCCTTGGATTTATCCTGTACGGGTGTCTCTGTGCTTCCTGCACTTGATTAACTATTTCCTTTCCCATATTAGGGAAGTTTTAAACTATAATCTCTTCAAATATTTTCTCAGTCCCTTTCTTTTTCTCTTTTTCTTCTTGGATCCCTATAATTTGAATGCTGGTGCATTTAATGTTGTCCCAGAGGTCTCTGAGACTGTCCTCTATTCTTTTCATTCCTTTTTTTTTTTTAATTCTGATCTGCGGTAGTTATTTCCACTATTTTATCTTCCAGGTCACTTATCCGTTCTTCTGCCTCAGTTATTCTGCTATTGATTCCTTCTAGAGAAGTTTTAATTTCATTTATTGTGTTGTTCATTATTGTTTGTTTGCTCTTTAGTTCTTCTAGGTCCTTGTTAAACTTTTATTTTATTTTCTCCATTCTATTTTCAAGATTATGGGTCATCTTTACTATCATTGCTCTGAATTCTTTTTCAGGTAGACTGCCTACCTCCTCTTCATTTGATTGGTCTGGTGGGTTTTTACCTTGCTCTTTCATCTGCTGTGTGATTCTCTGCCTTCTCATTTTGCTTAACTTACTGTGTTTGGGGTCTCCTTTTCTCAGGCTGCAGGTTCGTAGTTCTTGTTGTTTTTGGTGTCTGCCTCCAATGGCTAAGGTTGGTTCAGTGGGTTGTGTAGGCTTTCTGGTGGAGGGGACTAGTGCCTGTGTTCTCAAAGATGAGGCTGGATCTTGTATTTCTGGTGGGCAGACTGCATCCAGTGGTGTTTTTGGGGGTGTCTGTGACCTTATTATGATTTTAGGCAGCCTCTCTGCTAATGGGTGGGGTTGTGTTCCTGTCTTACTAGTTACTTGGCATAGGGTGTCTAGTACTGTAGCTTGCTGGTCATTGAGTGGAGCTAGGTCTTCGCGTTGAGATGGAGATCTCTTGGAGAGCTTTCAGCATTTGATATTATGTGGAGCTGGGAGATCTCTGGGTGGACAAATGTCCTGAACTCAGCTCTCCCCCCTCAAAGGCACAGGCCTGATACCCGGCTGGAGCACCAAGACCCTGTCAGCCAAATGGAAAAAGAGAAAAAGGAAAAAATATATATATATATTGTTGCTCCCAAAGTCCACCACCTCAATTTTGGGATAATTTGTTTTCTATTCAGGTATTCCACAGATGCAGGGTACATCAAGTTGATTGTGGAGATTTAATCTCCTGCTCCTGAGGCTGCTGGGAGAGATTTGCCTTTCTCTTCTTTCTTCGCACAGCTCCTGGGATTCAGCTTTGGATTTGGCCCTGTCTCTGCATGTAGGACGCTCTAGGGTGTCTGTTCTTCACGGAGACAGGCTGGAGTTAAAGGAGCAGCTGATTCGGGGGCTCTGGCTCATTCAGGCTGGGGAGAGGGAGGGGTTTGGAATGCGGGGTGAGACTGCAGTGGCAGAGGCCAGAGTGACATTACAACAGCCTGAAGTGTGCCGTGTGTTCTCCCAGGGAAGTTGTCCCTGGTTCACGGGACCCTGGCAGTGGTGGGCTGCACAGACACCCAGGAAGGGAGGTGTGGACAGTGACCTGTGCTTGCACACAGGCTTCTTGGTGGCTGCAGCAGAAGCCTTAGTGTTTCATGCCCATCTCTCTTGTCCACGCTGATAGCCGTGGCTCGAGCCTGTCTCTGGAACTAGTTTAAGTGGTGCTCTTAATCCCCTCTCCTCACACACCCCAAAACAATTGTCTCTTGCCTCTGAGGCAGGTCCAGACTTTTCCCAGACTCCCTCCCGGCTAGCTGTGGCGCACTTACCCCTTCAGGCTGTGTTCACACAGCCAACCCCAGTCCTCTCCCTGGGATCTGACCTCTGAAGCCTGAGCCTCATCTCTCAGCCCCCACCCACCCCAGTGGGTGAGTAGACAAGCCTCTCAGGCTGGTGAGTGCTGGTAACCACTGATCCTTTGTGTGGGAATCTCTCTGCTTTGCCCTCTGCACCCCCGTTGCTGCACTCTCCTCCGTGGCTCTGAAGCTTCCTCCCCGCTCACCCCCCATCTTTGCCAGTGAAGGGACTTCCTAGTGTGTGGAAACTTTTCCTCCTTCATATCTCCCTCCCAGTGGTGCAGGGCCCATCCCTATTCCTTGTCTCTGTATTTTCTTATTTCTTTTGCCCTCCCCAGGTACATAGGGAGTTTCTTGCCTTTTGGGAAGTCTGAGGCCTTCTGCCAGCTTTCAGTAGGTGTTCTGTAGGAGTTGCTCCACATGTAGATGTATTTCTGGTGTATTTGTGGGGAGGAAGGAGATCTCCAAGTCTCACTCCTCTGCCATCTTGAAGTTCCTCCCCCCAGCACCATTTATTAAATTATCCACCCTTTCCATATTTAGTAAGCCATCTTGATATGAGATTTCTATACATATGTTTATTTCTAGGCCTCTCTAATCTATTCCATGTCTTTATATCTGGTAGGAAAAGTGACTCTTCCCTCCCCGTCCTTTCTTTTTCTTCAACGTTATCTCTGTTATTCTTGGGTCTTTGCTCTTTTATATGAGTTTTTTAATAAGATCGCCCAACTCAATACAAATATGATCTAATACGAAAATGTCCATTGGCCTTTTGATTGAATTGCACTGAGTTTTAGATGAATTCATAGAGAATTGATACTGAGCTCATTGAGTATTCCCCTTAACTGCATACTTTCATTTAATTAGGTATTTTATTTCCCACAATAATGTTTTTAAAATTCCCCAAAATGTCTTCAAAATGTTGTAGATTTATTCTTAATACCTTACAGTCCTCATTGTTATTGTGAATGAGCTTTTAATCTATTACATATTCTAGTTGATTGTTGATGACATATAAGAATGCTAATGATATTTGATCCTGATCTTGTATTCACAAACTTGCTGACTTCTCTATTAATTTTAATAATTTACATGTGAAATCCCTGTATAGGGAGTTGTATTGTCTTCAGATAAAGACTTTTTTGTCTCTTTCTTTCAAATATGTACCTTATTTCTTTTTCCTGGTCTTACTGCATTATATACAACTACATGAACACTTTAAAATAGCAATATAAGAGATCTTTTTTAAATCATTCTTGACATTTATGGGAATGCTGATTCCAGAATCAGCTCTTATAATGACTTTCAAAGGCTTAAGTCTCTGAGCAATATTGGATATTGTAGAATAATCACTGAATTGTGGGCAAATGTGTTCTCATTCATAATAACATTGAGTATTTACCCTCTGTTTGTCAAATTCCCCAGGTTACTAACAACCAACATCCCGGGTGATCAGTAACCTCTGTTCATCCTTTTATGTGTTGGAGGGTGCTCAGCAGCCCTACTTAGTCCCCGACTTGAAGCACTTACCCTAATTATGGTTTCCATCTTATATAAAATATTTTTAGCACTTTTCTGCATGTCCATGTCTAGCAATGCCTGCTTCCTGGAGTAGCCCAGGAAGCCCAAACTTCAGCCATGGTCACTGCACTGAGTTTCTGTTCTATTCTTGTTCAATATCTTGGGATATTTTTCTCTAGCATATACACCTAGAAATAGAATCAACCAGTTTATAGGATAAAACATGTTCAACTTTACTGGATATTGCCGTGGAGATGATTATCCTGTTTTTGAACCGATATCATTTTTATTTTTACTTTGGCTTAAAACTTTTTATCTCTTACTATTTGTTTGCAGTGGAGACTGAAGCAATATGCAAACTTTCAGAGCCATTTTGGACAAAAATATTATTGGTTCTATTTTTTTATATAAGTTTTTATATGTAAGAACAGGTGAGAATCAAGAAAATTATACTTATTATGTGCCTGTAGAATACTCCCTAAATTATCAATCTCCTGTGACTGTAAAACCCAACACAAGGCAAACTACTTGCCCAGTTGCCATATGGCTCATTTGCTGAACATGACCTGCACATCTTAAAGAATTTTTTAAATGGGGCCAATAGAAGTTTATGATTTTAAAAAAAACAGACATTCTTAAGGAACTTCCAAGTGTGAAGCAATATAATGAAGGGGTTAAGAGAAGAGCTTCTAGTAACATCAGTGAGTTGGACTCCAGGCTCTGCCAATTACTCACTCTTTCAGTCATGGTTTCCTTATAGGTAAAAAGAGATCATATTAGTATCTACACTAAAGGGTTATTCTGAAGATTAAACAAAATATAGTACACATAAAACATTTAGCACAGTATTTGGCACATAATGAACACTCAATAAAATTTAGTTATTATTTATTTAAGTTCACAAAGGTTAATACATTTCCCTTTTATATAACATGTAATTTGACAATAATCTGAAGTCTTTTATTTTCATGACTTTCAATTTGTCTATTTTATAAAATTAAGCACATGTTTTCAGTAATTAGCATGTAGTATAGGGATTTCCCAGAATTTTTAGATAAGAAATAGAAACTATACTTTTAAATAAATTAAATTTAAAAAATAAAACTTTAGGGCTTCCCTGGTGGTGCAGTGGTTGAGAGTCCACCTGCCGATGCAGGGGACATGGGTTCGTGCCCCGGTCTGGGAAGATCCCACATGCCGTGGAGCAGCTGGGCCCATGAGCCATGGCCACTGAGCCTGTGCGTCCGGAGCCTGTGCTCCACAATGGGAGAGGCCACAACAGTGAGAGGCCCGCGTACAGCAAAAAAAAAATAAATAAAACTTTATAAAATAATCAAAGACCACTAAGCTTTGTCTCATTGTTGACAACTACTGTAATATTCTAACAATAGGAAAATTACATCCATTGCATTAACTGAAGAGAAAAATGAATGATGGGTTAGAAATGACAGAAAAAGAAATAAGGTAATTAAAAATTAAAAATTAAAATCCAAGTTTAAAGACCAAATAAAGATTCAGTTACTAACATTGTAAAGTTTTAACCTTCTGATTATGAGGCCAGCAAACTCTGCTCTGTGAAATAGCACTTAAAGCTGGTAAATTTATGCTTTAGCTTTATAAATTAGTTTTATAAGTGGACATGCAATGTGAAAAACTGCATCTAAATTGTGTTATGGTGATAGACATCTGTTCATTTCAGGAATTGGCCTTTTTTCACCAGGTGTTTACCAATCACACGGTCCTACCTCTCAACACAATGTTGAACATGGGGCCAGAGAATCCATCCTCCTGAACGTTGTAATTGCAAAATGTTTTTTAGTCAAACTTATCACTCATGTCCCTTATTGCTTCTGGATTCTGACTCTTGGAGATTTTTCCATTCTAGTTTATAAAAGTATACGGTAGGGTTTTCCTCTAGTATTTACTTGTATTTATTTGTATGGCTTATCCTGGTGTGTAGTATGAAGAATAGATCGATCTAATCTTTTTTCCACGTGGCTCTCTAGTTATCCCAACCCCACTTCAAACATCTTTCCTTCACTAATTTGATATGCTGCCTGTAATCTATGTTATATTTCCATATACTCAGTTCTTTGAATGTAATGTGTCATTTCTCTTTGAATGTTTTTAATATTTTTCCATTTGTTTTACAGCAATGTGTCTGATTATGGTTTTCTTTTTATTTATCATATTTGGGGTTTCTAGCATATTTTGAATTGTGATTTAATGTCAGTTTTGGGGGATTCTCAGCCACCATCTTTTTCAAATATTGCTTCTGGCCTATTCTTTCCATTCTCCTTTTGGGATTTCAATTACACATATGTTAGACCTTTAAACCACATTCCATACATCTTTTATTCTCTTTTCAGTATTTCCCAAACATCCCTCTGTGTTTTAGTCTATATATTTTCTTTTGATTTATCTTCTAATTCACTAATACTCTCTTCATCTTTGTCTGATCTGATGTTAAACATACTTATTGAGTTCTTTAAACATACTTATTGAGTTCTTTATTTCAAATATTGTATTTTTAACAACTATATTGAGATATAGTTCATGTACTATACAGTTCACTTACTTAAAATGTCTAATTCAATGATTTTTAGTATCTTCACAATGTTATATGACCATCACCACAATCAAATTTAGAACAATTTGATGACTCCATAAAGAAACCCCATACTCATTAGCAGTCACTCCCCATCTTCTCTCAACACTCCTATCCCTAGGTTCTGCTAATCTGCTTTCTGTCTCTATATATTTGCTTATTCTGGATATTACACATAAACAGAATCATACAATGTGTTCTTTCGTGACTGAATATTTTCACTTCCCATAATGCTTTCCAATTCATCTATGTTGTAGCATGTGTCCATACTTAGTTCCTTTTAATTGCTGAATAATATTCCACTGTGTGGATATACATTTGATTTATCTATTTATCAGTTAATCGACATTTGTGTTATTTCCACTTTTAGCTATTATGAATAAAGTTGCTATGAACATTCATGGGCAAGTTTTTGTATGAACATAACTTTTCATTTCTCTTGGGTATACACCTAGGAGTGAGATTGCTGGGTAATTATGGTAACTCTATGTATGTTTAAATTTTTGAGGAACTCCTGGACTGTTTTTCATAGAGACTGCCCAACTTTACATTCCTATTAGCAATATATGAGAATTCCAATTTCTCCACAATCTCACCAACTCTTGCTATTATCTGTATTTTTTATTATAGCCATCCTAGAGAGTGTGAAGTAGCAGTCATACTTTATAGTTTAGAATTACCTTTTTCTTTTTTATACTTTAAAGATAGTTTTTTATAGTTTAGTTTATAGTTGTTATAGTTCAGTTTTCTCCTGAAGTTCTCCATATGGCATCTAATTTCTTGAAGAGTTATTTAAAGTCCATGTGGGATAATGCCAATATATGGATCTCCTGTATGTCTGTTTTCTTTCAGTTTTTTGTTTTCTTTTTTTTCTTTTTTTTTTTTTCGGTACGCGGGCCTCTCACTGCCGTGGCCTCTCCCATTGCGGAGCACAGGCCCAGTGGCTATGGCCCACGGGCCCAGCTGCTCCGTGGCATGTGGGATCCTCCTGGACCGGGGCACAAATCCATGTCCCCTGCATCAGCAGGCGGACTCTCAAACACTGCGCCACCAGGGAAGCCCTTTCTTTTAGTTTTGATCATGTATGCCTTTTCTTCAGTACATCTAGCCATTTTTTATTCAATGCTGGATATTGTTATGAATAATCATAAAGATTCTGAATGATTTTATTCTCTATAGGGGACTAGATATTACTTTTGGCAAGCAGTTAGAGTACAGACAGATCACCTACACAAATATGTAACTGATTTTATTCAAAGTTTGACTACAGGTTTTGTGAGGGCTTACCTTTTCTGATTTACCCCTACTCCTGGGACAGCTTTCTAGGAGTTCCAATTTATTCACTGATGTATTTATCAATGAGCCTCTCCTCCTTGGTAGGCCTTTAACTCTAATATTTGTCCCCATAAAATTTCCAGTAGCTGCTTTTAGCTTCTCAACCTTGCAACTGACATTTTTCACTCCATCTCAAGAGGGTTTGAGACACAGTCTACCAGGTATACCTCTCTGTGTTTCTGTTCTCTCGAGGCACATGGTTCCTCCAGTGTTCACTGGCTTGATAGTTCTCTGATGCCTCTCACACACATATACAAAACAACTGTTTCTTTTCCTCCTTATCCTTCTTATCCTTATTCAGCTTTTTACTTATTCTCAGCAGGGGAATTGGTATACAGCAAGTTAATTTATCATTACAGGAAGCCTTTGCATGCGTTTGGATTCATTTCTGGGTTTCCTATTTTATTCCATTAGTCTATCTAGTCATGTACCAATACCACTTTATTTTATTATAGAGAACTTTAAGATATATTTTTATATCTGGTAAGGTTAATGCACATACACATACACAAAAATACAGACACACAGCTCATAATTTTTCAGTGTTTCCTATTTATTCTTCCTTGTTTATTCTTCCAAATAAATTGTGTAACCAAGTTAGTTAACTCCAGAAAGAAAAGTGGTATATGTATTGGGCTCAGGTTAAGTTTATAAATTTACTTAGGAGCAACTGACACTTTTTAACATTGAGTTTATTAAAAAACATCTATTTATGTCTCCTCTGTGTCTTTCAGGAGATGTTGTAACTTCCCTCATATGAATGTTAGGTATTGTTTTATTAACGTTTTACTTAGATTTTTTTCTACTCTAAAGGAAGTCTTCTCTTCCATTCATCCTCTAATTGGTTATTATTCATATATGTGAAGGGTATCAAATTGATGTTTGTATATTAATGTTATATCTTGCAACTTTACTGAATTCTCTTATTGTTTTCAATACTTTTCCATCAATTAATTTGATACTTCCATAAATACATAATGTAGTCTACAAGTAGAAATAGTCTTACCTTGTTCTTTCAAATATTGTTTCTAATTTCTTTCTTGTTTAATTCTGTGGACTAATTTCTACAATATTAGATTTTGGTGGAGGTAGTAGGCATACTGTCTTGTTCCTGGCTTTTGCAAAAAAGGATCTAGAGTGTCTCAGTTTCTCTGGGGAAGATACTGGCTTTTGGATTAGATGTAATTTTATCATTTTAAGGAAATATTCATAATATGTAAGTGTCCATTCATGACTACCAAGTGCTGTTCAGAATAGATGTTGTATTTTGTTAAGTGCATTTTTGCCATTTAAGAAAACGTTCATATTATTTTTTCTCCATAGTATATTAATATGATGAATTATATTGATGGATTTCTTCATAATTAATCATCTCTGTATTTATGAAATGTCTCCCATGTTACAATGTAAATATTTTCATGTACTGTTAATTATTTTTATTTTCTTAACATCTTTAATGGAGTATAATTGTTTTACAATGTTGTGTTAGTTTCTTCTGTATAACAAAGTGAATCAGCTATACATATAAATATATCCCCATATTCCCTCCCTCTTGCATCTCCCTCCCACTCTCCCTATCCCACTGCTCTAGGTGGTCACAACGCATCGAGCTGATCTCCCCGTGTTATGCAGCTGCTACCCACTAACTATCTATTTTACATTTGGTAGTGTATATATGTCAATGCCACTCTCTCACTTCTTCCCAGCTTACCCTTCTCCTTCCCTGTGTCCTCAAGTCCATTCTCTATGTCTGTGTCTTTATTCCTGTCCTGCCCTTAGGTTCTTCAGAACATTTTTTTCTTTCTTTTTTTTTTAGATCCCATATATGTGTGTTAGCATACGGTATTTGTTTTCCTCTTTCTGACTTACTTCACTCTGTATGACAGACTCTAGGTCTATCCACCTCACTACAAATAACTCAATTTCATTGCTATTTATGGCTGAATAATATTCCATTGTATATGTGTGCCACATCTCCTTTATCCATTCATCTGTTGTTGGACATTTAGGTTGCTTCCATGTCCTGGCTATTGTAAATAGTGTTGCAATGAACATTGTGGTACATGACTGTTTTTGAATTATGGTTTTCTCAGAGTATATGCTCAGTAGTGGGATTGCTGGGTCGTATGGTAATTCTATTTTTATTTTTTTAATTTACTGTTCTCCATAGTGGCTGTATCAATTTACATCCCACCAACAGTGCAAGAGGATTCCCTTTTCTCCACACCCTCTCCAACATTTGCTGTTTGTAGACTTTTTGATGATGGCCATTTCATGTACAGTTAATTCTTTTTAATAATATTTTAATTAATAATTGCATACATATTTATAAGTGAAAATAGACTATTTTTCTGTTTTGTACATTATTTTTCAGGTTTTGATATTAATTCTATATTAAATCCATTATTTTCCTTACTTTTGCATGTTTTGGAATAGTTTAAATAGCATTTGGATGACCTAATCTTCATAGGTTTTGTAAAATTTTACTATAGAAATATCTGTGGGGAAGATTCTTTACATCTTTATTTAATCTTTTAAGTTCATTCTGTTTAGACTATGTTTACCTGGGTCAATTTTGGTAATTGTATTTTCCTAGAAAATTATTTATTTCTTTTAGAGTTTCAAATGAATTTGTATAGAGTTTGCAGAAAAGTCTCTTTTGATTTACCTTCTTTCTTTTGACAGCTATCATTACTCCCTCTTTCTGTTTCTTATTTTGTATATTATTTTCTAGTTTTATATGCTATTTTCTTGTTTTGTATTTTCTCACATTTAACTGATTTAATTTAGTTGATTTTTAAAGACCCAGATTTATTTATTCATAAGCTCCATGGGTATCTTTTTGTTTGTTTTATGGCTCAGTAATGTCTTGTTTTACCTTTAATTTCTTCTACTTTCTAATTCTAATACCATTTACTCCCAATTTGGACCTATAAGGCAGTTGACAACCATTCTATTTCCATGTGCTCTTCCTTTCTTTCCCCATTTTTAAAGTTGTAATTTAAAAACATTGTCAGGGCATATATTAAATATATATTCAATAATATGCTACCACCTTTATATTCACTATCAGCTCTACATTTAAATATATTTAATATCTTTATGGTGAACCTTTCTCAGAATTCATTCCCTAGTTGATTCTTTAGAAATATTCCTTGAGATCTTGCACATTCACAGCCTCATTGATGATATATGTATAGTTAAAGGTAAGTTTATCTAGATACAAACTTTTGGCTTACATTTTCTTCAAGTATCTTAAATATACTACCCCACAGTCTTCGGCTTAAAATACTGTTGTTGAAAAGTAAGTCAATCTCTTCACCTTGTAAGTCACTTGGCTTTTTTATCTGGAAGCCCAAAGGATATATTATTTCTCTTTAAAGCACAATAGATTTAAAATTTCTATGTTAGTATTAACATGGGTTGATTTTTCCATGGTATACATTTTCAATATGTAAATTCAAATTTTGTTTTATGTCTGGAAAGTGTTATTGAATTATAATTTTTCTGCTTTCTTTAGTTTTCTTCTTAAGGAATGAAATTTATACACACATTGAATCATTTTTTCCAGTCTGCTAAATCTATCATCTCTAATTCTTTTACTCATTTTAAAAAATTCTGTTTGATTTTTTCCCATTTTTTCTTTTCATTCTTTTTCTCTTACTATCATTTCATTAGTATCTATTAACTTTTTGTTCCTTCTAGTTTAGTCTTCTGATTTTTTCTTTTATTTTAATTATTCATTTAGCTCTTTCTTTTAACGTCTTTTAGCTAGTCTTTTCTGATTGATTATGCAAACTTTACAGTGTTTTAAAAAGTGTTTTATTAATTTCTTTTACCTAGTTTTGAAATATTAAGTCACAGTTTTCTTTGGCCTTTTAGCCATAATTATTCTAGTGTGTCTTCACTGTCCATTGTTACATCATTCAGAGAATTAGTCTTTTTGCTTACAATATATTTTATACTGCAATTATTTTCTGTTACTCATGTTTTATTGAGATGGATTTTCCTTATTTTAGAACGTTACCATATAGGGGTGATGACAGACCAGAATAACTTTCCTAGATTCATGGTTCTAGGACCCCCATCTTCTCTTGTTTCTGCAAATTATTTATAAATAAGAGTGTTTTTGTACCTTCTAGTTTCTCTGGTCCCCTTTCCCCCTTTGTACCTAGGACTTCTTTCCCTTTACTATTCATATGAATTTGAATTCTACTTTCAGGAGAGTTGGTGTGGCAACTTTTAGAAGGCAGTTTGTGTGCCTTTTAGAAGGCAATTTGCTTGTGTATTTCTGAAAGCTCTGAGGACTTGGACACACCAGCATAGTCTAATTTCACTTTAGTCTTTCTACATTCATCTACAAAGTGGGTGTTCTGTAACCCTTTCCCAGTTTTGACAGTTATTCTTAGACCTGCCTTCTAGGTTTCTCTTCCAAGGATAGATCTTTCTTGCATAGGCATGTACTTGTTGGAGATTCCTGGTTCTCTGGCAGAAAGTTGGAAATTCCTCCTTTGCTCCTCGCTGCTACTGCTAATAATTGCTGTTTTTGTTTTGCCTGCTTATATTATAGAATTTGTAGGAATGACTTCACTTGTTCTGTTTCGTAAGGTCATTTGAGAATATTTAAAATCTACACTAATGTTGCTATCTTGCACTAACCAGAACGTAAACCACTTTCCCTACTTGGATTTTGGAAAATCAAACTCTCCTGATTTTCTATTCTTTCTCACTAGTTGTTTTTCTCTGGGATTTATTTGCTGAATCTTCTTTATTTTTTGATCTCTTGGTAAGGACCAAGAGTTAGTCTTAGGATCTTTTCTCTATTTACATTTACTCCTCACTCATCTCATCCAGTTGACTTTAAATAATATCCATAATCTGATGACTGCAATTTTTCTCTATAGCCCTAAATTCTCTCTTAAGCCCTGGACTCATGTCTAGCTTTCTCCATACCCATATCCAATTCACTATCAAGAACTAGCAACATTTCCTCCAATATATATCTTGACTCTATTCACCTCCACTTATAACAGCCCAGCTGAACTACAATCATCGCCAGCTGAGATTACTGCAATAGCCAATTGACTAGGGTACTATTACTGCACTAACCTGCTCCCCACCTCTGCATTGGCCTATTTTTCACAAAGTAGCCAGTTACTCTTCAAAAATGTAAATCAGATAATATCATATTTCTGGGCAGAAGCCACCAATGACTTCCCATAACACTTGGAACAAAATCTGAAGCCTTTTACCATAACCTACAAGACCCTACAAAATCTGAACTCTAGCTACCCCCATGATCTTATTTCATGCTACTCTTCCTCTCACACTAATTCTAGACCACTCTGGCTTTAGTTTTCCAAACACTCCAATTGCTCCTACCCAAGGTCCCCTGTGCTTGCTGACACATGTACCTTCAATGCTTTCCCCTCAGATCTTTACATGGCTTATTCACTTCATTCAGTTCAAATAGGATCGTCTCAGAAACCTCCCCCAAAGATTCAGTCAGGATTGCACTGCTGTATTCCACCACAACCTTGTCAATGTCTTTGTTCTTCTTTATAGCTTTTAAAATTTTTTCTTCATATAACACTTAACATTACTTGAAATTGTATTTTTATTTTTATCTCCCTCAATAAAAAGTAAAGGTTATAAATTCACTGGCTTTATCTATTCTCCTAACTCCTGTATCTCCAGAGCCCAGATCCATGACTTGTCCACAATAGGTATTAAGTATTTGTTGATTAAACCTATGAAGTATTTCCCAATTATCATTTCTCATAACTGGTTACAGTACTTTTTATTGTCATAATAAAAAGAAATACTTTTTATTGCTTTTATATTTAAAAAAGTTCTTTCCTACCTTTATTCTATGCTTTTCTTCCAGTCCTTATGGTTTCATTTTAAATTTTACTCATTAATCCAGTTAAAAATCAGCTTTGTTTATGGTATGAGAAGAAATACATCATATTTACCCCCTCCCTCAATTCCCCAGTATGCATTTATTATTGATAAATAATCTGTACTTGTTTAAAATATCACTTTTAACACATACTAAATATATGCATATATAGAATTTCCTTCATAAATTCCTCATATTGCTTTTATTTTATATTTTAATAAGTTTTGATGTAAACATTCTAGGCATATCTACTGAACTATATTCTCTTCTCTTATTGATAGAACTTCATTCTGCTAGGCATAGGGCAGTTGTGGTTTAATCCAGGAACTGAAATTAAATTAAACCAGTGTGCTTAGTCAGGTAATGTCATTGTCTCAAACAATATGCTTTTGAATGTCATCTCTAACTTGTTTCTATTATGTCTAAAACTCACAAGAAATGTATGTACATTTTAAGGAAGGGAGAAAGAGAAAACAAATCAGATTGAAGAAGGAATTACCTGGTCATTTGACTTTATCTAAGATATTCTATAATATTTTGATAAGCTCTTTACACTGACTTTCTCTCTCTCCTATGATTGGTTAAAATCACAGAACTATGTTAGAATTCCCACCTAATGAGGTCAAGGCTTATGCATCTCACCCTCAAACTATTGCCTTGTCTGTGCACATTCACATATGTACTCATTCATTCTAAGAACATCTGTATTTCATAATACAGGTGGAGACCAGGCCTTTGCCCTGAGGGTTTACTATCTAACAACAAAATCCATGTATTTAGTTTTCTAACCAAAATAAGGCTTTCTCACTCAAGAGATGCACTTGTGCATCTGCTATTTATTTGGTACACTTTCCCCTCTCTACTACTCATTTCACAGTTTTGGCTTAGCAAATATATTGGGTGAGATGAGGAAAGTTATATAGACCAAAACAGTAGGAAGTGCTAAATTGTCATTAAATAGCCAAGTGCCAAGTGTCTAAGAGAAAGAAATAGTCTGATACTCCAGTCATTTGGGGTTGATTCTTTCTAAGATTGCCATAATTTTGTTTCTAAGAGACAGATTTCTTTGATGAATATGGAATCAAAATAATTTATGTCACCAGAATTCAAATAAAATTGACAATACTTGAGAACAAACTATCGACTATGCCTATATTGTGGCTTAAAAGTTATATAAAATGTAGTATTTTAATATAAAATCCCAATTACGAAGCAAGTGCTCATTTTTAAAGAGGATGAGCTACTAGAAAAAAAGACTAAGTACTAAAATTCCATATTCTGTCCCAACTGCCTTATGAACTTTCATTATTTGGTATGAAGTCACCAACTTAAAATTGTGGCTCTTGCAATGCCAAAGTTATGTAGAGTGGGGAATAAGGTAAGGCAATCATTCCGATTTTTTAATTCTTTAATTCACCAAAAAGAAAAAAGAACAAACCCATCCCACAACAAATTCAAGTGCTATGGTCAAATGCATTCTAGTTCATTGTCGCCTAGCTTTAGGTTCACAGCTTGATAAACCTAAATTTTCAGATGATGAAGGGAGAGACCTGAGAGGAGCAGATAAAAGGAGAAAAGAAATTCCTTAAAAAAGAGAGAGATTCCTCAACAGGACGAACCAGGAAGGGCAAGTGACTCAGCAAAATCTTTACACTTAAAAATTTCTTTTTACAGGTCCTTACCCTTTTGCCTTTTTGTATTTCTTTACCCATGCCCTAAACTATTCCTTTTCAGATTTGATCCTCTCTTTTCTCTTCTGTCCTTTGTTCCTTCTCTCCTTTCCTCCTTCTCTCGCTCTATCTTTACAATGGATGAAAGCTACTTTCAGTGACTCGCACTGAAATGCTTGGTTTGGGTCATAAGCAACACTTCTGCAACTTTCCTGGTCCTGGCATCCCTCTTGGACAGAATGATTATCCATACAAACTCTCCAGCTATGACCAAACAGATAGCTTTATAGTTTCGAGCTCAATGAAAATAAACCCAATGAGCTTATCCATGACATCATGTGAGAATCCACTAGCCATCCATATCCTTCATTGCTCTGAAGTGGGTTAACATCTTAGATCCTCTTAGTTATATCTTGCTTTTTTTTTAACTTAAAGAGAAGGTATGTGTAAAAGGTCAAAACAAAAGTAACAAAACATGTTTGGATGGAAATAATTTTTAAATTAATAATTAATTTTCATCACTATAACTTCTGGAAAACACAGAAAGGGGGACTCTGAAACTGAGGGTAAAGGTGCTGAGAAACACAAGCCCTGTCTCACAAGGACATCTATCATGGACCAAGTGTGCACACCTGTAAGCAGCTGGTAGTTTACAGTGCATTATAATATTTTTAAAGAACAGTTAAATGATCAAATTCCTAAAGATGCTGCATTTTTCCTTTTCTTTGCCTGGGAATCTGTTTTGGAAGCTAACTCCATGATTACTACTAGGACATGGAATTTTGATATCCATTTGGTCCTGATTTACACCAGTATTTTTAAGGCTGCCAACGAGAAAGTCCAGAATTTCAGGCAGGCAAAATTCCACAAGAGACAACTGTCTTTTATTTTATAGCTTATGAATTTGGGGCTTAATATGATTTTCCACTAACAAGTTCTGTACCCCCTCCAGAGTGCTAAAGCTGGTGTGTAGATCAGCAAAGTAACACAGAACATATGAGGCAAGTTAATATTAAACTTGAAGGAAAACTGTACAAATTATATTGTTTACTTAGGAAAAAAGCACTCTAGTTGAAAGGGCTGACATATGATTTACTGCAAACACTCAACCAGCATGTTCACATTTTTACTCTCAACCCTACTGTAATAGTCGTTTGGCAGTGGTGTGGCTTTGGATACTGTATTAATAAAGTCATCAATTAAAAATCCACTAGATGTTGGTAAGGAATAGCTCTAAATTCTTCATGTCTTCTGTTTTTATTAAATGTCTAGAAAAAAATGCAGAATCGTGTCCAGAATGAGGAATAAAATCACTGGCAAATAACTTAGAGAAGAGTTAGATAGATAGCTTTTTAAGCATAAGTAATGAATAACCTGTTTAATTAAAAACAACAAAATGTTCTTGCTTCCTAGAAATAATTCTGTTGCAAAACAAAACTTCCATGTATAATTAGAAAAGAAAATCAATATAGCATTTCTTCGTATGCTCAAAGGAATCTTTCGAAGAAAATCAAAGAGAGAATAAACATTGGAACGCTGTAATAATAATTATTTTTTTTAGAAAAACCATGAAATCTTCTTCTCCGGATGCCATGAAGAAAAAGAGAAACATGCATTCATCCTTTAATATTTAAGCGTTCCATGCCTAAATCACTTTCCCTAGGATTCCAGGCTTCTCCAAAAACCTTCATGTTTCATACAGTTTCTAATATATATTTGATAAAATCAGCATAGGAGCTCTTAGAATTCTTTATCTACAAAACTAGATATCAAACATGGCATCCTAAAATGTTTTTCAGTAAAGAGACATTAGTCATCCCACATAAATTTACAGATAGGACTACTGAAAGAAAACATAAAGGAAACATTCCTATAGCTGAATCCCACACTAACTACTAAGAAAACTACACCAGATGCCCTCTAGACTCGACATTAGAATCCTAAACTCTTACTCCAAAGCCTGGCCACGTTGCCTACCATGGATGACTTTTGGACCAGCCTCATCAGGATGTGCTCTGCTTTCTTGGAAGGGATAAGAATCTCTGACAGATTCTCAGGCTCACCAAACAGAAGGAGATAGCATTATATATATACATATATATATGTGCACCACACAGTACCACTATATTTCTGAAACCATAGTTGTACAAAATAGAATTATTTTAACCATGTTGCCAAACTGTTCCGCCTAGTGACAGTTGAAGCTAAATAAGAGTATAAACAAATGGTAGAAAGACTTCTGACATCCATTCTTAACTTTTAGAGTAGGAGTATTTATATAAAAAAATCTTCATTAAAAATATATTGCTACGTTACTCTATGAAATTTATTATTAGCAAATAACATAATTTTATCTGAGTGAAAATTTTTAAACTGACATTGAGTGGATAAATTATTTCTCACCAAAAGTTACTGAATGTAGAAGAAAATAAAATGAAGAAATATACACAAATTAATCTTCAGAGTTTAGTGTCTGTACCCGTACCATGTTACAAGACAGAGCATTGAAAAAAAAATCATTTTATTTGTAAAGAAGGCCAAGGAAATACGTCTTCAGTGGCAGCCAACCACACATTATTGCTTTTATCAATACTGGCTCTCCATTAAGAACATGCATTTCTGGTTCATTTAATCAAGAATAATTTTCTTATTTGGCACAGAGGTATGACAAATTTCATTCTTAATTTCTCATTAGATTTCCAAAAGGCACCATAGTAAATTCAAATTATGGCTAAACTCCCCAAGTGTGGCTTATGGGGAAAATGGGGAAACGCATCTCCAAGTATATCAGATCTGCAGAAAACTGCTTCACTTTACAACTTGTTTATCCTTCCAAATTTCCCCTCTCTGCTACTTTTTGTCCTACACTCATTTTTTATTCAGTCTTTACTAATTTGTTTTATAAATAGCAGAATCATCAGCAGTAAAGTGACCAGAATACAGTATACTTTATTTCCATTTATTTTCATATAAACGTTTTGGCAGTCAGCCAAGTTCACTGTGTCCTTTGGAAATCTAACCATACAGAAGACCAGGTGTGACAGAATATACACTACTTAATATATACAAACTTGAGTCCTGAGAGCAAAACATAAAGGTTAAAAGACAGGGTAACTTCTCATTAAGACTGAAACAAATTCTCCAAACTTAAATGAGAGGGTTCTAAAAACCTAGACTAAATTATATCCCTCACTCATAGATAAATGAACCCAATCTCAAGGAACTCACTTAGGAATGTTTTGTCCAATCATTCATGACCAATGGAGAGCAGGTGCTTGACATCACAATTGTTTTATATTTGAGCTTCATCTGCTGCTTTAGGTTCATGGCATGTACCACTCAGATGTGTTCCTAATAACTCTCCATCTGACAGCAGCGGGGTTATGGCAGGGGTCTGTGTGGTCAGCAGAGAAAGGGATGGAGAAAAACTGGGCGTCATGGCTTTCGGCAGAGGACTTTGATGATAGCGAATGGGGGAGTGTGGGTATTTCCGAAGTCCCTGCCCCAGGGTTATGGCTGGCATTCTTGGTGGAACTGCTTTAATTCCGGGCTGGGCTACTGCTGTTATCAAGGGTGGTGGAAAAACAAAAGATTTCTTCTCCTTTGGAATGCCAGGCATATGTAAGTGCTCATCCTTTAGTTTTGCAATATCATTAAATACTGATGCAAGAGGTTGGAACTTGGGTTCCCAACTGAGGAGATAATCCCAGTGATAGTTGCCTCTTACATCATGATCAGAGTTTCTCTGGGTTGAAAGAGCTGCGCATCCTGCTTCCTGATCACCTGAAATAAAGATGGCCTCTTTTCTGACATCAGCCAGGATGCCCACTTTTCCCTCTCTCTTCTTTAGAGGCTGGAGTAAGATGTTATTTTGAACATAGGTAGTGCCACAGCCCTGTCCTTGATCTCCTTCCTCAAATGTTTGGCTGGTTTCTGCTATTTCAGCAGTGACCGCCACATCAGTTTCCCCAGACAAACAAGAGAGCTGGTCTGATTCCCTTGGAATGCCAGAGTCTGGCATCCTGGACTCCCGATCACTCAGAGCTGAGTCAGAGTCCTTTCTGTAAGGGTGCTCATTTATCCTCTGGATTTCCTTATCTTCTGCAGTTTCTCCTTCCACAGAATAGTGACCACTGGAGTTTGAGTGCCTGTACAGATGTGCAATGTCCTTCTCCATAATTCTTGTTAAACTCAACCATTCAGGCATGGAGTCCATGGGCACTACCTCATTATCACTCTCATTAGTTTTTTGGAAGGGTTTCAGCGTGCTGGCATCCCTGGTCGGTCTCACACTGATATCTAAGGATGATGATGTTTTCTTTTCTTCAAAATTGTTTATTGCATCTTTTTGTTTATGTCTTAAAATATGTACAATTAGAATGAAGACAAGTAACAAAAACACTAAAAAGGAGACAGTGAGACTGATCAAAAAGCTGCTAGCTGATTCTGTGGAGTGTTTTCCTTCCAAGGAAAAAGACACATTCACAAAAACAGTACAAGATGTAAACTTGGAGTCCGGTTTGGGGCTACGAGCAATTATTTTCATTTCGATGGTGTCTTCTTTGCTGACTTGACTTTTTATTAGGGGAAGGGCTCCACTTAAATAAATATTTCCATTAGTTTTATTTACTGAAAAGAAGAGAGATGGAGTTTCGAGGGAGTAAAGAATAACTCCATCAATACCAGCATCTGCATCTGATGCTTCCACTCTGCCAATCAACTGTCTTACATTACTCTTTTCTGGGAGGTTGAAAAAATATTGATCCTGAGTGAAAATGGGTTCAAACTCATCTATCCCTTCAATATCCACCCAAACCATTAAGGAGGCTGTTGAGTCACCCTTGTCTTTGGCCTGAACTGTGAGGCAGTATTTTTTGTCATGTTCATAGTCAAGGACTTGCTGAGCACGAATATCCCCTGATAAGGGGTCAATGAGGAAGAGGTCATGATCATGTGGCATCTCATGAAGGAGAGAACAGGGTGAAACTATAGAATAGGTCAAGTCTCCATAAGGACCTGTGTCAAAATCCAAAGCATTTACAGAACATATGGTGGAGAAAACAGGAAGATTTTCAGGAACAGCACAGTTCAAGTTTGGGAACATAAACTGAGGTGCATGGTCATTATCATCCAGGACATTGACAAACACAACTGCAAAAGAAAACTGCTTCTTTTCTTTGTCTGAAGCTTGGAGAGTTAAAGTAAATTTTATCGTTTCTTCATAATCCAAAGGTTTAATCAAATAAAGAACTCCAGTTTTTTCTTCTAAGTGAAAATGTCCCTTCTCATTTCCAGAGATTAGGTGGTAGACGATTTCTGCATGTGAAGCCACATCACAGTCACTTGCTGAGACCACAGTGATGGGGCTCCCTCGAGGGGTACCTTCCTTGATGTGGGCATGATATTCCAGACTGCTGAATGCAGGTGGGTTATCATCCACATCGAGTACTGCTATTGACACAGTGGCTGAGGAACTCAGTGGAGGGCAGCCATGGTCAGATGCCAGAAGGACAAGCTTATGACTGGCGGTTGCTTCTCTGTCCAGATTGTGAATCAACACCAGGTAACCAACTTGCTTGTAAGTATATTCTGAATGAATGAAACTAGTTTCCACATAGAAATTGTTCTGTGAATTACCACTGATGATGGAATATTCAACATGAGTGTTTTCATGGGTCCAGTCATGGTCAACAGTTGTAAAGGTGACAAGTGTGCTTCCAATTGGAGTGTCTTCACTCAAGCTAAGATTATAATATTCTATTGCAAACTCAGGGGCATAATTGTTCACATCTTGTATTTCTATCTCCACTAAGGTAACAGCCTTCAGGTCAGGAATCCCACCATCACTGGCTTCAACAAGAAATTGAATTGTTGATTTTCTATCCAGAAGTAAGACAGGATTGATAGTATATACTGTGCCTGAAAAACAAGACATAGTCTTTCAATTTTGTGAAGTAAAATTTTCATGATCATCTTAGTCAGCAAATATTTACTAATATGTAAAGATATCTGTTAGTTACAACCAAAGGTAACTCCAAATAGAAAATTTAGATTATTACATTTATACTTTTGTAACACTTAAGATTCAGAAATAATATTCATGGCATTCACGCTATTAAATATGTGTGCTGCTTGAAGATGACTTTGCCACAAGTTTTTAAACATTTTATTTTTATATAGTAAATTGTTCCATTATTACTTTTTAAAGAAAATGTATTCTTATTTGAATAACTTATACCCCATTCTACTACGCATAGACACATGTATAGAGACATTCTGGCATAAAGATATTTACTCTGGAAATGCTGGATGGCACTCATGCTAGTCAAATGAAAGTAGTAAATATGATAATGCAGACTTACAACTATTGCGTGAATTCTAGAGATGCTTTTCCTAAAGCTCTTGTTTAATTCAGCAAGTGGATTTTTCCCCTATTGATGAAATATGTGTAATACGTTTTATCATCTTAAATATAGAAATATATAATTTTTATAAGTATGTATGTAATGATGTTTTTCTAAGGAAAATGTGTCTTAAGTATGGTCACAAAGAAAGAATACAAAATGGTATCTTTTAAATGCCACATTTCAGTTTGGGTCCCACCATGAACTCAGTTGACCTGATAATATTCAAGATTTTAAAAACATTCTAATCAATGCAAAGTCTGTTGATAATGCATATCAAGCAAAAGTGTTGCCAGGATCGAGTGCTCAGAGGGACGACGTCACACTGCAATTTGCTGTGGCAGAGAGAGCGAGACAGAGAGAGAGAGGAAAGCCAAATTCTTGACATGTTCGAGTCCACCCAGTAATCATTCATCTACAGGCTGTGTGGCAACATTACCTACTTCTCCCCGTTACCATACTCTGAGGGCCTCATACTGGTATTTTGTGACTAAATTCTCCCTTCAGGTAATCCTGAGGTTAACTTTTTAAAATTGAGAATATAATTGACATATAACATTATATTAGTTTCAGGTGTACAAAATAATGATTCGATATTTGTGTAACTGCAAAGTGATCAGCAGAGTAAACCTAATTAACATCGATCATCCAGAGTTTGACTTATAAGTCAGCCCTCACTTGTGAAACAACGCAGTGGTGGGTGGAGATGGGGAACACACAGTGTAACATGTCCCAGCCCTGTTCTTTTCTAGCATGTGCTCTGCTAGGGACAACACTTTGCTAATTATTCATCTTTATCAAATTTAGCTTTTAATGTCTACTTGCTGTTAAATTTTCTCTATACAATGCTTTACTTTTCTAACCTGAAATCCTTACCTGAATGTATTTCACAACCACAAATGTCTTGATCTCTGATAACAAAATGAGGAGCCTTGGGAGACATCAAAGAAACCAGAACATCCTCAATTGTTTTCACTTAGTAGAGATGCTCAAATAATTTTCCTTTTTTTTTTTTGGTTTTTTTTTTTTTTTTTTTTGGTCCTTGTTGAATATGTGATGCTGTTACTGAACTTCTTGTACTTGGCTTGGAAAAAAAGCTTCTAAAGTCTGGTAACATGAAGTCTTCAGTTCTAAATGAACCTCTTTGACTTCATTTTGATTCTTGTTGAGGCCTGGGCTAATTACTTCAACTGTGCTTGGTTGGCTGGATGAGCTGGTATTTACTATACTGAGGTCTCTGAACTTCTGTGCATTTGCCAGCATTTAATCAGTTCCTTTTGCTTTCCAGCCATTGAGATGTTGGAGAAGAGAAATAGCACCAGAATCTGCTACCACAGCATTTGACTTGAAGAGAAATAAGAAGGTGGTGTCTTTGGTACCAGCGTGTGGGGATGGAGGTGGCACATTTGGAAAGGATTATTTCAGGCTTCCACCCTGTAACTCAAACCTATGAATGCTAAAGCCACTATAAATAACTCACCATTTGTAGGATCAATTGAAAATGCCTTAGAAGAAGAAAGGATCCTGTAAGAAATGTTCTCGTTGCTTTCCACATCTGTAGCCACCACGGTCAGCACTGCGTGCCCCACAGGCACCGATTCGGAAATGGTGACCTGAGGGGAGAAGAGGGAGATGGGCACTGTGCTTAAAGGTTGTAGCTATTTTTATAAGCAGGGTCAGAACCTGAGGCCCTTTTATTCATTTTGCTTATAGAAAAGATAGAGAACCTGACTTTTTTAGGCAGATTAATTTATAGAGTGAACATATTAAGAAGATTGTATTAGCAGTTCCAGAATTCAGAAAAACAAAAACTTTTAAAATTTTTCATTCAGTTTTGATTTTTATTATGAAAAATTTTCCTTCTAAAAATTATTTCTGTGTGGTAGAGGACAGCTAATGCATTTACTAATGTATTATTATACTGTACATTTTATAATTATGAGCATTGTATTATTTAACAAGCCTTCACAGAAGATCATTACTTAGGTTAGCTTCTCTCCTGTGTTTATAGGTAAACCTTGCATTTGTTAGTTTCTCTCCTGTGTTTACAGGTAAACCTTGCATTTGTTACATTCAAGAGTCCTGGAGCCCATATCCAAGTACTTAGGTGAATGTTATCATTGTCCTTACTTCTATAAACATATACTATGCTCTAAAATCTACAGTTTACACTGTAGAGCTTTGTTCATGATTTGTTTCTGCAAAATGTTAATCAATATATTCAAAAATACATGCCTAGGAAAGAAAAGGTTTTCTCAAATTAACTGCAGATAATCCAAACTACCTTATTGTCTTATTTGTGGCTTTGCAAATATTAGGCAAGTCCCAATTATTATGAACAACTGGATCCCAATCCCTAAAAACTAGAAAAATGGTGACATACTTTCATATGATGATTTGTGATACATACCTAAGAAATTGAATTGAATATGATATTCAATTCCATATGTACTTCTATCTTCCATAATATTAAATATAAAACTCTCAGCAACAACTTAGGCAGTAAAAGCAGTGAATACTGTCTGTTTGTCTAAATTAGTGTCAAAATTATTCCCTATTCTTTCAAGTTTCAACATTTCTTAAGTTCTCTACCTGGTAAGAATCTTGAGAAAATACTGGTGGGTTATCATTGACGTCCAGCACATGGACGATGAGTGTCCCTTCTGTGTGGTACACCAAATCTGAAATTTGGATATGCAGCTCATATTCAGTAGCTTCTTCAAAGTCCAGTGTTTTCACTAGCACCACTACCCCAGTGTTCCGATCAATAGCGAACTTAGTTCCAGGATTACTCTCTTTGATGAAACTGAAGATGAAAGCTGGATTCAAATCCACATCATGAACTGATATCTGAGTCACAATTACACCAGGCAAAGAATCTGAAATAGTCATGACCACTGTCAGTCTCCATTAAAAGTCATCCTTTGAAATATTTTTCTTTAACAGTTCAATCCAAGCATTTTGATTTTAAGTCCAACATGATTTGCTATTTATTGGCATGATTTCTCATACAAGACTCGTTATGAACTGAACAAAAACTCTGAAGAATTTATGAGCCCAATAAAAGTGAAAATTTACCAGTGAGTATGGAATTGAGGAAGTAGGGTATATTCAATTTTTATATTACACTTTTCATCATATGTTTATAACACAATTCCAGCACCAAGAAACATTCTAAGCCACTTATTTGTACTATATAGTTTCTATATCAAAACCATATATTAATGGGGATGTGGGTGGGAAGAAGGTTATTACTCAAAACATTAATACAAAACATAAATTTATGAAAAGTAGGCAAGATTTAAATGAAAATATTTGGATGCTAAAGTTAGAAATAGATACTTAGTTCCTTATATTCATTTTTATAAAATTATTTCTTTTGAGTGGCATACACTGCTTCCTTCTCTTAAAATCTGACTCTCAAAATTATAAAGACTATAGAAAGTGTACATCATACTAGTGATGAAAACAGATATGTAATATTATTCACCAAAAAAAATCACAAATAGATGACATGGTAAATGTCTCACATGTCATATATGTTCTCTAGCCTAAACTGTCAAGACAGGGACTTTGTTTTGGAGCTGACAGGTATGGTGCAGGTGGAAAGAAGATGCCAAGGCATTCAGAATAGTTCCACTGTGTGGGAGACTCATAATTTTCATGTTTCAAATTTGAACATTCTTGACATACACCAACCACACTTGACCCCTTTCGGTATGTTTTGATTTATACAGCTTGTTCTTGTGATATATTTATCCTGGGCACATTGCTGCATTTTGATTCCAGTGCATGTACTCTTACCTTCAGTAAAAGCTGGGAAAAATATATCCAACTGGTGAGAGGCGAAACTAGACAATTTTTTATTGGCAGAGTATTTTAGATTTTTAAAAATATTTGTAGATATCCTTATATATAAAAATTTCTGGAATATAGCCCTCTGCAAGCAGTAATGTTTATAATTTGTTTGGAAAGTGAACATAACAAAGTGTTAAGCACATTTTAGGAAGAAGTTGGATATTAAGAATGAAAGGAGAGAGGATAGTGAAGGGCCACTATTTGCAACTTCAACTATAAAAAGTTGGGTTGGGTTTTACCAGTACAGCCATTGACCACAAACAACTTTGAGATCACAGACTATGGAGTCTTCATATAACCCAGAGACCCAAACAATTAAGGCTAATCAGAATATAATGTAAAACTTTGTATTTTCAACCTCTACCATTAATGTGGTAAAATTTTTCTGCAAAGGTTGAAGTTTAGTTTACACTAGAGGAAAATGATAACTCTGTGCGAGGAACATCCAACTCCCTTCACTTATTACTTGTCATTAGTGTACTACAAATAAAACTGAGCAGAACCTTACAGGGCTTTCCTGGGACAGATTCCCCACCATGTCCTCCCCCTTTCTTTTGTCTGTAGAAAAATTTTAGTCAAAGAATAGATTTAGGGAATTCCCTGGTGGTCCAGTGGTTAGGACTCCATGCTTTCACTGCTGAGGGCCTGGGTTCAATTCCTGGTAGGGAAATTAAGATCCCACAAGCCTCGTGGCATGACCAAAAAATGAAAAAAATAAAAGAATAAATTTAATCAGAGAAGTGAGGAAATACAGAAACAAAAGAAAAGTAGTCAAACAGGACAAAATCATAATAGTTTAGTCATTAAGCATGGTCAAGGACCTTTAGCTCCTCCTCAAGGGCTATAGATAATATTCTGGGCCATATTCTTTGAGCTGTTTTGTAGATACTGAAACCTCTACCAGATCAAGAAGTTAACTATATGATGGCCAGGCTGTAGCCATGACATAAGCTGCCACAATTCTGAGAATCAGCCTTAAAGAAATGGGAACAAACCGACCCTGGAATTGAAGATTAACTGGGCTTAAAGCAATCAAGATGATGCTGATCAGACCACCACATGACAAATTTCAACTTGATCCTCAGAGCTGACTGTGCTCTTCTGCTCATAGCCCCCTCCCTCTGGCTATACACCCATGAAACTCCCCTTTAGAAGCTCTTGCCCCCTGATCAGCAGTGGGGAATTGGCCTTTGGACACAAGTATGTTTTCCCCTCCCAATTACTGGCCTCCTGAAAAAAATCAGCCTTTCCTTTCTACCAACACTTGCCTCTTGAGTTTGGCTTTCGAGTGGTGAACAGCCAGACCTGAGTTCAGCAACACAAAGACTAATAGAGTTATTAGTCTAAGAACATCACTGCCTCTCAGGGGAGCTTTATGGTGAGCAACGCAGTCAACAAAAGATGCTCTTCATAGAGATTTCACTTTTAAGCAATGTCCATACACATAAAGAAGCTGTGTGGAATGGTGGTTTGACCTTGGGAAACCAGCCTCCTGCTGGTTTGAATGCAAATCCCAACTTTAACTTTTAACTTCTTTGACATTTGATATTTAACTTGTGACCCTCCATTTTCTATTCTGTAAAATGAAGATAAAAACTATTTATGTTATGTGGTTGTTGAGGATTAGTACTTATATTTCACATAGCACCCAGCTGAAAAAATGGTAGATGATATTATACAAGTTTGATATTTCAAATCACCACACTTACTTTCTGCAACTTCCACTGCTTCAGAGGGGAGAAAAGCCGGGGCATTGTCATTTGTATCAGTCACTTGTATCTTGATCACAGTTGTACCAGAAAGCCTGGGTATACCTTTATCTGTAGCTTGTACAATCAAGCTGGTTTGGAAAAGAATCAAGGAATGTTATCCATCATTCAGAGAATAAGAAAACAACATAAATATGAAATATCCAGTTGAAAACTTAAAAATGAGCTGAATAGCTACTTTTATGTCTCCCCTGACTTTTCTAAATGGCATCATTTAAAATTTATTTCATAAGAATGGTAGCCTGAAATGTATTTGTTTTTGACACATTTAGGGAATCAAATCCAAAGACTAGGGGTTGTGAAGTATTTAAAACAGATAAACTCTCTCTAGGAGACCGACTATAAAATTCAGTCCTTTCTACTAAGAACAACCTAAAAAGTACAAACACCAGCACCTGTTTTTTAGATAAGGAGATTGCCTCCAGCCTGGACACATGGCCTGGGTACTGCTACATATTTCCATGTTACTGCACTAACAAAAGATAGAGCCACTAAAAGATTGCTTTGTATTATTTTTTTTTCAGATCTAAATTGCAAATCAATCAAAATTGTAGAATTAAGGGAGGGAACTGCCATGAATAATACATGTGCAAAAGAGGCACTATTGACTAGGACTATAAAGTAGAGGTAAAAGTCCATGATTTGAAAGAATTTACACACAGTGATTCAATCTCTCTCAGATGATGGTACAACTCGCTACTCCAGCAACCAACTTAGAAACCTGATTAGTGTCTTCAACTTCTCCATTTCTGTCACCACCCTGACACCATCCAACTAGTTATGAGTCTTATAGATTTTACCATCTGAATATGACTTGGATCAGTGTCCCCATCCATTTCACTCCTACCTTCAGAGACTCAGATGGGCTGATCCACCATCTTGCTTTGCAGGAACTGAAAGGTTTCCCGGGGCATGGGACTTTCAGTTTTTTTAAAAACAGGACAGTCCTAGGCAAACTAGGACAAGTTGGTCATTGTAGCCTCAACCCCTCATCATCTTTACCTGGCATTCTGTGTATTCATTATACCTTTTCTCAACTGGAGTACTTGTTACTCATCAATCTGCCTACTGCAAGTCTCACCTGCTCCTCTTCATCCTCCACATTGCAACTCCTCAATTGCTCTATCAAAAATCCTGGTTTGAAAACCTGACTCCCCTATTTAAAACTTTTCCTTAGCTTTCCATGTCTACAAGAAGTAATACAGCCTTGTGCACATACACGACCTTCTATGACACAGCTTCTGCCTGGAATTCTGGTCCCTACACCATCTTTGTCTTTCAAAGCTCACATCTCTGTAAGATTTCACTGACCTTTCATCTGATTTAGATGCCCCTTTCTCTACCCCATAGCACCCTGTACATTCTTCCACCATAGCAATCATCACCTTTTCTTCTTAATGATTTGTCTGCCTCTCCTATAAGTTCCTTAAGGGTAGATGTCTTGCCTTATTTGATTTTCTTTAATATATTTTGAGCATTGGTTTCTCAAGATTTGCTCAAGATTATAAATGTATCAGATGACAGAGCCAGGATTCAAGCCCAGGTCTTGGTTGACTGGAAAGCTTGTGCTCTACTATATGATACTTTTCAATATGCCTCTCTTACTGTGTATATATCACACCCTAATGCATAATCATTAGCTTTTCACTCCCCTCTAAACACTATGAGTTCCAGGAGGGTAGCTGAGTAATAAACTAAGCTGTCAATTGGAAGATGATCTTCATTTCAGAAGTGGAATTAGTCTTAGCCAGTTGGTGATACTGTCTTTTAAGAAACGGAGACTTGGAAGTTGACACACTTCTACTTTATTTTCCATTATTAGCTTACCTGATAAGTGTGCTTTATCTTCCAACCTTAAATGTTTAAAATGATGTAAAATAAGTATCAACTTTTTGTTGGTTTAAATTCCACTTAGTAGCAAATGATCACTACTTATCTATTGCTCATGAAGAACACAGGCTGCTTTCTACACTATTGAAGTTGGGACATCAGTAGAACAACTATTTAAATTTCACATTTCTAGAGCATAGGAATAATTCCATGTAGAAAGTTAATTTTGTTAGCATGAATGTAAGTCAGGTACACATGGAAAAATTTTACTAAAAATAATCAACTCATCATGTTCTCTGCCCCTGCTGCCTGCCCCTCCCCAATGTCATACTAAAGTCTCAGCCAGGACATCAAAGTATGGCTCTGTTGATTCTTCCACTGTAGCCTTACCACTCTTATTTTCACAGTATTATAACTTCAGGGGTTCCATGTAATGCCTATGTCAGGTTAAAAAAGCAAGATTCTTTGATATAGAGAGACATATGATTCTGTTTCAAAACAAAAGGACAAGTCAATGGTTTGAAGAACAAATGAAAAATTATGAAGGTAGATCCACTGAAATTCTACACATAACTTCTAAGGGACCTGAAGTTTTCTGTGATGGCTCCCTGGTAGGTTTTGTAAAACTCTTAGCTGGTCCAACTGGTTCCATGTTCCAGAACTGCTGCCCTGATTAGTGTATCAGCAGAGACAATAAATGAAGCTGACCAGATAAAGACAGTCCCATTCTAGTTCAGAGCATAGTTCTCCTACTCTACCACTGATGGAAAGCTATTTCTTACTATGTTAAAGTTTAAATGAGACTTTGACCAGGCAGAATCTTTTCTGATTGCCTTAATATTTAAGATGGTGGTAGAGGACTTTTTCAAAACTCTCTCTCAACAATATATTAAAAGTATACCCAGAATTAAGTGTTCCTACTGAAATTCCAAGAGAAATAAAAATATCAGCCAAAATCATAACACCTTTGAAAGGAAGAGCTATGACTTCTGGGTATATCTACACACGTTTTATTTCCTCTTCCTCTAGACATTCTGCTGTAATGATGGCAAAAGAATTTAAAATAAGGTATATGTTGATAAGGCTAAAAAAGAAAATGTGAAAAGATATTAGTGAGTGGAGTGGGGGAGAAATTTAAACTAATTTCTGGAAAATACAAGCATATTGAGAAGTGGTTACAGATAAGTGGGCCAAAGAAAACCATAGATTAAAATGCATTCTGCATTTGTAAAGAGATAAGGATGAGTGAGAAACAGATTTGCCCTCATATAACCAAGGAGAAGCTCAAAACATGGCAAAGGGCAGGGTGAGATATCGAGCTAAAAATAGCTTAAAGATTCTTTTAAACTCAAAATCCAGAACAATCAAGTCCCCTTGCCCATTGCTCTTCACTCCCAGGCAACACAACGTCTGATGTTCATACTAAGAGTAAGTAATATCGAGGGACTGTCCTGGAAGAAATGAAATCCCCTCCCAAAGGGAAAATACCGTTATTTGTATGTCATCCTGCAAAGTAGTCAGGTTCTTCTCTGGTTCATCTGAAAGCCAAGTGTGCTGGTCAATGAGATCCACCCAGAGAATCTGACTTTGCTATTGCCTCACCTAGGACCAAGGATTGTTAGTTACTTACAGAAAGTCTCCCACATGAAAAAGAGAGTGGAAAATAGACAAAGGGAAGAAATAAACCCAAAGGATGCAGAGATCTTGACAGAGAAAAAGACAATGTTAAAACAATTCTAATTAATGTCCTTGGAGACAATAATAGAGATAATGCATAAAACAAGAACAAGATGCTATGGAAAAGCTCAAAGATTAAGGAAGAGATTTTGGAAATAAAAAATACAAAATATTCAAAAAATTTCAAACCAAAAAGTGAAAAAGAAAGTTTAGAAGGCT
The DNA here is from genome assembly GCF_964270905.1 of Leucopleurus acutus. Classification (NCBI taxonomy): domain Eukaryota; kingdom Metazoa; phylum Chordata; class Mammalia; order Artiodactyla; family Delphinidae; genus Leucopleurus; species Leucopleurus acutus. The sequence continues at coordinate 124,497,954 of NC_139146.1, read as the reverse complement.
ATAATTAAGAAAATCTCCAAGAAAAATAAAACAACAACAACAAAAAAACCCCACACACAACAAGAAATGGAAAGTAGGGAATAAAACCTCACTGACAAAGGATCAATCCTGGCAGTCTAACTCTTGACTGAATAGGATCCAGGAAAAAGAGGCAGGGCAAAGTAAACAAATAAAACAAAACAATAAACAAAAGGGAGATAATTATCAGTGAAATAATATAAAAAATAGAAACATTTATCCTCATTAAAAGAGCACACCAAGTATTCAGCACAAGGAAAGACCCACACCAAAGTACATAATGACAAAATGTCCAAACATTGTAGATAAAGAAAATAACCTGAGAATTTCCACAGAGGATGGAAAAAACAAATCATATACCAAACACAGAATTAGAATGGCATCAGATTTCTCAATAGCAAAACTGAGTTTTAAAATATAACAGAAAAATGTCTTCTAAAAGAAATGTTCAACTTCTATATTATCCATTGCATAAATCACATGTGAGAGTAGAATAAAGGCATTTTCAGATGTGCAAGAACTCAGAGAATTTACTTCCTTGGCACCTTTTCCTACAAAACTACTAGAAGAGAAAAGTAAGAGAAAGACACGGGATCTGAAAATCATAGGCCCAATGTTGGAGAACAGTAAAACAAAGTCACAAGTCATGGGGTCCAGCTCTGCAGCGGGCTTAGGGAGCCACACTCTCCAGCTAGATCAGGATGGCAGAAAGCAGTAGGACCGAGGTCTCCAAGGAACAGAGGACTTCACAGAATATTTGATATGAGAGGCATATCAGTGGAGAAAGATGAGTGGGCATGTCTGACAGAGCTAATGGAATATTTACAAGGAATTAAGTACATGGATATAGCACATCAGGTGAGCAAAACCCAAAGATAATCATTAATGCTGGGGATAAGGGGGAGGGTAAGGAAGGAAATATAATTATACAGTATGACCTGGCTCTGAAGTAAACACCTGTATACTCATTTTATGTAAACACTGATTATTGATTAAATGAATAGTGCTATGAATACAAAGACAGAATTGGATGTAAGAAGGTAAAAATATTAAGCCTGAGAGACCTTCAAGATGGTGGAGGAGTAAGACGTGGAGATCACCTTCCTCCCCACAAATACATCAGAAATACATCTACATGTGGAACAACTCCTACAGAACACCTACTGAATGCTGGCAGAAGACCTCAGACCTCCCAAAAGTCAAGAAACTCCCCACGTACCTGGGTAGGGCAAAAGAAAAAGAAAAAACAGAGACAAAAGAATAAGGAGGGGACCTGCACCTCTGGGAGGGAGCTGTGAAGGAGGAAGTGTTTCCACACACTAGGAAGCCCCTTCACTTGTGGAGATGGCGGTGTGGTGGCGGGGAAGCTTCGGAGCCACAGAGGAGAGAGCAGCAAAAGGGGTACAGAGGGCAAAGCAGAGAGATTCCCGCACAGAGGATGGGTGCCAACCAACACTCACCAGCCTGAGAGGATTGTCTGCTCACCCGCTGTTGTGGGTGGGGGCTGGGAACTGAGGCTCAGGCTTCGGAGCTCAGATCCCATGGAGAGGACTGGGGTTGGCTGAATGAACACAGCCTGAATGGAGCTAGTGTGCCACAGTTCACAAGGAGGGAGTCCAGTAAAAAGTTTGGAAGTGCCTAAGAGTCAAGAGACCATTGTTTCAAGGTGTGCCAGGAGACGGGATTCCTACCCTGTCTGCCCACAGAAGGCAGAGCACTGCTTAAATGAACTCCAGAGGCGGGCACAAGCCGTGGCTATCAGCACAGACACCAGAAACAGGCATGAAATGCTAAGGCTGCTGCTGCTGCAGCCAACCAAAAATCCTGTGTGCAAGCACAGGTTGCTATCCACACCTCCCCTCCTGGTAGCCTGTGCAGCCCACTAGTGCCAGGGTCCCGTAATCTAGGGACAATTTCCCTGGGAGAACACAAAGCATGCCTCAGGCTGTTGCAAAATCATGCTGGCCTCTGCCGCCCCAGGCTCACCCTGCATTCCATACCCCTCCCTCCTGCCAGCCTGAGTAGCCAGAGCCTGCTAATCAGTCTCTCCTTTAGCCCCCTCCTGTCTGGGCTAAGAACAGATGCCAGAGGGCGACCTACATGCAGAGGCAGAGCCAAATCCAAAGCTGAACCCCAGTAGCTGTGCGAACAAGGAAGAGAAAGGGAAATTTCTCCCAGCAGCCTCAGGAGCAGCAGATTAAATCTCCACAATCAACTTGATGTACCCTGCATCTGTGGAATACCTGAATACACAACAAATTGTCCCAAAATTGAAGTGGTGGACTTTGGGAGCAATTGTAGACTTGGGGTTTGCTATATGCAACTGACTAGTTTCTGATTTTTATGCTTATCTTATATAATTTTTAGCACTTGTTATCATTGGTGGATTTATTTACTGGTTTGGGTGCTCTCTTCTTTTTTATTAGTTTTTATTTTAATAACATATTCTTTTATTTTTTGTTTTAATAACTTTAGTTCATTTTATTTTATTACTTTTTTCCCTCCCTCTTCTTCGAGCTGTGTGACTGACTGGGTCTTCATGCTCTGGCCGGGAGTCAGACCTGAGCCTTGGAGGTGGGAGAGCCGAGTTCAGGACATTGGGCCACCAAAGACCTCCCAGCCCCATGTAATATCAATTGGTGAGAGGTCTCCTAGAGACCTTTGTCTCAACACTAAGACCGGATCAGCAAGCTCCAGTGCTGGACACCCTATGCCAAACAACTAGTAAGACAGGAACACAGCCACACCGATTAGCAAAGAGGCTGCCTAAAATCATAATAAGGTCACAGACACCCCAAAACACACCACCAGCCATGGTCCTGCCCAACAGAAAGACAAGATCCAGACTCATCCACCAGAACATGAACACGAGTCACCTCCACCAGGAAGCCTACACAACTCACTGAACCAACCTTACCGACTGGGGGCAGACACCAAAAACAACGTGAACTATGAATCTGCAGCCTGCAAAAAGGAGACCACAAACACAGTAAGTTAAGCAAAATGAAAAGACAGAGAAATACACAGCAGATGCAGGAGCAAAGTAAAAACTAACCAGACCAAACAAATGAAGAAGAAATAGGTAGTCTACCTGAAAAAGAATTCATAGAAATGAAAGTAAAGGTGATCCAAAATCTTGGAAATTGAATGGAGAAAATACAAGAAATGTTTAACACAGACATAGAACTAAAGAGCAAACAATAAATGAAATTTAAAATTCTCTAGAAGGAATCAATAGCAGAATAACTGAGGCAGAAGAACGGATAAGTGACCTGGAAGATAAAATAGTGGAAATAACTACCACAGAGCAGAATAAAGAAAAAAGAATAGAGGACACCCTCAGAGACCTCTGGGACAACTTAAACACACCAACATTTGAATTATAGGGGAGCCAGAAGAAGAAGAGAAAAAGAAAGGGACTGAGAAAATCTTTAAAGAGATTATAGTTGAAAACTTCCCTAATATGAGAAAGGAAATAGTCAATCAAGTCCAGGAAGCACAGGGAATCCCATACAGGATAAATCCAAGGAGAAACATGCCAAGATACATATTAATCAAACTATCAAAAATTAAATACAAAGAAAAAAAATATTGAAAGCAGCGAGGGAAAAACAACAAATAACATACAAGAGAATCCCCATAAGGTTAACAGCTGATCTTTCAACAGAAACTCTGGGAGCCAGAAGGGAGTGGCAGAACATATTTAAAGTGATGAACGGGAAAAATCTACAGCCAAGATTATTCTACCCAGAAAGGACTTCATTCAGATTCAATAGAGAAATTAAAACCTTTACAGACAAGCAAAAGTGAAGAGAAATCAGCACCACCAAACCATTTTAAAACAAATGCTAAAGGAACTTCTCCAGGCAGGAAACACAACAGAAGGAAAAGACATACAATAACAAACCCCAAACAATTAAGAAAATGGTAATAGGAACATACATATCGATAATTACCTTAAATGTAAATGGATTAAATGCTCCAACCAGAAGGCATAGACTGGCAGAATGGATACAAAACAAGACCCGTATATATGTTGTCTAAAAGAGACCCACTTCTGGGCTTCCCTGGTGGCACAGTGGTTGAGGGTCTGCCTGCCGATGCAGGGGACACGGGTTTGAGCCCTGGTCTGGGAAGATCTCACATGCCACAGAGCAACTAGGCCTGTGAGCCACAATTACTGAGCCTGTGCATCTGGAGCCTGTGCTCCGCAAAAAGAGAGGCCACGATAGTAAGAGGCCTGCACACCACGATGAAGAGTGGCCCCCACTTGCTGCGACTAGAGAAAGCCCTCACACAGAAATGAAGACCCAACACAGCCATAAATAAATAAATAAATAAAATTAAAAGAGACCCATTTCTAACCTAGGGACACATACAGACTGAAAATGAGGGGATGGAAAAAGATATTCCATGTAATGGAAATGAAAAGAAAGCTGGAGTAGCAACTCTCATATCAGACAAAATAGACATTAAAATAAACCTATTACAGGAGGCAAAAAAAGGCACTACATAATGATCAAGGGATCGATCCCAGAAGAAGATAAAACAATTGTAAATATATATGCACCCAACATAGGAGCACCTCAATACATAAGGCAAATGCGAACAGCCATAAAAGGGGAAATCGACAGTAACACAATTGTACGGGATTTTAGCACCCCACTTTCACCAATGGACAGATCATTCAAAATGAAAATAAATAAGGAAACACAAGCTTTAAATGACACATTTAACAAGATGGACTTAATTGATATTTATAGGGCATTCCATCCAAAAACAACAGAATACACTTTCTTCTCAAGTGCTCATGGAACATACTCCAGGATAGCACGTATCTTGGGCCACAAATCAAGCCTGGGTAAATTTAAGAAAATTGAAATTGTATCAAGTATCTTTTCTGACCACAACACTATGAGACCAGATATCAATTACAGGAAAAAAACCTCAAAAAATACAAACACATGGATGCTAAATGATACACTACTAAATAACCAAGAGATCTGTGAAGACATCAAAGAGGGAATCAAGAAACACCTAGAAGCAGGGCTTCCCTGGTGGCGCAGTGGTTGAGAGTCCGCCTGCCGATGCAGGGGACACGGGTTTGTGCCCCAGTCCGGGAAGATCCCACAAGTCACGGAGCGGCTGGCCCGTGAGCCATGGCCACTGAGCCTGCACATCCAGAGCCTGTGCTCCACAAATGGGAAAGGCCACAACAGTGAGAGGCCCACATACTGCAAAAAAAAAATAATAATAAAAGAAACACCTATAAGCAAATGACAATGAAAACACGATGACCCAAAACCTATGAGATGCAGCAAAAGCAATCTAAGAGGGAAGTTTATAGCAATGTAATCCTACCTCAGGAAACAAGAAAAAACTCAAATAAGCAACCTAACTTTACACCTAAAGCAATTAGAGAAAGAAGAACAAAAAAACCCCAATGTTAGCAGAAGGAAAGAAATCAGAAATATCAGATCAGAAATAAATGAAAAAGAAATGAAGGAAAAAATAGCAAAGATCAATAAAAGTAAAAGCTGGTTCTTTGAGAAGATAAACAAAATGATAAACCATTAACCAGACTCATCACGAAAAAAAGGGACAAGAGTCAAATCAATAGAATTAGAAATGAAAAGGAGAAGAAACTACTGACCCTGCAGAAATACAAAGGATCATGAGTGATTACTACAAGCAACTCTATGCCAATAAAATGGACAACCTGGAAGAAATGGACAAATTCTTAGAAAAGCACAGCCTTCTGAGACTGAACAAGGAAGAAATAGAAAATATAAAGAGACCAATCACAAGCACTGAAATTGAAACTGTGATTAAAAATCTTCCAGCAAACAAAAGTCCAGGACCAGATGGCTTGACAGACAAATTCTACCAAACATTTAGAGAAGAGCTAACACCTATCCTTCTCAAACTCTTCCAAAATATAGCAGAGGGAGGAACACTCCCAAACTCATTCTACGAGGCCACCATCACCCTGATACCAAAACCAGACAAAGATGTCACAAAGAAAGATAACTACAGGCCAATACCACTGATGAACATAGATGCAAAAATCCTCAACAAAATACTAGCAAACAGAATCCAACAGCACATTAAAAGGATCACACACCATGATTAAGTGGGGTTTATCACAGATTCTTCAATACACACAAATCAATGTGATACACCATACTAACAAATTGAAAGATAAAACCCATATGATATATATATGGAATCAGGAAAAAAATGGTTCCAAAGAACCTTGGGGCAGGACAGGCATAATGACACAGACGTAGAGAATGGACTTGAGGACACAGGGAAGGGGAAGGGGAAGCTGGGACGAAGTGGGAGAGTGACATGGACATATATACAGTACCAAATGTAAAATAGATAGCTAGTGGGAAGCAGCTGCATAGCACAGGGTGATCAGCTCTGTGCTTGGTGACCACCTAGAGGCGTGGGATAGGGAGGATTGGAGGGAGACACAAGGGGGAGGAGATATGGGGATGTATGTATATGTATAGCTGATTCACTTTGTTATACAGCTGAAACTAGCACAACAATGTAAAGCAATTATACTCCAATAAAGATATTTTTAAAACAACCTATATGATAATCTCAATAGATACAGAAAAAGCTTTTGACATAATCCAACACCCACTTATGATAGACACTCTCCAGAAAGCGGGCACAGAGGGAACCTAATTCAATGTAGTAAAGGCCATGTATGACAAACCCACAGCAAACATCATTCTCAATGGTATAAAACTGAAATCATTTCCTCTAAGATCAGGACAAAGACAAGATTGCCCACTCTCACCACTATTATTCAAAATAGGTTTGGAAGTTTTAGCCACAGCAATCAGAGAAGAAAAAGAAATAAATGGAATCCAAATCAGAAAAGAAGAGGCAAAGCTGTCACTGATTGCACATACATGATACTATACATAGAGAATCCTAAAGATGCTACCAGAAAACTACTAGAGCTAATCAATGAATTTAGTAAAGTTGCAGGATACAAAATTAATGCACAGAAATCTCTTGCATTCCTATACACTAATGATGAAAAACCCGAAAGAGAAATTAAGGAAACACTCCTATTTACCATTGCAGCAGAAAGAATAAAATACCTAGGAATAAACCTACCTAAGGAGACAAAAGACATGTATGCAGAAAACTATAAGACATTGATGTAAGAAATTAAAGATGATAAAAACAGATGGAGAGATATACCATGTTATTGGATTGGAAGAATCAGCATTGTGAAAATGACTGTACTATCCAAAGCAATCTACAGATTCAATGCAATACCTATCAAATTACCAGTGGCATTTTTCATAGAACTAGAACTAAAAAGTTCACAATTTGTATGGAAACACAAAAGACCCCAAATATCCAAAGCAATCTTGAGAAAGAATAGCGGAGCTGGAGGAATCAGGCTCCCTGACTTCAGACTATACTGCAAAGCTACAGTAATCAAGACAGTATGGTACTGGCACAAAAACAGAAATATAGATCAATGAAACAGGATAGAAAGCCCAGAGATAAACCCATGCACATATGGTCACCTTATCTTTGATAAAGGAGGCAAGAATATACAATGGAGAAAAGACAGCCTCTTCAATTAGTGATGCTGGAAAAACTGGATAGCTACATGTAAAAGAATGAAATTAGAACACTCCCTGACACCATACACAAAAATAAACTCAAAATGGATTAAAGACCTAAATGTGAGGCCAGACACTATAAAACTCTTAGAGGAAAACATAGGCAGAACACTCTATGACATAAATCACAGCAAGACCCACCTCCTAGAGAAATGGAAATAAAAACAAAAATAAACAAATGAGAACTAATGAAACTTAAAAGCTTTTGCACATAAAAGGAAACCATAAACAAGACGAAAAGACAGCCCTCAGAATGGGAGAAAATATTTGCAAATGAAGCAACTGACAAAGGATTAACCTCCAAAATATACAAGCAGCTCTTGCAATTCAATATCACAAAACAAACAACCCAATCCAAATATGGGCAGAAGACGTAAACAGACATTTCTCCAAAGAAGATATACAGATTTCCAACAAACACATGAAAGGATGCTCAACATCACTAACCATTAGAGAAATGCAAATCAAAACTACAATGAGGGCTTCCCTGGTGGCGCAGTGGTTGAGAGTCTGCCTGCCGATGCAGGGGATACGGGTTCGTGCCCAGGTCCGGGAAGATCCCACATGCCGCGGAGCAGCTGGGCCCGTGAGCCATGGCCGCTGGGCCTGCGCGTCCGGAGCCTGTGCTCCGCAATGGGAGAGGCCACAACAGTGAGAGGTCCGCATAGTGCAAAAAAAAAAAAATACTACAATGATATATCACCTCACACCTTTCAGAATAGTCATCATCAAAAATCTACAAACCATAAATGCTGGAGAGTGTGTGGAGAAAAGGGAACACTCTTGCACTGTTGGTGGGAATGTAAAGTGATACAGCCACTATGGAGAACAGTATGGCAGTTCCTTAAGAATGTAAAAATAGAACTACCATACAACCCAGCAATCCCACTACTGGGCATATACCTTGAGAAAACCATAATTCAAAAAGAATCATATATCACAATGTTCACTGAAGCACTATTTACAGTTGCCAGGAAATGGAAATAACTTAAGTGTCTGTCGACAGATGAGTGGATAAAGAAGATGTGGCACATATATACAGTGGAATATTACTCAGCCATTAAAAAGAAAGGAAATTGAGTTATTTGTAGTGAGGTGGCTGGACCTACAGTCTGTCATACATAGTGAAGTAAGTCAGAAAGAGAAAGACAAATACCGTATACTAACACACGTATATGGAATCTAAAAAAAAAAAAACAAAAGGTTCTGAAGAACCTAGGGACAGGACAAGGATAAAGATGTAGACGTAGAGAATGGACTTGAGGACACGGGGAGGGGGAAGGGCAAGCTGGGACAAAGTGAGAGAATGATATTGACATATATACAGTCCCAAATGTAAAATAGCTAGTGGGAATCATCCGCAGGGCACTGGGAGATCAGCTCGGTGCTTTGTGACCATAGGGGTGGGACAGAGGGAGACACAAGAGGGAGGAGATATGAGGATATATGTATGGGTATAGCTGATTCACTTTGTTATACAGCAGAAACTAACACAACAATGTAAAGCAATTATACTCCAATAAAGATGTTAAAAAGAAAATATCATCACAGCAAAACAAAAAAATATGATATTGTTCTATGTACTTGGCTCTACTGTTGATTGGTATGTAAAAGTTTATGGCTACTGTACACTGCCTGTATTAGTTCTTTTATCATAAAATGTCCCTCTTTCTCTTATTTAAAAAAAAAAAGAAAATCAATCTGTTAACTGGAGTTTTAAGTTAACTTCACTGTTTTATATTAATTAACCTGCAAATACAACAGTGTGTACTTTATCTTGTTAGGAAACAATTTGGGAGAAGTATATTCCTTGCAAACTTTTTACATTAAGGAGTACTTTTGCAGATTCCAATCCAAACAAATTCTGAAAGCTTATTCTTTCGTACAGTCAACCTTTCCTCTTGGTTTCCACGAATCCCCCTTTTCCAGGTTCTGTTCTGATGTTTGTAGTCCCTGAATCTATCTTGCTGGCTGCTTTTGCTCTGTCTGGCCCCCAAGTGGTGATAATCCCCCAAATTCTCATTTCACATAGTGTCCTAGGTAATTCCATTTTATACATTTTCCCTGGATGAAGCCCAAGTCTAAATCCTGAATGAAGATCTCTTTCCTGAGCTCCAGATCATTATTTTTAATTGCCAAAGGAGTATCTTTACTTTTGCTCTTGCACTGGCCCTTCAAACTCAAAATGCCCAGAAAAAAAATCCCAATCCCAATCTATTCTTCTTCCTGCCTTTCCTATGTGGAAACTTCAGAAGCATTTTCTATCTCTTTCCTTGTTGAATAAATTCAACTGATCACCATGTTCCTATGGACTCCATATCTGAGTCAACTAGTAAGTATGTCCCCTCCTCCCATCCTCACAGCTTCATCCACATAATAGATCTTTGTCAGCTGTTGTCTAGCTTAACTGGTCTGTCTGATGCTGGTTCTCTGTCCTGCAAGACAACCATTACCAGATGTCCTTAAAAATAAAGATCTTAGCATGCACTCAACTGCTTACACTTTTATATAGCCTGCAGAATAGAGTACAATTTCCAGTATATGGCATATAAATTTCTCAAAAATGTGCCTGTGACCTACCAGACTCTTTTTTTGTTGTTGCTTTGTTTCATTTTTCACATCACTGACTGAGATTTTTCCCCCAGTTTTATTCAGATATAATTGATACATAGCACTGTATAAGTTTAAGGTGTACAGCATAATTTGACTTACATATATTGTGAAATCATTACCACAATAAGTTTAGTTAACATCCATCATTTCACATAGATGCAAAAAAAACCCACGAAAACTACATTTCCCCTTGTGATGGGAACCCTAAGAACCTACTGTCTTAACAACTTTCCTGTATATCTTACAGCAGTGTTAGCCATAGTCATCATGTTGTACATTACATCCCCAGTACTTATCTTATTGGAAGTTTGTACATTTTGACTATCTTCCTCCTATTCCTCCACACCCCCAGCCTCTTTTTTATAATCCCACACTCAAGTGCTTCTCAGGTGCACTGTACCACTTGTTATTTCCAAATATACCAAACACTTTCACGTGTCCATGTCCTTCCTCATGCTTCTTGCCTGGAAAGCCTTTATTCCATTTTCCATGGGGACTCAACAGACTGAGGTTGCAATCCCAGCCCTGCTGCTTATGAGTCATGTATTTTGGAAAAGACAATTAACATTTCAGCCCATCTCCTACCTTGTATATATAATTGCTTTTTATTTTTTCTCTCACAGTCATAATGAGTGTTCAATGGAGTGTATGAATTTAGCATTGCTCCCGGCAATAACTGCTCTTTGACCTTGAATATTTATGCTACAGAAAGTGAATTTTTAAACATTTAAATTTGCCTAGGGCTTTTTTGTTTCTCATTTTTATTTAAAGTCGCTGAAAAGACTAACTAAATATTGGCCCTAAAGTTTTATAAGACTTACATGAATATCGATTACCAACTTAAGCAGGGATAAATCTCACCCCATCAATTATAACTCAAGCAGTGGAGAACAGTGATTCAAATCCCATCTCTGCATGCTCACAACTAGACGTGTTATTTCACAACTGTGAGTTGGAACTTATTTTATATTACTATTTTAAGTTTCTAAAGTGTTTTTTCTGTTTTGTCTTTGTAAACATACAGGTATATACTCTAAAGATTCATTCACATGATACAGTAAGAAGCCCTACTATAACCATTCACACAGGCAAGAATCTCAGTTCTACATTTACTGGCTGCCTATTCCTGGCAAAAGACTTTACATCTCTGAATTTCAGTTTCCTCACTCTGTAGATCTTAAGTCTGTTATGAGAATTCAACCGGTAAAACAGGTGCTCCATAAATGACACGTATTGTGATTATTACTATGCTTCCTGCCATGGGTTATCAGGGCACTCAGTTTTAGAGTTCCCTGAAAACAAGAACTGTTTCATGTGTCTTTATATCCCCAGTCTCATGCTTGGTAAATAGTTTATAAAATTCAGAAATATCAGTCAGACAGAACTAAAGAACTAATTTTTCATAGTCTGTCCACTGAGTTTTCCTATATGTGGCTTAATATGAGAACTAAAAATTATTTAATGCATTTATATTGAGTAGAATCACAACTGACAATATCTTCCTCCCCCTCATTTTATACTGTAAAAGAGAGAGCTAGAATTAGGAATATCTTCCTGTGTCAGACAAAATAGCGAAATTCAAAAGTTAAAAACAAAAGTTAAATGCTAAATGACATCTTTTCCAAAACATTCACTAAAGGTATAGCAGGCTGGGGAAAATCCTCCTATTTTTCTCACTGCCTTAAATATCAGGAAAAGCACTAAAAAGGCAGAGAAGCCACAATGGGGGAGGGAAGGGGGAAACCCTGGAGAGGCAGGGGGTTCAAAATGTTCCCTTGCCTCGGTGACAGTGGAGACTGTGTGTTTGTGTGTGTGTGTGTGTGAGCATGAGTGTGGTTGCCTCTGAGTCTCTCGGTGGCAGTGTGTGCAGATTTCATCTTCTCTCAGTTCCTGCTTCTCCCAGCTTAAATTCATGAGGTATTGGAGAGGGGAGCTTTTAAATATTGCGACCAATTTAAATGTTGGAAATGGTAACGTTGAAACTGTGACTCAAATAGGAAAATGCTGAAAGGAATTAAATTTAATTGTTAATTATGCTTCATTGAATAAGAACATTGTAACAGAAAGTCATTGCAATCAGGAAATGCTTAGTTCCTGGAACATAGTAGACCTTCAAGAATCTCTGAATTTGTAATCACTCAGGTGGCAACTAGGCTGAGATTTACCTGCAGTCATCTATGGAGAGAAAAAAAAAACTTTACACTTAAAATTACTATAGATACAATGTAGCAGGAATAGGTTATAACATATTTATACAATTGATTTTAATATATTTATATAGTAAGTATCATGACAATTGATTACACTAAAATAATCCTGAAAAAATTATACTAGTTAACACAGAGTAAGGTCTTAAACTAAACTTTTAAAATACCTTTGAAGTAATATTTTGAAATATATTAAACAAAAAGAACTAAACAATCAAGCGTTTAGAGTTGGGAAGTTTTTCAGAGTTAAATTAATCCAGTCCACCCAGCAACAGATCCCATTTTAATTGGCTCTTGCTACTCAACCACAGGAACACACTGCACTTTCTTCATATAACATGTAAGTAGTCTGGCCTAGGAGAATATTGACACTCAGGTAGCTTGTATTCCTGTTTTTTCCCTCAATAGAAGGTCTGCTCTGTAGCTTGTAGGGTGGAAACAGTGTGATTTGGCATTAGAACACCTGGCAGTGAGACCATGACTAATGGTTAAATGGTTCTGTAACCATGAGTGAGACACTGCATGTCCCTTGTCTCATTAGTGAGTGAGAAAAGGCCTAACTGAACTTCTCTGGAGGTGACCGTGAGGATTAAAAGAAACACTGTCTGGGCATGGTCTTTCGGAAGAACATACAAATACAAGGCAGACTGAAAGGCATGGTGAGGAAGTCAAGCATCTCTTTGACCCCAGGCTTCCCAAGTGACCACTTCCCCAGAGACAAACAAGGTTCACAGTTTCTTAGGTTTTCTTCCCGAAGTCGTCCAACTTTATGGGTGTGCTTTTACTCAAAGAGGCCTGCAGGGTAAGCACTGTGGGGCAACAAAGCAGAATAGCCGGTCAAACGGATCTGAGTCTTGGACAAACCTGTAGGCTCTGGTGTACTCATAATCCAGAACTGCACTTGCTGTTAGCACACCGCTCAGTGTGTCCATCTGGAACGCTTGTACTTGGTTGCTGGAGAGAATAGAATACTCGATGAGGCCGTTTGTCCCACTGTCCTGGTCTGTGGCAAAAACCTGTGAGGAAGAAACTCCTCCGTTAGGTAAGGATTGAATCTGCAGAATGGGTTAAGCCTGTTTTTCAGAGAAATGCATTATGAAAGAATCACATGGTCAAACACACTTTAAAGACAATGACCAAAGGAATATTAGCCATGGCTGAAGCTTACATTTATATTAAAGTGAATAATGGGTGAGAAGACTATTCTGAAGATTCATTGAAAGGATTTCCAAGTAATTTTCAGTAGGAGTACTGCATGCTTTGCACTAAATAAAACAAAACCTAGATTTAGTGCTAACAAAGTTAGGTCCTGGTGATTTATTTGATGAGTTGTCCAAGTACTAGCGTTGAAGATAAAACAAAAGTTCTGTATCACTCTCCATGGAGATATATTATTTAGTCTGCTTTACATTTTAATCACAAACTAATTCTATGAGTGGATTCAAGATCTCGTTTAAGAACAAGCTGACAGATTAATTTCTTTCTATTTATTTTAAAAAATATTTATTTATTTATGTATTTGCCTGTGTTGGGTCTTAGTTGCGGCATGCAGGATCTTTTAGTTGTGGCATGCGGGATCTTTAATTGTGACATGCAATCTCTTAGTTGTGGCATGCAGGATCTAGTTCCCTGACCAGGGGTCGAACCCAGGCCCCCTGCATTGGGAGCATGAAGTCTTAGCCACTGGACTACCAGGGAAGTCCCTCTTTCTATTTATTTTTATCTTCTAGGCCCCTCAGCCTTGGCCTGAGCTCCCATCCCCTGTCATCTCTCTCCTGGGTGACTGTACTGATATCCTGGTGGGTTTTTGCTTGTAACTCCCTTCCTTTTCAATCTATCCTTCACACTGCTGCCAGAGTTCTCAGGGGATCCAGAACCTCATCAGGACCTCATCAGAGGGCACACACCAGCTATTTGGTACAGAAAGGCAGCAACAGACAGTTCCCTTCGAGATCACAAGGAAGAGAAACTTATCTGCATACCATCAGAATAAAGTCCATCATGTCCCCTAGGTCGTACACTTAAATGAGTTACAGAGAGTAGGCCTCCCAGGAGGCATATCAGTTAGGGTCTTTGGATGCCAGCAACACAAATCTACTATGGCCAACTTCATCAGGAAAGAAACATAGCAGAAAGACAGCGCCCAGGTGAAGCACAAGAACCTGAACAGCTCTAAGGCACAGCTTCTTTGAGCTGTTGCCATCAAGACAAATCACCTCTACTATGTCTCTGTCTGGTGTCCTACCACCCAAGATTCAAATTCCAGGGAGAGAAAGTCTCTATGGGACCGAGGCAGTTGACAGTACCTGTGGCAGGGTGGGGTGGGGGGGAGGTCACCACTTTGACCGACAGTCCCTTCAAGACTGCATCTGGCAGAGGAGGGTCAGTTCCTAAAGGGAGTTTGTGGGGCTGCAACCAAAAGGAGGGTGCATAGGCAGTGTGGTAGCAAAAAGCAAGAACTCCAGAGCCTTCTACATTCCTGTCTATCTGAACAGGATACAGGCAAATGGCAGTTCTAGTTTCCTGGAAACTAAATGATCTAAAAATACAAAGAACAAAGTTCCTTGTATCCTTCTCTGACTGGGCCTTCTTGAAGGTTTATCACCTGAACCACTGGCAAGTCAGGCTCTCTCCCTGTCGGGTGTACATGGGCTTTAATGGGACCCTCACCTTCACATATTCCACATGAGTGGTCTATCTCTGTCCAGGTTAGCATGTGCGACAAAGCATGATGCACCAGCACCCCAGGGAGGAGTCCTCTGTGACCAAGCAGGCCCCGCAGTGGCGCTGGAGGCATCCATGATCCCCGCTGAACAGGCATCACTGGGGGTGCGGGGGCTGAACAAGAGAACGCCTTTACCTCCTCACCTTCCTCTCGAGCATCTCTGTCATGGCTAGAGTAAAGGTGCAGCACTTCTGGAACAGGCTGGAACCTGGAGCAATTAAGCTCCAATCATACAAAATAAATGGGCAGAAATAACGTAGGAAATCCCGGGAATTCTGGACCATATGGGGAGCACAGAGCTAAAACTCCAAGACAGCTGAGCCTCTACTGGTCTTGTTTGCACTGTCAGAGGCGAACGTGTGCATCTGAACTGGGCAGGAATCAAAGGAAAGTGTCTCTATATGTTCAGGTGAAGGTAGCTGCACAGTAACCTAGGGGATCACCTGGATCCCTGCCTCCATCTACCACAGAGAGAAAGTCATGCAGTGCTGGGTCATGGGAGTGGGGTTACAGAGGCCAAAGGGAATGTCCCACTAGGCTGCTGACTGTCAGGATGGGGGTTTATACCCACTTCCTGTGCAGATTCCCAAGAGCCTGTAGGTGTTGTAATGTCCGGGTTCTTGAATTCAAAACATCGGTTCAACCTTGAAGGGAAAGGTGAAAATGGGCACCAGTCCCCGCAGCAGGTAGAGTCTATCAAGGATGGGTGGGTTTGGAGCCTGAACAAGAAGACTGTCATGTGAACAGACCCTCTTTTTTCAGAGCATGGGGCTTTGTCCCAAGATAGGGCTGGACTTGAAACAGCAGATCTATGACTTTCACATGAGACACCTGCAAACCCAAACCAGGGGCCCCTTCCATGTGTCTGTGCTGCCGCCATGCTCATCTGGCTGCAGCTCCACCTGGCAAATGCCTGCTTACCCTTTAAGACTGAGTGCAAACCTCATTCTTCATGAAGACTGACACTCTCCTCCAGGAACAGTCTGTGCCTCCTCTTTTCTCTCATGACATTCAACATACACTTCTAATATAACATTAGTGATTTGCATTTAAATTGTATACTTAGTCTTCTGACTTCCCCACTGAATTGTACACATGTGTAAGGTGAGCTGCTTTTTGTGCCCCTCTAGATTCCCTGCTAGTGTTCTACGGGGGCCCTAGAGAAAGCAGGTGGGTCTAACCGAGCACGAAATGGATGGGGGAAGGAGAGTGAGCTCAGAAACTCCAGACTTCCTTCAACCTAAAGTTCCATCCAGTGCATCAAATATTGTATATGCCAAGGAAAGATTTAAAATTTAATTCACACTCCCCCACACACAACACATTTCTGTTACCTGTATGATGTGAGCATTGTAGAACTGGCCCTCAGACACTGATACTTGGTAGATGCTTTGCCCAAAGCATGGTGGATGATCGTTCACATCTTGGATGAAGACTGCTACTTTGCTGTAGGCTCTATGCTCCCTACTCTCAGCTAAAACGATGAGCTGAACTTCATTTCTGACTTCAAAATCCAGAAACTTGGGTTCTTGCACAGTGAGTTCTCCTAGTTTTATTTCCAGAGAGAGAAAAAAAAAAAGGAAAATTATTTTATTTTATTTTATTTTTTTTTTTTTTTCGGTACACGGGCTCCTCACTGCTGTGGCCTCTCCCGTTGCGGAGCACAGGCTCCAGACGCACAGTCTCAGTGGCCATGGCTCACAGGCCCAGCCGCTCCGCGGCATGTGGGATCTTCCCGGACCGGGGCACGAACCCGTGTCTCCTGCATCGGCAGGCGGACTCTCAACCACTGTGCCACCAGGGAAGCCCAGAAAATTATTTTATTTAAAAAGTCTCAAATCACCTTTGACCCATATGCTCACACGCTTACCTGTCCCTCAACTCCTCCCACTGGCTGGGCCCCCTTTCCTAGTGCCTGGGGTCATTGTGAAAAAAGGTGAGAACAGGCAGACATTTACACGGTTCAGACATGCAGGAGGGAAAGAAGCCATGAGTATCTGAAATCTGGGCGCTTTCTCTTAAGTCATCTTTCTGTCTCCATATTTAGCCCATGTCTGCAAAGTCCACCTTTCAAACATCTCCTGAATCCACCCTCTCCATTTCCCTGCTGCTGCCCTCCTCCAAGCCACCAGCATTTCCCACCTTGTCCCCTGTGTTAGTTTACTTAATTGGCCTCCCCACTCAACCAGTTCCCATTCTGAATTAAGTAATAAAAAACAACACTGTGACTGTCCTGCATAAAACCCTTGATTGGCTTCCACAGCAATTAAGATGAAGTTCAGCATTTTTAGCCTCCCCAGGACCACCTGCTCCAGCCTCTCCCACCTGAGAAATCTCATTCTTCTCTTTCTCCCCTTTGCTCTGTCTGTTCTGGCTGTAAGACTCATACATGTTCTGTTCCTCAAACGCTCACTTCAGAGCTGTCCTGCAGGCTTTTCCATCCACCTGGAATTGTCCCCACTTCTGTACATCCTCAGGGTTCTTTCCAGACCACCCATCCCTGTACCATCACCACGTCTGCCCCCAACAGACTCTCCAAAAGTGCCTGCAGGGCCTTTGCTCACCTAGTTCTGCTGAGTTATTCCTCTTGGTTTAAAAGATTCACAAGGTGAGGATGGTTATCTCTTACATCACCATCTCCCAAATCCCTAGCTCAGGTTCTGGCACATGGAAGCACCCAGTAATATTTGTTACACCCCCAGGTAACAAGTAGAACCAGGTGAGGGAAACTGAGCCTTGAGGTTTATGCCCTACACAGGTTTTTCCCCAGACTAAGAAAATTCCTCCTCTGATAGAATTCCCTTCTCTAGTTTCTACTCTGTTTTGTTTCTTCCCTTTTGCAATTAAATTTCTTACTGAATTGATTGTTATTATTATTCCACTGTCATGATTTACTTAGCTCTCAATGTCAGAAATTCCGTCGAGTGGAGTCTGCTGAAGTGCGTACTGATTTGGAGTTTGAGAAACCTGAAACCAAGCCTAAACCCTAGCCCTGGCTGTTTCATTTAGGTAAAGCACCTAGCTCCTCCACTACTAAGCTTGTGACCTGTAGTAAGTGACTCAGCTTCTGTCGAGCTGAGTCTCATCTTCTGTAAAACGGGGATATGAATAATGGCTCCATAGGGTTGCTGGGAGAGTGACACAGTGCGTGTGTCTCTCACGCCCTCCATCTGCAGATACAGATTTAATAACTGTATAAGCTCTGAATGTAGAAGGAGAACATTTAATAGCTATGGACTATTAAAATTTGCTTTTCTGGTGAAAGAACCTGTACAGTTTCTGGAAATATGACCTGGAAGCCACAGTTCTGATTGCTCTATCTGAACCAGTTCCCCTAGAGAACCAACGTAGGCCAAGGAAACTTCAGGCTATCATGTACCTACCTGGATGCTAATAGTAATCATATCCTGTTCTAATAAGTCTAACTTTGGCATTGAGTGTTTTGGGGGGATTTTATTGCTTCTGTTATTAAGAAAAAATAAATATTTATATACTATATGAAGAACTCACTATACTGCCAAATTTAAAACTTCATAAATTCACTTTCATTTATTGTCATCAGATTTAGTTGTCAATTCAGAAAACCAAATTACTTTTGCAAACCATGGTCTGATGTTACCAAAACCCCTCTTAGCAAATTTAGAGTAGATTTAAGGATTGGCAGCTGAAGAATCATTAAAATGCATGCTGATGAGCTGCTAATGAAAGAATATGGTTTTTAGAAGTCTCTGTGGAACAAGAGCTGAGCAGAGAAGCCCCAGTCTAGGTGGACCCAAAGCTCTCATCTGGAGCTCTGTCTCCATCAAACAGGGCATTCAGCTTGCTACCATGTTCTGTTACTATTAGTAAAGAAAAATAAAGTGAAACACAACACTAAATTGCCAGTGTCACTTAGTAGAAAGTGTGCCAATTAAAGTGCAGATCAAAGTGGATTTTCTAATAAAAGGCTTGTGTTTAGGCTTTGATAATTGGAATTTTGCACTTGGAATGCATCTGCAGTTCTAATGCTTTCCTTGCTTGGTTTTTATTTTTGACATAATAATTGGCACATGCTGTGAAAGTTGTGCAAATAGAAAAGACAAAAACCAGAATGTGAGATGATTCAAGGCTGGCACACCTACTAGATCCACAATTCGCCTTGGATGATCTATGTATATTTTTCTCAGAGACATCGAGGATTTACTGTCACCAGTGAGATGAAAGTACTACTGGGCTCTGTCTAATATATGGGCAGAAGTCCATGCTTTCCTTAGACTAACAGGCTCACAAATACCAACTTTTTGTTCATTCTTATATGTTAGCATGCCAGTTATTTAATAACTTGAGAAGAAAATTGTAGTAATATTTTCCTTCTGATATATGGACTTGTACAGCTTTTGTCCAAGTTTTAAGTACACATCAAAATGAGATTTAGATTCTTCAAATACTCAGTGTTTGATAGCATAAGTGAGTTACTTCAGTCAATTACAAACTGTGCGCACATATATGTATATGCCCAAAGCAGAACGTGATAAACATTTATGTTATCCAAAAGCTTTTAAACTCTCTGCTCTAAAGCTACGTCCTTGAAACACTGAAAGTTTGATCATTTTGTTTTATGTTAATCTACCAAATAATGGAATGAAAACCACCATCTGTTATTTACATAGACGATGTTAGTCAAATAGTCAAGCTCCAAAATTCCTTCTGGTTTAAACAGTGAGTAGTAGATGTTTTTAAGTTATAGTGACAAGAAGTTTAGATGCAAAAGTAAACCTGTGGTTTGTGACTATGGAACAGGGCACACTCGGGCACAAGTGGACAGAAAACACAGTTCTCATCAGAGAGCCATCTAATCATAACTTACTAAACCAATAACTAATAAAATGGTTTTCTCGCATTTTACCCTGTTTACACTGCAACATTAGAGATCAAGTTTACTGATTTGTCATACATACCAGTTTTCTATTTTAACTGGCTTATGTTTTAAAAAATATACATTGATAAAACCTGTGCTAGATGCCTTTAGACACAAATTTAATGATTATGTGTCAGGAAAGATGAATTTAATATCATAATTAAAGATTCTTAGAAATGTTTCCTGATGAAAGTATGGTAAACTACAGACTGGAACAATCCTCATCATAAAAACAACTAAAATGCTTGATAAATTGTAAGTGTGTGTGTGTGTTTGTTGAAATGCATTACTGAGTTGCTACAGTAGTAAGGAATCCTCAGAGGAAAAAAAAATAAATGAAAACAGTCATTCAGGGAGGCAAGCAAGCACTAAAAGCTTGTTTTTGTTCTAAGGGTTTTTAACATAACCTCTTCCTTGAGATTCACTTCTGATAACTGCACAGGGTGCGGAAAACAAGGGAAGAAGCCTGAACCCACAAAAGGTGAAAGATCCAATAGGAAAACCAAAATAAAGCTGTAAACCTAAAGGCTACATATGTTCCAAATTAGTGGTCAATATCAAAAAAAAAATTAAAAATGAATGCACAGAAACTTGCTTTTCTTGACCTTGATGTCAGATGAAGGAGAGAAAAAGTCTCTGCTGAGAATTCATTAGCTTAAACCTGAATTTATGGTAGCTATACTATCATATATATATATATATATATATATATATATATATATATATATTTAAATTCCCCAAAATTAATGTAAGCCATTACATCAGCTTTGCTTGATGAGTGTCTAGGTGATTTGCAGAATCAAAAACACATCCTCCCTTTAGGGAAAAAATTCAACCCAGGCTTCAAAGAATCCTCAAAGAAAAAGTTTCCAGGACAATGGAGTAGCTTATAGTTAACAAGCACAAAAATCACAGAGAAGCAAGGCACCATGAATGACAGCCAGCAAATCCATAGATAGCAGAATAAATCTTCAAAGACTTAAGATGCAGAAATTATTGGACACAAAATATGTAATTATTAAATATTTAAATATATAAAAAAGAAGGTTGGAAGCATTAGCAAGGAGCAAAAGGTTATTTTTTTAAAACACCCAAAAAGAGTTGAAAAAGAACCCAAGATAACCTCTGGAAATGAAAAATATAGTTCCTTAGGCTGAAGAGAAGAGGCAAACAGAGATGAAAAATTTGAAAAAGATGTAGGAGAGAGCGATATGACCCCAATATTTGTCTAACTGGAGTTCCAAAGAAAGGTACAAATAAGTGGTATTTAGATCAACAGCTGACTTCTTAATGCAACAAGTGGAAACCAGAAGACAGTAGGGTAATATCTTAAATATGATAAGAGAAAATAACTATGAACCTGGAATTCTAAACCCAGCAAAAATATCTCTTAAAAACAAGTATTAAAGACTTTTTTAGACAACTAAAATGTGAGAGAGTTTACTGCAACAGACTCTCACAAAAGGATGTACTTTAGGTAGAAGTAAAATGATTCCAGAGGAAAGTCTGAGATGGAAGAAAGAACAATTAGCAAAGAGAGTAGCAAAGAAGCAGGTAAATTTTAAAATATTAATAATGCTTAATCTGAAAGAACTAAAATTGTGGTCAAAAAAATCTTATAAATTGGAAAAGGGATATTAGAAGATAAAGAATTCTAAGTCTCGTATATTATTTAGGAGCATGATATTGATTAATGTTAGGCTTTAATTGTAGATGTCAAAATAGCTAGGCTAGGGCTTCCCTGGTGGTGCAGTGGTTGAGAGTCCGCCTGCCAATGCAGGGGACATGGGTTCGTGCCCCGGTCTGGGAAGATCCCACATGCCGCGGAGTGGCTGGGCCCGTGAGCCATGGCCGCTGGGCCTGAGCATCCGGAGCCTGTGCTCCGCAATGGGAGAGGCCACAACAGTGAGAGGCCCACATACCACAAAAAAACAAAACAAAACAAAACAAAAATACCTAGGCTAACCATTAAAAGAAAGAAAAAACTATATAACTTCCAACAAACAGAGAAAAATGGTCATTCCCAGATGATTGTATATGTTGAATGTTCAGAAAAATATCAGAATCAATAAGAGTTTATAAGTTTGCTAGATACAAAATTAAAATATAAAAGCTAATTTCAAGTGTACACACCAACACTGTCAGAAAAAGCATTTTTGGGGACTTCCATGGCAGTCCAGTGGTTAAGACTTCACCTTCCAGTGTAGGGGGTGCAGCTTCGACCCCTGGTCGGGGAGCTAAGATCCCACATGCCTTGCAGCCAAGAAACCAAAACATAAAACAGAAGCAATATAGTAACAAATTCAATAAAGACTTTAAAAATGGTGCCTATCAAAAAAATCTTTAAAAAAAAATAGAAAAAGCATTATTTTCATTTACCTCAGCAAGAAGTATAAAATATTTAGACTAAATCTAGCAAGAAATATGCTATAGAAAAAACTTTATTACAATTATTAAAGAAACAGTAATTTTATTAAATTATTAACAAGTAATTGGTGTGATTTTCCATATTATTCCTGGATTCGAAGATAATACTGTAAAGATACACATTTTCCCCAAACTGGTATTTAGAATTAATATAATTCCAGTAGAAATTCCAACAACCTAAATGTCCATTGGTGGATGAATGGATAAAGAGAATGTGGTGTATACCTACAATGACAGATTATTCAGCCTTAACAAAGAACATCCTGCTATATATGACCTGGGTGAACCTTGAGGACATATGTTTAGTGAAATATGCCAATCACAGAAAAAAGAAATATTACTTGATTCCCCTTATGTGAGGTATCTAAAGTAGTCAAATTCAGAAGCAGAGAGTAGAATGGTGGTTGCCAGGGGTAAGGGCACGGGAAACAGGAAGTTGCTGGTTAGTGGGAAATGAAGCCTCATTCAAGATGAGCAGGTTCTAGAGCTCTGCTGCACAGTGCCATGCCTATGGTTAACATACAGTTTTGTGCACTTAAAATGTGTCAAGAGAGTAGATCTCATGTTAAACGTTCTTACAACAATTTTTTTAAAAGTCAATCAAGAAAAGTTTTCATAGATGATTATTACCTACAATGCATAGCTATGCAGGACTTTGTGAGATTTAAAAGAAGGACACTTTGGCCTGATGATTAAGTTACTTAAATTCTAGATTGGAGCTATATGATTTTTTTTGAGATTTGTTGTTGTTGTTGTTGTTAATTAGGGTAAGGTTCCATCTGAAATCAAATGTGTATGCCATAGTTATATGGGTTACATGCATGAAGGTGTGAACAGCTGTATATAATCCCAAAATTCATGAATAAATATCCTTTCCATGGAAAAACAATCCCAATAGGTGTGTGTGTGTGTGTAAAACTTAACAAGTGGATACAATGCTTTATATTAGAGCCAGATAGACAATAACAGCTAATATACTCATGAGGAAGAATCTGAAGATGGGGTAAATATTGTAGGGTTGCTCCTTCCTTGATATGACGATTTATAAAGCAAATGTAATTAAGACAGTGTGGTGTCAATGTGTGGATAGACAAAGAGAAGAATGGAAAAGAGTCGAGAGTCCAGTAGAGTCAGGAAGCATGATGTACGACCATGCTGGTACTGTAGATCACACGGTAATAAGCCCATTGGAATAACTGGGAGTCCTGGTTGAAAAACAAGAAAGGAAAAGGAAAGGAGAGAAGAGGAGAGGAGAGGAGAAGAAAGGAAAAGAAAAAAAGAAAAACTATAACTCACATAAAACACAAAAATCAATCCTAGATGCACTAAAGATATAAATGTGAAACACAGGAAAACTATAAAAATTTTAAAAGACAATGTGAGAATATCTTCATGATCTCACGGTGGGGAAGAATTTCTTAAACAGCCTACAAAAAAGGCAAATCATAAAATAAGACTGATTCATTCTAACGTTAAACTCAGAATGTGCCTTAATGAGAGTGAAAGACAAGTCACAAATTATTAAAAAAAAAATTGTAACAAAAAACAAAGGATAAACACTAATAAAAATATATTAAAAATCCTTACACTTCAACAAGTAAAACACAAAAAACTTAGCAGAAAAATAGGCAAAAGATATCAATATGCATTTCACATAGAAGAAAACAGAAATAGTCAATAAACTATGAAAAAATGCTCAAATATATTCGTACTAAGGGAAATGTAAGTTACAACCACAGTGGGATAACATTTCACACCCACCAGATTAGCAATAGAAAGTAGGACATGGACAACTGTGACAGTTCTCATTCAATGCTGGTGGAATATAAAGTCAGATGAACCACTTCATAACACAATTTGGCACTATCTGTATAGCTGAACATAGGCACCCTCTGAGATACATGCCCATCCTACACTCTAGGGCCTACAGAACTCCTTACATGTGCACCAGAAGACACATGCAAGATTGTATCCCCAGACAGAGAAACCTTGCTGTCCATCAACAGCACATTGATAAATAAGTTGTGATATAGACTTACAATAGAATACCGTAAAGCAATGAAAATTAAAGAACCCAGCTACACACATTAACATGGGTGATTCTAACTTTGAATTTAAAAAACAATATCAATAGAATACATAGAGTATGAATCCATTTATGTAAATTTCAAAGCAAAATCAATGCTTTTACTATATTCCTATTTGTAGGAATACATTTACTGTAAGTCACAAGGAGATGATTATCCTTGAAGTCTTGGCATTAATCAGCCTGGAGCAGTGGAGAGAAAAGGTGCAATCACACAAGGGCCCAAAGGGAGCATAGGTGATAATGGTGGTATTCTATTTTATAGCCTTGGCAGCAGGTACATATCATTCTTTGCTATTCCTCCTTAATGTGTTCATAATGGCTTATGCACTACACATCACAGTAAAAATGTTGAGCAAAAAATCAAGCTGTAGAGGAGTTCATTCAACATAATTCTATTATGATGTTTAAATCAAAGTAAAACTAAATAACGCATTTTTTAGGGATTCAAATGTGGTGGGAAAATTATAATGAATAAAAGGCAGGGATCAATACCAAATTCAGATTACTGATTTGCCAATGACCTCTGGGGTGAAATAAGACAGATGTGAGAGGGAAAGGACACACAGGGGCTTCCTGAGTTTCTAGCCATGTCTCATCTCTGGAGATGGGTGGCAAAAACATGGGCTTTTATTTTACTACTGTCCATTAAACAGTTGTATACCTCAACATACCATCTTGTAGCTATTTCACAATAAAAGTTTGAAATACATTTCAACTTAAATAAATGACTTCTTAATTAAAAAATAAAGAATTTTCTGTGGATGACTTCTTTGAACTAACCCTAGGCATATTTTTTCTGTATTTTAATGAGAGACTATAGAAAATAAGGCCAAACCTGGGCCATGTTAGGTGCGTGATGGCAGAAGGATTTGGGTGACCTGGGAAAATGTGCATACTCTGATATTCACCTTCTTCCTCAATGTTCTAATCCCAGCTCCTTTCCCAGAACCCTCAGACACCCGACTGCTAGAAACTTAAAGCTTGGTTGTGTTTGCAAATGGCCTTCTTGCCGACAGGCTTCCTGCATCACCCCTTAACCAAATGATAGGGTGAAGAGATGAAGACTTCTTGCAGGCTACCTTAGAGAGGTTGCTGAGCAAAGGCTGCATGGACCAAAAAGTCGTAACACTACCCTGGATGAGAAGGCTTTTGCTTAAGAAATGACCCCTCTCAATTCTTCCCATGTGCACATAGTATGGATTAAATAAGGCAGTTGTATGGTAATATAGAAATTATTAAAAACATTCTTCTTGAGGTTGACAACGAAGCAGTAGATACATATCCACTACATAGTTGTTAGTTAAAAAAAGTATGTTCCAAATAATCAATTGGTATTCATTTAAAGCACAATAATGGTCTTATTAAAGTTAAATTTAATACATGCTGTATTTGGAAGTAATTTCTTTACCACCACATAGAAACCTTTCCAGCCATCCTTTTTTGTTGCACTGTTGACATTAAGTGGCAAATCAGAAGAATCTCTGATGAAAATTTCCTAAGGCTACACATGTGTGTTTATTTTCAATTCAGACCCATTCTCATTGATCTCCCTACTACATCTCCAATTCTCCCAAATGGATAGGTAAATCTCCCTACTACATCTCCAATTCTCCCAAATGGATAGGTAAATCTCCCAAATGGATAGGTAAATTTCTTTACCACCACATAGAAACCTTTTCAGCCATCCTTTTTTGTTGTACTGTTGACATTAAGTGGCAAATCAGAAGAATCTCTGATGAAAATTTCCTAAGGCTACACATGTGTGCTTATTTTCAATTCAAACCCATTCTCACTGATCTCCCTACTACATCTCCAATTCTCCCAAATGGATAGGTAAATCATAAATAGAAACCATGTTATCATCAAATAACAAGTAGGGTAGGATAGGTACTGTTTAATTTGGAAATGTGAATAGACTTCTTAAGGAATACATATAAACAAATAGTTCTTGATTTCTCATCAGCCAGAATAAAAAACTCTATGTTGTTTACCTTTTAAATTATTTACCTCTAATTTCTACCTTTCAAATTTTGAGTTTTCTTTGCAGAAGTATGTCTTATTAGTAACATTAAGTGGAGCAGAAAATAAAGCTATTAGAAGGTAGAGAAGGATTACCTGAGTTGGAGCACAAGGAAAAAACTCCATCTTCATTTCCACTAAAAATTGAATATTTAATGTTGTCCCGAACTGAGTCAGTAGCAAAAGCTTTTATAGTCACAATAGAAGTACCTGTAAAAATTAGGTTAAAAAAAAAGAGCTTTAGGAAAAGAAAATTCAGGAAAAACAAGAGCAAACACAGAGTGGTTATTATTTGCCTATTATATTTTCACTTGTCATTCAGTCAATGATTATTTATTGAGTGTCTTCAAAAAGCCAAGCCCCATGCTAGGTGCTGGGGATATAGCAACAAGCAAGGTAGAAAAGATCTCTGTCTTCTTGATGGTTATTAACTGATGGAAGGAGATGAACAATAAGCCATTAAAGAAATACATAATCAAGGTAGATTTCAGATATGCTAAGTTCCCTGAAAAGAAATAAACAAGATTATGTGATATAAAATACTTTTTCTGCAGGGAGGTGGATACCCCTTCGCAGAGGCCTCAGAGGAATGACATTCCAGTTGAACTTTGAAGCATGAGAAGCCATAGAAAGAGTGGGAAGAAAAGGATTCTAGGAGAAAGAAGAGCAGCACAGAAGCCCTGGGCTGGGAGAGGGCTTGGTTTGGTGAGGCACAGTGCATAGGGGAAATGTGGATGGTGAAGACAGTGTCGAGGTGGGAGGGACTAGATTTTACTCTAAGTGCAATGGGAAGATACAGAAGCATTTAAAGGAAATAAGTAAAATCATCTGATTTACTTTTAAAAGGCATCAATCTCACTGCTGTCTGGACAACAAGGAGCTGTAAGAAAGGAAAAGAAATACTGCAATAGACCATGCAAGAGACAACAACCTAGAATAGTGGTGGGGGGGATGAGAAGAAGGGGACAAATTAAAGACATATGCTGACACATTTCCCTGAACATTGCATGGGATGTGGGAAAGGAGGTAACAAGGGTATAAATATAAGAAATCTTCCTGGGCTTCCCTGGTGGCGCAGTGGTTGAGAGTCTGCCTGCCGATGCTAGGGGACACGGGTTCGTGCCCCGGTCTGGGAAGATCCCACATGCCGCGGAGCGGCTTTGCCTGTGAGCCAGGCCGCTGAGCCTGCGCGTCCGGAGCCTGTGCTCCGCAGCGGGAGAGGCCACAACAGTGAGAGGCCCGAGTACAGCAAAAAAAAAAAAAAAAAAAAAAAGAAATCTTCCTTTAACCAGTTTACAGTAGCCTTGTAGGTAAAAGCAACCCAACTAGAAAGTAACCAAGGTCTTAACTGCATGATACAGATTCATTCAAGAATTGTTAAGCTAGGGCAGGGGCAGTAAAGAGATAACTTCAAGGGAAAAACAGAAATTGATTTAGGGGTAAGAATTAGAGAAGAAAGAAGGAAGTCATGTCAGTTTCTAGGAAACAGACTGATTACCAGCATAAGAGAAGAATCAGCAAGGACTGACAGAGATAATAAGACAATTGGTATGATTAGAACTGCAATTTCACTGGGAGGATTTTCAAGAATCCATCTGGGCCCCAAGTTAGCACCTTGCCGTCTTTGTTTATAATATCTTATGCCCTTTGCTGCTAACCTCTGCTTTGCTTCCTGTCTTGGTTGTCCATTTGTATCCCTCCTATGACTGCCTGTCCTGTTTTATTTTTAAGTATTTTTATTTAATCAACTTTATTATGGTAAAACTTACTTACAATAACATACACATAGTTTAAGTATATAGTTCTATATACTACACATGTCTATATATGACTATACACACCTGTAACAACTATACACACCTGTGTAGCCACCATCACAATCAAGATGTAGAATATTTCTATCACTTCAAAAAGTTCTCTCAGACCCTTGGACAGTCTACATTTGTTTATCCATTACTTACATATGGGCATTTGGGTTGTTTTCAGTATGGGGCTTATGAATAAAGCTGCTATCAACATTTATGTAAAAGGGCTTGATGGCCACATGTCTTCATTCCTGAGGGGTAAACACCTACAGTAAGTGTATGTTTAACCTGCATACACTGTTAACTGCCAAACTATTTTCCAAAGTGGTTGTTCCATTTTATTTATTTATTTATTTATTATTGATGTATAGTTGATTTATAATGTTGTGTTAGTTTCTGGTGTACAGCAAAATGATTAACTTATACATATATATACATAATATTTTTCATATTCTTTTCCATTATGGTTTATCACAGGATATTGAATATATTTCCCTGTGCTATACAGTAAGATCTTGTTTTTTTTTACTGTGGTTGTACTGCTTTACATTCCTGTTAGCAACATACAGGAATTCCAGTTGCTCTACATCCACTGGTATTGTCAGTCTTTTTAATTTTGGTCATCCTAGTGGGTGTGTAGTGGTGTCTCACTGTGGATTTAATTTTAACCTCCCTAATGTCTGATGATGTTGAGCATCTTTTCATGTGCTTATTGGACATTTCCAATCCCCTTTTTAGTTCATCTTTGTACTTTGCCTTCTTGTTCTCTATTTACCCACCATTTCTGATAATTCTTTACTCATCCTGACCCTCTTGTCTTAGGCCTATAACTTATGGCATCTACTTTAGACTCCCACTCTGGCAATGACCCTGCCTCTCCTCTTAACTTTCATCCTGACCTATAGGATGCTGTCTACTGGCAAAGGCATGTTGCACTGAGTGGGAGAGATGAGAATGAGGTGGATTCTGTAGGAGGCTCTCTGACTGGTGAGTATGTATCACTGGGGGCCTGATATAAGATGGTGTCAGCAAAGCACCAGAGGAAAAGTGAAAGGAAACATTTGATAAGGAAACAGGTGTCAGAGATGAGTACATATCAGGGCTCATTAGCTCAGATGCTTTTTGGTAAAAGCAAGAAGCATGGACATATATAGGAGCCAGATGGGTGGAGGAGGCCAGAGACTGCCTGATGCGACTAAGGCACTCAGCTTTAACTTATTACTGCCAGCAGGGAAAGCAGGTTTCAGGATACTGGGGATTCTGGTCTTTCCAAGAGAAGGTCAAAAATTGATATTTATTTTCATGTGAAATCCCCCAATTCCCAAATGTCAGAAAATATTTAATTTAGGGAGAAAAATAAGCCACCACCTGGGTTGAACAAAATATTGCTGTGGCTTGACTACAGTCCTGTGTCTGGCCATTTACCATTTCTGATAGAGAAGATGAATTTCTCCTTTTTTGTTACCAGACCTTCTAGCTCTTAGATGGTGGTACTTATTTGTCACTCATGAACTTGTTCAGAACACACTTGAAGACTGATCTTACCTCTCTGCTAAAATTGAACTAAATTCCATGAGAGCAGAAGAGCTTTTCTATATATTTGTATTCTATATATTTTTATAAATCTAGATTAGTTTTGCCTCTAAAGTTTCATGTACTTGCAAATCATACAATAACTGTCTTCTTTGCCTTAGCACACATTTTTGAGAATCAAACATGTTGTTGTGTGTATCAAATATTTGCTGCTTTATATGTTCCAAATGAAGAAACAAGATAAAACCCCAGAAAAACAACGAAGTGAAGTAGGGATAAGCAATCTACCTGATAAAGAGTTCAAGATAATAATCATAAAGATGCTCAAAGAACTTGGGAGAAAAATGGATGAGCACAGAAGTTTAACAAACAGTTTGAAAATTTAAAAATGAACCAAAAAGAGATAAATACAGTAAATGAAATTAAAAATTCACTGGAATAAATCAACAGTAGATTAGATGATACAGAGGAATGGATCACTGACCTGGAAGACAAAGTATCAGAAATCCCTCAAGTTGAACTGAAAAAAAAAAAAAAAGGGATAAAAAAATGAAGATAGTTTAAGAGACCTCTGGGACAACATCAATATTAACATTCACATTTTAGGGGTTCCAAAAGAAAAGAGAAAGAAAGGACATATTTGAAGACAAAAAAACTGAAGACGTCCCTAACCTGGGAAAGGAAACACACCTCCAGGTCCAGGAAGCACAGAGAGTCCCAAACAGGATCAACACTAAAGAGATGACACTAAGACACATTGTGATTAAAATGTCAAAAATTAAAGATAAAGAGAGAATATTAAAAGCAGCAAGGGAAAATCAATAAGTTACATACCATGGAATCCCATATGGCTATCAGCTGACTTTTCAGCAGAAGCTCTGTAGGCCAGAAGGGAGTGGCATGATATAGTTTAAATGATGAAAGAGAAAGACTTACAACCAAGAACACTGTACTCAGCAACAGTCTCATTCAGATTTGAAGGAAAGATCAAAAGTTTTACAGATGAGCAAAAGCTAAAAGAGTTCAGCAACAGGAATCCAACTTTCTAAGATATGGTAAAGGCATTTATTTCTCTAAGCAAAAAAGGAAAGGCCACAGCTAGAAATATGAAAGTTACAAAAGGAAAAATTTCACTGGTAAAGGCAAATATAAGTAAAGGTGGTAGATCAACCCCTTATAAAGCTAGAATGGAGGCTAAAAGACAAAAGTAGTCAAATCATCTACATTCACAATAAGTAGTTAAGGGATACACAAAACAAAAAGATGTAAAACATGTCAAAAACAGTAAATGCTCTGGAGTCAAAATGTAGGGTTGTTAAAATGTATTCAAACTAAGAGATCAGCAACTTAAAATAATGATATATATATATACACACACACACACACACACATATACATGTGTGATTTATATACATAGCTATATATAAACCACAAACTAAAAATCTATAACAGACACAACACAAAACAGAGAAAGGAATCCAAATATAACACTAAGACAATCATCACAAGGGCAGAGAGCAAAAAGAAAAAAGGAACAGAAAGAACTACAAAAACACCCCCCAAACAATTAACAAAATGGCAATAAGACATACCTATCAATAATTACTTTAAATGTAAATGGACTAAATGCTCCAATCAAAGACATAGAGTGGCTGAATGAATATAAAAACAAGACCCAAATATATTCTGCCTACAAGAGACCCGCTTCAATCTAAAGACACACATAGATTGAAAGTAAGGGGATGGAAAAAAGTATTACATGCAAATGAAAATGAAATGAAAGCCAGGGTAGCAGTACTTTATATCAGACAAAATAGGCTTTAAAAAAAAGACAGTAATAAGAGACAAAGAGGGACATTACAGAATGATAAAATTATTATTCCAAGAAGATATAACAATTGTAAATATATATGCACCTAAAATAGGAGCACATAAATATGTAAAGAAAATATTAACAGACATAAAAGGAGTAATTGACAGTAATACAATAATAGTAGCAGACTTTTAACACCCCATTTACCTCAATAGAGAGACCATCCAGACAGAAAATCAATAAGGATATACCAGCCTTAAGCAACACATTAGACCAGGTAGACTTAACAGATATGTATAGAACATTCCACACCAAACCAGCAGTATACACATCATTTTCAAGTGTTCATCAATAGATGAATGGATAGAGAAGATGTGGTATATATGTGCAATGGAATATTGCTCAGCCTTGAAAAGAAGGAAATCTTGCCTGTTGTGACAATATGGATGGAAATAAGTCAGGCAGAGACAGACAAATACTATAGGATTTCACTTACATGTGGATTCTAAAAAATAAAACAAATGAACAAACATAACCAAACAGAAACTGAATCATAGATACATACAAAGAACAAAGAGCTGGTTGCCAGAAGGGAGGAGAGAAATAGATGAGGGAGATTACAAGGTACAAATTTCAGATACAAAATAAATGAGTCATGATTTTGAAATGTACAGTGTGGGGAATAGAGTCAATAATTATGTAATATCTTTGTATGGTAACAGATGACAACTAGAATTATAATGGTGATAATTTTGAAATGTACAGATATATCTAATTTCTGTGTCATGTACCAGGAACTAACATACTGTCATAGGTCAATTATACTTCAAAAATGAACAAACAAACACACATAAAAAAGATCAAACTTGTTACCAGAGGCAGGGTCATGGTGGGTAGGGGAATTGGATGAAGGTGGTCAACAGGTACAAACTTCCAGTTACAGGATAAATAAATATTAGGAATGTGATGTACAGCAGATTAAATAGAATTAACACTGCTCTATGTTACATATAAAAGTTGTTAGGAGAGTAAATGCTAAGAGCTCTCATCACAAGGAGAAAAATTTTTTTCTATTTCTTTAGTTTTATGTCTATATGAGATAATGGATGTTCACTAAACTTATTGTAGTAATCATTTCATAATGTATCTAAGTCAAATCATGATGTTGTACACCTTAAACTTATACAGTATTGTATGTTAATTATAGCTCAATAAAACTGGAAGAAAAATATTGTTCCTTTGTACACCTATTAAGTAGGTGCTTAATAAGTATAGAAAGGTGGGAGGGAATAGAGGAGACAGAGAGAGGAAGTAAGGAAAAGAGGTGATCACTGAAGTGTTACAGGCTGGGAGATTAGAAAAATGCTCCTCTGCCTTCAGGACTGTTCTAAAACAACAGCAACTATTATTTTTTAAATTATTCAATGCAAGAACACCACTTCTGATAGTGGGATTTGCAGTAGTTGAAAAAAATAGCACCTATTCAAGATCTCTACTGGGTTTCCTCATTGAATCCTACTGTGGAGGGCCTAGGAACAAGCTTGAAACCCATCCTGATACAGTCCATAGTAGAGACAATCCCTAAATGAAGTCAAATTGACATATTTTTTTCCCGGATAGGTAAAAGGTTTTCACTAAAAAGAAAAGAAGAAAGAAAAGGCCTTGGAACAGACAATATTTACCCCAGGAGCCTTTTCAACACTTAACACTCAAAGAAAAGTGAAATGAACACTATAAATATTAAAGGAAACACATATGTGATATTGTCCACAAAACTGAAAATTCAGTGAAAAAGGCATAAAACAATATCCATAATGGAGAAAGGACACGAAAACCAAAACTGGATGTGTTACTCTGTTTTAAAACATTATGTTTTGAGCTTTCCTGGTAGCGCAGTGGTTGAGAGTCCGCCTGCCGATGCAGGGGACACTGGTTCATGCCCCGGTCTGGGAGGATCCCACATGTCGCGGAGCGGCTGGCCCCGTGGGCCATGGCTGCTGGGCCTGCACGTCCGGGGCCTGGGCTCCTCAATGGGAGAGGCCACAGCGTTGAGGGGCCCGCATACCACAAAAAAACAAAACAAAACAAAACAAAAAAATACATTATGTTTAAAATAAACTGTGACAAAGTTTAAAATCATTTATCAGAGTTTCCAAATGATTATTCTTTTCAAACAAGTTATGAAGTCATTCAGTCACAAAATAAAGGATTTTAATCAATCCTTTTCAGTCAAGTTACTACATATGTTGAGAACTCTCAAATTGCATTATAATCTGATGCTTATTTTGTTACATTTCAGGAGACCTTGTTAATATAAAGATGTCTTACATTTTTGGTAGGAATATGCCTTCACAGTACTGCAGTACATTTTATCTTCAGTGCTACATCACAATTCTGTGCTTCCTGATACAACTTATTTTTTAAACACAGGAAATTTTGTTTCAACTGCCTTGTCACATATTCTTAACAATGGCAGTAAGAAGAGAAACAGCCACAACGGCAAGATGTACGGTCTTGCTGATGGCCTTTATTCATGGGTTAGAAGGCTTATTACATGCCCAATCACAAAAGAAAACATGGAGATTGCTTGTATGTAAAAGAACAAAGATGAGTACAGAATTGCAAATAAGAATCATATATGGCCTCTCTCATGAAAGGAGCAATCCTATTTTTATTGCAACTAAAATGTTCATAGTATCAAATGGAACAGTAGCACACAAAAAATATCATTCAATGAAAATACTACAAATTAGATACTGAAGTCAGCAAAGATTAAATATGAGATTGCCTGAGAAAATAGGAAATAACTAAAGGGTCTGGAATTCTTCTAGGTCTTGCCTTATTGTACACATTTTAAGTAAAAGTCTGTCTCTGGGCATCTGGATAAAACTTACAATTACTGCTCATTTCACATCAAGGTAAAAATGGTAAAACATAAAAACCAATACTGAACCTTCCAACAAACAAAAGCCCAGGACCAGATGACTTCACAGGCAAATCCTATCAAACATTTAGAGAAGAGCTAACACCTATCCTTCTCAAACTCTTCCAAAATACAGCAGAGGGAAAAACACTCTAAAAATCATTCTACGAGGCCACCATCACCCTGATACCAAAACCAGACAAAGATGTCACAAAGAAAGAAAACTACAGGCCAATACCACTGATGAACATAGATGAAAAATCTTCAACCAAATACTAGCAAACAGAATCAAACAGCACATTAAAAGGATCATACACCATGATCAAGTGTGGTTTATCTGAAGAATGCAAGGATTCTTCAATACATGCAAATCAATTAATGTGATACACCATATTAAAAAACTGAGGGAAAAAAACATATGATCATCTCAATAGATGCAGAAAAAGTTTTTGACAAAATTCAACACCCATTTATGATAGAAACCCTCTGGAAGGTAGGCATAGAGGGAACTTACTTCAACATAATAAAGGCCATATATGACAAAACCACAGGCAACTTTGTCCTCAATGGCGAAAAACTGAAACCATTTCCACTAAGATCAGGAACAAGACAAGGTGGCCCACTCTCACCACTGTTATTCAACATAGTTAGGAAAGTTTTAGCCACAGAAATCAGAGAAGAAAAAGAAATAAAAGGAATCCAACTCAGAATAGAAGAAGTAAAACTGTCACTGTTTGCAGATGACATGATACTATATATAGAGAATCCTAAAGATGCTACCAGAAAACAACTAGAGCTAATCAATGAATTTGGTAAAGTAGCAGGATGCAAAATTAATGCATAGAAATCTCTTGCATTCCTATACACTAATGATGAAAAATCTGAAAGAGAAATTAAGGAAACACTCACATTTACCATTGCAACACAAAGAATAAAATACCTAGGACTAAACCTACCTAAGGAGACAAAAGAACTGTATGCAGAAAACTACAAGACACTGATGAAAGAAATTAAAGATGATACAAACAGATGGAGAGATATACCATGTTCTTGGATTGGAAGAATCAACATTGTGAAAATGACTCTACTACCCAAAGCAATCTACAGATTCAATGCAATCCCTATCAAACTACCGCTGGCATTTTTCACAGAACTAGAACAAAAAATCTCACAATTTGTATGGAAACACAAAAGACCCCAAATAGCCAAAGCAATCTTGAGAAACAAAAACGGAGCTGGAGAAATCAGGTTTCCACACTTCAGACTATACTACAAAGCTACAGTAATCAAGACAGTATGGTACTGGCACAGAAACAGAAATATAGATCAATGGAACAGGATAGAAAGCCCAGAGATAAACCCACGCACATAAGGTCACCTTATATTTGATAAAGGGGGAAAGAATATACAATGGAGAAAAGACAGCCTCCTGAAAAGTAGTGGTGGGAAAATTGGACAGCTACATGTAAAAGAATGAAATTAGAACACTCCCTGACACCATACACAAAAATAAACTCAAAAAGGATTAAAGACCTAAACATAAGGCCAAACATTATAAAACTCTTAGAGGAAAACATAGGCTGAGTACTCTATAACATAAATCACAGCAAGATCCTTTTTGACCCTCTTCCTAGAGAAATGGAAATAAACAAAAATAAACATATGGGACCTAAAGAAACTTAAAAGCTTTTGCACAACAAAGCAAACCATAAACAAGATGAAAAGACAACCCTCATAATGGGAGAAAATATTTGCAAATGAAGCAACTGAGAAAGGATTAATCTCCAAAATTTACAAGCAGCTCATGAAGCTCAATATCAAACAGACAAACAACCCAATCCAAAAATGGGCAGAAGACCTAAATAGACATTTCTCCAAAGAAGATACGCAGATTGCCAACAAAAACGTGAAAGAATGCTCAACATCACTAATCATTAGAGAAATGCAAATCAAAACTACAATGACCTATCACCTCACACCAGTCAGAATTGCCATCATCAAAAAATCTAGAAACAATAAATGCTGGAGAGGGTGTGGAGAAAAGGGAATCTTCTTGCACTGTTGGTGGGAATGTAAATTGATATAGTCACTATGAAGAACAGTATGAAGTTTACTTAAAAGACTAAAAATAGAGCTACCATACAACCCAGCAATCCCACTACCAGGCATATACCCTGAGAAAACCATAATTCAAAAAGAGTCATGTGGGCTTCCCTGGTGGCGCAGTGGTTGAGAGTCTGCCTGCCAGTGCAGGGGTTGTGGGTTCATGCCCCGTCTGGGAGGATCCCACATGCCACGCAGTGACTGGGTCTGTGAGCCATGGCCACTGAGCCTGCACGTCCGGAGCCTGTGCTCTGCAACGGGAGAGGCCACAACAGTGAGTGGCCCACGTACCGCAAAAAAAAAAAAAAAAAAAAAAAAAGCGTCATGTACCACAATGTTCATTGCAGCCCTATTTACAATAGCCAGGACATGGAAGCAACCTAAGTGTCCATCAACAGATGAATGGATAAAGAAGATGTGGCACATATATACAATGGAATATTACTCAGCCATAAAAAGAAATGAAATTGAGTTATCTGTAATGAGGTGAATGGACCTAGAGTCTGTCATACAGAGTGAAGTAAGTCAGAAAGAGAAAAACAAATACCATATGCTAACACATATATATGGTATCTAAAAAATGGTTCTGAAGAACTTAGGGGCAGGACAGGAATAAAGGCGCAGATGTAGAGAATGGACTTGCAGACACGGGGAAGGGGAAGGGGAAGCTGGGTGAAGTGAGAGAGTGGCATGGACTTATGCATACTGCCAAATGTAAATAGATAGCTAGTGGGAAACAGCCACATAGCACAGGGAGATCAGATCAGTGCTTCGTGTCCACCAAGAGGGGTGGGATAGGGAGAGTGGGATGGAGATGCAAGAGGGAGGAGATATGGGGATATATGTATATGTATAGTTGATTAAGCAGAAACTAACATACCGTTGTAAAGCAATTATACTCCAATAAAGATGTTAAAAAAAAAGGAATACTGTACCTTCAATTTCCATGAGGTAAGTGAAACATATAGAAGCATTTACCTTTTACATTTTCAGGCTTTTATGAATTTCATTTTAAGTCTAACATTGAATAAGAAAAGTATAACACATTTAATGTTCTTGTTCTTTTCTTCTCTACAAAAATACTGTTAAAACACTACCACCACCTACAGCAACATTTAAAGGCAGAATTATATAACAATAAATGCAGTGGGAGTATAAAAATCAATATTTGTGGATATATTTAGGTAAAATAATTATGAGAATTTTTATTTAGAGTTGTCCTGAGTAAATAATTCTAGAGTTTTACTTTTGTTATTTCTAAGCAATGCAAGCATTTTCTTATAGATGACTGACTTGAGAAAGATATTTTTAAACATCTGGATGACTTTTGAAATATCTATTATATCTTAAATGTCCAGCCACTGAAACACTTGAACATATTTCAATCATTTAAGAAAAAAAAGTGGGAGTCACGTCAGCAAGATGACTGAACAGAAAACCTTAGATCTAGTCCCCCATAGACATATAGTCTAACAACAAGAGTAGATGGTCCAAAAAGTCTTTATGAAAACTCCAGGCCAAAAGGGAGTGGGATGATTTATTCAAAGTGCTGAAAGAAAAAATTGTCAACAAGAATATTATATCTAACAAAACTGTCCTTCAAAAATGAAGAAGAAATAAAGACCTCCAATAAACAAAAGCTCAGAGAATTCATCACCACTAGATCTGCCTCAGAAGAAATGCTAAAGGAAGTCCTTCAAGTTGAAATAAAAGGAGTCTAGATAGCAACGTGAAAGCATACAAAAATACAAAGTTCTTTGGTTAAGGTAAATCTACAGACAACTACCAATTCTTGTAACACTGTAATGGTGGTACGTAAATCACTTTTAATTCTGGTATAAAATTTAAAAGATAAAAGCATTAAATATAACTTTAAGTATAAAACTATGTTAATGGACCAATATATAAAAAGATATAACTTGTGAAATTGATATAATAAAGTGGGAGGGGGAAGTAAAGGAGAAGAGTTTTTGTATGGGATTAAAGTTAAGTTGTTATCAGTTTAAAGTGGATTGCTAAAACTAGAAGATGTTTTATGTAATCCCCATGGTAACCACAAAGAAAACACCTATAGAAGAAACACAAAAGGAAATAAGAAGGAACTCAAAGCTTGACAGTTCAAAATATTAGTGAAATACAAAGGAAGGCAGCAAGAGAACAAAAGAGGGACAAAATAACTACAAAACATACAGAAAACAATTTTAAAATGTCAATACTAAGTCCCTCCTGATCATAATTACTTTAAACATAAATCGATTAAAAGTCCCCAATTAAAAAACACAGTGGCTGAATGGATTAAAAATAACCCACAAACTCCAACTACATACTGTCTAGAAGGTACTCATTTTAGGTATAAGGACACCCATAGGCTGAAAGTGAAAGGATGGAGAAAGATATTCCATGCAAATGGTACCCCAAAGACGACAGGGATGGCTGTACTTATATCAAACCAAATAGAGTTTAAGTCAAAGACTGCCATGGGACAAAGAAGGACATTATATTAAAAAAAAAAGGTCTATTGACCAAGAAGATGTAGCAATTATAAGTATATGTGCACCTAACTGTAGAGCACCTGAACATATGAAGCAAACACTGACAGAATTGAAGGGAGAAATAGATAGTAACACAATAATAGTAGGATATTTCAATTCCCCACTTTCAATAATGGATATATCAACCAAACAAAAGATCAATAAGGAAGCAGAGGGCTTGAAGAACATTATAGACTAACTGGACCTAAGAGACATACACAGAAGACTTAACCCAACAATAGCAGAATACACATTCTCATGTGTATTAAACATTCCCAAGTGTATCCTCAAGAGCACATGGAACATTCTCCAGGGCATATCACATGTTAGGCCACAGAATCTGGACAAATTTAAGAAGATTATACCAACTATCTTTTCTGACTATGATAGAATGAAACTAGAAATAAGCAACAAAGAAAAACTAGAAAATTTACAAATACATGGAAATTAAAGAACATGCTCTTTAACAACTAACAGGTCAAAGAAGAAATCTAAAGGAAAATTAGATAATATCTTGAGACAAATGAAACAAAAACACAACATATCAAAACATGAGATGTAGCAAAAGCAGTACTAAGAGGGAATTTTATAGCAGTAACTGCCTACATCAAAAAAGAAGAAAGATTGCAAATCAACAACATAGCTTTATACCTCAAGGATCTAGAAAAAGAGGAACAAACTGAAAAGAAAGGAAGGAATAAAAAAATAAAGATTAGAGTAGAAATAAATAAAATAGTATAAAAACAATTAAAAATCAATAAAACTGTTTTTTTTTTGAAAAAGATCAGTAAAATTGACAATTCCTTAGCTAGAAAAGAAAAAAGAAGTGAGAAGCCTCAAATAAGAAAAGTCAGAAATGTGAAAGGGGACACATTACAACTGATGCCATAGAAATAAAAAGTATCATAAAAGACTACTATGAACAATTATACACCAACAAATTAGACAACCTAGAAGAAATGGATACATTTATAGAAACATACGCCCTACCAAAATCAAATCATGAAGAAAGAAAAAATCTGAACAGATCTGTAACTAGTTAGGAGATTGAATCAGTAATCAAAAACCTCCCAATAAAGAGGAACAGATGGCTTCACTGGTGAATTCTACCAAACACATAAAGAAGAATTAACACCAGTTCTTCTCAAACTCTTCCAAAAAAATTAAAGAGGGTAGAACACTTCCAAACTTATTTTATGAGGCCAGCATTACTCTGATACCAAAACCAGACTGAGACACTGCAAGAAAAGAAAACTACACACCAATAGCCCTGGTGAATATAGATACAAAGA
Organism: Leucopleurus acutus; assembly: GCF_964270905.1. NCBI lineage: Eukaryota > Metazoa > Chordata > Mammalia > Artiodactyla > Delphinidae > Leucopleurus > Leucopleurus acutus. The sequence continues at coordinate 124,457,298 of NC_139146.1, read as the reverse complement.
TCCTCAACAAAGTATTAGCAAACTGAATTAAACAGCATATTAAAATGATCAGGTGCCATAACCAATTGAGACTCATCCCTGGGATGCAATCATTGTTCAATATATGAAAATCAATCACTGTGATACACCACATTAATAGAACAAAGAATAAGAAATCCCAATACATGCAGAAAAAGTATTTAGCAAAATTCAACAATCTCTCATGATAAACACACTCAATAAACTAGAAGTATTATAAGGAAATTACCACAAAATAATAAAGGCCATATATTAAAAAAACCCACAGGTAACAAACATCCTGCTCAATGGTGAAAAACAGAAAGCTTCTCTACTAAGCTCAGGAACAAGGCAATGATGTTCACTCTTGCCACTTCTATGTGATATAGTACTGGAAATCCTAGTCAGGGAAATTAGGTTTTGAAATTAAAGGCATCCAAATCAAAAAAGAAGTAAAATTACCTCTGTTCTCATGACACGATGACATGATCTTATATGTAGAAAACCTTATCCATTCCATAAAAAGTCAGTTGCATTTCTATGCACTAACCATGTATAATCGAAAAAAAGAAATTAGGGAAACAATTCCAATTAATACCATCAAAAGATAATTAGGAATAAACTTACCCAAGGAGGTGAAAATCTTATACACTAAAAAGTACAAAACATTGTTAAAAGTAATGAAAGACAACCCAAATACATGGAAATACATTCTGTGTTCATGGAGTAGAAGACTTAATATTGTTAAAATGCCCATACTACTCAAATCAGTCTACAGAATCAATGCAATTCCTATCAAAATCCCAACGGCATTTTTTGCAGATAGAAAAAAACACTTAAAATTCATATGAAATCTCAAAGTACTCTGGATAGCCAAAACAATCTTGAGAAAGAAAAGCAAAGCTGGAGACCTCACATTTCTGAGTTCAAAACATATTACAAAGCTACAGTAATCAAAACAGTATGGTACTGACATACAGAGAGATATGCAGACCAATGGAACAGAATAGAGATGCCACAAATAAACTTTCACATATATTTTCAAATGATCTTTGACAAGGATGCCAAGGCTACACAATAGGGAAAGGATAGTCTATTTAACAAATGGTGTTAATAAAACTAGATAACTGCAAAATAAATGTATTTGAATATCTTACACCATAATTAAAAAATTAACTAAAAATGAATTTAAATCTCCTAGAAGAAAACATAGGGGTAAAACTTCATGACATTGGATTTGGCAATAATTTCTTGGATATGAGAGCAAAAGTACAGGCAACAAAAGCAAAAATGGATGAATAGAACTACATCAAAATAAAAAGCTTCCATGCAGCAAAGGAAACAATCAACAGAGTGAAAAGGCAATCTATGTAATGGGAGAAAATATTTGCAAATTATATATCTGATAAGGGGTTAATCTCCAAAATATATAAGGAACTCCTACAACTCAACAAAAAAACAAAACCAATTGAAAAATGAACAAAGGGCTTGTATAGACATTTTTTCAAAGAAGATATACAAATGGCCCACTGGTACATGAAAAGATGCTCAACATCACTAATCACCAAGGAAATACAAATCAAAACCACAGTGAGATGTCACCTCACACCAGTTAGGATGCCTGCTATCAAAAAAAACAAAACAAAAAAGAAAATAACAAGTGTCAATAAAGGTAAGGAGAAACTGGAACCCTTGTACACTGTTGGTGGGAATGTAAAATGGTATAGACGCTACGGAACACAGTGTGGATGATCCTCTAAAAATTAAAATTAGAACGACCATATGATCCAGCACTCCTACTTCTGAGTATATATCCAAAGAACTGAAAACAGGATCTTAAAGACTTATCTGCACATCCATGTTCATTGTAACATTATTTACAAGCAGGTAGAAACAACCTAAATGTCTTTAAGTGGATAAATGGATAAAGAAATGTGGTATAAACATATAATGGTATAGTACTCAACCTTAAAAAAGAAGGAAATCCTGTCTTATGGCACAACATTGATGGACATTATGTGAATTAGCCAGCCACAAAAAGACAAATACTGCATGTCTCCACTTATATAAAGTAGCTAAAATAGTCAAAACCTTAGAAGCAAAAAGTAGAATGGTGCTTGCTTGGAGTGGAGGGAGAGGAAAGAGTTGTTCATGAGTGTAGAGTTTCAGTTTTGAAAGATGAAAAAGTTGGAGAAATCCACTGCACAATGATATACATACTGTTAACACTACTGTACTGTGCACTTAAAAATGGTAAATTTTATGTGTTTCTTACCACACCCAAAAAAAAAAAAAAAGAAGAGTTGACTTTTTTCCCTTCCCACCTTCTCATCATCAAAAAATGACTGAACATAGGGCTTTCCAAAAATTCTACCCCTGTGATGAGACAAAGCATGGAAAATGCTCAAAATGAGTAATTTTCCAAAATTTGTAAACAGATGAAAACTATGTTTTAAAATGTAAAAGGTATGCAATCTTGAACACATTTGCTTTTGTGAACACCTAAGGAAATAATAATAATAATAATAATAATAATAATAATAATAATCTACCCCTGTGATGAGACAAAGCACGGAAAATGCTCAAAATGAGTAATTTTCCAAAATTTGTGAACAGATGAAAACTATGTTTTAAAATGTAAAAGGCATGCAATCTTGAACACATTTGCTTTTGTGAACACCTAAGGAAATAATAGAGGAAGTCATAAAAAGTGCTTCTTGACTTTTCATGTACTTTAGAAAAAGACACATGAGGAAGAAAACCAATATAGAATTAATACATGCAATGAGAAGTAAACAGTCTGAAATATATTTTTTAATGGGATTACAGATTTTAGTGGGCAACTTTTTCAAAAGGAGTGATTATCTGTAAATTGCTTCATTTAATCATTTAAAAATGCACTCATAACAACCTTGAGAAACGCAGTGCTAAAATGATTCCTGGAGGCCCCTACTTCCTCTCCAATTTTGTAATTTACAGAAAACTAAAACATGAAGATTCAAAACATGAGCTTGAGAATTTTCACTGTTGCTTCGATGTTGGGTCAGACTCCAGACCTTGCCTGTGGACCGGCCGCTGTTGATCTCCCCTCATTTTCCAGCCATTCCCTGTCTAGGCTGCATCCCCAGGTTGATAATCAGACTTAATATTCCCTGCACTTTTAAGACCCATCCTTATTCTCCATTCAGCTCCTGGAACCCGAAAGTCAGCCAGAATCCAGAGCCTGCACATGTCCAGAAAGAAAGGTGACACAATTTTTTATATGAGTGATCAACTTTGGTTATGAGATAGCACATTTCCAATTATTTCAAGAAACAAATAAAATGTGGCTCCCAAAATCTTAAAACTGTTTCACTTAGATTATAAGAAATGCCTTTTATGAGGTTAATTTTAACGAGTCCATTTGATTGCCACAGCAGCTCTTCAGGGAGACAGAACTGCTGCCTCAAAATAATCTAAAAGTGGGGTCAGCCTCCACAAATGACAGGTACTGACTGAGACCAAAAAGCAATGAAAGCAATGAATGGAGATTCTGATATTTCTAAGTGCTTTGTTGTTTCTGACTTACATGTAAACGAAAATTCTTTGTAGACTTTAAAGTGCAGTAAATCACCAATGTCTAAAACTCTTTCAGCTTTCAAAAACAAAATAAAATAGCCCTCTGATCTTCAGGGTTCTTAAAGCTATTGCAACATTCCTTTCTGTCCCTTCATGGACCAGCCTTGTCAAAAATGGCTGAATTCCCCATCTCCACTTCACTCTGCACTCCTCTATATTCTGGTTTCTAAAAATATTAAGTTCTAGCAACTTGGTGCTCTCCAAGGTTCACAATCCTCTCCAAAGCTGCTGAAGTCTGTTTGGCTGCACACGATTCTTGTAAACAGCCACGGCCGACTCTTGTTCACTTAGGAGGTCTCGGCTACTGGTCTTTATTCTTTGCCACATCCTGAAAAATTTCAACAGAGTTTCAAACCTACTCCTCAGAATTTCCTTCCTGAACTCTTCCAGCCCTTCATTTTGCTAATTGTGTCATTCTCTTATCCTTTATATTTGATGCACGGACTTACTTTTCAGACATGCCTTCCTTTCTACCATGTTCTTACTTCCCTATGCCAAGATGGTATCCTCAGACCATCTCAGGTAACACTCTTCCCAGCTCCACCGTGGAAAGGTTCTGTGAGCGCCGTAGACCCACTCCCAGTGGGTGGTAGCCCCACCACCTCATTCACTTCTGCTCTGGGGACAGGCCTCCGATTGAACTAACAGCCACTTTTCAGTCCTTATCTTCCCAAACCTCAGCTGCAAATTAGATATGGTTAACCACTCCCTGCTTCTGGAATGTGCCACCTTCCTGTTTCTCTAACACCGTCCTCCCAGGAATGGTCAGCAGTGCCTCGGCCTCTCCATCTCAATCTCTTCTGTAGATGCACTGCATCTCCAACTCCTGTAAAATATTGGCATTACTTTGGATTTCTTCTCAGCCCTCTCTCTATCTACCTTTACCCCTGACTTGCACACATAATTACATGGGAGCTTCTACCAATTCACAATGTCTGTTCTATCTTCAAAGATTCTCATTTAATTAGTTTGGGGGCTGGGGGAGTTGATGTCCAGGTCTCAGTAATTTTTAAAAGCTCCCCAGGTGTATCTACATGCAGCCAGGGTTGAGAACCCTGGGTCTAAATAATCAAGAAGTCCCACCGCGGCTGTCTTGGAAACACAGAGACCACATTCCCTCTTGTCTTCCCCCACCACCGCAGTTTTACTTGGGCCCTGGTCATTCACCATGTGGATTACCACAGTACCCTTCTAAGTCATCTCTCTTTCCCAAGGCACTCTTCTTCACAAGGCCTCCAAAGTGAATTTTCTACAATATGAAAGTTTCTTTTGTCACTCTTTTAATAATTGAAAAGCCATCAGTGTCTCTCTGGTCCAGCTCATCATTGGAAATCTCATGAGAGCCTCTGTCTAGCTGTTCCAGATGATTTGCTGCACAGGATGGTAAACTCGCCACATGCTCCTGAGTCCCCACGCCTTTGTGTGGACCACTTCCCCTGCCCAGAACTAAGTGTCTTCCTCATCTTTTTTTTTTCTTTGGCCCGGTTTTATTCTCATTTGAGCATATCCATTTTGTTTTCTTAGAAGTATAACTGTTAAATGGTGAAATGAGTTCAATAAGAATTTGGTGAACACCTACTAGAAGCAAGCTCTTTTCTAGTTCTGTTCATAGTGGGAAGCTTCTCCCAGCTACTCCAGGCTGTACTTTCATCTCCATGTCTTACACTTATAACTGTTGGTAACAATGAAGTAAAATGTTTTGGAGATTACAAAGTGCTTATTTGGTCATCAAAACTATCTGGTAAGAGAAGAGATGAAAGAGATGTTCAAAGGTCTTTACAAGGATGACAACCCATTTCCTATACCTTTAAAAAAATGAGTACTGAGCACACAACATTGTGTATACAGTCACCATTTATCTGGCATCCTCAAGAACAGAGGTAAGAGTGCTCTTTAAGAACTTAAAATGAATGAAGCAGAGTTCAGTTTTACACAGTACAACTTAGATGTGCAAAGAAACAATAATTTCTATATTTCTTATGATGGGTCTAATATTCTTTAGGAACCCCACCCTAATGGACAACAGAGAAAAATGGCCGTCTTACCATGCTATTAATGTCATCTCAGTCTGTTCCCTTGAAACAGTACTTTCAGGTAACTTAGCAGCTTTGGGATGCATGCTCAGTCTTTGAGACTCCCTCCCTGTTGCATTGCTGCTGCTCTGTAAGATGACACTGCTGGGGGGAGACTGGCAGTGATGAGGTGGGATCTTTGTGTGCTGTCCACTGGCTTTTAGAATTTGTCTCCAGGCAGTGAATCTCATCTTTCATGTCAACATGTACAGGCTCAGAACTCTACCCTGCTAGCCTGGCCCCACTGCAGCTGTTTTTGATGTTGTAGTTTTTTGATACTGGCATGTTATGTAACCCTGCGTTTCAGCTGTCTACCCAACAGATTTGGGGAGGGGCTCATCTCATCACTTGCAGCCGTGGTCCTCATGGCAGTCAGCTGGCCTGTACTATGAATTAATCTGTGTCCACAGTGGGAATGCTGGGACTATGGGGGGGTCTTCTAGGCCTTGCAAGAGCCAAACAGAAATGGAACACTCACTTGTGCCTTCTTTTTACCTAAACACATTGCCCATTTTAGTCTGCTCCCACTAACTCATGTTAGGAAAAAGCTACCCCATGAGGCAGTGTCCTCCCAGAGTTCCAAAGTGTCCTCTGCTTTTAGCTTTTCCTAGGCTGTCTCACTGGCTTCCTCCAGGATGACAGCTTTGGGGAAGGGGGGCCGGGATGCTTGTGGCTGACCACTTGTTTCCTACATCTTTTCTCATTGGCCTTCCTGCATTCCCCAGCAAGTAGATGGAATGGTCTTTCCTTTCCTTCCATGTGGCAGATTTCTTCAGGAGCCATCTTTGTTTATTCTAAGGACCACTCATTTTGCTTGTCAGAGGCAGAATATTCTCTTTTTGCATTTTTGCTGTAAACTAATGTATCCAAAACAAGTGGATGTCTCTTGCAGAATAGGTGGAAGGTCTTATCCACAGACAGGCAATACAAATATAGTTCAAAAATATTAACCCTCAGGACAAGAACAGAGTTGGATGAATGACACTACTCAGCTTTAAGACTATAAAGCTACAGTAATCAAGACAGTGTGGTATTAGTGAAAGAATAGACAAATAGACCAATAGAAGTGAATAGAGACCCATGTAAATACAGTCAATTGATCTTTGACAAAGGAGCAAAGGCAATACAATGGAGAGTCTTTTCAATAAATGGTGGTAGAAGAACTAGGCTTCCACATGCCAAAAACAAAAAGAATCTGTACACAGACCTTCCACCCTTTAAAAAATTAACTCAACATGGGTTACAGACCTAAATTCAAAATGTTAAAATAAAAAACTCCTAGACACTGGAGGAAACCTAGGTGACTCTGGGTTTGGGGATAACTTTTTAGATACCACACTAAAGGCAGGATCCCTGAAAAATAGAATTAATATGTTGGTCTTTATTAAAATTAAAATTTTCTGCTCTGCAAAAGACAATGCCAAGAGAATTAAAAGACAAGACATATTCTGGGAGAAAATATTTGCAAAAGACATATCTGATAAAAGCCTGCTATCCAGAATATACAAAGAACTCTTAAAAGTCAACAATAAGAAAACAAACAACCTGATTAAAAATGGACAAAAGACCTTAAAAGACACTCAACAAAGGAGATATACAGATGGAAAGTAAGCATATGAAAAGATGCTCCCCATCATATGTCATCAGGGAAATGCAAATTAAAATGAGATACAACCACACATCTATTAGAATGGCCAAAATATACAACACTGAAAGCACCATATGCTGGCAAGGATGTGGAGCAACAGGAACTCTCATTCATTGCTGTGGGAAATCAAAATGGTACAGCCACTTTGGAAGACAGTTTGGCATTTTCTCACAAAACTAGACATACTCTAACCATAAGACCCAGGAATCAAACTCCTTGGAATTTACCCAAAGGAGTGGGAAATTTATGTCTATACAAAAACCTGTACATTGGTTTCTGTAGCAATTTTATTCGTAATTGCCAAAACTTGGAAGCTACCAAGATATCCTTCAGTAGATGAATAGATAAATAAACTGCAATATCTAGACAATGGAATATTATTCAGTGGTGAAAAGAAATGAGCTATCAAGCAGTGAAAAGACATGGAAGAAACTTATGTGCATATTACTAAGTAAAAGAAGCTAATTTTAATAGGCTACATACTGTATGATTTCAACTATGTGACATTCTGCAAAAGGCAACATTATGGACACAATAACAAGATCAGTGGTTGTCTGGGTTTGGGGCTGGAGGTATGGGGGAAAGGATGAACAGACAGAGCATGTTTTTTTTTAGGGCAGTGAAACTATTCTGTATGATACTATAATGGTGGATACATGTCATTATACATTTGTCCAAACCCATAGAATGTAAAACAACAAGGTTGAACCCTAATGTAAACTATAGACTTTGGGTCATTATGATGTATCAGTATAGGTTCACTGATTTTAACAAGTGTGCCACTCTGGGAAGGATGCTGGTAATGAGGGAAAGAATGCATATACTGGGGCAAGGGGTACATGAGAAATCTCTGTTATCTTCCCCTCAATTTTACTGTGTACGTAAACAGTCTTTAAAAAGTAGTTGTTAAAAAACATTAACCCTGTTACATCGCTAAACAAAATATAATGGTTCAGAAGAGAGTTATGCAAAATCACCTGAAAAAATAAAATCGTTCCCATGGCAGAAGGCTTGATGGAGGTGTTAAGACACCAGGAGAAGATATGTGTGGCCAAAAAGAAGTCAACGAGCAAAAATGACACAAATGAACTTATTTAACAAAACAGACTCACAGACTTAGAAAACAAACTTATGATTACCAAAGGGAAAAGGTGGGGAGGGAGATAAATTAAGAGTTTGGGTTTAACATATACAAACTACTATATTTAAAATAGATAACCAACAAGGACCTACTGTATAGCACAGGGAACTCTGCTCAATATTCTGTAATAACCTAAATGGGAAAAGAATTTGAAAAAGAATAGATATATGTATAGGTATAACTGAATCACTTTGCTGTACACCTGAAACTAACACAACATTGTAAATCAACTCTACTCCAATATAAAATAAAAAAAATTAAAATAAAAAGCAAGTTAATGAGCAACGGAAGACCAGACAGTCATGAAGACATCACAAAATTCTACTTGGCAGTGCTGCATGAGTTCTTTCTGAAGAAAGGGTAACACAGGCTGATGACATTCAACACTTGAATCACATCCTGCTTGAACTATTTAGGATTAACAAGCAACCTTCTGAGTACAGTTTGGATTCCTGTGTCCTTTTTCCTACAAAGAGAGAGCTGGTCATCCTGACATGACTACTATAATCCGCATGGCAATCATAGTTCTTCTGTAAATAAAGGAAATGCACTCTCGCTTATGTATCAGTCTCCTTCCTAACAGTTAGTAACCCCTAACCTCAGGGGAAGAACTCCCTGGTTTGTTAAGATGAGGCCTTGAGCCAGGTGGCTGAGGCTCAGATGTGGGACTGGGGTTAATTTACAAAACTGAAAAATTCCTTGTGAGATGTTCACCTTCTTTTGGGAGGACTTGACCTTGTAAGGCCTTTCTCCTTCTGTTTCCTCCAGAGCTATCTTAGAATCATAGGTAAGGTGATGGAATTTGACACTGTTTGACAATGGCTAGTTAGATGGCACTGATTCCAGTGAATTTCATTCCAAATAGGGGACTGGCCTTAAAGAATGGAATAGGAATGATAGATACTATTTGCTTCCCTCTTTTCATTATCGTAAGTTATACGTTGGGCCCTGTTCCAAAGCCGTGGATGACATAGAGACAGCACTTCCAAAATTATGGGAACTCTGTCACCTTAGAAAGTACAGTTCTTACCTGGTTTGGGGACCAGGTGGAACAGAAAGGAGTGGTAGGGATTTAGAAACTGCAAATATTTCATTGCTGTTAAATAACTGCTAAGTAACAACTGGTTGCTCTGGTGCAAATGTATAGCCAGCTAACTTTATAGAATTCAATCAAGGATTTGGGACAGAAAGAAGGTAACAATAACAATGAAACCTGTGACTAGTACCCTCACATGACTTCACTTGATCCTTACGGTTTCTCTGTGAGTCAGTTGTTATTATTTCCACTCTCTAGAAGGAGAAAGAGAACTTGCCCATCCTGGGCAGGAGAGCAGTAGAGACTCACTCAGCTACATTAAGTCCTATCACAATGTCCATACTCCACGTACATGCACCCCACCTTACCGACGGTAGGAGCCAGAATTCTGGATCAATTGCCAAAGGGCCAGAAGAAAGGTTTTCCTCCAAAATATCAAGATCTAATTTGTTTATGAGACAATAGTAAATATATTTTACTAGTTAGAATGCACTCCTGTATCATCATCATGTTTTCATTTTATCTCAAGTCTTTTAATGTCTGACTATTCCATTTTTAATCAGGCAATTCATAATTTCAATGTTTCCTCTCTAGTAATTATTAAAAATGCATGAAGTTGTGAAAAGTCCACATTGCGGACTATGGTTGCTGATTCACCCTCATTGGTATAACCAAAGCTCTGGAAGTGGAAAAGAAGAAATAAAAGCTGGCTTCTAGAAGGTTCATTTAAATGGTTTAATGGATTGGAATGTCACAGACAACCAAGTGGTTTATATTTCACTTCAAAAAGATTCAGAATGGTTATATTTCGTCTCATGTGGGTAAAAAAGGAACAGCAAGTGGTAAGGGTAAAGAGCGGGGAGTCATTTGGGCTTCAGCTTTTCTTGTCACCTTGCTGTACGGCCAGCCTCTCCCTTACAGGCAACTGGCACCTTCTGAAATGACTCTTTCTGTGAATAAATGAACATTTCATGACTTAAAGAGACCTTACCTACTGAAGGGTTTCTTCTAAAATGCTATAAACTATAAAAAATTATATATACGTATGTATATATATATATATAAATCTATTATTGAACTATGTACTGTTTTAAACAATTGAAGTGTTAAGTTTAATGTTGTTAATAGATGAAAATAATGTCAATCAAAACTCAAACTTGTGGGCTTTCCAAGAAAGAAATGTTAAACAAATATAAATACATTAGAGTTATTTATTTTAACGTTTTATTTTCTTTAAAAAAATCTAAATGTTAAAAGCAGTTTAGGGTAATAGGATTTATGATGATACAGAACATAATTCACTCGGGATGTCAGGCGGTGCCTGCCGGATGGGATGCTTGAGTGAGCCACAGATGATGTGAGCTTCCAATAGGCACATATGTTTCCTTTGAAAATAAAGATTAAAATTGCAGATGTATTTGGGACAGAAATAATTCTGGAAGTTATAAAATGCTATTAAATAATGTATATCAAGGCCATTCTAACACTGATCAATGGGTTTACAATCTCTTAAAACCACTGGAATCCAAATTTAAAAAAAAATCACCTTCTGGTGTCCATGATATGATCTGGCAATATGTATGAAATTCATGCTCCAGGCAAAGCTTTGGCCAGCTTGAAATATTTGGGGCATATGTCAATCAGTACATTACGCACTTTGTTGTCGTTGTTCACTGGGGCCTAGGGAATCCTGCCGACCCTGGTGTAGGTTAGCTACATCTAATCAAATTCAACAGCCTTCTTAACCACCATCCTTTCCTCCTCTAGTTCTCCTTCCTGTCATATGCTGCAGCTTTTAGGCTACTCTCCCCTTAGCCTCCATGCCCTTCACACGTCATAGCTACTCTTCAAAGCAAGGTCACAACCCATTGCTTCTGATGTCTTGAAAAGTACATGGATATTTATGGGTACCATATGCTGTATTACTGCCAGGTATTAACCTTGCTTATGTGTAAGATTTAATAAACAAATTTTAAGAGTGTTAAGTTCTATTAAAAAGGTAGCCGTCAAATTTAGTTCAGTAATTTTAAATACAAGAGGACTAAGAAGGACAACTCTAATCAGAGGTCAAAGAAAACACAATGATGCAATAGCAGAATAGAGTCTTCTGCCCATGTATTCATTAGTTTTTCTGAATGAACTGAAACAGGAGGCCCACCTTCAGAGGTAAGAAAGTAATTTAGTCTTCACTGTCTTCTGCCCTAGTTTTATTTTTATCTCAGACCAGGTTACTCTTTGCCACATTGATTACTCCCAACTGTTACGGCTGGGGGTAGACGGAAGGTTGAGTGATGAGAAACAGACCAAAGTAGGGGTAGTTTCCTTCCCATAAAGGCAACCGCTACAGACAGAGTGAGTCTCGGACACAGAAATGAATGGCGCACTGCAAAGATGAAAACAGGTGAATAATTTCCCCTTCCACAGCAGTTTTTATTAGGGTTATTATTAAATCATTTCTGAATTCAACCACAAATATTATTATACTTACTAACCCATAACTTAATGTCATACCGAAATATTTTCTTTGGGGTGCTTTAGATATTGACTTTTATTTAGGTTTAATCCTGCAAACAAATTAATCGTGGGTGACTTGAGAAAGGATATCTTTTTGTTTGTTTGTTTGTTTTTTGCGTTACGCAGGCCTGTCACTGTTGTGGCCTCTCCCGTTGTGGAGCAACAGGCTCCGGACGCGCAGGTTCAGCGGCCATGGCTCACAGGCACAGCCGCTCCACGGCATGTGGGATCTTCCCGGACTGTGGCACGAACCTGTGTCCCCTGCATCGGCAGGTGGACTCTCAACCACTGCGCCACCAGGGAAGCCCGAGAAAGGATATCTTAATTAGGAAATGGCCAGGTACATTATTCAATTTTTAGAAATTTCATTTACTAATGTGAAAAAGTGTGACACAATGATGAGTCCTGTGCCAATTCTTTTGAGTGATAATTTATTTAATGCCTACTACTCTGCAGAATTTATATTGGATGAGAATGTTCATTAGCCGTGGTTGGAGATCTCATTATGTGAAGAATAAGTGAAGAACTAGAGACGGGAAAACTATTTTGAGTAAAAGCCAAAGACACCCCCAGTGATCTACAAGGCCCTGCCTGGTCCATTCGCTTCTGACCTTCATTTTTTACCATTCTTCACTTTGCTTACTCTGCTCCAGTCACACAGTCCTCTTTACTGTTCTTTGAGCAAACCAGGTGGGTTCCCACTGGATTTCTCCTTTTTTTTTTTTTGGAAATGCTCCTCCCCCAAATATACGAATGGCTACCTCCTCTCTTTAAGTCTTTGCCTAAATGTCACTTGCTCAATGATGCCTTCCCTAACCTGCTATCTAAAATTGCATTTGTGCCCTCCCCCAGCACCCCTTGCTCTGCTTCTTTATGCCATAGCTCTTAACACCGTCTAACATACACTACATTTTAGTTATTTATTACGTTCATTGATATTGTTTCTTTACCCCTGCTAGAATGTAAGCCTCACAAGGACAAGCATCTTTGTCTTTTAGTTCACTAACATATCCCAGTAGAAGAGGACCTGGCACAAAATATGCAACAAAAATTTTGTTGAAGGAGCAAATAAAATATCTGAAGAGTGACTGTGTAGATCAGTGGAGTGCTCCAGAGGGCAGGACTAAGATTTATGGACAGACATAAAGGAGGCAGATATGGGTTCAATGCAGGAATGACTTTTCACATGAAAGCGTTTTCCAACATTGTCATGCAATCAAATCACCTGCAGAGTTTGTTAAAAACGGCAGTTCCTGGACCCCAGACTTACCGAAGCAGAAACTTCAGGGATCATCACAGAGTGCCCGTTTCACACACAAGTTCAAGAACCACTGTCCTAAACTTTCAGTCACTGAAATATTCAAGTAGAGACTGAAAGGTCATGTGTCAAGGGTATTTAGGATAAAAAAAACGTTTCTATGTTCATTGCAGACAAAAGCTGGGCTCAAAAATTCTATGATTTTTTTTTTTTTCGGTACGCGGGCCTCTCGCTGTTGTGGCCTCTCCCGTTGCGGAGCACAGGCTCCGGACGCACAGGCTCAGCGGCCATGGCTCACGGGCCCAGCCGCTCCGCGGCATGTGGGATCTTCCCAGACCGGGGCACGAACCTGTGTCCCCTGCATCGGCAGGCGGACTCTCAACCACTGCGCCACCAGGGAAGCCCAAAAATTCTATGATTTTATCAGATCAATTTCAAGATTGATTCATATATTTTGTGCTGTATTATTTAGAAAATGTCACCTTTCCTTTCTATCAGGCTCTGCTCTGGGGTTGGGATGTATACCTCTCCAGAGGTACAGAAACAGAGCTCTAAGGAGTATCTCATGTTATTTAACATTTAACTCTTATGCAGAAATCTCATCACACCTAAGTATATGGGTGGACATTTCTAGTTATTTTGGAAGTCGCTATTCTTTCATTTAATGAAGGTAATTGCAATTTACCCTTAATTATGTTTAGAATCAATAAGAGGCCTTCCGAATAAGCAGCCCATGAGATAACCATAATTCAAAAGAAGATCAAAGGTTAATAATCTGCAACTGAGAAGAACCGTAATTTGACATTCGATATTAAATTGAATATTCTCTTTTCATAAAGAATATAACGTGTAACAAAATATTTTCACTATGAAATGTATAGATCAATTTCAGAAAAATGAAGGTTGCCTTTTAAATAGTGGTTGTTGTAGGTATGGATAAAGTGAAACTGAACCCAAAATGACAAAACAAAAAATGACTGGAGAAGGCAAACAGCAAAAAGCAAATCAGACTGTCGCAGGCAAACTCGTTCTCTCCCAAGCCCTGGAGTCCATGTGCTTTGCCCTCTGGCTGGCTGAAAGGTTCAGAAGATTTATTTCTCAACTCTCTAGTTAGATATAATTACCTAGATTGGATTTCTTTCAATCCACAACTATATACAAATGGTTTTTTTTGCTTTGGGCTAGAAAGATCATTTAAATTAATTTTTTTATGTTTCCCATTATGGCATACATTTGAGTAGGGAAATAACTGAAAAATATTTTAGCATTATGAGGAAAAATAGTTACCATTCACTGAAGCCTGTTCTGAGTAGTATAATCTGTGCCAAATTCTTTGAAGATCAGATATTACTGCACTGTTTGAAAGCAATGCTGACTGTATCAAAATGAGGTATAATATAAAATGAAGTATAATAATAATAATAACAGCAGTTCCCATATATTACATGTTGATTCTGAGTCAGATACTGTTTTAAGTGCTTTATATGAACTGGCTTATTCAGTCTTATACCCTAATGAGGTAGGCACCAAACTTATCCTTAATTTGCAGATTAGGAAACTGAGGCAGAGACATCCAGCTGACCAAGAACACACAGTGACAGTCACTGAACCACAACATACTTCACCTTTCATTGTACTTCTAGGAAAGTACTTTAGGAAATGTACAGTTGTTCAGAATTCATAAACATTTAAATAAAAGGGTTTTTATTTGAGATTTTAAATTTAAGTTAAACTTTATGAGCCTTGAATAATTTATCTTTCAGTATTTTTACTACCTTTTACTGTCTTTAAAGGAGAGTGTGTGTGCGTGTTTTACTGTATTTGAGTATATTTTTCTAATGACAAATTTTGAATGAAAGTTGGCATATCAAGAATTGGCTGGACTCAAAAATTCATAACTGAACCGTGATAGTGCTTGTTCTATAATCCTTAGTTTTAAGCATTTTGCCAAAACTGGGACAATGTACAAAACACTTGACACTCACCTGCCTCACAATTTTCAGGCACAATCCCATTATACACATGCTGGCTGAAGGAAATCCTTACATCTTCTCCTTCCATGTGAATGACCAAGAGACCAGTGGTTGTCCTAGCTGGGAACCCTTGGTCAACAACTTTTAACTGCAGCCAGATAGGAAAATATTCTGAAGCTGGGTTTTGCTGAAGTTGAATTTCTCCTGTGTATTTATTAATAGAAAATACTGACTGGGGCTCTGCAAAACTAAATATGACAGTTCCATTGGGCCCCAAGTCTGGGTCACTGGCTCTCAGGATGGCGGTCATCTGGTTAGTAGGTGACTGGGGGGAAAGAAAAATATCAAAGGGGTTCTGTTCCCAAACTGGATCATTGTCATTAACATCAGTGACATGTATTTTTATGATCACCATGGTGCTTCTTGAGCCCTGGACACCACAGTCTCTGGCCACAGCCTTAAATGTATGCTCAGCTCTGGCTTCTCGGTCAAGGATGTGGCTGGTTCTCAATGTGCCCGCTATGGGATCAATGGTGAATGCCCCGGAAGCCTCCTCCGCTAGAGAATACTCAGTTTGCCCATTCAGGCCTTCATCCTTGTCCACGGCAGAGAGCACAAGAACCACGGTTCCCACTTGAGCATCCTCTCTCACAGAGGCCTGGTAATGGAGCCTGGAGAAGGAAGGACTGTGGTCATTGTCGTCCAGAACTCTGACTTGCAGCTGCACCATGGAGCTCCGGGGTGGATCCCCCAGATCGGAGCACAGGATGACTAGGGTGAAGTTGTTGACTTGCTCCCGGTCCAAAGCACGAGTGATTGAGAGTTCTCCTGATGTTTCATTAATAGCAAAGTACTCATCAGTATTTCCATCTAGTAAAGAAAACAATTCAAAATACATTTGAATTCAAAAAGTAGCAGCCCTTTGCCATGAATATATATATTCATTCAACAAATATTTATTTCCTGATTATTACATCCTAGCACTTTTGTAAGTACATGATAATTAACTGTGTCTAGTGGAATGGCATAGACCTATTCTGCATTTCAGAATTCCTTATTTTTGCTCTGTGTGTGTATGTGTGTGTTTCTTACATTTCTCCTTGAACTAATTTTAACATCTTTTTGGTTTGGTTTGGTATGAGAGTCATACAAATCCGTCCTTTGATGGGGAGTACTAGAGTGAGGATGACACAGAGCAAAGTCCACAGTCCACCACAGGACATAAAGTGTGAACAAAAATGCTATTTCTTGTCAAAGGCACTGATCCTGATTCTGCTTTCTCACTGTGAAAAAGAGAGAGAGAGTGGAAAATAAAAATTTATTAGGAGGTAGGATCAAGATGGTGGAATGGGAAGTCTGAGCTCACCTCCTCTCAGGAAGACATCAAAACTACATAAAAAGAAACTCTCTCTGAGACTGACCTGAAGATTAGCAGAATGGCTCTTCTACAACCAAGATTACAAAGAAAGAACCATGTGGAGTCCAGTAGGAGGGGAGGAGAAGAAATCTAGTCAGGACCCACACCCCTGGTGTGTGACCCAGAAGAGGAGAAGGATTTCAGAGGCTCAGGGATCCTCCCTCAGGGGTAGGGGTTTCAGCCCCACATTGGGCATACCAACCCTGGGGTCCAGCACTTGGAATAGAAGCCCCTTTAGGTGGTTTGAAAACAAGTGGGGCTTAATGGAAGCCTGTAGGAAACTGAGACTCTGCTCTTGAAGAGTGTGGACACTCACTTGTTTGTTCCCAGTCCCAGCACAGAGGCAGCAGACTGAAACATGCCTGGTGCTCTGGCCAGCCTGTTATGACTGCTCCAGTGCACCTTACCCGTGTCTGAGACAGGCTCTTACCTCAGCCTCTCCTGCTCCAGCCCCACTCCTTAACAAGGCAGAAACCATCAGTGCACCTTGGGAGAAGCCAGGGCTTGCACCAGCCTCCTATTCCAGCCCTCTGGGTTCTAGCTCCAGACCTGGCCAAGGCAGAAACCTCTATAGCACCAAGGAGACACTACGCTCACTCAGGATTGTGGCCCCAGCCCCTCAGACCCTGGCCCCACCACCTGACAGGGCAGTGACAGCTAGCACATCCCAAAAGAAGACATGTCCCATGATCACTTTAGATCCAGCTCTACCACTAAAGCCACTGGGCATAGGCAGACTGCATAGGGATGCTCCAACTGCTTCAACACAAAGACATGATTTCAAGACCAAGAAGGGTATGTTTTCCCTAATTTCATAGAGACAAACAAACAAAATGAGAAGAAAGTCATAGAGAGTCAAACAAAATGAGAAGACACAAGCACATGTTCCAAAGCAAAGAGCAATATAAAACACTGGGATGGGGAGGAGGGAAGCCTAATGAAACAGAGATAAGTAATTTACCAGATAAAGGGTTCAAAGCAATAGTCATAAAAATGTTCACCAAACTTATAGACGAATACAGTGAGAACTTCAACAAAGAACTAGAAAATATAAAAAAGAGCCAATTAGAACTGAAGAATACAATAACTGAAAGGAGAAATACACTAGAAGGAATTAACAGCAGATTAGGTGATATGGAGGAACACATAAACGACCTAGAAGACAGAATAGTGGAAATCACCCTATCAGAGCAGCAAAAAGAAAAAAAGTTTAATAAGTATTATTTAAGGGACCTCTAGAACAATATCAAGCATACTAACATTCGTGTTATAGGGGTCAGAGAGGAAGAGAGAGAAAAAAGGGGCAGAAAGCATATTTGATGTAATTATAGCTGAAAACATCACTAACCTGAAGAGGAAATGTATCCAGGTCCAAGAATCACAGAGATGCCTAAACAAGATGAACCCAAAGAGACTCATACTAAGTCATTTCATAATTAAAATGGAAAAAGTTAAAGAGTGAATGACAGAATTTTAAAGACAGGAAGAGAAAAACAGAGTCACATACAAGGGAACCACGATAAATATTAGCTGACTTTTTAGCAGAAATCTTGCAAGCCAGAGGGAGTAGCATGACATATTTAAAGTGCTGAAAGGAAAGACCCTACAACGAAGAACACTCTACCCAGCAAGGTTATCATTCAGAATTGAAGGAGAGATAAAGAGTTTCCCAGACAAGCAAAAACTAAAAGAGGTTTTTGCCACTAAATTGGCTTTACAAGAAATGTTAAAGTGTCTTCTTTAAGTGAAAAAGAAAAGGCTATAAAAAGAAAATTTTTAAAAAGATGTGAAGAAAAAAAATTTCACTGATAAATATAAATATATAGTAAAGGCAGTGAATCAACCACTTAAATAAGCTAGTACAAAGGTTAAAAGATAAAAATTATAAAATCAACAATAACTATGATAAACACTGAAGGGATATAAATAAAGATGTAAAATATGACACCAAAACATAAAGCATTTGGGAGTGGAGTGAAAAATGTAAAGCTTTTAGGATGTGTTTGAACTTAAGCACTATCAGTTTGAAACAACTATATGTAATTGATATATATGAACCTCATAGTAACCACAAATCAAAAATCTCCAATGGATATACAAAAAACAAAGAGAAAAGAACCCAAACATAAAACTAAAGAGAATAGTTAAACTGTGAGGGAATAGACTAAAGGAACAAGAAAAGAACAGAGAAGAACTATAAAAACAACCAGAAAACAAGTAACAATATGGCAGTAAGTACATATCTGTGAGGAATTACTTTATGTATATAGATTAAATGCTCCAATCACAGGACATAGGGTGGCTGAATGGATAAGAAAACAAACCCATCTATATGCTGCCTACAAGAGACTCATTTCAGATCTAAAGACATATTCACCTGAAAGTAAAAAGATGGAAAAAGATACTCCATGCAAATGGAAATGAAAAGAAAGCTGTGATAACAATATGCATATCAGACAAAATGGACTTTAAAATAAAGTTAATAACAAAGACAAAGAAGGGCCTCATATAAATGGGTCAATCCAAGAAGAAGATATATCATTCATAAACATAAATGCACCTAGTACAAGAGCACCTAACTATATAAAGCAAATATTAACACACATAAAGGGAGAAACTGACAGAAATACAATAACAGTAGAGAACTTTAATACCCCATTTACATAAATGAACAGATCATCCAGAAAGAAAATCAATAAGGGACACATCAAATGACACAGTAGATCAGAAGAAGTTAATAGATATCTACAAAACATTCCATTAAAAACAGTAGAAAACACATTCTTTTCAAGTGCACATAAAACATTCTCCAGGACAGATCACATGCTAGGCCACAAAAAAAATCAATACATTTAAGAAGATTGAAATCATATCAAGTATGCATCTTTTCTGACCACAGTGGTATGAAACTAGAAATCAATTACAGGAAGGAAACTGGAAAACACACAAACATGTGGAGACTAAACAACATACTACTAAAAAACCAATGGGTCAACAAAGAAATCAAAGAGGAAATAAAAAAAAAATACCTTGAGATGAATGAAGAGAAAAACACAACTTTCCAAAATCTATGGGACACAGCAAAAGCAGTTCTAAGAGGGAAGTTTATAGTAATTCAAGCCTAACTCAAGAAATGAGAAAAATCTTAAATAAACAACCTAACTTTCCATCTAAAGGAGCTAGAAAAAGAAGTACAAAGTCCACAGAAGGAAGGAAATAATAAAGATGAGAGCAGAAGTAAATAAAATAGAGACCAAAAAAAAAAAAAAGAAAAGTTCAGGAAACTAAGAGCTGTTTTTTTTAAAGATAAACAAAATTGATAAAACTGTTAGCCAGACTCATCAAGAAAAGAAGAGAAAGTCTAAGTAAATAAAATTAGAAATGAAAGAGGAGAAATTACCACTGATATCACAGAGATACAATCATAAGAGAATACTATTGACAGGTATACAGCAGCAAATTGGACAACTTAGAAGAAATGGAAGAATGCCTAGAAACATACACACTTCCAAGACCAAAGTAATGAAATTGAATCAATAATCAAAAAACTCCCAACAGGGGCTTCCCTGGTGGCGCAGTTGTTGAGAGTCCGCCTGCCGATGCAGGGGACACGGGTTCGTGCCCCGGTCCAGGAGGATCCCACATGCCGCAGAGCAGCTGGGCCCGTGAGCCATGGCCACTGAGCCTGCACGTCTGGAGCCTGTGCTCCACAACGGGAGAGGTCACAGCAGTGAGAGGCCCGCGTAATGCAAAAAAAAAAAAAAAAACAAAACAAAGAAACTCCTAACAAATCAGAGTAGGACCACACCAGAATTTGAGGGTTTCTATCAAACACTTAAGGAAAAGTTAATACCTATCTTTCCCAAACTATACCAAAAATTGAAGAGAAGGGAACACTTCCAAACTCATTCTATGAAGCCCTAATATCAAAACCAGACAAAGACACTACAAAAATAAATTATCAGGCCAATATTCCTGATGAACATAATGCAAAACCCTCAACAAAAATATTAGCAAACTAAATTCAACAATACATATAAAGGATTTTTAATCATGGTCAATTGAAATTTATTCCAGGGATGCAAGGATGGTTCAATATCTGCAAATCAATCAAGGTGTTACACCACATCAAAAAAGGGGACATTTCATTTGACATAGAAAAAGCATTTTGCCAAACTCAACATCCATTTATGATAAAATCTCTTATCAAAGTTGGTAAAGATGAAACATACCTCAACATTATAAAGGCCATACGTGACAAGCCCACAGCTGACATCAAACTCAACATTGAAAAGCTGAAAACTTTTCTTCTAAGATCAGGAATAAGACAAGCATTCCCACTCTCATCACTTCTATTTAACATAGTATTGGGAGTCATGGAGAGGGGCAAAGTGGGTGAAGGGGAATCATGGGTACAAACTACTAGATATAAAATAAGTTACAAGGATGTAATGCATAGCACTGGGAATACTCAATATTTTATAATAACTTTGTATGGAGCATAATCTATAATAACATTGAATTATTATGTTGAACATCTGCAACTGTAAGTCTACTATACTTCAATTTTTAAAATGTCGTTTAATGGGACTTAGATCTAGGGTACAGTCAAGATAGGGAGATATTGAGGTCCAGTGGTAGCTGAAAACAGGAACTGGATGAAATGACCAGAAAGAATGTGTCTATGAGAAAAGAAAAAGATATGCCAAAAAGATCCAGAAAACTCTAACAAGTCAGAGAACCACCAGAAGAACAAGGACATTGGGAAGACTTGTCTAGAAAGACAGATGAAGGACCAAAAGAAAGTAAGTGGCTTTCTGAAGTCAAGGTGAGACCAAGTGTCCAGGGCATGGTGCACAAAGACACAAAGCAATACAATTAAATTAAGAACTAAGGGCTTCCCTGGTGGAGCAGTGGTTGAAAGTCCGCCTGTTGATGCAGGGGACACAGGTTCGTGCCCCGGTCTGGGAAGATCCCACATGCTGCAGAGCGGCTAGGTCTGTGAACCATGGCCGCTGAGCCTGTGCGTCCGGAGCCTGTGCTCCACAACGGGAGAGGCCACAACAGTGAGAGGCCCACGTACCGCAAAAAAAAAAAAAAATTAAGAACTAAGAAAGATCCAACGCATTTGGCAACAACGGGATCTTTTATGTCTCTGGAAAGGGTAGTTTCACTGGAGTGACTTCAGTGGAACACATTTTACAGCAGGCTAAGAAATGAAAGTAAAGACACAGAAACCAGAGTGTAGACAACAATTTTCAAGAAGTTTGATTGTGAAGGAAAAGAGACAGTGAGTGAAGGGAGACATCAATGCTTTTCAAGATGGGAAATACTGGAAATACTGATGGGAAAAGCCAGTAGAGAGGAACTGTTGACCATTTGGGAAAGGGAAGTGAATGGTCAAAAGGAATGTCCTTGATGCTGTGAGAGGTGACAGGTGCTGTTTGGGGATTGCTTGTAGCTGGTCCTCAACAAGATAAATACAAAGAAATTAAGAGTAAGTATTTAGAAAATTTTATAGCAACATGAGAGAATAATCTTATGTCTTCATAATACAGTAATAGTTTTTAAAAACTGGGGCTTGCATTTTGTATGCCTCTGATTTTTTCTCCCAGTAATTTATATTTACTGGATTTTACAAAAGTTTCAGTTATATCAGATTGGAAATTTCGAAAAACACAAACCCTGGTCCTTAGCCACAATTGGTAGTGTAGAAGTTCCTAAAGACTTTGATCTCTGGGGTATTGTTGTAGATATGAAGTGTTTCATTGGTCTGCAGATCTGGGAATTGTTTTTCTACTCATGTCCTCTAGGCCTGAAAGAAAGTCTTGACTGTTCAAAATAATAAAAATAAGTGATCATACGAGAGAAGTGAAAATAGAGAAAAAGTGAAAATAGAAAACAAAAGCTATCTGTTCCATCTGTACATGCACTAATATTAGTGGATTACTAACAGCGAGAGTTGTCAAGGGCAGATTTTTGAGAAGTTTGGAGGGCACTGGATCAGGGTGGCTGTGGGGAGGAGGAGAGGAGACCCAGGGCACCAATCAGTTCTTAGCAGGTGTGCGTTCTGTAAACACTGCACTAGATACCAAATGCTGAATGCACTCCATGAAGTGTGTGTCAACCGAGTTGGTATCCTGGGGAGGAGGGTATTTAAATAAAGATAATACTTACCAATTATGTGATACCTGACAGCTCCATTATTGCCAGCATCCATATCAGAGGCCAGAACAGTGTAGACAAGCCCTGGCTCTTGGTTTTCCAGAACCTCAATGTCATGCCTGGGGACAATAATCTCTGGTGCGTGATCGTTTTCATCTCCCACTGTGCAGAGAATTGTTGTAGTCCCAGACAGAGCAGGGGCTCCCCCATCACGTACAAGTACTGACAAGGAACAAAAGACGGCACAGATGGTGGCCATTAATTCATACCTAAAATATGCTTCCCTAACCAGACAGCAACAGACCAAATTAACCGGGTAGCACTGGGTCAATAATATTTTATTTAAAGACAACCTACTGAAATGTAAAATTTCCCCTCTCAATGGCCTGCTGCCTGTTTTTGTTTGTTTAGCACAGTCAAGGGATCCCTTACCTCGAAGGGTGAGGACTTCCTGAACTTCTCTGTCAAGTGTGGTGGTTGTCACCACCTCCCCAGTGTCAGGATTTATCTCGAACAACCCGAATAAAGCACCTGGCATGATTTCAAACTGAAGCTTGGAATTGATTCCTAAAGGAAAATACAGAGGAAAAACTCAGCCATTATCCCCTTGGAATCCATCTGTCTCTTCTCCTTTTTCCTATGAACATGTTAGGCCATAGATTAAAAAAGGCAAGACACGTAACCTTCAAATTAAGGTCAGAAACAAAAACAAAAATTTACAACAACTCTTTGGCTGGTCTTGCTAAATAAAAGTCTCCTGGCTGAAATGCTGGATTTTCAAAAATCCTTCCCACAGTGAATGCTTAAGATTTTCTCCCTCCCATAAAAAATTTCTTATGAGTGTGCAACCCTATAACATATTCCTAATTACTCCTGCTAACACCTAATTGTGATTTAATGGCATCATTATAAGCTTGCAGGGCAAATGGCAATTTCTGTAGGTGGACCCTCTGTTTAAAAGCTTGTGCCCAAAGAGCTTCAAGATAGAGGAAGAGTAAGATGTGGAGATCACCCTCCTCCCCACAAATACATCAGAAATACATCTACATGTAGAACAACTCCTACAGAACACCTACTGAATGCAGGCGGAAGACCTCAGACCTCCCAAAAGGCAAGTGACTCCCCACGTACCTGGGTAGGGCAAAAGAAAAAAGAAAAAAACAGACACAAAAGAATAGGGACGGGACCTGCAATAGGGAGGGAGCTGTGAAGGAGGAAAGGTTTCCATACACTAGGAAGCCCCTTTGCAGGCAGTGACTATGGGTGACGGAGGGGGGAAGCTACGGAGCCATGGAGGAGAGCGCAGCAACAGAGGTGCAGAGGGCAAAACGGAGAGATTCCCGCACAGAGGATTGGTGCCGACTGGCACTCACCAGCCCGAGAGGCTTCTCTGCTCACCCGCCGGGACGGGTGGAGGCTGGGAGCTGAGGATCGGGCTTCGGAGGTCGGATCCCAGGGAGAGGGCTGGTGTTGGCTGCGTGAACACAGCCTGAAAGGGGCTAGTGCATCACAGCTAGCCGGGAGGGAGTCCGGGAAAATGTCTGGAGCTGCCAAAGAGGCAAGAGACATTTTCTTGCCTCTGTGTTTCCTGGTGCGCGAGGAGAGGGGATTAAGAGCGCCGCTTAAAGGAGCTCCAGAGACGGGCGCGAGCTGCGGCTATCAGCGCGGACCCCAGAGACGGGCATGAGACGCTAAGACTGCTGCTGCCGCCACCAAGAAGCCTGTGTGCAAGCACAGGTCACTCTCCACACCTCCCCTCCTGGGATCCTGTGCAGCCCGCCACTGCAGGGTCCCATGATCCAGGGAAAACTTCCCTGAGAGAACACACGGTGTGCCTCAGGCTGGTGCAACGTCACGTTGGCCTCTGCTGCCGCAGGCTCGCCCCGCATCCGTACCCCTCCCTTCCCCAACCCTGAGTGAGCCCGAGCCCCGAAGCAGCTGCTCCTTTAACCCCATCCTGTCTGAGCGAAGAACAGATGCCCTCCGGTGACCTACACGCAGAGGCAGTGTCAAATCCAAAGCTGAACCCCAGGAGCTGAGCGAACAAAGAAGAGAAAGGGAAATTTCTCCCAGCAGCCTCAGGGGCAGCGGATTAAATCTGCACAATCATCTTGATGTACCCTGCGTCTGTGGAATACCTGAATAGACAACAAGTCATCCCAAATTGAGGAGGTGGACTTTGGGAGCAACGATATATATATATCGATATATATATATATATAGATATAGATATAGATATAGATATAGATATATCGATATATATATATCGATATATATATCTTTTTCCCTTTTTCTTTCTTGTCAGTGTGTATGTGTATGCTTCTGAGTGTGATTTTGTCTGTATAGCTTTGCTTTTACCATTTGTCCTAGGGTTCTGTGTGTCCGTTTTTGTTTTTGTTTGTGTTTTAGTATAGTTTTTAGCATTCGGTATCATTCGTGGATTTGTCTTTTGGTTGCTCTCTTCTTGCTTTTTCTTTTATTACTTTAAAAAATTTTTTTAAAAACTATTTTTTTATTTTAATAACTTTATTCCATTTTATTTTATCTCCTTCTTTCTTTCTTTCTTACTTTTTTTTCTCCCTTTTATTCTGAGCCGTGTGTATGACAGGCTCTTGGTGCTCCAGCCAGGGGTCAGGGCTCTGCCTCTAAGATGGGAGAGCCAAGTTCAGGACATTGGTCCACAAAAGACCTTCCAGTTCCATGTAATATGAAATGGTGAAAACCTCCCAGAGATCTCCATCTCAATGCCAAGACCCAGCTCCAGTCAACAACCAGCAAACTCCAGTGCTGGACACCCTATGCCAAACAACTACCAACACAGGAACACAACCCCACCCATTAGCAGAGAGGCTGCCTAACATCATAAGAAGGTCACAGACACCCCAAAACACACCACCAGACATGGACCTGCCCAACAGAAGACAAGATCCAGCCTCATCCACAAGAACACGGGTACTAGTCCCCTCCACCAGGAAGCCTACACAATCTTACCCACTGGGGGCAGACACCAAAAACAATGGAAACTACAAACATGCAGCCTGTGAAAAGGAGACAACAAACACAGTAATTAAGAAAAATGAGAAGACAGAGAAACACACAGCAGATGAAGGAGAAATGTAAAAACCCACAGACCTAACAAATGAAGAGGAAATAGGCAGTCTACCTGAAAAATAATTCAGAATAATGATAGTAAAGATGATACAAAATCTTGGAAATAGAATGGAGAAAATACAAGAAATGTTTAACAAGAACCTAGAAGAACTAAAGAGCAAACAACCAGTGATGAACAACACAATAAATGAAATTAAAAATTCTCTAGAAGGGATCAATAGCAGAATAACTGAGGCAGAAGAACGGATAAGTGACCTGGAAGATAAAATAGTGGAAATAACTAGTGCAGAGCAGAATAAAGAAAAAACAATGAAAAGAATTGAGGACAGTCTCAGAGACTTCTGGGACAACATTAAACACACAAACATTTGAATTATAGAGGCCCCAGAAGAAGAAGAGTAAAGGAAAGGGACTGAGAAAATATTTGAAGGGATTATAGTTAAAAACTTCCCTAATATGGGAAAGGATATAGTTAATCAAGTCCAAGAAGCACAGAGAGTCCCATACAGGATAAATCCAAGGAGAAACACGCCAAGATACATATTAATCAAGCTATCAAAAAATAAATACAAAGAAAAAATATTAAAAGCAGCAAGGGAAAAACAACAAATAATATATAAGGGAATTCCCATAAGGTTAACAGCTGAACTTTCAGCAGAAACTCTCCAAGCCAGAATGGAGTGGCAGGACACATTTCAAGTGATGAAGGGGAGAAAAACACAACCAAGATTACTCTACCCAGCAAGGATCTCATTCAGATTTGATGGAGAAATTAAAAGCTTTACAGAGAAGCAAAAGCTAAGAGAGTTCAGCACCACCAGACCAGCTTTACAACAAATGCTAAAGGAACTTCTCTAGGCAGGAAACACAGGAGAAGGAAAAGACCTACAATAACAAACCCAAAACAATTACAAAGACAATTACAATTAAAAAGACCTACAATAACAAACCCAAAACAATAGAAATAGGAATAGGAATAGGAAATAGGAATAGGAAACCCAAAACAATTAAGATAATGGAAATAGGAATAGGATAATGGATAATGGAAATAGGAACATTAATAGGAATTAATTTACATTTAATTACCTTAAATGTAAAAGCTTAAATGCTCCAACCAAAAGACATAGACTGGTTGAAAGGATACAAAAACAAGACCCATAGATATGCTGTCTACAAGAGACCCACTTCAGACCTAGGGACAAATACAGACTGAAAGTGGGGGATGGAAAAGATATTCCATGCAAATGGAAATCAAAAGAAAGCTGGAGTAGCAATTCTCATATCAGACAAAAAAAGACTTTAAAACAAAAACTATTACAAGAGACAATGAAGGACACTACATAATGATCAAGGGATCAATCCAAGAAGAAGAAATCCAAGAAGAAGAAATGTTATAAATTTACAATTTATCACAATTGTAAATATTTATGCACCCAACACAGGAGCACCTCAATACATAAGGCAAATACTAATAGCCATAAAAGGGGAAATCAACAGTACGACAATCATAGTAGGGGACTTTAACACCCCACTCTCACCAATGGACAGATCATCCAACATGAAAATAAATAAGTACACACAAGCTTTAAATGATACATTAAACAAGATAGACTTAATTGATATTTATAGGACTATCCATCCAAAAACAACAGAATACACTTTCTTCTCAAGTGCTTCATGGAACACTCTCCAGGATAGATCATATCTTGGGTCACGAATGAAGCCCTGGTAAATTTAAGAAAATTGAAGTAATATCAAGTCTCTTTTCCGACCACAACACTATGAGAATAGATATCAATAACAGGAAAAGATCTGTAAAAAATACAAACACATGGAGGCTAAACAATATACTACTTAATAACGAAGTGATCACTGAAGAAATCAAAGAGGAAATCAAAAAATACCTAGAAACAAATGACAATGAAAACACGACAGTCCAAAACCTATGGGATGCAGCAAAAGCAGTTCTAACAGGGAAGTTTATAGCAATAGCATCCTACCTTAAGAGGTAAGAAACATGTCAAACAAACAACCTACCCTTACACCTAGAACAATTAGAGAAAGAAGAACAAAAAAACCCCAAAGTTAGCAGAAGGAAAGAAATCACAAAGATCAGGTCAGAAATAAATGAAAAAGAAAGGAGGAAAAAATAGCAAAGATCAATAAAACCTAAAGCTGGCTCTTTAAGAAGATAAACAAAATTGATAAACCAGTAGCCAAACTCATCATGAAATAAAGAGAGAAGATTCAAATCAAAAGAATTACAAATGAAAAAGAAGTAACAACTGACACTGCAGAAATACAAAGCATCATGAGAGATTACTACAAGCAACTATATGCCAAAAAAATCGAAAACCTGGAGGAAATGGGCAAATTGTTAGAAAGGCACAACATTCTGAAACTGAACCAGGAAGAAATAGAAAATATGAACAGACCAATCACAAGCAGTGAAATTGAAACTATGATTAAAAATCTTCCAACAAGAAAAAGCTCAGGACCAGATGGCTTCACAGCTGACTTCTATCAAACATTTACAGAAGAGATAACACCTATCCTTCTCAAACTCTTCCAAAATATAGCAGAGTGAGGAATACTCTCAAACATATTCTATGAGGCCACTATCACCCTCATACCAAAAGCAGACAAAGATGTCACAAAGAAAGAAAACTACAGCCCAATATCACTAATGAACATAGAGGCAAATATCCTCAACAAAATAATGGGAAGCAGAATCCAAGAAGGACATTAAAAGGATCATACACTATGATCAAGTGGGATTTATAACAGGAATGCAAGGATTCTTCAATGTGCACAAATCAATCAATGTGAAACACCATATTAACAAATTGAAGGAGAAAAACCATACAATTATCTCAATAGATGCAGAGAAATCTTTCGGCAAAATTCAACACCTATTTATGATAAAAACCCTGAAGAAAGTAGGCATAGAGGGAACTTACCTGAACATAATAAAGGCCACATATGACAACCCACAGCCAACATCGTCCTCAATGGTGAAAAACTGAAACCATTTCCACTAAGATCAGAAAAAAAACAAGGTTGCCCACTCTCACCACTATTATTCAACATAGTTTTGGAAGTTTTGCCACAGCATTCAGAGAAGAAAAAGAAATAAAAGGAATCCAAATCTGAAAAGAAGAAGTAAAACTCTCACTGTTTGCAGATGACATGATACTACACATAGAGAATCCTAAAGATGCTACCAGAAAACTACTAGAGCTAATCAATGAATTTGGTCAAGTAGCAGGATACAAAATTACTGCACAGAAATCTCTTGCATTCCTATACACTAATGATGAAAAATCTGAAAGTGAAATTAAGAAAACACTCCCATTTACCACTGCAACAAAAAGAATGAATTATCTAGTAATAAACCTACCTAAGTAGAAAAAAGACCTGTATGCCGAAAATTATAAGACACTGATGAAAGAAATTAAACATGATAAAAACAGATGGAGAGATATACAATGTTCTTGGATTGGAAGAATCAACATTGTGAACATGGCTCTACTACCTAAAGCAATCTACAGGTTCAATGCAATCCCTATCAAACTACCACTGGCATTGTTCTAGAAGTAGAATAAAAAATCTCAGAATTTGTATGGAAACACAAAAGACCGCGAATAGCCAAAGCAATCTTCAGAAAGAAAAATGGAGCTGGAGAAATCAGGCTCCCAGACTTCAGACTATACTAAAAATCTACAGTAATCAAGACAGTATGGCACTGGCACAGAAACAGAAATATAGATCAATGGAACAGGATAGAAATCCCAGAGATAAACCCATGCACATATGGTCACCTTATCTTTGATAAAGGAGGCAAGAATATACAGTGGAGAAAAGACAGCGTCTTCAATAAATGGTGCTGGGAAAACTAGACAGCTACATGTAAAAGAATGAAATTAGAACACTCCCTAACACCATACACAACAATAAACTCAAAATGGATTAAAGTACTAAATGCAAGGTCAGACACTATTAAACTCTTAGAGGAAAACATAGGCAGAACACTCCATGACATAAATCACAGCAAGATCCTTTTTGACCTACCTCCTAGAGAAATGGAAATAAAAACAAAAATAAACAAATGGGGCCTAATGAAACTTAACAGCTTTTGCTCTGCAAAGGAAATCATAAACAAGATGAAAAGACAACCCTCATAATGGGAGAAAATATTTGCAAATGAAGCAACTGAGAAAGGATTTATCTTCAAAATTTACAAGCAGTTCATGCAGCTCAATATCAAAAAGAAAAAAAAAATCCAAAAATGGGCAGAAGACCTAAATAGGCATTTCTCCAGAGAAGATATACAGATTGCCAACAAACACATGAAAGGATGCTCAACATCACTAATCTTTAGAGAAATGCAAATCAAAACTACAATGAGATATCACCTCACACTGGTTAGAATGGTCATCATCAAAAAAATCTACAAAAATAAATGCTGGAGAAGGTGTGGAGAAAAGGGAACCCTCTTGCACTGTTGGTGGGAATGTAAATTGATACAGCCACTATGGAGAACAGTATGGAGGTTCCTTAAAATTTTTTAAATAGAACTACCATACGACCCAGCAATCCCACTACTGGACATATACTCTGAGAAAACCATAATTCAGAAAGAGTCATGTACCACAATGTTCTTTGCAGCTCTATTTACAATAGCCAAGACATGGAAGCAACCTAAGTGTCCATCAACAGATGAATGGATAAAGAAGATGTAGCACATATATACAATGGAATATTATTCAGCCATAGAAAGAAACGAAATTGAGTTATCTGTAGTGAGATGGATAGACCTAGAGTCTATCATACAGAGTGAAGTAAGTCAGAAAGAGAAAAACAAATACCGTATGCTAACACATATCTATGGAATCTTAGAAAAAAAATGTTCATGAAGAATCTAGGGGCAAGATGGGAATAAAGACATAGACCTACTAGAGAATGGACTTGAAGATATGGAGTGGGGGATGGGTAAGCTGGGACAAAGTGAGAGAGTGGCATGGACATATATACACTACCAAATGTAAAACAGATAGCTAGTGGGAAGCAGCCGCATAGCACAGGGAGATCAGCTCGGTGCTTTGTGACCACCTAGAGGGGTGGTATAGTGAGGGTGGGAGAGAGGGAGATGCAGGAGGGAAGAGATATGGGGATATATGTGTATGTATAAATGATTCACTTTGTTATAAAGCAGAAAGTAACACACCATTGTAAAGCAATTATACTCTAGAAAAGATTTTAAAATAAATAAATAAATAAACACAAACAAACAAACAAAAATGCTTGTGCCCAGTTATGTTACTCTGTTCATTCTCTAGCACAGGAGGTGAGCATGTAGAATTGCTCACATGTGTATTTTTGGTTCATTTTGTTTTCTACTTAGCATTCAGTCTGTTATCTGAAGTGAGAAATGTGGTACCACATTATTATGCATTTTGAAAATAATTCTTCCTATATTTCTGCAGTTTCATTTCCCTTCAGAGAAAAGTGTCACATCATTTCCATCACTGGGTATGAAGATCTCTCATACCATTAACTTGAACGAGTTTATCCCATGACATTGCAGCTTATTTGCACTTCACACCAGTTCCTTTCAATCATTTTCCTATGTTCTTTTCTTCACTGACGAGTATCTAGGTACAGACATAGTACTTAGCATATATGATTTACACTTTAATAAATGATGAAACACTCTTCTTTGGACTTAACAAAAAACTCCAATTACACATTTCCATCTTGCCTGTCTTAAAAATTAAATTTTCATCTGCTGTGATCTAGTAGATACAATATAGAACTGAGTACTGGAAAAGTGGAATATAATGCCAGTTTTATACAAGAATAAATATACATGACTTCTTACTATGTCACTTGAAAGAGAAAGGATATTTGGGATTATCTGCAGGCATTTTAATAACCTTGAGAAAAAAGTCTAATAAGGCAGGATCAAAGTATTTGATATGGTATAATCAGAGGTCACCAGAAAATTTATTCTGTCATTAGGCATATTATTACATTAATGATTATTTAATACTCATAGTGATTACTTTGATCTCATAATGACCTTAATCTCTTCTTTGGTCAAGACAGAATTTTTAAAAATTCCAGATTGATAAAATTTGTTATACCTATCTCATCCTACATTATGAAAATGGGGACTATACCAACTTAGATCTAATTTCTTTGTTCCTCAAATATTTGGTGAGCATAACTAGGTGCCAAGCACAGTGCTGTTTGCCAAAGAGAGAGTGGTGAATCCAACAGGTATGGCCCCTACCTGCAGGAAGCTTTCATGGAGAACAGCATCTTTTAATTTTTGGACCCTTAATTTTTCAATAATCCACTCATTTATAATATGTTATTACACATTATACATATTATATATTACACATATTATATATTATACAGTTTAAACTCCTAACACTTGTCAAATCTAGAAAATGTCTTCACATGCTTAAACATAAACTCAAATCTTTTCAGTTTCCCTTCCTCCTATTGGTCTACTTATTCTCTAATGTGCTTTACGTTTGTATCCAATATTCCCCTTACGTTTTAGAAACTTTCAGATTTTATCATTTCTATTATTCTATATGGCTTTGATCCCTAAGGTAACAATCTACTCACCTTCAATCCTCCTAGTATATTATTAAGGATAAATGAGATCTTTATTTATAACTGTAGTTTGCACATATATGATTTCACACTCCAAACTTTGCACCCTTCACAACTTAAATAATGTGAGCTAAATTTAAAATATTATACTATGGCTCTTTTAGAATTCAATTAGTGCCTTGCTTCTTCCTCCTCACACACTTATAATCCTCTGGATTAAACACATCATCAAACTTGAGAACCAAGAAAATAAAAGTAAAATAGAGATTACTGAGTCTAATTCCATCACCTTACTAAGAAAATTGGAAATCTGGATCTGAAAATATTCAGTGATACACTTACAACACACCAAAGGATGTGTGTGTGTGTGTGTGTGTGTGTGTGTGTATGTGTGTGTGTACACATACATATATCTGTTCTTAGACCTCAAGATCTACAGCCTTATGACTTCTTGCTTCCTCCTACTCTAGGATACCCCTCTTCAGTTCATTTCTTTTCCTCTTCAGTCCAGCCCCATGAATTAACACTTTGGCAACCTTGCAAATTTCCTCAGGTACTGTGGCTTTTTACCAAAGAAGGCCAGCAAAACCTCAGTCCAGATTCATTCCAGCCATCTCTCTGTCCTCCTGGAATATCCAGCAGATAACTGGGGCTGGAGAAAACTTCACAAAAGCATAGATGGAGGCCACTGAAATGTTACTGTCATCTGGCAATCTTTCCAGATCTCCTTGGTCACCCCTCTCCTATTCATTTCTTCTACCTGACCACCCCCTGGTTCACTCTCACAAATCATTTCCCTTCCTATTTCCTAGAGAAAATGGAGGCATTGGGAAAAAGCTCCCTCAACTTTCTGCATCTGTATTCAACTCTACCTCCTGCTTTGTGTCTCAATGGCAAAAGTAATTCTTCAAATACCCTCTTGAAATTTTCCTGTCAGTTCTAATCTTTCCCATTTATAATTTTTCCTTAAATTATATTTTAGCTGTAAGAAACAAGACTTTTTTCCTCCTCTTTATAGCCAAGCATCTTTTTAAAATTCTCTGCAGCTAGCTTGAAACCATTGCCGTATCTAGTTATTCTTTCTACAGTCACCAGTAAGCTTCTGGTTGTAAGATCTACTGACCATGTTTAGTTGACTTGTTTTCTCTTGGCTTCAGGTATTGCTGACTGATGTTAAAAAACACAGAAAGGAAGGAACAAAGAGAGAGAGAGGAAGGCAGGGAGAGAAGGGGAGAGGGAAGGAGGGAGGAAGGAATTCATTCCACCTCTTTCCCACTTCACTGACTTCAGTTTCCACCTATATGCAGATGACACATATGTATTGAGCGCCAGTTATTTGGTTGATTGATTCATTCACTTATGTGTTTATTTATGCAGTGCACATTTACCAAGTGCCAGGCACTGGAAAGATACCATTGAATAATGAGTAATTATCTTGGTCCTCAGAGTTCCCCTCTAGTGAGGGAGATGGTGTGGGGGAATATGTGAAATCACTGAGGAAAGGGATCAGGGAAGACTTATTACAGGTAGATAGTTTGTTCATTTATTATCTTATTCAATAAACATATAGAGAGAGTGATTGCGGGTGCCAAGATACCATGCCAGGTGCTAAGGATATAACTGCTGGCAAGAAGACACATTCTTTGCTCTCACAGTGCTTATAGTGTAGCACTGGATCCAGAGAAGTAAGCAGACAATTACAATTCCACGTGGTAAGACATAACTGAGTGAGTATGTGTTGCTTTCTGTATAAGCTTAGACCCTAAAGATAAATAGGATTTAACAAGTAAGAAGGAAGAAAGTGTTTGAATGCACTCAAAATAGAAACCAAACTCCATACCGCAGTCTACAAAGTCTCATGTGATGTGGACTCAAGCTCTTCTCATATACTTGCTCCTGCACTATATTCCTGGCCCACGGGCTTCACTTCTGCTCTCTGAACATGCTAAGTGTCTTTCTGTTGGGGCCTTTGTAGTTGCTGTTCCCTCTGCCAGCTCCTCCCTCTGTTCTCTACATGGTGTACTAGTTATTAAACTGTTGTGACTCAGCTCTGAATCCGTTCTTCCCCATTCCGCCCTGCGATGCTGGGGCTAGGGAATCTGCACATCACAGCTGTGCAGAATCTCCTTTGCCAGCTGAGCCCCTCTTAGGATCTGCCACAAAGGGACCCTCGAGGGAGACTGAGGTCAGAGGAGAGCAGATGGGACTTCTTCTTCCTGTTTTCTTATTTTCTCTGTCAGCAACGCCATTTCTTCTAGTGCAGAAACTGCTCACAACTTTCTGTCTATTTTGGCACTCCCAGACCAGGCTCTGCAAGGCCCCTCCTCTCATTTTTTTCCTAGATTCCGATAATCTCGACCTATTCTCCTTGTTTCCAGGGATTAGGGATGGTAGCTGCTTCCTACCGTTATTTTTTTCTGGGTTACTTCAGGATTCCCTTTCTGTTTATTCAGCCTTCCAACACCTGTATTGTAATAGCTGGTTTTCCTGACTGCACATGATTGATACGGTACTTGGCACCAGGATTGGATCCCAGGTATTAGGGATTCTGAGATTGATTTGGTTATGCCTTTGGCCTTAAAGGCAGTGCTGGGTTCCCTGCCCACAGGAAATGGAACACTAGTAATTTCTCATTTGCAATGGTACCATGATCATTTAAATTATCACCTGTGTTTGATTGTGATGAACTGACTATTAAAGGATTTCTATTCCTTAGAGGACCAAGTGGGGCTGACTTTGGCCATGGGATAGTAAAAGAAGTATGATGTGAACTGGCTGTCTCTGAATGCAATGGGAACTTACAGAAAGAAAATTATAAGCTGAGTCTTTAAAGTCGCAGCTCAAGTCATAGTCAAAAAACCGAAAAACTTCTAAGGAAGCCCCCAAATTAATCTCTCTGAAGATCAGAACCAAATTGAGCAACAGATATATAACAGGTAACTTCTTGCAAGGGGATACCTATTCACGAGAAGACCTACAACCAGAGTCAGATCTCAACATACTGCAGGCAGTTACATGCAAATATGACTCAATTAGAGACAGCTTATAGTTTTAAAATAATAGCAAGATTTTTCTAACTTATATTGAATAAATCTGTGGAAAATGTGTGGAAATCAATTCTAAGGATGTGAAACCCAGGAAGATAAAATAGTACTTTGGTTTCAGCTGGATTTATTGATGTGGTGTTCCTACCAGAGATTCTGAATTTAATGTGCTAGCTCTTTTAGTTATTTCCCTTGACAGTTTCTTTTGATTGGCTGCATTCAATAGTGGTCTATCATCATTGAGATTGAGATGCCAGATCTTCCCTTGCATACTATACAGAAAGGAATCAAAAAGCTTAAGGAAATGGAGAAGAACATTAGGATGGATTTACCAATGGTAAATTTACCATTTATCATGACATGCCCACCACCCTCCTCTAACTACATTTACCAACAGTTCAGAGTATTCTCCCTTCATAAAGACCCTGGGAAAGCCATTGGTTAGAGGGACACCAGCATCCTTTAAATGCCCTCTGGTAGTTGCCCTCTGTGTAGGCTGTGGACGATGGTGCCACTGGTCTCGGGGACCACCTTTTGAGTACCAACACTCTCGAACTTTCTGGACAAGATGGCAGAGTAGAAGAACCTTGAGCTCACCTCCTCTCATGAGCACACCAAAATCACAACTAACTCTGAACAACCATCGATAAAAGACTGGAACCTATAAAAAAAGACATTCTGCATCCAAAGACATAAAGAAGAAACCACAGTGAGATGGTAGGAGGGGAGGATTCATGATATAATCAAATTCCATACCCCTCAGGTAGGCAACCAACAAACTGGAGAACAATTATATTGCAGAAGTTCTCCCACAGGAGTGAGAGTTCTGAGGCCCATATCAGGCTCCCCAGCCTGGAGGTCTGGAATATAGAGGATTGAACCCCCAGAGCATTTGGCTTTGAAGGCCAGCAGTTCTTGATTGCAGGAACTCCACAGGACTGGGGGAAACAGAGACTCTACTCTTGGAGGACTGCAAAAGCAGTGACTTCATAGGACCCTGGGTCAGACCTACTTGCTGATCTTGAAGGGTCTCCTGGATGGAGGGAGATGGAGGGAGGGTGGGCAGATGTGGTTCACTCTGAGGACAGGGACACTGGTGGTGCATGTACCAGGGAGTATTCATCAGCATGAGCTCTCCTGGAGGCCAGCATTTTGGCACCAAGACCTGACCTCACCCAGTAGCCTGCAGGATCCAGTGCTGGGATGCCTCAGGCCAAACAACCAACAGGGTGGGAACACAGCTCTGCCCATCAGCAAACACACTGCCTAAAGACTTCCTGAGCCCACAGCTGCCTCTAGACATACTCCTTGACACTCCTGACCACCAGAGGGACAAGACCCAACTCCACCCACCAGTAGACAAGTGTTACCAAGTCTAAGTTCATACCGCTAGCCGCACAACAGGCCAGTAATTGAGAGACAAATTGTTGGGATAAGGAGTAATGACTTTATTTGGAAAGCCAGAAAACTGAGAAGATGGAGGGCTTGTGCCCCAAAGAACCATCTTGCCTGAGGTAGAATTCAGGCTTCTTTTACACTAAAAGGGGAGGGAGTAAAGTCAAACACTTCCTGGTTCCCATTAGCCTCCAGAGGGGATGTGTTAATTTCTTCCTCCCTGCAGTCATTCACTGGTGGACCTACCTGGTCAGGATGTTTCCTGTGAGCTAAACAAAGGTATTTTAGCTTAATGCTCATTACCTGGAAGGCAGGGTTCTGAGAGTTGGGTCATTATGTATAATTTAAGCTTTTAGGCAACATTCCTTTAGTGATTAACTTGCAATAGAATACAAAAGGTTCTTCCCTATTACATAGGCACTGGCCCCTCCCACTAGGAAGCCTGCACAAGCCTCTAGACCAGCCTCATCCACCAGGGGGGAGGGCAGTTTTCTTGCCAGAAGAAGGCAGGCCTGCAGAACCGAGTCCACAAACACAGGTCAGAACCTACCCTGGGACCAGCTGGTCTCTGGCCCTTGGGTCATGAAAGGAGACTGTACTGCTGAGACATATAGGACATCCCCTACAGAGGGCCATTTCTCCAAGGTTGAGAAACAAAACATATATTAAAATACAAAAAAATTTAGACAAAATGAGACAACAAAGGAATATGTTCCAGATGAAGGACCAAGATAAAACCCCAGAAGAATAACTAAGCAACATGTAGATAGGCAATCTACCTGAGAAAGAGTTCAGAGTAATGACTGTAAAGATGATCTAAGAACTTGGGAATTGAATGGATGCACAGAGCAAGAAGTTATAAGAAGTTTTAAACAAAGAGTTAGAAATATAAAGAACAACCAAACAGTTGAAGAACACAGTAACTGAAATGAGAACCAACACTCTATACCAATTTGTAAGGACTATCACAAGTGATCTGCTTTCATCCAGCAGGAACAATGGTACATCTTTATGTAAACTCTTCCACTACCAGCCATCATCTACTCAGCAGAGATAAAGATCATCTCAGCATCCAGTAGATCATCACACTGATCTACTACCGTGATGACATCATAATTGGATCTGATGATCAGAAAATTGTAAGAAACTTAGATGTCTTAATTAGATATATCTGTCAGACCAGTGGTTGGCAAACCCACTGGACAAATACAGCCTACCCCTGTGATTTTGTGAAGTTCTGCTGAAACCCAGCCATGCTCAATTCTTTATGCATTATCTATTGCTGTTGTCTTGCTCCAACATCAGAATTAAGTAGTAGAGACTGTAGAGCCTACAAAACCTAAAACATTCACTGTCTTGCCCTTTACAGAGAAAAGTTTGCATAACCCTGTCCTACCGTAAAGGCAGGCGAGTGATAGGAGTTGAGAATAGAGAGGAAAGCTACAGTCACTTATTAAAGTGCCTAATTGTTAAGCCAAAAGAGAAGAGAACTTCATCCTCAAAACCATGAGGAATTAATTAAGAATTCTGACCAAGGGAGTGTTGTTTTCAGATTTACTTTTTATGAAAATATTTTTTCATGTAACTCCTCAACTGTACAATGCCTACACAACTCAAACATTCCTAAAGGAAAAACAGGATTGTACCTTGCTGATTGAATGGAGAAATAAACAAATAAATGAGTTCTGAAGAGTGAAGGCAGCTTGTAGCAGCCTATTTCACAGATGTTCTGGTTTCTCAAATCATATAGTCAAAAAAATTTACTAAACTCCTATGTCATAGCTTGCATTATCTTAGGGACCTGGGATAAAAGCAAGTAAAATATGTTCTGAATCCATGAGTTCACAGCTTAAAAGGCAGGCAGAAAATTAGACAATCATATAATCAAAACACCATGTATTAAATGAAATAGGATTATATTTCAAAGTTTTAATAGTGATTGTCTCTGGGTGAGTAGTCCTTTTTTTCTGTTTAATTTTTTCATTAATTCTAAGACACATTTTTTCCCCAAATTTTAATATATCTGAAGTTAGATGCTTCTTACAATTAATAGTGTCTTAGATTCAATGAAATAGATGAAATACTGTCATGGTAGTGTTTCTCCTTTGCTCCGAGAGCAGGCTGTTGGGTGGGGTTATGCATCCAGCATGAGACAGTTTCTGGGAAACCAGATGTAGAGTTTGTTCAAGATAAATCCAGATACAGAATACATTTTTTATGGGATAGAGAATAAGATTTCACTATAGAATTCAACATTTTTGTACGGTGATGTGCTGTTGAATTATTTTGTATTCACCATGAATGAGCCAATGCATCACCAGAACTGAGTCATCTTCCCTGCTGGGGCACCCTTTCCTCCCAGGACTGGGGGAGAGGTACCCCTAGGGATAGATCTTTTCCCACTAACAATGGAGCTCTTGTTGTTGGCACCAAATGCTGCAGCAGTTTTAATATCTTAGTTAAAAAGTGGTAGTTGTTTTTTCCCTTTTAATACAAGAAAAAACTCCCGTTAGAACCAGTGTGAGTCATACATCATAAACATTCAGTGCTCAAATTCCTATGGGTTTTGAATGCCAAACAATGCTGTTAGGCTTACATTTTTTAAAACTACATTGTAGAATGCTAGAAAACGTATGTTAACCTTTCTAGTATTAAGTAATGCTATAATATTTTTAAAAATACAGACTATAAAGTAAACCATTCATAAATTCCAATATGATGCCAGTTATGTTAAAATCTTGACTACATCATTTAATTCTTGTGCATAATCCTTTTTCATTGTCTTAACCCAATAAGCAAAAAAAAAAAAAAAAAGATTTAGGAAAAATATGTTCAGAAACACATGCATACACCCAAATTCACATGCATTTACATAACCACTGGCTTAACAGATCTGGCTTCATTAAAAACACTGAGATTTCCAGTAAACCAAAATTTTCTACAAAACTTGTGAAGGTGCGTGAGACTCAGGAAATGCTAATGTGTATCTCAAACACCCATAAAGCCAAAGCCAGAAAACCAGCAATTTTGCATCTAAATTCCCTGGCAAACCATAATCTCTAGAATAATGAACTTTCAATTCAATTATAAGTAACAGGTTGCAGACCATTCATTCCAAAAGAAAATTACACTAACGCTTGGCAATTTGACAGTAAAAATTGGAAAGCGTATTTATGGTAATCATCTTTAGTTGACATATGAAAAATTTTGAGAGAAATTCTTTTTGCCTTCAAATATTAAAGCAAATAAATCCTTTAAGTAGAGTCCATTTTAAAAAATAAAGTTAATAAAATAAAGTCAAAGGGAGGAAGCATTTTACAGACTTTAAATGCTTGCTAAATCACACGTCAGTGATGGGTTCAGCATATGTCTGTGTACTTTGGGAAGTGGTTTCTGTGTTGCCCGGAGCTCTGCATTACTCAATTTACACCAGAGAATCCTCTCAGAGAACTTTACTAAACTGGGTATATTGGAAACACAAAGCTTATGTATGTTCTCCATTGTTTCTATCAACTAAAAACCACACTGCCAGAAATGTGCTAAATTCTTTAAGCGGAGTTGGGACAAGCAATTGTTAGCACACTCCAGCCCTCTTGGTGAGCACAGTAAGCAAAACTCTTTGATCACACTGCCCCGCTCTGGTCAAAAGAGAAAATTGGGCTGGCCCTTGAAAGTCTTCATCGCATCACATAAAATGCATTTCATTAAAAGATGATGTTTCCCCAAAGTGCAAAGCATCTAAACGGTATATAATTTAAAAGTTCAAGAAAATGTATCTTTTACCTCTTTGATAAACAATTTAGGAAGAAAATGCTAGTTTTCATACTATTATTTCCATAGAAACATCTGTTACAATTCTTGCAAGAAAAGAACAAAATATTATATTGATTATGTATTGCCACTTGCTATATACAAATGTGAATTTAAAAAGACTGGCTTATTAAACTATTTGTATTAATTCTGATGGGAAAATTCAGCATATGCTGTTAATGGCAACTACTTCACTATAATTTTTATAATTATTTTGTTTAAAATTAAAAAAGGATATTATTAAAGTAACTGAAGCTTACATGGCCAAAAAAGTCATAGTGATATTGAAAAGCAATTCTAAGACATTTATAAATTCCTAGCCATAGTAACTGTTTACTTCAAAGTCATTTGTCTGAACACAATGGTTGATATTAATAACACAACAGTAATACAGTAATGATGGAAGTTAACATTTATTGACTGTTTATTGTGCCAGATACTGGTCTCAGCTCTTTGTAGGTAATAACTCATTCATATTCATAACACAATTATGAATTAGGCTGTATCATAATCCCCATTTTACAGATAAGCAAACAGAGGATCAGAGAGAGCTAGTATATAGCTTATTAAAGGTTACACAGCTTAAGTGGTGGTTCTAGGATTCAAAGCCAGGCAGTCTGACACCAGCATCCTATCTCTTCCATTATGCTACATATAGAGAAAATAAAGAACGATTTACCTTCTGGTACTCCATGTATCTAGCTATTACAGTCTGAAAAAAGTGTGATCCTTTGTCTATACTTCTGTTTATTATCAAAATCAAATCAGTAAATTGTATATTAATTAGATACGTATCACTCTACTATAAGTAATAATAAAAATCAATACAAGCAAATGCTATAAAAAGTACACACTATGCATTCAATTTTTTTTTCTGTGTATGTTAATTAAAGAAATTCTAGAAGTTTGAAATAACTAGCAACTGTTTTCAGGTTTTTGGTAAATGTCAATTTTTGCTTTTAACGTCGATTACTTAGTTCCCATATTTTTGAGTTACCTGAATCTCTGTCCACAGCTTCAACTCTTGTGACAAACTCCCCTGGATTTTGATTTTCTTTAACTGAAGCTTCATATAGGTGCTGTTTAAATACTGGGGCCTCATCGTTTACATCAAGAACAGTAATTGTCAAAGTCTGGGATGAAGAAAGTGTTGGTGTGCCACCATCCAGTGCCAGAAGGGTCAGAATGTACTGACTTTTTAACTCATAATCCAAAGGCGAAGTAGTAGTTAGTAAACCTGTTTTGAAAGAAGAGAAAAGCAATAGGTAATATTCTTTGGAGAAGTCATGCTTACTATACTTTTGTCTAACTCATCTAAGTTGCTAAAAATTCAGAAGCTTTCTCTGTTAAAGAATAAATATTATTAAACCAACTTTAAATTTATATATTATCTGGAATAAAAGAGAACATTTTTAATTCGAAAAGTCATTCTAATTTAAATTATAAGGATGAATGAGAATTCAGAAATAATCCATAACATACCATTATCTACTAAGATGATTACATCAAGAATATTTATCTACCCAACATCTACCTTCATTTTTTTT
Source organism: Leucopleurus acutus (assembly GCF_964270905.1). NCBI lineage: Eukaryota > Metazoa > Chordata > Mammalia > Artiodactyla > Delphinidae > Leucopleurus > Leucopleurus acutus. Next base: position 124,414,922 of record NC_139146.1, on the reverse strand, counting down.
TAATATTTATTTATTTGGTTGTGCCAGGTCTTAGTTGCTGCACATGGGCTCCTTAGCTGCGGCATGCAAACTCAGTTTCAGCATGCATGTGGAATCTAGCTCCCTGACCAGGGATCAAACCCGGTTTCATTGGGAGCGCGGAGTCTTAACCACTGTACCACCAGGGAAGTCCCTCTACCTTCATTTTTAAAAATATCTAGGTTCTAACAGTATCCCTCTTCGTGTCAAAGGACACTTCATGTGTAAAAGTGACCAAGTTACAAAAAGTATGGCTACATCCTTTAAGAGATTTAGTTTTTGTGAAAGAGTTATAGTCTCTTTATACTAATCTCATTTAACTGTCTTTTTTTATTAACAAAAAATAGTAAAGACTATAACTCGGACAATAAACTTCACAAATACAATGTCTCCATCCAACTGCCATTTAAGCACGTAACTCATATAAGCAACTTGCACACAAATATTTGTTACATAACTCCAATTGTCACATTTTTTCTTTTAGGATTGCTGTTTGCTCCTCTAACACGTGCTTCTCCTATAAGAACTTTTCTTCAAATAATTAAAGAGGCTTACTGATTCAGATTTTATATATAAAATGGTTTCTCCATAATTGCTTATCATTTTACACTTCATAGCCAAAAGCCATTGAAAATATCACTTTGTCTTCTTGATAAAAAATATGAGCTTTGTGAGAGGAAAATACCCTATTTCATATGAGTGCCTTCAGCAATTAGCATTTTATGTCTTTGAAAAAAATATCTCAACTGAAACAGCCACTGCAATAGTTTAAGATTCAGGATATCTATATTACTGAGACACAATTCCAATTTTATCCACCCTCCTTAACAATCTGAAATAGACCTTCCTTAGCCATTTTGGAAAGCATTTTAAATATCGTTTAAATAGATCCTTGGAGACCCCAGCTCTAACAGAAATCAGCAACTGGGTCTGGACTATCTCTCTGTCAGTTGGGCTTTTAGGTGGTGTTCATGCAGGTCTCAGAACGGAACCATATGCACAGGATTTAATAAATATTTTGATGAAATTTTCCAACAGTATATAGCCAGACTATAATCATGACTTCCAAATTCTACACATTCAGTCCCATTCCAAATAATGCTCTTACTAACAGTTGGGCCAAATGGGATACATCTGAGATTTTTTTCTAAGGCTCATGCAGAAATGATTTTATTTTTTAGAGAATGAGATGGTAGTCTCTCACTTCAATATCTTCTGAAAATCAGGTTGAGGGAATTTCATTTCCAATATAACAAGAATGACACTTTGAATGTATAATTGTCCATCAAATTACATCAAAAATTTTAGAAGATGTTATCTGACAATATGGTAACAGCAAGACAAGGGAAGTGACAGTGAGTGCCATTTCCAAAGAGTACTTGACAGTGAACAAATGCTTCTGCCAAAAATAAAATGTTTCAGTTGTGACAAGTAAGGGTCTTAATGTCTATATCAATACAACCATTTAAAAATACATGATTTCCAACTATTTACAAGTGTATGTTTATATGATCTTAGAGATAAGTTTCCATACTAAAGTCTTTGAACAATGTTGACTCATGTTCTACCTTGATTCACTCTTGGTACCATCTCCTACCCTATGAAAACACACAATGGGGGTAAAGAAGTTGGCTACTGTATATTCATCCCAGGAAATGTGAGCTAGCTACAAAGCAGGTCAATGTTAACAAACAGGCCAATTACTCTTTGTTCTCTGTGACCTCTGTGCCTATCATCTATATAAGTTAAACAGTAAATCAAGTCAAATTTCCTTAAAGCATATGCATCTTGAGAACTATGATTTTATAACAGAGGAAAATGAAAAAGATAAATGTAAGCAAGTGATCACAGGCTTTAACTGACAGTGACAAGGACAGTACCTGATGACTCATCTAGCATAAAGGCCATATTTTCATTTCCTGAGAGGATGCTGAATGTTACTCTTCCATTCCTTCCTGCGTCTGGATCTTGAGCAGTTATGTGGTGCACCAAGGAGCCCACCGCGGCATCCTCTTTGACAAGGGCGATGGGGAAAGATGTAAAAGTGGGGCTGTGGTCATTTATATCCAAAATCACTACCTTCGCCATCAGCGATCTCAGTCGCCGGTCTGTCACATTCACAGCCTGATCGGATGCAGTTACTGTCAGGAAAACAGTCGGAACTCTCTCTCTGTCAAGGGGGGAAGCGGTGACCAAAGTGCCAAATGAGGGGTGGATGAGAAATGGATTCACTCCAGGGTGGTGGGCTTCAATGAAGTATTGTACTCTACTGTTCAAAAAACTGCCGTCGCCATCTTTGGCATTGAAAACGTGCACCAGAGTCCCGACAGGGGCATTCTCTTCCACGCTGATCACAATGAACTCCTCCCGGAAAGATGGGGAATGGTCATTCTGATCTTCCACAGCAACACTAAGAAAGACTGTGCTATTCACGGGAGGGTTTCTGCTGTGGTCTTTAGTTACCACCCTGAAAAGATAATGGGACGTCATTTCATAATCCAGTTCCTTAAAGAGGAACAAGTCTCCTGTCGAGCTGTCGACTTCAAAGTGACCATCCTTGTCATCTGCAGCGATACTAAAATGTAACTTTCCACTATGATGTTGTTGAAGGTGATCAGGTGACTTTATCAAGCTCATTATTTTTGCAGGCTTCGAGTTTTCTGGTATAACTAAGTGTTTAATATTCTGAGAAATGAGAGCTCTCCCTTTGGATAGTGGTATCACCTGAAATAAGAATAAAAAGGAGTTTGTTAATTTGGGGTTTTTAAAAAGACTTCACAGGTGCTGCTATTCTTTTGGAAGCAAATTCCTTCCAGTTGTGCAATATGCATATGTTAATTGGTGAGAAAATGTCTCTTCTTACCTTATACAATTCCAGTATGCCTCTGAAGACTGAAAACTGCATAATAGCTAGGAGATAAGAAAGTATAGGACTTTCCACTCCTGTTTGCTGCAATGGATGCAATGATAGTTTGGTGAGGCTATGCTGTTGTTTACGTGAACTGTAGTCTTATGGTTCTTCAAAGACAGTGTACGAGAGCTAGTTCTCCAAGCTACTCTAAGTCCTAGAAACTCATATTTCCTTAATGACAACATCTGCATACATTTAAGTATCATATGCCTTTGTTTATCTGAAACCAGAGTCTTGAGATATTATGACAGAAGTTTCTCCTAACCCACATATCCTTAATCAATAAAGAATATAATTTGGAAACAGAACTCTTGGGGACATATATTCTTGATTAGTATACATACCTATATTAATATTACTGATTATCACGTGCTTGAACAAAAAAATCTTCCTGTAAACAGTCATTTTGCTTCTGATGGGTTGATGTAATGTTTTCCTACTATGGAGACTTCCTACAGCTTGTTTGCTCATTATGACTAAAGGAAAGTCTTAAAATACAAATCTCAAGTGCCTTTCCTAATTTTAAATATAATTACAAAAACTATGCAATTTATATTGGCCATTTATTTACACACGTTTCTCCTGCAAATTTACCAGGTCCTTGAAATTAGGAAAAAGTAAAAGAAAAGATACTTTTTGTTCTTTATAAACAAAGCAGGATAAACATCCACATAGTGATGGAGGTAAGTATCTTGTCAGTAACTGTACAAAGTTAAAATAAAAAAATATTTAAACCTAATCATTTCTCAAGTGATAATAACATCACTTAATATAATGCACACATACATCTGCAATGCTCTCTAAAAAGAGTATTCGTATATTTAATGTATCTTCACTCTACATTTGTATATAAAATAAAAAAAGCCCTCAGAGCATCTTTCCACACTTTGCGTGATGTGAGCTATTACCTGAATATTAATAACTGCCTGTCCTTGAAGAGGAGGCACCCCCTGGTCTCTGGCAATTACAGTCATCCTGTAAGAAGGTCCATAATCATGGGAAAGTACTCTGGCTGTTCTTATTTCACCACTGTTGGCATCAATCTTGAAGTGATCAGTACTACCCTCTACACACAAACACACACAAAATTAAGAAGTTAATGTTAGTTGACAATGCAGAATACAGAGAATTAATTAATCCAAATATACATGTGATCATTTGGAAATTTTATTTACCTTAAGCTCTGTGTGAATATGAGCATAAGGATAATACTAAAAATACAGACAAGAAACATAACAGATTAAAAAAATTATTATAGAAATTTTCACATATAAAAAAGTAGACAGTGATATCATGAACTTTCATGTACCTATCATCTAGCTTCAATATTTATCAAGTCATGTGCCGTATCATCCAGCAATCCCCTTCCTGTGTATATATGCTGACAAAACTTTAAATCAAAAAGATACATGCACCCCTGTGTTCATAGCAGCACTATTTACAATAGCCAAGACATGGAAACAACCTAAATGTCCATTAACATATAAATGGATAAAGAAGATGTGATACATATATACAATGGAATACTACTCAGCCATAAAAAAGAATGAAATCATGCTATTTGCAGCAACATGGATGGACCTAGAGATTATCATACTAAGTGAAGTAAGTCAGACAGAGAAAGACAAATGCCATATGATATCACTTATATGTAGGAATCCAAAATATGACACAAATGAACTTATCTGAGACAGAAACAGACTCACAGACATAGCAAACAGACTTGTGGTTGCCAAGGGGGAGGAGAGGTGGGGGAAGGTTGTATTGGCTGTTTGGGATTAGCAGATGCAAACTATTATATATAGAATGGATAAACAACAAGGTCCTACTGTGTAACACAGGGAACTATATTCAATATCCTATTTAAAAAAACATTTGGAAAATAATAATAATATTTATCAACTCATGGCTAATCTTTTTTTTTTTTTTTTTTTTTGAGGTACGTGGGCCTCTCACTGTTGTGGCCTCTCCCGTTGTGGAGCACAGGCTCTGGACGCGCAGGCTCAGCGGCCATGGCTCATGGGCCCATCTGCTCCACGGCATGTAGGATCTTCCAGGACCGGGGCACGAACCTGTGTCCCCTGCATCGGCAGGCAGACTCTCAACCACTGTGCTACCAGGGAAGCCCAACTCATGGCTAATCTTATTCCCCATTCACATATTTCCCTTCACCATCTTCTTTTGAAGCAAAGTTCAGAAATCATATCATTTCTTCTGTATGTTTTTCAACATGCATCTCTAAAAGATAAGGAAAAATTTAATACAATCACAGTACCATATTATACTTTTAAAAATTAGTAATAATTCCTAAATATTATCAAATATCTAGTTAACTTTTAAATTTCCAGTTGTCTCATAAATATCTTATTTTTTTAGTCAAATTAGGTTCAACATAAAATCTGTATTTGCATATCTCTTCAATCTATGCATTCCTGCCATCCATCTCTTTATTTTGTTCTTGCAACTCATTTGCTGAAGAACTGGATCATGTATCCTGAAGCTCACGTGGTCTAGATTTGCCTGTTGCTTATCTCCAATGTGTAGCTTAATATGTTTTACTGTCCTCTATGTTCTCCTTAAATTGGGAGGTACATCTAGAGAATTAATCAGATTCAGGGGGAAGACTACTTCATAAATGCTGTTTTGTGTTTTCCTTCAGAAGCACATGTCTGATTGTCTCTTTTTGTGATGTGGGCCCCCTTTGGTGCACAGCCTGGATCCACTAATGATTCAATAAATGTTGCAAAGTATAACATTGAGTCTATGATCTCTTCTTCGTTTATTAGCTGGAATATACATTACTAAAGAGCAACTTCTTCTTATGTACTTATTGGTAACCCAGTGGGACAGTTCATTATACGAAAAGTCAGGATAAATGTTTGATGGTAAACTTTTATTTAACAGTCTTCAAAATAATGGATTGGTTTACTAACATCCTTCAGTGCTTCAACTATGATAACTAAAGGTTTGTTTAGTTTCTGTTTTAAGAATCATTAAGCATAAATTTAAACATATTATAAGAGTTTCAATCTATTCCCAATATTATCCCTATTGGTGTTCAAATTGTTCCATCTTTGAACCTTAGGATCCTCTTAAAGGAGGTTCCTGAGCCTTTGATATGATCCTAGTCATCTTTAATAGCCTCCTTGTATCTGGGGTGACAAAATGTTACAGACTCATCTTGAAGATTTCCTGTTCAAGACCTGGAGTCAGTCATTTCTCCAAGGACTCCTGGTTCATTCCATGGAATACAGTATTGGGAGGTTGTATCCTGCTCATTGTTTCTGGATCAGTCATTGTTTCAAGGCCTTTTTCAGTGGTCACAGAATACACACATGCACACACTAAAATATGTCATAAGTTTGTACTGATACTTCTAATTCAAATTGATCATGGCAGGGGGTTTTTTATTTGGTTTGTTAAATAACAGATTTGTGTTCTTTGACAGAATCTAAATACTTTAAACAACCCAAAGAACTTCAGACGATGTCTAGGCTAGTGGCTCTCTTTCATTCTTTTATTCTACTGTCAGTGAGTCACTATCATGTAACAGACACTTTACCAGTTATAGGGGAAATAACGGCAAATAAAAAAGAACTCCTGCTCTTAAGAAAGTCAGAGTATAGAGCAGGAAATTATGTAACATCTACTGGTTGTGATTTCTATGCTTTGATCCATTTACATAGGAGAATGAAAACTTTCATGAATGTGATATATATATCTTTGTTCTCATGTTGATTTTTATCTTGTTATTTTATCTTATATTTTGTAGTTGCCTCTTTTTTGTAATTGGATAAATTTAAAGCAAAGGTATGAGTAACATAACAGATATCACCACATTTTTATATTGTGATGCCCCAAGTATCATTTCAGAAGCTAATTTTTAAAAAAATCAACATTTCAAACATTCAGAAATATATGACCATCCATGTAAACATTTCCAGATTGGTAAAGCCACAATATTTCTTCAAATTTTTTAAAGAAATGACAGAATATAAGTATAGCAGAGGACCTGTGTGTACCTCCAAATCTCATTCCCTTCTTCCCTGTAGACAAACTCTGTTCTAAAATGGGGGTGTATCTTTCTAGTCCATACATGCATGAGTAATATATAGCATGGTTTTGTTCCTTTCCAAATAACAGTATCATAGCAGGATTATTGCTTAATCTATTAACCTGTGTGTGTGTATTCAGCAGACTCATTGTTACTGCACAACCCACTATGTCATCTTCCCAAGCATGAACATGATTTGCCTTTTCATTTCTTTCTACTTTAGGTCTCTCATCTATTTTGTAATTTTCTACATAAAGGTCTTAAGTATCTTTTATTGAAATTTTCCTCCTTATGCTTCTAGTCAAGATGATTCTGATTTGGGAGAGGGGGGAAACACATAATTTAATGGTCCTTCTTTAAAGAAAATAGGACAATATTCCCACCCCAGAGGAGCCCGTGCTAGTGAAGAACCTTGAAGCCTAAGCTTCATGATCTTCACAGTAAACTGGACCCCACACCCAATGACTTTCTTCGTTACAGTGAATGAAACCTTTGAAATCCTGCTTAGTTCTCAAAATGCTAGTGATTTTTGTATGTTGACATTGTTCCCAGAAAATTTTTATGTTATTGATTCTAGTGACTTGTCTGTAGCAAATTTGGGGTTTTCCATGAAGACAATTAAATTATCTGCAGGTAACGGCAATGTTGTCCCTTGCTTCCCTATGTTTGTGTCAAACACGACAAAGCAACAAATTTCTTTTAAAATGGTATAAAAACACAATGCCAACTAAAGTTAATCACTGGAACCAATCTGAGGCCTGTGCATTCTCAAGGAAAAACATAAACATAAACCTGTCTCAATAAAATTCCCACATACACATATATGTGTGTACGTATGTGGCATTTTTTTATTAATCCTATTTTTTTTTAATTGGGGTATAGTTGTTTTACAATGATATGTTAGTTTCTACTGTACAGTGAAGTAGAGTTCCCTGCTATACAGCAGGTATTCCATGCTATACAGGAGGTTCTCATTAGTTACCTATTTTATACATATTAGTTAGTGTATATATGTCAATCCCAATCTCCCAATTCATCCCAGCTCCCCTTTCCTCCCTTGGTTTTCATACGTTTGTTCTCTATGTCTGTGTCTCTATTTCTGCCTTGCAAAGAGGTACATCTGTACCATTTTTCTAGATTCCGCATATATGCGTTGACATACAATATTTGTTTTTCTCTTTCTGACTTACTTCACTCTGCATTTTCTAAATATGATTTACTCTGACCTTAAGAATATTTAATTTTCATAGAGATTCACAGATGCTTGGTGTTCATAATCATATGTCTTTATACTCAATACCAATTTTTGTCCATTAACTAGTATTTTCCTATCCGTAAAAGATGATTTGCATTTCAGATTACTGAAAATTATTCATTTAAAGTGGATGGCTGGTTGATTTCTAATTAGGACATAGAAAAAATAATATGATATTACATTAAAATTTTATTTTATTTTTTTAACATCTTTATTGGAGTATAATTGCTTCACATGGTGTGCTAGTTTCTGCTTTATAACAAAGTGAATCAGTTATACATATACATATGTTCCCGTATCTCTACCCTCTTGCATCTCACTCCCTCCCAACCTCCCTATCTCACCCCTCTAGGTGGCCATAAAGCACCGAGCTGATCTCCCTGTGCTATGCTGTTGCTTCCCACTAGCTATCTATTTTACGTTTGGTAGAGTATATATGTCCATGCCACTCTCTCACTTTGTCCCAGCTTACCCTCCCCTTTCCCGTATCCTCAAGTCCATTCTCTACTATGTCTGCATCTTAATTCACATCTTACCCTTAGGTTCTCCTGACCAATTTTTTTGCTTTTTTTTTAGATTCCATAGATATGTGTTAGCATACGGTATTTGTTTTTCTCTTTCTGACTTACTTCACTCTGTATGACAGACTCTAGGTCCATCCACCTCACTACAAATAACTCACTTTCATTCCTTTTTAAGGCTGAGTAATATTCCGTTGTATATATGTGCCATATCTTCTATATCCACTCATCTGTTGATGGACACTTAGGTTGCTTCCATGTCCTGGCTATTGTAAATAGTGCTGCAATGAATATTTTGGTACATGACTTTTTTTGAATTATGGTTTTCTCAGGGTATATGTGCAGCAGTGGGATTGCTGGGTCATATGGTAGCTCTATTTTTAGTTTTTTAAGGAACCTCCATATTGTTCTCCATAGTGGCGGTATCAATTTACATTCCCACCAACAGTGCAAGAGGGTTCCCTTTTCTTCACACCCTTTCCAGCATTTATTGTTTCTAGATTTTTTGATGATTGCCAGTCTGACCAGTGTGAGATGATATCTCATTGTGGTTTTGATTTGCATTTCTCTAATGATTAATGATGTTGAGAATTCTTTCATGTGTTTGTTGGCAATCTGTATATCTTCTTTTGAAAAATGTCTATTTAGGTATTCTGCCCATTTTTGGATTGGGTTGTTTGTTCTTTTGATAATGAGCTGCATGAGCTGCTTGTAAATTTTGAAGATTAATCCTTTCTCAGTTGCTTCATTTGCAAATATTTTCTCCCTTTCTGAAGGTTGTCTTTTTGTCTTGTTTATGATTTCCTTTGCTGTGTAAAAGCTTTGAAGTTTCATTAGGTCCCATTTGTTTAATTTTGTTTTTATTTCCATTTCTCTAGGAGGTGGGTCAAAAAGGATCTTCCTGTGATTTATGTCATAGAGTGTTCTTCCTATGTTTTCCTCTAAGAGTTTGATGGTGTCTGGCCTTACATTTAGGTAAAAAATCCATTTTGAGTCGATTTTTGTGTATGGTGTTAGGGAGTGTTCTAATTTCATTCTTTTACATGTAGCTGTACAGTTTTCCCAGCACCACTTATTGAAGAGGCTGTCTTTTCTCCACTGTATATTCTTGCCTCCTTTATCAAAGATAAGGTGACCATATGTGCATGGGTTTATCTCTGGGCTTTCTATACTGTTCAATTAATCTATATTCCTGTTTTTGTGCCAGTATCATACTGTCTTGATTACTGTAGCTTTGTAATATAGTCTGAAGTTCAGGAGCCTGATTTCTCCAGCTCCGTTTTTCTTTCTCAAGATTGCTTTGGCTATTCAGGGTCTTTTGTGTTTCCATACAAATTGTGAAATTTTTTGTTCTACTTCTGTGAAAAATGCCAGTGGTAGTTTGATAGGCATTGCATTGAATCTGTAGATTGCTTTGGGCAGTATAGTCATTTTCACAATGTTAATTCTTCCAATCCAAGAATATGGTATATCTCTCCATCTATTTGTATCATCTTTAATTTCTTTCATCAGTGTCATACAATTTTCTGCATACAGGTCTCTTGTCTCCTTAAATTACGTTTATTCCTATGTATTTTATTCTTTTTGCCACGATGGTAAATGGGATTGTTCGCTTAATTTCTCTTTCTAATCTTTCACTGTTATTGTATAGGAGTGCAAGAGATTTCTGTGCATTAATTTTGTATCTTGCTACTTTACCAAATTCATTGATTAGCTCTAGTAGTTTTCTAGTAGCATCTTTAGGATTCTCTATGTATAGTGTCATGTCATCTGCAAACAGTGACAGCTTTACTTCTTCTTTTCCAATTTACATTCCTTTTATTTCTTTTTCTTCTCTGATTGCAGTGGCTAAAACTTCCAAAACTATGTTGAATAATATTGGTGAGAGTGGGCAACCTTGTCTTTTTCCTGATCTTAGTGGAAATGGTTTCAGTTTTTCACCATTGAGGATGATGTTGGCTGTGAGTTTGTCATATGTGGCCTTTATTATGTTGAGGTAAGTTCCCTCTATGCCTACTTTCTGCAGGGTTTTTATCATAAATGGGTGTTGAATTTTGTCGAAAGCTTTCTCTGCATCTATTGAGATGATCATATGGTTTTTCTCCTTCAATATGTTAATATAGTATATCACATTGATTGTGTATATTGAAGAATCCTTGCATTCCTCGGATAAACCCCACTTGATCATAGTGTATGATTCTTTTAATGTGCTGTTGGATTCTGTTTGCTAGTATTTTGTTGAGGATTTTTGCACCTATGTTCATCAGTGATATTGGCCTGCAGTTTTCCTTCTTTGTGACATCTTTGTCTGCTTTTGGTATCAGGGTGATGGTGGCTTAGTAGAATGAGTTTGGAAGTGTTCCTCCCTCGGCTATATTTTGGAAGAGTTTGAGAAGGATAGGTGTTAGCTCTTCTCTAAATGTTTGATAAAATTCACCTGTGAAGCCGTCTGGTCCTGGACTTTTGTTTGTTGGAAGATTTTTAATCACAGTTTCAATTTCACTGCTTGGGATTGGTCTCTTCACATTTTCTATTTCTTCCTGGTTCAGTCTCGGAAGGTTGTGCATTTCTAAGAATTTGTCCATTTCTTCCAGGTTGTCCATTTTATTGGCATAGAGTTGCTTGTAGTAATCTCTCATGATGCTTTGTATTTCTGCAGTGTCAGTTGTTACTTCTCCTTTTTCATTTCTAATTCTATAGATTTGAGTCTTCTCCCTTTTTTTCTTGATAAGTCTGGCTAATGGTTTATCAATTTTGTTTATCTTCTCAAAGCACCAGCTTATAGTTTTATTGATCTTTGCTATTGTTTCCTTCATTTCTTTCTCATTTATTTCTGATCTGATCTTTATGATTTCTTTCCTTCTGCTAACTTTGGGTTTTTTTTTTGTTCTTCTTTCTCTAATTACTTTAGGTGTAAGGTTAGGTTTTTTATTTGAGATATTTCTTGTTTCTTAAGGTAGGATTATATTGCTATCAACTTCCCTTTTAGAACTGTTTTTGCTGCATCCCACAGGTTTTGGGTCATTGTGTTTTCACTGTCATTTGTTTCTAGGTATTTTTTGATTTCCTCTTTGATTTCTTCAGTGATCTCTTGGTTATTAACTAGTGTGTTGTTTAGCCTCCATGTGTTTGTATTTCTTACAGATTTTTTCCTGTAATTGATATCTAGTCTCATAGCACTGTGGTCAGTAAAGATACTTGATACAATTTCAACTCTCTTAAATTTACCAAGGCTTGATTTGTGACCCAAGATATGATCTATCTTGGAGAATGTTCCATAAGCACTTGAGAAGAAAGTGTATTCTGTTGTTTTTGGATAGAATGTCCTACAAATATCAATTAAGTCCATCTTGTTTAATGTATCATTTAAAGCTTGTGTGTCCTTATTTATTTTCATTTTGGATGATCTGTCCATTGGTAAAAGTGGGGTGTTAAAGTCCCCTACTATGTTTGTGTTACTGTGGATTTCCACTTTTATGGCTGTTAGTATTTGCCTTATGTATTGAGGTGCTCCTGTTTTAGGTGCATAAAAATTTACAATTGTTATATCTTCTTCTTGGATTGATCCCTTGATCATTATGTAGTGTCCTTCTTTTTCTCTTGTAATAGTCTTTGTTTTAATGTCTATTTTGTGTGATATGAGAATGCTACTCCAGTTTTCTTTTGATTTCCATTTGCATGGAATATCTTTTTCCATTCCCACACTTTCAGTCTGTATATGTCCCTAGGTCTGAAGTGGGTCTCTTGTAGATAGCATATATATGGGTCTTGTTTTTGTATCCTTTCAGCCAGTCTATCTCTTTTGGCTGGAGCATTTAATCCATTTACATTTAAGGTAATTATTGATATGCATGTTCCTATGACCATTTTCTTAATTGTTTTGGGTTTGTTATTGTAGGTCTTTTCCTTCTCTTGTGTTTCCTGCCTAGAGAAGTTCCTTTAGCATTTGTTGTAAAGCTGGTTTGGTGGTGCTGAACTCTTTTAGCTTTTGCTTGTCTGTAAAGCTTTTAATTTCTCCATGAAATCTGAATGAGATCCTTGCTGGGTAGAGTAATCTTGGTTGTAGGTTTTTCTACTTCATCACTTTAAATATGTCTTGCCACTCCCTTCTGGCCTGCAGAGTTTATGCTGAAAGATCAGCTGCTAACTGTATGGGGATCACCTTATGTGTTATTTGTTGTTTTTCCCTTGCTGGTTTTATTATTTGTTCTTTGTATTTAATTTTTGATAGTTTGGTTAACATGTGTCTTGGTGTGTTTCTCTTTGGATTTATCCTGTATGGGACTCTCTGTGCTTCCTGGACTTGATTAACGATTTCCTTTCCCATATTAGGGAAGTTTTCAATTACAGTCTCTTCAAATATTTTCTCAGTCCCTTTCTTTTTCTCTTCTTCTTTTGGGACTTGTATAATTTGAATGTTGGTGTGTTTAATGTTGTCCCAGAGGTCTCTGAGACTGTCCTCAATTCTTTCATTCTTTTATCTTTATTCTTCTCTGCTCTAGTTATTTCACTATTTTATCTTCCAGGTCACTTATCCGTTCTTCTGCCTCAGTTATTCTGCTATTGATCCCTTCTAGAGAATTTTTAATTTCATTTATTGTGTTGTTCGTCACTCTTTGTTTGCTCTTTAGTTCTTCTAGGTCCTTGTTAACGTTTCTTGTATTTTCTCCATTCTATTTCCAAGATTTTGGATCATCTTTACTATCAATATTCTGAATTATTTTTCAGGTAGACTGCCTATTTCCTCTTCATTTGTTAAGTCTGGTGTGTTTATGCCTTGTTCCTTCTTCTGCTGTGTGTTTCTCTGTCTTCTCATTTTGCTTAACTTACTGTTTTGGGGTCTCCTTTTCGCAGGCTGCAGGTTCATAGTTTCAGTTGTTTTTGGTGTCTTTCCCCAGTGGCTAGGGTTGGTTCAGTGGGTTATGTAGGCTTCCTGGTGGAGGGGGGACTAGTGCCCGTGTTCTGTTGGGTGAGCCTGGATCTCGTCTCTCTGGTGGGCAGGTCCACGTCTCGTGGTGTGTTTTGGGGTGTCTGTGGCCTATTATGATTTTAGGCAGCCTCTGTGGTAATGGATGGGGTTGTATTCCTGTCTTGCTAGTTGTTTGGCATAGAGTGTCCTGTACTCTAGCTTGCTGGTCATTGAGTGGAGCTGGGTCTTGATGTTGAGATGGAGATCTATGGGAGATTTTTGCTGTTTGATATTACTTGGAGCTGGGAGGTCTCTTGTGGACCAGTCTCCTGAATTGGCTCTCCCACTTCAGTGGCACAGCCCTGACACCTGGCTGTAACACCAAGAGCCTGTCCTCTACAGGGCTCAGAATAACACGGAGAACAAAAAGAAAGAAAGAAGAAGATAAAATAAAAGAAAATAAATTAAAGTAAAATAAAATGAAATAACGTTATTAAAATAAAAAATAATTATGAAGAAAAAACCTTTTTTAATTAAAAAAAAAAAGTACAGACAGAACCCTAGGACAAATGATAAAAGCAAAGCTATACAGACAAAATCACACTCAGAAGCATACACATGCATACTCGCAAAAAGAGAAAAAGGGAAGAAAAAAATATATATATATATATTTATATTTATATATATCGTTGCTCCCAAAGTCCACATCCTGAACTTGGGATGATTCCTTGTCTACTCAGGTATTCCACAGATGCAGGGTACATCAAGTTGATTGTGGAGATTTAATCCGCTGCTCCTGAGGTTGCTGGGAGAGATTTCCCTTTCTCTTCTTTGTTCGCACAGCTCCCGGGGTTCAGCTGTGGAATTGGACCCTCCTCTGCGCGTAGGTCGCCTGAGGACGTCTGTTCTTCGCTCAGACAGGACAGGGTTAAAGTAGCCGCTGATTTGGGGGCTCTGGCTCACTCAGGACGGGGGTGAGGGAGGGGTGCGGATGCAGGGTGAGCCTGCGGCAGCAGAGGCCAGCGTGACGTTTCACCAGCTTGAGGCACACCGTGTGTTCTCCCAGGGAAGTTTTCCCTGGATCATGGGACCCTGCATTGGCGGGCTGCACAGGCTCCCAGCAGGGGTGGTGTGGATAGTGACCTGTGCTCGCACACGCTTCTTGGTGGCGGCAGCAGAAGCCTTAGCATCTCATGTCCATCTCTGGGGGCCGCGCTGATAGCCGCGGCTCGCTCCCGTCTCTGGAGCTCCTTTAAGTGGCGCTCTTAATCCCCTCTCCTCACGCACCAGGAAACACAGAGGTAAGAAAGTCTCTTGCCTCTTCGGCAGCTCCAGACTTTTTCCCGGACTCCCTCCCAGCTAGCTGTGGCGCACTATCCCCCTTCAGGCTGTGTTCACGCAGCCAACCCCAGTCCTCTCCCTGGGATCCGACCGAAGCCCCCATTAAACTTTAATTTTTTTTTTTAAAGGTGATTCTAGAAAATAACAAATGTATTTTGTTTGCAATATGGTGCTATTTTCGGTGTTAACTATTTTCCCAGAAGGAGGCAGATGGTTGGTAGACAAAAGAGGAAATTCTAAAAGCTCTTAATCCTTTATATATAGTAACTTTTACCTGAAGATACTGAATATATAACTTCTGCATTGTTTCCTTCATCAAGATCCTTTGCAAACACAGTTGTAACCAACATATTTACTGGTTGACCTTCCAGAACCTGTCATTAAGACAAATGACTTACAAATTAGTCAGTGAAATTTAAAAAAGAAATATCAATGAATCTTTAAGTTACAGAACACATTACTACTAAGCATTATTTTTTTAAACTACTTTTAAATCCACACAAAATGCAAATGTCTACCATATAAAAGTTATATGGGTGTAAAACCATGAAAAAAATCCACATTACACATTTAAATGTTTTGCTCAATTTGAACAAATTATCTGCAGCATTTAATCTAATTTTGAGAAAAAAAGAAATAAAATTGACTAAAAAAGTCTTAGATTTTTGATGCTTTTTAAGAATTCTGGCATTTTCTTATTCATCCCTTTCTTTTAAAAGATCCAAAATACGCTAAACATAAGCCATTATTTCAGGAAACATACCTTATTAATTAACAGAAACTTTCCTGAAATTCTGAAATGTACATGTGGAATTGAGCTCCAAGTTTAGGATCTTACTGCCTAATTAAGCCATGATACATAAAATTATATATTAATAAAAATCATAAGGATAGTATCATAATGTTCTGCATTGGTAGAATTTTCTTTAAATATGATTTTGGAAGATAAAGTTAAAGTTATTAACTTCCTCAATACCTATTTCGAGGTTTTCAATATGCATACCTGATCTCTATTTGAACGCCCAATTGTTTCAGAGCAATAGCTTCCCAACGTTTTATTCATATAACCCTTTCATTTAAAAAAAAGTATGAGTTCCTCCAAGATACATTTATTAATTATGTACATGAACTAATATGCTAACTTATTATGTACATTATAAAACATACAAAAACATGGAAATAAAAAAGATAAGATCATGTAAATATAATGAGAAGTTTCCGCATGTGCCTGCAAAGATCAAATGCTACAATCTCTGGCTGCACGTCCCTCCACTTTAGAGCTACAGATTGTTCTCCTATCTTCAACTAACCATCTTAGAGATGTGTTTCAATTGCCCACAAGGAGCTGTAGACAAAGAAAGGCATGCAAATTACTGAAAAAAAACAAGCCATGTCTGAGCAATACTGATAATGAAGTACCATGACGTTTGCATACAACAGACAGAACTACATTATTATAAAACCACTGAATGTGTGATCCCAATTAGCACATATAAGCATTTTCTTTTCTTGTTTTAATTGTGTTTTTTTTTTTTTTTGACATGTGGACAATTCTAACTCTAGAAATGTATGCATTTCCACACAAGACTGACTGGATAAATTCATGCTTTTTACCACAAGATGGTGCTCAAAACAAGTAACTAAGAATATACAAACGTTGCACTGGCTATTTGGCTCCACATACCTTGATGTGTAATTCCTTCCCAGGGAGGCACTGTGGGAAATACGGCCTGTTATCGTTGATGTCAGTAACTGAGACATACACCAGCGCGGTGGCGTTTCGAGGATGGGAGCCGTGGTCGGTCACTAAGACAGTCACCTGATGGTGCACCCGTTGCTCATGATCCAAGGCCACCCAGCTGATAAGTTCGCCTGAGGAGCACAGAGCAGGATGAAAGACGCTGACGCTTGTACTAGAATTGTGGCTTTATGAACCACCAATTAAATCTCAGATCAATTCCCAGAAAGGAAAATCAGATATAAAGCTCTAAAAGCACAGCTTCCAAGACCACATGCTTTAGTAATCTAGCTCTGCTGTTGAAAGAATTTTCTGAAGTTTCTTCTGCCATCTTCAATTTGTCATTCTTTGTATTTCAAATTATCTACCATCAACCATTCGAACTAAAGAATGAATTCATAACAACAAATGATAAAATACTCTGTGGTAATTTAATAATAATTTAGAAGATTTAAAGTTACAGCATGTCTCCCTTCATACTGAATATACAGAAAGCACCTCAGCTCTGACATCACAAGGTCTGGTTTGGGCACCAGTTTCTTCACCTCAGGCACAGAAGGACCTCTCTGACCCTACCTCCTAGGGCTATCAAACATTAACGCAATCATAAATTTAAAAGGACTCTGTAAGCTGTAAATTATTACGAACGTGGGAGTTGTTATCATTACTTAAGATAATGGCAAGGTACCTTCATGAAAATCAAATACATTCCTAGGTGATGGTTTGTCTTTTATGTATAGAGTTATTTATTTTTATCTCACAAAATATATGTATAGTGAGGACAGTGACTTCCCAAATAACTCTTCATGCTTTACGAGCTATATTTTACATATTCTTGCTCAAAACTGTTTTCTAGGCGACTAGCCTCATGTTTCATCCACAGACTCAGGCATAAAATTGTAACTGCCTCTACCTACTGCCAAGGGCCATCTCTGGTAGCCCATCTCCCGCTGCAGAGTTTCAACAGACGTTAATATCCTCACTATTTATGAAAATATCTATTTGTGATAA
Source organism: Leucopleurus acutus (assembly GCF_964270905.1). Taxonomy (NCBI): domain Eukaryota; kingdom Metazoa; phylum Chordata; class Mammalia; order Artiodactyla; family Delphinidae; genus Leucopleurus; species Leucopleurus acutus. The sequence continues at coordinate 124,397,164 of NC_139146.1, read as the reverse complement.
AGTAATCGAGAAGCAACTACTACCTAACATTGCCATTACCAAGATATTTTTGCCCTCTTCCTCCAAATGAAATGTGTAGAACAATTGACAGTGTGTAGAACAAAACAAAAAGTGAAATCAGGAACAACAACAAAAAATTCATATTTGGATAAGTTGCTGAATTGGTGAAGGTATAATGCAGTGTTTACCATATCCAATTACTATATCAACTATATTTATAAAGTGTTTACTGTAAGTGTGATTCTAACAAAAATGACAAAGACCACAGCTTCATCTTTAAAGTTCCAAAATGCAATTCTTCTAGGAAAACCCTAAATCCTGAATGGCAAACAGATTTTTATTTGCTGCACCAACTCTGACTGACATGTAACAGCTATTCGAAAAGACTAGGAGGCTCAGCCGGGGCTGGGCATGGGGGTTCCACATAGGGTTCCGTGGGAGTGAGGTTTCGGGTCACTACCTGAGGCTGCTCAGAGCCCCGGATGTGGAGGGCGTGCCTGCGTGCTGCGCATGCATGCCACGCACTGGAGGATGTCGTCAACCCCTGCGCTGCCCCACTGTCCCCAGCCCCAGTGAACAGGAACAGCTTACGGAGTATGTAGCCTTCCAAGCCCCTTCATAACACTTTAACTCTTCACCACCACCACCCCCACACACACCCCCAGAGCGGGACACGGAGCATGGCAGCAATTGTCTCCTTTTTTCAAGGTAAGGAAACTGAGTCCCAAGGTGAAGCTTCTTGCTTCTAGCCGTACAGCAATTCTAGGAATGGACACCTGGTCTGCATCTGGACTAACTGTGGGAAAGAGAAGATCATGGGGGAACCGAATGTATATTTCAACTTCTTTCGAAAAAAATAAATTACCGAGTGCAGTAGAAAACCTAGAGAACTATCTAACACGTGGAAGTAAAGAGCAAGCCGGACCATCCTGTGCAGCCGGTGCAGTTTGTGCCTTGCTGCGGGGCCCAGCTCAGGACTGAATGGGAGCCGAGATACAGCTTGCAATCTCGGCAGGCCTTGTGCCCTGGTGTAAAGCTCCATCTGCTGGAGGAAGGGGCACCTTTTCCTAATCCACACGATAGGTACTTTGAAGGTAATCAGAATTGAATTCAAATTCTGTCCCACTATAGAGCAAGGGGCACCACGTACAAAGGCCACAACATGAATGGTGCCTCCTGGAATTGTACAAAGTGGTGACCTTCTCACTTCTTTCTAGCTCCGTGACCTTGGGCATGTTACTTGAGCTACTCGAGTTTCAGTTTCTCCAACTACATGGTTGCAGTATAAACATAGTTCATTTGTAGGTATTTGCAGGAATTAAAGAATTTGTAAATGTATACAATATAATAACATTTGTATATTTAACCTAACTAACTAAGACATGAAAAAAACCTCAGGGTAAATATTTGCCCTTTCCCTATGTTTCCCTCATCAAAATGAGAATGGAGAAATATATCAAAAGAGTGACTTTGAAATCTTAACTTAAAATCTTAAAAAGTGGATTATTCTCTAGTTTTTCACTGATGACATTTATACTTTATAAAATATTATTTGAAAAATTTTAAAGACATCTACAAATGAAAAAGAGTGGTTGGGTGGGGGGGTGGAATTAGACTTTACACAAGAATTTATCTAGTCCGTTTCTGAGTGTACCTCTAATTCAAAATAAGAACCATATACGGACAGTATGTGGGTGTGAGGGAAGAGAAATATGAATCATTTAAGGGAAAATTCTGTTCAATTTTGACTTCACTTTAAAAATCACAATACTATAATCAAGTAAGATATTTACTAAAAACTGTAATTTTAACTATATGTTTGCTAAAAGATTTGAGTTTTGTCAATTCCAATTTTAAAGGAATAAGTGCAAGCTACAAAATGCTACCTGTATTAGGATTCATCTTGAAGAATTTTCCATCAGACAAAAGGAAATATGACAGCTGTCCATTCTTCCCCGAGTCTCTGTCAATTGCTGTAATTTTGCCTATTACCCCTTGGGGAACAGGACTCTCCTTGACTTTCAGAAACAAGACATCATGCAAGAAGGTGGGGGGATTGTCATTCTCATCCAGGACATGAACAATTACTGAAGTGCTCACATTTTGTGACATTCTGTCCTCCGGGATCCAGGCAAACACTCTAAAATTATATGTTTGTGTGGATTCATAGTCGAGCTGTCGCCGCAAATAAATCCAACCCGTGTAAGGATGGATGCCAAACGCAGCCGAGTCTGGGCCGGACTCCAGCGAGTACAGGAGCTGCGGGGGTGTGTGCTGTGGGCCAAGCTGGCAGGCCTGGATTTTCAGGACCGGGGTCATCAGTGAGAGGGACTCACTAACTTCCGCTTGATAGACCAAATGCTCAAAAGTTAAAGACGGGTTTTGCTCTTGTTTTTCAATAATGACCGTCAGCACTAACAGGGATGCCTGAGGAGGAACGCCGAGATCCTGGGCCATGAGGGTCAGAGTGCACTCCTGGGGCCCAGCGCCTGCCAGGCTCTCGTTGAGGTACACCACACCAAGCCCCGGGTCAACGGAAAAGATGCTCGGGCTCTGACTGGCAATGGCATAGCGGATGACCCCGTTGGGCCCGCTGTCTTTGTCTGTTGCACGGGCGTGGTACAAGGCTGTGCCAGTCATTGTGCTCTGGGATATCGTAACCCCATCGGAGGTTTTGTGAAACACTGGGCGGTTGTCATTGACATCGATGACAGTTATGTTGACCTCTGTGCTGCTGCAGGTGGGGGAGCTGCCAAGCTGTGCCTGGATGGTGAGCACAACCACGGGCTGTGTTTCGTGATCCAGAGGCTTCTGGGTTCGAATGGTACCCAGCCATGGGTGAATAAAGAACTTTCCGTCCAGATCACCAGAGGAGATCCTATAAAGAATTGGCTCTGAGGAATCTGAAAAGGAAAAAAAAAAAAAAGAACAAAATGAAAAGAGAAAGCAATCACTTTATGCCAAAAGAATGTACCTACTGGAAACAGAACTGAAAGCATTAATGTATATCATATCCACAGAGAATACGATGCAATGTCTCACATCTTCCTCGGCTCCCCAAAGCCTGTTGATAAGTGAACACATGGTTTCAGATGTATTAGTGGACAAAAGTAATGTCCAATGGACAAGGCGCAAGCCACGGGTTTCACCATCTTCCTTACCTCTTCTTGTATTAAGTAAAAGGGAAAGGTATTCAGAAAATAACGTGGATGCCTGTTTTACAGTCTGTTTTATATATTTGAGGAAGCAAAGTCAAGTTTACACTGGTGTTTCTCTATGATATCTACCAATAAAAGGCAAATACCCTCCCTAAAATTTAAGGAAAGGAGAGAAGATGGTTTAGGGTTACGGAGCATGACAAGATCTTTGGACAAGTAATTCACTTCTAAGAATTTTTCTTGCAGAGAAATTTGTACAAGTCATATAAGGATATTTGCTTGAGTATTATTTGGACTAGCAAAAATGATTGTAAATCATTCAAATTGATAGCAAAAGGGAAATGTTTAAATAAATACTATGCAACTTTTAATTTTAATGAGATGGAATGATGTCCAGTTACTTGGAAAACTGTCCACAATATACAAAGTGGGGAAAAATGGTCATTGTAGAACAACAAAGATAGTTGGATGTATTTTCATTAAAAATTTTTTGGAAGTGTGTGTGTGTGTGTGTGTGTGTGTGTGTGTGTGTGTGCGCGCGCGCGCACGCGCACTTTGAAGAATGGGTTAAAAGTACCTGTTACTTTTGTGATTAGAAAAACAAAGTAGGATAAAAATAATGTTGAAAGAACAAAGAGCAAGCCATAGATTGTATGGTCTCAATTCTTGCATGGAGAAAAGGAAAGATTTATTCAAGACTGTACAACCTAAGAAAATATAGAAAATGTTCCAGTAATGGATTTCAATGCAGCATAAGAGGTACTTACTCAAGGACTCTTTTGCTTTCACTGTCCCCACAGGACTGTCTTCAGGCACATCTTCATAAACTGAGAAAGTATACTTAGGCCTTTCAAATTCAGTGGGTGCCAGAGTTGTCTGAAGAATGTGTATGGTGACTTCAGCATTAGTGACAGATGTGAGCCCACCACCATCTCGAGCACAGACCATCAGCAAAAGTGTGGTGGATTCCAAATGACTAAGAGTTGATGTTAAGTAAATAATCCCTGGGTAGGGGAAGGAGAGAATTAAAAACCAGATAACATGCAATAAATACTGATGAGCCATAGTAACACCTGATCTGTTAATGCTACTGTGATGGTTAATTTTATGTGTCCACTTGACTGGACCATGGCGTGCCCAAATATTCAGTGAAACATTATGCTGCATGTTTCTGTGAGGGTGTTTTTGGGTGAGATTAACCCAAATGGATAGACTGAGTCAAGCATATTGGCCTCCCTGCTGTGGGTGGGCCTCATCCAATCAGTTGAAGGCCTGACTAGAACAAAAGGGCTGGTCCTCCCCAAGTAAGAGAGAGTCCTCCTGCCGTACTCTGTTAGACTTGGGACATTGGTTTTTTTCCCTTCCTTTGGAATTGAACTGAAACATCCTGGCTCCTCCTGAGTCTTGAGACTGCCAGCCTTCAACCTCGAGCTACACCATTGGTTCTCTGGATCCTGAGTTTACCAACTCACCTGCAGATCTTGGGGCCTGTTAATCTCCATAATCACAGGACTAATTCCTTACAATAAATCTCTTTATATTTATCTTTATATGTCTTTATATTTATATATCTCCTGTTGGTTCCATTTCTCTGGAGAACCTTGATACATCTACTTTCCAATCAAAGAACTGGAGCATATTTGCAAAATGATGGTCCAAATTCTGTCAAGTAAGCAATATTTCCAGAGCTTAAATATTAGACATCTTGGAAGAATATCAATTCACCAGAAAAACAAAAACTGTTGCCTTTGTTAGGCCTTCCTACGACATCAGCAGCCCAGGATGATGGACTAGCAGAGTATACCCGTAATCCAATGTAGTCTAAGCTAATGCAGGGTTGTTGGGTGATCACAATCTACCCAGGCACCAGGACCCTAAATCCACAGATGAAATTAAAGTTTTATCTTCTGGCGTATTTGCCATTTGTCCTGAACAAGACCATGGAGTGCAGCACTTTTTTTCAAGGAACTCCATTTTTTTTGTTATTGATGAGAGGGTATAATATCAATGTCTGTGGGTAGGAAAACTTCAAAAATGTTAAAACCATGGGGATAAGTTAGGCTTATACACAGAGTGTTTGTAAGAGGAGAAGGTCTTAATGGATAAGTTGGGGAGAGATCCAGTAATGCTGAGAAAACCAATCATTTAATATGGCTAACACCACCCACTGGTGTGTTAGTGTGAAGACATGAAAATAGATAACCAACTTAGAAATGAAAATGTTAGTTGTAGTTAACAAAAAAGAAAAACAGACAAACTTTTAAATGAATTTACAAATAAATAAATGTGGCTGAACTGTATGGAATCTATCACAACACAATTGGCCGTAAGTATTAGTTAAATGAAGGACTACTGCAGTTTTGCCAGTTTATGAGAAGCTTGCAAAAACATCAGAATTATCAGTTTTCTAGGCATAAAAAAGGTGACGCCCATTTGATTTCTTTCTTTTTTTAAATCAAATCTTCCCTCTTATAACTCCAATTCCTTGTTCCTATTTCCATTAGAAATTTAGTGAATCTGTCTTATTTCTCCTTGGCAAACACATCATCAATAACCAAAGCCAAATATCTCATCAGACCTGCTCCAGGCACAGCATCCCCATTTTCTTATCTGACATGATTTTATGTCATTTCTCTTGCAGTTCCTTTCTCCTGAACGTTCTCCAAGTTGATCCAGGAACACATGGTTCCAGATAACAATCTGACTATAACAAAGAAGAGTATAAACATTCTTTATTGGAATACTTATAAAATACTAATGTAACCAAGTATTATCACACCCACTTTTAGCAGCCATGTTAAAATCGGGGTTCACACTGATTTGCTGGTCCACCAAAGCACTCAATACTCATCACACTAATTTCTAAGTCAGGTCTTTCCCTTCCGTTATTGATTAGCTTCAGAATTCTTTTATTAAAGTCTTGGCTTGATTAAAAAATAAAACTCAAATAATGCAAAAGTGTCTGTCTACAGAAGAAAATGAAAAGTCTCTCTACCCCAATAACCCCCCACTCCCTGGGCACAGAATCTACTAGAGTTAACTCAATTTTAATCATTGAGACTTTTTTAAGAGTTTTATTTTCCACTCTTGATGATTATGACAATGAAAAGATTAATGCCTGCCTCAACTAGACCATAAGCTGGTCTTCCGGCCTTCAGACTGACTCCTTCTAAACCATTCTTCATACTTGTATTAGGATAGTCTTCCTAAGATCCAAATCTCGGCCTATCAGTGCTTCCCCCAGTTTTCAGGGGAAGTTCAAATGCTTTATCGTAATAACCAAGCCACACAATTAGCGCTTTTGCATCTCTGTGGCCCCATCTCACCATTCTCTCTGTACAGGACATTTTGCTCTTGGCACAGCCAACTCTTTCTAATTTCCAGAATAGATCTTGCTTTTCCCTTTGGATTGCTGCATCCCCTTCCTGGAATAACTTCATCTTCTCTGACAATGATTTCTACTCATGTTTTAAAGCACAGCTCAACTTTCACCTGGCGCAGATGACCTTCTCTTACCTTCCACTCTCTTTCAGAGACCACTCTTCCAGGATCCCACAGTGGCCTGAGTACATGTGCCTATCATACATTTACTACATTGTACTTTAATGGTTTTTGTCTTTCTTATCATTCATTCACTTATTCATTAGTTTACTCCATGGTTTATAAATAAAATCAAAAAACATTTTGAAAATATATAAACAACAATTTAGTATACATAATAACTGGAGAGTTCTGTAACTAAGATGAAAAAATACAGATAAGCCAAAAGTTAGGGTAGCAGTGGATAAGGGCAGATAACTCAGATAAGAAAGAATAAAGTATGAATAAATATGATAATGCTCAAACTCATTAAAAATAACAAATGCAAAATAAAAATAATTACCTCTTGTTTTCACCTCTAATGTTTGCTAAAACTTTTAAGTGATATTATGCAGGGTTAATAAAGGGTGTGGTATGGATGTACACTGTCCAAAAGGCACTTTTAGCAATATTTATCTAACAGTAAATTGTTCATGTTCAAAACCTAGAAATCTACCCTCAGATCACCTTTGAGAAGGCACAGTGAGGGTGGTGCTTACCACCCAAGGGGGACTGCAAGACCAGTGTGGCTGATGGTGGTACTTCTGAGGGGAATGATTCTCATATACAGGAAAATGAGAAGCTGATAATTAGATACATCAGTGACATTTCTGAATAAAGAGAGACAAAGATAAAATCTTATAGCAGCAACAAGAGAAGAAAAACTGAGAACATATAAAGGAACAATTCTTTGACAACAGACTTCTCAATGGCAACAACAGAGGTCAGAAGTTAATGAAGTAATATTGTGAAAGTTACAGAAGAAAACAATTGCCTACCTAGAATTTTCTACTCAGATAAGCTATTTTTTTTAATGTATTTATTTATTTTTGGCCGCACTGGGTCTTTGTTGCTGGACATGGGCTTTCTCTAGTTGCAGTGAGCAGGGGTTACTCTTCATTGCGGTGTGTGAGCTTCTCATTGTGGTGTCTTCTTTCATTGCAGAGCACGGGCTCTAGCTGCGCGAGCTCTGTAGTTGTGGCGCATGGGCTTAGTTGCTCTGTGGCATGTGGGATCTTCCCGGACTAGGGCTCGAAACTGTGTCACCTGCACTGGTGGCTCTTAACCACTGAGCCACCAGGGAAGCCCCAGGTAAACTATTTTACAGGAGGAACGTTGGATCAGTCAGGGTTCTCCAGAGAAGCAAAAATGAATAGTTGAAATAGATAGACAGAGACAGAGATAGAGATGGGGGGAGAGAAGATAGACAGGGAAAGAGGGGGAGAGAGATAAGGAAAGAGAGAGGGAGAGACAGGGAAAGAGAGAAGAGAGAGAGAGATTTATTTGGAGGAATTGGCTCATGTGGGGGTGGTCAGTCTTGAATTTGTAGGGCTGGCTGGAAGGCTAGAAATTTCTACAGGAGTCAATGTCACAGTCTTGAGTTGGAAAGCAGTCTAGAGGTAGAATTACTTCTTCCTGGGAGGACATCAGTCTTTTCTCTTAAGACCTTCAACTGATCAGAGAAGACCCACTCACATTATGGAAGATTATTTGCTTTGCCCAAATACTACTGAGTTACATGTTAATCATATCTAAAAAATACCTTTACAGCAATATCTAGACTGGTGTTTGACCAAAAATTAGGTACCATAGCCTAGCCAAGTTGACACATAAAATTAACTATCACAAGCATAAAATAAGACCAAGACAGTTAGATAATTTACTTCTTACAAACTATCACTGAAAGAATTACTAAAGAGAACAACTGTTTTCTGATACTAAATACAATGACCAACCCTCCCCTTGAAAGCAAGTGCTGCAAAAAAATAAAAACATAACCTCTTAAGTACATTTTAAAAATTGACAGTAAAGAAGTTAAAAAATTAAGTGATGTCAGGAACCCAGAGCATATGCAGCATACTGAATTTGGCTTTGGCCTTCAGTGTATTTACCAAACCCTAGTGTCCTTGAACTTTTCTTTTAATGATTTTGTGGAACTCTGGGGGCAGAAGACAAGACCAGGGCCCTTGGGGATGGGAGCAGGTTGGAGAGGGAGAGTCTTGCAGGACTTCCACCAATAAAATTAGATCCACAAAACTTTCAGTGTAAGAGGGAGCTAGAAATAAACCCCTGCCTCCCCAGTGAAATTTTATGACTTGAAACCTGGTGCAGAACAGAGGGGTAAAAATTTCCTTTGAGAATTCTTAAACATAAGCCAAACTTCACACTAGTTTGTAGCCTATATTCACAGTATAGGATGATGTGAAATTTCTTTTTACCTATTTTGATTTATTTTGTATGGCCACCTGTTCTTCTCCTGCCCCTACGTGAAAATTCAGGAATCTCCTACCACCTCCACAATCACTAGCAACCAATTAAAGTTCTTTCTGTGACCTTAAGTCACAAAACAGTCTCAATTTAATAACTAGAATATAAATGTCTTTAGAAGAATCAAAGTGTAAACTTGAGTTAAAGTTCAGGTGGGGAAAAGAATCTGAAAAAGAATGAATATATGTATGTATGACTGAATCACTATGCTGTACACCTGAAACTAACACATGATTGTAAAGCAACACTACTCCAATAAAATTAAAAATAAATAAATAAATAGGTATAATTTAAGGCAAAAAAAAATAAAGGTCAGGTGGAGCACATGCTGTAAGTCAGAAGTCGCTGGCTGCTTCTCTCTCTCTTCCTCATATAGCTAATATGAGTTTCTGAACCATCTCGGTGCACCTGGGGGGAATGGAGGGGATGGGAGAAGATTGGGAACATTCTCACTGGACAGGCACCATCGCAGTGATGTAGCGTCAGTGCTCTTCCGCCTGGGCAGTTGTTTAGAAACCACCTTCTATCACTAGTGTTTTTGTGGCTTTTTTGGAGAAACCTTCCATCTTCTAATGTGAGGCTACCTTAACATATCTCTCTTCAGACTGTTCACTTACTGCTTCCTTGCCTCCTGAAAAGTTAACAGAGCTCAGACCTCTCCCTCTGGCCTTAGTGGGCAGGACCTAAAACAGCTCCACACCAGCTGTCTCCACCCCAGAGGACCACGGGCCCCACAAACTCCAGGAACGGCTTATCTTCACCATAGAAAGCCCTCCTTTCTTCCACCGTCCATCATTCCTGCTCTAGATTTTTCAGAGAGACAAACTTGAGTCTGTTAGCCCCGAACCACAGGGGTTAATACTCAGTTCTCTGACTGGTGAAGTGCAGGCACCCCACCTGGGGGTAACCCACAAATCCACAGCAGCTCTCTCCAAATTATCAACCCTTTTATCTCCAATTTAGAAACCTTTATACTTCTGACAAGGTGGGTAAAGTTCAGTAGAAAAATCAAACTGCTTTTCAGTTCCCTCCTTTGTAAATAATCCTGCACAGGATTCCTCTGGTATATATCTTAGTAACTCAGCCCTAACTTCCATTTTCATTTCTTGTTACAAATGCTTACTAATCTCCCTCTCCACATCTTCATTTATATTCTTCACTTCTCCTGAATCACTATCGTTCTTCCCCCACTTGCATATCCAAATCTGAGCCCTCCTGTGAGGTTCAGCTCAAGTTCCCCGACTACTCTAGATTCTCCCAAGTTCTCTTCTGAAGGTCTGCTCTCCCTGTGGTCCTCATGTCATCAATACGTGGAGTTTACTCTTAGAATTTCTGTTTCAGGGAAGACAAATGCAAAGTCACCTTAATGAGACATGAGACAGTGGGAGTCTATGGCTTACACACTTGATTGTATCTGAAATGTATCTTTTAAATGTTCTAACCCAGAGGGTTGACGACGAGTCCAGAAAAAGTAGGCAAAAGAGAGGTAAATGTTAGGCACACAAATTCAGGCCCAGGCTGTAAAAGAGAAGTGGGAACAGCCTTCAGGTACTTCCCTCCCAGTGAACAGCAGAGTAACGCAGAGCACTGTGAGTCAGCAGGCCTTCACAGTTCTGTTCTACTGGCAAGAGCATCTTTATTACGGAGAAGATCCATCCGGCTATTTTAATCTGGTACCACTAAACATTAACATTATCTCATTCCCTTCTTTAAAAATCAACGTTTCTCTGTAAACTTTCCCAGACTGATTTGGCTTTCTCCATAGTGTGCCTGAGCGGAGAAGGCAAGCTGGACACGAAACCTTAAGAATTCAGTTCCTGTGACGGTTACGGTTTTTCACTATAACCTGGTAATTGGCATTCAGTTTGATACATCAAAAGAAAGAGCTTGCTTAATGTAAGCCTGAAGATAAAATAATTTAAGTATGGAATGCCATCTGTTGAAGATTCTTAGGAGCCAGACAGCTGGGCTTCTTTTGGTCAAATAACTATACTACAGTGTGTGGCCATACTCTCAATACTTGACCTTCGGAATGTAATTATTGAGTCTGGCCTTCTTCTATATATTTTTTTCCTATATTTCCACATATGTTTCCATAGTTTTCTGTACTCTGGTCTGGACTGAGTATCTATTTCTTTTCCAGTATTAAACTTTAAAAATTATTGTAATTTCATAATATGATTTTTTAATTTATTTATTATTGAGATATAATTGACTATGTACTATTGTATTAGTTTTAGATGTACAACATGATAATTTGATATATGTATGTATTGTGAACTGATTATGAGAATAAATTTAGTTAACATACATCACCACACATATTTATAAATTTTTTCCTTGTGATGAGAACTTTTATGATCTACTCTGTTAGCAACCTTCAAATATACAATATAATATTGTTAACTACAGTCACCATGCTGTACATAAATCCCCAGGATTTATTATCTTATAACTGGAAGTTTGTACCTTTTAACCCCCTTCACCCACGTCACCTGCCCCACTCCACCCCCAGCTCCGGCACCCACCGATCTCTTCTCTGTATATTATATGCGCTATTATTGTCGACTCAGCTGGACTGCAAGCTTTCTCGTGACAACAGCTCCATCTCATTCTTTCCTTTTTTCTATCAACGACCATTTATTGTGTACCATCTACATTCCAGGAAATGTGCTAGTAACTGGAAAGGCGGTAGGGAGCAAAATAGACCGTGTCTGCAGGGCACAGACATTAATCATATAATCAAAAAATATGTAATTATAATATAAAGAGAAGCTGTGCTAGAATATAAACTGGGACCCGATTTAATGTGCTTGGGGAGGGAATCGTCAGAAAACACCTCCATGAAAAAGTGACCTATAACCTGAGCTCTGAAGGATGAGTTAGGACATTATCTAGGTGAATATGTGAGTGTGGGAAGAGAAGAGGATAGAGAGCCATCAAATGTTCTGTGCAGAAGGGAAAATGCATGACGTGCCTATGAAGGGAAGCATGGTGGGCTCAGGGAAAGGAGAAGGAGGAAGAAAGAGGAGGAGGAAGAGAAGGGGAAGAAATAGTTGGTGTAAAGAATGAGCACAGGGCTTCCCTGGTGGTGCAGTGGTTGAGAGTCCGCCTGCCGATGCAGGGGACACGGGCTCGTGCCCCGGTCCGGGAAGATCCCACATGCCGCGGAGCGGCTGCGCCCGTGAGCCATGGCCTCTGAGCCTGCGCGTCCGGAGCCTGTGCTCCGCTACGGGAGAGGCTGCAGCAGTGAGAGGCCCGCGTACCGGAAAAAAAAGGAATGAGCACAAAGATTAAAGAGAATTACTGGAGCTCAGGCCACAGGGGAAAGGAGGGCAGGTCATGAAGGGCCTGGGAGACCATAACAAGGATTTGGTTTCCGGCCAAAGAGCCATGGAAAGTCATCGAAAGATTTTAGGCAGGGAGGTGAGATAACCAAATCTGTCTTTCTATAGTTGAACAAGTTCCGTCTCATGCCTATATGTATGAATTTTACTAGGCTTCTTCTGAGCCAAGGACTACTTTTTTGGCTTGCAAAGCCAACTTTGTGCAGTGAAACAGTTTCTACTAGAGACCAGTAAGAAGCTAGTAAGTTTCTTTGAATGAACAGTCACCACTTAGAAGAGGAGAGTATTAAGATTAAGTGTGCCCTTCTATATGCGGAATATTTCAAAACATTCACTTCTAAAAACATTCAAGTATAAAGAGGAGCTAGAAAACTCACTTACTTGAATTCAACATTCTTAAATAGACTAAGCTGTCTACTAAAAGCTGATGGACCAGAAAATGTAGCTGTAAAAAATATATATATATATTGCATATTATATATATACAAAATAAATAATAAAACAGTAAGTAAAATCAATAGCTCTCTTTACCTGTATATTAGCCAGCTTAAGACTTATGACATTATATTTTAAGACTTTAAAGTACAGTGATTATTTGGCTCTCATTTTTTTCATGACACTTGCAAATTATCATTAACCACCAGTTCAGGGGATCAATTTTAACTTTAAACAATAGATGTTGATTCACTTACAGAGCACTACTTATTTTAAGTTTTAGCTACTGTAGTGCTTAGAGTTATACATACTAATTATAATGTGCAATAGTATTTGTCTATGCTATTTATCTTGTCACTTATTTAAATAGAGGAAATTGCTGGGATGATTTTTTTTAATTGATAGACTAATAAAAGAACTTAAAGACAAAGGTCTTTTCTTAAATCTGATATACAAATAAAAGCATGTTCTTCTACTAATTAAGCAATACTTTTAGAATCAAGCTTCCTAGAAAAGATGGGATACTCTTCACCAAAGTAGTACTTCGTAGTTAGAAAATAACCTATAGGTCATTACTAAAAGTGAAAGCTATGGGATAGTTAAGAACAAAAATAAGGGACTTCCCTGGTGGTGCAGTGGTTAAGAATCCACGTGCCAATGCAGGGGACACGGGTTCGATCCTTGGTCTGGGAAGATCCCACATGCTGTGGAGCAACTAAGCCCATGCACCACAACTACCTACTGAACCTGCACTCTAGAGCCCTCGAGCCACAACTACTGAGCCTGCGTGCTACAACTACTGAAGCCCGCATGCCTAGAGCCCGTGTTCCTCAACAAGAGAAGCCACCACAATGAGAAGCCCACGCACCACAATGAAGAGTAGCCCATGCTTGCTGCAACTAGAGAAAGCCTGAGCACAACAACAAAGACCCAACACAACCCAAAAAAACTTTTTTTAAAAAAGAACAAAAATAAGCACAAAATCATGACCTTCACCAAACATGGAGTCTGTAATTTTCTCAAAAACAGAGACAGACCAAAAACTATAGGATATCAATATCAATTTCTTATTGATTATTGATATTTATGGTGTCCTTCCTATATTCCTTTTGTGAGAATATAGAAGCTTATTCACCAAATAGATGATATTGTACTCTTTATTTTCCACACAAGTCTGGGTAACTAAGCTGCATTGGCTGAAAGGAGTAGGATGAATATTTTGAATTTGTCTATCTCATACTGACAACTAAAACAGTTCTTAAGAAAAATGTACCTATTTTGGAAGATTCCACTGAATTCTATTTATTCAACTGAAAAGAGTAAATAAATCAACAGAATAATTATTATCTCAAATAGGCTTATATAGGAAGTCACAATGAGAGATCATTTCTATCTTATTTAGTTGAATCAATGGAACTTACATTTATCTTAGCTTTGTCTTTAGTTTTTTTTTTAAAAACCATAATCATGGGAAGAGTTTTTTTTTATATATAAATTTATTTATTATTTAGTTTTGGCTGTGTTGGGTCTTTGTTGCTGCGCATGGGCTTTCTCTAGTTGCAGCAAGATGGGGCCACTCTTTGTTGCGGTGTGAGGGCTTCTCATAGCGGTGGTTTCTCTTGTGGAGCACGGGCTCTAGGCACATGGGCTTTAGTAGTTGTGGCACATGGGCTCAGTAGTTGTGGCACGTGGGCTCAGTAGTTGTGGCAAACAGGCTTAGCTGCTCCTCGGCATGTGGGATCTTCCCTGACCAGGGCTTGAACCTGTGTCCCCTGAATTGGCAGGCAGATTCTTAACTGTTGTGCCACGAGGGAAGTCCCATGGAAAGAGCTTTGAAATGGAAATTCGAGAAGTAAAAGTGTCAGGAGTACTACTAACTCCTTGAGCAAATCACTAAGTCTCTTAGGGTTTTCAGTCTCTTAATTTACGATGGGCATAAAAACATCTGCCTTGCTTATGTCATATGTTGATGTAAGGCTCAAATAGGCAATATATGGAAAGGATGTCAAAAAGTATTGTCTGAGATGGAACAGTATAGGGACAGATCACAGGTCTAAGATGGGGTTCAAGTCCTATTATGCCATTTACCAACTGTGTACCTTTAGGGAAGTCACTAAATCCCTTTCTGCCTCAATTTCTTCCTCCACTAAATGAGGGAGCTGATCTGTAAGGTCCCTTCCATCTCCAAGAGTCTGTGATCTTATACTGGAAAAACTAATGAGAAAACCCTCTAACATGCTTTTGTTTCCCATGAAAGTGACATACACTGATTAGGTGCTCATGATTAATTTTAGTCTCTGTCTTGCAAATGAAAGAAAGTCACTTTTTGGGGGCATGAGCAAGTTCACATCCCATATGAAATAAGGTATGGTATTAATGTGTTAACTATATATCAGAATGCTCTGAATGTAGGAAAGTGACAATCATGAAGAATTATGAGAATCATTACAAGGTATGAATACTGAGTGTAAAACTAACATTAGAAAAGAATCTGCCCTTGAGATAAAAACAGACTTTGTGCTACATTACTTACAATCCCTGTTAAAATCCACACACTCTGAACAAACAAGAGATTACAACTAAACACAGAGGCAGGGCTGGTTTAACTCATTCAGTTGCCCTTTTAATTCCTTGTTTTTCCATGGTATTCAACCTGGCTTTTATGTGCACCACAACTAAACCCAGGACAGGCAATAAGCGAGGCAACGTAAGGTCTATTGTCAGATATATGAGAGCAAGCAGGAATTTTTGTCTGTCTTATACACTGATGTATCCCAAACACCGATAGCACTGCTTGGTTCATATCTGTGGAAACAATGAACTTGCTTCCATTTTCTGCCTTTCTTTTCAGAACTTTTGACTTTTCTGTATATCATTAACATGAGATAAATCACAAAAATTTAACCACAGGTAGCCCTAGCAAAAGAGGTAACTGGGCAATAATAAATGACCCACACAAATGCTTGAAACCTGTCACCTTAAAATAATTTGAATTAGAAGTAATGTTTGTTGCAGAGTAAAATTACTAAATATATAGGACAACACAAAAGCTAAAAATTGCTCCTTTTATTTACTAAAGAGACTACTTCACACAATGTAGAAAAAAATCAACCTGTAGTTCAAAAAATGGGATTAAAAATACATGAAAAAGAGCTATTAATAAATAAGCTTCTTGTGTTTCCTCCTTTTAAAACTCAAAACAGTGTGGTCTGCCTCGTGCCCACATCAAAAGAACCCACTAACTGAGAATAACAGAAACGAAGGCTTAAGTCGATCTCTCTCTCCTGGTGCCGAAACCCGTTATACAAAAATGTTCTTTGAACCAACAACACACTTAGAAAGCCAGAAACAGAACAGGAAGATAAACCCAAAAGAGAAAACAACTAGGACATCACCACACACTCTCCAGTTTTCTCCAAAATGTTTTTCTTCCCAGATGAACACAGTAAGTCCAAAAGCTCTATTTTTAATGCACGAGTCTTGGTTGTGGCACAAACAGATCAATGGAAAATCTCGTCTTCATGAACACTTGAGGCTATAACACAAAGTATGTAAGCTTATAAAATAGCATGTCTAATATAGGAAGCCTCAAAATGAAAGCACGAAGGAACCAATGAGAAAATGAATGAATGTCTCTAAGAGAGAATTTTAGAGTATTTCAAGAAGTGATAATGTATAAATTGGCTATCAATTCTCAATCTTCTCCTCTACTATATAACTATGTACAACTATATGCATGTGTGTGTATGTGTGTGTGTGTGTGTGTGTATTTAGTTTGTATACTTGTATACCTAGAAAAGAGCTGGCACAGTTACACTGGAGAGGGAATTTGGGAGAATTCTGGGGAAAGTGGGGGTAGGCCCTAGTGTCCCCGCCATGCTGCGATAGGGAAAGAGGATTTTAAATGAAGGTTTGCTCTGTGTTATCAATGATACTGCCTTGCAATTTCTTAAGAGGATGCAATAAGGATTTAAATCACTTTCCAATTATTTCTAAAGGTCATTTATTCATTTATTCCACATATATTTATGGACAGAGGCAATTTCTTGAGACTATGTTTACACTGACAGGCTCTGTAGACACAGGCCTTTATAGTGAAAGCAAGAAAGCCCAGCCTTTTATAGATTCAACAAAGACACAGATCCAGAAGAGGAAAACCATATTTCAATACAGCTCCTTGTTCTATTCTTTGAGAACATCAACAGTTAAACTGACTTTTATGGCATGGCCTAGAGGCCTAACTATTATGTACAAAATAGAAAATGTGTCCATAGTTGTAGTCAACCAACAGATGAAAAATTCAACTGTTCAAATTGGAGACTACCTGTTCACTAGGCAACTTTTTCCCATAGTTAATCATGATACTGTTTCATTCTCTTCTAAAGGTTAAAGTAAAGCATTACCAGCTCTTATGACTTTCTCATGAGTTGTGATTAGGTGCAACCACATTCTCAGCACTGTAAGACTGAGAATGTTTTCACCCTAAATGCAGCAACATCGAAATTGCCAACAATAATAACCCAAGGTTACTTCCCTTATGAAGTTGGTCTTTGCTTTAAAAAAAATACCATACTTCCCTAGATAATAACCTACTTAAAGTGTTCTCCCTGATTAACAATGGCATTTGTCTAATGCCCGTGCCAGGAGTGGAAGCCTGTGGCTGACTGAAGCCAGCACAGCAACAGAAATATCTCTTAAAAACACAACACAGTATAGCTCATTCTTCAAGATCATCCAGGGGAAACTTGAGGATGAGTGTGTTGATGTCTTTTAAAAACAATCTGCTAAATGCTTTTAGATCCTGTGCCCTGATTACTGGCTGACCTATATATTTTTGGCAATGCTAGTGCCCTGGAGGGCCTGACCATTTAAATAGCTAAGGTCCTCAGTTTAGATGAATTTAGAAAAAACCAAGATAAGTAGACTAATTTCCTAAAAATGTATTTTCTTCTGATCTTTGAAATGTTAAAAGGGCCACACATCAGTGGATTATTTTGACCAAGGAAAGTTTTGCCTTGTAAAGACTGCCATTGTAAACGACTAATCCCCCAGCCAGTCATACATGCCAGGTGAAGTACACTTACCAGGTAAGAAGCAATGACTCTTTACCTAATGGGGCTCGTTGAGAGGGCAAACTAACTCGGTAGATCAGATTCCCTGTGTAAATTATTGTTTGTTGCTAATGAACGTTGTCGTTGCAAAGGATGTTGTACAGATCCAATGAGACAACGTACAGAACTGCCTAGTGTAGCACCTGACATCATCATCATCACAACAGAAACACATTCCAACCATGCTCAGAGCAGGTGTTTTAAGAAGAAATATATTCTTGAGGAGATCTCTGCACTCTCATTCTCAATGAAGCACTATTCACAATTACCAGGTTGCGGAAAAAACCTAAATGTCTATCAACAGATGGATGTAAAAAGAAGATGTGGCATATACCTACAATGGAACATTATTCAGCCTTGACAAAAAGAAGGACTTTCTGCAACACAGGACAATATGGATGAACCTGGAGGACATGATGTTAAGTGAACTAAGCTGGCCACAGAAGGACAGATACTACATATTTCACTCATATGAAAGATCTAAAATAGGCAAGTTCATAAGATCCAAGAGTTGAAAGCTGGTTGCCAGGGGCCAGCGAGGAGGGAGAAATGGCAAGTTGTTAGTCAATGAGCATAAAGTTTCAGTTAAGCAAGATGAATAATAAACCCTAGATCTGCTGTACAACATTGTACCTCTTGTCACTGATAATGTACTGTACACTGAAATATGTGTCAAAGGGCAGATCTCAGGTTAAATGTTCTTACTACAATAAATAAAATAAAATATTTTGTAAAAGTAAAAAAGCAAAAGGAAAAAAAAATTTTCTTTTTCTTTGCAGCCTCATTTTTGGGCAAAATACCTGTAATATCTCCATAGGATTATAATGTAATATTATACACTTGAAATTTTATAACCAAATGTTGGTTATAAAATACCAAATATTGTAACCAAATATTGTCACCAAGTATTTCAAACTTATTTTTGTTAACAACAAACTAATAGGAAGAGGAAGTAACCTCTTAAATATTGATTATTTCTGAAAGATTGTTTGCCCATTGGACTTTTTTGGCAGGTACACAATTACCATATTAGAGAACTAAAAGGAGCTTTAGGTATCATTTCAAAAACAAGGAAACTAAGACCCAAAGAGATTAAGGGAATGCCAGACCTAGTACCAGAAAGGGATTTCTTTGGACGTCCGTACAATGCTCTTTACACTAGTAGGGTGTATTTGTATGTTGAAATGATGACTGAGGCCAATGAAGGTCATAAGACCAAGAGGAGGCAAAGCTGGGAATCAGATCCAGTCCTAACCTACAAAGCCCGGCTCTTTTCAGCATGCCTTGCTGCCTTATGGAAGGTGAAGTGAGTTCTGCAACACCCCTGCCAAGGAAAAACAAATTCAGCTAATTTTCTGGCTCTTATGCAGAAGCTGTTGATTCCAAGCTCACATACCTGTGGTGGAGTCGATGGTGAAAAGGAATGACAGGTCTCCGAGGACAAGCTCATAGGCCACTGTTCCATATATCCCGGAATCCCTGTCTGAGGCAAGAACATTGATGATCTCAGTGCCTGGCTGGGTCTGGCCGCTAATGCTCGTCACATAGGTTGACGGGTTAAACACGGGTTCATTATCATTCACATCCTCCAGTTCCACACGAACAAAAGCTTGGGCGCTGAGTCCACCCTGTTGGATGGATGAGAAGTGGTTACAAATGGGTCTCACCTGAACACTGGGATGCAGAATAACTGAGAAGGATCCTAGAATAGACTTTTGAAACAACAAATTATATATATATATATATATATATATATATATATATATATATATATTCACTTTAAATATATATTCATTTTACTTTTAACCTTGAGCTATGAGTTCATGGTATCTATACTCCAATGCTGATTCTTAAATAGGAATGAGATTACCACTTAAGGCTCCTAAGAGGCAATAATTTCAGAGTGGAGGCCAAAGATATTCAAGGAAAGTTTCCCTGATGTCCAAAGACTGAAAAAAAAGAACCACTTTCATCCCACAGATAATCTTTAACTGCTAAGGAGAAAGGGTAAGGGAGTATTGGAGGGGGGTGCAAGAAAAGACTGACCCATATGAGGGAGCTAGACTTCAGTTATTCAGAGGAAAATTGTAACAGAGGAAAGAGCAAGTGCAAAGGCCCTGAGACAGGAGTGCAGTACATCCCAGGCCTGTTCAGGGAACAGCAAGGAAACCAGTAGGGTGATATCAAACGGGCAGGGACAGTTCACAGAGGGATCTGTGGGCCTCTGAGAGGACTGTGGCTCTGACCCATTTGAGGGCTTTGAGCAGAGGAGTAGATTGATTGCCCTGAAGGGCAGCAAGGTTGGAAGGAGGGAGACCTTCTTCCCTCCTTAAACCCTCCTTGAACCCTCCTCCTCCTGGAGAAGCCAGGAGATCTGGATTTGACATCTGGTCCTGCTGGCCTCTGGGACCACAGCTAGAAAGCCAGAAAATCATCAAGTCCAGAGCAGAAGGTAGCAGTGAAGGTACTTTTCCTACAGACTTGGGGCCAGATTTGTTTTGGGGTTCTTAATTTTCCATGTATTAGATAAGAAATATAGTGTATAAAACAGTGAGAAGTGGATCCCATACTGGCTTTTTGTGTGCGTTTCCTCCATCTAAAAATAAGGAGCAGGAGAGAGAGCACAATAGAAGAAGATAATCCTCTGCAAGTTTTACTTTTCTAAAGTAAAGCATATGTTCCTACTTAACGCACCATTTTCTATTACTATCTGGTACACTTTGATACTATCATCTTGGACAAAATTCCTTGGTAAGTCACAACAGCCTGAGTTTTCTCACTTACTTATCCTCCCTCCCTCTCTCTCTCTGTCTCCCCACATTCCCCCTCCCCAACTGTGGCAGGATGCACTGAGCAAAGAGGAAACCCAAAGGCAGTGAAGAAGAAGATTTGGCACAGGACAAAGAGAGCACGCTGCTGTGGGCTCTGGAGGGAGCACGAGCTGAGGGTAATGAAGGGCAAGAGAGAGAGCATCATTTCGTATTGTTTGGGATGAAGTTAACCACGAATCCAGAAATGCCTCTCATGCGCTGAGGGCCCATGTACCCGAGACACTGGGGACTAAAACAGAATTGAGAAAGACTAAAAAATAGTGTGATTTTCCATGTTCTAAGCTGAATAAAGTGCCAGGCCTATGCCAGTTCTAAATTAACACAGTAAAAATAAAAACAGTGGCAGTTCCATCCAGTCTGTATCCTTAAAATGCAGACTGGCGCTGTGTCTTTAGTAAAGCTAAGTAACCTGTGGGTCCTCAGGTGGAGTGGAGCGGAGCGAGGGGGCTGCAAGCTGACTCCTAGCAGACGGGAAAGGCTGTGCCTGCTGATTCTCCAAACTGGATTCCTTCTCAGGTTTGCTTTCCTTTTATCCTTACTTTCCTCTTTCTTTTAAATTTCTCCCCAAGTTCAAGAAGTCATTTAGGTTTGGGGTGTGGGGGGCGGGGGTGCTGAGAAAGCAGGTAAGAGAAGAAATGAGAGAGTGGGGAACATGTGAAGAAATGAAGATCACTCCACCTTAAGACCTTTAAGAACAAAGATGTTCATTCCTGGGCTATCCATGAAGACCCTCAATCAGTCCATGTCACCAAAAACAAGCAAAATATTAAATGGACAAAGTGAAGAGCTTGTTGTCACAGATTAGTGAATCTTTTTGCAGGAACAGTATTATACATAGATTCAGTCTTCCTTTTTATGAATCCAATTTTTATCTGTTAAATGTATCAGTGAGGGCACTTTCCTCTTATAATAACCATTTGTGAATGAATGTTAAGTGTGCTTCACGTGTATTTTCACCTTCGATTGTTATAATCTATAATCTAAAGATTTTTATGGTTTCCCCCACTTTTACAACTAGAAAACCAAAGCACAGAGAGCCTATGTGACTTGTCCAAAGTAAGTGAGACTATAAATAGCAGATCTGCAACTGGAACAGAGATTAATCTGTCCCCAAAGCCCCTGTGACTTCTTTTAAATTAGACCTTTAAATTATTGCTATGGTATAAATTCTACCCTTCACGAAGAACTTGTTTAAAGACTATGCTATGGGCAATGCCAACCACGGACTCCATCTCAGATTAAGTCCTGCTTACAAAGGACTTAACATTTATGAGACAAACACTATACAATGGGGTTTGTGGCACAGAGGGACAATCTGGAGCCGGGAGATCTGGACCTGACATCTGGTCCTGCCGGCCTCTGGGACCACAGTCTCGAGAACGTCAGGGAGCCCGAGGTTGAGCTGCCTCTTCTGTAAAGCGGGCCGCCTGTTCACCTTGCAGGCCTGTTGTTGGAAGCAGTGATATAATATGTATGAAAGGATTTATTATGGCTAATCACCATCAATTATAAGATTTTACAGCCTCCTTATCCTAAATACTTGGGACCAGATAGATTTGTCTTGGAATCCTGAATTTTTTAAGTTTTATAAAAGAAATATAGTGTCTATACCTAATGAGGTCTGGAGTGGCAGCCCTTAATCACTTAATATTCTGCAGCAAAATGGATGAATAGACACATTTAGAGGGATTAAAAAAAAAAAACATGAATAGTCTCATGTCGGTTCAAGTCAGATTTCTCACCAAATGAGTTTTCAAAACTCTCCATCTTGAAAGCTTTCAGAACTACACATAAAAGACTGTGGATCTTTATTACTCAGATGCAGATGTGCTGTGAGCATTGAATGGAGGGAAGCCTCAGGGCTGAAGAGATCCTTGAGATGGGTCCTCACAAACAAACAGGCTTTTAGAGCTCCAGCGGTGTGCAGGTCTGAGTCTGGAGGAGCCCTTTTTAATCGGAAGATGTGGGCCCTGAGGCATGGCTGCCGTCTGGGGACTGAGGAGGACCTGGTACAGTCCCTCCCGGTGAGTTTCTAGGGCAGTCTTTGTTATAGTGATTCCAAATCAGAAGAGTAGGAGAAAATTGGAAATGTGGTTTGGAGAGTCATAGCCAGATATTTGGAAACTAGAAGAATTCAGGATCCAGTCCCATTTATAGGTAGATAACAAAACCTCAAAGACAATGAACAGGACTAGAATCTGAGTGCTTCAGCTACAGCCAATCCAATCATTTCCTTGCTTTGCTTCTGCATCTTATTTATAAAAATCCTTCCCCTGCTCCTGTCCATGGGGCACTCCTGACTACTTCTGGTTGAATGCAGCCTCATTTGAATCAATTTTTGCTCAAATAAATTCTTAAAAATTAAAAAAAAATAGGATTTAAAAAACAGATATTTCAGGTAAAAATAACATCCTAGAAAATATAAAGATTTTTTTAAAAAGTCTCTGTCATGTTGTAGGAGAGGTAAGCACACTGGCATGGCTTGGAGGGTGAAGTAGAGGGCGGGAAAAATCTAAAGAAAAGCCTTGATGGTCAGATTCGTGGAGCCTCATCTAAATGCTAAGGAGGATAGACTTTGTTCTGCACACCTGTAGACTTTCTCAGTAAAAAGTGTGGCGTGTACACCCTGAATACCTATATATTTACTACTAAATTATATATTCATTTACTATGCTAAATATTACATATATTAAAAATACCACAAAAGTTTTAAAAGGATGAAATTCTAAGTTGTAATGTTTTCCTCCTAAACCCCCACTTGGGACACTATTGCTGTCATGAATGAAGGGACATGATCAAATCTAAGTTTTAGAAAAAGATACCTGAGGTAGCAAAAAAAGGTGCATCATAAAAATAAACAAATAAAGAGGTTCCTTAGTCAAAAAGGAAACAGTGGATTAACCAAGTCAAATGGGTTCTCGGCCTCAGGACTTGTCACAGAACCTTCCCGAGGCACATTTCTATCAGGTGGGGTGATTTCTGAGCTTTTTTCCAGTCTTATTTATCACAGAACCCTCAGTGGAAGGAACATCTCAGGAGGCAAGTATCCCACAGAGCACAGTGTGGTGAAAGCTAATCTAAGCTTTCTCCATTCCATCAAGTGTTCACTTCCCAATCCTCTGAAACTAAACTTCTGTCCAGCTCCTCAAGACTGTCCTGATCATGCAACCTCTGAGAGACCCTGACCAGAACCACCCAGTAAGCTGCTTCCAGGTTCCTGGCCCTTAGAACTGCATGAGATATTAAATGCGTATTATTTTAAGCTGCTAAATGTGGGAATATTTGTTACACAGCAATAGGTAACTAATACACCTCATAAATTCTTTATATGAATATTTCTTAACTTTGTCTTATCCTTTCTCTTTCCACCAATAAGTTGTGGTTCACTTTGATATAATTTTAATCATTTAGGTTTTAAAATTATGGTAAGAGACTCTTAACCAATCTACCTGAATCCCAATCCTCTCAAGAAGTGCTGTGAAAGTTAGGAGTATTGGGGGAAATCACCAGACTTGAAAGCATACAATATTGAAGGCAGGAGGTTGTCTAGGACCAACACTGGATATGGAAAAATACCTGTTGTTTTGTCTATTTTGGTCATTGTCTGCTTCCCATGCTCTCTGTTTTTGCCTCTGGGACTCCTGAATAGAATATTAATATCTATCCTTCACGTTTCTTAGCTTTTTGTGGGCTGTGCTTTCTTTTGCCAATGCATTCAAGTCTATAGTTCATAATTCAACAAGCAAAGGTGAAGGGAACTGAGGGTCCAGTTTGTTAAGGAAAAAAAATCAGTGAACCATGGTGTCACCAAAGCCGAGAGAAGGAGTGTCCAAAGGACAATTTTAAGTTGCTTGAGAAGCCGAATAAAATGAAAATAAAGAAAGAACCCCAGGATGTGTCACAATGTAAATCATGTTACTAAAAGCAGTTTTACTAGAGAGGTGGGATGGGAAGAATGGATCAAAGAAAGACTGAAAAATGAGGAAACAGAGACAACTATTTTAAGTAGATTTGCAGTGAAAGATAGAAGAGGAAGAAAACGGTTTTCTCAAAAGGTACCTGCAATCAAAAGGAGGTTTTTTTTCAAAAGAGGGACACTACTATTATTTTTTTAACATCTTTATTGGAGTATAATTGCTTTACAATTGTGTGTTAGTTTCTGCTGTATAACAAAGTGAATCAGCTATACATATACATATATCCCCATATCTCCTCCCTCTTGCGTCTCCCTCCCACCCTCCCTATCCCACTCCTCTAGGGGGACATAAAGCACCAAGCTGATCTCCCTGTGCTATGTGGCTGCTTCCCACTAGCTATCTATTTTACATTTGGTAGTGTATATATACGTCCATGCCACTCTCTCACTTCGTTCCAGCTTACCCTTCCCCCTCCCGAGGACACTAGTATTATGCCCTGTAGGCTTACGGGAGACATTCAATCGAATTTGACAAAATCATTACAGAAGTGAGATCCTTAAGAAGGCTGGAATGGGGGGAGCCTGAACAGCAGAGGGATTTGCTTTCAACGCAAACAGGGACATCTCTACTCTACTAACAGGAAAGAGGGCAAAGGATGTGAGCCGATAGCTGGCAGGAAGATAAGGACTTCTCTCTCAAGCAGGTATATTATTTTTCTCCAGGCACATTCAGCTGCTTAGGCAAGTACAGAAAAGGCAGAGTCGGGTTTAGATAGGGCTGGGGTTTTATCTGGAAAGTTCTGTGGAGCAATGGAACTAAAGGGAGTTTGCAGCTGAATGACTTTAAAGATGGGTCAATAAACTAGTGGTCTTAACAGGAGATCACTCTATGGGAGTGGAGGTGCTATGTAAGTGGAGAGAAAGATGAGAATGCTTATCAGAATACAGCATGCTGGACATCAAGATTTCAGAGGTTGGAAACCAGAAAGACAAGGAATTGAGAGGCTCAGGGTGTTGGGTGGTCCGAAAAACAGACAGTGAAGTTTCCAGGAGGGAACAGTAATGGAGAGGAAGACTGAGTAAGATGTAAAGGTCCTTGGTGACAACAAGGTTTAGAATATGACAGCAGCAACAAAGATTGTCCATGGTGTGGTCTGACAATATGAACTTCAAAAGGAGTTGGTCCTGGAGAAAGGAGTAAAAATGATTTGGATGCTGCAGTGGGCAACAGGAGGGCACCCACCTCAGCACCTCGCTCCCA
Organism: Leucopleurus acutus; assembly: GCF_964270905.1. Taxonomy (NCBI): domain Eukaryota; kingdom Metazoa; phylum Chordata; class Mammalia; order Artiodactyla; family Delphinidae; genus Leucopleurus; species Leucopleurus acutus. Next base: position 124,371,258 of record NC_139146.1, on the reverse strand, counting down.
GCTTGTGATTAGTGGAATATGGACTGCTGCGCGAGAGAGCAAAGAGGAATCGGTATCCTCAGGGGAAGCCTGTTTTGATCAGGGCAAGAAGATGAAGAAGCAGTCAGACACCAGGCTGAGTGTGCAAGAGAATTTGCTAAATGATGGACCAGGAGTTCCAGAGGGTGTGGTAGAAGAGTATGGGAGGGTGGGTAGGAGATTGGTCCAAATTAAAGGATGAACAGAGCAGGATGGGGATGAGAATACAGATGATGGATGGCTGGGAGGCTTAAACTTCTAGAGGTAAGAATGAGGCAAAGTGGCATTTAAGACATCTGAGAATTAATCCTGGTAGTGTATTAAAGAATGGCAGACAAGCATTTCGAGATATGGTTAAGACAATTTAGCTAGAAAATGTGGGCAACTGGGCAATGGTTTATTCCTGAAACTGGAGTAGCAGGGTTGTGATCAATGAAATATAAGATAAGAATAAGCTCTTGAATTCTTTTTGGAAAATGAGATAACATAATCTATTAAAATTAAAATGAGCATGCCCTAAGTTTCAGTTACGTAGAGTAAATAAGTTCCGGAGACCTAATGTACAGCATAATGATTATAGTTAATAATACTCTACTGTATACTTGAATTTTGCTGAGAGTAGATCTTAAGTGTTCTCACCACTCACTATGTTTGATGATGGATACGTTAATTATCTTAATTGTGATAATCATTTCACTATGTGTACATATAATCAAAACAACATGCTGTACACCTATTTATACAATTTTAATTTATTAATTACACCTCAATAAAGCTGGGGGGGGGAAGGAAAAAATTAGTCTGCCCTTTTACTTAGCAAGTTTGCTTCCAGAGATTTATTTGCATTATACACAAACTCTGCAGCATAACTTCAATAGTCAACTTTTATCATGAATATATATAATGGTGTCAATCTACTTTCTACATTACTAGTCTGAAACAACCCTCCCCTAAGCCTGGAGTGGTGAGATAAGAGTTGAAATAGCTTTATCTCAAACACATATTTCAGCTACAGAGTTCAGGATGTCACAAAAAATAGAGATAGAATGTTAATAAACACACACACCAAAAAAGAAACATTCATTTGCAGAAAATGAATAGTAAAAGGAAATAGGAGTTAGATATAAGCATGGAATAATTCAATTATTGTGAAAAATCACTTGACTTGCAGTGTAATCCAATTATTTATTTTCATCATGTAATTTTATAGCATCCTCATGACTTCTATGTATGAGGTAAATAGCAGCAATTGCAGTAGCAAAAATAGACTATTTCAGAAGTAATACAGGTAGAATAGAAGTGATTGAGTTTAAAAAATATTGACAGTCATCACAAGGATAAATAGAGAAGAAGCCCAGAACATCTAGGTATTTTAATAAGAATTCTTCTATTAATAGATAAATATCTCTTGGCAACCAGCAGCAAATGGGTTCTCAGCAATTTTCTTCCAAAGAGCTTTCAGGACATATATTAGAAACAGAAAGGATCAGAGGAAAAACCATAGATTGTCAAGGTAATTTTGTACAGTTAAAGGCCTTTGTCAAGGTGCAGTTCATCGTTTTAATTAAATTCATTATGGCCTAGAATCCAACATCTTGGACCTAAAATATCTTGCCTGAGTTCATTAATTTTTTCAAATTGGAGCTGGATTGCTTCTAGGGGACAGCCTACCAAGTCGTTAGCAACCTTGATATCTTCATCTTTACCAACCTTTTTGATTAGGAACATGTGCTGTGAGTAGATATTGCATAGAGTAATCATGACAGATGAAGACTTCACCCTGTAGAAATGCACAGTTCATCACAGAAGAAATTTACAAAGATTACGCTGATAACAGCATAAACCCTGCACACTGGATAACACACACACACACGCACACAAGGTGCTTGCTCTCATACATTCTGACGCAAACACTAGGGACACTGGAGGCAGTTTCAGGTCCGAACAAGGTGAAGATTAGGAAGCTGTTAAAACCCTATGGTTTGGGGGCGGGGAAAGACTCTTCTAAAATTTATCTTTAAAAATGCATCGCCAGGTCTGCCCCCAAGAGGACCTGCCTCCAGGCTGGCTGAGTGTGCAGCTCCCTTCTGGAGGCCCCGCCACCGGGAACCCTCATGATGGGCAAGAAGGAGAAGACAGCCACCAGTATGGAGAAGAAGTTGTCCAAGTGCTGGGGAAGGAGGAGACCCTGAGGCTCTGATAGCCCATTTCTAAATGCTAGATGCTAAAAAAGACTCAGACAATAGAAACACTGTGATCCCCCGCTCACCAATGTTGAATGTGTCATTCTCTGCTCATTCTGAGAAAGATGAATTGATCCTATCACTACACAAATCTTTGGGTCCTAAATTTGGCACCCAAGACCTGGGAGCAAATCAAATCATCAGGAGGTCCTTTAGGTCAAAGCAGGTATCAGATGGTAGCCTGGAAAACACAACTAACTCTTCTTGGTGGTTTCCACAACAGTACAAGGGATTACATCCAGGACAATGACATGTATGCCTTTAATCTGGGCACATTCACATGGAGTAAGCTGTCACGATGAGGGATGGGGCCACACCCAGGCTGGGCTGCCAAAGATCTGTCACTCCGCAGAGGACCATATTCATCTGTGGAGGCTACTGGAAAAGTTCAACAAAGGCAGACAAACACACCCTGCATTCAAATAAACTCCAACTAAAGTCTGAGGAAGGAAGAAAAGGAAAATGGGTGTGGACTCAGAGTACCCCTTGGGGAATAGAGCTCACTCCAAGAGCTGGCGTTTAGGCAGGTGTGGTTCTGAATCATCAGACACTGCTCCTTGGGGGTGTCTGTGACGAGGAATGGGAAGAGAGCCTGAAGGGCAATGATTTTGATTAACTGTACTTCTATGACACCTGGGTCAGAGAAGAGAAAACGTAAGTGAGACTAAAAAACAGTGAAACCCAAAGGTGATAACAAGTGGGGATGTGGGAAAGCCGGCATCCAGGAGCCCCTGGAGGGGGTTAAAGTGGCAGATGTTGAAGATGGGACCATGATCACCATTGAACAAGAGCCCTCCACCACAGGCAACAGGAAGGAGGAAGAGGGTTCAGACAAAGCCAGTGGCCTCTGATGGAGCCAAGTCCTCATTCCAAAATCATATTAGTCCAAAAGCACAGGCTGCTCTATGTTTATGGGGCTTGTTTGAAGCAGGTGACTGCCAGTTCATCCCCAATGACTTGTACTGCCTTGATTTCTACAAGATGGAAGAATGGAAGACTTTGGTGAGATGGATCCAAAAACAAAGAGCATCTGCAGGAGGTAAACTTGGAGAATGATGGAGATGAGTTAAAAGACTCAGAAGGAAGAGAGAAAGATGAGGAAGATGATGACCAAAGAGGAAAGTGGGGAGGAGGGTGAAGAGGAGGTAGGTGCACATTGGTGGCGCCTGACCAACAGTATGTGGACTCTACCCAGGACTGAGCAGTATTGAGTGAAGTTTTCTTGGGACGCCGGGGCCTGACACAAAGGAGAAGAAAGTGCTGAGAGTAGCCCATACCATGACTCAAACTTGCTTTGATGATTTAAGATGTTATTCTGGGCCAGAAGTTAAACTGAGTAGTGAATTCCCTGAATACGACTGAGTGCTATTTCCAAGAAATTGCAGTGAAACAAGGTGGCTGCAAAGATTTTCTTTTGTGTAGTCTGATGCGTACCAGGGTTCAGGTCAGCCCTTTGCCATCCTCTCTGGAAAGACTCTGCACCAGGGCAGAGCATTGGCTGCATCTTCCTTTTCTGTATCCTGATGCTTTGACATCCGGGGCCTTGCTTGTCCTGGAGGGACTGCCAGGGGGTCAGGCGAGAATGCTTTTCCAATGTAAACCAACACTCCCAACCACCTCCTTTACTGGCTCTCACACTCTGGGCCACTATTCACCTGCCCTAATCACCCCACAGCCAGGTACCAGATAAATAGAGACAGGCTTTATGCCCCAGGCCACTGAAATTATTCTATCTAGCCAGTCTTAAGCTTGCTTATTCTGCCTCTCCCATTCCTTCCCTTGGAAACCACAATAAAGGCCCCTACCCAGAGTTTCCCTCTCCCCCTCTGCCTCCTGACAAACCCAGTGCTTCCCGTTGTGCACACACCATGTACACTCCCTCCCAGAATGTGGCATGCTCCTCCTCTTGGGATCTGTGAGTATAACAAACTGTTTTTTCAGTGGCAGTTGTCTCCTTACTCATACCTGAATAATAATAAAATCTATATTAAAACCAGGAAGGGTGCAGACCAGTTCCCATGTCTAATGGAGCTGGGCCTAAGATATCACCTCAACAGGAGGATGAGACCTTGAATATGAAGTACCCACAGGAAGGATGTTTCTATTCTAACAAAACTGGAATATGTTGTACTTTGTTGGAGGGTATTCCATCTACAAAACAAGGAGTTTTTACAGAAGAATATTCTAAACATATAAACACTGTACAGAATATTCACGCACATCATCGTCTGTAACAAAATACCATAGCGGGATGGCTTATAAACAACATAAATTTGTTTCTTACAGTTCTGGTGGCTAGAAGTATGTGATCAGGGTGTCAGTATGGCTGGGTTCTGGTGAAGGCCACAACTTCTTGCTGTGTCCTCAGACAGCAGAAGAGGTTAAGGAGATCTCTGGGACTTCTTTCCTAAGGGCACTCATTCCATTCCTGAGGGCTCCACCTTCATGATCTAACCACCTTCCAAAGGCCTCACCTCCTAATATTACCACCTTGGGCTTTAGGATTTCAACATATGAATCTGAGGGGTACACAAACATTCAGACCATAGCAATCATCGACCTGAAGATTGTCTCTTCTTTGATTTCTGAAAACTAGCAAAAGCTGCTACACTCTCTGTAAACACTTTCTCAGTTATCCTGAAAATAAAATACCTTTTAACTGGAGAAAAAAAGCATCTCCTTTGTTCAATCTTGGAAAGCTTTATGGAGGGATGGTGTGGTTAAAGATGAACTTGAATTTGCAATAGAGACTGGAGAGCTGAGAGGGAAAGAAGGTATTCTTCATAGAGTAAGTGTGTAGAGTAGGTTCAATATGGAAACAGAAAGAAATAAGCAAGGAGGTTTAAATTAAATATGTAGGTTGATTTTTCATTCCACTGCCAATGCTCCTAATTAATGCACTACTTTTTGGCAGTAAAAAATTTCTGGCATAAAGTAATCTTATTTCTATTAAGATAATTTCTACATACACTTTTATAAAATCATCCAAAAAACCAACTAATTAGAAACAGATGTTCAACTACTGCAGTATTGGATTTAAACTGGTTATGGACTCCTTTTAAAATTGTCTCAAAGTCTATTAAGAATATATTTCTGAAGCCTTGGATAAATGTTTGTGTATGCATATATTGAGTTTTAAATAATCATATAGACTTGAATTAACCTAAACTCCTCTGTTTACTCTTGCTTTTGTTTCCTACTTCTTTTCTTACATTGAAGCAAAAATTCCTGAAACCACATAGAGAGGGGTTGTTAAATCTAAGCAAATACATCATGGTAATTTTATTGAGTTAAATGACTTTATTTTCATGTTTGTCTCTACGTGATTACTTGTAATAAATATATTTAGATTCATCTTTTCCCATCAATTCGTGTCTTCGGTAACTTCTCCCACTAATTTCAAAAGAGAAAGATTAGACCAGAAGGGTGTTAGCAGTACCAATCTACACAAGTAAGTAGTAGGCAGATAAGAAAAGAAATAAGGAAAGTCTCCAAAATAGACTAAGTGAAAAAAATGTGTAGAACAGTGCATAAAGAAGACTGCCTTTGCTGTAATGTAATAAAAGTTGAATAAGCTGTTTCTAAAATGTACTTGGAAATGTAAATGGTCAGGAACAACCAAGGCAATCTTGAAAATGAAGGACAAAACTAAACAAATACATGATATCATGACCTATTATAAAGCTAAAGTAATTAAGAGAATATGGAGTTAGTACAAAGGTAGACAAAGAGGTCAGAAATAGGGTGTCCAGAAATAGACACACACACATATACAGTCAAGTGATTCATGACAAATGTGACACTACAGCACAGTGAGGGAAGAGTGATCATTTCAGTAAATGGTGCTGAGTCAACTGAATATCCATATTGTGAAAAAAATAAATGTTCCTCCCACTAGATTGAAATAATAAGTGTAAAAAGTAAAGTAATAAAATTTTTGGAAGAAAAAAGCAAGAGAATACCTTCATGTCCCCAAGGTAAACAAATACTTCTTAAAAGGACAGAAACAGTATTAGATGTAAAGGGAAACAAATGGATAAACTGAGTTTAATTAGAATTAAGAATTTCTGTTCCTCAAAAGACTCCACTAAGGGAGTGAAAAGGTAAGCCACAGAACTGGACAAGATAGATGCATAAATATATCCAACAAAGGGCTTCCATTCCAAAAGTGTAAAGAATTCATACAAATCAATAACAAAGAGAAGCCAATAGTACAATAGAAAATGGGTAAAGAATTAGACACTTCACAAAACAAGTTATACAAATAGCCAATAAATATATGAAAAAGTGCTCAATTCATCAGTCATCAAAGAAATGCAAAGTAAAACTCTAATGTGATATGCTACTTCGCAGGTACAGAACTGCTATAAGTAAAAAAACATTAAATACCAAATGTTGGGGAGGATGTACAACAACTGAAATTGGTGGGAGTATAAACTGGTACAACTATTTTGAAAAGTTGTTTGATTTTCTTATGACATAGCAATTCCATTCCTAAATATATACCCAATATAAATGCCTATATTTTTTCAATAAATTACATGTATAACACAGTTAATAGAAATACTATTTGTCATAGCCTAAAATGATTCCATCAATTACAAAACAGATTAAAAATTATTGTAAATTCACATAAAAGAATAATATAAACCAATGAGAATGAATGAACTATTGCTACACGCAACAGCAAGAATGATGCTCACAAATAATGCCCTGTAAAAGAAACAATAAAAACACATACTGTATGAATCCATTCACTGAAAGCTTAAAAATAGGCAAATAATATTTGGTATTAAAAGTCAAAATGATTATCCTTAAAGGGTGGGAAGGATGGTCACAGTAAGGGGCTGAGAGAGGGGTTTCCAGGGTACTGGTAATGTTTCTTCATCTGCTTCTATGTATGTTTTCATTCTTCAAAAATCCATTGAGCTGTACACTTATGATTTGTGCAATCTTCTGCATGTACTTTATACGTTAGTTTAAAAGTTTACCCAAAACAGACATAAAAGCCAAATTGAAGGTGCCCCCACTGATCCAAGATGGTTCAATTAATATGAACATCAGAAAAGATAAGGTCAGTAACGTACAAAACATAACAAATATACAAAAAATACAAGAATTTATAACCAAACTAGGAAAAAATCATCAGTAATGTTTGGAGATGGTAAACGCACCAACTCATTATTATAAAAACTGATAAAGTGAAAGAATCAAGCATTATACTGCCTTTCCTGTACGAATTATATTTCAGTGTAATCAAATAGTTGATGAGAGAACATTCTTCTTTTTTTTTTTTTTGCGGTACACGGGCCTCTCACTGTTGTGGCCTCTCCCGTTGGAGAGCACAGGCTCCGGACGTGCAGGCTCAGCGGCCATGGCTCACGGGCCCAGCCACTCCGCGGCATGTGGGATCTTCCCAGACCAGGGCACAAACCTGTGTCCCTGCATCGGCAGGCGGACTCTCAACCACTGCGCCACCAGGGAAGCCCTTGAGAACATTCTTCTTAATTGAAGTATTTCAGATAATAAATGCAAAAGGAAAGACAGAATTCAAAAATCACCCTACTGCAACCCTTAATGAAATAATGTTATGTGTCTGCTGATGTAATAAGAAGCACAGAGCACCACCTATATAAAGCCAAAACTAATCAGTCTCTGGCTCAAAATGCCAGTTTATAGGAACTACGATAAAAGAACACATTAAGTGAATCCTAAGGATGTAATCAGCTACATTTAGAATATGGAAAACTTACAAGACAATTGATCTGATTTTTTTCCAAAAATAAATACTGTAGGAGAAAAGGTAAGGGGGATGAGTGGGGGACTAACTGTTACAGATTGAAATTTAAGGAATACAGCAATCAAATCCATTTGTGGACTTATTTGGATCTTGATTTAAACATGCCAACTACTTCAAGACATTTTTAGGTAATCCAGTAAATTTTAAATGGAATGGATATTAGATATTATTACAGAATTACTGTTAATTTACTATAGTTGTGTTTTAAAAAAAAGTCATTATCTGTTAGAGATATTATTGAATTATTTGCAGATGAAATGATATAATGTCTGGTATTTGCTTCCAAACACTCCAGCAAAGGAAAGAGGTAGTGATTTATGAAACAAGATTGGCCAGTTGTTGATTGATAATCCTTGGTATTCTCTAATACACACACAGCGGTTCACTTTTGAGTATGTTTAAAATTTCATACATAAAGACTTACCCCATCCTTAGCTTTCACCAAAAGATCGTAGGTGGCTGGATCCCTTTCCCTGTCGATATCTTGAGAAACACAGATTTGCCCATCATGTGGGTCTATCTGGAATGCTTGAGGTGCTTCATAGCTTTGGAATCCAGCATAAAGAGAATATTCAACAAAGCCATAGAGTCCTGCATCTGCATCGGAGGCTTTTACCTGTGAGACAGGAGGTTGATCAGTGAGGAAAGAGAAATGCTAGCGTCACCTTTCAATGGATCATGAATCACTATCCTGATGTGCACAGCCAAGTAGCCCGCATAGCTATTCACAAAGTGTAGGCTTTGGTTTTCTCTTTCTCTTCTCTTACCTTCTGTGACAACTCACCCTCACTGTCCTCCTCCCTTTGTGAGGTCTCCTTTTCAGTCTCCTTTTCTATTCCTATACTTTCACATGATCTCTGAAAGTGTGAGTTCCTTGGTCCATTTGCCTTCTTATCCCACTCAGTACACCTAAGTGATTTCATCCAATCTCAAGGATTTAAATCCATATACTAACCACCTGATAACATACCTGTGGATTCCCACTCATACCCAAGCCCTTCAGGTGATGGGCTCAATGCTCGCCCTCACCTTTTCAGAGCAACAAGGGAAGGACAAGGAAATCAGGCACAATTACTAGTAATCCAACCCAACTGACAGAATTCACCCTGGAGCATGAGATTTGAACTTCCCAAGCCAGATTTCCTTCCAGGGGTAATGCTCCCATCAGAGCCCCAACAGTCATGCAGACTGAACACTACACAGAGGCGCCCTGCCCAGTGGCTGCATGGGGGTGAAATCCAGCCAGTGCTCTGCTTGCCAACAGGTGCACTTACATGGAGCTGTAACTGCACAGAGGAAAGGGCACCTCTCTCTTTGACCATAAATACCATTTATGTTAGCGGTTGTCATATGCCTGGTAGGAAAGACGAAGCAAGTGGAATTATGAAAACACTTAACTGATTTACACTAACTATGGGAGTATATAGTGAGAAATACAACAGGCTATTTATAAAACTCAACATATTCTTGAGCTCATAGGCTTGGTATAATTCTTTTGATTTGCAACCTAATTAATAGTAACAGCAAACATCTAAATAGAACTTACAATAAAAGAAGCACCTTAAGGAAAGATCGACCAAAAGAAGAAGAAGAAGGAGGAGGAGAAAGAAGAGGAGGTAGAGGAAGAAGGAGAAAGAAAAAAAAGTAAAAGAACTATATGCTACAGAACAGGTACTATTCTAATTGCTAAACATATATTACATACTTATAACCTATAATGAATTCCATTTTACAGATGAGAAAAGTCAGGCTCAGGGAGCTAAAGTAACTTGCCAAAGATCACATAGCTAAAAAGGGTCAAAACTACGATTCAAATCCAGGCAGTTGAACAGCAGACTACACACTCCTAATGATCATGCTATCCTGCCTCCTGTGTCACCACTTGTTATTTCGTCATTTCATCCTTTATTTACTGAAAAAACACTCCCGAAATCCCCTGACCTTCCTTCAGGGAAGAAGTTGCTAGATCAGGTGTAACATCATTCCAAGTAACTGTTTACCTCATATGCATGTGGCTTTCTCACCAGAATATCATTAACATGAAAAAAGGCAACTGACAGTGATGCCTGTTCTCTTGAGTCTTAGCTGAACCTTCTATTCCCCATGGCCAAATTCCAACTGAGTTCCAAACGGTAGAAAAATAAAGAGTGATGGCCACTGAAAATAAAAGAATTAAGCAGATCAATTCAGAGAGTTCAATGTCCAACTAACAGACGTTCTATAAAATGAGTACAGAGACAATGAAAGAAAGGAGCAGCTCTTGTTTGGTTCATAGGCCCCCAAAGCCACTATGATAGGGGAGAAGGAGAGAGTGGAAGAGGCACTCTGGTTTTTAGCTTCCTCAGCCCAGAAGTTAGGTTCAGCTTACATTTCACTGGCCAGAGCTAGTTACATGGCCCCAACCTAACTCAGAAGGAGACTGGGAAAAGTCAAGGATCTCATAGGCATTTGGTGAATACAGTCTCTACCACAAGTGCCACTTCATCTCTATAGGAAGACACACATATAAGATTATGTAAGTCACCAGTGGCCTCTCTATGTAGTGAAATTTAAGTAAGTGGAAAGTCATACCCTGAGAAGCCTCCCCAATGTTATCCTACTACAGATTTCATTTTGGCAGTCCTACATATTTCTGTCAGGCTTTTTGGAGGGAGGTGAAATAGAAGACAATCAATCACCTACAATACCTACTGTTCTCAATTAAATCTAGATTGAAAAAATATCTACTTTTCATCAATACAATGTATATGCAGAAGCTAAACCTTAATTATTATGCTGCCCAGATGAAACCCCATCCCAATAACATGTTCAACAAGCACAAGTTCTCAAGAAGCCTGCCCCTTCATTCTATTATATCTTGAACATATAACTAGAATTTGACTTTGGGGGTTATCTGTGTAGCCTATCTCAATCAGGGGCAAGTTTGCCCCCATGAAGACATTTGGCACTGTTTGGAGACAGTTTTGCTTGTCACACTGGGGAAAGGGTGCTACTGGCATCTAGTGAGTTGAAACCAGATATGCTGCTAAACCATGCAGAGAACAGACTCCACAACAAATAATTATCTGGCCCCAAATATCAATAACACTGAGGTTGAGAACCCCTGCACCTGATGAATGCTTAACAACTGGCAATATAATTTCCCTCTTTAATTTTTTTCAGCTGATGACACAGTCTTTAAAATTTATCTTCACTCTCATCTATCGCATATTCATGGGCAAAATTATTCATCCTGTGCAACCAGCTAACATGTTTGTGAGTTATTCTTCTTATCAGATGGGCTGAACCAGGAAATCCACAAACTTCCTCACTACAAAGAGCTAAATTCCAAGTACATTTGGTCTACTCCATTCTGTCAGCTGTTAATTATTTAGTAGCCTCACGTTCCCAAAGACACCAAATATATCTTCTAAAACCATATGGTATTCTCAATAACTTTGGCTTGATTGGAAGATAAATACAATGACGTTTAAATTCTAAAAATTCATTCTCAGCCTGTAATAGCACATATTAACAAATAATGTGGCTTATATAAAACAAGTTTCCTTATTTCCACTTTCAAGACCTTTTTTGTCATCTGGACTTTTGGCAAAGCAAAATGTATGGAGTCAAAAGTAGGATAAGAGTACCGATCTCAATTTATGTTAGCAGTTCAGATCCTGAGTTTCAGAATCATGAAGTTAAAACGTATTCCTCCTTGTTTTTACTCAACTCCCTAAAACTATTGGCCTAATATACCAGAACAGCACTTTCCACCCACTAATAATTGGTTTTGAATGTCTACATATAATTTGGCATTTTTAAGAGGTCTACATTTTCCAATTTCCATTGACTTACACATAAAACTTAGATAATTTGAAATAATAGAAAATGGAAATGGCTTTGCCAAATCTTCAAGAGAAAATCCTGATTAGTAAGTAAATAAGCTCAGTGGGCCCTTTCTTTGGAGAGAGCAGCTTAAATCAAAGAAAGAAGCATCTGGTCAGAGTCTATTATCACTATCTTATGGTGCTAAACTGGGGATCTAGAGGAGATCTTGGGAGGATCTTATCCTTGAATCCACTCAAAGAGCCACACTACAGCACCCTCAATGCCATCCTTGTATTCCTCCTCTCAGTCTCAATTTACCTGCTTTTGACTGAGAGGAATTTGATAATTTTTACTTTAAACTTATTCTCAGAACTGTTCTCCCTTAGTTTGATCTTTCACAAATTTAATGCAGACATTAAAAAGATGCAAGAAATTAATAAAATATTGATATCTCCCTGATTCCATTATTAGCTTCCTGAAATTTAAAGAATTTTTACCACTTCCTTCATTTTAACATCTGGTTAAGGATTTTTCCATATGAATGTGTCACGGAGGCAGGGACAAATTGAGAACACTGGCTCTTGAAAACATGTTTTCATATTTCACAAACAGATTGGATCTATTTGCCTTCCCATCACCAGCATAGCCTCCCTCTACTTCGGAAGATATCCTCTTCAACAACTGGGCACCTTCCCAGCCAATCACACTGGCACTCTGAAACCCAAAACTCAACCCAGAGTCATAGATAGGGTAATATATTGTTAGCAACACTGTCCTTTACCTGTTTCTGGGCAATCATATCACACTTAATTCAGTGATGTCTGTACAAAACCCTCAGAGCCCAATCAAAAAAATGAGTGATAAACAAAAAAAGTCCTAGGGAAAAAAAAAGTGGCTGCACTTAAAATTTTAAATTAAATAATTCACTTTAATTTGTTCTTACTGTAATTTCCAAGATTTCTACCATGAGCATAAACCAGTTTGAAGAAACAAGGTTATTGACACAACATACTTACACACAGAACTTGAAATAGAAAAAAAGGAATCACAGAATAACTTCTTACATTGAAGTGCTTGGCCAACCATGGATCCTACAGCTAAAACAGGATTATAATATTTCAGTGGAAGCGGGATTCAGGATTGGGGACCACATGGAATCAAGTATGCCACTCTCTGAATACAATTTTGGCAAGTTCAACCAGCGACCAAGTCTAACAATCAAGGCTGGGCCCTTATTTTCTACACCACTCAGCTGTTCACCACACAGTGAATCATCTCCTTCTCACTGAAGCACTTCTTCATCAGACACCACACTGTGACTCTCTTTCTCCTCCTATACCTCACTGACCCCCTTCAGTTTTCTTTACTGCCTCTGTGTTCTCTTTCTGACCTCTGAATACTGCAGTGCCCTGGAGCTCAGTCTTAGGGCCACTTTGCTTTTCAATCCACAGTCATTGCCTGTACCAGGCTGAAAGGTGGTCCCCAAAAAGACTTGTCTGCTTTCTAATCCCTGGAAACTGTGGATTTTACTTTATTTTACAAAAGAGTGAATATGACCTTATATTGCCAAAGATGTGATTAAGGATTTTGAGAGGGGTTTATCTTGGATTACCCAGATGAACCCTTAATCCAGTGACAAGTGTCCTTATAAGAAAGAGTCAGAGATATCCCACAGATAGAAGAGGAGGAAGCAATGTGGCCTTGTAGGCAGAGACTGGAATGATGCAGCTACAAGTCAAGGAGCACTTCACAGGTAGAAGAATCTGGAAAAAACAAAGAACGGATTTTCCCTTAGAGCCCCCAGAGGGGCCAAAGCCCTGCTAGATTTTGTACTTCTAACCTCCAGAACTATGAGCAACAACAATTTCTGTTGTTTATAGCCACGAAGTTCATGGTTATTTGTTATAGAAGTCCTAGGAAACTAATACATACCCTGAGTGATCTGACCCAGCCCCAGGACATTAAACCAACATATATTCCCCCAATACTTGGACTTGCACCCCAGATTCATGCATCATCCAATTACACCTCCTCTCAAGTGACTAATAGGCACTTCCAATGTACTATGATCAAACAGAATTCTTAATTCCCACCGCTCCAAAATCTGCTGTCCTCCCAGTGTTTTTAGTGAATGGCACCACCATTCACTTATTGTTTTGGCAGCCAAAGAGATACTACTGAAACGACACCAAATCATGTCACTCTCCTGCTCAGAATCTTCCAGTGGCTTCTCATACTCATAGAATCCAGCTCTTTCATTTGACCTCACCTCCCACTTCTCTCTGACTCACTCACTTCCCTCTGGATACACTGATCTCCTTGATGAATCCACCAGCTTGTATAACTTACTCCCTCACTTCTTTCAAGTCTCTGCAAACACCATCTAATCCCCCCAGAGGCCTTTCCTGATCACCTTACACTAGAGTGTCACCCTCACCTCTGCTATCCTCTGTCCTTGCTTTGCTTCTCTTCAGAGCACTGATCTCTATACTTCATTATATGTTTTTATGTATTTGCTTATGTAATATTTGTCTTCCCCACTGGAATTACATCACTCTTGCTCCCTGCTACATCTCCAGCACCCACAACAGTAGTACCTGGCTCAAGATGAAGATGTTCTAAAACTTTGTTGCAGGAATGAACGAATCTAATATTGTACATAAAATGCAAGCATGTTTTAGAAATAGCTTTTATAACTAATCTAATCTATTTTGACTTTAGAAAAATTGCATAAGTATAAGAACAAGATAGCTTTACAGATACCAGGGCCACCCTCCTGGAGCTTCATGGTGCTGCCCAGCCATGGTCACCCCCACCACGCTCTTTGACATGGCCACTGCCAGCGAGCTCTTGTGCCACGTCTCCTTTAAGTTGTTTCCAAACAAATTCTCAAGGACAAGCAGAAAACTTTTGTTCTGAGCACTGGTGAGAAGGAATTTGTTATAAGGTCTCCTGCTTTCAAAGAATTATTCCAGGGTTCATGTTCCAGGGTGGTAACTTCACATGCCATTATAGCACTGGTAGCAAGTTCATCTAAGGGAGAAATTTGATGATGACAATATTATCCTGAAGCATAGGGACCCCGGTATCTTATCCATAGCAATGCTGTACCCAACATTAATGGTTCCAAGTTTTTCATCTGCACTGCCAAGACAGAGTGGCAAGCATGTGGTCCCTGGCAAGGTGAAAGAGGGCATGAATATTGTGGAAGCTATGGAATGTTATGGGGCTAGGAATGGCAAGACCAGAGAAAACATCACTCTTGCCCACTGTGGACAACTCTAATAAATTTGACTTGCATTTTATCTTAACCACCACACCATTCCTTCTGCAGCTCAGGAGAGCACCCATCATCCCTGTCTGCATGCATCATCCTATAATCTCTGTGTTCTCATGGCACTTCTTTGGGTTCCATATTTTCCTTGTCCCCCTCCAAGTCTTGCTGGACTGCAGAGTTAAGTTTATGATTATGAAATAAAAATTAAACAACAACAACAACAATAAAAGACCAAGATATTTCATAACACCCATCAAACACTCACTGAGGAATATTTTTTATTCCTAAAACACAATCCATTAATCAATCTATATCATCATAGAATAAAATCCAAAATGCTAAAACTTGCAAAAGAAGAAAACTATCCTCAGGCATGTGGAACTATTCAGAAATTAGAAACAGAACTGTATTTTATTTTCATTTTTTTAAATGTATTTTCAGAGAAGTCAATAGAGCTGTTAGATGAATAAACTGAACATATACTCTCAAGTTACAATTTAAAAAAGTTACTTTTCTGATAATTTTTTTATTGCCTTAACTGAGGAATGGGATTAATCCTACTACTTATTGTCCTTCTCACCACCTCCCCCCCAAAAAAACAGCCAAAGGAAATGTTGTGAAAAGAGACCAGTGGGTAGGGGTGGGGTGGTAACTTGTTTTATGAGTTATTACAAAGTGTTAAATTAAAAAAGTGTGATCTCAAAAAAAAAAGAGAATTAGCAGGCAGTTCAGTAGAACACAAAAGTAAGACCTGAAAAAGATCTTGGCAAACTTATTTTATTTTTTTATATATTACAAAGAAAGCATCATAAACCACTGAGGAATGTGGGTTTATCCACAAAAGTTGCTAGAAAAATTGGCAAAGTACATGGGGAAAAAAATCAAGTTTGCTGTTAACCTCACACCAAAATAAATTCTACACAGATATGTTAAATGTAAATAATGAAATCATTTAAAGCACAATGAATATATAGGGGAATTCTTGGCTGATTCTTACATTGGAAAGAAATTTCAAAGCAAAAAAGAATTACAAAACTAAAACAGATGGACAGAAATCACAAAGGGAGAAGTCAATACAATGACTACATAACCGTTTAAAACTCCACTATGTCAAAAATACCACACACAAAAAAATTTCAATGCAAATTGGTTATGACACCTGTAAGAAATGTAAAAAAATAGTTAATATGGAAATAAATTTTTAAAATAAAAATACTGATGTCTCATTACTAAAAATTTAGACAAAGGACATAAACAAACAATTCACAGAATAATAAATGTGTGTAAGATTTTCAACATCACTAGTAGTGAAATAGGTGAAAAATAAAATAATATGTTTCAAGTACTGGCAATTATTAAAATTGGTGACCATTAAAATAATTGGCAACTATTAAATTAACAGCAAATTGGCAATCATTAAAATAATATATTAAGTGTGGCAAACATGAAATAAATATGCTCTTTTTTTTAAAAGTCTTTATTGGAGTATAATTCCTTTACAATGGTGTGTTAGTTTCTGCTTTATAACAAAGTGAATCAGTTATACATATACATATATCCCCATATCTCTCCCTTCTTGCATCTACCTCCCTCCCACACTCCCTATCCCACCCCTCTAGGTGGTCAGAAAACACCAAGCTGATCTCCCTGTGCTATGCGGCTGCTTCCCACTAGCTATCTATTTTACGTTTGGTAGTGTATATGTGTCCATGCCACTCTCTCACTTTGTCACAGCTTACAGATCCCCCTCCCCGTATCCTCAAGTCCATTCTTTAGTAGGTCTGTGTCTTTATTCCCATCTTGCCCCTAGGTTCTTCATGACCTTTTTTTTGGTTTTTCTTTTTAGATTCCATATTTATGTGTTAGCATACAGTATTTGTTTTTCTCTTTCTTACTTACTTCACTCTGTATGACAGACTCTAGGTCCATCCACCTCATACAAATATCTCAATTTCATTTCCTTTTAAGGCTGAGTAATATTCCATTGTATATACGTGCCACATCTTTTTTATCCATTCATCTGATGATGGGTACTTAGGTTGCTTTCATGTCCTGCCTATTGTAAATAGAGCTGCAATGAACATTTTGGTACATGACTGTTTTTGAATTATGGTTTTCTCAGGGTATATGCCCAGTAGTGGGATTGCTGGGTCATATGGTAGTTCTATTTTTAGTTTCTTAAGGAACCTCCATACTCTTCTCCACAGTGGCTGTATCAATTTACATTCCCACCTACAGTGCAAGAGGGTGCCCTTTTCTCCACACCCTCTCCAGCATTTATTGTTTGTAGATTTTTTGATGATGGCCATTCTGACCGGTGTGAGATGATATCTCATTGTAGTTTTGATTTGCATTTCTCTAATGATTAATGATGTTGAGCATTCTTTCATGTGTTTGTTGGCAGTCTGTATATCTTCTTTGGAGAAATGTCTATTTAGATCTTCTGCCCATTTCTGGATTGGGTTGCTTGTTTTTTTGATATTGAGCTGCATGAGCTGCTTATAAAGTTTGGAGGTTAATCCTTTGTCAGTTGCTTCATTTGCAGATATTTTCTCCCATTCTGAGGGTGTCTTTTCATCTTGTTTATGGTTTCCTTTGCTGTGCAAAAGCTTTTAAGTTTCATTAGGTTTTGGTTTTATTTTCATTTTTCTAGGAGGTGGGTCAAAAAGGATCTTGCTGTGATTTATGTCATAGAGTGTTCTGCCTATGTTTTCCTCTACGAGTTTGATAGTGTCTGGCCTTACTTTTAGGTTTTTAATCCATTTTGTGTTTATTGTTGTGTATGGTGTTAGGGAGTGTTCTAATTTCATTCCTTTACATGTAGCTGTCCTCTTTTCCCAGTAACACTTATTGAAGTATGCTCTCATTTTTAAAGCCTATCTAGAAAGTAACTTTGTTTTTACCATATACATATGGTAAGCATTCTCCCAAACTTAAAAATATACCTTAACGCAGTTAGTATATTTCTAGGACTATATGTAGACAAATATTTGTATAAAAGACATATAATGTAGCATTATTTATTCTAAAACTGAAATTCCCACAATTAAAGAATTATTAAATAAATTATAAATTCATCCATAAAGTAGAATTCAGTGTATTCATGGAAACTGTGTCTATACATAAAGACATATATTAAGTAAAAAAGAAAAAAGGCAAGTAAAAATTATATATAAAATATCCCATTTATGAAAAAAATCCAATATATAGAATAAAAATTAAAAGGAAATAAACCAGAGGAGGGAACACTTCCAAACTCATTTTACAAGGCCAGCATTACCATGATAAGAAAAGCAGATAAGGACACTAGAAGAAAAGAACATTACAGGCCAACATTCCTGATGAATATAGATGCAAAAATCCTCAACAAACCATTAGCAAACCAAATTCAATAATACATTAAGAAGATTATGCACTATGATCAAGTGTGGTTCAACATCCACACATCAATCAATGTTATATTCTACATTAACAAAATGAAGGATAAAAATCATGTGATCATCTGAATAGATGCAGGAAAAGCATTTGACACAAAATTCAACATCCATTCATGATAAGAACTCCCAAAAAATTAGGCATAGAAGGAACATATCTCAATATAATAAAGGCCATATATGACAAGCTAACATATATGACAAGACCATGTATTACAGCTAACATCATACTGAATGGTGAAAAGCTGAAAGCTTTTCATCTAAAATCAGGAACAAGACAAGGTTTTCCATTCTCATCACTTTTATTCAACATAGTAATGAAAGTCCTAGCCACAGCAATTAAGTAAGAAAAATAAATAAAATCATCCAAATCAGAAAGTAAGAAGTAAAACTGTCTTCATTTTCAGAGGACATTATATTATATACAGAACATCCAAAAACCTTAATAAAAAAAGTGTTAGAACTAATAAATGAATTCAGTGAAGTTGCAAGATACAAAATCGTTATACAAAACTCTGCTGCATTTCTAAACACTAATAATGAACTATCAGAAAAATAATTTTTAAGAAAATCCCATTTACAATTGCATCAAGAAGAATAAAATACCTAGCAATATATTTAACTAAGGAGGTGAAAAACTTTATATTGAAAGCAATGAGACAATGATGAAAGAAACCTAAGGAAAAAAATAGAAATATATTCTGTGCCCATGGATTGGAAGAATTAACATTGTTAAAATGTCCATTCTACCAAAGCTATCTATAGGTTCAATGTAATCCCTATTGAAATTCCAATGGCATTTTTCACAAATATAGAACAAACAACGCTAAAACTTGTGCAGAACCACAAAAGACCCCAAATAGCCAAAGCAATCTTGAGAAAGAAGACCAAAGCTGGAGGCATCTCATTTCCTGATTTCAAATTATATTATGAAGCTATAGTAATCAAAACAGCATGGTACTGGCATAAAAACAGACACATAGATTAATGGAACAGGATAGAGAGCCCAGAAAGAAACTCACTCATATATGGTCAATTCATTTACAACAAAGGAGCCAGGCATATACAATGAGGAAAGGACAGTCTCATCAATAAACAGTGTTGGGAAAACTGGACAGCCGCATGCAAAAGAATGAAACTGGACTACTATCTTATATTATACACAAAAATTAACATCATACTCAAAATGGATTAAAGACTTGAATGTAAGACCTGAAGCCATAAAACTCCAAGAAATAAACATAGTGGGGGGACTTCTCTGGTGGCACAGTGTTTAAGAATCTGCCTGCCAATGCAGGAGACACAGGTTCAATCCCTTGTCTGGGAAGATTCCACATGCTGTGGAACAAATAAGACTGTGTGCCACAACTATGGAGCCTGCACTCTGGAGCCCACAAGCCACAATACTGAGCCCGCATGCTGCAACTACTGAAGCCCACATGCCTAGAGCCTGTGCTCCACAACAAGAGAAGCCACTGCAATGAGAAGCCTGTGCACAGCAATGATGAGTAGCCCCTGCTCGCTGCAACTAGAGAAAGCCCACACACCACAATGAAGACCCAATGCAGCCAAAAATAAATAAAATTTAAAAAAAATTTAAAAAAAACATAGTGGGTCACCTCCTTAACACTGGTCTTATAATTATTTTTTAGATTTGACACCAAAAGCAAAGACAACTTGCAAAAATAGCAAGTAGGACTACATCAAACAGAAAAGCTTCTGCATAGCAAAGGAAACCATCAACAAAATAAAAAGAAAACCTATGGAATGAAAAAATTGCAAATTATATATCTGATAGGGGTTAATATCCAACATATATATTAAAAATAACTCATATAACTCAATGGAAAAAAATCTAATAAAAAATAGGCAGAGGATCTGAATAGATATTTTTCCAAAGAAGACATACATGTGGCCAAAGGTACATGAGAAGGTGCTCAACAACACTAATCATCAGGAAATGCATATCAAAACCACAATCAGACAATACCTTACACCTGTTAGAAGGGCTTATCATCAGAAAGAAAAGAAATAACAAGTGGTGGCAAGGATATGGGGAAAAGGGAATGTTCATGCACTGTTGGTGGGAATGTAAGTTGGTGCAGTCACTATGGAAAACAGTATGGAGGTTTCTCAAAAAATTAAAAACAGACCTACAATATGATCCAGTAGTCCCACTACTGAGTTTATATCCAAAGGAAATATAATCAGTATCTCAAAGAGATATCTGCATTCCATGTTGACTGCAGAGTTATTTACAATAACCAAGATATAGAAACAACTTAAGTCTCCATCAATGAATGAATGGATAAAGAAGATCTGATATGTTTATACACAATGGGACATTATTCAGCCGTGAGAAAGAAGAAAATCCTGTCATGTGCCACAACATGGATGGACCTTAAGGGCATTATGCTAAGTGAGATAAGTCAGACAAAGACAAATACTGCATGGTATCACTTATAGGTAGATCTTTAAAAAAAGAGTCAAACTCATAGATACGGATAGTAGACAATTGTTTGCCTGGGGCGGGAGAAAGAGGGAGAAGCTGGTAAAAGGGTACAAAATTTCAGCTATAAGATGAATAAGGTCTGAGGATCCAATATAAAACATGGTGACTACAGTTGATAACACTGTAATTGAAATTTGCTAAGAGAAATTTAATTGAAATAGCTAAGAGACAATTTTTTTGTCCACATTTTCATAGAGATAGTTTTATTGAAACAATATTATGAAAAAGAAGTTGAGCATCAAAAATACAAAACCTAAAAAGAGTTGTATTTATAGGTATTTGCCATCCATTTATACAGCTTTTTGAGAGTGCATCCTCTAGTACTTCATTCTTGAAGACCCACTAAGCGCAGATGTATAAGAGTTACAAGGCCTAGGTTATTACTGATTGCTGAAGCAGGCGTCTGCAAACTTCTTCTGTAAAGGGACAGATAATAAATATTTCAGGTTTTGCAGCCCATAAGGCCTCTTTTACAACCACTCAACTTTGCCATTTTAGAATGAAAGAGCCACAGACAACATGTAAATGAATGGCTTTGTTCCAATAAAAGTTTTATTTATAAACACCAAATTTGATTTTCATAACATTTTCACTTATCACAAAATAGTATTTCTCTTTTTTTTCAATCATTTAAAAATATAAAAATGTTCTTAGCTCACAGGTGCTACAAAAACAGGCAACAGACCAGATCTGGTCCATCTGCCATAGTTTGTCAATCTGCAATCTAAATCATAGGGAGAAATCTTCTCTTAGAAAAATGGTCAGTGCTTCAGGCCCAAGAGAGTAGCTTTGAAGTGACTTCAGTCTAAAGTGTATCAGGGGCTCATTTGAGATCCTGTGTTTGAGCTGCTTTTATTCGCAAGTTTACTCTCCATTCATTGCTGTCTCTATGTTGTATCCCTACAGTAAAGCTAAATTATAAAACAGAAGGAGAAGCAGCAGCAGCAGAGGAAGAAGAAGAACCAAATGATTTTATTTTATTTCAGGGCCCAGCCAATGCTTTCGCTCAGTTAAATTTTTATATTATGCCTTTATAATGCTTGTCATTGGAAAAACTAAAACTAAAACTAAAAACATTATCTTCTTTTGTGAAGCTCCTTTTAAACTTAACTGTAAACACACACACACACACAGTCACTCAAATCTAGCAAAATTAAAAACCCCAAACCCTCCAATGTACTGGTGCTAAAGGAATCAAAAAAAAGTGAGAGGAATAGAGTCACCCAGTCCCACAGCACACGGAAGTGCTCCTCCCAGAGCTATTTTCTACCAATAACACTGTTTTCATGAGGTCAAATCTTCCAACACAGGTAAGATACTCATCCTTAAAAGAACAATTAACTGATATTTATGGCATAAAAATTAGGTTGCCGGTAGCTGATCCCCTGATTGGTAAGCTCAAAATCCTACTTGCTTTTGATTTATTAACTAATTTCAGTGATCTGATTTAGGTATTTGATATTCTTAATAATCTTGTGGCAAAAGAACAGATAGAAATACTGGTAGCAATGTTAAGTAAGTGGTTGACTCAATACTAACATTCAAAAATCAACTCACTTCGACTCCCTCTTGTGAGAACACCGGAATCACAACTAGCTGCTGGACAATCATTGGCAGGAAGACAATGGAACTCACCAAAAAGGATACCCCACATCCAAAGACAAAGGAGAATCCAAAATGAGATGGTAGGCGGGGCACAATCACAGTAAAATCAAATCTCATAACTGCTGGGTGGGTGACTCACAGACTGGAGAACACTTATACCACAGAAGTCCACCCACTGGAGTGAAGGTTCTGAGCCCCACATCAGGTTTCCAAACCTGGGGGTCCAGCAATGGGAGGGGAAATTCCTAGAGAATCAAACTTTGAAAGCTAGTGGGATTTGATTGCAGGACTTCAACAGGACTGGAGGAAACATAGACTCCACTCCTGGAGGGCACACACAAGGTGGTGTGCACATCGGGAACCAGGGGAAGGAGCAGTGACCCCAGGGGAGACTGAACCAGACCTACCTGCTAATGTTGGAGGGTATCCTGCAGAGGCGGGGGTGGCTGTGGCTCACCATGGGGACAAGGACACTGACAGCAGAAGTTCTGGGAAGTACTCCTTAGCGTGAACCCTTCCAGTCTGTCATTAGCCCCACCAAAGAGCCCAGGTAGTCTCCAGTGTAGGGTTGCCACAAACCAAACAACCAACAGGGAGGGAATACAGCCCCACCCATCAGTAGTCAAGTGGATTAAAGTTTTACTGAGCTCTGCCCACCAGAGCAACAGTCAGCTCTACCCACGACCAGTCCCTCCCATCAGGAAACTTGCACAAGCCTCTTAGATAGCCTCATCCACCAGAGGGAAGACAGCAGAAGAAAGAAGAACTACAATCCTACAGCCTGTGGAACAAAAACCATATTCACAGAAAGATAGACAAGATGAAAAGGCAGAGGGCTATGTACCAGATGAAGGAACAAGAAAAAACCACAGAAAAACAGCTAAATGAAGTGGAGATAGGCAACCTTCCAGAAAAAGAATTCAGAATAATGATAGTGAAAATGATCCAGGACCATGGAAAAAGAATGGAGGCAAAGATCAAGAAGATGCAAGAAATGTTTAACAAAAACCTAGAAGAATTAAAGAACAAAGAAATGGAGATGAACAATACAATAACTGAAATAAAAACTACACTAGAAAGAATCAATAGCAGAATAACTGAGGTAGAAGAACGGATAAGTGACCTGGAAGACAGAATGGTGAAATTCACTGCTGCAGAACAGACTAAAGAAAAAAGAATGAAAAGAAATGAAGACAGCCTAGGAGACTTCTGGGACATTAAACGCAACAACATTCATATTATATGGGTCCCAGAAGAAGAAGAGAGAGAGAAAGGACCCAAGAAAATCTTTGAAGAGATTATAGTCAAAAGCTTCCCTAACATGGGAAAGGAAATAGCCACCAAAGTCCAGGAAGCAGAGCGAGGCCCATACAGGAAAAACCCAAGGAGAAACATGCCATGACACATAGTAATCAAATTGGCGAAAATTAAAGACAAAGAACAATTATTGAAAGCAGCAAGGGAAAAATGGCAAATAACATACAAGGGAACTCCCATAAGGTTAACAGCTGATTTCTCAGTAGAAACTCTACAAGCCACAAGGGAGTAGCATGATAGACTTAAAGTGATAAAAGAGAAGAAGCTACAACCAAGATTACTCTACCTGGCAAGGATCTCATTCAGATTCGATGGAGAAATCAAAATACAAACAAGAAAAAGCTAAGAGAATTCAGCACCACCAAACCAGCTCTACAACAAATGCTAAAGGAACTTCTCTAAGTGGGAAACACAAGAGAAGAAAAGAACCTACAAAAACAAACACAAAACAATTAAGAAAATGGTCATAGAAACATACATAATAATAATGACCTTAAACGTGAATGGATTAAAAGCTCCAATCAAAAGACACAGGCTTGCTGAATGGATACAAAAACAAGACCCATATATATGCTGTCTACAAAAGACCCACTTCAGACCTAGGGACACATACAGACTGAAAGTGAGGGGATGGAGAAAGATATTCCATACAAATGGAAATCAAAATAAAGCTGTAGTAGTAATACTTATATCAGAAAAAATAGACTTTAAAATAAAGAATGTTACAAGAGACAAGGAAGGACACTACATAATGATCAAGGGATCAATCCAAGAAGAAGATATAACAATTGTAAATAAATATGCACCCAACATAGGAGCACCACAATACATAAGGCAACTGCTAACAGCTATGAAAGAAGAAATCGACAGTAACACAATAATAGTGGAGGATGTTAACACCTCACTTACACCAATGGAGAGATCATCCAAAATGAAAATAAATAAGGAAATAGAAGCTTTAAATGACACAATAGACCAGATAGATTTAATTGATATTTATAGGACATTCCAGCCAAATCCAGCAGATTACACTTTCTTCTCAAGTGCACACAGAACAATCTCCAGGATAGATCACATCTTGGGTCACAAATCAAGCCTCAGTAAACTTAAGAAAATTGAAAATATATGAAGCATCTTTTCTGACCACAATACTATGAGATTAGAAATCAATTACAGGGAAAGAAGCATAAAACACACAAGCACATGGAGGCTAAACTGTATGTTACTAAATAACCAAGAGATCACTAAAGAAATCGAAGAGGAAATCAAAAAATACCTAGAGACAAATGACAATGAAAACACGATGATCCAAAACCTACGGGGTGAAGCAACAGCAGTTCTAAGAGGGAAGTTTATAGATATACAAGCCTACCTCAAGAAACAAGAAAAATCTCAAGCAAACAATCTAACCCTACACTTAAAGGAACTAGAGAAAGAAGAACAAACAAAACCTAAAGTTAGCAGAAGGAAAGAAATCTTAAAGATCAGAGCAGAAATAAATGAAACAGAAACAAAGAAAACAATAGCAAAGATCAATAAAAATAAAGCCTGGTTCTTTGAGAAGATAAACAAAATTGATAAACCATTAGCCAGACTCATCAAGAAAAAGAGGGAGAGGACTTAATAAAATTAGAAATGAAAAAGAAGAAGTTACAACAGACATCGCAGAAATACAAAGCATCCTAAGAGACTACTACAAACAACTATATGCCAATAAAATGGACAACCTGGAAGAAATGGACAAATTCTTAGAAATGTAACACCTTCCAAGACTGAATCAAGAAGAAATAGAAAACATGAACAGACCAATCACAAGTATGAAATTGAAACTGTGATGAAAAATCTTCCAAAAAACAAGTCCAGGACCAGATGGCTTCACAGGTGAATTCTATCAAATATTTAGAGAAGAGATACCACCCATCCTTCTTAAACTCTTCCAAAAAATTGCAGAGGAAGGAACACTCCCAAACTCATTCTATGAGGCCACCATCACCCTGATACCAAAACCAGACAAAGATATTACAAGAAAAGAAAATTACAGACCAATATCACTGATGAATATAGATGCAAAAATCCTCAACAAAATACTAGCAAACAGAATCCAACAACATATTAAAAGGATCAAATTCCATGATCAAGTGGGATTTATCCCAGGGATTCAAGGATTCTCCAATATATGCAAATCAATCAATGTGATACACCATATTAACAAATTGAAGAATAAAAACCATATGATCATCTCAATAGATGTAGAAAAAGCTTTTGACAAAATTCAACACCTATTTATGATAAAAAACTCTCCAGAAAGTGGGCATAGAGGGAACCGACCTCAACTTAATAAAGGCCATATATGACAAACCCACGGCAAACATCATTCTCAATGGTGAAAAACTGAGAGCATTTCCTCTAAGATCAGGAATGGGACAAGGATGTCCACTCTCACCTCTATTATTCAACATAGTTTTGGAAGTCCTAGCCATGGCAATCAGAGAAGAAAAAGAAATAAAAGGAATACAAATTGGAAAAGAAGAAGTAGAAGTGTCACTGTTTGCAGATGACATAATACTATACATAGAGAAACCTAAAGATGCCAACAGACCACTACTAGAGTGAATCAATGAATTTGGTAAAGTTGCAGGATACAAAATTAATGGACAGAAATATCTTGCATTCCTATACACTAATGATGAAAAATCTGAAAGAGAAATTTAAGAAATACTCCCATTTGCCATTGCAACAAAAAGAATAAAATATCTAGGAATAAATCTACCTAGGGAGACAAAAGACCTGTATGCAGAAAACTATAAGACATTGATGAAAGAAATTAAAGATGATACCAGCAGATGGAGAGATATACCATGTTCTTGGATTGGAAGAATCAGTATTTTGAAAATGACTATACTACCCAAAGCAATCTACAGATTCAATGCAATCCCTATCAAATTAGCAATGGCATTTTTTACGGAACTAGAACAAAAAATCTTAAAATTTTTATGGAGACACAAAAGACCCTGAATAGCCAAAGCAGTCTTGAGGGAAAAAAACAGAGCTGGAGGAATCAGACTCCCTGACTTTGGACTATACTACAAAGCTGCAGTAATCAAGACAATATGGTACTGGCACAAAAACAGAAACATAGATCAATGGAACAAGATAAAACTCCGAGAGATAAACCCACACACCTATGGTCAACTAATCTATGACAAAGGAGGCAAGGATATACAATGGAGAAAAGATAGTCTCTTCAATAAGTGGTGCTGGGAAAACTGGACAGCTACTTGTAAAAGAATGAAATTAGAACACTCCCTAACACCATACACAAAAATAAACTCAAAATGGATTTGAGACCTAAATGTACGACTGGACACTATAAAACTCTTAGAGGAAAACATAGGAAGAACACTCTTTGACATAAATCACAGCGAGATCTTTTTTGATCCACCTCCTAGAGTAATGGAAATAAAAACAAAAATAAATAAATGGGATCTAATGAAACTTAAAAGCTTTTGCAGAGCGAAGGAAACCATAAACAAGATGAAAAGACAACCCTCAGAATGTGAGAAAATATTTGCAAACGAATCAACGGACAAAGGATTAATCTCCAAAATATATAAACAGCTCATGCAGCTCAATATTAAAAAACAAACAAACAACCCAATCCAAAAGTGGGCAGAAGACCTAAACAGACATTTTTCCAAAGAAGACATACAGATGGCCAAGAAGCACATGAAAACCTGCTCAACATAACTAATTATTAGAGAAATGCAAATCAAAACTACAATGAGGTATCACTTCACACCAGTTAGAATGGGCATCATCAGAGAATCTACAAACAACAAATGCTGGAGAGGGTGTGGAGAAAAGGGAACCCTCTTGCACTGTTGGTGGGAATGTAAATTGATACAGCCATTATGGAGAACTGTATGGAGGTTCCTTAAAGAACTAAAAATAGAATTACCATATGACCCAGCAATCCCACTACTGGGCATATATCCAGAGAAAACCATAATTCAAAAAGACACATGCACCCCAATATTCATTGCAACACTATTTACAATAGCCAGGTCATGGAAGCAACCTAAATGCCCATCGACAGAGGAATGGATAAAGAAGTTGTGGTACATATATACAATGGAATATTACTCAGCCATAAAAAGGAACGAAATTGGGTCATTTGTTGAGACGTGGATGGATGTAGAGACTGTCATACAGAGTGAAGTAAGTCAGAAAGAGAAAAACAAATATATATTAACGCATGTATGTGGAACCTAGAAAAATGGTACAGATGAACCAGTCTGCAGGGCAGAAGTTGAGATACAGATGTAGAGAACAAACGTATGGACACCAAAGGGGGAAAACTGCAGTGGGGTGGGGATGATGGTGTGCTGAATTGAGCGACTGGGATTGACAATCAGTGTATACACTGATGTGTATAAAATTGATGACAAATAAGAACCTGCTTTTTAAAAAAATAAATAAAATTCAAAAAGAAAAGAAAAATCAACTCACTTCATAATAATTCTCACACACACACACACACACACACACACGCACACACACACATGCACGCGCACACGAAGTAGCCCAAAATATACCTACATCATCTTTTACTTCCAGATACACCTGAAAACAGTTATGACTTCTGGTATCACAAGTTCTAACTGTGTGAGTTTCTTGAGCTTCAAGGTCTCTTTTGAATTGTTTATTATTAGCATTAACATTGTTAGTAACAAGAGTAACATTCTCTTGGTGCTGGTTCTTCTTATTATCTAACATTTACTATTGTCCTCTGTATCATTTTCACAAACAATATCACGGTATAACTTCTTTAATTATTCAACATAACTGTCATTTTCAAGTATTTTACATTACTCTTCATCACCAAAGTATGATAAAATGAAAAAAAAATGTGTTTCAAGAAAATCAATCTTTAATTGTATGCTTTCATGGTATTCTTACAGGTATCTGGAAACAAAAAGAATTACACAATCAGAAACATTTTGTATATTGAAAAATGAACTTGTATTACAAATGCTGTATGATTATCAGAGACAGTCACAATGTCTAATACCATAAATCCCTAAATAACAAACAAATTCATGAGGGGATCTTAGCTAAATATTTCCTCCAAGGTGTTATTTCCCTGAAGCTCAGGCATAAATTCTTTAACCAATATGAGCTTTACATGAAACTTGGCAGAGGAAACGGGGATTACAAAAGCTGATATACCTAATTTTTTAATTTCCTCCTACCTCTAGGATTTCACAATGGGATTTACTTTCATATCTGCCTCATATGCACAGTCATCAGTGCTTTCAAACTGCTGAGTAAACATATCCTCTTCTCTCTCTGGATTTCCTGCTTTGGTGAGCTCATCAGTTACACGGTTTTAAATACTTCTTATGTTAGGATAACCTCAACTTCAAACCCTCCTTGTGCTCAGATTCACCTATGAAAGAATCTCCATGACTTGCCCACTGGTTCATGAGCATCTCACATTCAACATACCCAAAATAAAACTTTCCACTTCTTCCCACCCACTGCTCCAAGTCACTTCTCTCCCCATTTCTCTCTTCTCTTTTCCAATTAGATGGCATCTCCATACACCCTGTGGCTCAAGTCAAAAACCTAGGAGTAAACGTTCTACTCTGTCTCCTAACTGTGAGAAAAAAAGGCCTAGCAAAATAGTTGCAGACTAACTGTGCTCCTTAGTTTAGAAGTAGAAGTTATGAAATGATGCTGAGAGATCAAGTGAGGTAAGTGCAGGCCAGGAAACATATGTAAAAACATACATAAAAACATTCATAAAAACCGTTGACTTCAAAAATAATCATAAAAGCTCTGATCTAATCTTTTTTGTGATTGTTTTATATTATTTTTGCCTTTCAGTTGGGAAAGGTAAAAAATGTTGATCATGTCCAGTGAATGTTGAAGATATAATCATTTTCCAGAAAAAAATTGCAAACAATACAAAGGTCCATCACAATGGAATTGGTTAATTTTAGAGCTACACAGTGGAATCATATGCGTTTGTTAAAAAGAATAAAACAGATCCATGTGTACACACATAGAAAAATAACCAGGATATATTGTTAAGAATAAAAGTTGTAAAATTTTATAGGTACAGTAAGATCCCACTTTTGAATTTAAAAAAATAACATATGTGGTACAATGGTCCTGTTGCTTCTGAGTCTAGGGCGTCACAGGCGAAAGGAAGAGAAGGGCTTTTATGGTTCTCCTGGAGGGACAAGGGCTCTTTTTGTGCACTATGGTGGATCGGCTAGGGAGGGACTCCCGTCCATTATGAGAGACGTCTTAATATTCCTTGGATATTCCACAGCTGTCCAAGTCTTCCTCACCTCTACTTCAGGACTAAATCAACCTCTTCCACTCCAGAAGCAAAAGGGAAGGATCAGAGAATTACTGGGGCTGAGTTTTCAAGAGGAGATAAGGTGCTGAGGGAAGAGAGGAAGAGTTAAAAAGACTGCCGGACTAGGGCAAAGGAATACTTCTTCAAGAGAGAGGCCACACGCAAATGGGAATGAAAGCCCGAGCCAGAGCATGGCAGAGAGGCAGTGAGGCTGGGAGTACCATGCCTGACTTCCCAACCCTGTCAACTCCATCATGGGCTGCACTGCACTCAAGAATCTAAAATACAAATGAGACCATACATGTTTGGGGGCTCCATCCAGAGGAAGAAAATCAGATACGACTTTCCCTGCCATCACCTGCACTCCTTCAATGTGAGCAGCAGGAGATGAAGATGATGGGCCACGTGGTACTGCCTGGCCCACTGAAAGGCAAGGCTCATTTCCTTTTGACCAGTTTCTTAATTCAAGATAGAAGACCATTGTGCTGAGCAGGAGATGTGAGCAGCAGGAGATGAAGATAATGGGCCAGGTGGTACTGCCTGGCCCACTGAAAGGTAAGGCTCATTTCCTTTTGATCAGTTTCTTAATTCAAGATAGAAGACCATTGTGCTGAGTTACAGCAATGTTACTATTTCCAGAGGAAATAAAAATCTGAAGAATATACCCCCCAAACTTGTAACAGATATTCTCTCTTGGAATGCAATCATGGCAAACATTCACTTTTTAAATGATGTGTTTCTGTAAACAGTGTTTTCTATTGAGCCTGCTTTACTCCACATGTGTGTGTGTGTGTGTTTGTACACACATATATATGAAGCTTCTATGTTGTATGATTTTTAAGGGTCACCTTTGCCCCACTCCACCCATACAGGACACCCTGAAAGTCTGAAAAGTCTAGAAAGGGGAATTGGTTGCTGGTTTTTTTTTAAAGGACCCACATTTAGCTGGGATGAAGTAAGAGAGTAGCATTGACATATATACACTACCAATTGTAAAATGGATGGCTAGTGGGAAGCTGCTGCATAGCACAGGGAGATCAGCTCGGTGCTTTGTGGGATAGGGAGGGTGGGAGGGAGGCTCAGGAGGGAGGAGATATGGGGATATATGTACATATATATAGCTGATTCACTTTGCTGTACAGCAGAAAGTAACATAGCATTGTAAAGCAATTATACTCCAATAAATATGTGAAAAAAAAAAGGATCCACGTTTAAGCATCTCATCCTCTAATCATCACTTAGAATCATGTGACTTTTATCTTGTAGTTGTACCTCTCCTGTATATGTTTTGTAAAACAAAGGGGTACCCTAAATTTATGCACAGAGGTCTTTTATATCTGAAGGGTGTACTTTCAGATATAAACACAAACACGTACACCCTAAACTCAAGGGGGACCCATGGGTTTGAAAAATCCTAATGAAAAGACAAATAGTGGGAAGGCAAAGTGGGGAAATCCACACTATAAACTTAAGGCTGTAAGTTCCATTACAGACTCCAACTTGCTGATTTCATACTGGGAAAAGCATCATAACCACAGCTGGCAAATGTTAAGGTTTGGAAACTTAGACGCCTTAGCAGCTTTGCTTTCCTGGAGGAAAAAGAAGGTAGTGCAGGTACATGTAATGGAAGCACGGGCTGCACTACTTTGCCTCCCCGCTCCCAATACAAACACATTTACAGAACGGTGTATTATCGTTAAGCACACGGTTTAGGGGATTTCCTATTACATTTCTGTGTTCCCTCTGTAAAGAACTACAGGAGAAAGATTCCCCAAGTCTTTAGTTACAGGAAAGTAAATGCTTCTTCTTCTGAACAGGAGGAATGTATCTACATGAATCCTGTCACTACAGGAATAGTTCCAGCCGTAACACATGTGTGTGATCCTGCAGACTCTATTTCCATGTGCTAAATCCTTCCTAGCTTAATCTTACTGTGCCGCTTCCCTTATCTTTTTCCCTGATTTCCTTAATTTTATTTTCATCTTTGTGCATTTTGTGTAGTTTTATCAGCAGCTTCATATTACATTTTTAATTAGGTGGAGTACAAAATACATTAACTTAATCAATATACACCCGCAGATGTGTGCACTTGTGGTGCACATGCCCATACACTGTTCTATACTATGTCAGCTAAATATTCTTGGTCCTCAGAATGCCATCTAAGGGACCCAGCTAAAGTCCTTAAATAGCACTTCCTCAAATAGTCTTTGCATCTATCCTCATAGCCCCCTGGACTGCCCCATCATTGATCACCCTTGTGGTCTGTCCTCCCCCACGGAACAAAAGCTCTTCACGGAGAGGGACCATTTCCATCTTGTTCTCTGTTATTTCCCACTGGCCAACAGGGTGTTTCGTGCAGCCAAGCACTCAATGAAGCTCCCTGTTCTAATGGAAAGTTTCTGCTCATTGACCATGTTCTATTTGTACACTCAGAAGCTTATCAAATTCTTTTTTTTTAATTTTTACTTTATTTATATTTTTTATACAGCAGGTTCTTAGTAGTTATCCATTTCATACATATTAGTGTACGTATGTCAATCTCAATCTCCCAATTCATCAAGCTTATCAAATTTAAATGATGACTTAAAGCATTTCCAAAGCACAAGCAAATTTTCTTTCCAATGCAGATTAGCTATAGGACTTTTACATAAAGTAACTCAAGGAAGGGTTTTCTTGGAAAGAACTCAAACATCCTTAGTGGAGAAAAGCAGCCAAGTTAAGAAGGAAAATGAAAGAATAAATAAGAAGACAAAGAGAAATTAAGGTAATAAGAGTTGCTAAGGAAAGAGAAGAAAGAGCACATGGAGAAAACACTACAGTTTATTAATTAAACGTTTCTTTATGTGTTAATAGTATGCTAACATTTTCAATATGTTTTCATTTGACTTAAAAAATTGAGGAGTTATTCAAGGGAAGAATTCTTAATACCATTTTATAGGTTAGAAAATTGAGTGAGGTAAACATTTGTCATTTTGTGGTTATAATGCATCTTGAGTTTGGGAGAAGAAATTGAGCATAACCAGCTGAGGCCTCTCTGGGATTTTCTTTTCAGATTCGGTCAGCCTTACCTTGAACTCTTTCTCAAATATAAATTCTGTGTCTGTCCTGTTCAATACTTTATCCTCAGCATGTAGAAGAGTAGCTGGCCCATTATAGGTACTTAATAAATATGGAAAAAGGGAAGGAAGAAAAGAAGAAAAGAAAGGAAGGAGGGAGGGAGGGAGGGAAGGAAGGAAATAGTGAGGGAAGGACAGAAGGGAGGGAGGGAGGGAGGGAGGGAGGGAGGGAGGGAGGAAATAACCAATTGAATAGTCCCTGCTGTCTGCCACATAGTTAAGAGGCGTTCTCCTTCAAGAGGCCTTGAGTTACCCAGTGATTCCCATTCCTGTTTGGTAATTCTAATTAACAAACCCAGCTGGCCACTGGTCTAAAAGAACATTCTCTAATCAGCTTTAAAGGTAATAGTGATGAGATTATGATCCCATCACTACTGACTCCTGAGATCTCTTAATTGGCTCTGAACTCAGGAAGCGAATGAGTTCCCAATGCCAACAGTTGCGTTCAAAGTTTCCAGTGTCCCTAACCCGCTTTTACAAATTATTTTCTCTTGTTTCACTCTTAGTGTCTGTGTTCCTGTCAAAATACAGTCCCCCATTTCACACATGGTGTTTCACTGTGTTCTCTCTGCTTGGAATTCCTTCCCTCCCTTCACTTCAGTATGATCAAATCCTACTCAGAATTCGTTCATTTATTTGAATGCAAAGGCCCAAATGCAATTGCTACACCCACCAAGAATTGCTGTCCACACCTGCCCCCGGGCAGCACGGCCGCTCCATGCAGCTCCCCTGCAGGTGCACACACAGGCACAGTCACAGTCACACAGGGCAGTCTAGCGGTGACAGCTGAAGCCAGTCTGGGCTGGGGGTTAACAATTGGCATTCTGAGTCCAGATCTGAGAAGACCATGACTGCCTGGCCCATATCCCGTCCCCGGCTGATGCCTGAGTGTGTGCACATGTGTGCGAATTGTGTGTCTCTCCCTGCTTTTCTGTCTTCCAACAATTTCAGTGACTTGCTACCTCTTCCCTGATGTACTGAGCTGAAGTAATCTTTCCTTCCCCTGAATTCCCATAGAATTTCATTCTTATAATACTGACCATTCCTTATTTGATTTATTTGTATGTCTTAAACCTTCCTGCCATCACTTTTTTAAACAGGATCTCAAGGAATTGGAAGGAACTGGGGAGCCTAAGAAAAGAGGAAGGTTTCTTTGGTGAAATTAACAGTCTGAGCAAAAAAATAAGGGACATGACTGTCGAACCTAGGCCATCGTAGATGGATGAGGCTCAGAGGCAGGTTGTATAAGCCAAGAGTAGACAAGGACATTGTACCATGAAGCAGGACATGCAAGCAAATGTGTCCTTTATTCTAATGACATTGGAGAGTCCCTAAAAGTTGGAACAGGGAGGGGACATAAACAGTTATCCGACTGTACATTTATTAGGCAAAAGTATCTTACGTATTTGTCGAATCCTATTTCACCACACATATAATTTGGGTTAGGACTTAATAACTGGTTATCTTCTCTATTTCTGTTCTCAACCTCTTTCGTAAATTAAGCCAGAAATTTGAAATCAGGGCTGTCTAAGTCTAGGAAACCTAGTCGGCATTCAAGAAGAAAGCTCCTTTGTACTCCTGAAAATGGCCCAACTTAGGGCATGAGCTCTACTTAAATAAAAGATTGCATCACATATCATGTAAGAAGTTCACTTTCACTTCTTAGGCTCCTTACCAAATATGACTTGCTTTTTCACAAAACTGTGACACCCTTTAATCCCATGGTGCTATGTCCTCTGCTTTTCTAGACAGCTGCCCCTTCTTGGCGGCCAGGCTTTCCCCTGCTCTTTGAGCCTGACTGGGCCATACAGTCCGAGTTTTACCCACTTCACAATTAACACTCTCAAGGACAGACAACGCATTTACTTTTTACAAAAGGTTTCCTTTTATGTTTTTTTGTTTGTTTGTTTTGTTTTGCGGTACACGGGCCTCTCACTGTTGTGGCCTCTCTCGTTGTGGAGCACAGGCTCCGGACGCGCAGGCCCAGTGGCCATGGCTCACGGGCCCAGCCTCTCCGCGGCATGTGGGATCCTCCCGGACCGGGGCACGAACCCGTGTCCCCTGCATCGGCAGGAGGACTCTCAACCACTGCGCCACCAGGGAAGCCCGAGGTTTCCTTTTAAAAACTGCATTTCCTGAGACTTGGATTTCACCTCTGCCGATGAATTCTGTAGTCCTGCTTTCACAGCAACATCTTAAAATGAGGAGATGGGGGGTCAGGCTGGGAGGCATTTTCCCTTCTCTCATTCACAAGAAAATGAAGAATGAAAACCTGGCACATTATCTCAGAATATCTGCTCATCTTTCAGCTGGATAAAGTAGAACTATGTAGAAGAGATGCAAGAGGAGAGACTGAAGACATTTTTTTAAAAAGTGTTGCTGAGTAGACCAAGGACCAAGCCTGAAAAGGAGGTGAGGATGGGTGTAGAAGTAGAGATGCTTTGGGTTTTGTTTTTGCTTTGGGAAGAGAAGTCCCATCTGATATATGTTTACCTTCTATCCTTTTTTAAAATTTAATTTTTTGAATTAAAATTGTATCTATTTAAGGTGTGCAACATGATGTTTTGATATACATACATCTAGTGAAATGATTGACATAGTTAAGTAACTAACATACCCATCTCCTTATTTGTTACCTGTGTGTGTGTGTGTGTGTGTGTGGTGAGAGCACCAAATATCTACTCTCTTAGAAAATGTTCACTATACAATTCAGTATTATGAACTATGGTCATCATGTTGTACATTAGATCTGTAGAACTTATTCATTCCACATAACTGAAACTTTCTACCCTTTGACCAACATCTCCCCATTTCCCTTACCTCCCCGCCGCTGATAACCCACTGTTTTACATTTTGTATTCAACTTTTTTAGATTCTACATACAGGTGAGGTCATGCAGTATTTTTCTTTCCATGTTTGGCTAATTTCACTTAGAATAACGTCCTCCAGGTTTATCCATGTTGTCATGAATGTCAGGATCTCCCGTTTTAAGGCTGAATAATTCAAAATCTATGTCCTTACAAAGACTTATATTGTGATCAATGGATATGTATTGATTTGATTTTAATTTCATTTAAATAAGGAATTACATATGGTACATTTTCTCCATGCCCTATAAGAATAGGGGCACTAAATAGGATTTTGAATCCTGGATTCATCATTTACTGATTGTGTTAAGTGGGAATAACAGCCACTTCCCAGGGTGAAGATTCAATGAAATAATGTACAGAAAGTGCCCAATGCCTGACACGTAATAAGCACTCAAAAAAAATTATTATTCCCAGTTCTCATTTTCCTGCCCACCTTCCTGTTCTTAACCATCACAACTCCAGCCCTTCCAATGTCACACTGAGGTAGTTCTCAACAGCT
The DNA here is from genome assembly GCF_964270905.1 of Leucopleurus acutus. Lineage (NCBI taxonomy): Eukaryota > Metazoa > Chordata > Mammalia > Artiodactyla > Delphinidae > Leucopleurus > Leucopleurus acutus. The sequence goes on along the minus strand of NC_139146.1, from coordinate 124,334,387 downwards.
ACGCCGCAATACATCATTGCAGGGCTCAGCAATGAGGCATGTCTCAGATAATGTGCTTATGGTATAGGATAACTTCCAAAGTTCTTGAATAATTTTTGGAAAATAAATATTATTTTTTATTCAGGTTTAGTTAATTTACAATGTTGTGTTAGTTTCAAGTGTACAGCAAAGTGATTCAGTTATACATATATATATATTCTTTTTCAGATTCTTTTCCATTATAGGTTATTACAAGATATTGAATATAGTTCCCTGTGCTATACAGTAGGTCCTTGTTGTTTATCTATTTTATATATAGTAGTGTGTATATGTTAATCTCAAACTCCTAATTTATCTCTCTGCCCTTCCCCCGCCCCACCTCTCTATCCCATTTGGTAACCATAAGTTTGTTTTCTATGCCTGTGAGTCTATTTCTGTGGAAAATAAATGTTACTCGATGTCTATCCTTATCAGGCTATCCCCAGGATAATGTCACTCTTAGTCATTCTCATTCCAGTAAGCTCCCAAGTAGGACCCTTCCCCTCAAACTGACTGCCAGCCCCAATCACTAAAGTCATATACAGGCACGTTTCAGAACCTCAGAGATACTGGGGTTCAATTCCAGATCATGGCAATAAACTGAATATCACAATAAAGTGAGTCACACAAATTTTTTGGTTTCCCAGTGCATATAAAAGTTATGTTTACAATATACTATAGTCTTTAAGTGTGCAACAGCGTTAGGCATATAAAATGTACATACCTTAATTTAAAAATACTTTATTGCTGAAAAATGCTAACCATCATCTGAGCCTTCACTGAGTCATAATCTTTTTGCAATAATAACAACAAAGATTATCAGTGGATAACGGATCACTGTAATGAAATATAATAATAATGAAAAGGTCTGAAATATTGTGAGAATTACCAAAATGTGACACAGAGACACACAAATGCTGTGAAAAAAGGCATTGATAGACTTGCTTGACACAGGGCTGCCACAAACCTTTAATTCATAAAAAAATGCAATATCTGCAAAAAGCAATAAACGTATGCCTGTAAAGTTACTAGATGAAGACATTCAATTCTCCATTCCTACTCAAAGCTAAGGCCTAAGTCTAGCTTTGCATCCTCAAAAACTCAACTCACTAAGGTATCCTACTTAACAGAGTCTTTCATTATAGGTGTGCACACCTCAGAGCAGCACATCGACAGAGGCTTTAGAAAGACTTTTTCCTTTAACCTGATCAAATTCTTAGGACCTCACTCCCACTCCGACCTCCTTCTCACTAGCTGAGGGGGAATAGGAAACAGACTTATTTTACCCTTTATCAGCAAAAGCCCTCAGTGTTTGTGGCTTTTTTTCCATGCCTCCAAAACATCATCTTAAGAGGAGATCTGGAGTTTCATGAAAGATTTCATGATATCTGTGTTCTGGAAGAACTGGAAACAGAAACTGAGCTGTAAATGCTGGATCGTCATGCCTGAAAGCAATTTCCATTTTCCATTCTGGATTGATTTTAAAATATGGTATCATTCCCAGAGCTGTTAAGAATAATTCAGCTTCTACCTTCCCACCCTTCCCCTTGCTCTTAATCCTTCCCTCAAAGCAGATGGCATGCAAGATTTTAACATTAAAATCTGCCAAGAAACATGAAAAACTAGTAAACAAATCTGTTTATTGTTAGAAATACTTTATGGAAATATATTTTTTAAGCTCTCTGCATTTAGGGGGGAAAGCCCATCATCTGAGACGTGTCTCATGGCTGTACAATGACGTATTGGGGAGTGGGGTTGAGAACTACTGAGTCACAGTGTTGTGATGGATAAGGACAGGAAGGAGGGCAGAAAACGAGAACTGGGGACAATAATAACTGTCTTGTGGAGTGCCTACTCATAAACGAACATTTTGTTTTCATTTGGAGTTCTTTATTTTCCAAGAAAATAAAAAAATCACACTAGATGGGGAAACGAGTTGAGTGTAAGATGCAAATTCAAGGCCAGCAGAGGGGGTTGGTGGCAAAGGGATTCATATACCAAAGTTGAATCCATAACTAATATAGGCCTTTAGTGGCTGAGCAGTAAACAGACTAAATTCCAGCTGTGCCCAGAATGTTCTCCTGAGGTTTTCGAAGCTCTGAGCTGTTTCACAACAGTCAGGGGAACCTAGGGGTCCCCCTGGAAACAAAGGAATAGAGAGGGAATTCCAAACTGCTGTGAACAATCTGCAAGAGACTATAAATCCACAGCACAGGGTGCTTCAGCTTGTACAAGCAACCAAGAAGAAATCACCAGGATTTTCATTTATAAAGCAGAGGTAAAATTTTCCTTTAAAGTGACTAGGCTCTCAGGACTATCCCCTACCATTTGATGACAGAAGGCTCACTGCAGAACCTCCTTCAAAGGCCCTTTTTACCCAGGAAATCAGAGATTTACACTACACCCCTCAGTACCCACCCCCCATGCCATGGGGGTGTTGTGTTGTATGGTAGTTAAACAAGAGAGTTGAAATCGCTTGGGCATGCCACCTGAAACCCTTAGTTTCAGTATGGTCACACTTTCAAAAGAACACCAATCTATTCTGAAAGCCAAGAAGAATAACAGAGCTCTTCAGGTCTTCTTAAAGGGATGACCAGAGTCTTCACACTGCTTCCAACAGACAGAATTCCCTAAACATCCTTTTTGGACAGCTTTGCCTTCCCCCAAGTTTTATACTCAGGATAGCTACGATATCCCTCCCTCTCTCCCAGCTCTGTTGTGCTCTCATTCGCCTCTTCCTCTACCTGCAGCCACCGTCATTCTCTGCCCAGACCCCAGCTTGCTCCCAACTTGTGAGCTGCCGACTACATCCATCTCCAGAAAATGAAATGGCGTCCATGCCCTTACCTTAAGCTTTTTTCCTTCATTTTTTAAAATTATAGTAAAAGTTATATTCAGATATGTGTCAATCTTAAGGTATAGTTAGATGAGTTTTGACTAATATATATGTACATACTGCATATATATTAGTATACATAGTATTTCATGGTATATATATATATATACACACATATATATATATATATATATATATACACACACACACGTGTGTGTGTATCTGCATAACCAACACATGATTCAAAATACAGAATATTTGTCACCCCAGAAAGTTTCCTCATTCCTTCACCCAGTTACTCTCCACCCCATAAACAACAACCATTCTAATTTCTATTGCCACAGACTAATTTTATTAGCTCATTGACTTCACATAAATAAAATATCAATAATATATGTGCTATTTTGTGTTTAGTTTCTTTGACTCAAACATAGGGGTTTTGAAATTCATCCATAGTGTTTCATGTTTCAACAGATCATTCTTTTATACTGCTGAGTAGTGTTATATTAAATCCACATAGCACAATTCATTCCCATAAACATGTGTGTTGTTTCCAGTTTGGGGCTACTGTGAAAGAAGCTGCTATGAACATCCTTGTACATGGCTTTTTACCCACTTTTCTTGGGTAAAAATCTAGGCATGGAATTGCGGGGTCATGGATAAGTGTATGTTTAACTTAATTAAGAAACTACCAAACACTTTCCCCCAAAGTATTTTCCCAGCAACACGTGAGACTTCCAGCTGCCCCACATCCTTGTCAACACTGATGAAGTCTTTTTAATTTTATCTATTCTAGTGGTCGTGAAATCTTCATTTCCTTGAGGATCAATGACGTTGAATATTTTTCCACGGATTTATTGAACGTAAATACATCTTTTTTTGTGAAGTGTCTGTTCAGGTATTTTGCCCATTTTATTGATTTTGATATTTTATTATTGATTATAGCAATTTGGCAAATATATTCTCCCAATATGTAGCTTACTTTTTCATTTTCTTAATGGTGTCTTTTGATGAGCATAACTTTTTAATTTTTATGAAGTTCAATTTTACCAGTTTTTTTCTTTTCTTTATGGTTTGGGCTTTTCTTGTCCTGAGACATCTCTTCCTACCTCACGAGTGCAAAGACATTATCCTGTGTTTTCTTCTAGAAGTTTGAAAGTTTTAGCTTTTACATTTCGGTCTACGAGCAACTTCAAATTAGTTTTGTGTATGGTATGAGAATATGGTCAACTTTTTGTCTATACAGACATCCAATCACTTCACAATTATTTATTGGAAATACTTTCTTTTCACCATTGAATTGCCCTGGTATCTTTGTCAAAAATCAACAGTGAAGATCTCTTCTTGGACTCCAATTCTTTTTTTTTTACACGGGCTTCTCACTGTTGCAGCCTCTCCCGTTGCAGAGCACAGGCTCCAGACGCACAGGCTCAGTGGCCATGGCTCATGGGCCCAGCCGCTCCACGGCATGTGGGACCCTCCTGGACCGGGGCACGAACCCGCGTCCTCTGTATCGGCAGGCGGACTCTCAACCACTGCGCCACCAGGGAAGCCCTGGCCTCCAATTCTGTTCCACCAATTTGCCTGTCTTTATGCCAGTACAACACTCTTGATTACCATAGCTTTATACAAAGCCTTGAATAAGTTAGGGTAAGTCTCTCAACTTTTTTTTGAAAAATGTTTGGCTATTCCAGATCCTTTGTATTACAATACAGATTTTAGAATCAACTTGCAACTATTATCAAATAAGTCTGTTGGAATGTTGATTGGGACTAGGATAAAGCTATAGATCAATTTGAGAAGAAGTTTTATCTTAAAACTATTAAGTATACCAGTCTATGAACATTATATGTCTTTCTATTTATTTATATCGTCTTTATTTTCTCTCAGCAAAGTTTTGTAGTTTTCACTGTACAGGTCCTACACATCTTTTATTAAATTTATTCCTAAGTATCTTCTTTTTGATATGATTTAAAAATTATATTTTTAAAAATTTCATTTACTACTCTTTATTGCAAATATGTAGAAAAATAATTGCTTTTTGTATATTTACCTTATATCCTAAGATTTTGCTAAAATCACTTACTAGTAAACTTTTATAGATTTCTTAGGGTCTTCTACATAAACATCTATGAATAAGACTTTTTACCTCATCCTGTCCAATCTTTTTAAATTTATTTTTCTTGCCTTATTATTCTGGTAAGGACCTTCATAGCACAGTATCAAATAGACGTGGTGAGAATAAGCATTCTTGCCTCTTTTGTGATCTTAGGGGGAAATCACTGTCTCTCATCATTCCGTATGAAGTTAGCTGTAACTTTCTCATTATGCCCTTTATCAAGTCCCATTTCCAGTTTGTTGACAGCAGTTTTTTTTAACCTTGAATAAGTGCTGAATTTTGTCAAACATGTTTTCTGTGTTTACTGAGATAATAAATTTTTCATTTTTTTCTGTTAATGTGGCTAATTGCATAGATTTTCAAATGTTGAACAACCTTGTATTCCTGGGATAAGCCCCACTTGGCTTTGTTATCCTTTTCATACATCATTGGATTTCTCTAATATATTGTTGAAGATTTTTGTGTCTATGTTTATGGAAGATACTGGTTGTAATTTCATTTATTGATAATGTCTTGATCAGGTTTTAATATCAGAATTATCGTGGGCTCACAACATGAGTTGGAAAACATTGCCTCACCCTCTGTTTTTTGGGTTTATGTGAGATTGGTATTAATTCTTTCTCAAATGTCTGATAGAATTCACCCATAATACCATCTGAGCCTGGAGATTTTTATTTTGAGGAAAAGGGGTGGATAGTTATTATAAATTCTATTTCTTAATTAGATATAGAGCTACGGAGGTTGTTCATTCTTTTTGTGATAGTTTTGTAAAGTTGGTTATTTGTCCATTTCATAGAGGTTATTGAATTTATGGACATGAAGTTTTGCATAGTATCTTTTTAACATTTGTAGGATCTGCAATAATATCCTTATTTTCATTCCTATTATGATAATTCTTTTTTGCTTGATTACTCTTGCTAGGGCATAATTTTTATTAATCTTTTCAATTTTTCATTTGGTAATTTTCTCTAATATTTATGTTCTACTTTACAAAATTCTGTTTTTCTCTTTATATTGTAACTCCCTTCTTCTATGTACCACTTTGCTCTATCTTATACCTTTCTTCTTTAATAGTTATGGAAACATTTCCCTCTAATAACTGCAACCCACAAATATTAACTGCAACCCCACAAATATTAACTGCAACCCACAAATATTAATGTTGTATTGTTTTTTTTTAAATTTTTATTTATTTATTTTTCTTTTTGCTGTACACGGGCCTCTCACTGTTGTGGCCTTCTCCCGTTGCAGAGCACAGGCTCCAGACGCACAGGCTCAGCAGCCATGGCTCATGGGCCCAGCCGCTCCACGTCATGTGGGATCTTCCCCGACCGGGGCACGAACCTGTGTCCCCTGCATCAGCATGTGGACTCTCAACCACTGTGCCACCAGGGAAGCCCTTAATGTTGTATTTTTATCATCATTCAGTTCAAAATATTTTCTTTTTTTTTCAATTTCTTCATTGATTTATGGATTATTTAGAAGAGTGTTACTTAATTTCAAATTTTTGGGTTTTTTTTTTCCTAGAAATGCTTTTGTTATTGATTTCTCTTTTTTTAAGATTTATTTGTTATTTATTTAATTTATTTTTGGCTGTGTTGGGTCTTAGCTGCAGCACACAGGATCTTCGTTGAGGCATGTGGGATCTTTTGTTGCAGCGCACGGGCTTCTCTCTAGTTGTGGCATGTGGGTTTTTTCTTCTCTAGTTGTGGCGCGTAGGCTCCAGAGTGCATGGGCTCTGTAGTTTGAGGCATGTGGGCTCTCTAGTTGAGGTGCGCAGGTTCAGTAGTTTTGTCGCACAGGCTTAGTTGCCTAGCGGCATGTGGAATCTTAGTTCCCTGACCAGGGATCAAACCCACGTCCCCTGCATTGTAAGGCAGGTTCTTTACCACTGGACCACCAAGGAAGTCCCTGATTTCTAACTTAATTTCACTGTGGTCAGAGAACATATAGTCTCTGTGCTTTCAATCTTCTAACTGTGTTGAGATTTATTTATGACCCAGTATTCAATCTATGATGTTAAACACTCCAAGTGTACTTGAAAACAATGTATGTTCTGCAATTGCTAGATAAAGGATCTATAAATGCTAGCTATGTCCAGTGGAGGAGAGTTGTTTAAATCTATGTGCTCTTTTTTTTTTTTTTTTTTTTTTTTCTGCTTGGTCCATCAATTACTAAGAAGGGCTGTTAAAATCTCTGACTTACCTATTTTACTATTTCTTCCTTTAGTTCTGTCAGATTTTGCCTCAGGTATTTTGAAACTCTGTTACCAGATACATGCACATTTATGATGATTATATCTTTATGCTTAACTGTCCTTTTATCATCATGAAATGTCCTCCTTGACCTGTGACAGTTTTTGTTTACTTCATCTGAAAAGACAAAGCCACACCAGCTTTCATATGCTTATTATCTGTAGAGTTTACCTGTCGTTCCCCCCCACCCCGCCCCAGGGCTCCTCTGGCCACTTTCATGACTTTCTACTTATCTTTAGTTTCTGGCAGTTTGATAATGATATATCTAAGTGTGTATCTCTTTTTGTTTACCCTGCTTGGGATTTGCTAATATTCTTAGATATGCACAATGATGTTTGTCTCCAAAACTGGGGATTTTTTAGCCCTATGTCTTCAAATATATATATTTTTGTGTTGCCCCATTCACTCCCTTCTCCCTCAGGAACTCCAGTTATGTGTATGATAGATTATTTTGTCCCAGAGGTCGCTAGGCTCTGTTCATTTTTTAAAGATATTTTTTCTTTCTATTCATCAGAATGAACTTTTTATTTAAGATATTGTTTCAGATACTGTTTTTCACTTCTAGAGTTTCCATGTAGATCATGTTTATAGCTTCTATTTTTTTTTGCTGACATTCTCACATGTTCCATCATTAAGACCAACCCTTCCTTTAAGTCCTTAAACATATTTATAATAGATTCTTTAGTCTTTATCTGCTAAATCTCACCTCTGGGTCATCTTGGTTCCATTTTTCTGGGTCATATTTTCTGGCCCTTCAGGTGTTTGGCAAGTTTTATTATATTGTACACTGGGAATTGTATATGACACATTGTAAAGAGCTTGAATTATGCTGTCTTCCTTTAAAGAGTTGGCATTTGTTCTTAGGGTACGGCCCTTTCTTGAGGGAACGGTTCTTATTCCTAGGATGTGGACTCTCTGTGATCTCAAGTGAATGCCCACGTTGTTCAGTGGGGTTTCCCCACCTCTGCGGTGGAATTCCCTCCAGCATCTCCTGGCACTGGGCAAACTCAGGTTTCTCATCGTGGGCTTTCCTCTCCCCAGTTACACCTCACAGGAGGTGTATGTGCACAGCCCAGGCCTGGGCCACAGACCTCAGATAAACACCCACACAGATTTTGGGAACCCCTCTGAGCAGCTTCCTCTTCTCCAGCCCCTCTATCCACAAAGTTCAGCAGCGCCAAACCGCAATTACTGCCTCTCAGCTCAGCAAGACCACTGCTTTCTCAGGTTCCCCCTCACTTCTCCACAGTCAGAAAAGATCCCTGAACCCAAGAGCCGGGGCAAACAAGGGCTCCTGTCCTGTGCTTCTCTGCTCTGCCTGTTGTCTAACACCTGCAAACAGCTGCCTCATCTATTCTGTCTGCTCCGTAGCTGTTTATGGTAGGAGGATTACTCTGTTGTGGTCGGAAGTGCAAATGATAGCCCTCAGTGTTTTTCTTGTGAGAACCAGCCCAGCCCAGGAATGTTAATGACTAAATGCCTTCATCTCATTACATCTTGCTCCAAGAAGACTTTTTGGAGTCCTGACAAGTCAGCTACATTGTCTTCTCTCTGAGGGGTTCTGTGTTACACTTACTTGTGGCCAGTGAATCTCTTCTCTTTTTTTTTATTCTTTTTTTTTTAAAGATATTCAGTAGAAATGTTTTCTTTAATATTTATTTATTTATTTATATATTTTTGGCTGTGTTGGGTCTTCGTTTCTGTACGAGGGCTTTCTCTAGTGGCGGCAAGCTGGGGCCACTCTTCATCGCGGTGTGCGGGCCTCTCACTATCGCGGCCTCTCTTGTTGTGGAGCACAGGCTCCAGACGCGCAGGCTCCGTAGTTGTGGCTCACGGGCTTGGTTGCTCCACGGCATGTGAGATCTTCCCAGACCAGGGCTCGAACCCGTGTCCCCTGCATTGGCAGGCAGATTCTCAACCACTGCGCCACCAGGAAAGCCCCAGTGAATCTCTTCTGACTTTCCGGAGAGATCTCACCTTCCTTTTTCCTTTTGATCTTGTGTTTGGGCACCATCACCAGTTTCCCAACTGCATATGACTGCACATGCCGAAGTTTCTCCTAACACCCTCTGGAGCTGAGGGATCAGTGGCTGTCTTGGAAAGGAACAGTCAGCATCAGATTCCAATCTTCCTCTCCTCTAGGGTCTGCATCTCTCACAAGAGAAGAAAGATGCCAGGTCCACCTAGTCCTTTCCCTCGTGAATGCAGCTTGACACCAAACTCTCCCAGAAGAGTGGAGGTGCCCACTCCACAGTCCTAGGCAGTTCTGAGACTGTCCAACACATACTGGGGTCTGGGATGAGCCAGAGAACAAGTGGTCACTGAAGTCCCCTTTATGACAATAAGGGGAGGACAGGATACACACTAAAATGCCCAAATTCTGGGCCTGAGGGGCTTTTGCTTGGAATCGAGAGTTCTTTACCTTCTTCTCCACTATGGGAACTTTCTCACTTATTACAGATCTGACTTTAGGAGGGTGAGTCATATCTACCTTAATTTCTGGTTCAAAAAGGATCCCATAACTGGTCTCTGTTAATCTGATTCAAGAAGGCTACTGAGTTTTCCTCCTTTTTTTTTTTTTTACTGTCAACCCCAATCTGCTTCACCAAGAGCAAAAACTCAGGCCTCGCAGGTGTGTGGAGAAGCACAGGTTATGCAGTAAGTGAACTACGAATGCCTCTAGCATGGACCTAGTGCAAGCAGACACTCCAAACTGAATACACACAGAAAACCTTTCTCTCTTTCCTGTTAAGCAGCTAAAAAAAGTCCAGTGGGGAGGAGAACTGGATGAAGGCAGTCAAAAAGTACAAACTTCCAGTTATAAGATACATCAGTACTAGGGATGTACAACATAATAAGTATAATTACCACAGTTGAATGCTATATGTAAAAGTTGTTAAGAGAACAAATCCTGAGTTCTCATTGCAAGAAAAAAAAAATTTCTATTTCTTTAATTTTATACATATGTGAGATGATGGATGTTCACTAAATTTACTGTGATAATCACTTCATGATGTATGTAAATCAGATCAAGATGCTGTACACCTCAAGCTTATACAGTGCTGTGCGTCAATTATATCTCAATAAAACTGGAAGAAAAAAAAGTCTCAGGAGTGCTCTGTCCTTCCACATGCATTGTTTTAAAGCAGAAACACAGTCTACCCCAGCAGAGAGGTCCTGCTAGCTTTGGTCGGAGGCTAAGAGCACAGACACGGACAGTCCCTGTCTACGTCCGTGAGCTCCTCTGCACAAACTGAGTCTCTCTCCCTTGGTCTTTTGTACATGCTTCCTTTCTCTGGGGTCTGGAAGAAAGCTGGCTGTACCAGTGCTTGCAAAGGCTGCCTAATTGCAAGCTCCACAAGAGTGGCCCTAGAAGAACAACTTCCTGTTGCTGGTACAGGGCAAAAGCCTGTCTCCAAGCATCCCCATGACCACATCCTGCATTTTCTCCTTCCTCCGGACCCCCTCACTCCCCCATCTCCTTCCAAAAGCTAGTTTCTGGACCCTGCTTGCTGCTCCTCCAGTACAGTCCATCTCTCTCCCTAAGACCACCCGTGTCACAGGCAGGACCTCTGGGGTCTGCTCAACAGTATCTCTCACTCCATATGGATTTGATCTGGAATTAATCTTGGCGAGCAAGTTGAAAGATGAGAAAGTTAACACTCATATAACCTTAAGAGTAACTTCTCAAATACCTAGATTGCAGGATTTTAGCGGTAAAAATGCAGATTTAAAACACTCCTTTAATGTGTGAAATACATTCTTTAAAACCACATTAATAATATCTCACTTGGACTGGCTGCTCTGAAAAGCCAGCATTGCATTGTTCCCTTGTCCGGCTCCCCACGCGCCGCAGCCGCCTCCGCCGGGGACTCCGGCATCTTGATTGCCAGAGTCTTTGAACTCCTGCTTTCTTCTGAATCCGCTGCGTCGGATCCCCGGCGTGCCCCGTCATTGTCAGACGCGGCCGTGGACACCAGCTCCGAAATCACCACCAAGGACTTAAAAGAGAAGAAGGAAGTTGTGGAGGAGGCAGAGAATGGGAGATAGGCGCCTGCTCATGGAAATGCTAACGAGGCAAATGGAGAGCAGGAGGCCGACACTGAGGTAGACGAAGAAGAGGAGGAAGGGGGGAGGGGGCAGAGGAAGGCGATGGTGAGGAAGAGGATGGAGATGAAGATGATGACACTGAGGCAGCTACAGGCAAGCGGGCAGCTGAAGATGATGAGGATGACGATGTTGACACCAAGAAGCCAAAGACCGATGAGCATGACTAGACAGCAAAAAAGGAAAAGTTAAACTTAAAAGGCCACCCTGACCTAGTCACCCTCCACTTCCTGTCTCAGAATCTAAACGCGGTCACCTACAATTAGAGAGTCCCGCCCGCCCACTGCGGGCAGCGCCACCCGCAGATGACACGCGCTCTCCACCACCCAACCAAAACCACAGCGCGAATTTGCAACAGGGGAGGAAAAAGGAACCAAAACTTCCAAGGCCCTGCTTTTTTTCTTAAAGTACTTTAAAAAGGAAAATTTGTATTTTTTATTTACATTTTATATTTTTGTACATATTGTTAGGGGGTCAAGCCATTTTTAATGATCTCAGATGACCAAAGCAGCCTTCGGAGCGTTCTCTGTCCTACTTCTGACTTTACTTGTGGTGTGACCATGTTCATTATAATCTCAAAGGAGAAAAAAAAAACTTGTAAGAAAAACAAAAACACCAACAAAAAAACAAACTTATTCCGAGCATTCCCGTAACATTTTTTGTGTATATACTTATATGTACCATAAGTAGTTGATTTGTATGAGATGGTTAAAAAGGCCAAAGATAAAAGGTTTCTTTTTTTTCCTATGAAGTTGCTGGGTTTTTTTTTTTTTTTTTTTTTTTTTTTTTGGCCTGTTTGATGTATGTGTGAAACAATGTTGTCCAACAATAAACTGGAATTTTATTTTGCTGAGTTGTTCTAACAAATAAATAATATCTCATTTGCAACCCAGTGATTACTCCAGTTTAAATATTACTATGGTGCCTGAGCTATGTTTAATGAACAAATTTAATAAGACTAGCACTAAAATTCTATCTAGGTTTCTTGAGGATAAACTTCCATAGGAGACCAATCTATAATTCATATATGTTGGGCAAGGAAAATGCAATATACTGGCCTTTCCTAATATAGGCCATCACCATTTTCGTACACTACTTCACTTCTTTAAACGAGCCTAAGGTTATAAATAGAAGACTTGGGCTTCCCTGGTGGTGCAGTGGTTGAGAGTCTGCCTGCCGATGCAGGGGACACGGGTTCGTGCCCCGGTCTGGGAAGATCCCACATGCCACGGAGCGGCTGGGCCCGTGAGCCATGGCCGCTGAGCCTGTGCGTCCGGAGCCTGTGCTCCACAATGAGAGAGGCCACAACAGTGAGAGGCCCGCGTACCAAAAAAAAAAAAAAAATAGAAGACTTAAGAGTTATAAGGAAAATTCAGTTTCTAAAGAGTTGTTTTTAAAAGCACAAAATAGCTCATTATGAATCATGGAGCTCTCTTTTTCCAAATGAATTCTGTCTTATCAACATTGGAAGTGAAGAGAAACCACAGCAAGCCTCTAAAGGAACATCTCTCTGAGTACAGAGAAGGAAGTCAGCTCCCTTCCCTCCCCTGGAAAGAAACCATGCTCCACCCTCCTTAGACCTCAGCCTGCCCTGGAGCGGAGACTGGGGGTGCTCCCCTCCCCAGGCCTGCTGCCTCTTGCAGCTCCCTGCCCTTGAGTCGTTGCATGAAGTTTCCACCTGCCTGGCTGCCTGTGAATTGAGATCTGGAATCCCAGAAAAGGGGAAGCAGGGGCAATGCTGCCACAGAGAGGAAGGAACTCACTTGGGGCCCAAATTCAATCTGTATGGGTCTGTCAATGAAAAGAGCTTCCTCTTACACTAGTTAAATTTAAAATCTTAGGCACACTTGATATGCACTAGGTTGTCAGTCAATTTAATATTTCAGCAAATGGATGCTTCTTTTATTTATTTATTTATTTGTTTGTTTGTTTGTTTGTTTGTTTTTGCGGTACGCGGGCCTCTCACTGTTGTGGCCTCTCCCGTTGCGAAGCACAGGCTCTGGACGCGCAGGCTCAGCGGCCATGGCTCACGGGCCTAGCCGCTCCGCGGCATGTGGGGTCTTCCCAGACCGGGGCACGAACCCGTGTCCCCTGCATCGGCAGGCGGACTCTCAACCACTGCGCCACCAGGGAAGCCCCTGGATGCTTCTTTTAAGACAGTCCAACACACCTTTGTAGGGCCAAAATGTGGAAGATCATTTCAATAGCCCCTTCTCCTAAATCTTTAATGCATTCTTCATAAGACAAACCAAGTCCTCTGAAATAAGGACAGTGTCTGGTATATAAAAAATGTTCAATACGTGTTAGCTATTACTATTAGCATCCTGTTGAATAACTGGAACCATCTGGAATGATAAAATTGAAACTGAGCTCCCTGAGTAGGAACACGGTCTTCTACGATACAGGGCCTTATTACAACTGTGTATAAACTGTAGATGCTCAATAAATGCTTGTCAAAAGGCACACAGGTAAGGAGGAAGGGGGAAGGGAAAGGAAGAGAGGGAGGGAGAATGGCAGCAAGCTAGTACCTACCAAGGTGATTTCTACACTGAGTGGGAGTTGGGAAGGAAGTAGATTTGTTTTAAATACAAGTCTATGAGTCTAAAAGGATTGTAGCATCATCCAATCACTTTAGCCAAATTGTTCCTAAAACATGTCCTATCTCTGCACTTTGGCCCATGACGTATTATAGTCCTGGAATGTTCACTTCTTCTTTCCCAACAATGAACACTCTACTCATTCCTTAAGCTCAAATGCAATTACCCTCACTCCATGCAGTGTTTCATCTTCCAATTGCATCTTGCAGAAGCAATCCCTTCCTGTTCTCAAATATAAGTGCTGGAGTGTACTAGACTTTTATTACCAATAACCAGTTTTATGTTGCTAGTTATGTTTTCATAAACTTATTTTGGATCACTTCAAATAAACTGTAAGTGCCTTCAAGGCAGAATCAATATGACATCCGAGATCACCAACCATTGTATATAATGTTCCATTTCCCTCTGGCTCTGGATGTCTTCCATGCTCCTCGAGACCCACACTGTCCACGTTTTTCCCCCCTGCTCTGTTCCCTGGAAGGCTGACTTGTATGGACTACATCATCCAGCTCCCTCATCACGTGACGTCCAGTGGGTTAGGCCAGTGGGGAGCCCGTGCGGTGGACAACTTACTTCCTCAGTTCCATCCCCACAGAGACCCAAGGGCTGGCTGAGGCCTGCACTGAAAGTCAGAGCCTCTGTACAGCGGCCCTCTCCACCTGGTCCTCTCCATCCTTCAGGAAACTGGGTCCTCCAATTCAGGGTTTGCCTCTGTTTCCAGCCTTAAAGCACTATATTAATTTCCAAGATTTCCTTACTCATCTCCTGCCCATATCTTTATAAATAGAACTCTTATTAAACTTTTCTCAGTTATAATTTAAGTACACCTCTGTTTCTTGCTGAGACCCTGATAAATACCTCTGCTTTATTTTCTTTTCCACACTTAATATCTGAAGTAATCTTATTAATTTGTTTATTTACTGAGTTTTGTACTCTTCCCCCCACCGAAAAAATAAGAATAAGCTCCACTGTCTTGTTCACCATTATTACCCTCAGCTTCTAGAACAGTGCCAGACAGAAAGGAGGCAGTCAATGAATATTCATTGAATAAATAAACTATATATATATTCCAATTCAGAGTAACATTGCTACATGTTTAAGAGATGATTCCAAAGCACTGTCAGTTATTAAATCATTTTTTCAAAGTTTAGAACAAAGTGTTAACTCAGCCTGAATACAGCATTTCTTTAAACCCAATAAAAATACAAAATGCTTAACCCTGTACATTTTTTTAACATCTTTATTGGAGTATAACTGCTTTACAATGGTGTTAGTTTCTGCTTTATAACAAAGTGAATCAGTTATACATATACATATGTTCCCATATCTCTTCCCTCTTGCATCTCCCTCCCTCCCACCCTCCCTATCTCACCCCTCTAGGTGGTCACAAAGCACCCAGCTGATCTCCCTCTGCTATGCGGCTGCTTCCCACTAGCTATCTATTTTACATTTGGTAGTGTATATATGTCCATGCCACTCTCTCACTTTGTCACAGCTTACCCTTCCCCCTCCCTATATCCTTAAGTCCATTCTCTAGTAGGTCTGTGTCTTTATTCTCGTCTTGCCCCTAGGTTCTTCATGACCTTTTTCTTTTTTTTTTTCTTAGATTCCATATATATGTGTTAGCATATGGTATTTGTTTTTTCTCTTTCTGACTTACTTCACTCTGTATGACAGACTCTAGGTCCATCCACCTCACTACAAACCCTGTACGTTATTTTCCTGAAGTTGAGCTTCTAACATTAGCAGAAGCAAAGCAAAAAAATCCCAGAGAGTGTAATACAGAATGAAGACAAAAAGGCATCTCTAAACAACCTTTTCTTGCAAAGGGAAACATGATACCTGCCAAAAAATTAGGCAGTAATTCAAGAAGTATCTCTGACATCACTGTACACTTGTTTCCCTACTCAAAACAAAAATTTATCACCTACTGTCATTGGACTGCCATCCAAACACAACCTCCCCATTTCCTGCCTAAAACTGTGCTTTGAAAGTACTAGGACATTAATACTTACCAAGAAGGGGGATAGGCCTTTTCTTACATAAATGCCTAAAAATTAATTTAGGTATTCAAGATAGAGAAGTGAAGGGAAGTGAGGCCCCACTCACCTCTTTCCTAAATGAGATATGATGGATGATGGGGGAAAGCAAGAGTTGATGGACAAAAGGGGGTGGTTTAGAAAGATCTGAACCTGCCACAGCGGTCACGCCATTGGGAAGGCAGCAGTTCTGCAGTGGGAGCCCTTTCCCAACAGCTGCCAATAGAGTGAGGCTGGGTCCACAGTTCCCACATGAGCTCATGTGGGTGTGGCAAAATGCTTGTCCCCTGTGCTTTGTCTCCAACAAGCTTTAACAGCTGTTCAGTTGCCTAACAAATGGCTATTTTCTTTCACTAAATGCCTTATCACTGAATTATCCTAGTGAGAATCCTGAGGTCCTAATGAAGCCATATTATCTGCAGATTAGTAGATGAGGAAACTAAGCATAAAGGTAAACAGTATTTTCAGGAATTTGCTATTAATTTGAGGGTATTTTCTATCACTTAGCAGGATTTATCTCTAATCTTTTCTCTTAAATACTGATGACACATTTCATAAGTTGTTCTGATCTATGCATAGATTTCACTGCATATACGTTTGATGGCAGCCCATGACCCATTTGTAACAGAACTTCCTAACTTCTTCCTCATTTTCAATATCCTCAGGTTTCTCAGAGACTCAGCCTCTCCCACTTCCCAAGGGTTCCTGACCTCTGGGGGTGTCACCACATTATCACTTGGAAGCATTCCCCCTCCCAGATCTACCCTTGATTCGGGCATGCGCCAGAATCCCTGCTTACTCAGAGAAGCAAGCAGAGGCAGTATGAGATTACTCGGGTATTTATCACTTACTCCTGTACTGAGGGCAAGCCAGAAAGTCAGTGCTTTTAGCTAAAGATTCTCAAGTCAGTCGGACCCTGTATATTGGGCACTGAGCTCCAGGCCCTGCACTACAGAAAGGGGAGCCAGTCAGGAGCTGAGGGAGGCTGTGAGGGAGGCTGTGACTATGAGACCAGATCAGATTCAGGCTCAGGTGCACTCCTGTCCAGCAGGGGTCTCCCAACTACACAGATGCACTCCAAGATTTGGCCAAGAGGACAGATGGAATTGTGGGAAGAAAACATACATTTATTTTAATAATTTTTTGACCTCTTCCATTTTTTATTTTGATATTTAAACATTTTATCTTATATATATTTTATATTTTATGTATTTATTTATAAATTATAAGTAAAATTGTTATTTATCAATTTAAATATTTTATAATTTATTTATAAATATTTATATAATTATATATATATTTCTGGTATTATATAGATTTGTTTATAATTCCATATATTTTTATATAATTATATACTTATATACATAATTATATATATATACATAATTCTTATATATAGTCTATAAGGAAATAAATGTATGTTGGAGACGAGTACGCAACAATTTTTATTCACAGGTATATTCAATCAAAATAGTTGGAAAGCTGATTCTGCAGAAATGAGATGCAAGCAGAAGGACAAGCAGGAAGGGGGTGCTCACTAAGACAGGACTAGCTCCGTGGGGTTTGGGGAACACCCACAGGACACAGGAGGAGAAGGGATCTGGAGACCTGGAGCCTGGAAGGAGGGTCCACCCTGCCAACACGGAGGACTGTGACCACCGGGAGGAGGCAGTGTCACTGCCCGCTGCCGGGTTTTCTATTTCCCGCTGGGATAAGAAGCCAGAGGGTCAGGGCTGCCCTCCCAGCTCCGCACGTGGTCGTGAGCAGCTGGCTGGCCAGGGAGGCTGTGTTCACCGGCATCTTCTCTTTTCCTTCAGGCCTCTGGTGCTGTTCCCCACGCATGAGGAAATAGTCTCCCTTCTGATTTTGTCCTCACACTGAGTCCTCTTACTATTGCTCCCCGTTCCTGCCATCTGATCCTCGAATTCCTCCTTGCTCCCAGCTCTAGAGGCGACGTCTCTGACACCTCGACACACGCCGATTGAAGGCTCTGCGCGTCCCACGCTCTCAGATCACACGGTAGCTCCACCCACTTCCAGAGCAACCAACTTACCACACAGGGGAACTGAGGAAAATCAAACTTAATAAACGTTTATAAATCTCGCCAGTGTTCCCATATGTAACACTGTGCTTTCTCTGTTGTTTTTTAAATCTCAAAGCTGCAGGCCGAGAAGAGGGAAGGCAGTATCTGCTCCAGTTCCTCGCTGCACCTTCTTACACAGTCTTGGCAAAGGTTCACATTTGCAGTCAGCTTCATTCATTTTATTTCCCAGATGTTTTTTACACTCCAGGGCCAAAACCAACACACTCCTTCCCCGTCCACCCGGACTCTGTCTGTCCATCCCTTCTGCACTGCCCGTCCAGCCCCCGGGGGCAGGTTTATTACCATATTTACCCGCTTGCCTGGGCGGTCTCTGTCGGAAGCCACCACCTTCAGACCCTCATGACAGTCCGGAGTGCGTGACTCGTCAGCGGGGTGGGGACTCAAGAGTCATTCCTTCCCATTTACACTGTGGACTCCCTGGTGTAACTGTAAGCAGATTTCTGACAGTTTGATGTTCAAGATGAGTAGCCCTTCCCAGACTTTCTTAGCTAAACTAGGTAACTCTTTACAGTCAAGCCAAAGCACTCTGTTGTTATCAGTGGTTGCTGGACTTAACTCCCTCATAGCAACTGTGGCCCCTGTGAGCTTCTTTCAAGGCTGGAACTTTGTGATATTTTTTGGACCTCAGACAAGAAAAACCCTCAAACATTAGCAGACTGCTAACATTAATGTTTTAGAAGTCACATTGCTCCACACAATATTTGGAACATACTTATACTTTAAAAAATTGTTGTTCAGCTGAAATTCAAATTTAACTGGGTGTCCTGTATTTTTATTCGCTATATCTAACAACTCTACCACGGCCTAAAGAAAAATAATGTCCTAGACTAGGAGGACCTGCACCAAAAAAAACTCTGAATAGTAAAAACAACCTTAATAATCAGACTTTCAGTTCTCTTTCTATCTCCCACTACCAAGACAGAACCACGTGCTGTTTCCCAACTTTCAGAAAACAAAATAAGTTAATAAAAAGAATTTTCTCAATTTTAATCTTTTCTTTTGCAATATTTTCCCTAACCATTTCAGCCAGCAAACCCCAGTGGTTGGCAGAAAAAGTGAACAACTGTTAATAGGAAAGGCACCTGACCATTCTTGGTTTGGGAGTTTACCTTTCTCATGGTCAACTTTATATTATACTTTCAAATTTTCTGGTAGTAAAATTCTTCCTAGTAAACAGGATAGTTTTAAATGCATCTGTGTTTCATAGTATTCTTCCTGGGACACAGTTATTGGAATAAATGTGAAAAACATCAAAATAATCAAATCTATCCCTTTTATTTTAGATTTGTAGAAAATGAGGCTCAGACACCTCTAAGAACTTGCCCAAAGTCAAGCAGATGGTCCTGGTGTATGTATGACCCAGATGCCTCAGTGCCCAGACCAGGGCCCGACAAAGGACAGGACACAACTTTTCAATCAGCTGAAGCCCCTTTCAGGGCTCCCCGAGTGGGTGAGTGCCTTTCATCCATTCACTGATCCTCCCTTTCCTTCTTTCACCATTTACAAAACAATGATTATCATACCCCTGAAGCTAAAACAAGAAAAAATATATCACAGATGTTTAAAAAGTGTTTTATTAATGTGTCTATTTTAGAAAATTCGTTGTAACAAAATAAGACCCTATGTATTTGGACACTAAATACCGATGTTCTTCCCCTTTTAGATCCATGCCCTCCTTTTATAGTAAACATTTTATAATACATATCCTTTCTATCTTTTGTAAAATCAATATAAATCTCCTATCTGTGATATAAAGGAAAAAATAAAAGGAAAGTAATTTATAATAAAATAGCACATATTTCAATATATAATGATTCAGGTATGACTATACAAGGACACATAATGAGGGAAATATGTGCACAAATTTTTTATTGAAGTATAGTTGATTTACAATGTTGTGTTGGTTTCAGGTGTACAGCAAAGTAATTCAGTTATACATATATATGTATATATACGTGTATATATATATATAATTTTTCAGATTCTTTTTCCATATAGGCTATTACAGGATATTGAGTAGAGTTCCCTGTGCTATACAGTAGGTCCTTGTTGATTATCTATTTCATATATAGTAGTGTGTATATGTTACTCCCAAATTCCTAATTTATCCCTCCCCCACCACCTAATGAGCAAGTATGGAATTATGAGAAATAAGACACCATTCAATATACCTTTGTATATATTTTATAATTTGAAATAAGGGCTACAAAAAGATATACACACAGAGAATCAGCATAAATGTTGCACCTGAATGCTTCATATTTGACATTTTAAAATAAGGGCTAAATCAGTGCATATTCATGTGCACACACACCCACACAAAGTCAGCGTGCATAGGCCAGCTACAAATGCAGACTGACATAGGCCTCCTGAATTGGTGGCGTGATTTAGCAGGCAATGCTGGCATCAGTGATGTATTTTGCAAAACGGTACAGTTACAGAGACAACAAAGTATCACCTTCCCTCAACTTACATGGTAGTTGTATTCTTGGGTAATTCAGAGCATATTAAATCAGTGCACAAATGATTTTGTGTTTACATAGGAAAGAGTAAGGTTCTAGGCTTAGGTGATTATAAGTAGATTTTTCATCTACTTGAATATTGAACTGTTCAGTCAAAATTTATGAGGAACTCAAGCAAATTCTACACTGTGTGGGAAATTGAGAAACAGCAATTATACTAAAGAGGGCAGGATGCATTAGGAAGTATGGACACGGCGTTATAGGAGCAGAGAGGAAAGGAAGCAACCGACTCAGTCTGGACATGTAGAGGGGTTTCCAGGAGAGGAAGTGCAGTGATGCTTGAACCAAGTCTTAGAACTAGAACAAAAACAAATAAACAAAGCCAGAGAAGACAGTGTAAGTGGACAGGTATTCTGCTATGAGTGAATGTGGGGTGTAGGGGAAGCTGGGGGTGAGGCTGGATAGATGCAGGCAAGGAGGACATGACAAAGGGCTGAAGTGTATCCTGAAGTCTTTTCACCCGGGAGTCACACCCACTTGCCTTAAGAACACTCTCTGGGAACAGTGTAGGAAGATGACTTGGAAGAGGGTAAGTCAGATGGGTTAGGTGACTGTTAGATCAACACAGGTGAGAAATAGTGAAGGTTTAAAACAATGGCCATGGGGGCTGAGTGAATAGGATGGACTTGACATCTACCATAGGTACAGGTAGACTTAATGGAATGGGGAGACTAGATGGAGAGGGGAGGGGAGGGACAAAAAGGAGTGGTTTGTGGGAGATTCTAGGGGGTTGGTAGCTATGGACGGAAATTCTTTTGGCATTAGTGAGTGGTAGGTACTTACTAAACCTAATCCTTATCATTGCCTATCACTGGTAATTACTACTAAGTATAATACATATGCCACCATTATTGAAACAATCACCCCCAAATCACACCTACTGAAAGTGGGTTTAATAACACATTTCAGCAAAATTTATTGACATCTTTTGTATGACAGGCATTATCTAGATACTGGTAAAGCAGAGTGAAGACTAAGAACCTGGTCTTAAGGAACTTTAGCCACTAGGAGGCGTCATGGGAAGTAACCAATGGGCGGAAACTCCTTGTCTTTGCTACAACCCTAGTTCCAGTATAATGCCTGGCACAAAGTGAAAGCTCAGTAAATATTTACAGAATATGAAATATCTGATTAAGCATCAAAATACATCATTAAAGCATCACTTCTTTCCCTGTAAAAATTTCCCCTTTTTACTAGACCCTTCTCATCAGTGTTTAAATATGCTTAAGTCCTTTAAAATGCTGACTTGAACCCACTTTTTTCCCTTCCAGCCACAGCCCTTTCTCTCTCCACCCTGTTGCAGCTAAACAGTTCAAATGAGTTTCCACACTCTTTCTACTTCCTCACTTCTCACTCCCTCCTTAATCTGCTCCGATCTGGTTTACCACCCCATCACTCCATTGAAAATGCTCTTGATAAAGTCACAAAGAGCCTCCTTGTTTGCTAAAGCCAATAAACATTTCCATCATCATTATATGTAACCTCTGAGCATCATTCAACAGAGCTCCTACTCCTTACTTCATGATACACTCTCTTCTTATTTCACTGACCCATACTTTTGGTTTCCCTCCTACTTCTCTAAATACCCCTCTCAGTCTGCTAAGCTGACTCATCCTCTCCCATGCAACCTTTCGGTACTGGCATTCCTTAGAGGTTTGGTCTTCAGTCTCTTTTCATGCTATGTTCTCTGTTGAAGCCATTTCATCTTCACCCATGACTTTAACTACCACTCACATGCTAACAACGCTTCAATTTCATCATCTGCCCAGAACACTCATTTGAGTCCTAGTCCTCTAAATACAACTCTTCAGCATCTCCATGTGCATGACCACAGTTCCCTCAAACTAAACATGTCCAACACAGAACCGATGGAGATGTACAAGTCAGAAACCCAAGAGTCATCCTTGATTCAGCCTTTTCTTTACCCGGTCCCACTCCATAAGTAAGTGTTGACTCTACATTCAAAACATATCCTGAAACATCCATTATTCTCCTTCACTGTGACCACATCCATCCAAACGCTGGACTATACAATAATCTACAAAGGTCTTCCATTTCCATTCTTGGTCCCTACCCAATCCATTCTCCACCCGAAATTCAGAGCGATCAAAAAAAAAGAAATCACACCTGTTCATTATTAAAGCTTTTCAGTAATTTTCTATTGTCTTAGCGTAAAGACCTTTACATCCTGAAGACCCCTCATGACCTGGGCCCCACCATCTCACCAGCCTCACCCGTGACACTCTCCTCCCCTTGGTCCCTGTGCTCCATCACACTAGGCTTTCAGGTCTTCATTTGTTGTGGAGTCTTCCTACCATAGTCCCCAGGCAATGCTGTTCCCTTTACCTGGAATGCTCTGAATCCCCCTGCCCTTGCCCAGGTGATTTCCACTCATTCCTCAAAGCTCCGCTGAAGGGACACCCAATCAAAGAAACCTTTAGTGTCCAGGCCTAAAGCCCTCACTATACACACTCATAGCATCCAATACTCTTTCTCTTGGTCCTCCCCAAAATAATCGTTAACATTCTAATCATTATAATTCACATAACATAAAATTCACACACCATAAAATTCACACATTTAAAGGGTAGAATTCAATGTTTTTTAGTATATTCATAGATATGGACAACCATCACCACAGCCAACTATAGAACATTTTCGTCATCTCCAAAAGAAACATACCCTTTATCTATCACTGCCCTATCCATCCCTGGCCCCCCTCCCAAATACCCTTACTCTAGCCCTAAGCTAACACTAAATTACTTTCTGTCTCTATAGACTTTCCCTATTCTGAACTTTTCATATGAATGGAATCATATAAAATGTGGTTTTCTATGACTGGTTTCTTTCACTAAGCACAATGGTTTCAAGGTTCATCGATGCTGTAGCATGTATCAGAACTTCATTCCTTTTATGTCCCTAAAATAATTTTTATAATTGAGCAATTGGTTGTCTCTCCTGCTAAAATGTAGGTTCCCTGAAACCAGGATCTATGTCTCATTCCTGCCTATATCATACAGAGAGATGTTTCAAAAATGATTTGTCAAACTACCAACAAATCAAAAAAGTGAGCTTGGCTCGAAGCCCCTGCAATATGTCTCTCTGATTTTGAAGGAGAGCTTCTTTTCATCACTGAGATAATAAAACTCAGTCTGTAATCTGTATTTGTACATGTTATCAATAATTTGCAAATAATTAAAATGTACTAATGCATCCTTAACATTTTTATACACCACTGCACACTCTTCTTGAACTTTAAGATGTA
The DNA here is from genome assembly GCF_964270905.1 of Leucopleurus acutus. NCBI lineage: Eukaryota > Metazoa > Chordata > Mammalia > Artiodactyla > Delphinidae > Leucopleurus > Leucopleurus acutus. The sequence continues at coordinate 124,310,525 of NC_139146.1, read as the reverse complement.
TGCAAATCACCTGAGGATACTGTTTCAATGCAGATTCTGGTTCAGTACATCATGGGCAGGGCCTGAGCCTCTGCATTTCTAACAAATTCCTAGGTGATGCCAATGTTACCACTCCAGGGACCACACTTTCGGCAGCAGAGTCTAAAAGCATCGCACTTTATCTTCTTCAAGCTTGATGGCCTTATAAAAATATGTTCAAATAATCGTTGACAAATTATTGTACTGTAGAAGCACATAGTAGGAGGTTAATAAATACTTGTTGAATCAATAAATGAGTAAATGGCATCCAACTATAAAAAGGCTCCTTTAGAAAAGGGAACCTTCCTACACTGTTGGTGGGAATGTTAAGTTGGTGCAGCCACTATGAAGAACAGTATGGAGGGTCCTTAAAAAACTAAAAATAGAGTTGCCATATAATCCATGAATCCCACTCCTGGGCATATATCTGGAAAAGATGAAAGCTCAAATTTGAAAAGATACTACACCCCAATGTTCATAGCAGCACTATTTATAACAGCCAAGACATGGAAGCAACCTTAGTGTCCATCAACAGACAAATGGATAAAGAATGTGTGGTACATACAATGGAATATTATTCAGCCATAAAAAAGAATGAAATAATGCCATTTGCAGCAATATGGATGGACCTAGAGATTATCATACTAAGTGAAGTAAGTCAGATGGAGAAAAACCAATATTATATGATATCACTTATACGTGGATTCTAAAAAACACACTGGGCACTGGTGGGGGACCTCAGACACCTAAAGGGATGGGAGGAATCCCCACACAACCAGGTAGAACATGGGAGGGAAGGAGGTGGGGAAAGGATGGAGGCAGGATGGGACCAGCACCCCAAAGGGGGGCTGGGGAGAAGAGAGGTTCCCACACTCAGAGGGGCCCACTCACGAGAGGGTATTGGCAGGGACAGAGAGGGACCTTCAGAGGATCTGGGGATCAGAGGGGAATGCAACCAGGGTCTCCCCCACATGCATGGGCCCCAGTGAGTATGCTGGGTTCCCAGGCCTGGGCCCCCAGGGTCCCCTCCAGCCATGCAGGTTCTGGGCCTGAGCCCCTAGCCCAGGGGCCCCCTCCAGCCACGCGGGTCCCAGGCCTGAGCCCCACCTCCGTCAAGCCACTTCCAGCTGTGTGGGTCCCAGGCCTGGGCCCCCACCCAAAACCCCCTCCAGCTGCATGGGTCCCAGGCCTGAGATACCCCCCAAGGCCCCCTCTGGCTGTGCAGGTCCCAGGCCTGAGTGTTCCTCCATCCCAGGGACCCCTCTGACAGCGTGGGTCCTAGCCCTGAGCCCCACCTCCACCAAAGCATCCTCTGGCTGTGTGGGTCCTTGCAGTCCAAGTGCTGCTCCTGACAGGGCCTCCTCTGGCCATGAGGGTCAAGGAGGGATGAGTGCCGCCCCCCTCCAAGGCCTCCTCCAACTGCGCTAGTCCCTGCAGGCATGCCTGTGGATGCCTGTGCCCCAGCTGGCCTGCACAGGTATGTGTGCTCTGGACCACTTTCAGGAGCAGATGCGGGTGAGATGGCAAAGATGGGGCTGACACAACAGGCCCAGAGACCTACATAGAGGTCTTGGAGGGCCTTTTGGGAGGCAGGAATAGGGTGTAGCTCACCATGGTGGTAAGAACAGTGATAGCAGAGGTACCAGGGAATTTTTTATTTTCTTTTTGCTTATTTTTTTATTCTAATCTTTTAATTTTATTTTTTATTTATTTTATTATTTTATTTTTTTGCTGTTGTGGTTCTGTTTGATTTTTTTTTGTTTTATTTTTTCTAATATAGTTTTCATTTTTCTAATTTTATTTTATTTTTTATTCCTTGTTATTGTTCTGCTCTTTTTTGTTGTGGTTTTTTTTTTTTTTTTTTTTGCTGTGTTGCATGTATTGTGAGATCTTGGTTCCCAAGCCAGGGGTCAGGCCTGAGCTCCTGTGGTGGGAGCACTAAGTCCAAGCCACTGGACTAACAGAGAACTTCAGGGCCCAGGGAATATTAATTGGTGTGAGCTCCCCCAGAGATCCTCATCTCAGCACCAAAACCCAGTTCCACCCAACTGCCAGCAAACTCCAGTGCTGGACACTTCAGGCCAAACAACCAGTAAGAAAGGAACACAGCACCACCCATAAAAAAAAAGAGACAACAAAAAAATATGTTACAGATGAACAAGCAAGGTTCAAAAGCAAGGTAAAGATGACCCAAAATCTCAAAAAAAGAATGGAGGCATGTATTGAGAAAATACAAGATTGTTTAACAAAGACCTAGAAGAGCTAAAGAACAAACAAACAGTGATGAACAGCACAATAACTGAAATTTAAAATACACCAGAATAATTGAGGCAGAAGAAAGAATAAGAGAGAATGGTGGAAATAACTGCCAAGGAGCAGAATAAAAAAAAAAAAGAATGAAAAGAAATGAGGACAGTCTAAGAGTCTTCTGGGACAACATTAAATGCACCAACATTTGAATTATAGGGGTCCCAGAAGAAGAAGAGAAAGAGAAAGGGCCTAAGAAAATATTTGAAGAGATTATAGTCGAAAACTTCCCTAACATGGGAAAGGAAATAGCCACCCAAGTCCAGGAAGCCCACAGAGTCCCATACAGATAAACCCAAGGAGAAACATGTCAAGTCACATATTAATCAAACTAACAAAAATGAAGTTCAAAGAAAAAATATTAAAAGCAGCAAGGGAAAAGCAAAAAAATAACATACAGGGGAATCTCCATAAGGTTATCAGCAGCTTTTGCAGCAGAAACTCTGCAGGCCAGAAGGCAGTGACAAGATATATTAAAGTGATGAAAGGGAAAAACCTACAACCGAGAATACTCTACCCAGCAAGGCTCTAATTCAGATCCAATGGAGAAATCAAAAGCTTTACAGGCAAGCAAAGGCTAAGAGAGTTCAGCACCACCAGACCAGCTTTACAACAAATGCTAAAGGAAGTTCTCTAGGCAAGAAACACAAGAGAAGAAAAAGACCTACAAAAACAAACCCAAAGCAATGAAGAAAATGGTCATAGGAACATACATATCAATAATTACCTTAAATGTGAATGGATTAAATGCTCCAACCAAAAGACACAGACTGGCTGCAAGGATACAAAAACAAGGCCTGTATATATAATGTCTACAAGAGACCCACTTCAGACCTAGGGACACCTACAAACTGAAGGTGAGGGGATGGAAAAAGATATTCCATGCAAATGGAAATCCAAAGAAAGCTGGAGTAGCAATACTCATATCAGATAAAATAGACTCTAAAATAAAGACTGTCACAAGAGACAAGGAAGGATACCACATAATGATCAAGGGATCAATCCAAGAAGAAAATATAACAATTATAAATATTTATGCACCCAATATAGGAGCACCTCAATACATAAGGCAACTGCTAACAGTCATTAAAGGGGAAATCAACAGTAACACAATAATAGTGGGAGATGTTAACACCCTACTTACACCAATGGACAGATCATCCAGACAGAAAATAAACAAGGAAACACAAGCTTTAAATGACACAATAGACCAGATAGACTTAATTGATATTTATAGGACATTCCATCCGAAAGCAGCAGAATAGATTTTCTTCCCAAGTGCACGTGGAACATTCTTCAAGATAGATCACACCTTGGGTCACAAATGAAGCCTAGTAAATTTAAGAAAATTGAAATCATATCAAACTTCTTTTCTGACCACAAATGCTATGAGATTAGAAATCAATTACAGGAAAAAATAACTGTAAAAAACACAAACACATGAAGGCTAAACAGTACGCTACTAAATAACCAAGAAATCACTGAAGAAATCGAAGAGGAAATAAAAAAATACCTAGAGACAAATGACAATGGAAACATGACGATCCAAAACCTATGGGATGCAGCAAAAGCAGTTCTAAGAGGGAAATTTATAGTAATAAAATCCTATCTCAAGAAACAAGAAAAATCTCAAATAAACAATCTAATCTTACACCTAAAGGAACTACAGAAAGAAGAACAAACAAAACCCAAAGTTAGCAGAAGGAAAGAAATCATAATGATCAGAGCAGAAATAAATGAAATAGAAACAAAGAAAACAATAGCAAAGATCAATAAAACTAAAATCTGGTTCTCTGAGAAGATAAACAAAATTGATAAACCTTTAGCCAGACTCATCATGAAAAAGAGGGAGAGGACTCAAATCAATAAAATTAGAAATGAAAAAGGAGAAGCTACAATGGACACTGCAGAAATACAAAGCATCATAAGAGATTACTACAAGCAACTCTATGTGGATAAAATGGGCAAACTGGAAAAAATGGACAAATTCTTAGAAAGGTATAACCTTCCAAGACTGAGCCAGGAAGAAATAGAAAATATAAACAGACTAATCACAAGTAATGAAATTGAAATCGTGATTTTAAATTTTCCAACAAACAAAACTCCAGGACCAGATGGCTTCACAGGTGAATTCTATCAAACATTTACATAAGAGCTAACACCCATCCTTCTCAAAATCTTCTAAAAAATTGCAGAGGGAAGAACACTCCCAAGCTCATTCTATGAGGCCACCATCACCCTGATACCAAAACCAGACAAAGATACTACAAGAAAAGAAAATTACAGACCAATATCACTGATGAATATAGATGCAAAAATCCTCAACAAAATACTAGCAAACGAAATCCAACAACACATTAAAAGTATCATACACCATGATCAAGTGAGATTTATCCCAGGGTTGCAAGGATTCTTCAATATATGCAAATCAATCAATGTGATACACCATATTAACAAACTGAAGAATAAAAACCATATGATCATCTCAGTAGATGCAGAAAAAGCTTTTGACAAAATTCAACACCCTTTTATTATAAAGACCCTTCAGAAAGTGGGCATAGAGGGAACCTACCTCAACATAATAAAGGCCAGATACAACAAAACCCACAGCAAATGTCATTTTCAGTGGTGAAAACCTGAAAGCATTTCCTCTAAAATCAGGAACAAGACAAGGATGTCCACTCTCACCACTATTGTTCAACATAGTTTTGGAAGTCCTAGCCACGACAATCAGAGAAGAAAAAGAAATAAAACGAATACAAATTGGAAAAGAAGTAAAACTGTCACTCTTTGCAGATGACATGATACTATACATAGAAAGTCCTAAAGATGACACCAGAAAACTACAAGAACTAATCAATGAATGTGGTAAAGTTGCAGGATACAAAATTAATGCACAGAAATCTCTTGCATTCCTATACAGAAACAACAAAAGATCAGAAAGAGAAATTAAGGAAATAATCTCATTTACCATTGCAACAAAAAGAATAGAATATCTAGGAATAAACCTACCTAAGGAGGCAAAAGATCTGTACATAGAAACTATAAGATACTAATGAAAGAAATCAAAGAGGATGCAAACAGATGGAGAGATATATCATTATCTTGTATTGGAAGAATCAATATTGTGAAAATGACTATACTACCCAAAGTGATCTACAGATTCAATGCAATCCCTATCAAATTACCAATGGCTTTTTTCACAGAATTAGAAAAAAAATTTTACAATTTGTATGGAAACACAAAGGACCCTGAATAGCCAAAGCAATCTTGAGAAAGAAAAACAGAGCTGGAGGAATCAGGGTCCCTGATTTCAGACTATACTACAAAGCTACAGTAATGAAGACAGTATGGTACTGGTGCAAAAACAGAAATATAGATCAATGGAATAGGATAGAAAGCCCAGAGATAAACCCATGCACCTACAGTCACCTAATCTATGACAAAGGAAATAGAATATACAATGGAGAAAAGACAGTCTCTTCAATAAGCACTGCTGGGAAAACTGGACAGCTACATGTAAAAGAATGAAATTAGAACACTCCCTAACACCATACACAAAAATAAACTCAAAATGGACTAAAGACCTAAATGTAAGCCCGGACACTATAAAACTCTTAGAGGAAAACATAGGAAGAACACTCTTTGACATAAATCACAGCAAGATATTTTCTTTTTTGACCCACCTCCTAGAGTAATGAAAATAAAAGTAAAAATAAACAAATGTGACCCAATTAAACTTAAAGGCTTTGCACAACAAAGGAAACCATAAACAAGACGAAATGATAACCCTCAGAATGGGAGAAAATATTTTCAAATGAAGCAACTGACAAGGGATTCATCTCCAAAATATACAAAGAGCTAATGGAGCTCTATATCAAAAAGACAAACAACCCAATCCAAAAATGGGCAGAAGACCTAAACAGACATTTCTCCAAAGAAGACGTACAGATGGCCAAGAGGCACATGAAAAGATGGTCAACATCACTAATTATTACAGAAATGCAAATCAAAACTACAGTCAGGTATCACCTCATACCGGTCAGAATGGCCATCATCAAAAAATCTGCAAACAATAAATGCTGGAGAGGGTGTGGAGAAAAGCAAACCCTCTTGCACTGATGATGGGAATGTAAACTGATACAGCCACTATAGAGAACAGTATGGAGGTTCCTTAAAAAACTAAAAATGGTATTATTATATGACCCAGCAATCCCACTATTGGGCATATACTCTGAGAAAACCATAATTCAAAAAGACACATTACCCCAATTTTCATTGCAGCACCATTTACAATAGCCAGGACATGGAAGCAACTTAAATGTCCATCGACAGATGAATGGATGAAGAAGTTGTGGTACATATATACAATGGAATATTACTCAGCCTTAAAAGGAATGAAATTGGGTCATTTGTAGAGATGTGGGTGGACCTAGAGTCTGTCATACAGAGTGAAGTAAGTCAGAAAGAGAAAAACAAATATCATATATTAACACATGTATGTGGAATCTAGAAAAATGGTACAGATGAACCTATTTGCAAAGCAGAAATAGAGACACAGACATAGAGAACAAACATGTGGACACCAAGGAGAGGGTGGGGTGGGATGAACTGGGAGATTGGGATTGACATATACACACTACTTTGTATAAAATAGGTAACTAATGAGAACCTGGTATATATAGCACAGGGAACTCTCCTCAGTGCTCTGTCGTGACCTAAATGGGAAGGAGATCAAAAAAGAGAGGATATATGTATACGTACAGTGATTCACTTTGCTGTACAGCAGAAACTAACACAATATTGTAAAGCAACTATAACTCAATTTTAAATTTTTTTTGAAAATAAATAAAAATTAAAGATAGTGCAAATGAACTTATTTACAAAACAGAAACAGACTCACAGACATAGAAAACAAACTTATGGTTACCAAAGGGGAAGGGAGGGAAGGATAAATTAGGAGTTTGGGATTAACAGATACACACTACTATATATAAAATAGATAAACAAGGATTTACTGTATAACACAGGGAGCTATATTCAATATCCTCTAATAAGCTACAATGGAAAAGAAAAAAAAAAGACTTCTTTTACAAGCAATAGTAGATAGGGCTGCAACAGCAAGTAAAAGCAAGGAGCTTTGAGAATCAAAGCATTCAAGAAGAAGAAAGAAGTAAATTGGATCCTGAATAACTACAATTCAGGGCATAAGTAGAAGTAAGTCACTGAGCAAATGTAAACGATAGTACAACTGAACCAAGAAAAGAACCTGTGAACATATGAAGCAAATGTGTACAATATCTGAAAAAGAAAATGAAAAGCTTCACTAGTCTTTACACACTGATCATAAGGAGCTAAAGAAAACAAGAAAATACAGGCTGTGGAAAAATGAAAATTTACAGTGGATAGAACAAAAAAACATATAAGAACAGAAAATGAAGATGAAAGCAAGCTACAGATCTAAACAACTAAAATGAATTTTCTTTTGAGAAAATGAATCATGCAGGCATTAAATTGAATTACTAAATCAAACTAAAATCACTTGGATTTCAGGATAAACAGCCCAACTGCACATTGTGAAGAAATATATGTACACTGGCACTAAGGGTTTTAAAAGCTGCAACTTGTCAGAAATCTTATGAGCTCTTAGTAAATTCATTACGCCTGCGTGCCTGAGGCTTTACCTCAAATCAGATGCCTCACGGAAACCAGGAAGGTAATTTTCCTTCAAGCCTGTCCTATTTAAGATTCAGGATTGCGTTATCTGCAAATACCACCTCCTCCTCTGCCAGGTAGTGAATGGTCTCTGGAGGATGCCCACAGTAGGACCCCTCCCTCCCCTGTGATAATGACATCTAGGATAGGTAGAGAGTCCAAAGATAACCATGGAACTCAATAATTCACTTTCGACAGCTCTATTTCCATTTTAATTAACAACTTTTCCAAGCAGGAGAGAAGACCTCACTGCGCAAAGCAGATTCCTGATAAGCATACCTTGACAGTGGGAGATAAACAGGATCTCTGGGCTCAGGGACTCATGACCAAGTAACAGGTGACAGCAATTATTCACTGTGCTGTGCAACAGGGCCTGCTGGGGTCTATCATTTCAGTAAGGAGACTGACCACCAAAGTCATCCCAAAGTCCTTGAATGAGAGGACTAAAGACTTTTTGAAAGCTCTAGTGCCATCAGGGGGATAAGTAGTTTTGTGGTCCATCCACAACATGCAAATACTTGGAAACAGCAGTCCCAGCTATTGTGGTCCCTCAGGTGGACTTTGGAGGATGCTTCCCTGTTCAAAATTCCTAAGCTAAATAAAAGCTACATTTCTTCCAGATAGAATAATTTAATCGACCGACATCACTTGTGAATGTTGCTGAAAACCATCTAGTAGGAATACAAAATCCCTCCTCTATTTAGAAGCCAAATACCAATTAGCAGGTCCCCTTAATCATTAAAATTGGAACTCTGAAACTGACATGGTAGTTAATTTGGAGAACTTAGCATTTTAACACTTAGCAGGAACTGAATTTCCATCCACCAGGTCTCTACATCATATAATAGAAAATGCATTTCTGCTTCATCAGGCTCCACTTAACTAAGGCAAAACACAGAGCTGTGAGCTAACTCCCAAGGCCACAGGGCTTCAGTGAACCATAACCAATTGTTAAACAGGGGGCGAAGGGTAAGCTGTGACAAAGTGAGAGAGTGGCCTGGACATATGTACACCACCAAACGTAAAATAGATAGCTAGTGGGAAGCAGCCGCATAGCACAGGGAGATCAGCTCAGTGTTTTGTGACCACCTAGAGTGGTGGGATAGGGAGGGTGGGAGGGAGACACAAGAGGGAAGAGATATGGGAACATATGTATATGTATAACTGATTCACTGTGTTATAAAGCAGAAACTAACACACCATTGTAAAGCAATTATACTCCAATAAAGATGTTAAAAGATAAAATAAAAGTAATCCTGTCATCAGCTTCTCAGCCCACACACCACAGGCCACTCACCCCAGCCAAGCATGTCTAATTGCTTCTCCCCTGTACCCACCCACTCTCTGGGAGCCATTCTGGCCTTGGGGAAAAAATAAGGAGGGGTTCAGTATCCCACTCCACTCAACTAGTGAGACATTCTGCCACCGATACCCCACCTGCTCCCCTGGACTGGAACACCCTGGGGCCCAGGCAGGGGCAGGGGGATCCCTGGTCCTTCCTTTGATCCCCAACGATGCCTTGTGTTTCAATTTCCTTCCTTGGTTGACCTCGTGGCCTCTGTTTTCCTCAGGATCAATGTGCAGCCTGCCTAGATCAAAATTACATGCCAGACTCTTCCTGGGGCCCCAGACCTGCCTACCCACTGCCAACCCCAACCCCAGTTGGCCATCCAACTCCTCCTACAACAACAAGGGAGAGAAATTCTATTTTATCTTATCTCGTCTAAATATACACTTCAACTTTAATTACTTCTTGGTGGCAGACAGTGAAAGGTAGTTGTGAATAGCTAACAGAGAACAGGTGTCCTTACTTGGTGACTACTGATAACACAGATCCTTTAAGACCACTGTTGTTACATTTTGTGTTCTTTGGATCAGGAAGCATTCTGTTCATCAGTGCTAATACCTGACAATGTAAGGGAAGAAGCAGGAAGTCACATATGACCCCTCACATGACCTGTATATGAAGGACCATAATGCAAAGTGTTGACCTATAAAAGAGATAAAACCCATGGGGAACCAGTGGTTACTCAGAGCTACAGTGATTCAAGAATGTTTCACTGAGAAGGTGGCATCTGAGTTGTCGTGAAAGATGGAGAAATTTCAGTCACATAGAAATAAAGGGAAAGGGGATTCCACACAGAACTGAAAACGCAAGTGCAAAGAGTTGGAGACTGTCCTGGAAAGAACAATGGCCTCGGAGCTGGAAAGACTCGGCTTGAAGCTCAGCTCCCTCACTTACTACAGAGCGACCTAGGGAAAGGCTCTGTAAAATGGAAAGAATAAAACCTATCACATAGGAATTTTGTGATAAAATATATAGTTGAAGCCAATCAATCATCCTACACATTGTAAGCAGGCAACAGGCAGAATATTCTAGAATATTCACGCCCAGATTGGCTGAGGGAGTGTGGATGAAGGTGGGAAGTGAGGAGCTAGGTTGGGGATGTTGTCTGGGGCCATATCACATGATGCTCTGAACTCAAGTTCAGGAACCATGAAGAGTAGGGAGCAAGAGAGCAATATGGCCTGAGCTGTACTTCAGAGGAACTTAATTCAGTAGCAGATTGGAAGAGGGAAGACTGGAGATATGAAATCCAGTTAGGTATAAAGGTACAAACATATAAGAAGCGTGAAAACAAAAAGAGAGGGACGATTCCAGACATTAGAAAATACACATGTGTTAAGGTTTGGTAAATATGTGGTGTTGGGGTCCAAAGGAATGGGAAAGAGAGAACTGGGTAAAAGGACAATGCTGCTGATGTTTAGAGAACCACACACGTTTGAAAAGAAAAGCAAATGAACGCAATTAAAGTATGAGGTTCTAGCAGGACATCTGATTATGATTCTAAACATTCAGGAAACTCTTAGAGAAATCTTAGAAACATGCGGGCACAATCTGGCAATGGCATAGAACCAGGCATGGCACACTAGTGCCCAGTGGGCCCCTCTGGGTGTGCAGGACTGGCACCACAGGATGAATACGCTCTAGCAGACAGGAGGGCTGTCATGACTGTTCATCATTTTTTGGCTGCACAACATCTAAGCCCCCTTCCCCCCGCGGGGAAGCCTTCAGCCTGTGGGTTTGGATGGGAAGCCAAGTTGTACCTCGCACTGCAGAAGCCAAAGGAGGCCACATGCTCCCTCTCCTCACCCTTGGCAGATGGAACACACACAGGTGTCTGAGACTTGGCTAAATGGAAGTTTTCACAAGAAAACAAACTTTTGAGCTAGTGAAGCAAGAACGAGGGGACAGTTTAAAATGCAGCCTTGGCACGGCACCCAGAGCAGCAGATTCTCAGACCACTTCTGCAACGTGACCCAGCTTGTCTGGGTTTCTGCCCACTGTCCTACGCTATTGTTTCCTAGACTTTGGATCAATTTGTTGAACTATCCAATATGCTTCCAAGAATTTTCATCTACTTAAGTGAGCCAGGGTCAGTTTCTGTAGCCATAGAACTTCAAAACTTCTCTTAATCAGTTTCTGCTGCATATAATAAAAAACTTTATCCCGTAGTGAGTAGCCAAGACTTTAGAATAGGATTCCCATGGGGTTGTCCCCTAGCTCTGCTCCTGACTGGCTGTGCAATCTCCAGCATATCACTTTACATCCTGTGCCTCAACGTCTACCTCTGCAAAATAGGGATTCTAACAGTTACCTACATCATGGTGGTGTCTTGGGAATACATTTGATGATACAAAGTACCTATCACAGGGCTTGGCACATAGAAGCATAAATGTCAGCCATGATTACGATAATTTGATAACAATAACAGTGTAGGTGCCCCTCGAATAAGCCATGATCCCTGTCTTTAGCACTTTGGACTCTAACTAAGAGGCAGGAGGCATACACAAAAATGCTCCATAAGCAGGAGAGGATGGCCTGGCACGCATGTAAAGGGCACAAATGGGAGCCTAAGGCCTGTTATGTCAATTTATGAAAGGCTCTTTTTTTAAACTAGCCAAGTTTATGCCACTGAAATATTAGGCCATATCCTAAGGCCCTGAAAAGTTCTCAAGGTTCACCTAAGAACTCACGACAGGCTAAAATTAAATACGAAAAGGAGAAAAGGACATTTGTTTTAAGCCTGGGCAGTGTCAGAAATTCAAAAGCACTCCCCAGGGAAGTCTGTTTCAATGTCCCCTAGGGGTTCTGATCAGATACTTGGAGATTCCAGGAAGAATAAAAGTAAGATGTGACCTCATAGAGAAATGGAGCAGGACCCTATAGTCCTTCCCCCCACGTCCTCCACCTACCTTTTGCCTGTGGAAAAACAGAGAAGTGAGAGAATGCAGAAGCAAAGGAAAGCAGTCAAAGAGGACAAAATAATAATAGTTTAGTCATTAAGCAAAGTCAAGGACCTTTAGTTCCTCCTCAAGGACTGTAGGTAATATTCTGAGCCACATCCTTCCAGCTGTCTTGTAGAGACTGAAATCCTCACCAGGTGGAAGAAGTTAACTACATGATGACCAGACTGTAGCCATGACATAAGCTCCACAATTCCAAGAACTGGCCTCAAAGAAATGGGAACAAACCAACCCTGGAACTGAAGATTAACTGTACTTAAAGCAATCAAGATGACACTGATCAGACCACTGCATGACCAATTTCAAGGTGACTGTCAGAGTTCATTGTGCTGTTTCTACTTGTAGCACCCTCCTTCCAACTATACACCTCAAAACTCCCCCTTTAAAAGCTCTTGCCCGCCGTCGGTGAGGGAGTCGGCTTGTGGACATGAGTCTGCCCTCTCCCCTCGTTGCCGGCCTCCAAAATAAAGCAAAATTTCTTTTCCACCACGCTTGCCTCTCAAGTATTGGCTTTTGAGCGGCGAGCAACTAGACCCCACTTTCAGTAATGACAGTATCCTTCCTGAGGACAACTGAGAACTAATCTCCCAGGATAAGGAGTTAACTATATAGTCCAATGGTCTCTTCCGAGGAGCAGAGGATGCTATACAATTCTTGGACCTGTTCTCGCAGCTACAGTCTGAATTATGGATCTTTCAACTCTAAGGATGAGCTGTGTGCTGTAGCATCTACCAATAGACTTCAAAAATGTATGCATCCTTGTATCAACACAAACAACTACTTTGAGGGATTCAATTTCAGCATTATCTAGTACAACTGCTTTTGGGGGATTCAATTTCATTTTTTCTCTATAAATTTCCAATTGTCCCAGAACCATTTAATGAAAAAAGACCACCTTGCCCTGTGGCTCTGCAGTGCCACTAGTGAAATAAGTAAGTGTCATACGTGTGAATCTGTTTCTGGGCTCCATGAATTGATTTGTCCATTCCTATACCAGAAATATGCTATCTTAATTATTATGCTTTAATTATGTCTTCTTTCCTGGTAGCTCAAGGCCCCTGACCTTGTTCTTCTTCTGCAAAAGTGCCTCTTCATTCTTGGTGCTCTTCATGTTTATATGCACTTTAGAATCAGCTTGTCAAATTCCACCAAAAAGCCCCACTGGGACTTATATTGGGATTGCAAAGAATCTACAGGTCAATTTAGGGGAGCATTAACATCTTTACAATATTGAAAAAGAAAGAGTGAACAGACCTCAGCTAGAGTGCATGGAGAGATTTAACACTAAATTACATTTTGAGTTTTGGCTATGATGGGAGACTGGGTGTTCTATTTACTGAAATAAGACTGTGTGTGCAACTTAAAGGGAACGTAAGACCTGGTTACCCAAGAGTCACCAGAAACGACAGTGCAAGCTGCAATTCAGATGTGGGGACAATCTCCTCTTCCCCTTTTAAGGGTAAGATAAGAGACAAAATTAAAGCTGCATTTTGACTATATCCTAAGTGGTACTTGTTCAACTTGTATCACTCAATACCAATTTGAACTTTTCTCAGAAATTTTCTTGAACATATTTTATTAGATATATTTTGTTAAAAGGTTAGTTATCTTCTCTTACAATTTCTCACTGCTTCTTACTGGTATATACGAATGCTTCTGAGATTTTATGTTAATCTTGTACAGTTCAGAGAGGTCATCTAATAATTAGTTGACATATTTTCCTGAATTTTTCTATGCAGACAGTAACATTGATCAGCTGAATCTCTTCCAGGATTGTAATGGCATTTCAAGGCTCCTATCCCATGGGGACACTGAGATATCATATTCCCAACTTCAAAGCCCACAGGAAGCCTGGCTCCCTTTTTGGCCACCTGGCTCTGAGTCCCCAGGCTGCCTAGACCAACAGTCTTCTTTATCTGCAGAAGCTGAGCTCCCAGCCACTACTTCCTGCTTCCAGACCATCCCAGAACCAATGCCCAACAAGCCTAGGGCTTTGGCTTCAATTACCATTCTTCATTTGTTCCACAGAGAAGAAGCTGTTCTTTTGAGCCTGGATATATATTTTTGGTTACCTATATTTAATATTTCACTGGCCATCATTTGCGTTTATAAAAGGAAGGTGGCCACTAAAAGAATAGGTGTGGAGAATAAAACTTTTAGGACAATAGGGGGAGTGATGGGATAAAAAAGGAGGGGGAGGGCTTCAATCAATCCAACACTTATGCCCCCAATCCTGTCTCTACATTTGTCCACCTTGCTCTGTGCCTTCAAGTCTCTCGTTGTACGGATCACATCCTGAGGCTCCCTTGCTCTCTGGACTCCCAGTGAGCTTAGCCAATAGGAGGCAGAGTAGGAGGTGAGAGGGAGAAAGTGAGAGCGGGGCATCTATTCTCTGGCTCCATCTTCATAGGGTCATCAGCTTCTGAAGGGAGGCCTCTACAGAGCTATCCACCCCCATCTCTCTCTCTCTCCCCTGGCTCCAGTAACTGATTCCTTCCTATAGTGGTTTGAATGTGTCTCCCCAAAAGATATGTTCAAGTCCCAACCTCTGATACCTGTGAATAAGACCTTATTAGAAATAGAGTTTTTGCAGATGTAACCAAGTTATGATGAGGTCGTGTTGAATTAGGTGGGCCCTCAATCCAATGACTGGTGTATTTATAAGAGAATAGGTAATGGGGGAAAGACAGTCTCTTTAAATGGCATTAGGAAAACTGGACAGCTACAAGTAAAAGAATGATACTAGACCATTTTCTAATACCATGTGCAAAAGTGAACTCTAAATGCATTTATGACTTAAATGTAAAACCTGAAACCATAAAACTTTTAGAAGGAAACATAGGCAGTATGCTCTTTGACATTTGTCTTAGCAATATGTTTTTGAAGCTGTCTCCTCAGGTAAGGGAAACAAAAGCAAAAATAAACAAAAGGCACTACATCAAACTAAGAAGACTTTGCACAGCAAAGGAAGCCATCAACAAAACAAAAAGGCAACCTACTGAATGGGAGAGGATATTTGCAAATGATATGTCTAATAAGGGGTTAATATCCAAAATATGTAAAGAACTCATACAAATAAATAGCAAAAAACAAACTGATTAAAAAAATGGACAGAGGACCTGGATAGACATTTCGCCAAAGAAGAGACACAGGTGGCCAACAGCCACGTGAAAAGATTCTCAACATCACTAATCATCAGGGAAATGAAAATAAAAACCACAATGAGCTATCACCTCACATCTGTCAGAAAGGCTATTATCAAAAAGACAACAAATAACAAGTGTTGACGAGGATGTAGAAAAAGAGAAACCCTCAAACACTGTTGGTGGGAATGTCAATTGGTGCAGCCACTATGGAAAACAATATGAGGGTTCCTCAAAAAACTGGAAATAGAACTACCTTATGATCCAGCAATTCCACTTCTGGGTATTTACCTGAAGAAAAGTAGAACACTAATTTGAAAAGATATATGCACCTCAATGTTCATTGCAGCGTTATTTAAATAGCCAAGATATGGAAGCAACCCAAGTGTCCATCAACAGATAAGTGGATAAAGACATGGTGTGTGTGTATATATATATATATATATATATATATATATATATATATATATATATACAACGGAATACTACTCAGCCATAAAAAATAATGAAATTCTGTTATTTGAAACAATGTGGATGGAACTAGAGAGTATTATCCTTAGTGAAATAAGTCAGATAGAGAAAGACAAGTACTCCGTGTTATCACTTACACGTGGAATCTAAAAAAGAAAACAAATGAATGTATATAACAAAAAAGAAGTAGGCTCACAGATGAAGAGAGCAAACTAGTGGCTACCTGTGGAGAGAGGGAAGGGAGGAGGGATGAGGTAGTGGAATGCAATTAAGAGACACAAACTACTCTGTAATAACTTTAAATGGAGTATAATCTATAATAATATTGAATGACTATGTTGTACACCTGAAACTAATATAATATAAATCAACTATACTTCAATAAAAAATAATAAAATAAATTAAAAACCCCAAATCCTTTATCTTAAATGTTATACAGCAGAGGTTCAAATTTTATTTCAAAAATGACCCTCCTCAGTCCCTCTCTACACCAATATGTGCCCAGGCAGGCACCCACAGCACCCTCCTCAAGGAGACTACAGTAACAAGACATTTGCCCCTAAAATCACCTTGGCAGGTAAACCCAATGAAATGGTCATCCTTTGCCTGCCATATGTAATAGAGTACCAAACACTGAATTGGTACAAATTGTGGTAGGAAGGGCAGATACCAGTCAAGGCTGGCTATGGCCCATTGTGGGTAATCATAAACGCCTCGGCAGGCTAACTGTGAGTCTCCAGTAGATAAATGCCAATCAATGCCCAAGAGATTGTAGTGGACAGCCAACTAATTTCTGGCTTTCCATTCCGTTAAATGGGTCCTCTTGTCTAATCATGGGCCAAGTACTCATTATTTCCATCACTTAAATTTTAGAATTCTCTTTAATATCTGGCTGCCCAGGCACATGTTCATTATTCTTTTCAAGATTTCCTAAGCTATTCTTGCCTATGATTCGTATTCTTGCAGAAGAACTTTAGGATCATTTTGTCAAGTTTAATTTCCCATGGGTTTTGACTAGATTTACACTAAAATCTATACACATATATTGAATCATCCAAGTCAAGAACACGGTACATCTCTCCATTTATTTGGGTTTTCTTTTATATATCTCAATAAAATTTAATAGCTCTCTTTCCACAAGTCCTGCACAGTTCCTGGTGGGTTTATTCCTAAGTCATCTATATGTTTGTTGTCATTGTAAATGTAGTAATTTTCTAGAATTTTCTTCCTTTTAGTTAATTATGCAGTAGTACATGAATAAAAAGGTGAACGTCACAGAAGAGTAACATCAAACTCCTTCATCATTCATCCTGCCAACCCTGACTCCTCCCATCAGCAGAAATATCTATGAAGACTTGGGCTTGTATGCATCAAGACAATTTTCCGTGCTCTCGACTTTGTTGAGTTTTTGGCTTTTTTGTGTTCTAAATAAACAAGATTATACTACATATTTTCCCTGTGACTTTTCCTACAGCAATATGTCTTAGAAGAGTTTCCATGTCAGTAGATATAGCTATACCTATCCAGAGTTGCATATTATTGATACATCATTATATGAATTTGACAATGCAGTCAATTTCCCCACTAATGGACCTTTAAGTCACTTCTAGTTTTTCACAATGAAAACACTTCTTTGCCAAACATTCTTGTACATATATTTATGTGCATATATGCCAGTATTTTTATAGGAGAAATTTCTGAAGATGACATTTCTGGGTCCACAGTAATAAACGCATTTTAAAAAACTGAAAGCTACTATCAAATTGTCCTGAAAAAAGGATTTACCACTTTGCACCAACATTATGAAAGCGTTCATTTTCCTACACCTATTATACTTTACACCTTCACCCTTAGTTTTTGGCAACTTGCCAAAGTATTGTTAAATAATTGTTTTTTAAATTAATATTTCCCTGAGGACCTGAGAGATATTTTTGTATTTGAATTGGCTATATCAATATCTTCTTCTAGAACCTGTCTTATCATAACACTTCTTTGATAAGCCATGAATTTTCTCCTTAATCCCATGAATCTTCTGTAGGAGCTCTATTTTTGTTATGAATATGCATCTCTTGTGTTATATATTTTCCTTTTAATTTTGTGGTGCCCTTGTTAAATAGAAGTTTTCAATTTTTATACAGTTAAATGTGAGATTTACAAAATAAGGTACTTTATTAACATGTTAAATAACAAAACCTAGAGGTGGGTCTAATAACTACTGTAATTTCAAAGTAGTTATGACCATAAACAATATTTCAAGATAGTGGCAACAACTATAATGTGCTATGAAAATATCTACATCTTTTGGTGAAAAAGTCCAGATACTGCTAATTCTACTGTGGTTTGCCACATCTTAGTGGAAGGAAACAGTAAATTTCAGATGGAGTTAATTGAAAAATAAAGACATAATTGTTTCCCATCCAAGTTCATAAACTCCTTGGTCTAAAGTAATCTCTTTAATCAATTGTTTCCTAACTACCTTCCGGCAAAGTTAACTATTTCTTCCTTTGTGATCCCACAGCTGTCTACGCTTGCACTTAAGAGTGTTCATGCCAAGTGCTTTACTTTCCTTATCTCATTTCCCCCCAAAGACAGTCAGCTGCTGGAGGAAAGGACTAGGGTAAAACAAAGCTGAGCCAGACAACACTCCGCTCAGAACCCTGGCATATAACTAGCCAGTGTGACTTTCTAACAGGCTGATGTACTGAAAACTCAGTGTAAGATAGATGGTTAGCAAACAAACGAAATTATACTTGGAAAATATGCAATTGGAATTTATTTTCAAAATCTACCTATATTACCATGTCCGTGGTCCTCATTTTATCTTGGTACTGAGCTTCTATCTCCAAAGACTAAATCAGTGTTTTGCAACCTTTTTTTTTCTTAATAGACCTTCACTGGAGTATAATTGCTTCACAATACTGTTAGTTTCTGTTACAACAAAGTGAATCAGCTATATACATACATATATCCCCATATCCCTTCCCTCTTGAGCCTCCCTCCCACCCTCCCTACCCCACCTCTCTAGGTCCCACCCTCCCTATCCCACCTCTCTAGGTCATCTCAAAGCTCCAAGCTGATCTCCCAGAGCTATGCTGCTGCTTCCCACTAGCTAACTATTTTACATTCAGTAGTGTATATGTATCGATGCTACTCTCACTTCACCCCAGTTTCCCGTTCCCCCCTGCCGTGTCCTCAAGTCCATTCTCTATCTCTATGTCTTTATTCCTGCCCTGCCACTAGGTTCACCTGTACCATTTTTTTTAATTCCATATATATGTGTTAGCATATGGTATTTGTTTTTCTCTTTCTGACTTATTTCACTCTGTTTGACAGACTCTAGGTCCATCCACCTCACTACAAATAACTCAATTTCAATTGCTGGGTCATATGGGAGTCCTATTTTCAGTTTTTTAAGGAACATCCATATTGTTCTCCATAGTGGCTGTAACAATTTACACTCTCACCAACAATGCAGGAGGGTTCCTTTTTCACCATACCCTTTCCAGCATTTATTGTTTGTAGATTTTTTTTTTTTTTTTTGCGGTACGCGGGCCTCTCACTGTTGTGGCCTCTCTCGTTGTGGAGCACAGGCTCCAGACGTGCAGGCTGAGCGGCCATGGCTCACAGGCCCAGCTGCTCTGTGGTGTGTGGGATCTTCCCGGACCGGGGCACGAACCCGTGTCCCTTGCATCGGCAAGTGGACTCTCAACCACTGTGCCACCAAGGAAGCCCTGTAGATTTTTTGATAATGGCCATTCTGACAAGTGTGAGGTGATACCTCATTGTAGTTTTGATTTGTATTTCTCTAATAATTAGTGATGTTGACCATCTTTTCATGGCTCTCTTGGCCATCTGTATGTCTTCTTTGGTGAAATGCCTATTTAGATCTTCTGCCCATTTTTTAACTGAATTGTTTGTTTTTTTGATATTGAGCCCCATGAGTTGTTTGCATATTTTGTAGATTAATCCTTTGTCTGTTGTTTCATTTGCAAATATTTTCTCCCATTCTGAGGGTTGTCTTTTTGTCTTGTTTATGGTTTCCTTTGCTGTGCAAAAGCTTTGAAGTTTCATTAGGTCCCATTTGTTTATTTTTGTCTTTATTTTCCCTACTCTAGGAGGTGGGTCAAAAAAGATCTTGCTGTGGTTTATGTCAAAGAGTGTTTTTCCTGTTTTCCTCTAAGAGTTTTATAGTGTCTGGTCTTACATTTAGGTCTTTAAACCATTTTGAGTTTATTTTTGTGTATGGTGTTAGGGAGAGTTCTAATTTCATTCTTTTACATGTAACTGTCCAGTTTTCCCAGCACTATTTATTGAAGACGCTGTCTTTTCTCCACTGTATGTTCTTGCCTCCTTTGTCATAAATTACATGACCATGTGTGCATGGGTTTATCTCTGGGCTTTCTATCCTGTACCATTGATCTATGTTTCTGTTTTTGTGTCAGTACCATACTGTCTTGATTACTGTAGCTTTATAGTATAGTTTGAAGTCAGGGAGCCTGATTCCTCCAGCTCTGTTTTTCTTTATCAAGATTGCTTTGGCTATTCGGGGTCTTTTGTGTTTCCATACGAATTGTAAAATTTTCTGTTCTAATTCTGTGAAGAATGACATTGGTAGTTTGATAGGCATTGCATTAAATCTGTAGATTACTTTGGGCAGTATAGTCATTTTCACAATATTGATTCTTCCAATCCAAGAACATGGTATATTTCTCCATCTGTTTATTATGTCATCTTTGATTTCTTTCATCAGTGTTTTACAGTTTTCTGGGTAGAAGTCTTTCACCTCAACCCTTTTTTAAAGTATCATCCCTCTAAGGAGCTCTTTTTTTTTTTTTTTTTGCAATTTTTTCTAATCCTTCTCTTCATGAAATATATAGATATTCTGTATCTCTATTTATGTACAGTGACCATTTGGAAGGCCAAAAGAATTGTCATTTTTATTTTACTCCCCCCAAATCAATTTTTTGCCTTTTTGGGCAAAACCAATTATCACCCCAGTTAAAGATTTAGAGACTAGATGAAATTCTGTGAATGTTTAAACATATTTGTATTCTGAGACACAGAAATCACAAATCATTCCATTAGTTGCCCACAAACAGTTAGGTTTTATCCTCCTTATTCCTACAGGCCAAGAAGTTATAAAACCAAAGAACACAGTATAAAGAAAAAATAGAGACATTTTAAAAAAAATCACAATTGAACCCTGTTCTTGCCACATAATTCAGACTTTCTCTCTTTCACCAAATAATGTCTTTCACATGTTTATGACTCCATATGTCATTAGCAAAAAAACATGGGATGCCTGGAGTTATAATGGGCAAAAGGCACACACATATATATCACCAGTTTGAAAGTTACTATGAAGTCTCTTTGAACTTTTCCAGCATTTTAGAAAAATGACTCACACTCTTGCTGGCAAGAGCAAAAATGAAGAGGCATTGCAGCACTGACAGTCGTTTGATATTTGGGTGTTTTAAAAGAAAAAATGCTAAGTCTTTGTTGGAATCATGTGCTAAAATAGAATGGAAAACATCGATGACTTAAAAGCTGGATGGAAATTGGTTTGATCATAGTTTAGAACGTTAGCCAAGAGTTCTTCAATATGTAACATGGTATGTTCAGAAGATTTCTGCATTAACAGTAGTAGTAACCTGTTGATGTTCTGAGACCCCAAAAGATAAGACTCTGAATCAGCTGTCTTAGAAGCAGAGATTATAATAGTTCATGAATTGATGAACATTTTTCTGTATTTTTCCCAGGTTACTTAATACATGTAAAGTTCATTTTTAAAAATTTTTATTTATTTATTTTTGGCTGTGTAGGGTCTTCGTTGCTGCGCACAGGCTTTCTCTAGTTGTGGCGAGTGGGGGTTACTCTTCGTTGCGGTGTGTGGGCTTCTCATTGCTGTGGCTTCTCTTGTTGTAGAGCACAGGTTCTAGGCACGAAGGCTTCAGTAGTTGTAGCACACGGGCTTGGGCTTAGTTACTCCACAGCATGTGGGAGCTTCCCAGACCAGGGATTGAACCCATGTCCCCTGCCTTGGCAGGAGTATTCCTAACCACTGTACCACCAGGGAAGTCCCTAAAGTTCATTTTTAAAACCACACAAAGTACTAAATATATGTCATAAAATAAAACTGAAAAAATGGTAAAGCTCTCTGTATTTGCAAGCAAATAGTATCACATGCATAAAAGATTTTCAGAGAAGTTCTTTCTTACTTTTACTTTTAAGGTCCTTTGTAGCAGAACACCCCTTTTCCAAATTAAAAAAAAAAAAACTATAAATACACTTATCAGAATTAACACAACTTGATTTGCTTACAAATTTTTAAATTTGTACTGAAAGAATTATGTTATTCTTTATCAGGCCATTGTTTTCTATTTGAGAGTCTCACTGTTTATTTATAAAGCATTTTTACTTTATAAAAAACAGTTCTTTATTTACTAACAAACATAAATACCCTTGTATGGCCAACAAGTTCTTGTTTTAAGAGTTGGGGAGAGGACAAGACATAAGTAAGGGCCACAGCGGGTTGTGTCTGGGTGACAATCTCATGAGTTATATTATTGGGAGGGAAGGAGTCTTGCTCCTCATTCTCCACACCTGATGATTAATAACCATTGGGCTAATGGGTGAGCAAATTTTACTTACTGCTAATCCAGACAGGTGGAGTCCTTACTTCTCCATCAAATACAGCATACTCACTCAATACTCCAAACATTTTTATATTCTCTTCATCTGGGTGATCTCAGACTCATTATTGCCAGTAACAGAATTTGGAGGGCAGGTACACAGAATTCTATGTGTTCTGGTTGAGACCACTATTTATCCTTCTACCTCATGGTGCCCTGTGACACAGCATAAATGGCGGGTCCCATGGAGGATGCTAGAATTATCTGATCATCTGTCTCCTCTAAGCGACCTTCAGGAAGATCTCATTATCATGCTTCCCATGCTGACCTCAGTCCCCATAAAAAGGCAGAGCCTCAACTCCTAGACTCCCTTCCCCCACAGGGCTCTGAGCATCCCCTAACTGACTCAGACATGCCCTTCCTGGATCCCCCAAACCTAAAATCCCCTTGTGCTCTCACCCTCTTCTCTGAATGTTCCCTTCACCCTGGTGAAAACTGTATGCCTTTCACACCAGGACATGCAGGCTTACCTAGGCCTCATTCTTATTCCCCTTATTTCTCTGAGAAAATAAGAACTTCTCTATCCTCCCACTCTAAACCCCCAACCCCTCTGCACGCATGCCCACACTTCTATGCATTTCCTGCTGAGTTCTGGGTCCCAACCTCTCTCCCCTACTCCAGGACTCTGCTCCTGCAACTACCCCATGCAACGGGCATCACTGATTGTCCCTTTTATCCAGATAATTCCTTCAGCATACAAACATGCTGTTAGTTCTCAATCAATCAATCAATCATTATCTCCAGTGAAACCACATTCCCGTGCACCTACCCCACCATCCCCCCTGTTCTGCAGCACAGCAAAATTCCCTGGATGAGTTGTATGTAGTTAGTCGTCTCTTCTCTTTATATTCTACTCCATTAAAACTGCTCATCAAGATCACCAATGAGCTGCTTACTGCTTGTGGCCAATGCTTAGCCTTCATCTTTATCCAAGTCCCATTTGACAACATTTATCACTTCTTCCTTCTTGAAACATTTCATTCTGCTTGCTTCCAGGACACAGCACTCTCCTGGTTTCCGTCCTCCCTCTCCAGCTCTTCCTTCTCAGGCTCCTTGCTTACTTCTCCTTCTCTGGATAGGCTATCCCAGGGCTTAGAGCACACACTTCTCCTCTACCACATTTAATACACTGATGATGTGTCTAGACTAATAGTTTTGATGACCCTCAAATGCACATCTCCGGCTCCAATCTCTGAACCTCAGAAAAGTGTTCCAAGTGCCTTGTTGTCATCTCACTTTGATATTTTGTAGGTATCTCAAACTTGACATGCACCCGAGTCAACTCCTTACTTCTTCCCCTAAACCCACTACTCCCAGGTCCCATAATTTAGCACCTGCACCTTTATTCACCCAATTACTCAGGCCAAAATCCTTAGAGAGTGCTTTCCTGGCACTGCCCACATCCAATCCATCAGCAAATCTTGTCTTCCCTACAATCAACATAGATTCTGAATCTGAATTCTCTCCACATGGCTGAGCCACCACCATCTCTCGCCTGCATTATTGCAACAGCCTCCTAAGAGCTCTCTGTGCTGGGGATCTTGCCTTATCACCACTACCACCACCACCAGAGCATCGTCCACACAATGCCTGGGGATCCTTTTAAAAGATAAATCAGATCATATTACTTTGCTGGTCTCAAAAGCCTCCACTCACTGTGGTTTACACTCAGGGTAAAATGTAAACTCCTTCCCATGGCCTATGAAGCCTTCCCTCAGCTGGCCCTTGACCATCTCTCCAAACTCATCCACGCTTACTTTTCAATCCTCATTCAGCTCCTAATCCTGCCACAGACACAGCAAGCACTCTCCTACCTCGGGGTCTTTGCACTTGAGGTCTCTTCTGCCGGGATGACTGGTCCCACAGAGACGGCCACGGCAACTGGCTCTTCCCTCCACTTAGGTCTTTGGTCAGTGTCACCTCCTCAGAGAGGCCTCCCGTGACCACCTTATCTGAAAGGGCAACACCTGTCTCTCCGCCTTCTCATCCTGCTTTAACTCTGCTCTCAGCGCTTGTCACTACATATCACTCATTACTTGGTTCTTTATTATCTTTCTCATCCAGTAGAATGGCTCCCTGAAGGAGGGGACTTGGGCCCATTGTTATCTCCAGGGCTTAGAATAGAATCTGGAACCTAGTGGTGCTTCAATAAATAAATATCTGCTGAATGAATGCGTGAATCTCTCTTGTCTTCTTGCCTGAGAAAATCTACCCCATGTAAACAGGAACTCCATTTCTCCAGGATATTTGGGTTAGGAGACAATGTCCCATGTCACTTTCACAAGTAAGAAAGGAAAACAGGTTGTATTTTTTAATACATATAATTCATTCTTCATGTTCCTCCCTGGATGCCCTAGGATGGCCTCAAAAAGCTGGTTGTTGTAAGCACACCTCCTCCTACAACAAAAGCACAGGCCACCTGCCCTTCTGTCTGAACCTGTCCATGTCCCACAAGGAGAACAAAAAACCTGACCATAGAATCCTAAATGAAAAAAAAAAAAGCATCATCTCTCCCTCAAAGAGGACTCAAAATCTCTCGGTAAAATCAGGAAAAGAGATTCTTTACTAAATTCATAGAGGATACAAATATTTCTTAGATAATTGTTTCTACAATCTCATCTCCATTTTCCTGTCAGGAAGAACACCACCTTTTTTCCAAAAATCAGTCTAACTCTCCTATATCAGACAGGTGGTATCAGCTCTTAATAAATCACTAAGATTTCTCAGGAAATAGAAATGATCTAAAAGTCTAATCCATAATAGTTTACATTCAAAAGTTAAAGAGTTTATCTTTAAAGCTTTCATCACAGCTCTGAAACTGAAATATTTTATCAGGGCCAATACATCCCTGGGAGACAAATGTAGAGCTACACACTCAGATTCACACCAAAGCTTAAACACATACAACAGTTACCACAGACCTTCTGTCAAGAGAATGTCTTGCTTTGCACAGAGTGAAGCTAAGTGCCAGAATGTGCTTCTGGAATTTTCACTGACAGATGATAGTAACTTACACAATGTGCTATTTAATCCTCAGAACAACCTTGGAAGTAGGCCCTGTTGTCACCTCCATTTTACAAATGAGGAAACTGAGTCAGAGAGAGGCCAAGTAGCCTGCCTGAAGCCACACAGAGCACAGGGGACAGGGGGGGACCTGAGCCCAGGCGGTGCAGCTCCAGAGGATGCATCTCCACTTGGCCATCTGCAGCCACGCCATGGGGCCCATGCTGCGGCCTCTCAAAAGACACTGGGAAACGACCAGATTTCAAAAGTAAAGGGCAATACTGGCTAATGAAAAGAAGTCAAATAAATTGGCTATAGTTTCTCTTTGACCGCTTCACATATAATTTGTTATCAACTATTCCAAATTAGAGGGTTAACTTTTCTTTCATCCAAATTTTTTTGGCTGTGGTGGTGGATATGCAAACCTACACATGTGGAACATGTGACAAATTCCCACTGGACTAAACATACACACAGTGAACACAAGTACAATGAAAGAAATCTAAATAAACGGATGCTCTCAATGTCAATATCCTGGTTGTGATATTATATTACAGTTTTGCAAAACGTTATCATTGGGGGAAACTGAGTAAATGCCACACAGATCTCCCTGTATTATTCCTCACGACAAGTACATCGACGATAGTCTCAATAAAAATTTCAGCTACAAATTATTAAAACTTCATATCTTTAGGGGCTCTTGTTGTTTTGGAAATCTATTTTGGAACAGATCTGGATTTTCCCTGCTGAACTTCAAACTACATTTTGTTCTTAACAAGATGCAGTTTCAGGAAACTCCTGCCAACTTCTCTCCCTGCCCTCAGTCTTGCCTCCTCCCTCCAAAGGACCCTTTGCTTAAAACATTTTGGTGGCTTTATATAACAAGGTCAGAAGTCCTTACACGGCCCCCAGCTCTCTCTCTCTGGCCCCAGAGGCCTCTCCTCTGTCCTGTTCCTTCCAGCTCAGCCAGGCTTTCCAACTCTTCTGCCTAATACATTTCTGCCCACCCTGCGGATTTCAGCTCCATAAACAGCACTTTCCCAGGCAAGACTTGCCTGTCCTCGCCATCCTCAGGTATTGCCATAGAACATTCCCTGTAGTGCTCATTGAAACATAAATTTAACTTCTACCCATGTGACTGGCCAGTCAATATGCAACTCCTCACTGGAACTAAGCTCCTCGAGGAAGGAATCATGTTTATATGTCCTCATCACTGCACTCATGCATGAGACACTCCCACTGATACACCAGTTTTGGTGAAGTAACATCAAAAATAAAAAGTAGGTTTAAAAAATGGCACCTCTAAAAATAAAAATAAAATAAAAATTTAAAAAAATGGCACCTCTGGCTTTCTATTTCCCCCTGTCCTGGCACACCCTGGTTGGAGAAGGGGATGGGATTTTGCACATATATGCATGATATAATTTGTCATTTAAACATCTCAAAAACTGAAAAAAAAATCATTAATATCATTATTTAAGTGTCACTATTCATGTTTTTAAATTGAATTACCTTCTTCTAAATTCATCTTATTTATTCTCTATCTCCATTCCACAGGTAATAAAAAAGTAAAAAAATGCATAAATAAAATCTTTTTTAAAATTAACTTTATTTCTTCTCACACCTTTAATCCACAAGTAAAAAGATGAAAATGTGTATAAACAAGGATTTTTATATTGTTAAAATAATAATAATAAGTGGAATTTTCAGACTTTAACTTGTATTAAACAAATGGCAATATTGAATATTCTCCTTACAGCAATTTGTCTTTGCTTTTGTGATCATCACTGTTATATTTTTATTAGCCTCTTTATGGCATTTGTAACTATACAAAAATCATTACCATGTTAGTGTCCCAGCCTCTCCCCCCAGCCCCCGCAAACACAAGAGCATGACAAGCTTGGCTTTCCCTTTTACCTTCTCTGAGCACAGAAACTGCAAAATCAATGCAAATGGATATTCCAGAAGAAAATGGTTAGAGAATATCTATATTCCTCATAAGCTGAAGACAGAAGAAGCATGACCTATTGGGAGGAGGTCATCCTGGGGGAACAGTACGGAGGTTGCTGGGAATCCAAAGAGAAAGACAGTGAGGAGGGGAGAATAGCACAGATGAAAGCAAAAGTTCTTTTGGTGTAGGAAAGTTCCAGTCTCCCAAAGTTATGGGGTGCCAAAGAATAGGGAGGGGACTAGGATCCTCACTGACATTTGCCTTGGACTCTGTACATGGATTCTCTTAAATACTGGAGAGAGTTCTAGGTAGATTGGAATTCCTGCTCAGACTGTGCTTCTTTGAATGAAACATACTCTCATCAAGCTTTCTTCACCAATCACTGGTAATAATGACAAAATAACAGTTATTCTGTACTTACTATGCCTGGGCACTGTTCTAAATATTCCATAGAAAGCTCCTGGTACTAACAACTACTCTAGACTTAATGGTAAGACACTTGTGTGTTAGAGCATGGAACAGACACCAAACAAAAATTCAGGAGTCCTCCTCTTCAGTGAAATTTCTAGGAGTCCAGGAGCGTGGGGAATGTCAAGACATCTCCTCTAAAGTGAAGGATTAGTTGTTGAATCTGTCCCTCCTGCAACTGAAAAAGAGTCACAATGCCTAGCAGACCCCTTTGAATTTTGGAGGCAGCATATTCCTCATTTGGCTGTGCTACTCCATTCACCAAGTGACTCAAAAAGCTGCTAGTTTTGAGTGGGGTCTAGACAAGAGAGGGCTCTGCAACAGGTCCAGACTGCTGTGCAAGCTGCCCTGTCACTTGGGCCACATGACCCAGCAGATCCAAGGCTGCCTGAAGTGTAAGTGGCAAATACAGAGACTATTTGCAGCCTTTGGAAGGTCCCCTACAGGTGACTCACAGCACAGATCCTTAGGATGTTGGAGCAAAGCTCTGCCATCATCTAGATAACTGCTCTCCTTTTGAGAAACAGCTCTTGGTTGCTGCTGGGCCTTAACAGACACCAGACATTTGACCATGGGCCACCAAGTTCCCATGGGATCTGAGCTTCCCGTCATGAACTGGGTGTTGTCTGAGCCTCCGCACCATAAAGTAGGGCATGCACAGCAGCGCCCATCATCAAACGGAAGTGGTATATACAAGATCAAACCAGCCTTGAAATGTCCCAAGTACCCATGGCCCCCACCCCACTCCTGCTTTGTCACCTCCCCTCTCCCAGCCCACACCTGTGACCTCATGGGCCATTCCATTCAATCCTCTGACTGGGAGAAAGAAAACCCAAGGCTCTTTCACAGATAGTTCTACATGATATGCAGGCACCACACAAGAGTGGACGACTGCAGCCCTACAGCCCCTTTCTGGGACACCTAAGTGGTGAAGGGAAATCCTGCCAGTAGACAGAATCGCAAGTAGTGCCTCTAGTTGTTCCTTTTGCTTGGAAGGAGAAACGGCCAGAGATACGAGTCCATACTGCTTCATGGGCTGTAGCCAATGGTCTGACTGGATGGTCAGGAACTTGGAAGGAATATGATGAGAAAACTGGTAAGGAGGAGGGAAGAGGTATGTGCCTAAAAACTTAAAAGATATTTGTGTCCACATGAATGCTCATCAAAGGGTTATCTCAGCAGAGAAAGATTTTAATAATCAAGTGGACAGGATGACCTGTTACATAGACACCAATCAGCCTCTTTCCCCAGCCTTTCATGTCAGTGCTCAAAGGGCTCAAGAACAACGTGGCCACAGTACTAAGGCAGTGATCTAGTACTTGTGACACACACGTACAACACAAACACAAAATCTATCAAGCCAATTGTCATCACAGCTTTTGTGCTCATGTTGATACATATCACTTGTTATATAGCCTGATACTATAATTCAGCATAATCACTATGCAGAAGAGAAAGAATACAAATATTTGTTGTTTACATATTTAATAGAAAGCAGAACCAAATTTCTAACAAATATTAACTTGTCAAGAACTTAAACTAGCTCTACTAAAGAAGCTCAAAGAATCAGAAGTTGGGTTTCATTTCATGTATCTCAAAAGGGAAAAATCTAAATTCATCCAAATAACGTTTTTGAAACTAAACAGGATCTACATGAGTGTGCCAGGAAAAATTGTTACAAGAAAAAGAAACAGTATTTATCACTTATTACAAATATGAGTATGATGGATCTAGGCAGCTGGAGATCCTTTTATTTGCTGATCCTAAAAGCATCATCCCCAGGATAACAGTTTTACAATCATCTGAAAGGACCTGGGTAAGCACTCCCACTTCAAGCAGTATGGAAGACTAGGTATTCTAAAAATCCCTTAGGCAATAGTTCAAACAGACATGGGGCTAACCACAACAAGCATGATGATTGCTTATCTCACAGTGAGCGGTTAGGTGAAGCCCAGGCCTGGTGCTAGAGGGCAGTAAAAGCAAGGAGACAGAAGCCGGCTCCTTGGATGCAGCCACAATTGCAGCCCTTGCAGGCAAAGGTGGGGAATCAAACCTGAGAAGTCTGCATCAAGCCAGAACTCCAGGAAGAACCGTCTTTGTATTTAACACGGTTCTTACGGGACTGAGGCTTCAGTGCACTGCCTCGTAACGGAACATGCCTAGGGGCTGTGCGGTGTCCAAGATGTAAAAAGGGGGAGGGGGAGTCAAAGATAACCTCAAGAGGGTTATATTTTGGAAATCACAAAGGTTTGTCTACCTTTTCTAGCAAAAGAAGGGTTAGAGACTGCTTCAAAGGTTCCAGAAACAATTTCGTTCAGCACAAACCCAGGATCACACAACAGGAGCTGGAGATGCTCTTATGGCTGGCAGACCCTCAGGTCAGGCATTGGGACCTAGTCAAAGAAGGACCTGCACACTTCAAATCGTCCTCCCACCATGAGATGTAAGGATTACCTTAAGCAGCAACAAACTACACAGTGATGGGGACCAACAAATCCCTTTTACAGCAAACAGAATTGTATGGCTCCTTTCACAGTTAATTCTTTATTCCAGCTGGAATTAATTTTGACATGTGGTTTAATTTTGAGACTCCAACTTGATTTTATTCCAAGTACTTAACCAGTTGTTTTTCATCCAGGGATGGAGGATCCAAGTCACAAAGGAAAAGAGAGAAAGATCTAACCACACACATCAAAAACAAAAAAACAAAAAAAACTTTAAACTTCTATACATTAAACAAATATTGCAAATAAAATGAAAAGGCAAAGGACATACTAAAGAGAAAGAGAGAACAAACACAAAGGTTGAAACTCATAAAAAGAACTCTTTCCGATCAATATGAACAATGCTGGCATCTTGCAAGAAAAATTGGCAACAAGAACAGAAGCTCACAAAAGACTAAATAGAAAAACACGGGAAAAAACGTTCAGCCTAATTGGTCAAAAGTTTAAACAATCTAATATTTTCACATATTGTAAATCTTCAAAAAAAATAAGATTAGCCCCTAGTTTTACAGAGAAAATGCAATTTCATGTTGGTTATTCCAAATTTCACCTGACTCCAGTGTATTTTTAACAATCTGCAATTATCAGTAATAATATTTACATGAATAAATATTTAGAAAGTCAATTTTAAAGATCGATGTTTAGTGAGATTGTTTAGAACATTGCATGACTGTGGCAGCCATGGGAGTGGGCTTCTCAGGCCTCCCTGGAAAGAGAACCTGCCGTGAGGAGCGTAGTCACCTCATGGCCTCCAGCTCCTGGACCCTCAGGATCCACCTCGGACCCTGGTCAAGGTCACACTCTCCTCAAGCTGCTCCCAGCCAATGACTGGGAGGGGCCGTTCCTGCCCAGTGGGGAACCCTGGGCAGCCTTTGCTTTGGGGCACCCCGATGGTCTGGCCAAGACTCTTTCAGAGCTTATTCAGTCTGAGCCTCTTTCCATCCAACCCTGCTTCCTTCCCTCTCTCCCTTCACAACTATCAGTCCTCCACACTAGTAGGAGTCTCTTCCCACCTGCACCTGCTCCTGTGCCCATATCCTTTAGAGGCTTGTCTCCCAGTGAATCTATTGGCTGTCCAACTCCACCATAGATCCTGCTTCTCGAGCACCTGAACTGGTTTAATTACCAGCAATGCTATTTTGTGTTGGTTTTTATCTGGTTTTACAAGAAGGGAATACTGTTATTGTAGATACACAGAGCTTTAAACTTCATGAACGCTAAATAACTGCTTATTTAGAAAAGAATTCATGTAGCAAATACTAATACACTGCTTAGCTTTCATATACTAAGATTAAACTGATATGACAAGTGTAATTGATGAGCATGAAATATTAAGTAGAAACTATAATTGTGTTCATACAGTACAATAATTCTATATATTCTCATGGTTCAAACAGCATTGATATACGTATACACACATACTTTCCAGGCTACTGATGTACTCACCATAACATGCTTAGGTCTTCCAAAGGAAATGATTTTGATCAGAGAAATAAGTCAGCAATCTAGCTAATAACCACAAATCAAGGCTTAAATGTAATCAAGTTCTACATATGAACTAGGTAATTATCATATTTGTAATTTGAGTTATGTTAATTATCGTCAGACATTTATTTATTTTGTTTCTATAGCACCATGGACACAACAACCAGACAAAACTGCAAAGCAGGTAAAGCTGCCCGTGACAGCCCCCGACTCAGTTTCAGTCTTTCAAAGTTCTCTGAGACGCCTCTCTCCATCTCACTGCCGCTTCTAGATCGGAACCAGGCTCTTGCCTCGTCATTCACATCAATGTTCCTTTCAGGCCACCCTCACCTCCCTAAAACAGCAATTTCAGTCTAGGCTTTTTCCCTCAACCAGTCCCCAAATCCAGGTGTTCCATTCTCTGCTGAGTATTTTTCTTTTTGATAAATGTGAGGATCATTTGTGTCCTCTAAGGTGTTATTACCGAGTGATACCAGCTCATAATACACTTGTTTTTCATGAAGAAAATAATCTGAGCTCCGGTTAAAATTGTCCTGCCAAGCTAACCCTGTGACCTGGAGCAGAAGGGATTAAAGGCAAAGCCTCATTGATTTGATAAGTGAAATATAGCTGACTTCAGCTTTTCTGCCGAACCATGGCTTTCTAACTGTTCCTTGTCAAAATGTGTTACTGCATGCTTTGTCTCCAAAAATGTTAATGGGAGGCAGCTGCTAAACAACTGTGTGAAGACAAAATTTCAACTAAAAGAGATGTAAGATAAACATTCAATGTGTCTATAAGAATGTCAGAAGCCCAGTGTAGTAAACACTCTTTGTAAGCCTTAAGAATCCCAGTCACTGTTAAATTTACCAGGCCTAGACCTACTTTCTCTTGATGATGCTCATTGAATCACATCTGATTTCCTCCTTGCAATTTATGATTAATTTACCAACCATTTAATCTCAGTAACAAACTTACTGGAGAAAGGTCCAGGCCAGCTCCTGAGAACCATTGGATTTGGGCCATTTAATATAAACAAAGAATCATCTGACTTCCTAAATTGTCATGGGAAATATTGTAGGAAGGAAGAGAGGGGAATGGAAAAATTATGTACTTTCGGCAATGGCTTGGATCCTGTCTTTTAACATATAAGATATTTTGTGATATAAGTTCCCACCATCTCTGTAAGTGATCCTTGTTTTTTAGATGCTTTTCACACACATCATTTCACTTAATTGTCAAAACAGTCGTGGGCTGTAGGTTTGTATTGGCTCCACTTTGCAGATAAGGAAACGTCTGCTGATGGGATTTTAGTGACTTAGGCGAGACCCACATTTACTATGTGGCCAACTGGGGGCTAGACCCCAAATAAGATGTCTACCGCACAGCTTGGCTACGCCTCACACTGGCTTTCCTTCCTCTTATCACTGTATGTCACAGAAGCATTAATGGCTGCTCAATGGCTACTTTCTTAATCCTGTAATGTGGTCAATCTTTTGTTTCTTATCCACAAAAGATTACCATATTAGAGGATTTAAAAGGCTAAAAGTAACATAAATGAGGAAAAATATATGCATATGTGTCTCTCTAAAGCCTAAGAAAGTACGTTTTCTCTAGCTGAACTATAAGGTGTAATATTTTCTCCTGGAAGAGAAAGCTAACTAAAACTAATGAAAACTATAATACTAGATAGATCCCTATGATAAATGTCGCTACGTACAATCATATTAGAAATCTGGATGGTTTCCATTTTTAGGCAACCACTTCTGTAAATCTTAAATATGTGAATACATTTTAGTCTTTCCTTTAAATTGAACATTAATTCTCTGAATTATAAAGTAATTAGTCTTTGTTGTCCAGATTGCTGCACTTCTACGCTCTTTTTAAAAAAAAATAGGTTGAGTTTTGTCCTTTGTTGTTTTATCAAGTCCCTCCTCACTATTACAACTACACCAGGAAACTCTCTTTTAATTTGCTCTTTCTGCAGGGCTGTGGGAATCAGAAACCAGACTCCCACATTAAATTCATTAATGAAGCAAACATTTCCAGAGCCCCTTGTATTTGTCAGCAGTAGTCTGGTGGGTGCTGATGACACAAGTTCCATGAGATGTGTTCCCCATCCTCCAGGAATCCACAGTCTCATGGAGAAGATGAGTGCAGAGAGGGAGAAATTCAATAACAAGACTCCAGACTCTACTGCAGACCAGACTAGCTGGCCAGAGGCACAGGAGATGGAGAAACTAGCTCAGCCTGAGGAACTGGGAACCAAGGGGTCCCAGGAGCACAACTTGAGCTGGATTTTGAAGAATATATGTGATTTTCTTAAGCAAATAAAAAAGAGAAAGTAGGGGCATTACAGGCACAAAAGAAAAAAGCATGATAAAAGGCAGTAAGTAATGAAAAGATCTTATGGATTTAGATAGAGCAGAGAAAAAAATTGAGTCAAATAAGGCTTCTGTAAAATGAACTTTGAGTCAGAGCTAGAGGGAAAGAGTATGAGTGTTAGCAAATGGGCCTGTTGACATCTATTTTGGGTTCTCAGAGGCCTGTTTTCTTACTTTCAGATTAGATGTGTTTGAAATTACCACCTAAATGAGCTATAAGTAGGTAAATTGTCATCGCTACATGGGCCTATTTTGAACTGTAAGTTTTTCTACTAATTAACCTCAGCTTGCTTGTAAGGACCCATTTACAGCTTCATTTATAACATATACAGACTTAGATATAACTGTACCTCCTGAGAATGAGTTCCAGGAGGACATGGACTTGTATTTTCTTCACTGCTGATTCCCCAGCACCTACAGCCCTGAAATGCTGACTCAGCAAATGCAGAAGTCCATTTATACTGAGCTTTCCAAGTTGCAAATCATCTTCATGTCTATTACATTCATTTATCCTACTAACACAACCCAAATGAAAGCAAGTCCACTTTAAATCAAGAAGTCCTCCCCGTACCTGCTTCCTCCACCTCCCATCACTATGGCCCGGGGTGCTCCAGTGACAAAAGTTAAGAACAGTGCACACATCCCTGCCTTTAGAACTGCCACTGCCTTATCCCAAAAACAGTCATGCAGGGCTTCCCTGGTGGCGCACTGGTTGAGAGGCCGCCTGCTGATGCAGGGGACACGGGTTCGTGCCCCGGTCCAGGAAGATCCCACGTGCCACGGAGCAGCTGGGCCTGTGAGCCATGGCCGCTGAGCCTGCGCGTCCGGAGCCTTTGCTCCTCAACCGGAGAGGCCACAACAGTGAGAGACCCGCGTACCACCAAAAAAAAAAAAAAAAAAAAAACAGTCAGGCAAATTTTTCTCCACAAGAAAGGACTTTTACAAATGAAACAACCAACATCAGTAGCATTGATTTTGTTTTTTAGAGTATCTGTGCCAGATCTTACACTGGCTTTATAATAGAGTGATCTGAAGTGGAAAGTGACACTAACTTACAGTAATTATTCTAAGGTCCACAGAATCACCTGGTGAGCTTGTTAAAACGCAGGCTGCTCTCCCTTCACCTCCTACTGAAGGTTTCTGTTTCAGTAGGTCTGGGATGGGACCCAAGAATTTACAGTTCTAACAAATTCATTGATGCTGATGCTACAGGTCTAGGGACCACACCTTAAGAACTACTGATCTGGAAAATCAGTCTATTGATACCAGATGCAAAAACATAATAACACCAGCATAATTCTATTATTGCAAATACATCAGTATGCCCTGTGGCTTGTTTTTTTTTTTTTTTAATTTTATTTATTTATTTATTTTTTAAAGTCTTTATTGAATTTGTTACAATATTGCTTCTGTTTTATGTTTTGGTTTTTTGGCCACAAGGCATGTGGGATCTTAGCTCCCTGACCAGAGTTCCAACCCACACCCCCCACAATGGAAGGCGAAGTCTTAACTACTGGATGGCCAGGGAAATCCCTGCCCTGTGCTTTTATGTTTAACTTTTTTTAGTAAGTGTTTTTACCCCACATAAATCCTCAGTCATGCCCAGAAACAAATGTTTGTTCAGATGAATTATTTTATGAAAACTACAGTTTTATTTATCCAATTCAAATGAGTTAAAATAAAAGAGTTAAAAGAAAAGAAAAATACAAAACACAGAAGGGGGTGGGTAACTGTAAAGAATTAGGAGAGCACTAATCACTTAAAAATTGCATATTTCATTTTAGAACAAATTTCGTTTGCCCAAACAGAAAGAGTAATTTGCTAAAATTTTAAATAAAATTTGCTAACTGTTTAAACAGCAAATCAGACCCATATTTCCAAAGGATTGTAATTTTCATTATAGAATGGTTCATAAACGTAGTATGTGGAAGCTCCAAACTTCTGAAAGACAAACTGGAAAACAGCTCTGGGATACTTCTCCTCCTCTAAGCCTTAATTTCACCTAGAAGAGCCAATTTTTATTATTTATAATATAAGTGCATCACAGTGTTTCCCATTACAAAATGCCGTGTTGTTTTGAAGTTCAAAAGGTGACGGTTGCCTGTCCAGGTCAGGGCTCATGATGTTCTAGGTGTTGGTGAGCTCAATTCTGAGATAAAATGCCAACTCTTGCACATACCATACTAATAAAATCTAGAAATCTGTATTTAGATATTTGTTAAATGATCCTCCATGTTACAATCAAAATATCTACATATAGTATATGAATATGTGTGTGTGTGTATATATATATATATATATATATATATATATATATATATATATATCCTGAAAAATCTAAAGAAAATAAAACAAACTTACTCCTCTGTTCAAAAATGTTGATAAATTACAATGCTCACTGATTCTAAAGTTCTTTGTACTGGGTGTGTTATCAGTCCAAAAACTGTCCGCTAAGGTTGCAGTCTCTCAGATGCACACACAAATACTCCATAGATGCACACGAAGCAAATCCAATCCCTACAAAACTATTTAAACACCATTATTATAGTACTGTGAGTTACTAAATCTTTTCCCCAAAAAAGGCCAAATGGAAACTCAACAACAGAAAATACTATAATGATAAACTGTTTCCAAAATTGCAAAAAAAAAAAAATTATATATATAATATATATAGTATCTATTAAAATTTATATATATAATATGTTATATATATAATATACCATACGAGAGATTTCTAAGAAGAAAACATCTCTGCAGTTAGCTAATGGAGACTAGACTATAAAAAATCATGAAGAATTCCTATCTACCGTTTGTGGAAAGAACCTACATCAGTGCAGCAGCTCCCATCAACATGACACTATTTCACAATAAGGTTTGTCAGGGGTGATGCTTCCTATGAAGCACTTTCTCAGCACAAAATGCAATCCCCTCAGCAGAGTCCGTTTGGGAAATCATTTTTTTGTTTGTTTGTTTGGGATTTTTTTGCGGTACGTGGGCCTCTCACTGCCGCGGCATCCTCCGTTGCGGCGCACAGGCTACGGACGCGCAGGCCCAGCGGCCACGGCCCATGGGCCCAGCCACTCCGCGGCATGCGGGATCCTCTCGGACCGGAGCACGACCCCGCGTCCCCTGCATTGGCAGGCGGACTGTCAACCACTGCACCACCAGGGAAGCCCCGTTTGGGAAATCTTTGTTTGGAAATCCTGGAAGGGAAGGGTAGAATTGAAGCAGATGCCCAGGAGATAAGACTCCTCCCTTCAAAGATTTCACCATTTTAAAGAAGAATTTCATGTTTCATAAAGAAGCAAACAAATGAGACTTTAAAGGACCATAAAATATTTCCTAAATCAGGAGTTCGTTCTCTTGTCCTATCACAAAAGGAAGAACAAAGGCACAGTGTGCCAATGCTGCCCCCACAAATGCAGTGTGTGCACAGTACATGTGTGTCTGCACCCCACCCATGCCCGCGCCCGGCCCTGCTCTGTTGTGAGTCTCACAGATTCCCTGGACAACTGGCTTCTCGTTAGAGCTGCATAAAGGGACATGGCAGGAGACTGGGGGGCCAAAGATGGGGTGAAACCCAAGGTGTTTCTCAGCCTCCAGTGGTGTCTCTAGCAGTGGTCTTAGCAACTAACACCCATACCCTCACACACATACACACATCCACACACACATACACACCATGCCTACTGTTTCCAACTTACAAAACACAAACCAGATGTTAAAGTACAATCTCCGGGACCTAAATGAACCTAATTAACTCAGCAGGTACTAACCTGGTACTTAGTAGGGCCTTCCAGACCACCAATTTTACACCTGTTGAACTGGTAGTTGACTGGGGCGTGTCTTTTCATATTAAGCAATATTGTTATGAAAAATTGGGCAATACCACTGTTGCACATGGACCACTAATACATTTCTGCAGACACAAAGACTTATCTATAAATCTGAGCTACAGTTTCCCCATCTATTCTGACATTAATTATATTGATTTAATTTACAAAAGTCTCCCATGGTTTAATTAGAGATGCTTGCAGGGGAAAAAAAAAGTACTGACACTAAGTGTTATTTTGATGACCTCCAACCACACCCCGCCCTTCTTAGACATACATCTTGTTGAATGATTTACTCAATGCTGATATAAAATTTTACCATGTGACGTGGAACTCCTTCCTAAGGGAGATTTGTACCTGAGAGAGTTGTAAACCTCTATAATATCCCCAATACAGGTATCCTGACTCTACCATTTATGATCTGTTTGACCTTAGACACATTACTTTACTGCTATAAACCTCAGTTTCCACATCTATAAAATGGCTTAATTACAGGACCTACCTCATGGGATTGCTGTGAAGATTAAATCAGATATTCCATATAAAATGCATGGCATTACCTAGCACACAGTAAGAACACAATAAATGTTAGGTATTGTTTTATTGCCAGCTACAGGTTCATGCTAACAGGAAAGGAATACAATGGAAAAAAGTTGCTAACTTATAGGTTATTTGATTAAAATAATAATAATAGTAATAAACTATCAGCCCAAAATATCCACATCACATGTACAAACCCAATTTTTAACCTCAGCTTTCAACTAAAAGTTATAATTGAATTACTGTGTGTCAGTGTTTCCTAATCGAGCTTCCAGACCAAGAAAAACTAAAATTATTTAAAAGGGAAAAAGGAAAAGTAATTCAGTGAGCAGAGGAATAACATATGAAGCATGAGGTTCTAACACACATCAGATTCTTAGAAAACTCTTTTCACCAGCCTTATTAAGCCCTGAAGGGGGTTCAAGCCAGAGGCTTTCCAATCCAAGTCTCAGGCCCACACCAAGGAGTAGCATGGCTAAAGTTTGCGATGGTCTGAATGTTTGTATGGCCCCAGAATTCATGTTTGAAGCCCTAACCCTCGGTGTGATGGTATTTGGAGGTGGGGCATTGGGGAGGTAATTAGGTTAGATCAGTCATGAGAGTGAGGCCCTTTCTATAAGAAAGGGGGGGCTTCCCTGGTGGCACAGTGGTTGAGAGTCCGTCTGCCGATGCAGGGGACGCGGGTTCGTGCTCCGGTCCGGGAGGATCCCACGTGCCGCGGAGCGGCTGCACCCGTGGGCTATGGCCGCTGGGCCTGCGTGTCCGGAGCCTGTTGCCCCGCAACGGGAGAGGCCGCAACGGTGAGAGGCCCGAGTACCGCAAAAAAAAAAAAAAAAAAAGAAAGGGGATTAGTGCCCTTATAAAAAGAGAAAGAGACAAGACAGCTCTCTTCTCTCCATCACGTGAGGGCACAGCAAGAAGGCAGCCGTCTGCAGGCCAGGAAGAGGGTTCTCATCAGAGCCTGACCATGCTGGCACCCTGCTGTTGGACCTCTAACCTCCTGAACCATGAGAAATAAATGTCTGTTGTTTAAGCCACCCAGTCTGTGGCACTTGTCATAGCAGCCCAAACTGACTGAGATGAAATTCAAATAGAATTTTAGACCTTATCATCTAAGAATCTAGAGTTTTCCATTAAAGACACTTTTATTCTTTTCTTCTGTCAAGTACCATTTTCTCTTCATTTTCAGTATCACTTTGTTATATATCCAATGCATAGCTGCTCAGGGCCTAATTAAATAAAGCTGATGGATATAGTTTTAAGAAAAAATATATTTCTAGAACCATGAAAACAAATAATTCTACTTTATACCTCAAGATATAACAGTATTTAGTATATTTCAATAGGAACTTCATATTTACCCACCTTTAAAAGCTAACATTTATTTCTTTATCCTACTGGGTATATTTTCCGAGAGAGAGAGAGAGAGAGAGAGAGAGATACATAAAATGGAAAAGACCGTGACATGGTGTAATGGTACATCATAACTCAGAATAGATTATAGTAGGTAATTAAATAGAAAATATTTTTATAAACAAAGTACACTATCAATATTCTGGTTTAAGTCTGTATATAGTAAGAAGAGCTAAAAACATTGCCTTTTTCCCTTGTGCTCTTAAGATTGTTACCATCTGGTCATAGCTGATAGATCCTTAAGTAACTGTATTTATCATTTAGAGAAACATACCAAGAACCTGGAAGTTTTTAGTGGATTGTCCAAGGGATAGGTGAGGAGCGGAAGTTTACCAGAGGAACATTTTCCCATACTTGTGTAATTTCTACAGCTTCCCAGAAAGTTCTCCCTGAGGTCAGGAACTGATATTCAATGCCCTGCACTTGATGTTAAACTAATCAAAAGCACAAGACGTAGGTCACGCTTTTAAAATCCAGAGGAAGGAAAGGGACAGAAGCCGCCTGGCAGAGCAACCCTCACCCTCTAAAAAACGAGAGGCCTCCACTCCCTTCCCTTAAGCACAACCAACACACTTTATTATCCAGAAGGTTTATCCCCTTAACATAAAATATTTTCTGCTGCTCTTTTTCTTGAGTTACAAATGATATACTTAACAGTTTTCTTCAGATTTTTGGCCTCACAGATACTATCTGATTCCTTCAACATCTTTTCCTTTTTCAAAATATGGAAAATTGGACATCTAATACAGTGGTCTATCTTTGACACTTTACAATGCAGCAAAGGACTACAAATAATCAACCTTACATTTGCATACTGTTGTACAGCTTGCAAAAGCTCTCGTGCATATTATCTTTTGTTCCTCATCACAAACCTACAAGGTAAGTGAGAAAGATGTTATCGTTATTCATGTTCTCAGACAGAAAACTGTCTGGAAAACAGTTGTTAATACTGACTCTGTGAGCATGCGTGGGTGGAGGGAAAGATAAGCGGGAATGTTGGTTAAATTTCTTGTACAAGGTTTTAACAACTATTAAGTGGTAGAATTGAGATTCCTTCCAAAATTTCTGATTCTGGATTTTGTATATACTAATTGACAACTGTTCAGGTCTGAAGTGTGACTTAGGGAGATTTAACAACTCTAATATATATAACCAAAAAGCATTATACGTTTGGATGAAGGAAAAAATATGAGACTTAGTATGCATACTATTCATAACTTAAAACAATTAAATGTGTAAACTGAATATCTAGTTGAGACCATGAAAAAGAGAAATAATAAAACAGGATGATAAAAGGAAATCATTGTATACCATTCTTTACAACTAACATGAGATTGTGCTACTAATATGTGTCCACTCAGGGTTTAAATTAACTAATTAATTAATTGGGAAAATGACATGTGAAATGAGAAAAAGTCAAACAATTCAAAGATGTACAAGGGAAAAGTAAGAGTTCCTCCCATACCAAATATTCAATCTTCTTCATTTCTTCTGTATCCTTTTAAACATTTTGTATACATTTACATGTACACACACACACGCACACGCACACGCACACACAGGAACCTGGGCTATACAGCTACTTTTTTTCAGTAAAAATGCATCTTGGCTTTTTTTCCAAATCAGCATGTATAGATCTACTTTTAAAAATTACATAGGCCTTTCCACCAAAATAAGAGCTAAAGATTCCCAACTATTAATTCCCCTATCATAGCATTTTTCAGAGACATATGTACTCCATGTGATTTGGAGTTGGTACTTAACTCACCCAAGGTTATTTACTTCTTTACTAGAAAGCATATGTAAAAATAAAAACCATCAAGATTAACTGTGCGGAGAATAACAAATATTCAAACAGATAGAATATCATAGTAGAAAATACGCTGTTTCACTCTCTATTACCCAAGTGACATCAAAATACAACCCTTGCCTGCCAGAGTAAAATGAATTAACGTCAGAGTTAACCCTTACCGCCCATCCATGTGGACTGGAAAACAGCAAGGTCACCATGTAAAATTGGCAAGCAAGCTAAATCAGGTTGGCCACCAGAAAAGTACCCTCCAGAGTATTAGATGGAAAGTACAGCACAAAATTCTTAGAGAATTCAGTAAACTATCATACTGAAACCTACAGCTGAATATGCTTGGTGACTTAAGATGCATGTGCAACAAGAAACTTCCTTGATTTTTAACTTCTCAGATAGAGAAATGAAGTTTGACTTCTACTTCCAATAATGTAGACTCAGTAATTCAGTCCAGTCCCCTCATAGGATGACTAAAAAAATGGAACAAACTATTTAAAGAAATAACCAATTGAAGGCATCAAAGAACTCATGATATAGTCAAGATTTACTGAGAGGATGGCAGGGAAGGAAGTCCAGGTTAATACACCCCAAGTTTAGAGAAACTTCTTCCCAGGGAACTATACCAATTCCAGAGGGGAGAGCTGGGAGGCTGGTGGCTGAGCGGGACCTGCAAGCTTCCTAGTGCTTGGGTCACAGACACTGGGATCCAGGCCTATACAGGGTTGGGAGAGCCCTCCTAAGTCCCCAACTTTGGGCTGTCCCTTAGAGAAGAACACCCTGTCACTCAGGGTGAACCAGAGGTAGGCCCTCCAAGGGGCTGCAACTCAGCTTTGAATCATCTCAGTGCCTGAGACTGGAAACAGGTGATTCTGGGCTACTAGCCTCTGGAGGTATCCTAGGGGGCTAGCACCCCCAGGCAACTTGCAGAAGCAAATAGAAATCCTCATTATTAAAAGAGATCATCATCTTTATTAGTTATCAATTACTGCATAAAAAACTTATTCCAAACTTAGTGGCTTTAAACAATAAATACTTCTCATCTGACAGTTTCTGTGGGTCAGGGATCCAGGAGCAGCTTAGCTCAGTGGTGCTAGCTCAGGATTCCAACAAGCTTCGTTCACAGGGTCGAATGGTGCTGCGGTCACCCAAGCTTTGACTGGGTCTGCAGGGACCACTTCCAAGTTCAGTCACGTGGCTGTTTGAAGGAGGTTTCAGCTTGTCACCTGGTGGGCCTCTTTACAGAGCTGCCCACAAGGTGGCTTCTCCCAGAGCCAGGAGCGAAGAGCAAGAGAGGGAGACCAACATGGAAGCCACAGGCTCTTATAACCTAATCTGGAAAGTGACATACCATTACTTCTGCCATTTTCTATTAGTAAGAGTGGAGTTATTAAGTACAACCCACACTCAACAAAGAAGATTAAGCAAGGATGGGGCCCCCCATCTTAGGGCCTGGCTGCCTCCTCACCCTAGCCTCAAACTATTTTTACAAACAGTTCTACAAATACAATATCCACATATAATCAAAGGTAACCAGAGATAAGACAAAAATACAATAGAACTACAAAGCTTCAGATACTGGAGATCAGCTGTCAGTCTTTAAAGTTGTATATTTGTTTCTTTTGTTCTTTTTCATCCTTATTTTATTGAAATATAGTTGCTTTACAATGTTGTGTTAACTTCTGCTGTGCAGCAAAGTGATTCAGTTACATATATATATAGATAGATATGTATATATATACACATTCTTTTTTTTATATTCTTTTCCATTATGGTTTATTATAGGATATTGAGTATAGTCCTCTCTGCTATAAAGTAGGACCTTGTTGTTTATCCATTCTATATATAAAAGCTTACATCTGCTAACCCCAACCTCCTACTCCATCCCTCCCCCAACGCTTCCCTCTTGGCAACCAGCAGTCTGTTCTCTATGTCCGTGATTGTTTCTGTTTCATAGATACGTTTATTTGTGTATTATTTTAGATTCCATATATAAGTGGTATCATATAGTATTTGTCACTCTCTTTC
Source organism: Leucopleurus acutus (assembly GCF_964270905.1). Lineage (NCBI taxonomy): Eukaryota > Metazoa > Chordata > Mammalia > Artiodactyla > Delphinidae > Leucopleurus > Leucopleurus acutus. The sequence continues at coordinate 124,266,482 of NC_139146.1, read as the reverse complement.
TGACACACTTCACTTAGTATGATAATCTCTAGTTGCATCCATGTTGCTGCAAATGGCATTATTTCATTCTTTTTTATGACTGAGTAATATTCCATTGTGCACATATACCACATCTTTTTTTTTTTAGACATCTCTATTAGAGTATAATTGCTTTACAATGCTATGTTAGTTTCTGCTGTATAACAAAGTGAATCAGCTATATGTATACATATGTTCCCATATCCCCTCCCTCTTGCATCACCCTCCCACCCTCCTTATCCAACCCCTCTAGGTGGTCACAAAGCACCAAGCTGATCTCCCTGTGCTATGCAGCTGCTTCCTACTAGCTATCTATTTTACATTTGGTAGTGTATATATGTCAGTGATACTCTCTCACTTTGTCCCAGCTTCCACTTCCCCTTCCCTGTGTCCTCAAGCCCATTCTCTACGTCTGTGTCTTTATTCCTGTCCTGCCCCTAGGTTCTTCAGAATCATTTTTTTTTTCTTTCGGATTCCATATATATGTGTTAGCATACAGTATTTGTTTTTCTCTTTCTCACTTACTTCACTCTGTATAACAAACTCTAGGTCCATCCACCTCACTACCAATAACTCAATTTTGTTTCTTTTTATGGCTGAGTAATATTCCATTGTGTATATATATATATATATATGCCACATCTTCCTTATCCCTTCATGTGTCAATGGACACTTAGGTTGCTTCCACGTCCAGCCTATTGTAAATAGAGCTGCAATGAACATTGTGGTACATGGCTCTTTTGAATTATGGTTTTCTGAGGGTATATGCCCAGTAGTGGGATTGCTGGGTCGTGTGGTAGTTCTATTTTTAGTTTTTTAAGGAATCTCCATACTGTTCTCCATAGTGGCTGTATCAATTTACATTCCCACCAACAGTGCAGGAGGGTTCCCTTTTCTCCATACCCTCTCCAGCATTTTTTGTTTGTAGATTTTTTTGATGATGGCTATTCTGACTGGTATGAGGTGGTACCTCATTGTAATGTTGATTTGCATTTTTCTAATGATTAGTGATGTTGAGCATTCTTTCAACACATTCAACAGCATTCTTTCAACACATTCAACAGCATTCTTTCTGTGTTTGTTGGCAATCTGTATATCTTCTTTGGAGGATGGTTTATTTAGGTCTTCTGCCCATTTTTGGATTGGGTTGTTTGTTTTCTTGATATTGAGCTGCATGAGCTGCTTGTAAATTTTAGAGATTAATCCTTTGTCAGTTGCTTAGTTTGCAAATATTTTCTCCAATTCTGAGGGTTGTCTTTTCATCTTGTTTATGGTTTCCTTTGCTGTGCAAAAGCTTTGAAGTTTCATTAGGTATGATTTGTTTATTTTTGGTTTTGTTTCCATTTCTCTAGGATGTGGGTCAAAAAGGATCTTGCTGTGATTTATGTCTGCCTATGTTTTCCTCTAAGAGTTTTATACTGTCTGGCCTTACATTTAGGTCTTTAATCCATTTTGAGTTTATTTTTGTGTATGGTGTTAGGGAGTGTTTTAATTTCATTCTTTTACATGTAGCTGTCCAGTTTTCTCAGCACCACTTAATGAAGAGGCTGCTCCATTGTATATTCTTGCCTCCTTTATCAAAAATAAGGTGACAATAGGTGCGTGGGTTTATCTCTGGGCTTTCTATCCTATTCCATTGATCTATATTTCTGTTTTTGTGCCAGTACCATAATGCCTTGATTACTGTAGCTTTGTAGTATAATCTGAAGTGCAGGAGCCTGATTCCTCCAGCTCCGTTTTTCTTTCTCAAGATTGCTTTGGCTATTCGGGATCTTTTGTGTTTCCATACAAATTGTGAAATTTCTTGTTCTAGTTCTGTGAAAAATGCCAGTGGTAGTCTGATAGGGATTTCATTGAGTCTGTAGATTGCTATGGGTAGTATAGTCATTTTCACAATGTTGATTCTTCCAATCCAAGAACATGGTATATCTCTCCATATGTTTGTATCGTCTTTAATTTTTTTTTATCAGTGTCTTATAGTTTTCTACATACAGGTCTTTGGTCTCCTTAGGTAGGTTTATTCCTAGGTATTTTATTCTTTTTGTTGCAATGGTAAATGGGAGTGTTTCCTTAATTTCTCTTTCAGATTTTTCATCATTAGTGTATAGGAATGCATGAGATTTCTGTGCATTAATTTTGTACCCTGCTACTTTACCAAATTCATTGATTAGCTCTAATAATTTTCTGGTAGAGTCTTTAGGATTCTCTATGTATAGTATTATGTCATCTGCAAACAGTGACACTTCTACTTCTTCTTTTCCAATTTGTATTCCTTTTATTTCATTTTCTTCTCTGATTGCCGTGGCTAGGACTTCCAAAACTATGTTGAATAATAGAGGTGAGAGTGGACATCCTTGTCCCTTTCCTGATCTTAGAGGAAATGCTCTCAGTTTTTCACCATTGAGAATGATGTTTGCTGTGGGTTTGTCATATATGGTCTTTATTATGTTGAGGTAAGTTCTCTCTATCCCTACTTTTGGGAGGGTTTTTATCATAAATTGGTGTTGAATTTTGTCAAAAGTTTTTTCTGCATCTATTGAGAGATCATATGTTTTTTATCCTTCAATTTGTTAATATGGTGTATCACGTTGATTGATTTGCGTATATTGAAGAATCGCTGCATTCCTGGGATAAATCCCACTTGGTCATGATGTATGATCCTTTTAATGTGCTGTTGGATTCTATTTCCTAGTATTTTGTGGAGGATTTTTGCATCTATGTTCATCAGTGATATTGGCCTGCAGTTTTCCTTCTTTGTGACATCTTTGTCTGCTTTTGGTATCAGGGTGATGGTGGTCTCGTAGAATGAGTTTGGGAGTGTTCCTCCCTCTGCTATATTTTGGAAGAGTTTGAGAAGGATAGGTGTTAACTCTTCTCTAAATGTTTGATAGAATTTGCCTGTGAATCCATCTTGTCCTGGGCTTTTGTTTGTTGGAAGATTTTTAATACCAGTTTTAATTTCATTGCTTGTGATTGGTCTGTTCAGATTTTCTATTTCTTCCTGGTTCAGTCTTGGAAGGTTGTGCTTTTCTAAGAATTTGTCCATTTCTTCCAGGTTGTCCATTTTATTGGCATATAGTTGCTTGTAATAATCGCTCATGATGCTTTGTATTTCTGCAGTGTCAGTTGTTACTTCTCCTTTTTCATTTCAAATTCTATTGATTTGAGTCTTCTCCCTTTTTTTCTTGATGAGTCTGGCTAATGGTTTGTCAATTTTGTTTATCTTCTCAAGGAACCAGCTTTTAGTTTTATTGATCTTTGCTATTATTTCCTTCATTTTTTCTTCACTTATTTCTGATCTTGTCTTTATGATTTCTTTCCTTCTGCTAACTTTAGGGTCTTTCTGTTCTTCTTTCTCTAATTGCTTTAGGAGTAAGGTTAGATTGTTTATTTGAGATATTTCTTGTTTCCTGAGGTAGGATTGTATTGCTATAAACTTCCCTCTTAGAACTGCTTATGCTGCATTCCATAGGTTTTGGGTCATCGTGTTTCCTTTGTCATTTGTTTCTAGGTATTTTTTGATTTCTTCTTTGACTTCTTCAGTGATCTCTTGGTTATTAAGTAGTGTATTGTTTAGCCTCTACGTGTTTGTATTTTTTACAGATTTTTTCCCTATAATTGATATCTAGTCTCATAGCATTGTGGTTGGAAAAGTTACTTGATATGATTTCAATTTTCTTAAATTTACCAAGGCTTGATTTGTGACCCAAGATGTTATCTATCCTGGACAATGTTCCATGAGCACTTTAGAAGAAAGTGTATTCTGTTGTTTTTGGATAGAATGTCCTATAAATATCAATTATGTCCATCTTGTTTAATGTATCATTTAAAGCTTGTGTTTCCTTATTTATTTTCATTTTAGATGATCTGTCCATTGGTGAAGTGGGGTGTTAAAGTCCCCTATAATGATTGTGTCGATTTCCCCTTTTATGGCTGTTAGCATTTGCCTTATGTATTGAGGTGCTCCTATGTTTGGTGCATAAATATTTACAATTGTTATATCTTCTTCCTGGATTGATCCCTTCATCATTATGTAGTGTCCTTCTTTGTCTCTTGTAATAGTCTTTAAAGTCTATTTTGTCTGATAAGAGAACTGCTACTCCAGCTTTCTTTTGATTTCCATTTGCATGGAATATCTTTTTCCATTCCCTCATTTTCAGTCTGTATGTGTCTCTAGGTCTGAAGTGGGTCTCTTTTAGACAGCATATATATGGGTCTTCTTTTTGTATGCATTCAGCCAGTCTACGTCTTTTGGTTAAAGTATTTAATCCATTTACATTTAAGGTAATTATCGATATGTATGTTTCTATTACCATTTTCTTAATTGTTTTGCATTTGTTATTGTAGGTCTTTTCCTTCTCTTGTGTTTCCTGCCTAGAGAAGTTCCTATAGCGTTTGTTGCAAAGCTGGTTTGGTGGTGCTGATTTCTCTTAGCTTTTGCTTGCCTTTAAAGGTTTTAATTTCTCCATCAAATCTGAATGAGATCCTTGCTGGGTAGAGCAATCTTGGTTGTAGGTTTTTCCCTTTCATCATTTTAAATATATCCTGCCACTCCCTTCTAGCTTGCAGAGTTTCTGCTGAAAGATCAGCTGTTAACCTTATGGGGATTCCCTTGTATGTTATTTGTTGTTTTTCCCTTGCTACTTTTAATATTGTTTTCTTTGTATTTAATTTTTGACAGTTTGATTAATATGTGTCTTGGCATGTTTCTCCTTGGATTTATCCTGTATGGGACTCTCTGTGCTTCCTGGACTTGATTGACTACTTCCTTTCCCATGTTCGGGAAGCTTTCAACTATAATCTCTTCAAATATTTTCTCAGTCCCTTACTGTTTCTGTTCTTCTTCTGGAACCCCTATAATTCGAATGTTGGTGTGTTTAATGTTGTCCCAGAGGTCTCTAAGACTGTCCTTAATTTTTTTTCACTCTCTTTTCTTTATTCTGCTCTGCAGTAGTTATTTCCACTATTTTATCTTCGAGGTCACTTATCCATTCTTCGGCCTCAGTTATTCTTCTATTGCTTACTTCTAGAGAATTTTTAATTTCATTTATTGTGTTGTTCATCATTGTTTGTTTGCTCTTTAGTTCTTCTAGGTCCTGGTTAAACATTTCTTGTATTTTCTCCATTCTATTTCCAAGATTTTGGATCATCTTTACTACCATTCTTCTGAATTCTTTTTCAGGTACACTGCCTATTTCCTCTTCATTTGTTTGGTCTGGTGGGTTTTTACCTTGCTCCTTCATCTGCTGTGTGTTTCTCTGTCTTCTCATTTTGCTTTACTTACTATGTTTGGGGTCTCCTTTTCACAGGCTGCAGGTTCATAGTTCCCATTGTTTCTGGTGTCTGGCCCCAGTGGGAAAGTTTGATTCAGTGAGTTGTGTAGGCTTCCTGGTGGAGGGGGCTAGTGTTTGTGTTCTGATGGATAAGGCTGGATCTTGTCTTTCTCGTGGGCAGGACTGCATCTGGAGGTGTGTTTTGGGGTGTCTGTGACCTTATTATGATTTTAGGCAGCCTCTCTGCTAATGGGTGGGGTTGTGTTCCTGTCTTGTTAGTCATTTGGCCTAGGGTGTCCAGCACTGTAGCTTGCTGGACGTTGAGTGGAGCAGGGTATTAGCATTGAGATGGAGATCTCTGCGAGAGCTTTCACCATTTGATATGACATGGGGCCGGGAGGTCTCTTGTGGACCAGTGTCCTGTACTCGGCTCTCCCACCTCAGAGGCACAGGACTGACACTCAGCCGGAGCACCAAGACCCTGTCAGTTACATGGCTGCTAGTGTTGGAGGGTCTCCTGCAAAGGTGGGGTGCGGCCGTTCCTCATTGCGTGGACAAGAACACTGGCAACAGAAGTTCTGGGAAGTACTCTTTGGCATGAGCCCTCCCGTAGTCTGCCATTACCCCCACCTACCACATCTTCTTTACCCATTCACCTGCCAATAGACATTTAGGTTGTTTCCATGTCTTGCCTATTGTGAATAGTGCTGTTATGAATAAAAGTTATATATTTATTTTGTTCATGGAGAACAAAAAGAAAAGATGATGGATTTTAACAGATAAATCTAAACCAAAAGAATTAAGTCCTAGATTTCAACTTCCAGGCATGATGGTGTAACTAGGAGTGGACTTAACATTTTGTCATAAACAATTGGAAAACTGAACAAAACATAGGAAACAACTCTTTCAGGGCAAAACTGACCCTTGAGTTGAGAGAAACAACAAGGTGATTGTTACAATCACTCAGCCTAGAGGCTCCAAGAAGAAACAATAGAAGAAACAAGACACAGGACTCCAGAACCAGAGGTGAAAGACTTAAGAGAAAAAGCGATAGTCCTAATGTCAGCACATTCAGATAGCTCCTCAAACCCAGTCACTAATGGTGAGGCAGAGGGCTGGATGATGCCTACACAGGCAGTAGGTGGCTTTTCAGGAGAGGAGCCCTGAGTTTGAAGAACCCATCATTTTAGGGCCAGCAGTTTGTCCTGAATGGAGACACTACCTCATGCCACAAAGTCACTTGCTGAAAACACAAGCTTGAGAAATAATCCAGGTAGAGAGCAGTCAGGACCTTGCATTCATGGCACACCCAGCAGGACCTACGGGAAGACTGAACTAGTCTAAAGCTAAGTGCATTTCATCAAAGTGAAGCATGTTACTTAGGTCAGTGTCATAGTTCTAAAAACTGAACTATTCTTTGCCAACTTAAGAAACCAGACTGTTTATACTCAAAAGGTTTATTAATCAAACAAGTGAATTAATGCCAGAGCTAACGTTTAAGTTATTGATCCAAGATTTTACTTTTTTAGCTCAAAGAATATAGGTAGTGTATTTATACTTTTATACAAAAGGCAATTTAAAATGCAGCTAGATTTCACTGTAATTCCTTTTTTACTACAACTTCCTTTACTGGCATATAAGTAATACTTCGCCAACAAGGTTCTTGACTTTGTTGAGAACTTAACCATCTCTCTTTCCCATATTCACAGGTGTTAAACATTGTACACAAAAAGCCTGTCAGTGTCTGATACAGAAAGAAAAGTTTTCTAAGTGTTCAGTGTAACATCTATGAAGATTACATGAGATTGCTGGTTTAACAAAATTTGAAGAAAATCCACAGCAAAAGGAAGTTCCAGTTATATCCAGAAATCATTCTCACCAATGTAGTACTGTGTCTGTTTTTTAAGAAGAGAAGACTGAAACTTGTTCATAAATGTCAAATCTATTCATATGCTTATGGAGTATATCGGTAAAGAATAAAAAGCAACATGGGTTTCATGAGCCATATGTGTGCTAGTTGCTGAGCTGCCTGATACTATGGGTGGAGTTTATGCTATAAACTCATATACTTAACTTGAGCGAGGCATGAGATGACACTGTGTGATAGCTCCTATAAGGCACGCCTCAGCATTTGACTTTTATTAAAACTACATTTCAAATTATTTTAATTCTAAAAATATGTATATATATTCTGTAGCCATTGTAGTCATTTGAACATGCAGCTTGTCTCTTAAAATTGCTAAAATAATGAAAATATTCAAGAGAAGTATCAGCCAACATTTTTTTTTCTTTTTTTTTTTTTCCGTACGCGGGCTGCTCACTGTTGTGGCCTCTCCCGTTGCGGAGCACAGGCTCCGGACGCGCAGGCTCAGCGGCCATGGCTCACGGGCCCAGCCGCTCCGTGGCATGTGGGATCTTCCCGGACCGAGGCACGAACCCGTGTCCCCTGCATCGGCAGGCGGACTCTCAACCACTACGCCACCAGGGAAGCCCCAGCCAATTTTTCAAACACTTTTAAGGAGTTTTCAGAAATGTCAAAAGATCTTCCCCAGTGGTCCAGTGGTTAAGACTTCACCTTCTAGTGCAGGGGGTGTGGTTTTGGTCCCTGACTGGGGACCTAAGATCCCACATGCCTCACGGCAAAAAACCAAAACATAAAACAGAAGCAATATTGTAAAAATTCAATAAAGACTTTAAAAATGGTCCACATCAAAAACAAAAACAATCTCAAAAAAAACAAAAAGAAGAAATGTCAGAAGATTATTATTTACTCTTCTTGTAATTATTTCCAAGAATAGTACTTAGAATATTTACATGTTTCTGAAAAAGTGTTTAATGAAAATAGGTATTTATAGGTTGAATTAGCATTCAAATACATGCTCAAATGACACTTAAAGGTAATTTTGAAGAAATCATTTATAAAGCAAACAATATTTTTGTAAAATAAATGGATTTTCATAAATTAGACTTGTTTAAAATAAGGTATATCTTTATATGCCTTATGAATGCTTACAGAGTGATATTCAATATCATAATCTCCGAGGTCTGATGAAATCATTCTGTCATATGTTCATGCCAAGATTATTGAATAAGCTGAAAATATTAAGGATACAGGCACATTTTGTCACTGTGATTTGTAATATCTGGCAGGTACACATTTAAATTAGTCTGACTAGGTAAAGTGTGTTTTAATGTCTGATCATCATTACTCTGAGAGCAAAACCTCATCTACCTGCTCTCCTATTTGGTGTCCACAGTCTTCTCTGATTAGTTGTTTCATGTACAAGGATTAGTAACTGTGAGCAGTACTCCAGCCTGACATTCTTACCCAATGACAAGAGATTTTTATTGCACATCCATGTTTCATGAACAATAATACCACATTTTAAATGTTTTAGCATGTTTCTTCAGCTCATTTAGATACAAATCATAAAACAATCAAGACTAGAATGTCTAGCAAGATTATTGGATGCATAAAGTATAATCATATATTGTTACACATACAAAAGTTTAAGCATTTTATTTTAAAAATCTTCCAGAATTTTCTTAGACCATTGATGTCATCTAATGCTCCCTAATGCAGAATATTCTCTCTCAGAATCATTCTTTTGCCAGGTCAATTCTCTATATTAACCTTCCAATTTGTTCACTAGACAATTTCCTTATAAATGTTTCAATTCTCATCTGCCATATAGTATAGGATTTCATTTGCTCTAAGGTCATGTACTGATGGAATATCATTTTAATTTACGTTATAATAGCATTGAGTTGAAAAAAATAAATTAGTCCATTCCATAATAATATTGCTTTATTGCCATTGATACAATGGATTCTCTTAAAAAGAAAAATCCTATAGTCATTAACTCTTTCATTAAATTATTCACTTATTCCTTCTCTGCATACCAGGTATTACTTTACTAGGCTTAGGAATAATAATACTATACTTTATTCATTAAGATAGAAAATACCTATTGCCTATTATCTGTCAGCCATTTCTCTCCTAAGACTAATAAAATATAGACCATGGTATTGTGAAGCCATTCAGTCTAGTGGGTGAGTGGGTAGAAATGTAAAAGAATAATCATAACACCAGTGTTAGAAGCAATAATTAAAGTGTGTAAAATTTACCTGTTTATTCAATGCCTCCTTCAACCAATAATTGAAAGCTACCTACAAGTGGCCTACAAAAATATATACAACATAGATCAAAATATATAAATTAGGGAGCTGAGGCTAAGAAAAAATGTAGGTAAATGATAAGGAAACAGTAAAGACAATCATTAAAAGTACCATAACTTACCATATACTACTAGTGGAGTTGCAAAAAGGCACAACTTCTACAGAGGAAAATTTGCCAATACTAGCAAAATACGAATATCTACCAAAATTATATATTATGAACAGTACACTTCGATACAGGATTCCCACTTGGGAGAATTTATCTTACAGTTATATCTCACAAATATAGAGTGATATATGAAAAAGTTTATTCACTGCAGCACTGTTTGTAAGACCAAAAGATAAGAACCCAAGAGTCCATCAATGAAGACTGGTTAAATGACGTACAGCACTGTGAGTCAGACAAAAGCCTGCCCACTCTAAAATGGAGTGGGAAAGCTCTCTGTGTGCTAAACTGGGAAAATCTCCAGACTCAACTTTAGGAAAAGAAAGCAATATGTAGAAGAATACACACACACACACACACACACACAGAGCCCTTGGTGAAGGGAGAGGGGAAGGGAACTAAGAATATATATTTAAATGTGCTTGTATATGCATAAAGAAACACTAGAAAGACTCACAAGAAACTAACACAGGAGGTTGTCTACAGGGGTCGAAGATGAATGGTGAATTGGGCAGATGCAGAAATGGGAGAAAACCTTTTCAATATATAAATTTCTATATTGTTTTTACTTCTGGACATTATCAATATATTATTTAAATAAAATTTGAAAAAAGAAAAAATGTATACTATAAAATATTGTATGATTTCTAGAAGAAAGTTGCAAATTAGCTCTGAACTTCCTACAAGTTAAATCGAATGGAGACATTGTATTGGTACGTGAATCAGAGATAAGGTTAAAAACGTTTTTAACTGTTTAGCCAATAGTGAGACCTGAAAGGAGTTTCTGAACTGTATACTCAATAACGGGACCTTCTGTGATCTAGAGAATGACAATCTCACCAACATCTTTTAAAGACATACTCAGGAGGCTTCACATCATGCCCCTGCTTAAAACCCTCCAATACCCTTCCATTTAATCAAAATAAATCTAAACTCCTTACCATGGTCTACAACACCCCATGTGACTTGGCCCCTACCTATCTCTCCTCCCACTCTTTCCCTTGCTCATGGAGCTCCAACCACACTGCTCTTCCTTCTGTCTCCTGACCATAATAAACTCCTACCTGCTCAGAGCCTTTGTATTTACTGCTCCTTTCTGCCTTCAGTAGCACAGCTGCCTCCTTCTCATCACTCAGGTCTCAGCTCCCTAGGAGCCTTCCCTTTCTACTCTCACTGAAGGAGCACCATGTTGCCTTCAGCCACTCTATAGCCCATCATTATGCTTTATATTCTTTACATCACTCAGTATAGTCTGCTATTTTTTTAAATTATTTTCATCTTCCGTCTTCTGCCACAAGAAACCAACTCCTGAAATTGTTCACTACTGTATCTTGTATCTTCAGTGCCTAGAACAGGGCTTGGAACACAGTGGGTGGTTAATGAATGAGTGAATGAAAATGAATGAGTGACTGAGAAAGAGTAAAAGAAGGACAAAAAGGGAGAACAGAGGGAAGGCAGGTTGGAAGAAGAGAGAGAAAGGAAGGCATTTCTTAATATACAACAATAGCTAAACTTCTTTGGCTAATATCAAGTAAGATCTGTCAGCTAACTCTGATTTTACCTCACATAAGCGTTTTAGACACCAACGGCTTATACACACTTTTCAACCAATGATAGTTAAGGCCCAAAATTTTGATGCCACTGTATATGTAGTCACTCATCTTATTAACTATTTATCTCAAGAAAACTCATATTAGAAAAGTTCTAAAAGTTTCACTATCACCTGGATTTAGGTTAGATTTATAAGTTATAAATTATATATATTTAAATATAAATTAAAACTTATGTTTTTCAAAGTATTCTCCTCCACCCCCAAAAAAATATAACAAAGCATCACTATTAACATCACTAAACCCAAGGCTATTTCACAGATTCTAAAAGGAGACTTTATCACTGCACTTTTTCACCACAATACTTGTTAACCAAAGGTCATTCCAGTATAGACAGAGTTACATAGAGACTTTGGATTTGGGCAATCACACCTAGAAATCAAGAGAAGTAACCTGGAATAGAATCTACTGTATCACTGGGTTTCTGCAGCTGTGCAATAGAAGAAATCTAACATCAAAATTTACTTTCTGGGATAACATGACCATCACGGTGATCATTTTGAAATGTATAGAAACATCAAATCACTACCTTATTATGTACCAGAAATTAACATAGTGTTGTAGGTCAATTACACTTCAAAAATAAACAAACAAACAAATTCATAGAAAAAGAGATCAGATTTGTGGTTACCAGAGGTGGGGGTAGTGGTAGGGGTGAACTGGATTAAGGGAATCCAAAGGTACAAGCTTTCAGTTACAAGATAAATAAGTGCTAGAGGTGTGATGTACAACGTGATTCACCTAATTACCACGGCTGTGTGTTATATATGAAGGTGTTAGGAGAGGAAACCCTAAGAGCTCTCTTCATAAGGGAAATATATTTTCTATTTCTTTAATTTTGTATCTATATGAGTTGATGGATGCTCACTAAGCTTATTGAGGTAATCACTTCATGATGTATGTAAGTCAATCACTATGCTGTACACCTTCAATTTATATAGTAGTGTATGTCAATTATATCTCATTAAAACTGGAAAGAAAAAACTTTACTTTCTTCCAGCCCTTTCACAGTGGTTGAAGAGAAGAAGCCTACAAATGGTTTCTATTTATTGGCCCAGAATGTATGTATGTATGTATGTATGTGTGTGTGTGTATATATGTGCTGGGTGGATTTTATAACCATTGCCATGTGGCTTCAGGACACACTGACTTACTTAAGGTTACACATTAAAAATGTCTCAACTCTGCAGTGTCTCTGACAGCCCAGTTTTGTATCAGAATGATTCCACAATCTACACAATATGTTAAATTTACTCATACAAAGTGTACTTCCTAGTTTTTGAATCTGTTAAGGTGCATGTGTTTTATTTATTCCAGAACAGATCTGAAATAAATTATATTTTTAAAAATGTGTTCCTGATAATGCCCTTTTCATATAATAGCATGAGGATAAGTGGTGTGAAAGCCTTCCACTTTCGATCAGACTATGCTTTCCTTTATTTTCAAGGTCAGCTGTAAAAAGAGTTAGGTTTCTAATTGAATTAGAAATGATTTATCTTAGTACCTTACTGGCTGTCCTCAATCACAGAAGATATTTACTTTTCAGTTAATAAATCCTGGGTCAAATTTAAGATCCACTGACGCTTCGGAGACACATCTGCAGAATCCTAAGAGGACGACTCTCTGAGGGAGCAAACATCTCTGCCGTCGCCAGAACTGAAGCCTTGTTATGGTCATGTGCACAGCATTTGTTCTGTGCCTTTTCCATTCTCTAAACTTTACAGAATGCTTTAGAGTCTGAGATTGAACTTTTCCCTGGAAGAGGAATTCTTATTAATGCAAATCTATGCCAAATCTTCACAAAAGGTATAGGAAAAAAACACAAGCAGAAGCAGAGACTAGAAATGCTCACAGCCCAGATTTTGAAGGTGATGCACATTTCAATAGGTGATTTGAACACTGCTGGAGCTTTTAGACTGAAAAATGTAATCATGTTCTTATTTTAGCAGTGATACCATTAAGGATTCCATGACAAACATTGAATGTCATATCCTGTGAGTCTCTAGCAAAAACAACTTGCTATTTAAAGCACAGCTTTGGGCAAAGAAGGTGGTTTGACCTGCAGAGAGTTACTAATTAACATGACAGAGAAGCTTCAGGATATGAAACCACAAAGCTACTCTCTGGCTGGTTGTCAACAGTGTCACACACATGTAAATAATCCACAGTTTTAAAAGGCCCTTTTCTCTTCTATGTTTTATCCCCTTGACAACGATTGTAATGCTCTGTACTGAGATCCCTTCCAAGTCTAACATTTTTGATCACAGGATAGTATGATAGCAATCTTGGTACTAATTACTTTTTTCCTAAATCACACCAATAAAAGCATCCTAGACACGAGCTCTGTCCTGTTCTTAAAGACAGATGAGACTGTTGTCAGCATGTCAATCCGCCATGATCTTAACCAAGCAGGTGTTAACTGTTGAGCACACAGGCATGCACCCATTCCTCCAGCTGCTGGGAGCACCACTGCAGAGTCTCTACCCAGGAACTGCCCTTAGCCAAAGGGAGCTGCCTCTCCCATGGACATGACCCTGCCTCAGAGGCAGCCCCAAGCCTCAACTCAGGAGAGATGTGAAGGGCTCCTCCAGGCCATCGCTCCCCAGAGGGAGGCTGAGGACAACGCTGCATCTGCACCACAATTCGCCTTCTCATCCTGCTTCCCCAACTCCCTTCCCAAGAGCACTCCCCAGGAATCTTCCTCCATTCAAGTTTCCCTCTCAGCATCTGTGCCCAGGCAGCTGGACCCCTCTCCACTCACTAACCAGGGAACTTTGGACGAGATACTTAGCTTCTCCACTGCTAAGTATTCTTATCCACAAGATGGAGACAACAGTAGTGCTTTCCATGAAGGTGTTGTGAGAATGAAACTAGTTAAATCACCCAAATCTCCCAAAACAGTGCCCGTATATAGTAAGTATTCAATAAATGCTTATTATGAACTATTATTATGAGCATGTTTTCTTCTGTAGGAAATCTTTCATTAAGAAATGAATTCATGGGAGTTCTCTGGTGGTCTAGTGGTTAGGATTCCAGGCTTTCACTGCCATGGCCCAGGTTCAATCCCTGATCAGGCAACTGAGATCCTGCAGGCAGTGTGGCCAAAAAAAATTAAAAATAAAAATAAATTTTTTTTAATACATTTGTTTAAAAAATAATTCATTTTTATATTAATATAGTATTTTTTCAGCTTTCCCTAAGCTATAAATCAGTAGAACAATGAGGTTAAAAGTAATAGGTTACAGTTTATATTATTTCTGATGTTCTAATTATATTAAAATTAATATGCTAATACTTTTAAAAATCACTATCACATTATCATAATTTCCATATTAGTTATTTTTCAGCAAAGGAATGAAACCATTTTTGTATTCTTTATAAATATCAAAGGAATGAATGTACTTAATCCTTTCTGTAAACTCGTATACTTCTAAGTTTAACATATCAAACTCAACAAAATCAAAAAGGAAAAAAACTTCAATTTAAACTGAAGTCTTAATATTTCAGAGTAGCTCTGGACCTTATATATCAATGTCTGACACTGTGGAGTTCTGATCATCAAAGCTATAAATCAGCCCTTGGAGAGCGATATAAAGTTAAGGGTAGATTCATATAATTGATAAGCTGAAATCTTAAAAGAGAAAATTAGCCACACTTTTTTGCATTTTATGCAGCTATATCTTAAATTAATTTTTTTCAGGATTAGGGTGTATCATTTATGGCCATGCTCAATCTTATTATTTGTTAGGACAAGATTAAGTAAATCCTAGAAAAATCAATGTAAATAAGGAAAATTAATCTTGCTGACAGAAGACTCAAATTCTATTTCCCTTTTTGTGGTAAATATTTCCTTCATTGCTCTGTGAAGAAATATCACCCAGTTCAGTAAGAACCAGTCTTAAGAAAAATGTCTGACTGAATTTCTGTCTCCATTTATAAGAAATAGTTGTGACTTTTTAAGTGTTTACTACATGCTAGGGTTTGAACTATGTTATCTTTGATTCTCAAACTAACGCTTCAAAGCACATATCCCATTTTCTAGATGAATAAAATGAGGTTCAAAGAACACAGCTTACAACATGCAGAGCCATACAGATCCAGATCTATCTGTGCTCTTTCTACTTGCCATCTCCCACTGAGCACATAACTATGAATGTCAGCTCAGATTCTGCTTTAAAGATTGGACAAGTGCTTTAAAACACTGGCACACCTCCAAAAAAAGAGGAAATGCACTTAGTAAAATTGCTCTCTTTTTTAAGTTTTGAACTGTCTTGTTTGAATTATTATTCAAGGTAGAGAATAGATAGAATAAACCAAAAAAGTTAACATACTGTTATATTCTCAAATCGGCTACCCAATTTCTTTGGATAACAATGAGAGTTATAAATGCCTTTTAAAGACAGGTTGAAGGACTAAGAGCCGATTGTTAACGTGAGATGTTTAAGAAACAAAAAAAGACTCTAGCAATATCTCTGTTAATATGCAAAATTCATAACTTCATATTCTGGCAGAGTCTAAAAAGAGGCACTGACAGAGATCATGTTTCTTTACGTGAAATGAGAACTGTCTGGCACTAAATTGCAACATAAAGAGGATATGAACTGTCTTGCCATATTATAATGTTTATTAGTAGATGTTTCAATGGCAGCAGCACTTTTCAGAAAGCAGTAAGGATGCTGTAGGAGATGCCCCATTCCTGAAGGAGTCAACACTCATTTAAGTGAGTACCATGCAGGTCGCTCCATCTTATCATTGAACAAATCCTACTCTTATAGGTACAATGCATTTTCGTAAGCACTTAGCAGTAAGCAACACAGATAAGGCCTCTGCCATCATCTTTCAAACCTACAATGAGCAGGGAAGCAGATACTGCATTACCTGTGTGAGGCATGCTACAGAAAAGGTTTATTGCATAATGTGTACAATCTATGGGTGTTTATAAGATGGGACTTGATTAACAGAGGTGAAATGGGAAGCTTAGATGGTTAGAGAGGTCTCCCTAAGGACATGATATTTTTTAAAAATCAAGTAAGAGAAGCTGGAGGAAGGGGAGCCAATGGTAGAGATGACACAGACAGCATATTTCAAGGAAAAAAATAACTACATTGATTTTCTAGCAAAGTCAGCTCTGGCTGCCATAATAAAGTACACAGACTGGCTGGCTTAAAAAACAGAAATTTACCCTCACAGTTCTTGATGCTGTAAGACCGAGATGAGGATGCCAGCATGGTCGGGTTCTGTTGAGAAACCTCTTGGTGTGCAGACGGCCTGACATGGTGGAGAGAGCAAGTTCTGGTCTCTTCTTCTTATAAAGACACTAATCCCATCGCAGGGCCCCACCCTTACAACCTCATCTAAACCAAGACCTCCCAAAGGCCCCACCACTTCCAACTTCAACATATGGATCTTGGGGACACAAACATTCAGTCCCTAACACACAGCAAATGCTTGAGGAGAGAAAGATCCTTCGTGAAGTATGAAGGGGTTGGGGAGAGTTCCCCGGAACAAGGATAGAAAGGCGGGAAGAATGGATTAGGCAAGGACTTTGAACTTGACCTTACAATGAATGCATGAGTAATATAATCAAGTCTGTGTTACAGGTGCTTTTGAAAGAAAGTAACTACCAAAGGAAATGGTAGGTTCTATCTGATACGTGATCAGAGAACAAAGCACTTAGTAAAAGATAATTGTGAGATATTTGGGTTCAGCAAAATTAATTTCTACTTAGACAAAAGTTTCTTTGGTATATTAAAAGTCAGTCTTAATGATTTTTAACAATCCTAGCTTGTTCCTCACATTTGGACAGGGCTTGTTAAGGACTGGTTTTCTTCAGATAGGCCACATTGAATTACTTTTCCTACATGTCTCAGCCAAACCCAAATATGGTGGGAAATATTGTCAGCAAATTCATGAAGTTGTTTCTTTTTTTTTTTTTACTTTTATAGTATTTTTAATTAAAAAAGCTATCACATTTTCATTTCCAACATTTCCCCCAAACTTGAATTTAATACATATACATTTTTCATGTTTAGTTTTATCTGGAAGGAAGATGCATGTTGGATAAATGATACATTTTTGTTTGATTTTATTTATAATGAAAGGCTGTGGAACTGACCAGATCATTCAGGAAAAACTATGCATATATCTCTAATATCTGTTAAATATTCAACACAGTTTTCAGGCAGTGCTGCCGAGAGCTATGGGGAATGCCTGGGATCTTTCAGACAGGTCAGGAAATGGCAGGGGTCGGGGCATCCAAGTTCCTGGGGTTTTAACGGGCCTTTTTTTTTTTTCTCTTTTTCTTTTTTTTTTAAACATCTTTATGAGTATAATCGCTTTAGAATGGTTTGTTAGTTTCTATTTTACAACAAAATGAATCATATCCTCATATCTCCTCCCTCCTGCGTCTCCCTCCCACCCTCCCTATCCCATCCCTCTAGGTGGTCACAAAGCACCAAGCTGATCTCCCTGTGCTATGTGGCTGCTTCCCACTGGCTATCTATTTTACATTTGGTAGTATGTATAAGTCCATTCCACTCTCTCACTTCGTCCCGGCTTACCCTTCCCCCTCCCTGTGTCCCCAAGTCCATTCTCTATGTCCACGTCTTTATTCCTGTCTTGCCCATGGAGTTGATTTCTATTTTTACTTTTTCATGAAGGATTATCATTTGTTCAATTAAGATTCTAGAATTATAAATACATAAAATTATTTATTGAGCATGAGTGAAACTAAAACATAAATAATTTTAAACTGTTAACTTTCATTACTAGTAATATTAATTAATCTATGAAATTCTGAATCAGTAAACATTTGTAGCTGTACACATTAGTTTCCCCATTCAACAATAATCTAATATATTATAAATAAAGTAAAATTCTACAGGCTCTGTATTCAAAGGGCTCTTACTATTAAGTCTTAATCATCTGAATCTCGTTGAAATTGATAGAAATTTGAGTTTAAGGAAAAAGCAAGAGTTTTGCTTCTGGTACGGCTGAGTACACTCTCACAAAAAACCTACCCTCCTTCATGTAACAACTATAAACTTTGAAAAAAACAGGGAAAAAAATCTGAAGCCTCTTGGGACTGAATAAAAACAGTAAGATTTTCACAAGGGGTCAAAAAATTGAAGAATGGACTGACATGGAGGGGGTTTTCCATTTTTTAAGTTTAATTTATTCTATTTTTTTAGCCTATTACCTAAACACAGGTGTCAGTCAAGGCATCATTCAGGGAGGCTAAAGCCCCATTAGGAGCACACAGTCTTCCTGGATTGAAGAAACTTAGGACAGAGGTCAGGGCAACCACAGTCATTACAAAGTGGAAGGAAAATCCCAGATAGGAGAAAGCCTCTGAGCAAGTCCCAAATTCTGTGTAAACTCTGCCCAAACCTCTGATTGACCCATGAACTATATATGTATGGGCATATTGCAAAAACCCAGTTAAGAAAACTGAACTGAAATGAACTGAGGTTTGCACTGGTGCCCCAAAAATCAGATTCTTCAGTTTGAGTCCCACCAAGTTAATTGCCTGCTAAAACAAAAATATCAACACTATTAAGAAGAGCACAACAGAATCCAGAGTCTCCACACCATAATGTACACAATGTCCAGAATATAAAATGCAAAATTATTCAACATATGAGTAACTAGGAAGATATGATCTATTTTCAAGAGAAAAAAAAAAGAGACCAACTCCAAGATGATCTGGATGTTGAAATTCAAAAAGACTTTATAACTATATGAGGAAAAGGAAGACACTCTTGTAATGAATGAAAAGATAGGGGATTTCAGCAGAGAAACAGAAACTATAAAATAAAACAACATGGAAATTCTACAATGAAAAATACAATACCCAAAATTTTAAAAAAATTGTTGGATGTGTTTAACAGCAGAACAGAGATGAGGAATAAAACGGTGAACTTGAAAATAAAGCAATAGAAACCATCTGGTCTGAAGAACAAGAAGAAAATTATTGAAAAGAAAAATAAACAGAGCCTTAGGACCTCAGATCAAAAGTTCTAATATATGTGTATTTGAAAACTCACGAAAAGAGAAAATAAAGAATGAGGTAGAAAAAAGTATATTTAAAAATAAAGAAAAAGCATCTTCTAGAAAGATCTCTCTTAAAATATGGAAGAAGCTTAACTTTATCCTTTTAAAAAAATGGAAAAGTTATCTTCACAAATGACAGACAAAAGTGGTAACTGTACTTCATATGTTAAAATGCATTTAGAGATATAGTAGCAAAATAGCCTTAAAATGTTATGAATTTAGATAAGAGCACAATTGTACTTCTCAGTGTACATGGCAAAACTGAATATTACCATGTTCCAAAAAAACTGTCTTTCTTTTAAAATATACTAAGATTCAAAACTCAAAAGATGAACTTATTAAATTCATTTTGTGATATTAGAAATATGTTATAAAATACATAGAACTTAAATTTTTAATTCAAGTAAGCAAATTACCTAGAGTACATTAATTAGTTTGTAAGTATCAAACTTAATTAATAAACTGCCCTTCCTGTCACCTCTCTTCTTTGTGCTGGACACTGACAGACAATGGAAGTGGAACAGACATAAGCATAACGATTAGATTCTACACAAGAAAAATACCACATAAAAGTTCTTGTAAGATGAGTCCAGGAAATAAAGTATCTGCCAGCACTGTGCTCTTGTTTATGCATAATGTAACAGAACAGCCTTTGTATTATTTTTAACAGTTCAGTACTTAAAATAATCCATACTTCAAAGGAAAGTAAACAGTGCATAAGCTTACATGGCTCTTTACCTCATGACTGGGTTCTTTTGTAATCGACATTCTTAAAAACTAGACAAGTCAATCTCTATGTAAACAATAACTTCCTCTGTGTTTCCAAATGTAGAAATGAAGAGAAGTATACAACATGAGAAGTGTCTAACTACACAACTGTTGAAAATCAAATAGTATATAAGTCCATTTATGGTGAGCCTAGAAATAATATTTAATCTCTTGAAAATATATCCATAACACTGGCTATTTCTACACAGTTAATTTACATGAAGAACAAAAGAACATTCAGAATACTCTGAACAAAAGAGATAGAGGACAATCTCTTGTTCTGAACAGAATTTCTGAATTAACTGTCAGTAATCAAACATAGATGAGATGAGAAATTGCCTCAGGTTCTGTTCTGTTCTTTCCCCTTTGCTATCCTTGTGAACACACACTGCACTACAAGTCTTCCTTGCTTTTTGCCACAACACATTCCTTAAAAGCATCAAGTGGGTAGTATTTCTTGTCTGAAGATTTAGTATGAAGTAAACCAACAATATTATCCAAAAAATTCAATAATTAAAAATTATTACCATACTTTAGAATAGAAAACATAGGTTAAATTTCTATGAGTGAGCATAAACAAATAACTTACTGATTATATGAAAGATCTCAATATATAGAGTGTACACACAACACACAAAAATACAACTAAAAAAAAGTTTTACCTTAATATTCCAATTATAATAATACTGTACTGCACCATTTTATATGAGGGACTTGAGCATCTGAGGATTTTTGTATCTGTGGGTGGTCCTAGAACAAATACTCCACAAATACCAAGGGATGACTGAATTTAAACTCTAAGTTTCCTATTTTGATATGCAAAAGAACTTCTAAGGAATGATTTGTTTTGCTCAGCTTTCTTAAAGGAGATATCCAAATAAATTTTAATTGATGTCTTTTTTTTTCTGTCATCGTATCTGTTTTCTGTAATTATTCTGAATAAATAAAATTATTCAAAACCACTCAATGCCTAACAATAAATGTTTGTTAAAGAGTACTGTGAATTATATTATTCCTCTTGACTTAAATTAAAGGAAAATTCAAAGCATCTATTTTTTTCCCTTTGCCCAACTTCCACTACTGCATGAGAATGAGAAGTTCTCAGGATAATCAATAAGAAAACGAAGACACAAGTCAGCCACATCCTAGGATGTCAGTGTTTTCCTCTTTCACTAGGATAACTTACATCTCAAGAGACAAGTGCAATAAGACAAAGCCTGCTGGTGTCTCTTTTTAGGAAACACCCTTGACCTTGGAAGGCCAGAAACATGCCCAGGGTCATGGGAGCCACAGGCCTAGCAAGTATGATAAGAAATGAACTGTGGAAGAATGTCAGAGATCAGGCTACTCTAATCTTTACTTTCAACCAAGAAGATCAAGGTATCCTCAAGGCCCAGATGGCTCCCATGGCTGTCCGTGGTGAGAAGCAGACTAAATGTGGGACTGAAGGTCTACAAAGTACCTAAGACAGTGAGCTTTCCTAGAGCGCCATTTGAGGTACAGGATCATATTTCTATCCATTTAACATGACTAGTCACTGAGGTTTTTAAAACAAGAAACTGACACTTCTTTCTTTCACTCTCCCTTGGCTCCTCAGTTTAATCAAAACTCAAGTGAAGATACACATAATAATAAACTTTCCTGGGAGTTTACATGTGGTGGGCATCGCTCTCTGCCCTGGTTGGTATCATCTCATTGAATCTCCACAATAGCTCCATGAGGTCGATCCTATTATCATCCCCATTTTATAGATGAGAAAATTGAGGCTTACAAAGATTTGGGAACTTGCTCAAGCCCAAGTTACTAAATGACAGAGCTGAAATGTAAACCCTCTTCCATCTGGCCCGATAGGACAAGCTTTCATCCACTAGATCACTCACCCTCTGCCCAAATCAAGGACACCTGGAAATCATGAGCACCGGTAAACCACTTCCATCTTCTCTATTAAAGAGCTTCCATACACTTCATCAGTGAGCAATCTGAGATCTACATTTTTATGGGAAAATGGTAAACCCTGAAATGAAGTTAACAGCATGGGCTTTTTAAAAGGAAATTCAAAATGTAATTGCTAGGAAAGAAAGACACAGTGTCCCACTGCATACATAGGGCAGGGCTAGTATGCCCAAAGGTCATAGAGTCAAAAGGTAAAAGTTGCAAGATTAAACAATAATCAAGATTAAGACATTTTTGTCTGTTCAATACAGTACCCTACGTTAACTGATTCAACACTTTCTTTTCATATGAAAGATGGTAGTTAATGGCTTCCATCAGCTACAGGATATAATATTAAGAAATGGGCAATAATAAATCCTTCATATCCTTTCTTATCCTTTAGCAGCATTTTATTCACAACTTTTTGATAGTAATAGATGCTGAAGGAAGCCACTTTTGCTAAACAGGTCCTTAATCCATAATCGAGGGATACCAGACTCTGAACAAAACAACAGCAGATTTCCAGAACTTTTCTTCAGGTGGGAAAGGGCTCTTAACAGATGCCCAGGGCTGGGTAGACATGGGCGAACAGGTAGCAGCCTCAGTCATTACAGGGCACTGAGGAAGGAAGCTGAGCAAACAGGGGCAAGATGCCCACAGACTTGACTTGTAAATACTGCAAGCAATGGGAGAGGCATATTACATGCTAAAGAGAAAAGTATAGAGGCAGGGGTAAAAGACAGAAGAGAAAGGGGGTAATTGAGAAGCTGTGTCAGAAAAGATGGGAGAGGTAAAATACAGAACCTGAATGAATAAGTTTGATTTGGACAGAGGAGAATCACTTAATCCTTGGGGACTGGATGGCACAGATACAGAAAAGTCTGACGGTAGGAGGCAAGATTTTGCCTCTGGACTCTACTGAGTAGAAGGCAGAGTAAAGGGATCAAAACATGATGCTTAAAGAGAGTAAAGTGGTGGGAGAGATGCTAAGGTGAATACCACAAAATTGCCCGGCAGTGTTGAGGGCCCAGCTGATACCATATACTTAGAGCCAATCCCCATTTGGAATTCCTCCAGCTGTGCCCTACAGTCCAAGTGTTGGGGGGCGGAGGGGCATGTAAGCTAGATTGTTCGGCCGTCAGTAATACGTGTACAGGTGTGGAAGGGCAAGGGTTAATTTTGTGCACCCAGGAGTCCCAGCTGGACAGCAAAGGAACTAAAGCAAGGAGAGGACTGGTTTATAAGGAAGAAAAGGAGCCTAGAAAAACATCTAGTTTCAAAAAGTAAATGTAAATCACATTAAAGACTGAGAAATCTAAAAGCCTAGGAAGCTCTAATCAGAGACTAGCTTATGGGACATAAGCTGAGATTTAAAAGGTGGAGCAGTTCCAAATAAGAGCTGTAGGACAGGGTTCCTGGAGTAGAAGTAATAATAAAAGAAATGGACAAATTCTTGGAATGGTACAACTTCCCAAGACTGAACCAGGAAGAATTAGAAAATATAAACAGAACAATCACAAGTAATGAAATTGAAACTAATTAAAAATCTTCCAACAAACAAAAGGCCAGGACAAGATGGCTTCACAGGTGAATTCTATCAAACATTTAGAGAAGAGTTAACTCCCATCCTTCTCAAACTCTTCCAAAAAATTGCAGAGGGAGGAACACTCCCAAACTCATTCTACAAGGCCACCATCACCCTGATACCAAAACCAGACAAAGATATCACAAAAAAAGAAAATTACAAACCAATATCACTGATGAACACAGACGCAAAAATCCTCAACAAAATACTAGCAAACAGATACCAACAACCCATTAAAAAGATCATATACCATGATCAAGTGGGATTTATCCCAAGGATGCAAGGATTCTTCAATATATGCAAATCAATCAACGTGATACACCATATTAACAAACTAAAGAATAAAAACCATATGATCATCTCAATAGATGCAAAAAAAGCTTTTGCCAAAATTCAAAGGCCATAAACGACAAACCCACAGCAAACATTATTCTCAACGGTGAAAAACTGAAAGCAGTTCCTCTAAGATCAGGAACAGGACAAGGATGTCCATTCTCACCACTATTACTCAACATAGTATTGGAAGTCCTAGCCACAGCAATAAGAGAAGAAAAAGAAATAAAAGGAATACAAATTGGAAAAGAAGAAGTAAAACTGTCACTCTTTGCAGATGACATGATACTATACATAGAAAATCCTAAAGATGCCACCAGAAAACTACTAGAACTAATCAATGAATCTGGTAAGGTTGCAAGATACAAAATTAATGCACAGAAATCTCTTGCACTCCTATACAATAACAATGAAAGATCAGAAAGAGAAATTAAGGAAACAATCCCATTTATCATCACGATAAAAAGAATAAAATACCTAGGAATAAACCTACCTAAGGAGGCAAAAGACCTGTACTCAGAAAACACTGATGAAAGAAATCAAAGATGACACAAACAGGTGGAGAGATAAACCATGCTCCTGGATTGGAAGAATCAATATTGTGAACATGACTATACCACCCAAAGCAATCTACAGGTTCAGTGCAATCTCTATCAAATACCAATGGTATTTTTCACAGAATTAGAACAAAAAATTTTTATGGTTTGTATGGAAACACAAATGACCCCAAATAGCCAAAGCAACCTTGAGAAGGAAAAACGGAGCTAAGGGAATCGGGCTCCCCAACTTCAGACTATATTACAAAGCTACAGTAATCAACACAGTATGGTACTGGCACAAAAGTATAAATATAGCTCAATAGGACAGGACAGAAAGCCCAGAGATAAACCCACTTGCATATGGTCACCTAGTCTATGACAAAGGAGGCAAGAATATACAGTGGAGAAAAGACAGCCTCTTCAATAAATGGTGTTGGGAAAACTGGACAACTACATGTTAAAGAATGAAATTAGAACACTCCCTAACACCATACACAAAAATAAACTCAAAATGGATTAAAGACCTAAATTAAAGACCAGACACTATGAAACTCTTAGAGGAAAACATAGGAAAAACACTCTAACATAAATCACAGCAAGATCTTTTATGACCCACCTTCTAGAGTAATGAAAATAAAAATAAGCAAATGGGACCTGATTAAACTTAAAAGCTTTTGCACAGCAAAGGAAACCATAAACAAGACGGAAAAGACAAGCCACAGAATGGGAGAAAATATTTGCAAACAAAGCAACTGACAAAGGATTAATCTCCAAAATATACAAACAGCTCATGCAGCTCAATATCAAAAAAACAAACAACCCAATCCAAAAATGGGCAGAAGACCTAAACAGGCATTTCACCAAAGAAGACATATAGATGGCCAAAAGGCCCATGAAAAGATGGTCAACATCACTAATTATTAGAGAAATCCAAATCAAACCTACAATAAGGTATCACCTCACACTGGTCAGAAGGGTCATCATCAAAAAATCTACAAACAATAAATGCTGGAGAGGGTGTGGAGAAAAGGGAACCCTCTTTCACTGTTGGTGGGAATGTGAATTGATACAGCCACTGTGGAGAACAGAGGTTCCTTAGAAAACTTAAAATAGAGCTACCATATGACCCAGCAATCCCACTACTGGGCATATACCCTGAGAAAACCATAATTCAAAAAGAGTCATGTACTACAATGTTCACTGCAGCACTATTTACAATAGCCAGGTCATGGAAACAACTTAAATATCCATCAACAGATGAATGGATAAAGAAGATGTGGTACATATATACAATGCAACATTACTCAGCCTTAAAAAGAAATGAAATTGGGTCATTTGTAGAGATGCAGATGAACCTAGAGTCTGTCATACAGAGTGAAGTAGGTCAGAAAGAGAAAAACAAATATCATATATTAACGCATATATGTGGAATCTAAAAACATGGTACAGATGAACCTATCTGCAGGGAAGGAATAGAAACGCAGACATAGAGAATGGACGTGTGGACACAGGGGAAGAAGGGGAGGATGGGATGAATTTGGAGATTAGGTTTGACATAAATATACTACCGTGTGTAAAATAGATAGCTAGTGGGAACCTGCTGTACAGCATAGGGAGCTCAGCTCTGTGCTCTGTGATGACCTAGGTGGGTGGAATTGGGGTGGAGGGTGGTCCAAGAGAGAGGGGATATATGTATACATATAGCTGATTCACAGAAACTAACACAACATTGTAAAGCAATTATACTCCAATAAAAAATATTTTGAAAAGACATAAAATCAGGGCTTCCCTGGTGGCTCAGGGGTTGAGAGTCCGCCTGCCCATGCAAGGGACACGGGTTCGTGCCCCAGTCTGGGAAGATCCCACATGCCGCGGACCGGCTGGGCCCGTGAGCCATGGCCGCTGAGTCTGTGCGTCCGGAGCCTGTGCTCCGCAATGGGAGAGGCCACAACAGTGAGAGGCCCGCATACCGCAAAAGAAAAAAAAAAAAAAAAAAAAAAAGACATAAAACCATGCCAATTGGGAAAATGTAAAACCAGTGTGCCTGAATAGCAAGAGCTACAGTGGAGACAAAACTAGCTAAAAGGCTGTCAATACCCTCAGAGAATATGGCGGACTGACTAGGTCTGTAGGAAATAAGGAGAAGTGGGAAGAGAGAAGAGCAGAGCCAGATAATGTGTGCCTTACTGCCTGGGAGTGTGGAGAGGGATGCTGAATATTTCAGAAGCGGTTCAAAGGAGCTTAGAAAATGGGGCAGGATGCCAACCATCTCTCTAGAGTCTCCGCCAGTCCATGGGGTTCCAGAAAATAAGCAAACAGCACTATGATCACAGATACCTAACCTCCAACACCATACGAGTGGCATGACCCTTGTCCCACCAGCATCCTTAGCCATTGACTCTTCTCTCATTATCCTCACTTTCACTTCCACAGCTTTAATTATCACCTCCAAATGAATGACTTCCAAGTTTCCATCTTCAACCTTCCGCTCTTTCCTCTACTGTAGCTCTGAATATCTAAAAAGCTTTCAAGATATCTTTTCCCAGACTACTGGCCATTAATTCATGCCCAACATATCAAACACTCAACTAAGCAAGCATCTTTTCCCCAAAACTCTCACCACCAGCTTTTCCTATTCCTCCCACTAACCCAGACTGAAAATGTGGGATCATCTTTTACTTCTCCCCTCATCCCTTATTCAAGTTGTAGCATTTCCTTTATAATGTGTCTAAGGTCAGCCTTTCTACTACACTTCACTACCATTTCCCTAGTTCAGGCCCTTGTAACTGAATATGTATTATTACAAGAGTCTCAGGAGTCTCCTACCTAGTTTCGCTGCTTTCTTCCTCCCACTGATTCAAGACAAATCTTCCTAAAACCTTACTTTACACAGGTTGATCTCTATTTAAAAACTCCCCACCTCTCTCTGTTGCCTCCATAGCAAAGGCCAAACTCTAGGCAAACACTGCGAGTCCTTCATGGGCTGTCTCCTGTGCCTTCAAAACTCCACCCACTACTTCACTACAGGACCAGACACACCATGATTATTCTAGTTCATACTATCGCCACATGGATTATGTATCCTAGAGTTTTAATTAAAATTTTTATTCGTTGCCATATTCGTTTGATCTATCTGCACCACAAACAACACATTCTTTTTAAATGAAGATTTTAATCCAGCAAAACTTTAAGCAATAACCTGGCATTTGTAAAAATGACTTAGCATAGTTTCCCTAATGGACTATGAAAATATAAATTATTTCTAAGGTTGCTCACTTTTACTTTATAATTTAGAAGACAAAGGGCTCATTAATAGGAGTCTGGTGTTTAGTTGTAAATAAAATTAATATATCGTCAGATTTGAATTCTCAGAGGAAGGAAATCTTACTGATCACAACTTTCAGAAGGCCATCCTAAATGATTCTCTTTTAGAGGTGATCATGCCTAGGAATGCATTACACATTTTTATGCAAAAAAAAAAATTTTGCAGCTATCCTGGAATGTATCCATTACAAGCTGTAAATAAAAACCTACATATCACAACACAGGACTCCCTGGAAGGTCTATATCTAGTGAAACCTCCATCCTGATCCACCACATAAACCCTCCCACCTCCAAGTTCCCTTAATTCTTACTACACCAACTACTTTCTACCACATAGTGTAGATTACCTCAAATCCTTATGATAACATGCTCTCAAAATGAATTACAGTGTGTGATGATCAACATGACTGGGCCTCATGATGTCCAGATATCTGGTTAAACATTATTTCTAGGTATGTCTGTGGGGGTGTTTCTGGCTGAGATTAACATTTGAATTGCTGGACTGAGAAAAGTAGAATGTCCTCCCTAATGTGTGTGCATATCATCCAATCCACTGAAGGCCTCAACAGAACAAAAAAGAGGAGAAAGGATGAATTTGCTCTTTCTGTCTGACTGCTGAGCTGGGACATCAGTCTTCTCCTGTCCTCTGACTGGGACTTACACCATCAGTTCTGGCTCTCAAGCCTTCAGACTTGGACCGAATTATACCACCAGCTTTCTTGAGTCTCCAGCTTGCACCCAGCCAAATCATGGGATTTCTTGGCCTCTATAATCCCATGAATCAATTCTTCATTTTATATTTCCTATTGATTCTATTTTTTTGGAGAACCCTAACTAATATACAACATTTTATGAGTGAGGAACTAGGGCCAGGAAAGTTAACAGGGATAGTAAATGGTGAAGTCAGAACTGAAACCAAGGTTTTGTACTCAAACTCCAGTGCTGTCTTTTTTCAGGCTGTCTTAATAAAAGACTCCATAGAGTAATAACTGATACACAGAACAAAAGACACTAAGATAGGAAGAGGACCAAGGTGGCTAGGATGACCCTGAGCTAATCTCTTCCCACAGACACATCAAATCTATGCCTACATACAGAGCAACTCCTCCTGAAGAAGACCTGAGGGCTGACTGAACAGCTTCTCTACATAGAAGGACCACATAGAAATGGGTAGGAGAGACAGAGACACAGTATCCATGGGAACTCCACCCATGAGGCAGCAACCTAAGATAGGAAGGGATATTACTGAGGAGTCCAAGCAGTGATTCACCCACCCTGGGACATAGTGAAAAAACAGCTGTTTAAAGGGCACATATACTATACAACAAAGAAATCCATTTACTAACTTTAGAACTCCTGCCAAACAGGTGGAGAACTGCTGGAGCCCTCTGCAAGATCAGGGGTGCTGGTAGAGCATTGTTTTAGTCCACCAAGGACTTCCCCAGACCCATGCCTGCTCCTGCTCCAGCCGTCCTGCTAAGGTGGCCCTGGTGTTGTGCATTCCAAGGACTGCCCCTGACCTGCGAGCAGTCCACACAGGGGCATTCCCACAGAAGACCACTCCTTCAAGACTGGGAGGGAGAGCTGTTTTCTCTACTTTGTAGAAACAAACACCAAAAGTCAAGCAAAATGAGGATACAGAAGAATGTGTTCCAAACAAAAGAACAAAATAAAACCTTAGGGGAAAAAAAAAACCTAATGAAACAGTGATAAATAATTTACCTGATTAAGAGTTCAAAGAAATGATCATAAGGATGCTCACTGAATTTGGGAGGAAAATGGAGGAATTCAATGAGAATTTCAACAAAGATTAAGGAAATATAAGAAAAACCAATCAGAGAAGAAGACCACAATGAACAGCAGATTAGATGACACAGAAGAATGGATAAGCAATCTGGAATAAAGAATAGTGGAAATCACCCAATCAAAACAACAAAAGGAAGAAAGAATTTTTTTTAATGATGATAATTTAAGGGACTTCAGGGACAACATCAAGTATACTAACATTCACATTATAGATATCCCAGAAGGAGAAGAAAGAGAGAAAGTGACAGAAAACTTATTTGAAGAAACAATGACTGAAAACTTCCCTAACTTGGGGAAGGAAACAGACATCCAGGTACAGGAAGCACAGAGTCCCAAAGAAGATGAACCTAAAGATATCCACACCAAGACATAATTAAAGTGGCAAAAGTTAAAGTAAAAGTGAGAATCTTAAAGACAGCAAGAGAAAAACAACTAATCACATACAAGGGAAACCTTGTAAGACTATCAGCTGATTTTTCAGCAGAAACTTTACAGGCCAGAAGGGAGTGGCAGGATATATTTAAAGTGCTAAAAGAGAAAAAAACTTACAATTTAGAATATGCTATCTGTCAAGGTTTTCATTCAGAATTGAAAGAGGGATTACAAAGTCTCCCAAAAGGCAAAAATTAAAGGAGTTCATCACCACTAAACTGCCTTACAAGAAATGCTAAAGAGTCTTCTTTAAGGCCAC
This sequence comes from Leucopleurus acutus, assembly GCF_964270905.1. Classification (NCBI taxonomy): domain Eukaryota; kingdom Metazoa; phylum Chordata; class Mammalia; order Artiodactyla; family Delphinidae; genus Leucopleurus; species Leucopleurus acutus. Next base: position 124,236,206 of record NC_139146.1, on the reverse strand, counting down.
AACTAGAAATGACAAAACATACATATATAAAAAAAAACTCACTGGTAAAGGCAAGTATAGTAATTGCAGTGGATGAGGCACTTAAGTGCTAGCATGAAGGTTAAAAGACAAAAATAGTACAAATCAACTATAACTACAATAAGTAGTTAAGGGATACACAAAATTTAAAAGATATAAGATATGACATCAAAATCATCCAATGTGGTGGTGTAGGCAGTAAAAATGTAGGCCATGTACAACGAGCCCACAGCTACACCACACTCAATGGTAAACATCTGAAAGCTTCTCCTCTAAGACCAGAACTGAAACAAGGATGCCCACTCTTGCCACTTCATTCCACACAGTACTGGAAGTCTTAGCCACAGCAATGCGGTAACAAAGAGAAATAAAAGGCATCCAAATTGGAAAGGAAGAAGTAAAACTGTCACTATTTGCAGATGCCATGATACAATAAATAGAAAACCCAAAAGGCTCCACCAAAAAACTATTAGAACTAAAAATGAATTCAGTAAAGATGCAGGATATAGAATAGAAATCTGTTGCATTTCTGCCCACTAATAATGAAAGAGAAAGAGAACTATCTGAAAGAGAAATTAAGAAAACAACCCCATTAACAATTGCATCAAAAAGAATAAAATACCTAAGAATAAATTTAACCAAGGAGGTGAAAAACCTGCATTCTGGAAACTATAAGACACTGATGAAAGAAACTGAAGATGACACAAACATATGGAAAGATACACCATGCTCATGGATTGGAAAGATCAGTATCATTAAAATATCCATACTACCCAAAATAATCTGCAAATTCAATGCAATTCCTACCAAAATATCAATGGCATTTTTCACAGAACAAGAACAAATAATCCTAAAATTTGTATGGAACCACAAAAGGCCCCAAATACACAAAGCAATCTTGAGAAAGAAGAACAAAGCTGGAGGTGTCACACTCCCAGAATTGAAACTATACTACAAAGCTACAGTAATCAAAACACTATGGCACTGATACCAAAACAAACACAGAGAACAATGGAACAGAATAGAGAGCCCAGAAATAAACCCATGCTCATATGGTCAAGGGGGTAAGAATACAATGGGGAAAAGATAGTCTCTTCAATAATTGAACAGTGTTGGGAAAACTGGACAGCCACATGTAAAATAATGGAACTGGACCACTTTCTTATACCATATACATAAATTAACTCAAAATGGTTTTAAAGACTTAAATGTAAGACTTGAAACCATAAATAGAAGAAAACATAGGTAGTAACTTCTTTGACATCAGTCTTAGAGATATTTTTTGGCATATGTCTCCTCCAGAAAGGGCAACAAAAGCAAAAATAAACAAATGGGACTATATCAAACTAAAAAGCTTTTGCACAGTGAAAGAAACCACTGACAAAACTAAAAGGTGATCTATTGAATAGGATATCTGCAAACAATGTATCTGATAAGGGGTTGATATCCAAAATATGTAAAGAATTCATACAGCTCAATAGCTAAAAAATAACCCAGTCAAATATGGGCAGAGGACCTGAATAGATATTTTTCCAAAGAAGACATACAGGTGGCCAACAGGAACACAAAAAGGTGCTCAACATCACTAATAATCAGGAAAATACAAATTAAAATCACAGTGCGATCAACTCATACCTGTCAGAATGGCTATTTCAAAAAGACAAGATGTGGAGAAAAGGGAACCCTCGTGCACTGTTGATGGGACTGTAAACTGGTATAGCCACTACAGAAAACAGTATGGAGGCCCCTCAGAAAACTAAAAATAGAGCTACCATATTACCCAGCAATTCCACTTCTGGGTATTTACCCAAAGAAAATGAAAACACTAATTCGAAAAGATACATGTACTTCTATGTTCATTGCAGCACTATTTACAATAGCCAAGATATGGAAACAAACTAGGTGTCCATCAACAGATGAATGGGTAAAAATGACGGGATATATATACACACATATATACACATATATACAATGGAATATTACTCTGCCATATAAAAGAATGAAATCTGTGGCAACATGGACAGATGCAGAGGGTATTATGGTAAGTGAAATAAGTAAGAAAGAGAAAGACAAATACCATGTGATTTCACTTGTATGTGTAATCTAAAAAACAAAGCAAACAAAAAAACAAAACAGAAACTGACATAGGTACAGAGAACAAACTGGTGGTTGCCAGAGGGCAGTGGGGTAGGGGGACTGGTGAAAGACGTGAAGGGAGTAAGAGGTACAAGCTTCCACTTATAAAGTAAATAAGTCTTGGGGATGTAATGTGCAGGAAATATAGTTGATAACTGCAACAACTTTGTATGGTGATGGATGGTAACTGGACTTATTGTGGTGATCATTTCATAATGTATAAGAGTATTGAGTCACTATGTTGAACACCTCAAACTATATCATATTGTATGTTAATTATAACTCAATAAAAAAAAAACACACTAAGTTACTCTGTAGACCAGAATCATGCCCTGCACAGATAAAAGGGATCCCACTGAATCTAAGTGTGATGCTTAGCAGCCTTGGGGTGAAACCCTGAGGACTCATGACCCATCACACCAAGGCCTTTGCCACAACTTACATCACACTGCCTCCCCTCTATGACTTTCACAGTGTTTTTTTCTGTGGCAGCGTAGGGGCTGGGGTAGGGGTGGAGGATAGCTATTGAGAGGTCATTTGAACCTTGCTTGAAAACACATGGGATTCCATAAACCCATAAGGAGATGTTACAAGCTTCCAACGTAAGCAAAATAGGTTTTTCCCTTCATTGCCAGACACATACATCTAACTAAAAACTGAATACACAATTTAAATTTTTTCTGCTTTTTGTGCAAGAGAATTTTTTTTTTAAGATTTATTTATTATTTATTTTTGGCTACGTCAGGTCTTAGTTGTGGCATGAGGGATCTTTCGCTGCAGCGTGCGGGCTTCTCTCTAGTTGTGGCGCACAGGTTCCTGAGCGCATGGGCTCTGTAGTTGTGGCGCGTGGGTTCCAGAGCACGTGGGCTCTGTAGTTTGCAGCACACAGGCTCTAGTTGAGGCACACAACCTCAGTAGCTGTGGCGCGTGGGCTTAGTTGCCCCATGGCATGTGGGATCTTAGTTCCCTGACCAGGCATCAAACATGCGTCCCCTGCACTGTAAAGCGGATTCTTTACCACTGGACCACCAGGGAAGTCCCAAGAATTTTATTTGAAATGTCATTTTTACTTAGTCCTCAGCATTCACTATGACAGGCAAAATAGTCTTCATCATTTCTAGAAGTCTTATTTACTAGCATTTAATAATAAATAGCATGCATTCAGGACTTACTATGAGTCAAGCATTGCTTTGAGCCTACATGTACTAATTCATCACACACAAAAAAACTTTATATCAAGCTGATACCATTGTTATCCATATTTTCCAGATGAGGAAACTGAGGCACAGTGCCCAAGATGACAAGTAGTGGAGCTGAGATTCAAACCCAGGCACACTGATCCCATAGTCTGGCTATATTTTAGCTTAATTTTAGTCTTCAAAGCTAAGAACTCTCTACCATGTAATGTCAATCATCTTTAGTTCTAGAACCAAGAACTAGACAAAGTACTTGGAAGTTATACATTGACTGTAGCTAGAAATGCATCCCACAGATTTCAGGCTATACCCCTCCTATTACATAGCCAAACAAATTATCTGATCATCTTTCTCAAGCAGGAAAAGGGGAAAGGAAGTAAAGCCAGCTGTTTGGCCTTGGGTAGCAGCTGGGTCGGGGACAGGGAGAGGAAGGCTACCAAAAGGAAGTCTGAGAGAATTCTACAGCCAATCTCAAGTACCTAAAACAGGTCATCAAAGCAAAGCCAGAAGCACATACCAACACATGCTGGGAACTACAATGGAAGGCCAGCAGGAGTCGGATAATCAGGGAAGATGACAGTTGGCAGGTAATCTAGACTCATCCTGGAGACAGATGCAAATGACCACTGTGGAAATCTCACATGCTTCCAGTGTGTGTGTACAGACAGGTCAGGTCCATTCAAAAGAGCCAGAATGAGACAATCATATATGGTAATACAATTCTATGACCATCAAAGCTGGCACACACTAGGTAAGTACATAAGCTTGTATGTAAGGTAAGCAGTAAGAGTATGTCTGTAATAAGATAAGGGATAAACAATGCAATTCAGACCATAAAATTCCAAAAGATCAATGATAAAATATATGGAGGAAAGAAACTTTACAATAAATTTAATATGCATACAAATGAAATGTAAAAAATAGAAAGTAAAAACCTTTACTAGCTCTACCACTGGCTAGTAAATTTTTTTTCATTATGCTCTTCAATACAATTTAACAAAAGTGTTGATCTTCCAGTATATGAGATTGAGAACACCAGGAATTACAGGGACTCAAATACCATTAAATTGTAACAGCACAAGGCAATCACAATCCATCGTCTTACTAATACAAGTAAACAGCTGTAACACCATAAAGAACATTAAGAAAAGAGCTAGACAGAACAAGGAAACATTTAGTGGGAGGAGGTGGCATTTGAGATATGCCCAAAATCTCTCTGGTGTCAAGAACAGGCAACAGAAGACAAGGAACAATGTAGACAGAACAAGGGTGGCAACAATGGGTATAAATGAAGGGACAAATGAAGGCCCTGGCAACTAGTGTGATCCAATTTGGGGAGGAATCAAAGATGATATGAAGGTGTTAGGAAACATCTTCCTTAATCCAAGGTTGGCACTAGGACAGCCTCTTGAAAGAAGGCCTCACACTGTTCCTAAGGACCGCCTACCTCGGCATCCCTTGGCATCATCACCACCCAGACTTCAGGAGAGGGACTGCCATCCCTGGACACGTTGACTAAAGCTACTTAATAACCCTTCCCTTAAATCATACCACCCCAAGAGGTGTTTTGGGTTTTCCATTTTTACCTCCACAGTACAGTTGAGACAGAGTTCACACATTTAGAAAGACTTTCCTAAAGGATGGGGATTCATAAAAGGAAGTAACCGCAAAAGATGTAATGAATCAGAAACAAGATATAGGTTAGTCCTTCTCAGGCCATGGAGCACAGTTGGCATCAGGCCTTCCCATCTCCCACATCTTCCCAGATGGTCGATATTATGTTTAATGCCCAGGCACCCCTCCTAGTCAGGCTCCTCAAAGTCAGACCAGGAGAGCAAACACACGAGCACAGCGGGTACTCTCTCTCACAGCCCGTGTGTGGGATCCCAAGGCCTGCTTTTTACACAATTAATTTATATGAGCCATGACCTTGCTCTGCAGCCTTGTCACTCTCAGCAATGAAACACACAACCACTCCAACAAATAGCAAAATCACAGACAGACACGCACCAAATGCATAAATACATCTATAGAAGGGATCCATTAACAAAATATAGAAAGTTTCAAAAAGGAGCTGATTAATGAAGGTTGGGGGAAAAAAGAAAAAGAGTAGAAGATAAATGACTTCAATTTAAAAAATGTCAGAATTTGAGATGTCAAAAATACTTCCAGGCAGAGATACGTACCAGGTAGAGAAATGTTAATCTGCAGTTAGTAAAGGAGGTCGACCCTGGAGATGTTAAAAAAAAAAAAAAAAGTTGCAGTTCTGGGAACACATAAGTAGAAAGTATAGAAAAGATCGAAGTGAGAGGAAGACAAAACCTTTGGAAACGCCTCTATCACACTGAGTAGGGGACACAAGGAGGAATTGGCAAGACAGAGACAGAGAGGATGCAGTGAGACAGAAGGCAGTGAAGATGATGCATTCAAGAAAGAGGAAGTGGGCAGCAGCCCAAAATGCTTTAGAGAATGAGTCAGGTTAAACTAAGAAAGCCCAGCGGATCTGAAATAAAAGAACACAGCTGCCTTTGGAGAGGCAGAATTTAGCATAGTGGTGGGGGAGATCAGAACAGGGCGGGAAGGGGTGATCAGCAAGTGGGGGTGGGGCATATGCCTTCACATGGAGGAGGGAAGGAGATGGGACGGAGGACTTGGGACTCTACACTTGTCTGGCACAGGGACCTGGCCTCACTGCTGCCTCCCCAGCACCAGCACGAGTTCCTGGAATGTAATACGTACCCCATAAATACTGTTCATGGAATGTTGTTTATTCAGTGAACGTTGTTGTCTGATTAAGCAAATGAATTAGTGAATGAACACAGTACTGATATTTGGGGGAGTACAAGAGAATAATCTTGTTATGGAACGTGTGTAATTCAGGTATGAAGGCTGCAGTTACATTGTTTGAAGATCTGGTCACAAGATAAAGTGGCACAATGGATAAGAATCCCCCTGCCAATGCAGGGGACACGGATTCGAGCCCCGATCCGGGAAGATTCCACATGCCACGGAGCAACTAAGCCCATGTGCCACAACTACTGAAGCCTGCGTGCCACAACTACTGAAGCCCATGCACCTAGAGCCCATGCTCCACAAGAGAAGCCACTGCAAGGAGAAGCCCACGCACCACAATGAAGACCCAACGCAGCCAAAAATAAATTTATAAAAACAACAACAACAACAAGAAAAAGGCTGTCAGTGTAGTTCACATGGTTGGATTTAGCGTGGGGCAGAGAGTGGCAGTCTCACCACCAAGAGAGACTGAGGTTAGTCTCTTTGATAGTAATCTGAAGAAAAAGAGAGCCTTTCAGGCCAGACACTAGAACTCAGAGGCAAACACAGGAGCAACTGCCTTGACCACGAAAACATCAAGAGGTGCTGAAAGGAGTTCCCGAGGGGCAGGCTGTCAAGAAGGGGCTCTCCACCTGGGGGGCAGTGGGGAGCAAGGAACTAAGAAATCCAGACAAGCGCCCACAAGGTTGTGAAAACCCTTTGGGGCTAGAGGCCACCCATCTCAGGCTGCTACCAGTTCTTGTCCTCTGTATTAAATCCCTTTGTTCGGCCCCACATTTAAAATCTTTGGAAAGTTCCAATTTGGGTCTGAGAACATGGAAGCATTCAGCCAGCACTGGGGGATGGGCGGATGGCTGCCCTGGGGTGGCAGTAGGAGCATAATAAGAGTGGAATAAGCCCAGGGATTAGTGCTGTGGAGTAACCACCAAGACACCTAGAAGTTTCAGGTTTTGTTTTATTAGGTGACATGGTATTCCTTTACAGGGAATCCAGGAAAGAACTTTTTTTTTTTCCTGTCATTTCTCATTTGGGATTTTTATGGTTCTGACGAAGGAGAATTGAGCAGAGATGAGGTCTAAAGGGAGAAAATGGGTAAAGGGCAACAGAAACGTTCAACTGTAAGAATTGATATAATGTAATTAAACAAAGCCCTGGAAGAAAGAAGAGGCTATGAGATCCAAAGGGAGTGGGGGAGGTTTGTTTTTACAAAGTGGTATAAAGAAAGATTATGAGTAAAGAGATCGCGAGCAGATGGAAGACACTCTGGGTGAGACTTAGGGGACAGAGTCAGCGAGAGAGCTGATGCAGCACAGAAAGTTCACAAAGCTGCTATGGTGAGGTCGGAGAGCCCAGTGTATAAGAATGTGTCTGCAATCTTGAGTGGCTAGATTGCTGGAATTTCCAGAAATTCTAATCAGCACCCTTTAATACTACCTATAACAATACTTGGCAACCTGAAAGGTTTTTTGCGATTGAAGATGCAGTCTTGCACTTGAGGCAAGTTCAGCTCACCATAATGGGTCTGCCACATACCAAGTCATCATAATGGGATAAACTCACACCTCATGGCAGAATCATCTCACAATTTTAGAAACAACTCTAAAAAGACAGGTTCTAATCAAAGGAATCATAATTAATTTACACTGCTTATTTTCCTTTAAATAGAGTCCAGTTGTACTGTTTCACACCAAGATCCTTAAGGTCTTCCAGATGGAAGAAATTTTGGAAATTATCTAATCCAACCTCTCATCTATTATGACTTCAGTTTTCAACATCCATGGGAGACACAAAATTGGTGCCCACTGGCAGCATGTGCTCCTCTCCATTTCTCAGCCACCTTTGCAGTACACCTGAGGCCACGTGGCTAAGCTCTGACCAATGGGACATTGGTGGACCTGATCTAAGTCACTCCCAGCCCTGGCCCTACCTTGGATGGAGAAGGACCAATCAACCTGCATCGTATCAGACTCTGCTTGAGATGTAAATAAACTTCATTATGTTATTCATCGGCATTTGTGGATCTGTTTCAGCAGCAAGCATTAATTGATTTTCAAGCCTTATTTTAATAACCTAGCAACTCAATGAGTCGTCAGTCATGACAGAGAAAGGAATGGAGATTATTATTACCCACAGAGCAAAAGGATTAAAAAAGAGAGAAGAAGTCAGTAACCCATTTTTAAAATACAGTGGCATCTTACTTATCTAAAGGTTATTGAGACCTGACTTATCAAGGCTAAAGCCTCACCCTGCCCGCACCACCCCCACACCAGAGAACCAAGAAATAAGCCATAGAGGTCTTAAAACAACCCAGCTTGAGAGCTAAATGGAGTTTTAGAGCTTCACTCACTAGTTAGCCTCTCAGGCTCTATTTATTTATTCAAATTATCTTGGAGTAAATAAACCAGTCTTGGAAATCTAGTTTGTTATCTCACATCAGATAAATACTAGGAAATCGGAAGCCATAAGGAGTACTGCTAGAAGGGTGCACATCACAACATTCTGAGATCTGTCTATAAAAGATATCATCCATTTTATAAAGGATGATTGAGCCCTGCTACTCCTGAATCCAGAAGGCATCACTGGAGGAGGTCAGCCCGCAGCTGGTAAAAATGACTTATGTCCTCCACTACCTCTAGTAAACTTCCAGAGAAGGTAGGACAATGTGTAAGAAGTCTCTGGAAATAGTTACTCAAAACAGTTTCAGTGTTTAAAGGCATACACTTGTTTACTTGAAAAACCAATGTGTGAGGGCCACCTCACTTCCCCAGGTGGCCACATAATGATCCTCAAATATATGCGACATTGCCATTTGCACACTGTTAAAAAGTAAAACCGAGAAAGAGTTGTTCCTCCCAAACCTACCTGGGTGCTCATATACAGACTGAAGGAAATCAGCATTCCATAAGCAAAATCAGGATCCAAATATCATGTGAGGTAGAAAAGACCTTAGAGACCATTCAGAAAAGTTAGGTGACCAGAGGGCACCCATTCATCTCCCTGCAGAGGAGGAACCAAAGCCCATGTCCCCTGCCTTCTCGGCTTGGGTATAACTATCCACATCACAATTCTCCTTCCTTGTACTTACTCACAACCTCTCCATCCCTTCCCAGGCCTCCCGATAAGCCTGATGTGCTCACCTGCAGAAAGCAGTGTCCGACTGGGGCATGCTCCAGAAGGGTGGCGTTGTACACCTGCTTCAGGAAGATGGGCTCGTTGTCATTCACGTCGCCCACAGTGATGCTCACAAGGCAGGTGGCAGAGAGCGGGGGCTCTCCGAGGTCTTGGGCCACCACTCTCAGCTCTACGGCCTCCTGGACTTCTCGGTCCAGACTCCGGGTGGTGCTAATCACACCAATTTCAGGATCGATGCTGAAGGATGGTCCACACTCAGCGGTGGCCCTCAGAGCCTCCGGGTTGCAGCGCGCTGGGAGAGGGACCAGCGCGTAGCGCAGCCGGGCGTGGTCTGTGCCGGGCTCATCCTCATCGGAGGCGCTGACGCACACTACCGCGGTGCCGGGGGCCGCGGCCTCGGACACTGAGGCCCGGTAATGCTCCTGGCTGAAGAGAGGCGGTTGGTCATTGAGGTCAGCGATCCGGAGCAGCAGCGTCTCCTCCGTGCTCAGCGGCGGGGTTCCCGCATCCGTGGCCACCAGTCGCAAATCATACAGGTCTCTGCTCTCCCTGTCTAGGGGCCCCTCGACACAAAGAAAGAATACCCCGGAGGAGCCTCCGGACCGCAGCGCAAAGGCTCCCTCACCGCCCTCCAAGGCCAGCGAGATGCTCCCGCCCCCGAGGCCCATACCGAGGTCCCCGACGGCCTCCTCTGCCTTCTCTGGGTCACCGTCCGCGTCGGACACGGAGACCCGAGCCACATAGTCGCCGACTCGAGCGCCCTCAGAGACGCGCGCGGCGCCTCCTTCGGTAAGGAAGAGTAGATGAATGGCGGGCCAGTTGTCATTCACGTCCAGCACCGCGATGGACACGCGCACGGTGGCAACCTCGGGCTCGGCACCTCCGTCGCGGGCCTCCACCACGAGCTGGTGCCAGGCCTGAGCCTCGCAGTCCAGCGGCCTCTGCACCCTCACCACCCCGCTCATCTCCTCCACCGCGAAATAGGCCGCGTCGCCCAGTGTCCCGCCACTGCCACCCGTCCCGGGCGCCTGCCGAGAGCGGATTCTGTAGCGCACGTGGCCATTGGGCCCCAGGTCACGGTCCGTGGCGCGCACACGACAGACCTCGGCGCCTGGCAGTGCGTCCTCGCGCACGGTGGCGCGGTACTCGCTCTGCTCAAATACGGGTGGGTTGTCGTTCTCATCCAGCACGCGCAGGTCCACCCGCAGGCTGCCCGTGCGCCTCGGGCGACCGCCGTCCCACGCCTCGATCTGCAGCTCGTGTGCTGCCACCGCCTCTCGGTCCAAGCGCCGCAGCAGCACCAGGTCTAGGGGCTCAAGGGGCGACGAGGACGGCGGCGACTTTGGTGACACCGGAGCCCCGTAGCGCAACTGGAAGAATGGTCCTGCGGGGTCCTCAGAAAGGTCGGACGGTTGCACCAGGGTGTAACCCTGTATGCTGAACAGCCCAGCGTCTGGGTCTTGGGCGCCTGGCAGGCGGAAAGCTGTACCTGGCGGGCTGAGCTCGGACACGTCGAGTTGCAGGGAGTCGCGGGGAAAGCGGGGCGAGTGGTCGTTCACGTCGTTGACGCGGATCTCCACCTGCACCACCGCGCCCAGCAGCGTGGCGGCCACGAAGCTGTAGTGGTCCCGCCGCTCTCGGTCCAGGCGCCGCGCCGTGCGGATGATGCCTGTGTCCGGATGCACGTGGAAGTCGTCCAGCAACGGGGAGTCATCCGAATCCTCAGACAGAAAGAAGCCGCCCCCCTCCTGCTGCTGCTGCGTGGCCGGCAGCCCCGCGCGGATGTCGCCGACTAAAGTGTCTGGAGGAAGGCCCTCGTCCACGGAAAGGCTGAGGTTGAACACCTGGGCAGACGAGCCCGAGGCCGCCCACAGCCATGCGTGCACGAAGAGCCCGAGCAGGAAGCGCTGCGCCCTGGCGCCGCCGCCGCCCGGCAGCCCGCTGGGTGACCCTCTGCTCCCGGGGAGCAGGAGGCGCTTCCCGGCCTGAGCCCCGAGCTGCTGACGCCCTTCGCCCATCCTCCGCCCAGAAGGGCTCATTTCTCCAGCTCCTTGGGAAGGCTCCCGGGTAACTGCCAGGTTGTGGCGCGATGGCAGAAAAATCCAGGAGCCTCTTCAGTGTCTGAACCAAAGAAAAAAAGACTTTGTTTGGCAAACAAAACCAACAGACCCAGGAGTTCCCGAGGTTACATCTGCAACTGGTGAAAACGTCCTCCGCCCGCAGCTCGCGCAGACAGGGAGGGAAGCTCTAGCTGCCTCTGCTGCTGCAGCCACCTCTCAGCCCCTGGATTTCTTTAAACGAGTCTCATCTCTTTTCCTCTCTCCTTTTATTCTTTTTACATCTGTTTCTTGTCCTTCTCGGCTGGTTGTTTCGCCCTGGTAAAGTCAGGTGCATTATTCTTTTGCCAAATAGAATGAAATTATTTAAAGCGCACACACAAGGAGAGGCTGGGGGTCGGGCCGGGGAAGGGGGTGGAGTAAGGGCGGGAGGCCGGGAGCAAGGGCGCGCGGGGCCGGAGCGGGAGGGAGGGAGGGAGGAAGGGAGGAGGGAGCCGCGGCTCGGGCTGCGGTGTAGTCAGCGGCTCTTGGGGCAGCCGCACCCGCCGCGTCTCGGGGCGCCGGGGACCACGAGGCTCCCCTCCGCCCCAGCCCCCTCCGCTCTCCTCCCGCGTCGTGACGCGGCGCACACCCGGGCAAACTCCCACCTGCGAGGCGCCGCTGCAGTGGGGCCCGTTCGTGGCTGGGCTGGGGACGGAGCAGAGGGAGGCAAACGAGAAAGGACCCGGAGATTTGGACTGTGGGGCGGGTGAAGGTCGCGCAGGCGGGGCGTCCGCCGGGGCTGCGCGTGCAAAGTGGTGAGGGGTGGGGGAAGGTGAGGCGGCAGCCTTTCCACGCTCTTCCCCCCTCCATCTCCTCGACGGGCCCTGCAGCCGGCCTGACGCTGGGCTCCGGCTGAGCAGAGAGGGTGGGGGTTATCATCACACTGGGGAGCCAAACTTGTGTTCTCCATGTGGCGAGAGAGACTCGTCCCCAGCGGAAGGACAGATGGAGTCAAAGGCCGATGCACAGCTGGGGCCAGGATGACTGCAAAGGCAGGGGGAGGCGGAAATTGGAAAAACCCTCGAGAAACCCCGAGAAATCTGTGACACACATGGTGCAAACCACGCTTTATTATGCCGCGCTACCACTCGGCGATGTGAGAGCGGCTTGTCAGTCCCCTCTGCTACCAGGAATGACGACAATAGATTCGGCTTGCGAACACTTTTTATGCATTCAGCGCCATCACGACACTTCCAGAATGGTTTACGATGCTGATTTATGGGCAGAAAGACGGGGTGGCTGAGGACCATCACCTCCCCGCGCTCCACCATCGCCGCTGAGCAGGGCAGTTTGCTGTCAGGGCAACTATTGATACCATTTTCAAAATAGCTTGTGTCTGAGCACAAGAAGAACGCCAATAAATTCCCATAGTCGGGGGTTTCTCGTCATTTATCTGTCATAATAGGTAAAAACTGATAAATTGCCTCTAATAAGAAATGCCTGAGGAGGGGCTCTCTGCCCTCTTAAGGATGGCTGGCCAAGTTTAGCAAATGGTTTCTGCAATTTTGCTTTTACGCCAGAGGGAAGAATTAATTTCCTTGATACTGTTGCTCCTCTTTCGGGCGGACCGAAAGCCCTGCCTAGCGGTTCCTTACAGCAACAGCAAGATGCCTTTTTAACATATATAACTGCTAACTTACAACCACACCATCATCTCCATGTCTGATAAAATAATAATAAAACAATGTATTTTACAGCAAACACATTGCACGTAAATGGAGACGTTACTGAAATAAATTCAGTGTCCCTTCACCAATGAATCTCCTCACCACTGAGGAGATATGTTACCAGTCTTTAGGGTCTCCTTTCTCCTCAGCCTTTGCAGTCTCACCCTAGCTAGGCCCCTGCCTCCACCCTTGCGCCTTTGTAAGTAATTATCAAGCAAGCATCCAGATTGATATTTTAAAACTAACTCAAATCATGTCACCCCCCTGCTTAGAACCTGTCAGTATATTTCCATTATACTTGGATTATAATTCAGACTTCTTCAAACAGTGCAGGACTCTACCTAATATGGCCCTATCCACCTTTCTGACCTCATTGCTGCACATCCAGCTTTCCTGCCTTCTTTCTGATCTTAGTGCCTGTTGTGGACTGAATGTATCTCCCTCAAAATTCGTACGTTGAAATCCTACCCTGCCCCTGGCTTTAGGAGGCCAGGTCTTTGGGGTGATTAGATTACATGAGGTCATGGGATTAGTGCCTTTATATGAGTGAGGAGAGATCCTGCAGCTCTCTGCTCTTCACCATGTGAAGGTAGAAAAAGCCAACAGTCCACAAACAGGAAGAGGGCCTGCAACAGAACTTGACCGTGCCGGCACCCCTGATCTCAGACTTCCAGCCTCCAGAACTGTGAGAAATACGAATCTGTTGATTATAAGCCCCCAGTCTGTAGCACTTTGTTACAGCAGCCTGAACAGACTAAGACAGTACATTTGAATTGTGAGAAATTTTCTGTGCCTGGGAGTTCTTTCTTCTGCTTTGTGAAGAGTTGGCTGTTTCTCATTCAGGCCTCAACTCAAATACCAACTGTTTCGAGACCTTCCTTGACCACCCTACCTACCTCAAGTAGCTTCTCCACCTTAAACTCTGTATCCTCATATTTGATTTCATTCACAGCACCTGTCAGCACCTGAAATTAGCTTGTTTTATTCATTTGTTTATTAGATTATTGTGATCTCAACCCTATTCATGCACTGTAAGCACTGCTTTATCCCAGAACCTAGAGGAGTACCTACCACATAGTGAGTCTTTATTCACTAAATATCTATGGGATAGATGACTGAATGGGTGGTTGGTTGAACTAAAGAGTAGATGGAAGGATACTCTGTTGAAGGAGGAGTTTGAGGCCAGAGCTCAGAATTAACTAGCATGAGATCTTTTGTTGTGATGAGTTGTATCTTCTCAATTTACTCCTTTGGAACATTCTATGGAGCTTTTTGAGCTGATTTTTGAACTTCTTCAATTTATTTTGCAAACTGTACTGCTATCAAATATTTACCTGAGTCTAAAAATAAAGGAAAAGCAGCTAGTTTTTCCACATCTTTCACCGACACATTCATTGTAAATAGCGGTTTAGTTTAGAAACAAGTGGAAAATCAGGAACTTGAAACATCTATTTTCCTATCCACTTTTAGGCTTTCTCTTTCAGTATGTGCAGCTCAAGGTCTCCTGCCCATTTCACAATGTCCTTCTTTGAATGTCCTGAGCAGCCTTCTAGAATTAAGAATTCGATTTAGTTGAGTGAAAGAAATAAGAGCATTTCTCAAATATGCAAAAAAAAAAAAAAATTAGATAGCACAGGAGCTAACAATCTGCAAGAAATAGGTCCAGATCTGCCCCCTTGAGAAAAACAGCAGGATGTAACTGGCAAGAATTTGGGTTTTGAAGCTGGGCAACCCCAGTTCTGCTCTATAATTTTGGGCAAGTTATTTCAACCTCGTTAAGCCTCGGTTTCCCCTTCTGCAAATTGAGGCTTATAATATATAACTTACAGGGATGTTATGAGCCTCAAATGAGACAATGTACATGGATTAATACACAGAAAGTATCCAGTAAATATTATTTCTCTTGCCCTCTGTTATTTGTGTGATTAAATATTTTAGGGGTGAAGTGTTTGGGGATTACCAGTAATATCAAACTCTGACTTCATAGCCCCCTTGAGTGTGTAGAGAGGGAAGAAATAAAATTTCTACATTCATGAACAGAAACTATCATGGGCAGAAAGGTTCAGAGCAGATCTTCCCCTGGTGTTACTTGGTTTAAGTAGTACCGGAAGTCCATCGTCAAAAACATTTTCTCCCAGACTGTAGGTAATCCTTCACTTTGCAACAGTTAAATGGTCTAAATAGATACTAAGCGCTCAAAGCATCTTACATTAACCCTTCAGGAAAGGAATTATAATTATTACCCCCATCTTACAGATGAAAAAACTGAGATTCAGGGCACCACAAGTAACTTCATCAAAGTCACATAGGTATAAGTGGTGGTATACACGGTGTCCATGGTCTTCTGAGCTCTTCACTGGTCATTTATCATCTCTGTGATTCTCTGCTTAAAGCAGATTGTCTTGCTTCTGAATTTTCATTGAAATCCATACAGTGAGATAGTAAGAGTTTTGGAAAGACCTGGGAGAACTACAGAAAGAAGAACTTTGGACAGCATGCTTGGCTGAATGGTGGGATGGCACAGGAGAAAAGCCACAATTAAGTGGCTACTTGGAACTCAACAGAAAGAAACGAACTATTTAGAAATGGTACTTAAAGGCAAGTGAGGAGGATTGTGTGGGACATGGAGGGTTTCTTCCCTTCCTCTCCCCCAAGGGGAGGACCCTCTGAGGTCAGGAAGGACAGTATGACTGCAGGGACTACACTTGCCATCTTTGGTTTATATGTCATCTGTCTAAAAGGATGAACTAAAGAGTGTTTGGAGCTTGTGGTGGTTAAATTTTATATGTCAACTTGGCTAGGCTATAGTGCCTAGTTTGGTCAAACACTAGTCTAAATGTTGCTGTGAAGATATTCTGTAGTTGTGATTAAGATCTCTAAGGAGTGGACTTTAAGTGAAGGAGGTTACTCTTGATGATATGGTGGCCCTCACCCAGTCAGTTGAGAGCCTTATGAGCAAAATCTAAGGTTTTCCAGGAATTCTGCCTCAAGACTGTAACTTAGAAATCCTGCCTGAGCTTCCAGCCTGCTGGCCTGCCCTACCAGTTTTGAACTTGCCAGCCTTCACAATCCTTTAAGCCAATTACTGTATGTCTCTTGGTTCTGTTTCTCTGGAGAGCTCTGACTGATACAGAGCTTTATAAGAGGAAATGATTTAGTGTCTAATATCATAGTCTGTATTTCGTATCTGCATATATTTTGTGTTCTTAAAGGTTTAAAATTATGATCC
The DNA here is from genome assembly GCF_964270905.1 of Leucopleurus acutus. Classification (NCBI taxonomy): domain Eukaryota; kingdom Metazoa; phylum Chordata; class Mammalia; order Artiodactyla; family Delphinidae; genus Leucopleurus; species Leucopleurus acutus. The sequence goes on along the minus strand of NC_139146.1, from coordinate 124,219,936 downwards.
TGGACATGATGGGGATCTTGTCCAGATAGGTAATCACATGATAGGTAATCAGGCACAACTTCCTACCTTAGGACCTAAGCCATCCCAGAGAGATAGGTGATAGTCCTTTCCCTCTTTTTTGGTGTTGAGAACTGATTCTGTATGCACCCATTCTATTTTCTAAACCCAACAGAATATGATTTAATTTTATAGAGTATTAGTCTCTGTTTTTGGTATCAATATATAGTTATTTCCTCTGATTCTTCAGGAAGAGGAAGAAAAACTGGTCAATAATTTCTTTATAGCAACATTTCATCATGCAGTTGAAGGGAAGTATAACACAGCTTATCATTAAGTAGATTTAGATATATCAAATCCTATTTTTCAAATCTGTAGAAGCTGGAAGTATATGCTAAAGTTCTCTCTACATTTGAAGATTATAGTATAAGTAGGTCTGAGACAGAACCCCTAGCTAAAGTAATTCCTGCCCGATTTCCCCCAAGTCCCCCTCTCGCTCATAAATTGCTTATTCTCCTTCCCAGTAATTGGTAAGGCAGACCAACTTCTCCCCACTCCCTTCGCCAGGCTCCAGATGGCCTACAAAGGCCAATCAAATCTGCTCAAACACATAGGCTTTAAGATTTGGCTTTTCTGACTCTGTCTTTGGCACACACATGCACACACACACACCCCATCTTGCTTTCCCTGAAAGCCTTTCTTTAGATGAAATGATCCTAGCTTCTTATTTCCCCAACCCTTTAATCATTTTGTTTCTGTTCTCTGAACTCTTTCCAATTTCCCTATATACTGTATAAGATGTGGAAACCAAAACCACACACCATTTTCTAACAGGGTCTATTCATTGCCAAATCTAGGGAGGCTGACTTACTTTTTCAATCAGCAATCAAAGCCAAGTCCAACAGGTTGTTAACAAGTAGATGTCTGAACAGGTTTGACACCCCCATTCCAATAAAGCAACACCTTGTAAGTAGATAATTATTCAGTGTGGAAAGGTAATTGATTAGCTTTCACTCAAAGGAATTTTTAGAATATGCATGTATTTGTTTAAGACAGCATGAAGGATATAGCTAGTGAAGAGAAAGATAAATAGTATTTAATCCTGCCCATATTTTTCTAGGTGTAATTGCTCTTTGTGTGAAGTAAAGGAACTGATCTGTTTCCTGGGACAAAGCAAGGTTCACTGAAATACATATACATAATGTATGTCATAATAATTCCAGGCAAGAGAAAGCAAAGGAAATACCCAGAGCCCTGCCAATCCCACAAATATTCAGTGAGAAAAACACCTGGATTCTCCCCAAGCCACAGCTGTTCAGTTGGAAAACGCCTGGATCCCATTGAATCAAGGCAGTCAGGGAAAAGAGCCACATCCGGCCCAGTGTGTCTCCGCAGTCCGACGGGCACACATGAATCCTATTTGATCAAGACACAGTTATTTTGGAAATAAATAGATCCTGCTGGTTTCAAGATGGTTCACAATTAGCACCCACAGATGGGGATGAACTGGGTACAGATATTATCTATGAGAAACTCCCTCAATACACAGACATTTGGTAAGAAAACTTGTGCCACAGATTTTGGCCACGTCAATATCTCGGTTATTTTTCTCATGGAACATATGTGGATCTGGCAGCACTGCTGGTTGATTAAGTTTGCCAGGATCACACAGGATCTGAGGGTTTTGCTCTCTTTAGATTTAGCAGTGTGTGTCTGCAAAGAGAAATGCAAAATTGAATGTCAACCTTATTCGTTAGTATGATCAACAACACAGTAGCATAATCACAATAGGAATGTTCCAGGCCTTTCTGAACACATGTGAATTAAGGAAATAACTTATCTCTAACATCACAATTTATATTTTCCACATATGTCCATCTTTTTTTTGACATAAACATCTTTTGTGTCTAAGGCAACATTTTCATTACATTTTCCAAAAATTTTTCAGCAATTCATAATAAAAATACTACTATCAGTCCTGAAACAAACCTGAAAATTAGGCAGATATTTACACAAATTAAATAATCATTGAATTTTTCCGCTTCTAGGCATATAGAGTTTCTTACAGCTACTATAATTTATAAGGAGTGAATCAGTGCTTAATACTTTTAAGGACTTTTTAAATTGCAGTCCAAGCAAATCCTAAGGATAGAGCCTATGCTTTGAGAAGCCACAGACTTGGAGTTTGAGGGCTCTAGAACCCTGAGGTCCTGGGAGAGTCTCTCCTACTCAGTGAGTTCCCCAGAAAACAGGATTGCCATCCCTGGAGGGGCTGTGGTAGAAACTGCTTCATAATGTTCAGGTGCCCCGCAACATTTTTCTGCCCCTTGCCGATTTCTTATTTCCCATAACTGTTTGTATCCAGTGCAAAAAAAAGAGAGAAACACAGAGGAATGAAATTCCAGAAGCTCTTGGCTTGGCAGATACATTCAATTAATAAACCATAGTCCTGCAGGAAAGCAGGCCTGAATCCCACGGTCAGTGATCTCCATTCTGACCACTACACCCTGAGTGTTTTAGCCATCAGCTGAACTTCAGTGCTCCTACAGCGGGGACACCACTGCCTTTGCAGGAGCTTCTCTGGAAAGACCACTTCCTGTCTCTCCAAATGTATATTGTTTTCCCCTCTGCCTTCATGGGCTTTTATCTCTAACCCTTTATTATAAACCCAGCTGCAGAGTTTTTGCTGTGTGCTTTATCTTCAAGATCTCCTTTGAAGGCCTTCAGCCTCTCTTCTCATGTGTTTTTATTCACCTGCTTCACCTGTGAGTTTTATTCACTGTTCTTTCCTTCTTTTAATCCTTCATCTCCAATCCAGGCATAATGGGGAAGCTTAAATATAACAGGCAGAAAAAATGCAGTATAGACGAGATGTTTAAAAACCCAAATGAGAAAGACCTTCATGGGGCACAGATGAATGTTAAAAGCTTGGAAGCAATCAGACAGGCAGTTGCTCATTTGTGAGCAGGTGTTCAATGCAGCCCATGAGGGAAAAGGCAGAGCTGTACGAGGCTGCAGAGTGGCCACAGCTGCCAGTCCTTGAACTTCGCAGGTGCCCAGAGTGAAGGATTCCCGTAACAGCCCTTCCACGGCAAGCATGTCACCAGCAGCAAAGCCATAGTCACAGATCCAGGTAATCTGAAGGATTATTCAGATTCGGAATCTCACTTTCCCCTGCCACTATAGACAGGCATCCCGAGTCCCCTGCGGTAGGTAAAAGAATCCCCCGCCTCCAAGAAGATGTCCATACCCTAATCCCCAGAATTTTACATGACAAAAGGGACTTTGCAGAGGCGATTAAATTACAGAGTTTGAGATGGGGAGATTGTCTGGATGGTATGAGTGAGAAAAGGAAATGAGAGGGTTAGAGTCTGGGAAGGAGATGGGACAATGGAAGCAGAGGTCAGTGCGAAGGGGCTGTGAGGGAAAGAATTCAGGCGGCCTCTAGAAGCTGGAAAAGGCAAGGAAAGGGATTCTCATCTGAGCACCGAGGACCACAGCCCTGCCAACACCTTGATTTTAGCCCATTGAGACCTGCGTCGGACTTCTAAACTCCCAGACTGTAAAATAATACATTTGTGTTGTTTTAGGCTGCGAAGTGTGTGGTAATTTGTTACAGCAGCAATAAGAAATTAATACATCCCTGGATCATGCCAAGGCCACTTTGTCCTCCTTCCTGCCTTCTCCGTAGCGAGTACCTTTGTTTCCAGTGCCTCTGTTGTCTCTCAAACATTTAAGTTCCCATTACAAAGAAGGTGGAGTTATCACAACATTGGTTTCACTTCCAGCCACCAGTAACTCCACAGATTAGTTCCAGCTGGAAATGTGGGCAGATTCATTTCAGAGAATGTGTTTCTCACAATGTCAGGACCAGTTTTTTCCTTTGATTGAAATACATTATTAGAAGTTTTATCCTTGTATAAAATGTTTTAGAAAAATATCTACAACAGAAAAAACTCATGTTTAAAAGGTTAAAAGAATACTGTGCAAATAAAATCTAGTCACGATTGTTAAAACCTTAACTAGATGAGCATTTGGGGTACAGTTGAGAGATAGCCACAATTTATCTGAGGTAGAGAACAGAGTCTTTGGGAAGGGGGTTAAGAACACAAAGTTTACTTTTAAAGCAAAGTGTTTGGCCCAACAGCCAGAAAATGGGGTTCTGGTTATATTGTGGAAAGAAATAAACCCTGAGTGTGGCAACAATCTAAGTTCTATAATGGTCCATGAAATCGACTCAGCGGGGGTGTTACTGGCCCAAGAGGTAGGAAACCTGCTAAGACACAGGCAAGGAATCTCTTTCCTTTCATCTTTCATTCTCAAATGTAAATGCACTGGTAGATTTCAAACTTTTCTGACGCCCTCTAAGAAATACATTTTATATCATAAGCCGCTACACACGCACAGATAAGGTAGCTGGAACAATAGTTCCATGACACCTACCTCCCCATACAATGTGACATGTGCTCTGATATTTCCTAATTTGTACTATTATTTTTCTTTTTTTTTTTTTAACGCTGGTCTGCACCCACTAAGTGGTCATGACCTGCAGTTTAAAAACGCATCTTCAGTAATACTATTTATCACCAAAGTAGTTATTTTCTGCCCAATTAGTACTAAGAGTGTTTTCATTATCACCTAGTAACTTCAAATGAAATGACGGTTTGGAGTTGACTACCTTTAATGTCTTTTCCAACTTCATGATTTCCTAGTTTTTCCTTGAGAGGAAGATTATTTTATCCAAAGTCTCTTTTTTCAGAAGAATGAATCAATAACTGACAACTTGGAACCTTCCCTCCAGCAAGTTTCTTTAATAAATAAATGGTTTATCTGAGATAATTCTGGCATTTCTTGTTCATCAGTGATTAATTCCTAATTAAAATCAGGAATTATTGAAAGTATTGCCACATTTTTGCAACATCAGCATTGGTATTTGTGAATTTTGATTTCAGGAATTGGGGAACCAGAGTCAGTCCTAAGAGATAAAGTATTTTGAGCCGCTTCCTGCCAGCATTTTAACTTCCAACCTTGGATCCTAGCCAGCATCTCCTTGAAAATCCCCTCTGGTCCCCATCCGTATATCTGCTCACAGTGGGTAAGGCTAGTGTCCTAAGACTCCCAGACACTGTTCACCATCACTTTGTTTTCAACAATTATGCTTCACAACACACTTCTCAGGTTCTTGCCTATAAGATAGGAATAACACTAAACTCTCAGGGCTGAGGAATAGTTAATAAACTGTGCTAACCCTACAGAGATGCAAAACAAGAGCAATCACTCATTGGTTTGCTGAGAGGTGACAGATTGCAATTTCCCATTTTCCAGAGACCCTCTCCTCATTACTAAGCAAAATCGGACCAGTTAACTTATCCAAGATCTATAGCTCGCTGGGATGATCTCATGGGTCTGTGTCCCTGATGGGGACTCCAGCCGGTGGTGCTGGGGGCGGCAAACTGACACAGGCAGACATATTGCCTAAATAGGCTCATCCACCTGGCCAGCTAATTTCCTTTCTATTTCGAGAAGACCAATTATTTTAAATTGCCATATATCAAAATGACTTTGGCCCCCAAATACAGCAAATCAATAAACTATAACGTAAATGAGTGTCTCCAGCTAATTTGATTCAAAAAAATAATAATAAAGATAAAGAGAGAGAGGCAGAGCTCATGCTGCTTCCTTTAGAACTGAAACTTCCAGAATTTTCCAACCCCATAATTTGGACTCCTACGATCTTAGAGGTCCCTACCTAGTCAATTTTAGGAAGTGTTATGCCCATCCCTTGTACTATTTGATTGCAGTTAAAGATAAATACAAAAAAGTAGTTAAATTTTATAGTTTTTTCTTTAGACATAACTTTTTTAAAAATTATGATGATGAGTACTTTTTGAAATCAAAAGACGTTTGAAAAGAGTAATTGAATAAAAAGAAAATCTGAAATCTCTCTATTAATTCCAGAAAGCCTGGATGTCAAACTACAGAGCTGTTCCCAAGGTAAAGCATCTAAATGAAAATAAATTTCCTCTTGTGGGCTAAGCTTGCAGACAGAGGCTTAAAACAATAAGAATAATGTCTCAGGGTGGAAAAATATATAATTATCTTCTATATTATTGGATGAATAAATTACCACATCTTAAATTATATTAACCTCTTTCTCTTCAAGTTTGTGTAAAAATTGCTTTCCTTCACCTCCTGCAGGATTCTAAATATATTAAATCCACTGCTGATCACCTTTTGGTTTCTTCCAGCCATCTTTAAACCAACATAAAGATGAACAGTTTAAATCCTTCAATTCTCTCTTTATTTTTGAGGGTTTATCTAACATCACTCTTCTGTTGTAGGGACAAACAAGTTGCCTGGCCTTTGTGGGGATCCAGTCATCTGCTCCCTACACAAGCAGATTACTGCGGTGTATTGGACTCTCATAAGGGGAAATGAGAGCCGAATTTTTCCAGCTGGTATTCCAGAAAGAAGCCGTTCAGACCTATTAAGAATACATATTAAGCATTCAAGGAAAAATCTGGTAGACAAAGTTCCCTAATCTAGAAGAACTTACAATCTAGTCAGGGAAACAGACAACTAAAAAAATAATTACATTACAAGATAAATAATGCTGCAATAAGGTGCAAACCAAAGTCTAGTGGGACTCAGAGGGCAGCTTCACTTTCATGCAGATCCAATGTGGCTAAGAGACTTCATCGCTTTAGTTACCTGTTTACCATCTGGTCTGCCCCTACTCTAAAATGTCAGATTCTTGTGTATTTTATTTACTTCTCTGTCCCCAAGTCCCACAACAGTACTGAATTAATGCAGGTTGGCACCATTTCAAATCTATAGGTTCCAACCTCAGTTGGGTCTCCACAGCTGTTCAATAAACGCTTCAATCGACAAATTCCATTCCTTGAGTCATAAGAACACCCGCCCCCCCCATTCACTTCAGCAAATGCTCTGGCCCACTCACACCACAATGGCAATGCTCCCACAAGGGCTCCAGTGGGTCTCCAGCAACTATATTTAGGGCATTTCTAATACATATCTTTTTTGGCCTCTCTGCCGCATTAGACAAGGCTGACAAGTCCCTCCTTTAAATGTGTCTCCTGTGGCTTACACAAAACTTTACTCTCCTGGTTTTCTTTCTCTTGACCTGCTGAATCAAAATCTCCATGGACAGGACCCAAGCATGTGCATTATTTTTTTCTTTTTTAATTAATTTTTATTGAAATATCATTGCTTTACAATGTTGTGTTAGTTACTACTGTACAGAAAAGTGAATCAGCTATACGTATACATATACCCCCTCTTTTTTGGATTTCCTTTCCATTAGGTCACCACCAAGCACTCTATTGTTTTCAAAGAGCTGCAGGTAATTCTGGTGCACAGGCATGGTTGACAACCACTTTCCCTGGCTTTCTTCCCTTCACACTTTCTTGTCCAGAAATGGGTTTAAACTTCAGGAGGATGTAAAGGTTAATGTCAGGATGGAAGTAGAGGGAGAGGACAAGACGACTTGCCTTAAAACCACCTTTGTACCGAAAAGACATCTCTTTTCCTTGGATTACATGTTTCCGGAACACTACGATAGGACATTTTAATCGAGATGCCCTTAGACACAATTTACATGAAAGCAATTGTTGTAAGAAAATATTAGTCGCCATACAGAGAATATTGTTATTACCATGGTGATTATTATTTAGGAAATAAACTGTCCTCCACCACTGATACCCCTGCACTTGCCCACTCCCAGCTTTCTATCTAGACCCGAACTATGAAATGCTTTCTTTCTCCTTCAAGTGCTAATTCCTCATTCTTATCTGATGACTAGTCTTTTCCAGCTGATACTTTATAGGCACCAGGCACCCCCAATCCCAATAAACTATTTTCTCCCCTAAACTTATTTTCTCTCTCTGATATAATTCATTTAGTTATAATAATGTGACTATCTACCCAGTCACCTAATTTAGGACTCTCTCAAAGCCCAAAGCAATCACTGAGTCCTATTGACTATACTTCTAATTACTGTTCAAATCTCTTTCCATCTCTCTGACATTGTTTTAATCTAGACAATTAAGTCTTGTTTAAACCATTGGCTCTGCTTCTTGACTAGCTAGACAGCCCCTAGTATCTAAACATGCTCCTTCCTCTCCATTCTCAACCTATAAAATACTGCTATAGCTATCTTTCCAAAGCACAATCTGATTATACCTGTCGCTCGCTTTGTTTAAAGACCCACCAGTGGGACTTCCCTGGTGGCGCAGTGGTTAAGAATCTGCCTGCCAATTCAGGGGACATGGGTTCGAGCCCTGGTCTGGGAAGATCCCACATGCTACAGAGCAACTAAGCCCGTGCACCACAACTACTGAGCCTGTGTGCCACAACTACTGAAGCCTGTGCACCTAGAGCCCATGCATTGCAACAAGAGAAGCCACCACTAAGCCCACATACCGCAACAAAGAGTAGCCCCAGCTCGCTGCAACTAGAGAAAGCCTGCACGCAGCAACAAAAACCCAAATGCAGCCAAATATATATATATATATATATATATATATAAAAGACCCACCAGTGGCTCCCCAGTGAGGACCAGAATCAAAACTCCTTAGTCCACATTTCTCCAAAGAAGATATACAGATTGCCAACAAACACATGAAAGAATGCTCAACATCATTAATCATTAGAGAAATGCAAATCAAAACTACAATGAGGTATCACCTCATACCAGTCAGAATGGCCATCACCAAAAAATCTACAAACAATAAATCCTGGAGAGGGTGTAGAGAAAAGGGAACCCTCTTGCACTGTTGGTGGGAATGTAAATTGATACAGCCACTATGGAGAACAGTATGGAGGTTCCTTAAGAAACTAAAAATAGAACTATCATACGACCCAGCAATCCCACTACTAGGCATATACCCTGAGAAAACCATAATTCAAAAAGAGTCATGTACCAAAATGTTCATTGCAGCTCTATTTACAATAGCCAGGACATGGAAGCAACCTAAGTGCCCATCAACAGATGAATGGATAAAGAAGATGTGGCACATATATACAATGGAATATTACTCAGCCATAAAAAGAAACAAAATTGAGTTATTTGCAGTGAGGTGGATGGACCTAGAGTCTGTCATACAGAGTGAAGTAAGTCAGAAAGAGAAAAACAAATACCATATGCTAACACATATATATGGAATCTAAGAAAAAAAAAAGGTCATGAAGAACCCAGGGGCAAGATGGGAATAAAGACACAGACTTACTAGAGAATGGACCTGAGGATATGGGGAGGGGGAAGGGTAAGCTGTGACAAAGTGAGAGAGTGGCATGGACATGTATACATTACCAACTGTAAAATAGATAGCTAGTGGGAAGCAGCCGCATAGCACAGGGAGATCAGCTTGGTGCTTTGTGACCACCTAGAGGGGTGGGATAGGGAGGGTGGGAGGGAGGGAGACGCAAGAGGGAAGACATATGGGAACATATGTATGTGTATAACTGATTCACTTTGTTATAAAGCAGAAACTAACACACCATTGTAAAGCAATTATACTCCAATAAAGATGATAAAAACAAACAAACAAAAAAAACTCCTTAGTCCAGTAGGCAGTGCCCTTCATTATCTCACCGCAGCTTATTCCCCAGCCTCATCAGCTTCTTTTCCTCCCAAGGTGTCTACAAGCTCTTATGTTTTGTAAGTTCTAGAAAAATTCACTGAATTGTAAACATTCAAATGTATTCAAGACCTAGGCACAAGCTCACCCTCCAGAAATGCAAATTCCTGGACAATCAGGTCATTTTTCTTTGCTCGTTGGTTTCATTTCACATGCTAAGTTTCTTCCACATCATTTAATTCTGATTTCCCTATAGCAGTTCTGCCCAATTCCATTTTAAGTCGTTACTACATTAGCAAAGCTCAGAAACACTGCCATCTTGTGATCAAAGAGGAAGGTGGAAAGCAAAGTGATCCTCCCTTCATACATTTTTCCATCAGTAGGAGGAGCTGAGAACTGGAGAGATCCTCTCACTATTCCCCTTTCCCTTAAAATTAACAGCCGCTTGATCACCAGGAGAAACTCCAAATTACAAAACTCTACATTCAGTGTCTCTACCATTAATTACTCTCTTTTGTAGAATCCTATTGATTTCCCTCAACCAGATTATTGAAGGACACATTTATTTAAGTACCTTTTGCAGGCTCACGTGTCTTATTGGTCCAGAGAACATTTTTAAAGTCTTTTAAGAAGCTCACATGAGCTCCAGGCCACGGCTATTAGCTCTACGAGGGCAGCAATGTATTGACTGTTTGCCAAGATAAACACGAAACAGGGCACATAAAAAGTCCTAAAGAACTACTGATTGAAAGAATAAATGAATGACTTACATGGACAGCAGATATGGTGACAACTTCAAAAGTGGAGGTAAATTTTTTTCTAATATTTTTGAAACCACTCATTTTATTTTGAAATTTTAAGTCCATCTTGAAACTTTCACATATTCCTTAATCTTGACCCAAGCACCAGCAGCACCTGGAAACATGCTACTTTTAAGGTGGGGCTGAGAAAAAATAGTAATGGATGTGCAGAGAGATAAAGTGATGTATCCAAAGGCATATCAAAAATAGGTTCAAGGTCACTGTAAGGAGACAGTAGGCATGGCTGGGCAGAGAGTAAATGGAACATTTAGAAATTCACAAACTCTTATTTGTTACCGCTTTGAAAAAAATTCTTTGTCAAAATCTTCTCATTTCTTTCTTTAACTCTATCTCAGCCATTGTTTCACCACATACAACAGCTTATTTTTAAGAAAATCTATTCTCAGGATGATTGTTTTCAAATGACTTAGAACTGGATTAATCATAAGCAGCACTGTAGCCACCAGGGACTTTTGTGCAAAGGTATAAACTAAGCTGTTTTGAAAGGTCATCGGTCATGCTAAAACTCATCTGCATCATGTGACATCATAGAACAAATGCTTTATAAATAATTTGTTTTTCCCACAGTCAATAACTAATTACCAGTTCGTGCCTTATAAATAAATCAACATTGAAAAGTAAGTCTGAGTGGATTCATCAAGGAAACAATTAGCTGACTGACCAGAGAGCAAACTCTTGGATCACTGCTTGGCTTAGTTGCTCTCTTCCTGTTCCTTTTTTAAATGGCTCTCTCCTCCCTCCATTATTATTATGATAAAATATGCAAATAGAAAAGGTGAGGCAACGGTAGCCAAAGATGTGAATTTAAAAATCATTGATTCTCGAAAATGTTTTTGGCTTTTGAGTTGTTGAGAATACGAAGCAGTTTTCAGGACACGGAACAGAATTCATGCAAAGTCGGGTGGGCAGCCTGACAATGACTTAATTCACACTCACAGCAATAAGCGAAAAAGAAAAGTATATGCAGAAGGAAGAAATGGCAGTGATCCTGTCAGTAGCTCCACTGGTTTTAAGTGTTTGAAACAATTTAACATTGTCTCTGAAACTCAATTATCCTTCTTAGTCTCCTGCAAGGATCTTTACCATTTAAAAAAAATTAAGTTTTCAAGATGAAGGGACTCCCTTGGCCACAGCGAAGACTTTGCCCAGGCTTGAGGCCAATCTCAGAGGAAACCCAGGCTCTTCTCTCCCTCTCAGTCTCTTCAAGCCCCACACCCATTGGATCTATTTGGCTAAGTTGTCTGTGCTACTTTTGACTTGCTTGTACACATGTAAAATTCCGGCTGGCACAAGGAACATGGGGTGATCTATTCTTAACAAAATACCCCCGATTTGGGTACAATAGAGATTTTCATGACTGCTGAGCCCTGGACAAAACACAAATATCTGTTGCCTGGTAGAGTTAAAGTCAAAATAAACCATCAGAGGAAACAAACAAGTAGCAGACTGTAAAGCCAAGAAGCGAAGCCAGCCTCGTTCCAGAAGGTCAGCAATGCTCTGTCCAGATAATGGGAGAGGGGTGTGAGGGGGCCAAGGCACCTGCAAGAGAGAGCTGGGAGAGCCTGTGTGCCCTGATGGGTTTTCAATTTTCATCATAAAATGTTTTTTTCCCATCTTCACTGAAGTATAATTGACAGATGAAGTGTACAACTTGATATTTTGATCTACATATACATTGTGAAATACTTACCACGATCAAGTTAATTAACATATCCATCACCTCACATAGTTACCATTTTCTTTCTTTTTCTTCTTTTTTTTTCTGATGTGGTAAGAATAATTAAGATCTACCCTCTTAGCAAATTTCAGCGTCCAATACACTATTGTTACCTGTAGTCACATTGCTGTACATTAGATCTGCGGAATTTACTCATTTGCTTAGCTGAAACTTTGTACCTCTTGACCGACAGCTCACCATTTCCACCTTCTCCCAGCTGTGGCAACCACCATTCTGCTCTCTACTTCTATGAGTTTGACTATTTTAGATTGTTCATATAGATGAGATCATTCAGTATTTTCTTTCTGTGGCTTTTTCACTTAGCATAATGGCCTCTGAGTTCATCCATGTTGCTGCACATGGCTGAACTTCCTTCTTTTTTAAACCAAAATAGTATTCCATTGAGTGTTTGTGTGTGTATATCTCTGTATCTCTATCTCTACCACATCTTCTTTATCCATTCATCCACCACCGACACTTAGGTTGTTTCCGTATCTCGACTGCTGTGAATAACACTGCAGTGAGCAAAGAGTGCAGATATCTCTTTGAGATGCTGATTTACATTTCCTTTGGAAATATAGCCAGAAGTGAGATTACTAGATCATATGGCAGTTCTATTTTGAATATTTTGAGAAACCTCCATACTGTTTTCCATAGGGGCTGTACCAATTTACATCCACCAAGAGTGTACAAGGTCTCCCTTTTTTCCACATTCTCAACAACACTTGTTATCGTTTGACATTTTGATACTAGCCATTTTAAAGGTGTGAGGTGATAGCTCATTGTGGTTTTGATTTGAATTTCCCTGATGATTAACGATGTTGAGCACCTCTTCATGTACCTGTAGGCCATTTGTATAACTCCTTTTAAAAAAGGTCCTTTGCCCACTTGTCCATTTTTGCTTTTGTTGCCTGTTCTTTTGGTGTCAAATCCAAAACCATCACCCAAACCAACATCAAGAAACTTTTTCCCTATGTTAAGTTCTAGTAGTTTTACAATTTCCAGTCTTAGGATCACAAGATGTTCATCTGAACTGCCAATTTTTCGCATTCAGCCATCTGTCATGCAGATAAAATTCCCAGCACAGTTTCCATACAACCCTGGGATAAAGTGGCAAACACTCAAGACCCTTGAGTGGTAAACCATGTAACTAACTACTTTTTTATATATATAAGATAGTCTTTCTAACACTAACTTCAGCATTAAATATTGAAATTCACATAACATGGATATTGAAAAAACTCCCAAACAGCCTTTCAAAGCAAATAGGACCAAGACCCACTGGCCATCCTTTGCCTTCCTTAATTTCCATGTTTCTGCTGAAAACCTGTCACCTCCAACATCTTCCATCAGACACAAACAGTAGACAAGACATGGTGGAGATAGTTCTTCATCTGATATGTTGTCAGCAGCTAATTAACATTATTCAGATTTCAGGGTTTTCATTTCCTGCCTATTAATGGGAAAGTATTCCCTGAAAGAATCTCTTTACTGTATATGGGCACATAGGGAGATACTGTCTGGAGTCTGTGCAGCAGATTTGACAATTCCAGCTTTCTGATTTTAGCAGAGTATAATAATGCACCCCAGGTCTCCTTTCCCTGCCCTCAACATACACACAACCATAGTTTAACAGATTTGTTTAGCTCAAATATTTCTAGTTCGCCCATAGAAAATGCAGCCCCTGTCCCTTGGGAAATGCTATTCGTCATGCACAGGCATTCTAGTTATGCTCATAGCACCAGCCAAGGGCTCTTTGGTAGTTACCCTGTGTGTTGGGTACAGTTCTCTCTCTATAAGTGCAGGAAAGGCCTTTCATTCCTACACCTAGGATTCTTTTTTGCACATTCATTCTCACATTTACAAATCTTCCACAGGCAGACAGTTTGCAAAGACCATATGGGTAGGAAGACGCCTTGTCTTATTTTGTAAATTCTTTTGCAAAACTGTGATATGCGCATTAATGATTTACCCAACCAAATATTGCCAAGGGGTGGGATAAATTCCAGACAATTATAGTCGGCCCCATTTCACACAGAAATACCCTTTACGATTTTTAATATATTTTTGGTATATATATTTTTAATGAATTACTTGCCTCTTGCCTTTTAAATCTGCTGAACCTAAACTTTCTGTAACGAATCTGTGATGCAGTTAGGAACATCACTGATTCTTCAGTTTCCCAGTGCCCTCAGGGCCTGCTTAGGTATACGGAGCAGTTTCTTAGTACACAAAACATCCGGAGACTGAATTTTCTAGGCTTTCTTTTTTTTATGTTAACATATTTTCTTCACTCTTGGGGCCAGTTCTTGTTGCTTTCAATGTGTTGATTTCTAATAGCTCTGCCCCTTAATACATTCTAGATGAAGCCTTACTTGGCTGTGGTAGGTGATTGTCTTATACTTGCTAGCACACACCAAGTCATTTATGACTCTCCACATTTATGGCTATCCTGACAGTTCATGATTTCACCCCTAATATGTAGAAGAGTCTACCTTCATAATTAGAGAACACAATTGGGAGATGTAAGTGCTGGTGATTGACAGGCTAACTCTCTGGTGGCCCCATGTCCATCTTCTCATGAACAGAATTCAAAACCCGTAGTTAACCAAATTTAAAAGAGTGACAGTTTACAAACTTCAAGAGTTGTATTCACAAATGAAAAGAATCTAATAGATTGTATTTCTGATTACATATGTACAATCATAAGTGACACTAGTGTTAACTCAAATATCTTCAGGAATCAGCAAATAATATTGATATGTGAACCAGTCAAGTGTAAGACAGTAGGGAGTAAGTGAAGCTAGTAATGTGTGCCCCTCTTAGTAATATAGATATCTTTAGCAGTATACCTGCCTCAGGTGGGCACAGATATGCAAGTCAAATGTGGCCTCTAGACCATTATCGTTATTGTATTGGGAAAACTTACATTTCTCTTGTGTGTCTTTTTTACTACTCACACAGAACACTTCACTTCTGATTACCAAACGTGGGGATTTCCCCCACCATCAAGCAATTCTCTGTGACACCAGCTAGGTGTCCTAGAATTTAACTCAATTCTGACACACTCTACATGGAGAGAGCGTCAGACCCCACCAGTCAAGGATTCAGTTCCACAAGGCTGCCCCCATCCCACTTCAAACACTGATCACAAGGCCAAGTTGTCACCTGTGCTTAGGCTACTGATCAGAGGTTCCCAGGATCCCCTCCTTGGGTTCAATTTATTTGCTAGAGTGGCTCACAGAACTTAGGAAAACTGTGATTTATGTTTATCAGTTGATTAAAGGATATGATAAAGGATACAGATGAAGGGTCAGGTGAAGATGTCTGGGAGGGTCCCAAAAGTAGGAGCTTCTGTCACTATGGATTTGGGTTGTGTCACCCTCCTGGTATGTGGATCTCTTCACCCACCTGGAAGCTCTCAGAAGCCTATACTTTGAAATTTTTATGGAAGCTTTATCACATAGGCAAAAATGGATCATTAACTCCATTTCCAGTCCCTTTCCCCTCCCTGGAGAAGTTGGGGGGTGGGGATGGGGCTGAAAGTTCCAAGCATTTAATCACGACTTGGTCTGTCTGTGACAAGCCGCCATCCAGGAGCCCACCCAGAGTCGCCGCATTAGAGCAAAAGACGCTCCTAGCGCTCTCATCACTTAGGAATTTACAAGGATTTTAGGAGCTCTGTGCCAGGGACTGGGGGCAGAGACCCGAATGCATATTTTCTGTTATCTCACATTAGTTGTTTCATTTTTAGACTATCTTCATTGGTTTTTCTCGTATTAGGGTAATGTAACTCAGAAAATCAATTGAGTAGCTTTTCCTTTTTGAGTGCTCTAACACAGTTTTATATTGGGAGTTAGCTTTTCTTTCAAAGTATGAAAGAGTACATAGTTAACACCACATGGAGAAAGTGCTTTAATAATTCATTTCGTTCTCCCATAGTTTGGGGGATGTTCAGGACACCCAGCAGGGAAGAAGCGTGTGGAGGTTCTGAACAAGGGCCCCAGACTCAGATCGTGGGGGTTCACACCCTTTCTCCTCTAGTTCCAGGCTGGACAGTTCCAGTCAGGTTTCCCAAGCTCCCTGAGACTCAGCTTCTTCACCAGTAACGTGGGATGGGAACAGTGTCTACTTCACGGAATAGATCCAAGGATTACAGGAGACAGGGAAAGAAAGGTCTCAGAACAGGGCCTGGCAAATATCAAGAGCTTAACACATGATAGTTACCACGATCGTCATCATAACAGCATCTTATTTGGCCTAGGAACTGATGTTTTCATTCTGTGATTCCTCGTGGCTTCTAGTTGAGTTACCCCTGGGCTCTCCACCCAATGAATCAATGGCATTCATTGTTTCCAGGAGGACATTGGGTGAGACCTAGAACAAGACCTCAATTAAAATGCTAAATTAATTTTCGTAAATCTATAACAGAAATAGCAAATGAGGAAGCAAGGCATTCACTTGCAGAAGTCTGGCTTTGTTAAGAGAGACAAGGATTTGTGTTTCCAAAGGCCCAGAGAGTGGAGCATTTGGGCGTCAAGTCCATGCTGTAAATCACACCAAGAGGAAGAACACACAACGATGTACTCAGTCTCCCTCCACACCGGGAAGAGACAGCAACCCTTGCTGGATGGGAGGGCCAGGAATGGAGAAGATGAGAGAGAGCAAAGGCAGGTAGACACCAAGAGAATGGCCTCTCCAGGGCCCCCTCCCTGAACCCGCACCTTGTCATCAGCATCTCAACCCCAGAAAGAGGCAGTGCTGAAACCTGCACGTGTGTAGGGATCCAAAAGCACAGGGACGGGCCCAGAGCTCCTGTATGGAGCTCCAGGAGAAGACAGCCTCCCAGGGGACCATGTGACAACCTGAGCCACAGGAGAGACAAGCAGCTGCGTCCCAGAGCTCCAGCTCGGGAGAGAGGTGTGTGTGTGAAGGGGGAGGGCCCAGAAAAATTCATTTAATTCCTGGCCCGACTGTATTTCAAACCAGAAGTGACTGAATTTTGTTGAGTTGACAAAACTCAACAAAATGGTTTTGAGTTTTTCCTACTACAAGGAAGGTTTTTCCTACTACCAGGCAGAAATACGGGCTTGAGGACGACACCAACTTGCATGAAAATAAAGTGGCCAAACTCAGTCTGTGACTGTTTATGATTCTTCTCATTTATTGCTATTTATTCACTGATTTCTAAGAAGGTGGTTTTTCCTCCTTCCCTTTACTCTGCTCTGGATGGTTGGCTGCCAGCTCTAGTTACTAAGGAAACAGCAACACCAACTTAACAACGGTTTAGTCTCTCGATGGGGTCTATGCATCTAGTTTTTCTCTGCCCTGGTCTCTTCTCCACACATTGCAGCCATGTGGGAGGAGGAGTGTTTTAAACCTCCACTACCACTGCTATGGATCAATTCTTGCTTGGATTCTAACCTAAAATTGATTCTCTGTGACCAGAAACAGGGTGCTGACCACCTGCCGAGTGTGTCAGTAAACACCGTCCCCTGGCATCACTGTTCAGTCACGTCCTGTCCGACGTCTTATGGGAACAGAAGCTCACAGAGCCCTTCCATTTGGCCATTTCCCAACAACCCACACTTTAATTTATATAGGCTAGATCAAGGTGTCAGAGATTTCTAGCTCTGGCTTCTTCTACTTCACCTCTCAAGCTGACATCTACTTTTTCAGGTTAAAAGACTTCTGGAGATGTATATGTGCATGAAAAGAATATTTTTCGAAGAAAGAATTTTCAGTTGTATGGAAAAGGAAATATCAGCCTAGAATTACTTTATGGTGGCATAGGATATATTTTTATAAATGTGGGCTTACCCTATGAAAGCTGTGGAATTAGGATTAAAAACGTCAGCGTGAGAAGTTTTTTGACTAGTGACACATGGGTTTGGCCAAGTTATCCATTTCAGCAGGAGCGGAAGCCCCTCCATCCAAAATGGACAGTGTTGTCCAGAAGGAGAGTGTCCATTGTGGATGGAGGTCCAGCAGAGCCATGGGGGAGTGGAGGTCCAGTTGGGGCATTTGTGCTGGTGGTGCCTGGGACAGATGTTTCACTGACTAGTCCTGCCGTCCCATGCCCTGGAGTGTACGTGCAGATGCATGAGAGCACAGGATCTCTGCTTCCTCTTCTCTTCCAAGGCAGTAAGCTGTTTCACTGGATGGGACACCGAGACAGCGGATTATGGCAGTGCACAAGGAGGAAACAGAAAAAGAGATGAGGAAATCCAGGAGAGAATCTCAACCTGTCTTGAAATCCTTGTTCAACCCAAGCATGAATGCCAGTATTACCTTCTGTACCAGCCAAACACGGAGATCCAGAAATAAGAACCAAAATAATCAGGCACTCAGACTATCCTGTATTGAGTTATCTTGAGGGAGAATTTTGTTGCTTGTGACCTGCTGTTCCTACTGCTGCTGTGAACCTTTAGATTTAAATCTGTAGGAAACATCAATTGCTTGACTGCAAAAAGATACTTGTCCTCTCACGTTCTTCCCCTCTGTAACCCTGAGTCACATTCATAACATAACTAGTTATTAAAATGATTCTTCCAATTGGAGAGGACTACAGGAAAAATAAGTATCTAATGTAGAAATATGGTGAGAGACATTTCAAGACGGAGGTAAAACTCAGGGAGATAATACTGAAGCTCTGCATCGAGTCAAGCCTGCCTGACTAAAGTTTCTCCGTCCGAATCCCTCTGCAGAGCAGCGGGGGAGGGGAGGGGGGTGCAGCACTCAACTCTGTGGTAATGGAAATCTTCCAAGTCCGAGCTGTCCAATATGGTAGCCATTATTTCATGAGACTGTTTGAGCACTTGAAATGTGACTTGTGTGAACGAGGAAC
Organism: Leucopleurus acutus; assembly: GCF_964270905.1. Taxonomy (NCBI): domain Eukaryota; kingdom Metazoa; phylum Chordata; class Mammalia; order Artiodactyla; family Delphinidae; genus Leucopleurus; species Leucopleurus acutus. The sequence goes on along the minus strand of NC_139146.1, from coordinate 124,200,955 downwards.
TGTCTTTTAGTTTTATTTTATTTAAGTTCATTAAAACTTAAAATTAAATAACCATATGAGTCTACTGATTATGAACTGCGTTGCCCCAGAGGATTTCCAGACCTTGGTTATAAAAATGCAGCTCCTTTAGAAAGGACAAAGTTCCAAGGGGGTGAGAAAGAAAGGGGCCTCAGCACCAAGCATAGGCATAAGGTAGGCCACTGCATTTGACTTTGGTGGTGACCCTGTTTGGAGCCTCTGAGGATTCCAGAAGCTGACACTGAGAGGATGGAAATGAGCTAAGATACCCTTTATGATTCTCTTCCAGACTCATGAGAATTCTATTCCATTCATTGTGTGTAATTGTAATTTCTCCCTTCCTCCAGACATTTTTCTCATTTGGAGAAATGTTGGTTGCTAGGAGACTGAATTGCCTTTTCAAGTAGAGTATTTTAGAGAGGAAAAATTCACATGATTTTCTTCTTTAGTAAAATGAAGATTTGTAAAATGTTTGAATGCGTAGTGAAAAAGTCAAGCTTTTACATTTCTTTGTGTATTTGTTTTAGCAATCATAGGAACTTTCATTTACTTTTCCCACTGCTTCGCACTGCAAGAGAGAAAACAAAAACTGACTGCTTTTTCTGTAGAATTTATTAAGAAAGAGTAACATTCCCAGGCTTCCTCCCAGGGATGGTGAGGTGATATCCATCTTGCTCACCTCACAAGGGAGCTGTGAGTGAGAATCAAAAGTAATAACATTTATATTATATTTATTGCACTCAGTGGCTCATAGTTTTATCCAACTACTTCTTCTTACCATGATTTTCATAAATTTATAAAATCAATCCATCTGAACACATCATTTAATAAACAAAGCAAATGCAACTTTGAGAAATGAATAGGTTCTTCCAGGCTTCTAACTTCCAGACAAAGATTTCACTGTTCCACAGCGATTTCTTGGGGGTTGTGAACAAAACTCTTCAATGTTTGGGTTGACTTTTGTAATCACTCTCAATAACATTTGAATCCTGAAAACAGAGTTGTGTGAATGAAATAAGATTTCCTATATAACTCACCTAATTCAATGTCTGACATATGATAGGTGTTCCATTAAAAAATAGCTATTAACTAATAATAGTAATGATGATAATAACTTAGCTAGTAAAGGTCTTTTCTTTCAGATTGCTTGGCTCTTGCTTTAAAAATCCAGTTGCAGTAATTTTTTTTCACTAACAGAATTCTCTGAGTATTGCTCAAAGAAATTTGACAATGTTAATTGATAGAATCTGTGGAGTTTCCTTGCCTTTTTGTGTATCTAAGCAGCAGGAGAATTCCCCAAACAGGGAATAGGAACATTTATTTTACAAAGAAATATTTTATAATGTACAAATTATGGAGTTGAAAGAGCTATTTGATAGTTCTATTGGATGCCGTGTTTTTCCAGGTTAACTATGGCTTTTGAGGAGCCCAAATTCCTTAGAAAGTGTCAGTGCTGGTGAGCACCCTGGAGGGCCTCTTCTTTGAAGGAATTAGTGAAAACAAGCACTTTGACACAGTCACACTGCGAAAGGTGACACTAGCTTAACGACAGCATCCCAGAAACACAAGGAACCACTTGCGTGCTGCCCCAAGGTCTCTGGACCTACCCTGAGGTTCTCAACCTGGTTGTGCCTTAGAACTTCCCGGAGGTTTTATAAACACCCAGGCCTCTCCCCTGGCCAATCGGTACTGTCTCTGGGAGGTGAGGCAGGTCCAGGCAGCTTTAAAGCTCCCAGGGTGAATCTAATGTGCCTTCAGAACCATGTTAAGAACAGGAGTCTGAATGCATTCCGATTTCAGGTTTCTCTGACTTAAAACAAGCACATCCAGGCCCACAGCACCCCTCTGGCCGCAGCTTAAAGAGCTCTGAGATCAGAAGTCCTCTGCACCATCTAATGAGAGATTGCTACCATGAGATGAATACAGAATCTCCACCTGCCTCCGTCTTCCTCCTCTTGTAACTGAGCAGGACCCTGTAAAGCCTTCCCAGAATAGACCCCCTACACATGTCCTCTGCCTGCCTTTTTTCTGTAGAAAAACTTTCGCCAAAGAATAAATTTAATCAGAGAAGTGAGAAAATGCAGAAAGGAAGAGAGACAAGCAAGACAAAATAATACTTTAGCCATTAAACAGAAACAAGGACCTTTAGTTCTTCCTCAAGGGATATAGATAATTTTCTGAGCCATGTCCTTTGAGCTGTTTTGCAGATACTGAAACCCCCACCAGGTGGAAGAAGTTAACTGTATGCTGCCCACAAGCACGCAGACCCCAGACTACCAGAAGGTTGATAATGCTGACCCCTCATTACCTCACCACCGACCAATCAGAGGAATGTCCATGAGCTGGTCACACCCTGCTCCTTGAGCACTATATGACTCCTCACTACCCCCTCCAGGGCAGGACACGCAGTCTTGAGGGCATTAGCCCACTGTGGACCCCTTTGCCTGCCAAAGCACTGGAAGCTATTCTTTTCTACTTCATCCAAAACTCTGTCTCTAAGTTTCTATTTGGCACCTGTGAAAAGAAGCCAAATTCTGCAACGCTCTCTCCCTCTCTCCCTCTCTTTCTCTCTGCCCACCTCTCCACACTTGCTCTTGATCCTTCTTCTATCTCTTACTCACATCTCTCTCCCTTAACCCTCTCAGTTCTGCCCTGAGAAATCTTCCCCCCCGAATATCCTCTTTGATCTTCCTTCTTTCTCTTTCTTTTCCCACTTCCTGTCAGTCTATCTCAGGAATCTTTCTTTTCTTCCATTTCTACATATTAGTTCCATTTGTGAGCCAAGCTGAAAGCTTGTGGGGGAAAAGGCATTGGTCCAGACTTATGTAGAAACACTGAAAAGAAATGGGTTCAAAAGAAATCAATGCCACCAACTTTTAAAACCCTTGAAAGTAGCCACAAGTCCCATTTGGAATCTCTTCATCCTCTAATTAGACTTGCTTTTCCTTAAACACCAGCATTCAAAACAACACACTGATTTGTTTTTAACATAGCTTTAAGCTCTTCTCTTTTAATTAAGGACATTGGAACATTACTCTGCTATTTTTTTCATTGCTTTCACGTTCAATTCTCCAGTTCAGTACCTGGATGCCTGTAATCCCTGTGGCAGTAAAGAAGTGGGAGATGGAGAAATTTAAGATATGAAGGAAAAACTGGTTTGAGGTCATCAAGACTGAGAGCTAAAGCCATTAGTCATAACTATTAGTGTCCAATTGACATCCCTTGCCCTCTGGAATCTTTTGAGGATCTCCCACCTAGGCCATTTTAGGGAGATGCTCATAAATTTATTTCACTTTATTAGAAGTAAAATGCATGCTAAAAGGCATTGGTCTCTGTGTCTGTTCTCTCATTGAAACTGATCAACAGATTTCTGGAATTTACACTCAGCAGTTGTTTGTGCCCATCTCTACCTCTGCATTCCTCAGTCGCTCAAGCTGGACTTCTTCCCCAGTTCTTCTCCTGTTTGCCCCAAAAGAAGTTGACATTCTGCCCTGGTTTTGCCATCTCTGAATCCTTTTCCCTTTAGTTATCTCACTGAACTCTAGAAGGAGTGGCTTAAAACTAAACTAAATAAGAATTTAATTCCTTGAGATTGTTGTAAATGTATACAGAAATGAATTCAGTGCACCAGGACTTTGTTTTAATAAAAGAAGGGAGGACGATTAATTAAAAAGTTGTTAAGTGACTGATCTAGGAACCTACATATGAGAATTGTGATGTTTTTTGGAAAAATGCATTCTGAGTTCCTAACAGCCAATTTGCAGCAAACACATGGCACAAAATTGGCACATAACTTAGTAAATATATACTTGCCATCTGGGAGTTATAAACTGGGGACTGCCTAAGGTGATACGAATCCAAATGTGCTGTGTGAACAAATAAGATAAATTTGCCTTGAAAAGCCTACTGTGGAATTCTTAAATCACACTGGCTAAAAATATTTGGAGAACAGACACTGAAGGAGTTGGGGGTGAAAGAAGCCAAAGGAGTAGAACCATACAGGGAAGTTGATGGGTTTCAACATCTTCCATCTCCAAGGTGTGAGCACTTTCTACCATGGTCACCTTGTGCCCAGACTTCCTTGTTGTCACCATCAGCATTGTACCAAAACCCAACAACAACCCAAATCCCTCCAGAAAGCCAAAGGTTAAAAAAAATAGGATTTAGTGTTTAAGAAATAACAATCTTTAAAACTAAGTTAAAAATGGAGAAAAAATAAACAGAAAGGGCCAAAAAGCCAAAGTTATGTTAAAACAGCTCAAAGAATAACTCAAAGAATAAAACTTAAAATAATGTAAATTATACTTTAAATTAAAATATCATAAAGAATACTTTGAGATGTTAGAACTAATAACACAGAAATACAAAGGATCATAAGAGACTCTATGAACAATTATACATCAACAAATTGAGTGACCTAGAAGAAATGGATAAATTCCTAGAAACATACAACTTCCCAATCATGATGATATAGAAAATCTGAATAGAGACCCATTACTAGCAAGGAGATTAAAAACCAGTAGTCAAAAACCTCCCAACAAACAAAAGTCCCAGATCAGTTGGCTTCACTGGTGAATTCTACCAAACATTCAAAGAAGAATTAATACCAATCCTTCCCATACGCTCTCAAAAAATAAAAGACAGGGAACTTTTCCAAATACATTTTAAGAGGCCAGCATTACCCTGATACCAAAATCAGACAAGGATGCCACAAAAAAGTTTAAAATGACAGGTCAATATCCTTGATGAACATAGATGCAAAAATTCTCAACAAATTATTAGCAAATTGAATTTAATAATACATTAAAAGTCTCATATACCATGACTAAGTAGGATTTCAGGGATCCAAGGATAGTTCAACATCCATAGCTCAGCCAATATGATATATCATATTAACATAATGAAGAATAAAATTCTATGATTATCTCATTTAGATGTGTAAAAAGCCTTTGATAAAATTCAACGTCCATTTATGATAAAAACTCTGAACAAAGCAGGTATAAGGAGAATGTACCTTAACAATATAAAGGCCATATATGACAAGCCCATAGGTAACATCATACTCAATGGTGAAAATCTGAAAGCTTTTCCTCTAAGATCAAGGATAAGACAAGAATGTCTAGTCTACTCTGGCCACTTTTATTCAATGTAGTATTGAAAGTCATAGCCAGAACAATTAGGCAAGAAAAAGAAGATAAAGAAATTCAAATTGGAAAGGAAGAAGTAAAGCTGTCACTATTTGCAGATGACAAAATATATTTTAGAAAACCCTAAAGACTCCATCAAAAAACTTGTTACAACTAATAAATGAATTCAGTAAATTTGCAGGATACAAAATCAATACGCAAAATCTGTTGCATTTCTATATACTAATAATGAACTATCAGAAAGACAAATTATGAAAACAATCCCATTTACAATTGCATCAGAAAAAAAAAAAAAACTAGAAGAAATTTAATCAAGGAGGTGAAAGACCTGTAAACTGAAAACTATAAGACACTGATGAAAAAAATTGAAGAAGACACAAATAAATGGAAAGCTATTCCATGCTAATGGATTGGAAGAACTAATACTGTTAAAGTGTTTATACTACTCAAAGCAATATACAGATTCAATACAACCCCTATCAAAATTCCAACGGTATTTTTCATAGATATAGAACAGTCTTAAAATTTGCATGGAACCACATGAAGCACCAAATAGCCAAAGCAAACTTGAGAAGAAGAACCAAGCTGGAGGCATCACACTCCCTGATTTCAAACTATATTACAAAGCTATAGTAATTAAAACAGTGTGGTATCAGCATAAAAACAGACACATATCAGTGGACCAGAATAGAGAGCCCAGAAATAAACTCACACATATATGGTCAACTAATTTATGACAAAGGAGCCAAGAATATACAGATGGGAAAGGACAGTCTCTTTAATAAATGTTGTCAGGAAAATTGGACAGCCACATGCAAAGAATGAAACTGGACCACAGTTTTACACCACACACAAAAATTATCTCAAAACAGATTAAAGACTTTCCTGTAAGACCTGAAACCATAAAACTCCTAGACGAAAATATAGGTGGTAAGCTTCTTGACATAGGTCTTGATGATGATTTTTTTAATCTGACACCAAAAACAAAAGCAAAATAAATAAGTGGGACTACATCAAACTAAAAAGCTTTTTCACAGCAAAGGAAACCATGAAAAAAATTAAAAGGCAACCTACAAATGGGAGAAAATAATTGCAAATCATATATCTGATAAGGGGTTAATATCAAAAATATATAAAGAACTCATACAACTCAATAGCAAAAAAAATCCAATTAAAAAATGGACAGAAGGTCTGAATAAACATTTTTTTTCAGAGAAAACATATAGGTGGTCAACAGATACATGAAAAGATGCTCAACATCATTAATCATCAGGGAGATGCAAATCAAAACAGCAATGAGATATCTCCTCACACTTTTAAGAAAGGCTATTATCAAAAAGACAAGAAATAACAAGTGTTGGTGAGGATCTGGAGAAAAGGGAACCCTTGTGCATTGCTGGTGGAAATGTAAATTGGTGCAAGCCTTATGGAAAACAGTATGCAGTTTCCTCAAAAAAATTAAAGATAAAACTACCATATGATTCAGCAATTCAACTTCTGGGTATTTACCTAAAGAAAATGAAAACACCAACTTGAAAAGATATCTGCACCCCTATGTTCATTGCAGCATGATTTATGATAACCAAGATATGGAAGCAACCTAAGTGTCCATTGATTAATGAATGGATAAATTGTGTTATATGTATATAATGTGTATATATATAATTATGGTAGATATATATTATATATATATATAATATATATATAATGTAATATTACTCAGCCATAAAAAAATGGAACCTTGCCATTTGCAAAAACACTGATTGACCTCAAGGCCTTTATGCTGAATTAAATAAGTCAAACAGAGAAAGAGAAATACAGTATAATCTCTTTTATATATAGAATCTAAAAAAAAATCTATAAATAATAAATGTTGGAGAGGGTGTGGGAAAAAGGTAACCCTCTTACACTGTTGGTGGGAATGTAAATTGGTGCAGCCATTATGGAAAATAGTATGGAGCTTCCTCAAAAAACTAAAAATAGAGTTGCCATATGATCCAGCAATCTCACTCCTGGGCATATACCTGGACAAAACTATAAATCGAAAAGATACATGCACCCTTATGTTCGTAGCAGCACTGTTTACAATAGCCAAGATTTGGAAACTACCTAAGTGTCCATCAACAGATGAATGGATAAAGATGTGGTATATATATACACAATGGAATATTACTCAACCATAAAAAAGAATGAAATAATGTCATTTGCAGCAACATGGATGGACCTAGAGATTATCATACTAAGCGAAGTAAGTCAGAAAGAGAAAGATAAATGCCATATGATATCACTTATATGTGGAATCTAAAATACAACACAAATGAACATATCAATGAAACAGAATCAGACTCACAGACATAGAGAACAAACTTGTGGTTATCAAGGAAGAGGGGCGGGGAAGGAAAGGATTGGGAGTTTGGGATTAGCAGATACAAACTAGTGTATATAGGATGGATAAACAACAAGGTCCTACAAGGTTCAGCACAGGGAACTATATTCGTTATCCTGTGATAAACCATAATGGAAAAGAATATACATATATATGTATAACTGAGTCACTTTTCTGCACAACAGAAATTAACACAACATTATAAATCAACTATACTTCAATAAAATTTTAAAACTAAATTAAAAAAACAAAACTATTAGATACAAAGAGATACAGAGAACTGACTGGTGGTTGCAAGAGGCAGGGTGGGGATGGGAGAAATGGATGAACTTTTTTTTTTATTTTAAGTAAATGTATTTTTTTTAAAGAAAATGACTAGTTCAAATAAAAGGCAGAGATTGTTAGATTCGATAAAAGAGTAAGACCTAACTATATGCTGCCTAAAAGGAAGCCACTTTAAATATAAGCATACAAATAAAAGTAAAAGGATAGAAAATGACATACCATGCTAACAGTAATCAAAGAAAGCTGGAGTGGCTATGTAAAAACAAAACAAAACAAAACAGAAAAACAAAAATCAAAGAATACTTAGTGTGGTGAAATCAACAAACCTTTATTGAATACGTAAATATTTTAAAAGAAAAAGTATTTTCTATAAATTCTGTTAATGGTCATTTTGCCAGAAAAAAAAAAGGCTATCATAAATATTGACTTCTAAATGCTTAATTCACTAGAACACATTAAGCAAGAAACTAGTAAGGCTGCTAGATTGTGGAAATTCTCTCCCTATCACTAAATTATCATAGTACTACTTAAAATAATTCTCTGCTTATACATATGCATGTCCTTATACACAGTCCACACAGCTACCTAGGCAAACACTAAATGACTGTCCTATAAACAGTGCATGAATTATAAATCCCTATAGATGAATGCACATAACAATTTGATATTACTTTTCAAGGTAGCAAAAAAGGAAGAAGTCTTGCTCACACACAGAAATTTTCTATGCAGGCATTATTCCCTGGTTATTCAGAGCTGCATTGTTAACACTATTTAATTTTAATAGCCTGTTCAATTCTGAATCCTACTTGCAGAATGTGCATTCAGTTCTTCCTGTTTCATGCTTGACTTGTCCACACATTTGGGAGAAATTTCTATTTTGATTTGCTTTCAGGATATTTTTAAGTCATCAATTTGGAAACAACTAATATCTGAAAGCACAACCAAATAAATCTTCTCCCATTCATATCACCCAGGAAAACCAAGATTAGTAAGTATGAATGTACTTTCTAAACCTCAGTTTTTGTCAATATTTCTTTAGGATCAAGAAGGTTTTGCCTTATATTTTTGCATATACAGAAATAAAACTGAAAAGCACACACATATATTCTATTTCTGAATTAAGTTTTTGGCTGATTATATAGTATAAAAATATTCCCTTTATCTATCTATCAATCTATCTTTGGTCTGACAGAATCTAGTGCCGCTAAAAGAGATCACCTGAGTAGAATAACATCAGATATGTTTTTAATGGTCATTAAATGAAGTCTCAAGAGTGAGGTTACCTAAGAAGATCCATTTATTGGAACTATGTAGAAAAAATGTTAAGAAAATAAAATTGAAGTGTCTCTTTCATGGATTTAGTGGAAATTCTCTCTGAGAAATTGATAAATTTCACAATGGAGTGGTTGCTATGATGCCCCTCAAAATCTATTAAAGTTAAGCTCTTCACTTTAAAGTGTTGGGCAGGGTTTCCATTATTTCAAAATGACTGAAAATTATGATGTGTGTTCTAAGTGAACAAAACAGGTGAATGGATGACCCTTTAAAAAAACAGATTGTCAAAGTCCTAAAAAATAATTAGACTTTCTCATATTGTTTATTTAAAAAGTTGGCTTGTCAGAGGGGTTCAGATTCTCAGTCCTGAAAAAAAGAAAAAAACAATCAAAGGCCAAATGGACAATGCAAAATTCCTTGGGGGTTGTTAAAAGTCTATTACTGAAGGAAACAAGGGAGGGAATTCACATTTACAGTGAACCTATTATTGCCAGGTGTCATCATAAAATTCCTTTTTCTCTGGAATTGAGAATAGTGCAGATGGGACTTCCCTGGTGGTGCAGTGCTTAAGAATCTGCCTGCCAGTGCAGGGGACATGGGTTTGATCCCTGGTCCAGGAAGATCCCATATGCCACAGAGCAACTAAGCCCATGTGCCACAACCACTGAGCCTGCACTCTAGAGCCCACGACCCACAACTACTGAGCCCACGTGCCGCAGCTACTGAAGCGTGCGTGCCTAGAGCCCATGCTCTGCAACAAGAGAAGCCCCCACAATAAGAAACCCGCACACCACAACGATGAGTAGCCCCTGCTTGCCACAACTAGAGAAAACCCATGCGCAGCAACAAAGAGCCAATGCAGACAAAAACAAATAAATAAATTTATTTAAAAAGAAAAATGTCTCACACTTCCTAATTTCAAAATTTCCTACAGGGCTTCCCTGGTGGCGCAGTGGTTGAGAGTCCTCCTGCCGATGCAGGGGACACAGGTTCGTGCCCCGGTCCGGGAGGATCCCACATGCAGCGGAGAGTCTGGGCCCGTGAGCCATGGCCGCTGAGCCTGCGCGTCCGGAGCCTGTGCTTCGCAACGGGAGAGGCCACAACAGTGAGAGGCCCGCGTACTGCAAAAAAAAAAAAAAAAATGGACAAAGAACTTGAATAGACATCTCTCTGAAGAAGATATACAAATAGCCAACAAGCACATGAAAAAATGCTCAACAGCATTAATAATTAGGGAAACACAAATTAAAACCATAATGAGATACCACCTCACACACACTAGGACAGTTACTATAAAAATAAAAACAGAAAATAAGTATTGGCAAGGCTGTGGAGAAATTGCAATCCTGGTGCACTGCTGGTAGGAATATAAAATGGTACAGTCACCAGGGAAAATAGTATGGCAGTTCCTCAAAAAAGCAAAAATAAAATTACCATATTACCCAACAATTCAGCTTCTAGGTATATACCCAAAAGAAATGAAACAAGGATCTCGACAAGATATTTGCACACCTATGTTCATAGCAGCAGTGTTCACAACAGCCAAAAGGTAGAAACAACCCAAATGTCCAAATGTCCATTGACAGATCAATGGCTAAACAAAATGTGGTATTACACACACTGTTGAGGTCAAATACAAAATGACCAAATTTGAAAATTCCCTGAGCAGACAAAACCATTTAAAACACTTAAGTGAAACAATGTAGCTTATTCTTTAAAATGAGCTTTACTTGGGCTGCTTCTTGTAATTGTCACTGAACATCATAATCAAAACTTAAGCTGTTCCCCAAAATTGACATGAGGTAACGACTTTTTTTCTTTTTTTTTTGGTGGTACGCGGGCCTCCCACTGCTGTGGCCTCTCCCATTGCGGAGCACAGGCTCCGGACGCGCAGGCTCAGCGACCATGGCTCATGGGCCCAGCCACTCCGCGGCGTGTGGGATCCTCCCGGACCAGGGCACGAACCCTCGTCCCCTGCAATGGCAGGCGGACTCCCAACCACTGTGCCACCAGGGAAGCCCGAGGTAATGAGTTTTAACGAGTCCCCTATCACCAGGAAAACTCTAATGCTATAACCAATCATTGTAAAGAATAAACAGCATCTGCATTTTCACTATATATAAGCTGTCTGTAACAATATATCTCTGAGCTTCATTCCACTCTTGGTTTGAGAACACCCAGTCTGTGAACTGTTTTACATGCACAATAAACTCTTACTAAATACTATTTTATTGATCGGGTGGCTTAATTTTGCTATTTTTGGGTTTTTGACAATACATGGCATATTGTTCAGCCTTAAAGAGGGAGGAACCTCTAACACATGCTACAACATGGATGAAACTTGAGGGTATAATGCTAAGTGAAATAACCCGGTTACAAAAAGCCAAACACTGCATAATTCCACTTGTATCCGGTATCTAGAGTAGCCAAATTCATAGAGACAGAATTTAGAAGGGTGGCTGCTGGGGGCTTGGGGAGAAAAGAAAAGAGGAGTCATTGGTTAATGGGTACAGAGTTTCAATTTTGCAAGATAAAATGAGTCCTGGAAATTGGTTACACAAAAATGTGAGTGTACTTAATACTATTGATGTGTATACTTAAAGGTGATTAAGATGGTAAACTTTATGTTTATTGTGTATTTTATCACAATTAAAAGAAATTAGAAAAAATGAAAATTTGTGGGGAAATACAGGATGTTAGAGACAGGAGGCCCTGGCTTTTGAAAACAAAAATAAGGCACCGTCCTAAATATCCCCAGGGGAACAAAACCTGGAGCACCTCAGTAGGATCCTGATCCATGTGAGTTAAAGCAAGTCTAGTGTGAGGTAAAGGCTCTGGAGACTGAAAACGGTGTCAGGTGTCTCCAGCTGATACTGATTTCAATACAAAAACAGGAGTTACAAGATTTGATTCCCAAGTCTTTCTCCCATTTACTTACTTTACAATCATAAATCATATATATTACATTTTTACCTATCACATAAAAATAAGCAACCAGCATATTTAAAATTTGTTACTTGAAAAAGAGCAACTTGAGGAGGAAATGAATGAGAACCAGGACTTGAAAGCAAAAGAAGGGATTCACTTTGTTATAAAGCAGAAACTAACACACCATTGTAAAGCAATTACACTCCAATAAAGATGTTAAATAAAAAAAAAGAAGAAGAAGGGAGTTTAAGGAGGGGTTTATCTACCAGGTCCTGGGAAGACCAAGGACGTTCAGGATACAGAGAAAGTTACAGCAAAGGACATGAGGAGAGAAAAACCTTTGAAGAAAAGAAGTCTCATTAGAGTGTTAGAAAGATTTTTTAAATGTTTTTCACTTTGTTCTGAGAAGAGTGTGAAAGTTTTGCTGATGATTCTATAAGGTTGGCTGGGAATTTTTTAAAAAGTAAAGCTGGTGTCAGGCTTTGCTTTGGATATTTTCACCTATATATGTTTTTCTGCCTTTAATAAAGTAGTATGCATATTTTATTTCAAGAGATAGCAAAGATCACATTTTTATAGGTTAGTGTGACCAAACCAGAAGAATGTTGTGGTTTATTCAATTTATCTCCTTATTTAAGGTAAAGCAGTTAATCCCAGAGAAGTTAGATCTCTATTCACTGCCTGGGTTTTGATGGAAGGACGAGGGAGATGAGGATTCTGCGGGACGGGCAGGAGCTGGCGGAATGAGCATTCGCTGCCCGGTGCGCACCCTGACCACAGACAGGCCTCTGCAGGCTTTACACCCTTTGTGCGAGGAGAATTCCCAGATGCCCAGTTCCACTCCCCAGGCTGCCCCAGGACTGGAAGAATGGAAACTCTGCAGTGCATGCAAGAACCAGGGGAATTCATAAACTGGTTATCCTGAGAAAGTTGATTTTGTCCACAAGTGACTTCCACCCTGTGCTGGGCATGGGACAAGGGCAGGGAAAAATGGCAGGTGGCATTTATATTTTTCTTTGTTTACCAGGAGACTTATAAATGGAACTCTTCCTTTCTTATATGCCATTGTTAATAAGTACAGACCTCGGAAAACAGTAGCTTAAGGAAGATAGAAGTTTATTTCTCTATCATATAATAGAAGTCTAGACGTAAGCAGTCCAGGGCTGATATAGCTGCCTGTGGTCATAAAAACCTCAGGCTTCTTCTGCTGCATTATCCTAGCTCTGGCTACCATCTTCAAGGTCACCTCTTATTCCTAGATGGTGGCTGGAGTTGCAACTATCACATTGCATTTCTGATGGAGAAAGGGTGAAAAATCCACCCCTCCCAACTGAGTCAACAACTTTTAATCATCCTTTCTGGAAGTCCCACACATTTCTTATTAAATCTCACTGGCTAGGACTTTCCCCTGTGACTGCACATAGTTGCAAGAAAGTCTGAGATGTGATGAATTATCCCTTCCCCCCACAAAAAATAAGCGTTCTCTTACAAAGAAAGAGAAGAGAATGGATACTGGATATTAACTCACAGTCTCTATTATATGCCTTTCCCCTCAAAAACAAACAAACAAACAAACAAACAAAAAACAGGGTCTTTGAAAGGGAATTGGTTAGAATCGAATGTAGAGGTACATACCTGTGTAAGAGGCTGTATAGTGGGGAAATTCAACCTTGTTTCATCATAAATAACCAAGTAAATAAGTTTCCATTAATATCTTTAAATAATTATACAGCAATTAGCAAAGTCAAAGATTTCAAGTGTATTATATATTTATGTATTTTACATATGTGTGTGTATATATATATATATTATATATATATACACACACACATATGTCTATATGTGTAGATTAGCACATTCTGTGGCATCTATCAGGGTAAAGGAACAACAGCTACCTTTCTCATTTCCAAATGTAAGTGAAATGTACTTTTTTGGAAAGTTTTAAATTTTTTTCCCGAGTGATTTTTTTTCTTTTTATAGGAGTCTTATTTTTGATGTAAGAAAAAAATCTTAATTAACATAAATCTTGGATGGAATTGCAGCACTAAATAGACAATTCAAATTGCTATAGTCTTATTTAATGGAAGAATAAATTTCTGTGAGTGGCATAAAAAATGTGCTAATCTATACAGTATAAATATATATATATACACATATATACACATATGTAAAATATATACACATTCTGTGGAAGAAGAAAAGCATGTGGTGTGGAAAGACACTGAAACACATTTTGTTGGGAAGCCTGTAAGTAGCCCAGACACCTCTTCCAAGACTGTGGATGGTGTTGTACAGGGACATCTTGATTTGTGTCTAAGCAAAAAGAGCTGCTTTGCCAATGGCCTTGGGAGAGATCAATGTCCTGGCATCCAGAACTAATTTACCAGCTCCAGCGAGAAGTTGGAGTGAAGAACCTGCAACATTTTTTAGGCAATTATAAAGGACGTAAGCAGCAGTGACTAAGAATCATGGATATCACTGTATCCAGGGAATTAATAATTAATACTTATAGAGTGTTTACTATTTGCCTGGCCCTGTTATGACCACTTGACTATTTAATAGGCACAGCAACTCTATGGGAACGTACTATTATCACTTCTCTTTTATCAGTTAGGAAACTGAGAAACAGAAAAGTTTAGTAACTTGCCCATGGTATGTTGCACAGTTAACCTTGGCAGGACCAAGCATCAAACCAGGTGGGTGCTCTGTGGGCTGCGCTCTGAATCACTGCCTTCTCATCTTCCTAACACAATCATCAGGATGGTGCTGACAGTGGAAAAACTGAAATGCCTGAAAATTTTAAAGAAATTCATAAGCATTATTTTAAAATGATGTCAGAGAGACCAACCAAATACTGCTTTTCTGAGTGGTGGGCCATTTCTATTCCAGTTTCAGAAATTTCCAGTTGCTTCAATGAGATATATGAACCCCCATGTTTATGGCAGTACTGTTCACAATAGCCAAGATATGGACATGACCCAAATGCCCATCAACAAATGAATGGATAAAAAAGATGTGGTATATATACACAATGGAATATTACTGAGCAGTGAGAAAGGAAGAAATTCTGCCACTTACA
Source organism: Leucopleurus acutus (assembly GCF_964270905.1). Classification (NCBI taxonomy): domain Eukaryota; kingdom Metazoa; phylum Chordata; class Mammalia; order Artiodactyla; family Delphinidae; genus Leucopleurus; species Leucopleurus acutus. The sequence continues at coordinate 124,185,837 of NC_139146.1, read as the reverse complement.
ACAACATGGATTGACCTTGAGCACGTTATGCTAATCGAGATAAGTCAGACAGAGAGAGACAGTACTGTATAAGCTTACTTATATGTGGAATCTAAAAAAATCACACTTGTTAAAAAAAAACAAAACCAGAGAGTAAACTGGTGGTCACCAGGGAAGGGGGGTGGGGGGATAAAACTGATGGTGTTTAAGCATACAAACCAGCAATGAGTACTAAAATAGGCATAGAAATTTAATTTACTGTTTATTGAACATAGACAATAATATTGTACTATAAGTATGTAATGTGATGAATATCATTACGATAGTAATTATATTACAATATATAAATGTATCAAAGTAACACAGTGTACACACCTGAAATTTACACAATGTTATGTGTCAAATTTATCTAATAAATAAATAAAAATGGGAGGGTCACAATTTAAAATCAGGTAGAAAGCACACCCATTCCCACATCATAAGACAGAGGGATTCAGTAAACTTCAATTTTTACCAAATTAAACTACAAGGTATGACTCTTAAGTATCAATATTTATATTTTGATGCATTAATATAATTACTAACCAAGTGCCAATATACTTTTTCAAAACAGATTTGTATTATAAATTTCATAGAATTTACAAAGGAACCCTGCATGCCCTACTTCATCAAACTCTGTGGAAAGCTCCAAGGTGTTTTTCAAGGATGTGAATGCAAGTGTGTGCATGGAATTTTTTTCTGTAGCTTCTAAAATGAAAGAGATCAGTTCACATATGGGAACAAATTGCACACAGCAGAAGTCTAAATGTATTAAAGAAAAATTTGTTCAGCATTTAACATTTCTACACATGGGCCTGAAAAAAAAAAGTAAGAGCAAAGTTGAGAGAAGAAATCTTGGTCTTCCATTAGATGGTAAGCATGCATCCAACTATGGAAGAGTTATTATGGATCCAGTGGTTTTTGTGAGAAAATAGAGACAAAAATTCTTGGTCATTATTATAGCCCCAGTGCCATCAGCCTTCACTGTAATAGAATAAGTTGTCAAAGAATGCTTGTTGATAAATGTACTAGAAAGCCTGTTTCATTATGAAAAATTCTGAGATGGACAACAACAAGAATACTATTGATTCAACAAAGCAATGATATCCTTAGTGGAATCTGTATGGACATGCGTTGGTACCTTCCAAGACATTCCTTTGCTAAAACAGCTTCCAAGCCATTGGAAAGGAAAGTTTGGTAGAGAATTCTGGAGCCAAGATTTGTCTTTTGTTGTCCACACTCCTCATCCATTCACTTTCATCTCTAATTTATCTCCCTCCACCTTTAAATCCAGACCTTCAGGAGGAAACAGTTTTCATACTGCATCATGTTATGGATTTCTTAGAATGCATTTTCTGCCAAAATTTATGAAAATTTTAAAAGGCTTCAAGCAGTTTTGCTCCTGGCAAGTAAATGAAAATACCCAAATCTGAATCTTAACATTTTCCAAAACAGTTTCAGGAGGCCCCAGCTAATTCCATAATGCTGAATATTGGGGTGTCTGGTAGTAACTCCTAAAGCATGTGACAAAAAGAATGCTCCAGAAGCCTTTTCTATTCATCCACTTCTAGAGAGCCCATAACCCCAGGGTGCCTAGGTGAGGCCCATTTGGGTGAGGCATGATAAGAACACAGAAATATCATTCAGGGCTTCCCTGGTGGCGCAGTGGTTGAGAGTCCACCTGCCGATGCAGGGGACACGGGTTCGTGCCCCAGTCCGGGAAGATCCCACATGCCGCGGAGCAGCTGGGCCCGTGAGCCATGGCTGCTGAGCCTGTGCGTCCGGAGCCTGTGCTCCTCAACGGGAGAGGCCACAACAGTGAGAGGCCCACGTACCGCAAAAAAAAAAAAAAAAAGAAATATCATTCAAACCATAACATGTTCCAAACACAAAATGAAGGCAATGGTATTTTAAGAAACATAGATGACGAGCCCACCATGACCCTGACACCAAAACCAGACAAAGATGTCACAAAGAAAGAAAACTACAGGCCAATATCACTGATGAACATAGATGCAAAAATCCTCAACAAAATACTAACAAACAGAATCCAACAGCACATTAAAAGGATCATACACCATGATCAAGTGGGGTTTACCCCAGGAATGCAGGATTCTTCAATATAAGCAAATCAATCAATGTGATACACCATATTAACAAATTGAAGAATAAAAACCATATGATCATCTCAATAGATGCAGAATCATCTTTTGACAAAATTCAACACCCATTTATGATAAAAACCCTCCAGAAAATAGGCATAGAAGGAACTTAACTCAACATAATAAAGGCCATATATGACAAACCCACAGCCAACATCGTCCTCAATGGTGAAAAACTGAAACCATTTCCACTAAGATCAGGAAAGAGACAAGGTTGCCCACGTTCACCACTACTAGTCAACATAGTTTTGGAAGTTTTAGCCACAGCAATCAGAGACGAAAAAGAAATAAAAGGAATCCAAATCGGAAAAGAAGTAAAGCTGTCACTGTTTGCAAATGACAGGATAATATACATAGAGAATCCTAAAGATGCTACCAGAAAACTACTAGAGCTAATCAATGAATTTGGTAAAGTAGCAGGATACAAAATTAATGCAAGAAATCTTGCATTCCTATACACTAATGATGAAAAATATGGAAGTGAAATTAAGGAAATACTCCCATTTACCAGTGCAACAAAATGAATAAAATACCTAAGAATAAACCTACCTAAGGAGACAAAAGACCTGTATGCAGAAAACTATAAGACACTGATGAAAGAAATTAAAGATGATACCAAAAGATGGAGCAATATACCATGTTCTTGGATTGGAAGAATCAACATTGTGAAAATGACTATACTACCCAAAGCAATCTACAGATTCGATGCAATCCCTATCAAACTACCACTAGCATTTTTCACAGAACTAGAACAAAAAATTTCACATCTGTATGGAAACACAAAAGACTCCGAATAGCCAAAGCAATCTTGAGAAAGAAAAACGGAGGTGGAGGAATCAGGCTCCTGCACTTCAGACTATACTACAAAGCTACAGTAATCAAGACAGTATGGTACTGGCACAAAAACAGAAATATAGATCAATGGAACAGGATAGAAAGCCCAGAGATAAACCTACGCACCTATGGTCACCTTATTTTTGATAAAGGAGGCAAGAATATACAATGGAGAAAAGACAGCTTCTTCATTAAGTGGTGCTGGGAAAACTGGACAGCTACATGTAAAAGAATAAAATTAGAAATCTCCCTAACACCATACACAAAAATAAACTCAAAATGGATTAAAGACCTAAATGTAAGGCCAGACAGTATAAAACTCCTCAAGGAAAACATAGGCAGAACACTCTATGACATAAATCACAGCAAGATCCTTTTTGACCCACCTCCTAGAGAAATGGATATAAAAGCAAAAATAAACAAATGGTACCTAATAAAACTTAAAAGCTTTTGCACAGCAAAGGAAACCATAAACAAGATGAAAAGACAATCTTCCGAATGGGGGAAACTATTTGCAAACTAAGCAACTGACAAAAGATTAATCTCCAAAATTTACAAGCAGCTCATGCAGCCCAATATCAAAAAAAACAAACCCAATCCAAAAATGGGCAGAAGACCTAAATAGACATTTCTCCAAAGAAGATATACAGATTGCCAACAAACACATGAAAGGATGTTCAGCATCACTAATCTTTAGAGAAATGCAAATCAAAACTACAATGAGGTATCACCTCATACCAGTCAGAATGGCCATCATCAAAAAATCCACAAACATTTTATGCTGGAGAGGGTGTGGAGGAAAGGGAACCCTGTTGCACTGTTAGTAGGAAGATAAATTGATACAGCCACTATGGAGAACAGTATGGAGGTTCCTTAAAAAACTAAAACTAGAACTACCATATGACCCAGCAATCCCACTACTGGGCATATACCTTAAGAAAACCATAATTCAAAAAGAGTCATGTACCACAACAATGTTCATTGCAGCTCTATTTACAATAGCCAGGACATGAAAGCAACCTAAGTGTCCATCGACAGATGAATGGATAAAGAAAATGTGGCACATACATACAATGGAATATTACCCAACCATAAAAAGAAATGAAATTGAGTTATTTGTAGTGAGGTGGATGGACCTAGAGTCTATCATACAGAGTGAAGTAAGTCAGAAAGAGAAAAACAAATACCGTATGCTAACACATATATATGGAATCTAAAAAAAAAAAAAAAAGGTCATGAAGAACCTAGGGGCAGGACTGGAATAAAGACACAGACCTACTAGAGAATGGACTTGAGGACATAGGGAGGGGGAAGGGTAAGCTGGGACAAAGTGAGAGAGTGGCATAGACATATATACACTACCAAATGTAAACCGATAGTTAGTGGGAAGCAGCCGCATAGCACAGTGCTTTGTGACCACCTAGAGGGGTGGGATAGGCAGGGTTGGAGGGAGGGAGATGCAAGAAGGAAGAGTTATGGGGATATATGTATATGTATAGCTGATTCACTTTGTATACAACAGAAACTAACACACCATTGTAAAGCAATTACACTCCAATAAAGATGTTAAAAACAAACAAACATAGATGACCAAGGAGTCCTGTCACAGCCTTTTTTATTCATGTTGCTTCTCATATTAGGCAACCAGTTATGCTGAAAATGGTAAAACACAGAAGGAAAGGAACAGGTTGGGCAACTTCCAGTTCCTTTTCCTTTCAGGCCTTCCCTACTCATCAATAAGCCAAAGATAGAATTTTGGTAAGATGTGCATGTATTAAGAAATGGAAGAAAAACAATTGAGTTAGGTTTGTTCAGAGTTTCCACTGTTTGGTAAGAACAAAATATCTATGCACATATGAGTTATGAAATACAAAGCGTAATTTTGGAGATTTGTCATATGAGTTAAATGCTCATATTTGCATTTAAAATGGACATAGAAAAATATAAAGGTGAAGGCTAAAATTTATCTTAATAATTTAAATTTTTATTTTTTACTTAGAATGACATTAAGTAGCAAATTTTAAAAAAAAATTATAAGAAAGAAAAAAGCTTTATATTTTCGTATCTATTATTAATAGCACTTTCTTCCTGTTTTGTAAACAGCAGGATCTGCATTTTCATTTTGCGCTGGGCCCCACAAATTACATAGCTGACTGTGGTCTTAAGGATTATGAGTTAATATATATAAAATCACTTGGACTAATTCCAGGCTATATGCAAGTGTTTTATGAGTGTTTGCTTCTACTGTCATTATTGTTTAAAAGACACATTCAGATAATTTCTTTTTACAAAGGTAAAATTCATCCCCATGCTGCTTATAAAGGTATTACCTGTAATAAAATGCTGAAAGAGGGTTTATTTTAATAAATGCAAATGTTTCCTAGTTATTTGTATTTCTTGAATGGCTATTTTGATATACCATAATATCCCTTGCATGTAACTTCACACGTTTGCCCATTTTCTGGAAGTCATATATTTCTTTTACCATTTTGTTTCCTAATTTCTAACTTATGTTAGGTAAACATCCCTGCTTTGTACCATTTGTAATACAGAAATGTTGGAATGGCTCAAATGTACAACAACTGGAAATTTAAGAATTCTAAAATAACTTATGATCTTTCCTCTAAACATGTTAGCTATCCTTGAGCAAATATTTTTTAAGGTTTCTGAAAATAGAGAAGTTTTTTCACCCAAATGTCTATTAACTGATGGATGGAAAGGTGTATATCTGTACAATGTAATAGTATTCAACAGTAAAAATAAATGAAGTGCTGACACCTGCTACATCATGATTAAAATGTTTTAAAATTGATTGTGGTGATGATTGCACAACTCTGTGAATAGCTAAAAACCACTGTATTGTATACTTTAAGTAGAGGTATTGTATGGTATATGAATTACATCCCAATGTTGCTGTTTTAAAATGGGTAATTCAGCAAAAGAAGGCCCATATTAACTTTTTCCAATCCTACATTTCATCAAGCATGATCAGTATTTTAAAATTATCAATCAAAAATATTGTCAAACAAGCAGAATAGTATTAAAAATTTTTGATATTTTAAAGAAAAGATAACTCTGAAATAAACCCTTCTGTTTCCTGAAATGTTTCAAGTGTCCTCAAATTGTTGGACATTTAGGTTTTTCCAACAGATTCTCCTATTGTTAGATATTAAGGATGTTCCACATAATCTCCTTTTATGGAGGGGGAGAAATTTACACTGTTGCACCTTAACTCATTTACAAACTAAAGAGAAGGAATAACTGGATTCAAAGAATTTAAGATACAAATGCAGCATAAGTTGTAGAAGACTTCACTGTCATTAGGCTGTCTACATGAAAATGGGGGGATCTATATATATGACCCAGGAATTTTATTGCTAGTTATTATCTTATAGAAATACGTCATTATGTACAAAAGATCAATGATATGAATTCCAGGACAGCTTGTAGTAACCAATTAAAAAAGAAAAAAATATATCTCTTCAAGTAGTGTAATATTTAAATGAATAATGACATGCTCACACTATAGAATACAAGATCATTAAAAACAATGAAGTAATGTACAAATACAGGGTGGGGGAAGATCCTTAAGTACATTGGTTAAGAAAACAATAGGTATAGTGTGATGCCATTTATAGAAATCATGTCAGTTTCAGTTCGGGCCACTGTAACAAAAATACTATAGACCTGGTGACTTAAACATTTATTTCTCATAGGAAATGAGTTCTGGAGGGTAGGAAATCCAAGATCAAGACACAGTGTACGGTGACGGCCTGCTTAGTTGTTGGTTCATAGATGGCCATCTTCTTGCTGTGTCCTCACCAGAAAGTTCTCAGAGGTCTCTTTACAAGGACACTAATCCTTTTCATAAGGGCTCCACCCTCAGAACCCAATCACCTACCAAAGGCCCCATCTCCTAACACTATCACATCCTGATAGAATTAGAGGGGGTTAGAATTTTGACATATGAATTTTGGGGCACTCATTCAGTCCATAACATTCTGCCTAAATACAGGTGTACCAATAAAGCCTATATATATATATATATATATATATATAGTGTGTATATATACACACACACACAGACATACACACAAGAATAGAAAAAATAGGCACATCAAATTGCAATGAAATATACTGCGCAGTGCCAAATTGTTCATGAAATAACTATAACAATTTACTTCAATAGCTTATGAGTGTGGCATTAATATAATTTGACAAGCAAAACATTTTTGGATTATATATATTTTGATTTAGGAGAGAAAAGTTTATTATTTTTTTTCAAAATACTAGAAGAAAGGTTGACAAAATTGGGTTTGGCTGGGGTAAGCAGAAGAAAGCAGTAGATTAGAGTGTCATAAAGATCCCCCAGGGTAGGCATCTGTGAGTATTCATCTGTTTATCAATAAGGGCCATGGGTTCTACAAGGTTGAGACCCACTTCTCTATTCTTGCTTCCTGAGAAATCTCATCCATTAATCTGGCCTCAAATACACTTGGTTCACATCTAACTTTTTCTTTGGTTTCAGTGTCTTTGAATGATTTCCCATTCCTTATGCATTATATGGCAGAATAAAAACCAAGTTCTTAACTGAGTATTCAAGGCCCTCCTCCAACAAGGTGCTCTTCCCACAGGACCAGACTCAATCCCCATCCCGCATCCACACATCATCTTTACTCAGCTGCACCCAACATAGGCTATTCTCAGATTACACTGCACACTTCCTCACTTCTGGTTTTGATCTCATTGTCCATCTGGGAATGTCTTTCCCTTTCTTCCTCTTTCATCATGCAAATGAAGTCCCATTCGAATGCCACTCATTCTGTAAAGGGCCCCTGATCAGAATGAACAGTCCTTCTTTCACATTCGTATGGCATTTCCAAGTGGACCTCCAGTGTGTTACTTGTTTTATGACACCTCACATTCACTTATCATTGCTATTTTTTGCCCACTCCCAAAAGAAGCAGTGAAAATGTCTGAGCACCAAAGTAGGCAACCAAAAGCATGGATAGAAAGAAATTAACCAAGATGCACCTTCGTATTTATAGGTATCTTAAGCTAAATTTCTACATCATTCATATAAGAGGTTGCTGGTTATTTACTTACAGTCTGTTATCCCCAGACCCTTCATTCTATCCTTTGCTCTGTAACTGTGACTAGGGGCCAAAAAACCCAACATTTCCTAGGCTTTTTTGCCATCTGGCTTCCAGTTAGATTCTGCTAATAGAACACACTGTTAGGAACTCACAGGGCAGGGAGATGGGAGGAGCCAGTGTTTATTCTCTCTACACCTCTCTCCTTCCTTTGTAGAGAAGCATTCCTGGGGGGGAGGGGGTGTCCATTCCAAGTAAGGTTGCCCGATTTAGCAAATAAAAGACAGCCAACTAAACCTGAAATTAAGGTAAGCAATGAATGTTTTTTTATTATAGATATATCCCATATATTTGGAACACTCTTATACTGAAAAGTTATTGTTTATTTGAAATTCATGCTTATCTGGGTGTCTTCTATTTTACCTGTCAACTCTAATGACGAGGCCTCAGCATTTTGTGTAATTATCTTCCTTTACCCTAGTTCCTGGTTCGATACTGTCCATTTCTGAGTCTTTGAGGATTGATTCTGCTGCATGAAGGAAGTAGGTTTCCTTTTTTAGCTTCCCTCATTGACAGCTTAAGATTCAGCTTTCTCCAGTGTATTGGTTACCACTTGTCTACATGCCTTCTGATTTCCAAAATTTTATTCCTGTTTTTTCCCTTTGCTTATTCCTATCCTTGCAGTTTTATGACTAAAACAAACAAAAACAATTCTACTGTCATTTTAATGAGGTTTTGGGAAGAAGCAAAAGTAGATGTATATTCAATCAACCACCTTTATATTTATTTAATAGATTCCTGTGTTTTTTTTTCTATTTTGGCCATTTTTCTTATATCAGCATGTTTAAATCTACTTCATTTTTTTTAATGGCAGCATAGTAGTCCCTATGCCACCATCTCCATGCACCAGAAGTTACTGCTAAACTAATTTTTATTGAATGAACTTCGAGCTCTCTTCGAGAGCTGGGAGATAAAGACACATGTGGAAACACTCTCCTTGAATGTGTCTGGATGTGGAACAGTTATGTATGAGTGAGGAAATAACTAATGGATGTGATTATCTGGTTGATATTTTCTATTTTGACTGGAAGTAGTAGTTACATCCAATGAAATGGAAAGTAAAAGATTTACCTTAGCTTCTACTTTATACTCCTGCTAAGGGTTTAATGGATGTCATTCTAGATTTATATCAATACCTATGTTTTATTAAGATCATGCTATATATTCTGTTCCTCACATTTTCCCCAATATTCTGTGGCTATCTTTCTACATCAACATTAATGTCTACTACATTCTTTTTAAAAAAAGGCATGTTATTTATTTGGTACTGAAAAATGTGTTAACCAATCCTCTATTCATGGGAAGATGCTCTGTATACCAAAGAATGTACATTAAAAGAGTGTATCATCTAGCATCAAAAACAATAAAATAAAATATTAGGAATGCATTTAACCAAGGAGATGAAAGATCTGTACACTGAAAACTATAAAACATGGATGAAATAAATTGAAGAAGACAAAAACAAATGGAAAGATATACCATGTTCAAGGATCAGAAGAATTAATATTGTTAAAATATCCATACTACCAAAAGTGATATACAGATTCAGTGCAATCCCTATCAAAAGTCCAATGGCGCTTTTCACAGAAATAGAATAAACAATTCTAAAACTCATATGGAACCACAAAAGACCCCAAATAGCCAAAGCAACCTTGAAAATGTAGAACAGAGTTAGAGGGCTCACACTTCCTGATTTCAAATCATGTTACAGATCTGTATTAGTCAAAATTATATGGTATTGGCATAAAAACAGACACAGAGACCAATGGAAGAAAATAGAGCCCAGAAATAAACCAAAATATGTACAGTCAACTATTTTCAACAAGGGTGCCAAAAATACACCACAGGGAAAGACAGTGTCTTGAATAAATGATGCTGGGAAAACTAGGTATCCACATGAAAAGAATGAAATTGGTTCTTTATCTTATATCATAAACAAAAAAGGTAACTATGTGAGGAGATGATACATGAAGTACCTGACTGGGGTAGTTATTTCACTATGTATATGTATAAAATATGTATAAAATAAAATAAAATCATCATATTGTATGCCTTAAAAAAAAAAGAGTGTATCATCTACCCAAGACCCTATTCCATTTCAGAAGGTATCAATGTTTAGTTTCTTAAATGTCCTTCAACATACATGTCATAGAATTTATATTAATAAACTTTACATTTAGATAAGTATAAATAAAGCTTAGACTAGTGCCCAGCTTTTTAAATTTTAATAAAATACTGGGATTTTTCGATATCAGAGCCCTACTAAATTTCCATATATAACTATATCTGTTTCTGGGCTATCTATTCGGTTCTCTTGACTTGAATTTTTATTCCTGCATTAATAAACAACTCTGACATAACTATATGTTTTCTATACCTGGTGCCCCTACCTCTCGTGATTCTGATCTTTTGAAAGTTTCTTAAATATTTGGTATCTTTTATTTACAACATAAACTTGATCATCAATTTGTCAAGTTCTTCCAACAAAACTCATTGAAAGTTTGATTGGGATCATATTAAATTTATGTGTTAATTTTCATGGAAACAGCATAGTTAAAAGTGTCTTTTCTTCCACGGTCAAGGTGTGCATTTCCATTTAAAAACCTTCAATCGAGTTTTACGGTTTTTCGTTCCTTTACATAGAGTTTCCACATTTCCTATTAAAGCTACCCTTAAATATTTTATAGGTTTTGTTCATAGTGTGAAAGTGGTTATTTTGTAGACAATATGAAACAGCTAGCTCACTGATGTTGTCAAGAAATACTAATTTTCAGGTCCCATATTCATCTTGTATGGAATCATCTTATAAGGCATTTTCACGTTTTAACAGATTTTCTATCTGCTTCCTTTATATGCCTTACCTACAAATCATTATAATTTGACTTTTCTTTTCTTATCCTGTTAAAACTCCCAGAAACATACTGAATTAAAAAATGAGTGCAGATATCCCTTTATTATTCCTGTGCCTGCCTCTATGTTCCACCACAAAGAATAATTTAGTATATTAAATACTTCCTAATAATTACTCTTCAAGAAATTTTGACATATCTCCCCATTCTTTCTCTCAGGGCTGGTATTTTTCTTGAATTCTGTCAAATGACTTTTCTGCATATATTGGTTGATAATCTTGTTTATCTGAATTATTTACAATAAAATGTTGTCTGACATTTAACCAGTTTTCAGATAATTCTTTTTCCAGATACATAATTGACTCATCTGCTAGTAAGTTTATTTCCTACTTCCCAATTATTATACTTCAATTTCTTACTTGAATCTAAATGTAGTGGAAAGTTATTTTAAAAAAAAGTTAAAAGTAGTGATGGTGGACATCCTTGTCTTGTTTCTGATGCTAATACGAATGCTTCTAGTGTTTCCCAATTAACAACTGAGGTAGTTATACTTCATCAAGTTTTAAAAGTATCCACCTGTTCCTATGTTTAGTAAGTTTTTTATTTAATGAAGAATGGATTTTAAATACTGAAATGCCTCTATCTTCTATGAAGACGCTCATGATTTTTCTCCTTATATAAAACAATGTGGTGAATTACATTAATTTGTTTCCCAATAGGAAATTTTTCTAATGAAACCTTCCTTGCACTATCAGAATAACTTCCACTTAGATATGTGAAGCTTAATTTTTTTATTAGACTTTACTAATGATTTTTGCATCAATATTCATAAACAAAGTCATAATTTCCTTTGTGCTTTATGGAATTTGGGTATCTTTGTTATACTTACATTTTAAAACATGAAAGCTTTCCTTCTTTATCTAGGTCCTAGAAAAAATTAAAGTGCATTGTAATTAGAATTTCATTCTGAATCTCCATGAGATTTATGATGTATGCAGGTGGTTTTGGTAGGAGTTGACAATTCTATTTCTTCTATGGTAATCTATGTAGGGTTTTTTGCATGTTCTGCAGTCATAGGAATTTATAAAAATAAATTTAAGAAAACTTAACCATTTTATTTGACTGTTTAAATATAATGACATGGATTTGGACATAATTGTCTCCCCTCTCCCCTTTATCATTTTTATTAGGATATCTATCATTCTTCTGTTTCTTGTTTTTTTTGTTTTGTTTTGGTTTGGTTTTTTTGGCGGTACGCAGGCCTCTCACTGTTGTGGCCTCTCCCGTTGCTAAGCACAGGCTCCGGACGCGCAGGCTCAGCGGCCATGGTTCACAGCCCAGCCGCTCTGCGGCACGTGGGATCTTCCCGGACCGGGGCACGAACCCGTGTCCCCTGCATCGGCAGGCGGACTCCCAACTACTGTGCCACCAGGGAAGCCCCTTAATTGGTTTTTATTTACTTTATTTTTGCACCAAAAAATTAACATTTAGCTTTATATACTAACTACATCTTTTTTATTTCACTATTTATCAACTTTTATACTATTTTTTAGTTTCTTCTCTTTTTATGACTTACGTTTAACACATTTGTTTTCATTACTTTTGGATTAGTCAGTTAAGAGAAAGGGAAGTGAGGAGTCAGAGATGAGGTTAGAAGGTTATAAAAGGGAACAGAGAAATGGTGCATATCTAGAAGGGAACATTACGTTTAGTGATTTTTTTTAAAGACACTCATATTTAAAAACATATATTAAATACTTATTTAAATACAACATATTTGTTGATGAGAATCATTTGGCAAAAAGGGAAGGAATTTATGGTGCAGAAAAGAAAGGGGGGGGGGTTGTGGAAGCAAAGTTCTTGAGTAAGCGCGAGTATAAGGCTACGATTGTACACATACTCAGCAAAGTTGTTCTTAGGTGGGTAGTTCATCCTTTGTTAACAGGAGGCAGAAGGTGTAACTGTGGAAATGTGTGTGGTCACTGTTGATGGCTTACCTGAGGTGTGTGCTCATAAGCCAAAAATGAGTCCAGTTAGCACAGCTGTATGTCTCTAACATTATTTTACAGCTTGAGTGTACTCAAGGCATAGGCAGAGTAAGAAATTTAGGTTGGGGTTCTGCCAAGTAAATTTTAAAAAGTCACATGCATGAAATTCTGCTTAAAATTTCATGGGGTTCATGACCATACATGGTGGATGAACTTTTTGCAAGAGGATTCAAGAACACCATAATACAGGACAGCATGGAGCAGGGAAATGGATTTTTTCATGCTCTTCAGAATTTGATACTTGTGTCTAACAAACATAATAGTTGAAGTTCTGCTACGCAGGATAACAGGAGCTATCATTCTCACTACCTTGTGCTAGTAATTTCTCCTTGGCCTTTGGACTGGGCTTTGGGATACTATTCACCTCTATGATTTTTCTTCTTTTAGAAGGCATATTATAATCTCCCAGGGATGCAAGTCTAGTGGGGTTTTCTTCTTTATTTTACAAAATACATGCTTATAGAAAATTAAAACATTATAGAAATATATAAAGCCAATCATGAAAGTTCTCCCATAATCCCACTCTCACAAAGCCACTGATAACAATGTGGTGTTACTTCTCCAGTATTTTTTAGAGCATTAACAAGTTACTCTACCAAAAAAAAAAAAAAAGCAAGCTTGCACAGCTTCCTTTTATATATAAGGGTAAAATTTGGACATCTTATTATTCCATAGATATTTCTTACTCTTAATGGAAACTGCATGAAGATACCATAATCTATTATACCAGTCCCTTATTGTTAGGACATATGGGCTAGTTTTAGTTAAAGACAAAGGTGAAATAAGTATGCTGTGTACAGTTGTCAGATTATTCCCATTAGGCAGTTTCCTAGTAATTTCATTTCTAATGAGGAGTTAGCCAAAGATTCCAAGCATCTTCAATATACTCTGGAAAACTACCCTCCTAAAGGTTGTTAACAACTACACTCCCACCTACAGCATGCAAGATGGTTTACGTATATTTGGAAATGCTTATTCAAAATTATGGTATAATTTCTTAATTTGAAACAAATTTTAAACTGATTGTTCCTGTAATTTTGTTTTCTAACTGTAGAAAGTGAAGTGTGACAAATTTTCTTGCCTGATAGGGAATCAGGATCCTAAGGACAGGGTTTGTAAAACTCGGTATATGCTAGAAAGAGGCACAGGCATCAGAAACCTAAGTAACACTTTTCTATGAAGTCTTCACAAGAGACTGCAGCCCTTGCTATAGCTTCAAATACGTCCATTGGTATCTCCAGTTATTTCTCCAGGGTTTGATACCTATATTGGTAACCTACTGCTTGTGGAATACAATTGAAACTCAAAACATAAGCTTTCCCTGCCACCACCAGCTGTTCTCATTCAACTGCAGCAGACAACTCTGTACTCCTGGGATACACACCTCTCACATGTCTGGCCTGTCACTTCACACCTCATCTTAGAGTACCCTTTTTTTTCTCTGACCTCTTTCAAGGCTCAGCTCAAACACCGCTGACTCTTAAGAAGTCTTCCATAATCTTCCTCAGGGAAAATAAATGGGCTTTTCCTCTGTGTTGTCCTGGCTTTTCGCTGGTACCTCTGTAACAGCATTTCTGTAATAAGCTACTAAAGTGGAAGTCTTAAAGCAGCGGTCTCCAACATTTTTGGCACCAGGGACCAGTTTCAAGGAAGACAATTTTTCCACGGACTGGGGATGGGGTCAGAAGGATAGTTTTGGGATGATTCAAGCGCATTACATTTATTGTGTACTTTATTTCTATTATTACTACATTGTAATATATAATAATTATACAAGTCACCATAATGCAGAATCAGTAGGGACCCTGAGCCTGTTTTCACTTGACACTCACTGATAGGGTTTTGATACGAGTCTGCAAGCAATTGATTTATTATGGTCTCTGTGCAGTCAAACCTCTCTGCTAATGATAAACTGTATTTGCAGCCGCTCCCCAGTACTAGCATCTCCCCCTCAGCTCCACCTCAGATCATCAGGCATTAGATTCTCACAGCGCGCAACCTAGATCCCTTGTACGCGCAGTTCACGGTAGAGTTCGCACTCCTATGAGAATCTAATGCCGCCGCTGATCTGACCGGAGGTGGAGCTCAGGCGGTAATGCCAGTGACAGGGAGTGGCTGTAAATACACATGAAGCTTCACTCGCTTGCCCGCCGCTCACCTCCTGCTGTGCAGCCTGGTTCCTAACAGGCCACGGACCTGTACTGGTCCGTGGCCCAGGGGTTGGGGACCCCTGTCTGAAAAGACAGACACATCTCATCTGTCTACTTCCTGAACAGTATCTAGTGCAGAACTTTACAGAACACGCACTCAAAAACTGTATGTGGAATAAACATACAGAAGTTAATGCTTCAAATCCTTTAATCCCAAATTATCAGTCACAGACACCAGTTTTTAAAGGATTAAAAAGAAAGACTGCTCCCCTCAAAACATGTCCTACTACAGTAAGCAGTTCTGTAAGTTAAAAAAAAAAAAAGTGTGTTTTAATAAAAGTGATAAATCATTCTATCTTTAGGATAGTTATGTTCAACAAACCCACATATGCTTGATATCTGCATCTTACCTCCTAGGATCTCAAACTGTTTATTTTAGAAATAAAAACATGGGGAGAGGACAGTTCATTGTAAAATATGAAAAAGCAATGATTCAAGCATGTGAGTTTTTGCTTTATATTCCTAGCCAGAGCACAAATGACTGGATATTCCCATCAACACCAAGCTAAAAAAAAAACAAACAAAACTGGAACCACCATGAAGACAACGCCACATTAAAATCTCTTTCTCTTGATAATTTCTGGCTTCCAGCTGACTGGATGAGTTTCTTCTGTCTAAAAATAGAAAAGTAAGTAAGTTAAAACAAAGTATTTCTGGCCTGCTTCATATTTAATAGGTTCCTTTCTAACAAAAATACGGCACTTATTCAAAATTATATTACTTGGCATTATGTATTTAGCAGTTCTTTAACAATTTTAAGATAAGTGACAAACTTTTGGCATTATCTGAATCTAATAAAGGATGAATGCATTTGCTACAAATTCAGTTGACGGTTTTTCATTTTAAATAAAATTGCTATTTAGACATTCTAATAACACCAAAGCTTATGATTCTAGAATTAATTTGCATAGTAATCAACTTATTTGCTGTGATTCTTAGTGTAAGATTTTCCCAATAACTCTAATAAGGAACGTTGAGATAAAATCAAAACTATTGATTTTCTGTCATCAATGAAACCAATAAAGAAATCTATGAGCAGACACTATTCAAGATGACAAATACTTTAATATTATGAAGATTACTTTCCCTTCTGATAATTTCAGTAACTTTAAAATGAGAAAATGCTTGCAAAATTGGCATGGCTGATTTTATTATACTTTACAATGTATATGAAACAGAAATCTTACCGCTGTATCATCCTCTCTGTACACTTTAATGGTTTTATCAGCTTCAGCTGTTAATAACCGACTTTCAGACTGATCAAAAGCACAAGCAAATATTCCTGACTCACTGTCCAAAGAACCAGGCTGCACTGCTGCATGAACTCTCTGGAAATTGTAGCCAGTTCTCCAGTCCCAAAGATGCATAGTGCCATTGTCAGCTTAAAGGGAAAGATATAGTTAAACCTGGTGTCCTCTCAACAATTCAGCTTGACAAATGTTTATTAAGCACCACAGTAGTAACTGCAGTCACTACTACAAAGATATATAAGATGCAGGCACTCAAGCTCCTCTTAATATCAGTTTGTCTACTTTCATTTGTACTTAATTCAGAATTTATTATAGATCTCAAAAAGCACCACAAAACGACATTCAACTCCAGAACACACAACCAAACTTTAGGCGATTTCTGGCATAAACCCCTAACTTAGATTTATCAATGTGGGAACTTAAAGAGAGCTAAACTATGAAATATGCTACGTGCATTATGAATATGCATGAACACAAGTGAACATTCAAACAAACGTTAAAACAGGCAAGTTCTGCTATAATACTTAGGTGTGATGACTTAGAAATTTTACTCACTAAAAGAAAAAAATGACAGACTAAAACATATTTATCATAAAAACCTTATTTTACCTCCAGATACAAGCACTCCATCAGAATTTACTGTCAGTGTATTAATAATAGCATTGTGACCAGAAAGATTTTGAATGAAACTTCCATCAGGGAATTTCCACTGTTTTATGTTATCTGGAGAACCAGACGCAAATGTGTAACTGAAATGAGATAAAGAATTAATGATAAAGTAAACCAAGTTAAATACAATGGTGGATTTTATAAAATCTGATTATGGTTGTATTTTGCATGTGTAGTCAGGATCTATGCAGTTTTAGCAAAATATTATCATCATACCGAGAGATAAAAATATCGAGATATTTGTTCCAAGTTAAATCAGATTTTTAAATTATTTTAAATGTACGTTAAGTCCTAGGTTGAAGTTTTATTTTCCTCTCATTTCCCCGATGCTCTACACTAAGCTAAAGCAATAAACATACAAACCCCTAAACTCACATAAAGGGCAACGGGTGATGTAACTATTTTCAAGAAAGCAAGAGAGAAAGCCAGAGAGAGAGGAGAGAGAGACAGAACAAGAAGAAAGGGAGAAAATGAAAGAAATAGAGGCAAGAGGAAGAGAGAAAGGGAGGGGAAGGAATAAAGGGAATGAGGAAGACAGGGAAAGGGAGGAAGGACAAGAGTGAAAATAAAGGTAAGGGAGAGTGGGAGAGAGAGGAGGAGAGGCAAGATATGACTTGTGACCAGAAAGTGCCAGGTGATATAGTTTCATAGACAACAGGTTGTGATATTATGCTCCATCTCTTGGGATACTCTGACTATAATGTTCATGATTACTACTATTTTTTCCGATTATATTAACTTCCTCCTTAAGAATTAACTATTCTATGTATAGCTCAGTGCCTAATAATATTTATGTCCAAAACATTAAATATAGCTACTATTAGCTTCGATTATGACATGCAACTTTTAACCATGATTTATTCGTGTTATCTCATTTGACATCATTTTCACCATGCAGAAAGCTTTCCTTGTCTTATAGAGGGCATGAAGCAAAATACTACGCAAGGAAAATAAAAGAAATGCATGTTCATATGTGGCACAGGTGAAAAAATGACAGTGGCTAAATGACTACCAAAGTAGTATTCATGTTGGTATTTCTGTATTATACTAAGAACTGAAGAAAGAAGAGAAGCTACTTAGGAAAACATACTTACTGTCTTGGATGTAAAACCACAGCCCTGACTGATTTTTTGTGATTTGTTAATGTGACTCTTGTTTTTCCAGCCACCAAATCCCATAATCGTATTGTAGTGTCATGGCTTCCTGTAAGGAGAATACACACACATCCCCAAGATACACACAGATCAGAAAAAAAGAATGTGAAAGTTAAATATAATAAAATTGGAAGCATTCCTCCACAGACATATATATATGAAATAAAAGTCATATTAACCCTTGGCTAATTGTTTTCTATAGTTGCAAAATATTTGGTTGATTTTAAGGTTAATTCTTAAAAGAATGTAATAAACGCTTGTTGCACTGTCATCTGAATAACTAGAACAAATGTGAATAACAAATAAAACAAATACATGATGTCATCCCCTAGTGGAGAGGAAGGAAAAAACTCTAATAATCATTTAGTTAATGAAACACACGGGAAGGAATTATTTTCTAGTCTTGAAGATTCAATGATATTAACCATATTTTAAGCAAAACAAGACTCAAACCAGCTCTAAAAGTCTGAGAGTATTTTGTCTTCTAACTTTAATTTCCTAGACCGGTAATTTTGATACTATAAAACAATGCTTAGTTGTATCTAATAGCACTATTTTCTAGTCAGACACTACCTGATACAAAGATTCTATGATATGTAAAAAGTATGAGATAAAAACAATGGGATGAAATGTTACCACAAAAAATTTCAAGTGCACACAGAAACACTGTATATACAACACAAAGCAAGAGTCATAGTAAATACGAAAAGTATATAATCATAATGCACTCTGATATGAATATACCGTAAACTTGAAAAGTATCGATCGTACCAGTAATAATTTGTGGTTCCGCAGCTTGACACCTCACTGTAGCCACCGCATTAGTATGTCCAGATAACGTGTGTACACTGGCTTTAGTTCTCACATCCCAAATCTATCAAAACACAACAGACATACCATCAAAGAGAACAGGTATTCATATCTCAGGCAGGTAACTAGATCAATGCAAGCCTGGGAATCTACTCGACAACTTTGTGTGCCTGCCTTGAATATAATGAAGAAAGTGAGTAAATGAAATAATCACCTGTAAGCTGGCTGGGGAATGTATATAGGAGGCAGCCAATGGGGAAAAAAGCTACAAGATCAGGGGACCTACTGACTAGTATGGGTATAATGGGGCTACTGAATGAAACAGCTAATGGACCACAGCTGTGGTGACAGACTGGCATGTGAGAGGTCGCATATCAGGGGCGGGGCCTCCCAATTACAGACATAGTGGGGCCACAGAACTCAGAAGATGAAGACTAGGTAGGGCATTGATGGGTCAAGGCAACTATCTTTAAATACTCTATCAAAAACTACATGACTTTAGGACCAAATAAGCATACTGTAAGATGCAATATATGTACAGATCAGCTCTATTCCATTTACCCGTGCAGTTGAGTCTCGGCTACAGGTCACCAGCACATCGATTGTTGGGTGCAGATCTAAACCATACACTGCACTCAGATGTCCATGATAGTGCCTTATAACCTAAAAAATAAGAAAGAAAGTTAAAATCTCTACAATTAGGAAGATAAACAGGGGCCCATAATGTCTCCAATCCTTAACTTCATGCTTACCTTATTATACTCAAGATCCCAGCATTTGACTTGTTTGTCTTCTCCACAGGAAAACAGGTACGGGCTCCTCGTGCTCACTATCACACCACGCACCGTACTGATGTGCCCAGTTAATGACAGTTTTAACTTGCCACTAGCCAAGTCCCAGATCTGCAATCAAAAAATATTTAATTTTTCTTCTTTATTATTCCAAAGCAAATTTTTAGAATCTTGATGTTAAAATTGTCTTCAAAAAGTGAAAGATAAAAACACATAAAAATATAAAAGTTTGCAAAATGACCCCATCAACAAAAATAAAATCAGGGAAAAGAGAATTAAAGGGCATGATCAAACTGGGAAAATATTTGCACAGATGACAAAAAGTTAATATTCTTAATATATAAAGGATATCACTGATAGTAAAAGTACGAATACTGAGGTATTAAATTAGTCAAGGATGGCATCAACTTAAAAAAAAAACCTAAAAGTAGCAAATAAAGGTATCAAAAACTTCAACATCACTATAAATTTTATACACACAGTTTTTGAAAGATTAGATATTCACTTCTGCTTATCACAATAGTAAATATTTTTTAAAAAACACAAGCAATGTGCTGAAAAGGATCATCTCACATGCTGCAAGTATCAATTCACCCATTTTGGAAAATAATTTTTAACTTTGGGTGTCAACTTCAAGAATGCCTGACCTTTAATACTTTTTTCTGGGAAACTATCATAACAAAACACTTTAAAATACAGAAAAAGCTTTAGGCACATATTAACTACAGCATTACTTATGTTAGTGAAAAATCAGGAAACTAAAAAAACTTTAATGCCTAACAGAAGGAAAATAGATTATAGAATATCTAAATGATATAATACTATGGAACCACTTAAAAAAATGTTCAGGAGAGGAAAGGATAGGAGTTTGGGATTAGCAGATGCAAACCATAATACATAGAATGAATATGTAACAAGGTCCTACTGTATAGCACAGGGAACTTATATTCAATACCTGTGATAAACCATAATGGAAAAGAATATGAGAAAGAATGTATATATATGCATAACTGAATCACTTTGCTGTACAGTAGCAATTAATATATTGTAAATCAACTATACTTAAAATAAATTTTTAAAAAAAGATGTTCAGTTTTTGACAGGAATATGCCTTTGACACAATATTAACTGAAAAAAAGCTGGGAACAAAATTACATATCGAACATGATTTTTAAAAGATACACATTTATATACACAGGAAAAAAACGCAGAAGAAAATGCAGATACACATACACAGAAATAAATGTTAAAAAGAAAATTCAAATATCTGACAGTGGTAGGATTATGCATGGGTCTATATTCTTTTTCTTTTCTTTCTTTCTTTCTTTTTGGCTGCGTTGGGTCTTCATTGCTGCACGCAGGCTTTCTCTAGTTGCAGCGAGTGGGAGCTACTCTTTGTTGTAGCGTGGGGGCTTAGTTGCTCTGTGGCATGTGGGATCTTCCCAGACCAGGGCTCGAACCCAGGTCCCCTGCAATGGCAGGCGGACTCTTAACCACTGCGCCACCAGGGAAGCCCTGGGTCTATATTCTTTTATACTCCTTTACATTTTCCACAATTTTTATAGATAAGCATGCTTTAATTTTGTAACCAGAAGGAGAAAAAAATATGAAGAAATTAGTTGTAAACAGTCAGCATGTACTGTTTGGAAAAAAAACTGTTGCTTAAATACCACTTTTCAAACAGATATTTATTTGAGACTTTTTTTTAATTTATTTATTTTTGGCTGCATTGAATCTTCATTGCTGCACGCTGGCTTTCTCTAGTTGTGGTGAGCAGGTGCTACTCTTCATTGTGGTGCGCGGGCTTCTCACTGCGGTGGCTTCTCTTGTTGCAGAGCATGGGCTCTAGGCACACGGACTCAGTAGTTGTGGCTCGTGGGCTCTAGAGCGCAGGCTCAGTAGTTGTGGCACAGAGACTTAGTTGCTCCACAGCATGTAGGATCTTCCCGGACCAGGGCTTGAACTGATGTCCCCTGCATTGGCAGGTGGATTCTTAACCAATGCACCACCAGGGAAGCCCTATTTGGGACTTTTAACTGGTATAGATAATAAATTTTACTCCACACTCGGGTCTAAGAAATCAGAGAACTAGAACAGCAATTCCCACCAGAGGAAATAAAACATTAAAATTACACGGCAAACACAAAATCATGTTTACATTTTTCTTCCTTATTACCTTTATAGTTCTGTCAGCAGATCCAGTAACAAACCACTGGTTTCCAGGTTCCACAGCAATACATCGAACCCAGCCAAGATGCCCACTGATCACCTGTATTTAAAAAGGTAGAATGAGCAGGCTCACTACAGAGAAGCTAAAGTTTATTCAATTTCAACTCATCACACTTATGTTAAATATGATACAACTGAAAAGTACAACTACAGTGATCGAAAAAAGATGAATGGTTGGCAGGGGTGAGAAAGGATATGATTATAAGAAAACAGCACAGGGGTGTTTTTGAATCAATGGAACTTCTATTATCCAGATTGCGGTAGTGGTTACCCAAATTTATATATATATTAAGATTTATTAGATCTATACACCAAAAGAAAGTCTATTCTAAGGTATGATAATTTGTCTAGCTGTACATTTCCTACTATTTACATTTTATTTTAGATTTGGTACATTTTGAATCATTCCAATTTATTATAATTAAAAAGATAACTGGTAGGGCCACAGAAATGTCCTGATGTATGGATTTTCTCCTTGGAGGTTAGGTTTCTCCATAGAACACCTTGAACACTTTCCTAAATTTATTTTGTCTGCTCTCCATTTAGTAGCCTCTATCAATACTGTATACTGTATCTTATACAATTACAAGTATAGCTTCCATTTAATGAAGTCTCCTTCCCAAAGTATCTTTTAAGATACTGTCTAAGCCCCTCCCTCCACCCCACCTCAGATCACTCTACCAGCTCTCATATTCACTCTGTTTCCTCCTTATTCCATTCCTCGGCTCTTGTTTAAATGGAAAGCAGTGATCATGTTTCATGTAGTGGAATAATATACAGATTCACTCACTCTGTAGAGTTTCCACGGTGGGTGCCACTGAGGTTTCGGCATTGTAGGGGCTTTTTTAGCCATCAGTGCGGAGTTCTTGGCATTGCCACTGTCCATAACAACCTAGATATGGAATAGATTAATTATTAAAGATATCTTACCTAAGGTTTCATGTTATCAATTCAAAAATGGAAAGTCAAAGGGATTTATGAAAGTTTTTTTCCTTAAGAAAAAAAGATATCTGAAAAATATCTGCATACCTAGAAAATGAGTCTAAGACTTCCAATCAGAACTATATTTTCCGTATGTTAATTTTAACTTTAAAAAACAATTAAATCTCAGAGAGGCAGAACCTTAACATTGAGAGCACATATCACTGTGCACGGGTTCAAAACCCAACTCTGTCCGTTACTAGCTAATGACCTTGGGTATAAATTATGTAACCTCTGTGCCTCTCATTAGTAAAATGGAAATAACAGCAACTATCTCATACAGTTATTATGAAGACTGTAACAGAGTAGTAAATGCTGAATGTAAGCTCCCATTATTATTTAAGTAAATATATGTGGATTAATGCTGTTGCTTTTGTCATATTTTAACATTATTGATTTCATACTACAAAGGAGAAACTGAAAGTTCCTTCTATTTATCTCCCACAAAAGTATTTCAATACTATCTTAAAGGGTATACTAGCTGATATAACCATATACTGATAGCATCCACCCGTCCAAAAAACACTGAAGCCTGTAAAGTTATTGCCCTCAAGAAGCTTATGTTATATCCTAAGGAGGCAGAAAGCCTGGGCAGATGCTGTGAATGGAGGCTAAAGACCCTGGTAGGAGGACTACAAATTCATTCACTTCACAAAGCAACTGCATAATAAACTGACGAAGTAAAGACTGCACTCACTTCAAGTAACAGCATAATAAAGCAAACTGCATATTTTCAGTTATTCTTTCTATAACTACTTTCACCAATAACAACAGTAGCTGCCATTTACTTACAAATAATATATTTCTAAATGCTCATTTGTAAGATATTAGTTGTATAGCCTGTGAATATTACGATACTAATAGCACTCAACTCTAACCGTACAAACCAAATGAGAGTTTAATAAAAAAACACTTTCATATCTAACACGTACTAATAGAAGCTTCAGAATAACCATGCTTGCATTTTTAATAGTGGGTAATAAAGAGCATCATCACATTATCTTCATCAAAATACATGTTATGTCCAACGTGCAAGTAGACACAGAATTAACAGAACTTTAAATTCTTCTGTCAATCCACTAGCAACTTAAATTTTAGGGCTATGAAATATTAGCAACTAGCTCAGGCTGCTATTTACTTGAACAAGTCCAAGGAAAATGTTCATTTATTAATATTTAAGGTAAGAATCTTGGAATAAATGGAAATAGGCAACATGTTAAAGTTAGAAACCCACAGCGTGATGTGATTTGACACAGACAACTTACCGCCCCTGCAGGCTGTGACCGGTCAGAAGCCCCAGGGTGTCGGTATTCACCTCCAGCAGGTGCACTACGGTTTGCATCAACCCTGAGGCAAAAGAAACACCATATTCTAAGTAATTAATGTCTCCAGTCAGGTGTTCTGCAGGACTGACTCTATATTTTAAGTTTTTGTAAGCACTGGTAAAGGAAAATGTCATACAATACGTAACTACAAAGAAACAAATTTAAAAATGAGAAAAAATGTGAACAGTAAACTATGCTTTCAAAATCTTTGTTATTTAGAAGCATAGTATCTCCTACCTGGCTTGAGAAGTAGGTAATGCCACAGCTAAGGACTGTGCAGCTGATTCACTTGGCATTCTTTGGATCTTAGTGTCCGCTGTCAAAGCAACCCCTGTTGAAATTAAAAAAAATCAACTCCTTTTAGTATCTATCTTTGCTTCCATTTACATGTATTTACAATAAAATAGTGGAGGAAAACATAACAAAAAGGTAATGGTGATTATCTCTAGGTGGTGATATTACAAAAATTTTTGTTACATTTTGTAGGTCTTTTGTTTCTAATTCTTTTACAATAAATATTGCCCAACAACATATATCTCAAATTTGTCTCATATATTTAATCAAAACAGCTTAATATTAACATAGCCCAAGATAGTAAAGTTAAATTTCTATTATCTTGGGATATTACCTTCAAATATAAAAATTAAGCAGTTCCCCAAATACTAACAGAATGTTTCGAAGGGTAAATGTAAATTCCTACAACAAGAAGCACCAATTCATCTATACTTGAATATGGTGAATTCCGTCCTCTAAAATTACTAGAATCTGGATATACTAAGCTTTTTGTCCTCCACCCTGTTATACTGGCCACTCTATTTGTGTGCGAATTCCTCTTCACATACAACACACCCAGGATATGTTTCTATCATACCTGCTTCTATACCAACACTTCTAACACTTTTATAAGCTTCGTGATATTTATGTGTCCGACTTAACTTCCAGGTAATAAGCTTGTCTTAGCCTGGAGCAGTCTTATTGTCTTTGAATTCTTAGCACAGTGCCTAAAAAAAAATAAGTGCTTAAGAATGTTTGCTGAATGAATGCATGTGAAACTTAGTTAATTATCATCTAAACAGCTATGCCTGGATGCTTGGTTATTGAGCTTATCTTATATTTTACAGGCAATGGGAATCATATTATTGGCTCAGTCATGGAAATATAAGTGACAATAAGACATTTTCAAATATAACAGCTATTTACCAGGTCCTGGTGGATACGGATGTGTACCTGTCACCAAATATTCAACTTCTTGTCCTATTAAAAAAAGGGAGAGAGAGAGAGAGAGAAAATTCATCTGTGGCAAAATTATCTTATATACAAGTATCACGTCTTTTAATGAATTAAATAATATTAAATTATCAACTGGATATCTCAAATTTTCCCAACTAAGCCCAAGCCTCAGAAATAAGGTAAGTTGATCATTTTTGCTTTGCCTTCTGAAGACCATGTTCACAGGTAGTTCTCTGATCATTTGCTGATGTGGTGTCAAGAAAGCTTGTACATTTGCTATATAGCAATGGTGTGTAGAGAGGTCATCTTATCAAGTAATAATCCACTCAGGTTTATCTTCCAAACAAATGGTTTTCCTGTGGAATCTTGGATTATCTTTATTCACTACAATTTTAGTACTTAATATCATCTTTCTGAATTATAGCCAAAACAGATAGATGAAAGAAAAATTCCCCACAGGTTAGGAATTTTTCCTTTAGTCTCCACTATGACTATCTCCATATCCTAAGAATTTCTGCCATCATTATACCACTGTTTTAATTTCCTATAAGGGAAAAATCCACCAACCAATAATCTCACTCACTACTCCAATGAGGAAATCAAGCTGTTAAATAGGGTATGGCTCTAATAAGTCCTTCCAGAAGAAGCACTAATAAGACATTTCATTTTTCTATTTTTAAAATTCACATATAAATCCTGACATTTCTGACAATGCCATACTCACCTTGATTGGCAGGATATTGTTTGTGCCCATATGAATCTGATGCATTCTGAGGGCCTTTCTCTTTAAGATTTTCTTTTGAAGTAGGCATATGCAACACAGGACCATACTCATTACGCAGCTTGATTGCCATTTTTCGTTTGTGACTATTTAAAAATTATAAACATAAAAATGTATCTTTGAGTACTTTAAATATATTCACCAATGTAAATATATTCACAGATATCCAGAAAACAAGTATTTAAGTAGCTTAAGTTTGCCTAATCATGTAGAAAAAGTTACTATTAAGATTTTAAAGTTAAACAATATTTTAAAAAATTTCCAAGTGCATTTCCACACTTTTGTTCACAATCTACCACATAGCATCCATTAAGTAATAGTTTAGTTTGTTAACCAATTATATAAAAACTTTCATGTTGATTTATCAAAAGTCTAACTCATTTTAAAATATATAGAAACTAATATATCCTTTAAAAAAAACCTCAAAGTCAGTATACTTTCCTTCAAATGTCTAAATATAAAAATACAGTAAAAGCTTCTATAGTAACCTTTCCTGGATATACCTAGAAAGATTAGTTCAAACTAATCCAAGTACTTAACTCAGCATTTTAGAAACAAATGCACTTATTATGCTACTTTTAAGGATAGTCCACTTGGTAAATTAAATATAAATGCTTGTTTGAGGAATTAGGTAGATTTTTAAAGAAGGGTAAAGGACAAAGAAGGAACACTGCACATAATGCAATCCCAGACTGGAGCTGGAGATGTAGAACCAAAAATATGCCACCACTCAAAAATCTTCATCATACTAACGAGAAAAGATGGGAGTAGAGGTACTGGCCAGGTACAATTTCAGCTCAGCAAGGCTCTGAGAGCAGCAGGAAGCTGAAAGCACATACAAAGTGATTGATTATAAAATATAACGCCTAAAAGGGACTCTCCTAATTACTGGGTATTTGTAAAATGCAATTAATTAATGGGACTTTTACTGTAAAAGATAAGGCCAAAAAAATAAAGTTAACTCAGCTTAAATTATGCCCAAACACCACTTATTACTGAATAGATATCCTATGAGTTAGTATTACTTACTAATCTTTAAACCTTCCCGTCTTCCTGCTCTCTTCCCCCAATATTATAAGTTGAAATATTCTAGCAATTGAAAAGGAACTATCCCTACCTCTCTTCATCCAAAGGCACAGGTTTTCCATTATCAGCCACAAACATGTCATGGGTTCTCTTCAATGACCTGAACACAAGTGTGTGCACAGAATGTTTCTGTACCTCCTAGAACAAAAGAGTATAATTACATATCTAGCTACAAATTATATATACCATAACCTAAATTAAAGTGAAATTAGTTATACACTTTACATGTTTAAATATGTAAAAAGCTTTGTACCACTCACCACAGCTATCTGTAGCAAGCTATAGGAGTCAAGTTCAGAGAAGAGGAAGAAGCTCCTCTTGGGCCAGAGCCCCAGGTATACCAGCTGAGTGATGCCTGAGATTAGTCATTTACTCAATAAATATTTACTGAACTCCTACTAATTGAGTGGCAGGTATTGTGCTAGAAACTAACAACAGAATGGTGAAAGGCAGCCATGGTCCCTGTGCTCAAGAGGAAACAGGCAAATAAAAACAAACAAAGTAACTCCACATTTTAATAAGTGCTATGAAGGAAACAAGCAGGGGGCTGAGACCGAGGACGGAAGAAGACCTTAGGGTGGTAATGAAAGATCTCTCTGAGGTGGCAGCTAAGCAGAGAGGGAGTTAGCCTTGCACAAAATAGAGGTAAGAACAATCCAAGCAGAGAGAAAAGACCAAACAACAAAGGCGTTTGGTAACCGAAATAATGCCAGAACCTGCAGTACAGCTGTGTATGTTCGGTGAAAGGGTGGGTTGATGATGCAAGATGAGGTTGTAAGGATAGACAAGATCCAGATAAGTTTTTTTTATACCATTGCAACGGTCTGCATTTTTGCTCTAGATACATAGGACCACTAAAGGGTCTTAAGCAAGAAAAGCTCGAACATCCTACGTTTTAAACTGATCAATTTACTGGGGGTGGGAGAAGGGTGACAGAAACAGAAGCAAGGAGACCACCAAAGAGCTAATGCATCAGCGTTGGTGGAAGATGATGTGGTCTGAATTCAGGTGATGGCAGTGGGCCTGGACAAGAGTCAAGAATTTTGAGATAAAACGAACAAGGCTTGCTAATAGTTGTTCAAGCTAGCGGAAAATGCAAAAATTCAAGAATGGCAGGTTTTCCCGGGGAAGAGCTTTAGTAAGACAAAAAATGAAGACCAGAGAAGACCGCCAGTTTTGTAAGACACAGAATCACCGACTCGACCCAGCAGGCAGCGAGTACCACTGGTCGAACATCGACAGAAACTCCGCCTCAGAGGACAGTGCCCAGCTCAAGTGCCCAAGGGCCAAATGAAAACTGGAGAAATTATCTCAGGCTTCCCGCCCAGACAGAACCTCCAACTTGTGCTCTCATCCGGCTTCTCTGCCTCCCTAAAAACCTTAAGAGACTACCCGGCCTCGGCCAAACAGCCTCCCCTCGCAGCCGCTACTCTCCCCTGACTCCCAGCACCCTCGATCCCTCACGCCCGCCGCCAAAGAAAAATAATCCAGAACAGATGGCCCCTGGGCACCCAAGTGTCACTTTACCTCGACCATGACGCCGCGGTCTACCCAGTCGCTCCAGCAAGGATGAAACTCCAACCAACTGGACAGAAACCGCCGCCACAACTACTCGGCCCCTTCCTGAATCGGGCGTCCTGGCGCCGGATGTGACGTAAGACTCTGCGCACGCGCGCTGGTGGGCCGCAGGCAGTCTGGGGCCAAAGGGCGGGCCTTTCTCCTCGGGGGCCGCCTGTGGGGCGGAGCTTCGAGAGTGCGGGGCGGAAGCTGCCGGAATCGCGGGAGTAAAGGTTTTACTCGCTTCTGCAGAAATCTTGAGATAATATCGTTTTCTGCCTTACTCTCAGCCTTAAATATTTTGGTTTAGGGCTGTGGTTGTTTGCACTCTGTTCTCTGGAATCTTAATACTTTTTTTTCAGACAACCTCAGCAGTCAGTTCTAGGGAAGGTCCGGAGAGCGCGAAGGCTCTTACCCCTCCTTGCCTTCTTCGGGGGTCGCCTCCGTGATTTTTGTCGCCTGATTCCGCTACTTGGCTCAATTTGGCTGGAAGCATTTAGAAATCTTTGTAGTCTTGGTGCCTAAAAAATAATTCCACTTACACTGTCCATGAAACACTTGTTGAGTGAATATTGCGGAATGGTTTCAATTTGAGAAATTTTGCAAAAGATTTTGGCTTTAACAGCATACGGCAAAATCTCAAATTTATTTTCAGCCAAAATAGTTTTGTTTTTTTTTTTTTCAATATCCCAACAATGGCATAACTCTTGGCCATTTCCTCGTTGTCTGATGATGAATGTGGCTTCAACAATGCCAGGGTACAGTTTGTCAAAGCTGGTGGAAGAAAAACACAACTGAAGACTTTAGCCATTTTTGTGTGTATACAGACTGGTGCCAAAGGATTGGCATTTTGTTTTATACCCAGGTAAAATCTGCAGTTTGTGATCAGTCGTGCCTATTTTTCCACATAAGAAGGAAAATTGATGGAACTGGACATTTGCAAACTTGAATAGACAAGCATTTTACTGGCTCTGCTTGTTCTTTAACCATAGTCAGTTTCCACAGATCTTGTCACCAGAGCATCAAAAGTATAGCAATGTGAATTGATCATCTCATTTAGGAATTAATTTTTAATTCATTACAAAAATTAAGACCATCCTTCTATTTGAAAATACAGTCATCTCTGAATTTGAGTGTAAATTTGGCCTTAAGAATTGATTTTCTATAGCAGTGGCCACTGATGGTAGGCCTTGCAAGGAAATGCCATAATTATAAAATATGTACTTGGGAAAATAAATCAGAGTATACCTTACCTATAGATAGAAATAACTATACAAAAGAACATGACCAGCAAAGGGCAATAAAATTATAGAAAGATAAGCAAGATTCTAATATATCTATGGCAATATAGATAAAGATGTGGTACATGTATACAGTGGAATATTACCCAGCCATAAAAAAACAAAATAATGCCATTTGCAGCAACATGGATTGTCATATTGAGTGAAGTAAGACAGAGAAATACAAATATCATATGATATCGCTTATATATGGAATCTGAAAAAGATACAGATGAACTTATCTACAAAACAGAAATAGAGTTACAGATGTAGAAAATAAATTTATGGTTACCAGGGAAGGGGGAGGGATAAATTGGAAGATTGGGATTGACATATACACGCTACTATATATAAAATAGATAACTAATAAGGACCTACTGTATAGTACAGGGAACTCTACTCAATACTCTGTAATGGCCTATATGGGAAAAGAATCTTAAAAAGAGTGGTTATATGTATATTTATAACATATTCACTTTGTTGTACACCTGAAACTAACACAACATTGTGAATCGACTATACTCCAATAAAAAAAAAGAAAAGAAAAAAAAAAAAGAATCCCTGTCCTGGCTGACACCTAGAGCTGCCTTATTTGAGCAGTAGGGGTCACTGCTGCTCTTCATAAGCGTAGGAAGATTGTTCCCAAAAGCACACATGGTGAATACTTTATTAATATATATTATTAAGTCTGTTTGGGTGAAACCAATAGTACAAATCTT
Organism: Leucopleurus acutus; assembly: GCF_964270905.1. Classification (NCBI taxonomy): domain Eukaryota; kingdom Metazoa; phylum Chordata; class Mammalia; order Artiodactyla; family Delphinidae; genus Leucopleurus; species Leucopleurus acutus. The sequence continues at coordinate 124,154,701 of NC_139146.1, read as the reverse complement.
AAGTAAACTCTCCCTTCATTAGTTAAGCTAATTTTTTTTTAACTCACCAATATAGGACATCTCTATATTCTCTTTCAAAAATCAATAGCTTTTATGTATGCAGTTAAAATATATAATGGGGGAAAATCTCATAACAATAAATGAAAAGTATGCAAGTCATATGAAAAAAGCTTAAGGGACATAAAGAAGAAAATTTGAATCAATGAAAATGCATACCTTATTCTTGGATCAGAAGACTCAAAATTATAAATATCTGTTATGTCATTAATCTAATCTTGGGCATATTGTACAGAAAATACTGTTAATTTAATTCAAGACATTTTTATTAAATAGTGAAAGATTTTTTAAATGAATGTTATAAATAAATAAAATACTCCAAATAAAATGTTATAAATAAATAAAATACTCCAAATAAAATGTTTTTATTTTCTACAGAGTTTTACTACTGGTACTATATACTTAATCACTTTAAGTGCTTTATTGCATTGTGTGAAAATACAGCTTCTGTTTCCAATGTGTGATTTATGCTTTTTTTAAAAACTCAGTTTGATTCCCAAACATTTGATCTTAACTTTCCCTTTGAAATAGTTCAGCAAACCCCAGACGCTATCTCAGCCACTAATTAACTTACCTTTTAGAGGTTTTTTTTTAATTAATTAATTTATTTTTGTCTGCGTTGGGTCTTTGTTTCTTTTGTTGTTGTTTTTGTTTGTTTTTTGTTTTGTTTTAACATCTTTATTGGGGTATAATTGCTTTACAATGGTGTGTTAGTTTCTGCTTTATAACAAAGTGAATCAGCTGTACATATACATATATCCCCATATCTCCTCCCTCCTGCATCTCCCTCCCACCCCTCTAGGTGGTCACAAAGCACCGAGCTGATCTCCCTGTGCTATGCGGCTGCTTCCCACTAGCTATCTTACATTTATTGGTATATATAAGTCCATGCCACTCTCTCACTTACCCTTCGTCCCAGCTTACCCTCCCCCCTCCCTGTGTCCTCAAGTCCATTCTCTACGTCTGCCTCTTTATTCCTGTCCTGCCCCTAGGTTCTTCAGAACCTTTTTTTTTTAGATTCCATATATATATGTGTTAGCATACGGTGTTTATTTTTCTCTTTCTGACTTACTTCACGCTGTATAACAGTCTCTAGGCCCATCCACCTCACTACAAATAACTCAATTTCGTTTCCTTTTATGGCTGAGTAATATTCCATTGTATATATGTACCAAGTCTTCTTTATCCATTCAAATGTTGATGGACACTTAGGTTGCTTCCATATCCTGGCTATTGTAAATAGAGCTGCAATGAACATTGTGGTACATGACTCTTGTTGCTGTGCGCGGGCTTTCTCTAGTTGCGACAAGCGGGGGCTACTCTTTGTTGTGGTGCACGGGCTTCTCATTGCAGTGGCTTCTCTTGTTGCAGAGCACGGGCTCTAGGCGCCCGGGCTTCAGGAGTTGTGGCTCACGGGGTCTAGAGCTCAGGCTCAGTAGTTGTGGCACACAGGCTTAGTTGGTCTGCGGCATGTGGGATCTTCCCGGACCAGGGCTCAAACCCGTGTTCCCTGCATTGGCAGGAGGATTCTTAACCACTGCACCACCAGGGAAGCCCTAACTTACCTTTTAAATAGTACTCCCCTGCATTAACTTACCAAAAAATAATGGGGGTACTATTTAAAAGGACAATCAGGTGTCTCAGATTTCGCAGAAGAATCAGATGATCAAGTTTGGAAGTTTTGGTGGCTCCTGCTGCTGAAGTTGGTAGGCTTTCTCTCTAGAATGCTGCCATGAATATGACCTCAGGCCAATCAACCTAATTATTTCCTTTGCTTATTTCCTTTGCAAACATAAAACTGGGGAAGAGAAGCTGATAGGGCTAGCTTGGGTAAGGGATCTACCCCTACTCAGTCACCTGTGGCTAGAGGGTCAGGGTATCACAATACTAACAGGACTGCCGGAGCCCCACTCCTGCATTTTAGGGGTCATTCCAAGAGAAGGGAGCAGCACTCCAACTGGTGTTGGTCACACCCTTTGTGGTTTTGAGTCTAATGTGACAGAAGCAAAAGAGCATCTCTGTCTTTTCTCTAGCTCCTGTGATTGGCATTGGGTTGAAGGAGAAAATGTCCTATTTTTCTCCTTATTGCTGTGGTATCAGCTTCCGTAAGAAAAGCAAACTGATATCTACCAAGTCAATAGAAGGAGACTTTCCATAAGAGACAGAGCTAGCCCTACCCTTCTTCCCTGCAATGTGCTTTCCCATTGCAGATGCTAACCAGTTATGGCTGTCACTGTCACATTAGTCTCAGGCTTGCCCATCAAGCTCTGATCCAAGCTGGCTTCCAACTCTTCAGTATTAATATCCCCTTGGATAGTGGTTCTCATACTGTGGTTCAGGGTAAGACAAAAAAAACATACAGAGACTAACAATGATTTAATATGGTTCTCAAAACCTATGCCTTCTTAGACAAAGAGAATCAGTATTTCATTTTATTTATTCAATCATTCACTCATTCTATGTTCACAAACTAGTTCAACAGATATTTGTCAAGTACCTGTCATGTGGCCGGTGTCTGATATAAACCACACAGTCATTCAAACCACAAGTTTCAAGTCCAAAAGCCTTTTCCTTTCAAGTCATTTTTCCCCTGGAAGGAGGTTAGGGTCCCTAAGTTACTGTTCCCAAAGCCTCACCTTTCCTGGTTCAGCACAGGGTCTTAGGTTCAGCACAGATAAGTAGTTTTTATTTTCTGTCTTCCCCTCTAGACACAAAGCTTCATGAGGACAGGGCTTTTGTCTATCTTGGCGACCAAAGTATCCTTGGCCTCTAGCACAAAGTAGGTGTTCTATAAATATTTGATGAACACAAATTGACTTGTGTGCTATAACTGGGCCTGACTTGAATTGTAAAAGTATCAACAACAAATGCTTGACAATCAGTGCTGGCAAGTCTGCCCTTCTTGCCAGAGAGCTGCTGGGCAGGACAGATAATTTCTGTTTTTTTCTGTCACTGATTTACTGCCCTTGACTTACATAAGAGGATCAGCTAATTCGAAGAACCCTGCACTATTGATCTAAAAACATAACTGAACAAATAGTACTCCCTTTCTCCTCCACCAATGACAACAATATTTTTAAAAATTTAAGTATTTTAGAGAGCAGAATCTCTGTAAATGCATTTCTTCTCTTTGAAAACATGGTAATTTACTTTGTAATATTAGGCATTTTAAAATGTTAGTATAGCTCTATAAAAAATCTAGCAAGAAGTAGAATTAAAGAAACTCATAGTTATTATTCACTGCATCAACCATGCCTCTCACACAGACATGAATATCCAGCCCACACCCACATATTACAGTGAAAATGTAAGTGAAAATAAAGGCTAAGGATGGGAGTGCCTGTCTGAGACACTGTAGTCTCAAGAAAAAGAGCTGACCAAAACAACGACAACAGCAAACCAAAAAGGTACAGGTTAATTCTTTATCATGTTTGCATTTTGTTGGGCAATATGGTCTAACAGGCACAGAGCATGAACTGTCTGGTCACACAGACATGGGTCAAGTCCTGCTACCAGTACTTACTACTTGTATGCCTTGAGTACTTTACTTAACCTCTCTGAGTCTCTGTTTCATCATCTGTAAAACTTAAAGCAGATAAATGATTATCAGAGCTTGGAATCTGAAGCCTGTTTCAATGAAGGCTTGTTCACCCATTCATTCTACGATTTTTTAAAATGCCTACTATGGTCTGTTTTATTCACCAATGTATCCCCAGCTTCTAGCACACTGCCTGTCACATAGGAGGCCCTCAAGAACTATTTGTGGAATGAATGTTTAGTCTCTGGTGTCATGGAGTATAAATTATAGTGATTTCCTTCCACCTTCCTGTTGATTATGGCAAGAATGCCTGTCAGAGTAGAAAAACAGTGAGACTTATAAGGGAACTTTCACGTTAATGTTGTATAAGTTACTATAATATGCTAGAAGAAACAAAAAATTAACAAACTTCTGGGAATTAAATAATGGTTCTATTGCTAGTTGATGTAATGTCAGTGCTTGAAAATGAAGATAATATAATGTTACCTCAAAAGAAAAAAAATTTTTAGTTGTCTTAACATTGTCTGTCTTTTTAAATCAGCAAGAACCTGACATCATTAAAATAAAACCCTGCCCAGATGATTAAAATAAACTTTTCCTCAGTTACATTTTGAAGGGAAATATTATTGCATCTTCTTTTAATTGACACATGCATACACACATATTTGCTTTCTCAGTCAGAGTATGTATTCTTATAAGAAAAACTAAAACTAAGCTAATCATAATGTATAGTATTTACCCAGTACTAATGAATGAGATAAATTAGGAAAAATCCAATCAACTATTTTACTTAATTTAAACTCAACACTTTGCTTCTATAAATCTGAGTTAAAAGGATTTGGGAATGCAACTTATGTTACCCAGAGAAGAAAGAAATTTAGTGTGTTTGATACCATTATCAAGAGACTGCTTCAAAGCATTGTTTAAAACATATTCTCCTGATCCAAACCTGGATAACCTGCTATCTTTTTAAGAAAATCACTTAAAAAATTTAACAACAGATGTTTCACTTTGCATACCAAAAAAACCCAGGAAAATGCTGTAAAGAGCACACTTGCTGGGATTTTTGTTTTGGCTTTGGTTTTGCTTTTGATTCTTGTAAGAGTTGTTAATCCTGATTGCAAAAAACAATGAAAAGACGACAAAGATGCATTTGTTAGCTTATAGGAAATTATGAAAGGAAATGGTATCTGAGCTTCTATTTGAAATAGATATGAAGGCTTCACTAATGTTAAAATAACATTGTTTTTATAAATATTAATAATATAAAATATAATATAAAAATAAAATGTTAAATATGTATCCAATCACCATAATAATGATTTTGATTTAGGAATCTGTAATCTACTAATTATTTTAATAATGTTTAGAATTATTTAAACATTTTAACGTATTAGTAAAGAACAAAATATGGAAAGTGGTCAGAGCAAAAAAAGACTACATTTTCTTTTTCATGTTAGTCTATCATAGCATAAGGCATGAATATTATCGATAATTTTGTTATTCTGATTAATGTCTGAAAGATAAAATGAACACATGGTAATATTATTCTTGAGTTTAATGGCCTTTTTAAAACCTGAATTGCAGGATTACCCCAAAACAACACTTATGGTAAACCTCTAGTGAGTTCACAATGTTAGTGGGTGCCTTGTAAGTAGGTTGAATTTTTTTGTGCTTGGATTAAAAATATTTTTTTCCTCACACATTCTTTGGGAGCCTGTGTAGCATCCACATTAATTTACAGGAAATGTGATACACAGCTCTTTTAGGAATGTCCCAATTTCCCATCATATTGTCCGATTAAATGAATTAAGGAACTTCGGTGTTACTAAACTCGGCCAACAGGGAACAGTTGTATGACAAGTAAATAAGTCTTGCTGGGAACATGTTGCTTAAGGGATAGAATGGTTCAGCCAACAAGTGAACCAAAAAATTAAACGTTAACTAAGGAAGGTAATCACTTGGAAAGGCATAGCTAACAGAGGATTCAGGTATATATAGGATTGAAAATCTCTCAGTTAAGTCTATAGCAAAGGATGGTTTCTTGGAACTTCCAAAAATTTAAAACCATGAAACATCTACTACTGCTACTATTGTGTGTTTTTATAGTTAAGGGCCAAGCTATTGATGACTACGATGAGGTGACTTTTAAATATTATTGTATTCTTACTAATATTATTAATATAAAATATAACCAAAACATAATCATATGTGAATATTTATTATAATGAAATTAACATTGATTTTAATTATGAAATTGAATTGTTAATCTCTAAGGCCTATTCTATTTAAAGAATGTTGCATAGTATTTCTTATATAAAAACAAAATAATAATTTCTCATTTTCTGGTTTATCACCTTTATTTTCCCAGGAAGAAGATGTCAGAGCTAATTTAAGATGTGTTTTTCCGATTGTTGCTATCCTGAGTACTATCATTTCCATTGCGTTCTAGCAATATGTTATTACAATTTGAGAACAAATATCTGAAAATTTCCCAGACTATAAAATAATAGAAGAGCAGCATTTTAAAAGAAAAAAGCTGTAGTAGCTAGATGGCTCTTTGGTGAAGGAGGGTAATATAAAGCTCCTGAAATTACAGGCTATTTATGAATGAAAATTGTAAACTAAATCTAAAAGCAGAATAGAGCAAGTAAGGTAATAGAAGATTAAAAATTGTTTTTTTCAAATGAGAAATTTATTTATTGTTATTATGAGTGGTTATCAAATATATCACTCCATTTAATTTATTCATTTGTAGAACAGTTTTTCCTCAAGAACTATCTTTGCTGATTTACTCCTACTGGTTTGAAGATGTCAAAAATACAAAAATACATTTAGAGAAATGAATATTTAAAGAATTAAAATTTTATTATCAGATAACTCCAGATCAAATTTCTTGTGTATAGCATAGTATCACCATACTAGAAATAAAAGTACACAGTAATACATAAATGAAGTGATTCATTTTGGATCACTTGTTGAATTTGAAGGGAACCTAAGTGTTTTAATTATCAAACTATACATATAAAAGATAGTTATTTGGTTAATTGAATTAGGTAAGAAAAATGTAAAGAATGTGTAAGAGTAAACTTTTACAAAGTACTTGGCTAAGCACTTTTACACTCCTGCTCACCAACTAATCTACACAGAGACAGTTTACTAGTTTAGCCTTCCAATTGGACTTTCTAGTTTCAGTTATTTCAATAAGTGGTCTTCATAAACTTCATATAATTTCTTTTAAGATGTTTAACCTTTTTCATTTACTTTTCTCTAGTAAAGCTAGATCACGAACACTACCTCTTTAATTATATTCTAAAATAAAAAGGAAATATTTTTCTTCTGTTATAATTTGATCTGTAGTAAACAGATGAATCACATTTCACAAAATTCCTGTCTGGCTGGGACCATGTCTTTGACACAAAATATGTATATTTCCTACAAATCTTCATACATTATTATTTTTCTTGCAGTCACACATAACATATACTATAGTTTAATTTCAGCAGTTAAGCAGGGGAATCTTGATCCAACTTGCCTGGGTTTAAAGCCTAGCATTCTACCACTAAATGTTAAATATTATTCTAACTTACTGAATAAATGACAGTGAAATTCCAAACAGTCATTCGATGACTTCTAGGCCCACAAAATAGCTAGAGAGCTTAGTCTCTGCAGCAAGTCTAGTCATTTGTTAATTTGTAATTAAGTCCAAAAGGTGAAAGTACTGACAAAGGTCATATGATGATAATATAGTTAATCTAAGCCAGCACTTTTGTATTGCATTGCATATTTTCCACTTCACTATCTTTTAATGTAATATTTTTTCAATTAGCAAATAATTTTAATTGCAATGCACATACCTTGAGAATTATTTTAAATATGAGAAAATCATGGTATTTGATAAAGGAAATCAAGTAGAAAATTTCATGAGAATGATTTAACAATTTTGTTGATAGAAGTTAAGGTTGAAGTTAGTAGTGGAAAAGCCACTTACACTGTAGTATCTGTTATGTGTGATTGCAATAAAAATAATAATAATAACTCAATATGTGCCAGGTATTCTTCTAAGGGTGTCATATGCAATAAGTCATTTAATCCTAACAATCATCTTATACGGCAGATACTTTTATCATCCCTATCTTACAGATGAAGTAACTTGCCGAAGATCTTTATAGCTAGTAAGTGGTGGGGGTCAAGACTTGAAACCAAGCAGTCTGGCTCCAGAATGCCTTATTCCTCTTCAAACGTGTTAGAGCCAATGGTTGTCTTATTACAAATAAATCCTAAGTAAATTTCGCTTTTAATAAATCTGTATTACCTCTTAAATATTATTATATAGGAGTTAGCCAAATTAATCATCAATTCATAAAAATTGAAAGTAAAAAAATAATTAACAATAATTACAGGAATTTAGTAATCCAGTGCCTTGAGAACATTTATTCCTCCTGACGGTATAGATTTCTTACTATTTTGTGTCTTCCAACTTATAGGTTTCAGGAATCTGAGGTCATTACCTTTCATTATCTAATGCAACATTTTTTAAAGTCTCTTTTTAAAAACTACCCCAGGCACAATAGCTTTTTGCACTGTTTTTCTTTCTACTGTTACTGAAGAGACCTAAGGAACCTATTGATTTACGAACAACAACTAGCTAGTTGGTGGATCTTAAGCAAATCCTCAGTCATTTGATAACCTAATTTATAGAATGAGGGTGTTGGAATAGCTGCATCTAAAATCTCCTATAACACTCTACATTTTATTTCTGCCTGGTTCCCTGAAGTTTCATTTGGATGCCCGTGGTCATCGACCCTATGACAAGAAGAGGGAAGAGCCTCCCAGCCTGAGACCCGTCCCCCCTCCCATCAGCGGAGATGGCTATAAGGCTCGTCCAGCCAAAACAGCTAACCGCCAGAAGAAAGTGGAGAGAAAACCCCCTGATGCTGACGGCTGCCTGCACGCTGACCCAGACCTGGTGGGTGGGCCTCCCATGCGAAGAAGGCCTGTATTCATCATGTCTTCCTGATGTTGTGTTGACCCACATTACCATCATTTTTATTTTGTTTGTTTCTTTTGGATGTAAATACAAAACATAAACTTATTGGGCCCTGAGCTAAGGGTGCCTTTCTAATTTTCTTTGGTCTGGGACCAAGATTACAAATTAGGACACATGAAACATCATGAAACATCATCTCCTTTGTACTTTGCCCACTTTGTCTGTTCAGATGGTAACATTTTCATAGCCTAATTACCTTTGTTCTGTGGTAAAGATTATTTTTAATCTTCAGAGGAATATAATGATGAACCTAGAATTTCTGGTCTCACATAAAGAAAATCAAATTGCAAGTTTTTATATTGGTGAATGATATCATTGAATTTTCACTATGTGCTATTTTCACAAATATCCATAACCCCAATCCTTCATCTAATGTTGGCTATTTTCTTTGTTTGCAGGGCGTGTTGTGTCCTACAGGATGTCAGTTGCAAGATACTTTGGTAAAAGAGGAAAGACTAACCAGAAAGAATGTAGAAGAGTTAATGACTAATATAGAGTCTGTTTCCCAGACCGCTTCTTCCACCTTTCAGTATATAACTCTGCTAAGAAACATTTGGAAAGAGAGGCAGAAGCAAGTAAAAGGTAGATGTCCTTGTGTTTCCTGTTTGATTCTGTTATAAAATTGAAACTGTCAGAGTGCCATGGGAATGCACAATTCTGAGAAGATTCATGTTTCTAGATGAGTCCGAGTAGTTCAGTATGGGCCTGATTACCCCAAGGTCCTCACTTAGGCATCTTCACCTGCAACTTGTCTGACAAGCACTATGCAGCTCTTATTCCCAGTCTGGCATCAGCAAGGATGATTCTCTATGAAAATTTTCACTGTGAGTCCTTATTTTTAGTCTATAAAAAAAACTTGTGACTCCGAAGACAGTATATTCACAGAGTAAAAATTTAGCATTTATAGATTTAACATTTGAGGTTTTGAATATAACTGTGTCCAGGATATACTCAATTGAATTGAAGATAATGATCTTACCCTTTGAATCCTGAGATGTGAACTTTGAGTGCTATTGTCTTGGTGGTTAGGAATCAGCTAGTGAGCCAGCATGGCATAGGTGTTTCAGGGAGTAGCAAACCCAAGTTTGGACATTTTTCAAAGGAATCATGGCATTTCTCTTGTGTATTTCAAGGCTCTGCTGTACTTAAGTAAGATGAATAAATAAATCAAGTGTATCTACTCCATAAGATGTTGAACTTCTGAGATGGAAAGCCTAAGTCCTGCTTTCTCCTCTTTTCCTCACCAAAGTAATAAACAACTTATTGTATTTATTATTAGCCATAATTTTTAGCTTAATCTAAGGTAAATTACTATTATAGTAGCTAGACTATATGTTAATTTGTGTATGCCATGGGGAAAATAATTTCCCCTAAGTACAACTACCTATCATGACTGCCCGATGTTCATTCGGGGTCTATAAGTTTATTCTCAGAAAATCAGAATCACAATTGTGTGGTTGAATACATTTAGTTTTTTTATCGAGACAAAATGCTAACCATTCCTACATAATTTCATTTTTCCAGATAATGAAAATGTAATAAATGAGTACTCCTCACAGCTGGAAAAGCACCAGTTATATATAGATGAGACTGTGAACAGTAATATTCCAACTAAACTTCGTGTGCTCCGTTCAATTCTGGAAAATCTGAGAAGCAAAATACAAAAATTAGAATCGGATGTCTCAACTCAGATGGAATACTGCCGCAGCCCGTGTACTGTCACTTGCAATATTCCTGTGGTGTCTGGCAGAGGTAGCTAGTTAAGACACATATTTCTAGTAGGTTCCAGAAGAACTCACACTCTCTAAAAATAAGAGAACTAAAAGAAGTCCAGTGGATTTCCCAACAGATCCTAATAACATCTTAGCACATCATGAAGATATCCCTAGCATGCCTAATACATTTGCCAGTTTTTGATGAGTAGGAAGCAGTGTAATTATGGTGGTAGCTCCATGGGTGTAATGTACATGCTTTCTTGAAAAGATGCTGGAATCATGGATACATACATGTAAAGATTTCTCCATCACGTGGGTTCTGGAAGTTTATGGATATCACAGGACACAAAAGGTAGAGAAGAGCTTTTTCACCCCCTTGGCAGATAGAATTCCTTGAAACTGAGTTTGATTTTTAGTAAAAGGAAGATTTAGTTTCTACAACATATTCTCAAATGTCTAAAATAAAATGTTCCTTAGTATCTATGTAATCAGTTATCTTACAAAATTAGTGACTAAAGACAAGGTAATGATGTTGTAATTCCTAAATATAATGTTATCTTATGGTTGCAGAATGTGAGGAAATTATCAGGAATGGAGGTGAAACATCTGAAATGTATCTCATTCAGCCTGACAGTTCTACCAAACCATATAGAGTATACTGTGATATGAAAACAGAAAGAGGAGGTAAGCGTTTGATAGCTTTTGACCTATTATGCTGAAATTATTTTAATGCCAGGAAATAAAACCTAGCTTTAATGTAGCTAACAATGAGCCATTTGATTTGGAATTCAATCTGATGTTTTAGAATATCTCTGATTCACAATTTGGGGTAAAATAAGGCACTTGCAGTTTCCAAAGATTTTGCGAGTTTTCCTCTCACATTTATTTCCTTATTATATCTATTTTGGAGCACTAAATATCAATGGGCATGAATTAAATGGGCAAGGAATTCAGACATTGCCCTCAAAGTGACATTATTTGTTAGTGGTAATGTGTGTTATTTTGTTTCTTTCAACCAAAGGATGGACAGTAATTCAGAACCGTCAAGATGGTAGTGTTGACTTTGGCAGGAAATGGGATCCATATAAGGAAGGATTTGGAAATATTGCAACCAATGCAGATGGGAAAAAATACTGTGGTGTACCAGGTAAAAGCTAGGAGTACAAAATAAAATCATTTTTTTTTAGATCATTTTTCTCCATTTAAAAAACATAGTGTTGGTAGTCTGTTTTTAGGAGTTTTAGGAGGTTAAGAAGAATTTACAAAAAGAGTATAAAAGCTAATGATGAGGGGGAAAAGCCAGTTTTTTTTTTAAAGGTTTTATTTTTGGTGAGATTTTATTTTATTTTTCCTTTAGGTGAGTATTGGCTTGGAAATGACAAAATTAGTCAGCTTACCAGGTTGGGACCCACAAAGCTTTTTATTGAAATGGAGGACTGGAAAGGAGATAAGGTGACAGCATTCTACGAAGGATTCACTGTACAGAATGAGGCCAACAAATATCAACTCTCAGTGAGCAACTACAAGGGCACAGCTGGCAATGCCCTCATAGAAGGAGCTTCTCAGCTGGTGGGAGAAAACCGGACTATGACCATCCACAACAGCATGTTCTTCAGCACATACGACAGAGACAACGATGGCTGGTACGTGCTGGTTCTTCCCTCCTGCTTTTAGCACCGCTGCTAACATAGCTGCTTGGAGTCATTAATGATCACTAATGTGATTAGTGACTCTCATTTCTTGGGTACTTCCTGTGTGCCAGCCACTGTGCTAAGCTCTTTCTGGGTCACTCTAAAGCACTCCAGCTATAACGTTGCCATTACTATCCTCATTTTACAAATGAAAATTAGAGAGATTAAGTAATTTACACAAAATCACATAACCATAAAAGATACAACTGGAATTTGAGCACAGTTACAAAGTAGTGCGTACTTAGACAGATTTCCCTGTCTCTAAATTGGACTGTGTATATCAAAACCTCCATTTTGTTTTCCAGGGATCTGTAACACTAAGGGATCTGAAAGCTATCATTTCAGGATAAAGTAACAAATATAGATTAATTTGCCACATAGGCCCAGTTCTCTCCCTTTCTTCCTATAGGGCAGAGAAGACCTTTGCTGTGTAATTGTGACTTTACATATAGAACCAGAGGGAAGGAATATTGCACCCAGCACTTCTCTGTGCGTACTTTGCAAAGAATTAACTTGAGGGCACTGCAGTTCTAATAACCCCAAACAAATTTCCTTTCAGGAAAACTACAGATCCCAGAAAGCAGTGTTCTAAAGAGGATGGTGGTGGATGGTGGTATAATAGATGTCATGCGGCCAATCCAAATGGCAGATACTACTGGGGTGGCCCTTATACCTGGGACATGGCAAAGCACGGCACAGACGATGGAGTGGTGTGGATGAACTGGCAGGGGTCCTGGTACTCGATGAAGAAGATGTCCATGAAGATCAGGCCCTACTTCCCAGAGCACTAGTCCTCCACACATAGATTATTATTCTTCCCCATGTGACAACATTTTTATATATCATGTCATCAGAATTTTTTTTCATACCTTATATCCCTCTAAAGCTATCAAAATGTAGGAAGTGTGATTTTTTGGAAACAGTATTTAGGCAAATGACATTTAAAACAGCACATGATTTTCTTTCATATTCATCATTTCTTTTGCATACCAAGATGTAACTAAAAGGATGACTGTGGATAGTCAGTGTTCATAATTTCAGTGGATTGTGAAAAGTTTCAAATTAGGAAGTGAAATGTTCTATCCTTGTGGGAAAACTGTGAGGTGAGCTAAAAACCTGTGTTTAAAAGTCCACTTTTAAACCTCTCTTTATTTATGTAAGATCTGTCACAGAAAACTCAAAAAGATTTATTCATTAAACTGGTTTCTGTTACAATAAATTAATGTTTTCTTATTTTGTACTCCACACGGCCACTGAATTAGGCTTTGAACTTGTGAGAAAAGAGAAGCATTCACAACCTCAAGTAGCTAATGAAGTGGCAGTGAACCCCTGAAGTTTCAGCATCTCCGTCTGCACCATGAAAATCCACTGCTCTGCAGGGAACTAGACTTGCGGATCAGAGATCCCAAGAGGACAGTCACGGTCAAGTCTTCACCATTTGTTTTTTGAGGGAAACAGCAAGGGAGGAAGCAGCATTTGCCTGTTGCCTCTGGAAATTCGGCCTATTGGCCTCAACTGGGTTTTTGTTTTTCACATGGTCACACCAGAACTGAAGTAGAAGTGAATTTCTCTTCTTTCTACTTCTCCTCAGCAAATGAGTATATCAACTCAACTTTCTTTTACTCTGTATTCTCCATCTGCCCTGTGCAACCCTCTGACCCTTAGTCCTCCTTCCCTCTTGTAGCATCATTGCCACTGATTTTCATGGAAACATTGTCCTGATGCTCATCTTCTTAACCTTTGCATCTAAGCAAAGATTATTCATTTCTATCATGGAAATACCATCACTCCCTTAATTCCTCATCATAGCCAACTTCAACTTTTACCTGGTTTCCCTGCCATAGGTTCTGTCCCACCTATATTCAATTTGTCTGTTACTCTGCCATCACATATACCATCCTAAAAAACGAAAATTCTGACCAATTTACTTTCCTGCTTAATGTTAGCTCGTTGTTATCTAAGTGTTAAAATCCAGATTTCTTAGCTGGGAGTGAAAATGGCTTGTTACTTGGTCCCAGCACTGTCTCCTGCCCCTGTCCCCCTTCACTATACATCTGCATTTTTGTCACAGTGAATTTTTCACCATTCCCGGAAAGGTCAGGCCCTTTTATATTGTGCTCCCATTGTAAACAACATCTTTCCTCCAACACCATCTGACAAAATTGCTGTCCATTTCAAGCTTCGCTTTAAATGCAACTTGTCTGTTCTACACATCTTTCTCCTTCTTTGATAATGAGCTCTTACTCATCTTTGATTCCAGAATCATCTGCTTGTCAGATTTTCATAAATTTATAAATATTCTATGACTAAACCCAATGATTATCAAGATCTTGGATAGCCCTTTTTTAGGTAGAACCCATTTTCCAATAAAGGCACACATAGAAACTCAATATGCAAGATACTGGAAATTAGAAATTTTGCAGCAAGCCTGAGTGTATCAAAAGCCCACAAAATAAAGGATGGGGAGGTGGCAGGGGCCCAATCTAAGGGCAATATCCCTCAGATCTTTGCTCAACCCCCTTATGTACTCAGAGAGGACTAAGAGAATCCTAGAGTTTAAAGTAAAACCACAGATTAAAACCCACTAAAGTAGATAATCTGATGGTCAATTTCTTAGTTAATGTACAAGTAGCAGAAACACAGAGACCACACCTGGGTAATATGTAATATCTATCTAGAAGGAAGTAAGCCTTCTTAAGGTATCAGTTGGTAAGAAATGTTACCTATCTGATTTTGCCCATTCAAGCTTCACAATTTCAAATACAATCAAAAGGTAGTGTCCCCTAGTTAGAATATATAAAACAGTATCTAAAAAGGTTAACTCATGACTTTTATGAAGATAATAAAAAGATGAGTTGAAAATTAATAATCCCACACTATGGCATGAGAACTATATTTATTATACAATTAAGACTGAAAGTATGGAACAAACTATAAAGGATATATGCACTTGGGATGTAAACTTCCCATTCCTCTGCATTTAGGAACCAAGGAAAACAAGTAACCAATGTTAACTGAAGCCTTGTTTTTTAAGGTGAAAACACATGGGGCAAAAACGTAGATTATCTAGCATACCACGAGCCACAGTAGTTGAACTGACATTTCTGTTCAACCATTACACACAGCAATCATCTAAACCTGCAGAGCTTATTTAGAAAAGAGAGTTCCTGGAGTCAACCCAGGTTTATTACATCAGAGCCTCTACATGGGAAGATCCTAAGAATATATATTTTTAATAAATGTCCCCAAGAGATTCTGATCACCAGCTGGATTTCGGAACGAGTGATTCAGGCTACATTTGCATTCACCTGAGACTCCCATCTTTCTTATCTAGCACTCTTCCCACTCAAGCGGTGACTGTGAGGCAATATTTAGAGCAAGAGGTCATCTTTGAAATTACTGTGACTTCATACTGTGACCACTGACTATCTTTAAGGCTCAACTTGGATTTAGCAGCTAGAACCACTATTTCTTTTCTGGTATCTGTCAGTCTCAGCTGATTCTTTAGTTGGACTTTTAGTTTTTCTGAGGCGTAGAAACAAATGAAAGATGCTACCTACCATTTGTACATAGAGCTGAAGCTGTGATCTGAACACCATGCATTCCCCCACTGTGCCATGTGATCTGATGCTCCCTGCTTGATGCTCCCACGGTCACTCAGCTCTGCACCAAGTCACAATGTGTTGGTGCATAATTATGCCTAAACCTAGCAAATGGAATAAGTTCTGTTTATTTTAACATTAATTGTGGTTTTAAATAACGAAAGTAGTACATATTATGTGTAGATGTTTTGGGAAATACAGAGAAATGTAGAACAATTTATAATTTCAGCACTAAGAGGGAAGCAGCTAATATCTCGGTAGATGTTTTTCTTTTTATCCTGTGTGCATTTTAGAACTTGAATATTTCACATTGTGGCACAGAAAATTTTCCATGTTACTTAATATTCTTCTCTAGTGTTATTTTCTATATGATTTTTAATGACCATATAATATTCCATTGTGTGCCATGTACTCCTTTTTTTTTTTTTTTTTTGCATGGGGGCGGTTTGCGGGCCTCTCACTGTTGTGGCCTCTCCCATTGCAAAGCACAGGCTCCGGACGCGCAGGCTCAGCGGCCATGGCTCACAGGCCTAGCCGCTCCGCGGCATGTGGGATCTTCCCGGACCGGGGCACGAACCCGTGTCCCCTGCATTGGCAGGTGGACTCTCAACCACTGCACCACCAGGGAAGCCCATACTCTTTTTTAAGCAAGTGTCTCTCATTAGACATTTAGATTTTTCTGACCTAGTCCTAATAAAGACAATACTGCAATTAGCATCCTTATGCATAACTTTTTTGCATATATACATAATCTGTATTATCTATAATATAGGTTTTTATCTATTTCT
This sequence comes from Leucopleurus acutus, assembly GCF_964270905.1. Taxonomy (NCBI): domain Eukaryota; kingdom Metazoa; phylum Chordata; class Mammalia; order Artiodactyla; family Delphinidae; genus Leucopleurus; species Leucopleurus acutus. Next base: position 124,138,260 of record NC_139146.1, on the reverse strand, counting down.
TTCTAGAATAAATTCCTAGAAGCAGAATTTCTAGAGGAAATAAAGGATTCTGGCATTCTAAAAGTTTTTAAAATAAATATATTACCAAATAACTCTCCATAAAGATTGCATTGATTTACATGTAACACACAGAATTAGAGGTGTTTGTATTTTTATTTTTCTTCTCCTTCATGAATGCTGAAAGTTATGATTAAAATATTGACAATTGCTTTAATTTTCATATCTTTAATTACTGGTGCAACTAAGGGATTTTAAAATGTTTAATGATCATTTGTGTATCTTGTTTTGAGAGTTTCCTTTCAGGTCCTAGCCCCAATTTTCTATTAGGAGAATCATCTTTTATATGAATTCTTAACCATTCATTATGTATGTAGGATAACAATCAGGAGCATGATATTACTCACTATTTACTCAACTATTTTATTTCCTAGGTGATTACACTGGGAGAGTCATATGCTTATGCAAATAGTCTTAACTGGTATGAATATTAACCATTGTACCCCTTTCTCTCCTCCCAACCAAGATGTGACCAACAGGTGATATGTTTTTTGGTTTTGTCTTTTGACTGAATTATACTTATTTCCCCAACAACTTTTTATTTGAAAAGTTTCAGTCTTACAAAGAAATTGTAAGAATAGTTTAATGAATACCTCTATGCATTTCACCTAGATTCACCAACTGTTTGTTACATTTGCTTTATCTCTCAAAAGGAGATACTTTTAATGCAGTTTTGCAACAGCCTATGTAGGCATATGACCCTGAGGTCACAGATCTATTGCAGATAGAGCCAAAGGTGGATTTAGCAAATATTTTCCAGAGTGCTCTGTTGCAATCAACAGAGCCACCTTCAGCAATGAGCTGATGAAGAGGCAGACCACTGTTTAATAGCTAAGCATTTCTCAGCTCAATCCTGGCAGGTTACCTTAAATTTCCTTGCCTCTGTGGTTTTGAAGTGTTGCTTTTACAAGTGGAAATGGAAGACAAAATGTCTAACTCTCATATGAGAATATGAATCTCTTCCCTGGGTGCAAATTCCTCACCATACTACTTACTCCCTTCTATGATGTTTAAGGCCCTGGCACCCCCAGCCTCAATTAATTATAGATTTTTCTTCATAAATGAGATTTATAAAGTATCTGAGAGTCAATTAAAAAGGAGATATAGGTGAATTAATAAATGCATAAATAAATAAATATGATAGCTCCAGAATGCTTTCTATGTAAATTTCATTAGCTACAAGCAATTTGTATAATATTCACCAAAATCTAAATGTTGCTACTTCTCAAGTTGTTTCAGCAAAAATGGTATTACTTTGTTCAAGTATAACAAATACTTAGCTTATGATTTTTGCATCCTGCATGGACTTATATTAATATGGTATCATTTTCTTTCAGGCTTTTCTAGACATGATTTGAGATAAATAATGAACTTGGATGGATGGGTCTTGTTTTGATTCACCAGCTGCACCCCTAGTGTTGGCTAACTTGGAAATGTATTTTGTTGTTTATAAGGGGAACACATGACAGTATAATTAGATCAGTAATACTACTGGAAAAGTAATTAAAATTAAATGCTATTTGCAATACGCTCATGTTTATCTATAAACTACAGTATCATTATCCTAGAACTTAGAATAAATTATGTGGGCAACTGAAGTGGTTAGAGCCTGTAAGAACACTGTTGTGAGCTTCATCCCCAGATGTGTTTCTTATCATCACATTATTTAACCTCCCTAAGCTACTATTTTCTCATCAAAAAATCAATTTATAGCATGTCCTCACCTTCATTAAAGGAACTCTAGTAATTATCAATTAAAAATATTCTTATAATATTTTCTGGAAATGTAATACTTTATTCTAAAAGGTTTCCAGACACTAAAAATAAATATGTAAATAGAATACATGAATCAAAATGTAAATAATTTCTTTTAATAAAAATGAAATATGACATCAATAGATACAGAAGGGATTTATGCATTCAGTAGGAGCTTGAAATGGAAGACCTTTAAAGTTCCTTTTAACCCTTAAATTTCTTAATTCACAAATATTTTATTGGGTCATTACTTTGTGCCATACCTTGAGTGAAGTAGTAGAGAAAACAATACAGTCTCTGCACTTAAGGAAAGAGTAATCAAGAGGTTTCTCATGCACCACTGCATGCTAAAGAGAGCATCAAGGTGGCTACAGGCTAACAGATGAAGATGGATCTATCTGGGTATAAAATTAAGATACAGCTGAATATTTTTTACATTTCTTACTCAGGAACAAACTCCCTAATTCAGCATTTTCCTCTGTAGCAGACATATTTAAAAACCATGTACTTTCCTGGCAAAACTTTCAGGTTCATATCTATTTTATTAATTTATTGATTCATTCATTCAACTAGGGGTTATTTTGAAATGGGTAATCTAAACAGAACTTGCAGATTAAGAGGGGGTTTGGGTGGGTGGGTGGTGGGAGGAGCAGTAACACCACGAGTAAGTAGCAGAAGTTAAGGAAAGAGGAAACAAAATAATTTAAAAAGTCAATGTAAAATAGAACTGTTTTTAAAAAATTCATCAACTGTAATAAAATCTTCTACATTGAGTGATAGAGAAAGTTTGGAAATAAAGGAACAACATGCAAAAAATTAAAGAAAGAGGAAACAATAATAAAATTTAAAAAATTAACTTAAAATTGTTTTAAAATGTATTTATTATTTTAGGAAAGCTTTTTGAATAAAGTGATAATGTTAAAAATAAAATGGCTTGTAAAGATATCTAGGTAAATGCAATAAAAAACAAACTAGGAGTAATGGTAATACTAATATTTAACAAGGGGAAATTCAATTCTAAAAGGATGAAACAAGTAAAAGAGGCACATTATATAATGACTAAAAAGTATAATCCATGGAGAAGATATAATAGTCATAAACTTTCATGCACTAGATAATAAAAGAGCCAATCACACAAAACAAAATTTCTAGAACAGGAAAAGAAAAAACAAATACACAAAACACTGAGTGAGACCTTACTATATCCACACGGAACACACATAAAAGCATGTATGTGGCGCAGTGGTTGAGAATCTGCCTGCCAATGCAGGGGACATGGGTTCGAACCCTGGTCTGGGAAGATCCCACATGCCATGGAGCAACTAGGCCCGTGAGCCACAACTACTGAGCCTGCGCGTCTGGAGTCTGTGCTCTGCAACAAGAGAGGCTGCAACAGTGAGATGCCTGCACACCGCGATGAAGAGTGGCCCCCGCTTGCCACAACTAGAGAAAGCCCTTGCACAGAAACAAAGATCCAACACATCCATAAATAAATAAATAAATAATAATTTAAAAAAAACCATGTATGTGTATATAAATATATGTTCATGCATACATGCACATATTTTAAAATATGATACATCAATTATATAAAATAAAAAAGGTACAGAATATTTAAACAACAAACTTGGTAACATAAAATTTTGTAATCTATAAATGTAAAAATATAATTCTCTTTGCCTATGAAACAATCACAAAAATTCATCATGTACTTGTCCACAAAGAATATCTTAATTCTAAAACAGAATGAAAAAATTGGTTAAATTAAATAGTTGATGAAATACTTGGAAATTAATAAGTAAAAGATGACTCACCAATTCCACATCAGGTCAGGGTTATAGAAAAAAAAGATAACTCACCCGAACCCCTTAAAAAAGTAACTAATTGGAAACTAAGAAAGGCTTTTCTAAATAGCCCCTAGAACAAACAAAAGAAGAAAAAATTGAAATTAGAATATTTCTAGACAGAAAGAAAAAAAGTGAAGGGTAAGAGGGAGAATACTTCATCCAAAAGCTATACTTTAAAGATGACCAAGGCAGTGTAAGCACTGGAGAGAGTCTGTATATAGATCCAAAAAGACTTTTAATAAAGTTGGCATTTCATTTACCCTGGCAAAGAATGGTTTAATAAATGACCTCAGCATAACTGGCTAGAAAACAAAAGTTGACCTTCTTCATAACATATTAAAATGAATTCTAGGTTAATGAAATATTTAAATGTAAAAGAAAAAAACAATAAAACTATTTAAAGAAACTTTAAAAACCCGTCTGTGCCTCCCCTCCCGGGAGCCTGTTCAGCCTGCCACTGCCAGGGTCCCGTGATCCAGGGACAACTTCCCCGGGAGAACACACGGCACGCCTCAGGCTGGTGCAACGTCACGCCGGCTACTGCCGTCACAGGCGCTGCATCCGTAACCCCTCCCTCCCCAGGGGGCTGAGTGAGCCAGAGCCCCCGAATCAGCTTCTCCTTTAACCCTGTCTTGTCTGAGCTAAGAACAGACGCCCTCAGGCGACCTACATGCAAAGGAGGGGCCAAATCCAAAGCTGAATCCCCGGAGCTGTAGGAACAAAGAAAAGAAAGGGAAATCTCTCCCAGCAGCCTCAGGAACAGCAGATTAAATCTCCACAATCAACTTGATGTACCCCGCATCTGTGGAATACCTGAATAGACAACGAATCATCCCAAATTGAGGAGGTGGACTTTGGGAGCAACGCTATATAATTTTTTTTTGCCTTTTTCTCTTCTTGTGAGTGTGTAGGTGTATGCTTCTGTGTGTGATTTTGTCTGTATAGCTTTGCTTTTACCATTTGTCCTAGGGTTCCATCTGTCCATTTTTTCCTTTCTTTTTTTTTATTACTTTAAGAAGATTTCTTTCTTAATAACTATTTTTTATTTTAATAACTTTATTTTATTTTATCTTCTTTTTTTCTTTTTTTTCCTCTCTTTTATTCTGAAGCATGTGGATGAAACACTCTTGGTGCTCCAGCCAGGGGTCAGGGCTGTGCCTCTTAGGTGGGAGAGCCAAGTTCAGGACACAAGTCCACAAGAGATCTCCCAGCTCCACATAATATCAAATGGTGAAAATCTCCCAGATATCTCCATCTCTACGCCAAGACCCAGATTCACTCAACGACCAGCAAGCTACAGTGCTGGACACCCTATGCCAAACAGCTAGCAAGACAGGAACACAACCCCATCCATTAGCAGAGAGGCTGCCTAACATCATAAGAAGGCCACAGACACCCCAAAACACACCACCAGATGTGCACCTGCCCACCAGAAAGAAAAGGTCCATCCTCATCCATGAGAACACAGGCACTAGTCTCCTCCACCAGGAAGCCTACACAACCCACTGAACCAACCTTAGCCACTGGGGACAGACAGCAAAAACAACGGGAACTGTGAACCTGCAGCCAGAGAAAAGGAGACCGCAAACACAGTAAGTTAAGCAAAATGAGGAGACAGAAGAACACACAGCAGATGAAGCAGCAAGGAAAAACTCCACCAGACCTAACAAACGAAGAGGAAATAGGCAGTCTACCTGAAAAAGAATTCAGAATAATGATAGTAAAGATGATCCAAAATCTTGGAAATAGAATAGAGAAAATACAAGAAACGTTTAACCACGACCTAGAAGAAATAAAGAGCAAACAAACAGTGATGAACAACACAATAAATGAAATTAAAAATTCTCTAGAAGGGATCAATAGCAGAATAACTGAGGCAGAAGAACGGATAAGTGACCTGCAAGATAAAATAATGGAAATAACTACTGCAGAGCAGAATAAAGAAAAAAGAATGAAAAGAATTGAGGACAGTCTCAGAGACCTCTGAGACAACATTAAACACAGGAACATTCGAGGTATCAGGGTCCCAGAAGAAGAAGAGAAAAAGAAAAGGACTGAGAAAATATTTGAAGAGATTATAGTTGAAAACTTCCCTAATATGGGAAAGGAAATCGTTAATCAAGTCCAGGAAGAACAGAGAGTCCCATACAGGATAAATCCAAGGAGGAACATGCCAACACACATATTAATCAAAGTATCAAAAATTAAATACAAAGAAAAAATATTAAAAGCAGCAAGGGAAAAACAACAAATAACACACGAGGAAATCCCCATAAGGTTAATAGCTGATCTTTCAGCAGAAACTCTGCAAGCCAGAATGGAGTGGCAGGACATATTTAAAGTGATGAAGGAGAAAAACCTACAACCAAGATTACTCTACCCAGCAAGGATCTCATTCAGATTCGATGAAGAAATCAAAAGCTTTACAGACAAGCAAAAGCTAAGAGAAGTCAGCACCACCAAACGAGATCTACAACAAATGCTAAATAACTTCTCTAAGTGGGAAACACAAGAGAAGAAAAGGACTTACAAAAACAAATCCAAAATAAATAAGAAAGTGGTCATAGGAACATACATATCGATACTTAACTTAAACGTGAATGGAATAAATGCTCCAACCAAAAGACACAGGCTTGCAGAATGGACACAAAAACAAGACCCATCTATATGGTGTCTACAAGAGACCCACTTCAGACCTAGGGAGACATACATACTGAAAAAGAGTGGATGGAAAAAGATATTCCATGCAAATGGAAACCAAAAGAAAGCTGGATTAGCAATTCTCATATCAGACAAAATAGACTTTAAAACAAAGACTAATAGAAGAGACAAGGAAGGACACTACATAATGATCAAGGGATCAATCCAAGAAGAAGATATAACAATTGTAAACATTTATGCACCCAACATAGGACCACCTCAAATTATAAGGCAAATACTAACAGCCAAAAAAGGAGAAATCGACAGTAACACAATCATAGTAGGGCACTTTAACACCCCACATTCACCAATGAACAGATCACCCAAAATGAAAATGAATAAGGACACACAAGCTTTAAATGATACTTTAAACAAGATGGACTTAATTGATATTTATAGGACATTCCATCCAAAAACAACAGAATACACATTATTCCCAAGTGCTCATGGAACATTCTCCAGGATAGATCATATCTTGGGTCACAAATCAAGCCTTGGTAAATTTAAGAAAATTGAAATCGTATCAAGTATGCTTTCTGACCACAATGCTATGAGACTAGATATCAATTACAGGAAAATATCTGTAAGAAATACAAACACATAGAGGCTAAGCAACACACTACTTAATAACGAAGAGATCACTGAAGAAATCAAAGAGGAAAAGAAAAAATACCTAGAAACAAATGACAATGAAAACACAAAGACCTCAAACCTATGGGAAGCAGCAAAAGCAGTTCTAAGAGGGAAGTTTATAGCAATACAACCCTACCGTAAAAAACAAGAAACACCTCAAAGAAACAACCTAACCTTACACCTAAAGCAATTAGAGAAAGAAGAACAAAAATACCCCAGAGTCAGCAGAAGGAAAGAAATCATAAAGATCATATCAGAAATAAATGAAAAAGAAATGATGGAAATAATAGCAAGATCAATAAAACTAAAAGCAGGTTCTTTAAGAAGATAAACAAAATTGATAAACCATTAGCCAGACTCATCAAGAGAAGGAGGGAGAAGATGCAAATCAATAGAATTAAAAATGAAAAAGGAGAAGTAACAACTGACACTGCAGAAATACAAAGGATCATGAGAGATTATTACAAGCAACACTATGCCAATAAAATGGAAAACCTGGAAGAAATGGACAAATTCTTAGAAATGCACAACCTTCCGAGACCAAACCAGGAAGAAATAGAAAATATGAATAGACCAATCACAAGCACTGAAATGGAAACTGTTTGAAGATTAAAAATCTTCAAACAAAAAAAAGCCCAGGACCAGATGGCTTCACAGGTGAATTCTATCAAAAATTTAGAGAAGAGATAACACCTATCCTTCTGAAACTCTTCCAAAATATAGCAGAGGGAGGAACACTCCAAAACTCATTCTACGAGGCCACCATCACCCTGATACCAAAACCTGACAAAGATGTCACAAAGAAAGAAAACTACAGGCCAATATCACTGATGAACATAGATGCAAAAATCCTCAACAAAATACTAGCAAACAGAATCCAACAGCACATTAAATGGATCATACACCATGATCAAGTGAGGTTTACCCCAGGAATGCAAGGAATCTTCAATATATGCCAATCAATCAATGTGATACACCATATTAACAAACTGCAGGAGAAAAACCATATGATCATCTCAATAGATGCAGAGAAAGCTTTTGATAAAATTCAACACCCATTTATGATAAAAACCCTTCAGAAAGTAGGCATACAGGGAACTTTCCTCAACATAATAAAGGCCATATATGGCAAAATCACAGCCAACATTGTCCTCAATGGTGAAAAACTGAAACCATTTCCACTAAGATCAGGAACAAGACAAGGCTGTCCACTCTCACCACTATTATTCAACATAGTTTTGGAAGTTTTAGCCACAGCAATCAGAGAGGAAAAAGAAATAAAAGGAATTCAAACCCAAAAAGAAGAAGTAAAGCTGTCACTGTTTGCATATGACATGATACTATACATAGAGAATCCTAAAGATGCTACCAGAACTACTAGAGCTAAAAAACTACTAGAGCTACTCAATGAATTTGGTAAAGTAGTGGGACAAAAAATTAATGCACAGAAATCTATAGTGTTCCTATAAACTAATGATGAATTATCTGAAAGTGAAATTAAGAAAACACTCCCATTTACTATTGCAATAAATAGAATAAAATATCTAGGAATAAACATACATAAGGAGAAAAAATATATGTATGCAGAAAATTATAAGACACTGATGAAAATAATTAAAGATAATACAAATAGATGGAGAGATATACCATGTTCTTGGATTTGAAGAATCAACATTGTTAAAATGACTATACTACCCAAAGCAATCTACAGATTCAATGCAATCCCTATAAAACTACCACTGGCATTTTTCACAAAACTACAACAAGAAATTTCACAATTTATATGGAAAAACAAAAGACCCTGAATACCCAAAGCAATCTTGAGAAAGAAAAAAGATCTGGAGGAGTCAGGCTCCCTGACTTCAGACCATACTACAAAGCTACAGTACAAAGCTACAGTAATCAAGACAGTATGGTACTGGCACAAAAACAGAAATATAGATCAATGGAACAGGATAGAAAGACAAGAGATAAACCCACGCACCTATGGTCACCTTATCTTTGATAAAGGAGGCAAGAATATACAGTGGGGAAAAGACAGCCTCTTCAATAAGTGGTGCTGGGAAAACTTGACAGGTACATGTAAAAGAATGAAATTAGAACACTCCCTAATACCATACACGAAAATAAACTCAAAACGAATTAAAGACCTAAATGTACGGCCAGATAGTATAAAACTCTTAGAGGAAAACATAGGCAGAACACTCTATGACATAAATAACAGTAAGATCCTTTTTGATCCACCTCCTAGAGAAATGGGGAAAAAAATAAACAAATGGCAACTAATGAAACTTAAAATCTTTTGCAGAGCAAAGGAAACCATAAACAAGACCAAAAGACAACCCTCAGAATGGGAGAAAATATTTGCAAATGAAGCAACTGACAAAGGATTAATCTCCAAAACATACAAGCAACTCATGCAGCTATATATCAAAAAAAAAAAAAAAACCCAATCCAAAAATGGGCAGAAGACCTAAATAGACATTTCTCCAAAGAACATATACAGACTGCCAACAAACACATGAAAGAATGGTCAACATCATTAATCATTAGAGAAATGCAAATCAAAACTACAATGAGATATCATCTCACACTGGTCAGAATGTCCATCATCAAAAAATCTACAAACAATAAATGCTGCAGAGGGTGTGGAGAAAAGGGCACCCTCTTGCACTGTTGGTGGGAATGTAAATTGATACAGCCACTATGAAGAACAGTATGGAGGTTCCTTAAAAATCTATAAATAGAACTACCATACGACCCAGCAACCCCCCTACTGGGCATATACCCTGAGAAAACCATAATTCAAAAAGAGTCATGTACCAAAATGTTCATTGAAGCTCTGTTTACAATAGCCAGAACATGGAAGCAACCTAAGCGTCCATCAACACATGAATGGATAAAGAAGATGTAGCACATATCTTCAATGGTATATTACTGAGCTATAAAAAGAAACGAAATTGAGTTATTTGTAGTGAGGTGGATGGACCTAGAGTCTGTCATACAGAGTGAAGTAAGTCAGAAAGAGAAAAAAAAAATACCGTATGCTAACACATATATATGGACTCTAAAAAAAAAAAACTTGCTCCTGAGGAACCTAGGGGCAAGAAGGGAATAAAGACACAGACCTACTAGAGAATGGACCTGAGGATGTGGAGAGGGAAAGGTAAGCTGTGACAAAGTGAGAGAGCGGCATGGACATATATACCCTTCCAAACGCAAAATAGATAGCTAGTGGGAAGAATCCACATAGCACAGGAGATCAGCTCAGTGCTCAGAGTGGTGGGCTAGGGAGGGTGGGAGGGAGGTAGATGCAAGAGGGAAGAGATATGGGAACATATGTATATGTATAACTGATTCACTTTGTTATAAAGCAGAAACTAACACATCATTGGAAAGCAATTATACTCCACAAAAGTTGTTTTAAAAAAAAAAGCATCTGTGCAATCATGGAGTAGGTGAGACATTTTTTTTCTTTTTTGAATTTTTTTTTTCCCTGCACGTGGGCCTCTCACTCTTGTGGCCTCTCCCGTTTCGGAGCACAGGCTCCGGACGCACAGGCTCAGCGGCCATGGCTCACGGGCTTAGCCGCTCCGCGGCACGTGGGATCTTCCCAGACTCGGTCACGAACCCGCGTCCCCTGCATCAGCAGACGGACTCTCAAACACTGCGCCACCAGGGAAGCCCCTTTTTTGAATTTTATTTTATTTTTTTATACAGCAGATTCTTATTAGTCATCAATTTTATACACATCAGTGTATATATGTCAATCCCAATCGCCCAATTCATCACACCACCATCCCCACTCTCCTGCAGCTTTCCACCCTTGGTGCCCATACGTTTGTTCTCTACATCTGTGTCTCAACTTCTGCCCTGCAAACTGGTTCATCTGTACCATTTTCTAGGTTCCACATACATGTGTTAATATACGATATTTGTTTTTCTCTTTCTGACTTACTTCACCCTGTATGACAGTCTCTAGATCCATCCACGTCTCAACAAATGACACAATTTTGTTCCTTTCTATGGCTGAGTAATATTCTATTGTATATATGTACCACACTTCTTCATCCATTCGTCTGTCAATGGGCATTTAAGTTGCTTCCATGACCTGGCTATTGTAAATAGTGCTGCAATGAACATTGGGGTGCATGTGTCTTTTTGAAATATGGTTTTCTCTGGGTATATGCCCAGTGGTGGGATTGCTGGATCATATGGTAATCCTATTTTTAGTTTTTTAAGGAACCTCCATACTGTTCTCTATAGTGCCTGTATCAATTTACACTCCAACCAATAGTGCAAGAGGGTTCCCTTTTCTCCACACCCTCTCCAGCATTTGTTGTTTGTAGGTTTTCTGATGATGCCCATTCTAACTGGTGTGAGAAGATACCTCATTGTAGTTTTGATTTGCATTTCTCTAATAATTAGTGATGTCGAGCAGCTTTTCATGTGCTTCTTGGCCTTCTGTATGTCTTCTTTGGAGAAATATCTATTTAGACCTTCTGCCCATTTTTGGATTGGATTTTTGTTTCTTTAATATTGAGCTGCATGAGCTGTTTATATATTTTGGAGATTAATCCTTTGTCCGTTGATAGTTTGCAAATATTTTCTCCCATTGTGACGGTTATCTTTTCATCTTGTTTATGGTTTCTTTTGCTGTGCAAAAGCTTTGAAGTTTCATTATGTCTCATTTGTTTTTTTTTTTTGTTTTTTTTTAATTTCTGTTACTGTAGGAGGTGGATCAAAAAAGATCTTGCTGTGATTTATGTCATAGAGTGTTCTTCCTATGTTTTCCTCTAATAGTTTTATAGTGTCTGGTCTTACATTTAGGTCTTGAATCCATTTTGAGTTTATTTTTATTTATGGTGTTAGGGAGTGTTCTAATTTCATTCTTTTACATGTAGCTATCCAGTTTTCCCCTCACAACTTATTGAAGAGACTGTCTTTTCTCCATTGTATATCCTTGCCTCCTTTGTCATAGATTAGTTGACCATAGGTGTATGGGTTTATCTCTGGGCTTTGTATCCTGTTCCATTGATCTATATTTCTGTTTTTGTGCCAGTACCATATTGTCCTGATTACTGTAGCTTTGTAGTATAGTTTGAAGTCAGGGAGTCTGATTCTTCCAGCTCCACTTTGTTCCCTCAAGACTGCTTTGGCTATTCGGGGTCATTTTTGTCTCCATGCAAATTTAAAAATTTTTTGTTCTAGTCCCATAAAAAAGGCCATTGGTAATTTGATAACGATTGCATTGAATCTGTAGACTGCTTTGGGTATTATAGTCATTTTCACAATATTGATTCTTCCAATCCAAGAACATGGTATATTGCTCCATCTTTTGGTATCATCTTTAATTTCTTTCATCAGTGTCTTATAGTTTTCCACATACAGGTCTTTTGTCTCCCTAGGTAGGTTTATTCCTAGGTATTTTATTCTTTTTGTTGCAATGGTAAATGGCATTGTTTCCTTAATTTCTCTTTCAGATATTTCATCATTAGTGTATAGGAATGCAAGAGATTTCTGTCCATTAATTTTGTATCCTGCAACTTTACCAAATTCATTGATTAGCTCTAGTAGTTTTCTGGTGGCAGTTTTAGGATTCTCTATGTATAGTAACATGTCATTTGCAAACAGTGACAGTTTTACTTCTTCTTTTCTAATTTATATTCCTTTTATTACTTTTTCTTCTCTGATTGCCATGGCTATGATTTCCAGAACTCTGTTGAATAATAGTAGTCGGAGTGGACAACCTTGTGTTGTTCCTGATCTTACAGAAGATGCTTTCAGTTTTTCAACATTGAGAATGATTTTTGCTGTGGGTTTGTCATATATGGCCTTTATTATGTTGAGGTAGGTTCCCTCTATGTCCAGTTTCTGGAGAGTTTTTATCATAAATGGGTGTTGAATTATGTCAAAAGCCTTTTCTGCATCTATTGAGATGATCATATGGTTTTTATTCTTCAATTTGTTAATATGGTGTATCACATTGATTGATTTGTGTATATTGAAGAATCCTTGCATCCCTGGGATAAATCCCACTTGATCATAGTGTATGATCCTTTTAAAGTGTTGTTGGATTCTGTTTGCTAGTATTTTGTTGAGGATTTTTGCAGCTATATTCATCAGTAATATTGGTCTATAATTTTCTTTTTCTGTAATATCTTTGTCTGGTTTTGGTATCAGAGTGATGGTGGCCTCATAGAATGAGTTTGAGATTGTTCCTTCCTCTGCAATTTTTTGGAAGAGTTGAGAAGGATGGGTGTTAGGTCTTCTCTAAATGTTTGATAGAATTCACCTGTGAAGCCATCTGGTCCTGGAATTTTGTTTTTTGGAAGATTTTCCATCACAGTTTCAATTTCATTACTTGTGATTGGTCTCTTCACATTTTCTGTTTCTTCCTGGTTCAGTATTGGAAGGTTATACCTTTCTACGAATTTGTCCATTTCTTCCAGCTTGTACATTTTATTTGCATAAAGTTGCCTTTAGTAGTCTCTTAGGATGCTTTGTATTTCTGGGGTGTCTGTTGTAACTGCTCCTTTTCATTTCTAATTTTATTGCTTTGAGTCCTCTCTCTCTTTTTCTTGATGAGTCTGGCTAATGGTTTATCAATTTTGTTTATCTTCTCAAAGAACCAGCTCTTAGTTTTATTGATCTTTGCTATTGTTTTCTTTGTTTCTATTTCATTTTATTTCTGCTCTGAATTTATGACCTTTCCTTCTGCTAACTTTGGGTTTTGTTTCTTTTTCTTTCTGTAGTTCCTCTAGGTGTAAGGTTAGATTGCTTATTTGCAGTTTTTCTTGTTTCTTGAGGTAGGCTTGTATAGCTATAAACTTCCCTCTTAGAACTGCTTTTCTGCATCCCATAGATTTTGGATTGTCGTTTTTTCATTGTCATTTGTCTCTAGGTATTTTTTGATTTCCTCTTTGATGATCTGTCCATTAGTGTAAGTGAGGTTTTAAAGTCCCCCACTATTATTGTGTTACTGTTGGTTTCCTCTTTTATATCTGTTAGCAGTTGCCTTATGTATTGAGGTGCTCCTATGTTGGGTGCATATATATTTATAATTGTTATATCTTCTTCTTGGATTGATCCCTTGATCATTATGTAGTGTCCTTCCTTGTGTCTTGTAACATTCTTTATTTTAAAATCTATTTTATCTGATATGAATATTGCTACTCCAGCTTTCTTTTGATTTCCATTTGTAAGGAATATCTTTTTCCATCCCCTCACTTTCAGTCTGTATGTTTCCCTAGGTGTGAAGTGGGTCTCTTGTAGACAGCATATAGATCTGTTTTTGTATCCATTCATCAAAGCTGTGTCTTTTGGTTGGAGCATTTAATCCATTTGTGTTTAAGGTAATTTTTGATATGTGTGTTTCTCTGACTGTTTTCTTAATTGTTTTGGGTTTGTTTTTGTAGGTCCTTTTCTTCTCTTGTTTTTCCCACTTAAAGAAGTTCCTTTAGCATTTGTTGTAAAGCTGGTTTGGTGGTGCTGAATTCTCTTAGCTTTTGCTTGTCTCGAAAGCTTTTGATTTCTCCATTGAATCTAAAAGAGATCCTTGCAGGGTAGAGTAATATTAATTGTAGGTTCTTCCCTTTAATCACTTTAGGTATATCATGCCACTCCCTTGTGGCTTGTAGACTTTGTGCTGAGAAATCAGCTGTTAACATTATGGGAGTTCCCTTGTATGTTATTTGTCATTTTTCCCTTGCTGCTTTCAATAATTGTTCTTTGTCTTTAATTTTTGCCAATTTGATTACTATGTGTCTCGGCATGTTTCTCCTTTGGTTTATCCTCTGGGGGACTCTTGTGCTTCTTGGACTTGGGTGGGTATTTCCTTTCCCATGTTAGGGAAGTTTTCAACTATAATCTCTTCAAATATTTCCTCTCTCTCTCTCTTCTCCTTCTGGGACCCCTACAATGTGAATGTTGTTGCATTCAATGTTGTCCCAAAGGTCTCTTAGGCTGTCTTCACTTCTTTTCATTCATTTTTCTTTATTCTGTTCCCCAGCAGTGAATTCCACCATTCTGTCTTCCAGGTCACTTATCCGTTCTTCTCCTTGAGTTATTCTGCTATTTATTCCTTCTAGTGTATTTTTCATTTCAGTTATTTTATTGTTCATCTCCGTTTGTTTGTCCTTTAATTCTCCTAGGTCTTTGTTAAACATTTCTTGCATCTTCTCAATCTTTGCCTCCATTCTTTTCTGAGGTTTTGGAACATCTTCACTATCATTATTCTGAATTCCTTTTTCTGGAGGGTTGCCTATCTCCACTTCATTTAGTTGTTTTTCTGGGGTTTTATCTAGTTCCTTCATCTGGTACATAGCCCTCTGCCTTTTCATCTTTTCTATCTCTCTGTGAATGTGGTTTTTGTTCCACAGACTGCAGGACTGTAGTTCTTCTTGCTTCTGCTGTCTGCCCTCTGGTGGATGAGGCTATCTAAGAGGCTTGTGCAAGTTTCCTGATGAGAGGGACTGGTGGAGGATAGAGCTGACTGTTGCTTTGGTGGCCAGAGCTCAGTAAAACTTTAATTCACTTGACTACTGATAGGTGGGGCTGGGTTCCCTCCCTGTTGGTTGTTTGGCCTGAGGCAACCCAACACCAGAGTCTACCTGGGCTCTTTGGTGGGGCTAATGACGGACTCTGGGAAGGCTCACGCCAAGGAGTACTTCCCAGAACTTCTGCTGCCTGTGTCCTTGTCCTCATGGTGAGCTACAGCTACCCCCCGCTTCTGCAGGAGACCCTCCAACACTAGTAGGTAGGTCTGGTTCAGTCTCCCCTGAGATCACTGTTCCTTCCCCTTGGTCCCGATGCACACACAACTTTGTGTGTGCCCTCCAAGAGTGCAGTCTCTGTTTTCCCCAGGTCTGTCAAAGTCCTGCAATCAAATCCCACTAGGCTTCAATGTGTGATTCTCTAGGAATTCCTCCTTCCATTGCTGGACCCCCAGGTTGTGAAGCCTGACATGGGGCTCAGAACCTTCATTCCAGTGGGTGGATTTCTGTGGTATAAGTGTTCTCCAGTCTGTGAGCCACCCACCCAGCAGTTATGGGATTCGATTTTACTGTGATTGCACCCCTCCTACCATCTCACTGTGGCTTCTCCTTTGTCTTTGGATGTGGGGTATTTTTTTGGTGAGTTCCAGTGTTTTCGTGTCGATGATTGTCTAGCAGCTAGTTGTGATTCTGGTGTTCTCACAAGAGGGAGTGAGAGCATGTCCTTCTACTCTGCCATCTTGGTTCCTACCAGCTTAGCTCGTTGAGTCATTCTTGTTCATGGCAGGAGACACTAGAAATGAGCACTGGCTTAAAGGAGTCCACAATCTGGTGCCATAATAACATAAACAAATATGGCAGAGTTATAGATGGACTGTGTTATTTTTGAGATGTGCACAAAAACTATGAGGGTTCAGAGAACAATTCCTGGTCTTATGTTCTGTAGTAGGCATTAAGGAAAGGGTGACAGAAGGAACATTGCTGAGCTGTATTTTAAGCGATAAAGGGGAGGCTTCTAGGAAGCATAGGGAAAGACACAGAATCTTTAAAGGAGCTGGTATCCCAATACCAGTGAGAAATTCAATGTAATTGAAGTGTAAAGTGAATGATTGTAGAGACCTAAGGAGATCAATTTGCGAAACAGCTTGTATGCAAAAATAAAACCTTTTAACCCAACCTTGAGATAAGTCCTTAAGCAGGAAAAAGACCTGTTTGGATCTATTTTTTAAGGTAATTTGTGGAGGAAGAATGAGCAAAAGAATGGTGGTGAAAGACAACGTACAGATTGGGAGAAAATATTTGCAAACTATGCTATCAACAAGAGATTAATTTCCAAAATATATAAACAGCTCATACAGCTTAATATCAAAATAACAAACAATCCAATCCAAAAAAATGGGCAGAAAACCTAAATAGACATTTCTCCAAAGAAGACATACAAATGGCCAATAGGCACATGAAAAGATGCTCTATATTGCTAATTACCAGAGAAATGCAAATCAAAACTACAATGAGATATCACCTCACACCAGTCAGAATGGCCATTATTAAAAAGTCTAAAAATAATAAATGCTGGAGAGAGTGTGGAGAAAAGGGAACCCTCCCACACTGTTGGTGGGAATGTAAATTGGTGCAACTGTTATGGAGAACAGTATGGAGGTTCCTTAAAAAACTAAATATAGTGTTACCATATGACCTAGCAATGCCACTCCTGGGCATATATCTAGAGGAAACTAACTCAAAAAGATACATGCACCCCAGTGTTCATAATAGCACTATTTATAATAGCACTATTTACAATAGCCAAGACATGGAAGCAACCTAAATGTCCATCAACAGATGAATAGATAAAGAAGATGTGGTATATATATATATATATATATATATATATATATATATATATATATATACATACATATATATATACACACACACAATGGAATATTACTCAGCCATAAAAAAATAATTAAATAATGCCATTTGCAGCAACATGGGTGGACCTAGAGATTAACATACTAAATGAAGCAAGTGAGATGGAGAAAGACAAATATTATATGATATTGCTTATATGTGGAATCTAAAAAAATGATACAAATGAACTTATTTACAAAACAGAAATAGACAGACATAGAAAACAAAGTTATGATTACCAAAGAGGATGAGGGGGAAGAGATAAATTAGGAGTTTGGGATTAACATATACACACTACTCTGTATAAAATAGATAAACTACAAGGTCCTATTGTATAGCACAAGGAACTATATTCAATGTCTTCTAATAACCGATGATGGAAAAGAATATGAAAAGGAATATATATATATACGCATATATATCTATCTCAATCACTTTGCTGTACACCTGATACTAACACAGCATTGTGTAAATTGACTGTACTTCAATAAAAAAGTAAAGAATGGTAGTAAAGTGAGAGGTTAAGAGACTGTTAAACAGCTCAAATGAGAAAAGATTAACACAAGATAACATAAGAGCATAACAGTGTTGTAAGAATGGCCAATTTTAGAGTAGGAGATGGTTTGGGAGTAGATCAAATAGTTGATTTAAAGGAAGAATAGAAGCTGAGAAGGAGCCCAAGTTTTCTAGATTAGGAAATAGGAGAGCTAATGAGGCTCCTGACTAGGATAAGAAATAGAGAGATACAATAGGTTTTGATGGGAAGGTAATTAGTTAATCTTAGATTAATGAGAAATATCTAACTGGATGTGTTCAGTATGAGTTGAAAATATGGATCTGAAGGTCAGGGCTGAAGTTTTAGATTGTTAGCATCAGCCTATTGATGGTAATTGGATCTGTAGTGATTGTCAAATCATCCAAGGAGAAAATATACTCACTTGCAGAGTGAGAAAAGATGGACTGCTAATTGCTTCCCTCAACCTCTATCCTCCGTCTCCTCCTAATTTTAATCTTGTGTCTAAGAGAACAGGCAAGGTGTCTTGACTTCTTCAGCAGCTTGGCCTGTGTGACTTATGGGACATAGAGGATGTGCTCTATGGAATGTCCTAGAAAGTTTCTTAAAAGAGGCAAGGCACTCCTTTCTCTTCTGTCTCTCCTCTTCCAGATTGTGCAGGACAGAATGTTTGGGACATGATGTAAACTTGAGGATGGAAGTTATTTATTATGATGCAGCCTTCCTAAAGACCATGGGAACATATTCTTGTAGAGTTTTCCATCTTATTTAAGCCACTTGTGTCAAACTTAATTCCAACTAATAAAAATGAGTACTAATGTTATTGCAGTGAGAAACTCCTACATTTAAGGAATGATCTGAGAAGGAATTGCCAGTTGCAAAGACTGAGAAAGGTGAGACAGAAGGGCAGGGCATACTAGAAAGCACGAGAGAAATATAGCTTGAAGAGGTAGATGGAGACAATAGTGGCAGATGTTTGAAAAAAATCAGGCAGAAGGGACTTGAATATAGGACCTTAAATTTAGAACTCCAAAATTCCTGTTGTCTTTTAAGAGAGCAATGTCAAGAGAGTGGTAACCTAGTGAAAGCTAAGTTAAAGTGGGCTTCTAAGTGAATGAGAGTCAGAGAGGCTGAATTAGTATTTAATTTCAGGAATTAGGGAAATAGGGCAATAGGTTAAAGATAAGATAAAGTGGAAAAAGAGATGTTTGGTGTCTTTTCTCACAACTAAACTGTATCTCCAATTATCATGATTCTGCTAATATTGGCTATTGTTTATTAAATTAAGAGGTTGCTTATTCTTTGCTAATAAACTCAAAGCCTTCAAAATAAATGAGAAATGAATGGCCCTTCACAATCAAAGTTGATTTCATTTTGGGACCCAATTCTGTCCCTAATAGTGTGATATTCTGGAAAATAAAATACTTACAACTCCAATTCTGTGGAGGCAGATGTGTGGGTGTAAAGGTGGTAGGCTGAGAAATACTATGGCACTCTAATGTCTGAAATGAATGAAAATCCTTTTAATTTTGAAGAAGTTCATATCCAGTTATACAAAGTTGTAGGGGACGTCACTTATTTGTATGAAGGGTTTTCAACAGCACATAAGGAAATGCAAGGATACTGGGGCTTCATATGTGACTCATTTGCAAGTTCTTTTACTCACTTTTTTTCTGCTCCCCAGGCACTGGACAAGAGCCCTGGTGTCTTTCCTTCTTCTCTCCCCTCCTCCCTACCTCCTTCTTCTTCTCCCTCTCTTCCTTCCTTCCTTCGTTCCTTCCTTCCTTCCTTCCCTCCTTCCCCTTGTTTCCTTCCTAGGAGAAAGGATGCATTTACATTAGGATAGAAACTGTGCAAGTGAGGGCAATGTACTGGGATCCCAATATGCTTGGAATATTTTCATACATTTCCAAGGGTAAGTGGCAAGTGGTTCTCACTAGAAGAAAATGTGAGTTAAAAATTGGGGCCAGGAGCTAAGTTCACCAAGATCAAAGATGATCTATTTTTAGATCATATAAAATACTGACCAATGTAAACATGTTGAATTTATGGATATGACATAGATCATATTTAGTGAGATGGTTTCAAGTGAATGTCTTACTTTAATAACAGGTATTACATCACAGGATATACTTTATGATTGGTGAAAATGAAGTCAAATGAATGCTGTGGGGATTTTTTTATTAATGTGTAAGTTCAATGTTTTTGGACTACTTGTAAATATTTAAAAGATTTTAAATTCTTTTTTTTCGTGTATTTTTCTGAAAGAAATTGGTTAGACTCTAGGGAAAAAATTCTATGTGCATTATGGTCTTCATTGGAAGACTTAAGAAGTAGATAGATCTCTATTTCTGTTAGGAAAGAATGCTTCTCCTGCCTTGCTGGATTTGCTTGCCAACAGAAGAGATGAATGTACTTAGTAACGTGTAAATTCCTATACAAAGTCCAGCCAGTGTTCAGTTCAATGATTCGCAACTTAAGATATTGGTTTAAAACCATTCAGGTAGAATGGATGAAATTACTTTTTTACTTTACAATGACCCGATGACTTTGGGTGGTGTGGGAAATGGAGACGTTCTCAGAACTCCACCCTTAAGTGTTGCAGAGAGGACCTTCCACTCAACACCCCCTTCCTGATGTACCGAATGTCCCTTGGTGCATTTTAATAAAAATTTTAAAACCCACAGAGCTATTTTAAAGCTTTAAAGTTCATATATCTTTATTTTATAAAGCACTAATATGTCTCAGTTACATTTAGCTACAGTACAAAGAATAATAAAATAGCACCCGAGAATTTTTAGTAGGCTGTAAAGAATCTTGACTCCTATCTCCTCCTTAATATTTTCTCCTCTTCACTAAACACAAAAACAGAGTGCTCTCACTGCCACTCCTTCAGCCTATTTTGTCCCAAAAGGCCGGATTTTCATGCGAACAGCCCTGAGGGAATAATCCGCACCTCTGAAGGGGACCCAGAGCACTCCGTTCTCAATCTCATAGGGACTGTTGTCCCTGGGGTCATAGGAGCCCCCGGGGTAGTAGATGCCATTGAGATTGGCTGCTTGGCAGTTGTTGTACCACCAGCCTCCTCCGTAGACTTCGGCACAATTGTCTTCCCACTTGTCTGCATCCCTGTCGAAGGTGCTGAAGCGCATGCCAGCATGAGAAGTGTACTCTGTCCCTTCCTCTACAGAACCCTCAATCAGAGCATCACCTGCCGTGCCCTCGTAGGAGGAGACCTGCAGGGCATAGCCTTCTGCCTCAGAGCCTACCCTCCAGTGATATTCTGCATAAGCCCCTTTCCCAGCCCAGTCTTCTAGTTCAACCCGAAGGATGGAGCCTCTCAGGGTTAGTAAGTGGAGGTATTCGTTGCCTAGCCAGAATTCTCCTTCTCCCTTGTCATTTAGGCTGCCGAAACCTTTCTTGTAGTCTTGCCAGGTCCGGTTAAAATTCAGTGAGCCATCCATTCTTTGCTGGATCAAAAGCCATCCTCCCAAACCGGTCTCTTGATCACAATAAACAGAAAAAATCTTACTGGATCCCGGTAGCTTGATATTGAAAATGCCACTTTGGGCACCTGAAGGATGTGTTTGGAGGGCATCATAACAGTCTAAAAAAAAAAATTAAGCTGGTTGGAAGAACTTACTCTCATTTAACTTTACAAAGTTAAATGGCCCAGATTAAATGAAGGCAGATACTGGCTTTCTTTCCCTCCCTCCCTTCCTTCCTTCCTTCCTTCCTTCCTTCCTTCCTTCCTTCCTTCCTTCATTCCTTCCTTCCTTCCTTCCTTCCTTCCTTCCTTCCCTTTATAGAGAAAGGATGTGCTTACACTGGGATGGAACTTATGCAAGTAAGTAGCATTTATACATATACATTGCAAGGGGGATTTTTCTCAATGAATTTGGAACTTCACTTGCACATCCTGATTAATGGCAAGTAACCAGCAAAGATATCTAAGCATCATTTAATACTAATATCACTTGTTTCTAACCTGATCTCAATGTCAACTGAGACACACACTAAAAATATGATTAATCAGTTGAGTGACAATTTCCAATGGCACACATTTTGAATGGTAAAAGAATTTGGTTAAACAAATTTTAAATTGAGTTCCAGAGGGATTCATTCATTCATTCATTTAACATGTATTTATTGAGTGCTGACTCCACACTGCTAGGCATTTGGGAATACAGAGATGAACATGATAGACAAAGTCCCTGCCCCCATGGAACTTACAGTCTAGCACAAAAAAATAAGCAAAAACCTGTAATTTCAATAAAGCATGATAGAGGGCTAAGAAAGAAGTAAAAGGTGCTATGGGAGACATATTGTAAGAGTAATGAACTTAGTCTAGGGGGTCATGGAAGGCTTCCCCAAAGGAGAAGTGCGGATACCTCTGGCAGGGCGAGTTTTAGCATGGCCTCTCTTGGTGGCATGTGTTCCTTTGAAGCCAAGATCCTCTTCACTTCCAGCCTCATCTGCCATTTTATAGCCCTTGCTTTCAAACGTGGAGCCTCCTCTGTTGATAGTCATGCTACTGCTTGCAAACTCTTTGCCATGACTTGAAGTTTTACTACTGGAAGAGACCTCAGGTAGGCGGAGGTGGTGAGAGCTGATATCCCCTAAGTCTGAGCCCATAGAATGGATCTTACTGTCAAGCTCTTTAAACGTAGAGGAGAAAAAACCATCATTGTGCCTATGAAAGAAATCATCTAGGTTACCCCTGCCAGACAACTGCAAGTCTAAATCTGTGTCAGTACAGTCAGAGCCATCTTCGGAGTTTACCACTTCTTTGGTCGTTTCTGTGCGACCATCGGCATGTTTAATAGTCCTTGTGACGATTTTAGAGCATGAACGATGAGTGGTGGCTGTGTGACCAGAGGTCTTCTCACTACCAATCAGAAGCTCTTTATCTCCTTTAGTAGTGACCAGTTTACCTGTGTGAAGCTCTTTCTTTGTCCCTGGACTTACATTTCTTGACACCTCTTCAAATGTGCCCCAGTCTGGGTTGGAAGGCCTGATGTTCCCATGCCCTGAGCTATCTGTCCTAGAACTTGTAGACACAGAACTTCCAGAGTTCCAAGTGCCAACACCTCCAGGCTCAGGGCGTCCAGTGTTCCAAGTGCCAGCACTTCCGGGATCAGGATGGCCAGTGTTCCACGTGCCAGCACTTCCGGGATCAGGATGGCCAGTGTTCCACGTGCCAGCACTTCCGGGCTCAGGGCGTCCAATGTTCCAAGTGCCAGCGCTGCCGGGATCAGGATGGCCAGTGTTCCACGTGCCAGCACTTCCGGGATCAGGGCGTCCAGTGTTCCAAGTGCCAGCGCTTCCGGGATCAGGATGGCCAGTGTTCCACGTGCCAGAACCTCCAGGTCCATAGATCCCAGGGTTCACATTTCCAATACTACTAGTTGCAGGCCTCCTGGGGCTTTCTGATGCTGATCCTGTTCCATGAGATGCAGAGTCTCCTCTGGCTTGCCCATCTGCACCAAACCTCTCTAACTCCATTTTCATCTGCTGCGTTTCCAGCAGTGCCTTCCAGTCTGGAGGGGCCTCCTGAAGCTGGCTCTTGAACTCTCTGGGAATCGGGCCTGGAACTGGCCTCATTTTTATCAGTGGTAAATATTGACTGTCTCTAGAGGGAAGTAAGTCTATGGCAGTAACCTGTTCAAGTTTCTTCTGCTGATCTTTATAGTCCTCCAGATCTACTTTATGTTCTAAAGCCCTACTGCATGACCCTTTGCAAGATCGGATCTTAATATCAATGTCCACCTAGAGGGGGAGGGGAAGATAAAGAAAAAAGGTAGCTATAATAAACTAGGTCTATTGAGTTCTTAGTAGTTAATTTAATTTTTGGAAACTGGTTTCATTTCTTTGACTTGGAGACCTACCAACCAATACTTCATTTATGTAGTATCCTCAGTGAAAGAGAGGTTGGGTATTCTAAGGCTGGTCAGGATAAGCAATAGGAGCATCTGGATTTATCTTAGAATAGATCAAGAGTGAAGTGCTATTCCCTCTGAAAGGAGACACTGATGATGTGATCCTCTGTGAGACTGAGGCTGAAGACAGAGACACAGTGATGTTGGGGACAAGCAGGGGCTGGAATAAGACGCAAGGACTGAGTTTTTGCTTTTGAACTTTACCATTTTACGTGCCCTTGGAAATTTTACTTACTAGCACTGAGATTTTTTCTTCATCTGTAGAGTGGGGGAAATAATACTTACTTTGTAGGTAGATGATGGCTATAACACATTGCTTTACATAGAGTAGGCATTTAATGAATGACTATTGCCTTCCTTTCCCTGCTATTCAAAAACAAAGAAATCTGGGGTCAGAGCCACATAATTACTCACCTCCAGTCGTTTCATATCTATCAGCTGATCCCTGACATTTTTCTGAAGAAGGTGGATATGCTGTACTTGTTCTATAACTTTGCGCTTCAGGATCTCAATTCTGCTTCTCAGATCTTCTGACACTTGGCTAAATGTATTTTCATTGTCTGAAATAGCAAATATGGGTACTGAAGTAGCTGCTGAGTGATTTGCTTGTAATAGCCAGCAAAAGAAGGAAATTTGCTTATGGATATTCCCCATTTTACTTCTATAATAGTTTGGACATTTAATTTGGGATTTCTAAATCTATTAGGCGTCTGATATTTGGACAATATCCTTCAGTCATCCATGGATATCACTTAAGATGCCTTATTAGTAATCCAAATAAATGCAGAAGACAAGAACTCTGAAATTTTAAAGGCATAATTGAGATAAAATAATCAGTTTGATTACATTCCAATTATTTCATTATATCCTTAATGAAGGGACGTGAATATATTCTTGGATTTTCTTACTGAAAAGGTTTTCTTCACAGTTATAGATTTGAAATTGTTCCTAAGCTTTTTTTAGGTCAACAAGATCATGCGCTTGCCAGTTGCTCTTGCACCATCAACTTTAAATTAGCCATGTGCCTCCCAAGGATATAAAGAGTCAAGGCAAGGTTTCGGGAGCTGAGGCCTTACTAAGCTCACTGCCCATGTCCAGAGTGAGTCCAGAGTTTCCTAGTCCTAATGAGACTTAGTCCTAGACCTATGAGAAAGAGACAACATGGCTCTATATTTTAAACAAAACAAAACAAAACAAAGCAAAACACTTCATAATAAGCTAGGTGGAGTCTGTGGGTTGCACTCCCAGCCCCACCACATGATAGCTTTGTGCCTTTGGCCTTTGAGAAAGTCCCCTGACCTCTCAGTTTCCTCCTTTGTTAGACAGAAACAGAAGTATCTCAAAAGTTTGGGCTCATCTTATTTTCCATGTATACTCTTAAAAAAGATCACACTTAAATTCTAGTCTTTGGTCCAAAATGCTGACTTACTTTGTGACCTTAAAGCAATTTTAAACCAACCTCCTTTACATGATATAAATAACAAAAACAAGCCCCTTCCTTAAAATTCAGGGATATCATAAAGGTATATTTTTCTGCATAAAGTACTTTGGAATAAAATCACAGTTGTAATACGGAGACATCATATCTACTTCTGATTTTTGTTGTTTTGGTTGTGTGCTATAAAGTCAAAGCACTAACTGTAATACTTACTCTTAGAATTGGCAAAATCCCCTCTCAAAATATCGATTATGTTCCTGGTCAATGTGTTAGAGTCCTTATTGTTCTTCTGATAATCAAATAGTGAATTTTTTAGTTTATTTATTCTGTTTGTAAAATCTTGATTGACTTCATCAATCAATCCTTTCATCCTGCAGCCAGAAGGGCATTTGTAGTTCTGGAATGAAGAGGAAAAATTACATTAAGAGTCTATCTCTTGGAAACAGACATATGGGTGCCAAGCAGGAGGGAGGGTCGGGGGGGAGGATTGGGAGTTTGGGATTAGCAGATGCAAACTAGTATATGTAGGATGGATAAACAGCAGGGTCCTACTGTATAGCCCAGGGAACTATATTCAATATCCTGGGATAAACCATAATGGAAAAGGATATGAAAAAGAATATATATATATGTATATATATATATAAAACTGAGTCACTTTGCTATACACTAGAAATTAACACAACATTGTAAATCAACTATATTCAATAAAATTTTTAAAAATAAAATTAATAAAAGAGTCTATCCCTCTGATCCAGTATAAATTTGAAGGTTTCTATGAGCCCCCACTTCTCCCCTCCCCAGTCTCTTCAGATCATCTCTTGACCTAAACGTAGTTTAAGAGGGCTAGTCAGAGATCTTAAAGAAATTCTGGAATGGGGGTCCACTTAACCATAAATTAGAACCCATGAAATCCAGAGGTCGTAATACTCAGGTTCCTAGTATTTGCCTGAACGTACAGCTAAAATCCAATCTGTTAATCCCACCAATGACCCAGAGTCTCAGAGGTAATATAAACAGTGCTCTCAGGACTAAGTTCCTTTCCATCTGTCTTCTTTAATTTGATATGTAAGAAGCTATTAGATTATTTCCCACTGGACAAGTTTTTTGTGACCTAAAGTATCAGCCTGTGTGAGCTGCCAGCAGCACAGCAAAGGACCGTCCTGCTCCACTCCCTGTGCCCACGGCTCACCCAGTCTTCATCAGAGCAGAAGGGCCAGTCCGACTCTTTGCAGGCAGACTGCTGTTTTTCCACGAGCCTTGGGCCACGCACACCTCCTCCTTCAGCGAGAAATTCACCTTCACTGGGATCTGCCGCCTTTAAGGATTCATAAACACACAAAAGAGAGGTCTTTAAGCAGATAAGGAGGAGATGCTGGCATGCCTGTAAATCCCAAGCAAGGGATCCAAGGGGCTCTGCAAGTTTCAGGTTTCTTATCTTTGGAATGAAAATCCTAATGCCTATTTCGTGGAGTTGTGAGATTAAAGGAGATGAGTGTACAAATCTCAACTGTGTTCTACACTAAACAAGCATTTAATAAATGTTAGGAGCTTTAAAGGATCCATTATAAAAGGAAAATTATTTGAATCAACAAGCTTACTTAAAACTGCCTTTACATTTTCATTCATGTCTGGAGATAGAAAAATAATGGAAAAACTCAGTTCTTTCTCCTCTAACTCTGTTTTAGTAGGAAAAAACCTACACCATCTTAGCTTAAGGTCTGTCTCTCCTTCAAGTATCTACCACAATGACCTTATGGGTCTATAATTTGAACAAGTATATACAAGGACACAAATGTAGCCAATTCAGACTTAGAAATGCTTTTTTGGGTTACTCACATAATAATTTATTTTTATTTGAAATGAAAAAAAGAACACTGAGAGCAAAAAAATATAAAAAGATCCATGAAAGATACTTTTTTTGGAACACCTTATAATTAGAAATACAGATTTTTTAAAAAAAAATTCTGTTGTGATCAAGTGAAATAAGATATATAGATATTCTTCCAACAAGATGTTATATCCTAAGAAATCAATGTTGGTTTTAGGTTTTAGCTATTTTTATTTTGTACCACCAAGTTACAAGGATTTTTATGACTATCAATCTCAGTAGTTTATTCTTATAATTAGTTAACATTTTCTGTCTCATTCAAAAAAATACCCCAATAATAGTAATATTAACTCAAGCAATCAAGAACAACTTATTTAAGTGAACAAGTACAATCTTTTCATCTAAGAAATAAAATCATAAATTCTAACATACATTGGAAAAAGTGTAAAAACAGGCAAAAATTAAATATTTATACCAATAAGGGAGAAATAAATGAAACATGCATTATGCAAAGTATAACCTTAACAAATGATGTTAGTCTTGTTTCCCATAAAAATGTTTACTTATTATTTGTATAAGGGAGAAAATTATGTTAGAAACACTCTTTAGTTTCTTCTGCTCTGGTATTAGGGTTTATGAGCAATAAAGGAAAAGAAATAAAACAGAATAATTCACAGTCTGGAAGTAACTGAGATTTTGGAACATATTTACCATGTTTTTATAAGATAGAAGTTGAAAAATCTTGTTGAATGAAGTTTCTCTTCTTTTGCATAGGTCTCTGGAGTCAAACTTTAGGAATTATTGCAATATTTGTAATTATCTTAAAAGAATACAATTGCTTCCAAAACACGTATTGCCTATCAATTAATCTCTTCCAATTTTGCGATGTAATATGTTTTCAAAGATAACTAATTTGCTTTTTATTTGTCTTAAAGAAATACAAAAACAACCTTTCAGCAAAGCTACATTAAACCACTGTTCTGCTTATTATGGACAAATAGCAATAAAATAATAACTAGGTTAAAAACTCTTATCATAAGAATGATCTGTTCTGTTAACTAGCAATCCCAAGGCTTTACAGCAACAAAGATGGCAAAAATTTCTTCTCTTTGAAAAAATCCAATGTAAGACCAAGCTATAGGTGTCCAAGATTCCCCTGTGAATTTATACACTTTGGTCCCATTAAGTCTCCCTCTAAGGGTGATATTACCCTGTATTCTTGAGGTGTCAAGCCCATCTAGGGACTTGCCTCCACTGGCTACAGCTTATAAAGCTAACAGTGTGTGAGGACGTACACATGGCTGACTCAGACCTGCAAGCTCTTTGTGGAATAAACACCAGAGAGAAAGAGAAGAGGAAATAAAGAAGGCCATACCTGAACTGCGCCCATCACACTCAGGACCAGGAAGAGGACCCTCACAGAATCCATCTCTGCCGTGGGTGGGGCTGGCTCAAGAGGAGCACTCCAGCTGAAAGAAAGGAGAACTGCCTCCACGCCGAGTTTCCATCCCATTTAAGTCTGCAGGAGGTCTGATTAATCATTATCTTTGTCCCGTTGACACAGTCAACATGCACCCTGCATCCCTTGCTCCTTCTGTAAAGTTGGTGTCCCAGAAGTTCTTGCTCAATTCCCTAAGCTTGTTTGCTTCAGATAAGCTGTTGCAAAGGTAGCCCAGTTCGTGGAAGATCCCACATTCCAGGAACAGGGTGACTTTGGGAATGCAAAGGGGAACATGGGAGGACCTATCTCTACTCGAGTACTTGAAAGAATATAGAGGGTGGTGGAGGCAGGCTAGCTGTAGCCCACCAGCAGAGATCTAACAACTGAGATTTCACTTTATGCAGGAATTATGGTTGGTTGATCTGACTTTTGACTGACTGTGGTGATGAGCTGATCCTGAAGGCCTTCGATAAGCTTCCTCTATCCAGAATGGTTAAAACAAGCAGCCCCTGGAGCCAACCATTCTAGGTTCATACTTCCAGCTACACCATTTCCCAGCTCCGCTTTTGGACAAATTACTTTACTTCTTTATACCCCAGATTCCTCATTTTTAAAGTGGGGATAGTAATAACCTATCACACATGTTTTTATGAAGAATAAATGAGTTAATCCTTGTAAAGCCCTCAGATTGCCACATATCCAAAGGTACAGAAACTGGAAGGAAATAGTATTTTCATGGCACTTTATGTTCTCCAATAACAATTATTATTTCTTTCCAGTTTCTGTACCTTTGGACATACTAATTTATTTTCCCCGATTTTCATCTCCATATCAAATTTTCTTGTCTAAGAGTTGTCAGATTTAGCAAATAAAAAACCAGGATGCCTAGTTAAATTTGAACGTCAGATAAACAGCAAATATATTTTAGTGTCAGTTTGTCCCATGCAATATTCAGATGTATTCATACTAAAAATGTGTTGCTGTTGTTTATCTGAAATGCATATTTAACTGGGCATCCTGTAATATGACTGCCAATCCTACCTTGTCTCAAATGTTGCTTCCTATGTGAAGCCAATCCTGATCATAGTATAACAGCCAAAATTTATCGAGTGTTTACGAAGTGCTGGGGACTTTGTTGGACACTTTACATAGTACCTGATTTCATGTCTCCAATTGAAAGCAATCTCTTGTTCTTTCATATTTCCTTAGACCATGTACCACTCATGACATTTATTACTGCAGGAACATTGTCCGTTTCTTCCACTAGATCATAAACTTGAGAACTGACATGTTTTAATGGTCTTTATATTCTCCCCAAAAGGTGTGGGGCTTCATTGAGCAAGAAAGCATGAGCGGGTTCCACTGTTGTGAAATTGAGCCCTGTCTCAGGCTCTTCGGGCATGTGAAGCTTGCTGTAAATGGGTGAGAGCCCTGGTACAAGGCAGCACCCTCCTACACTGCTTGCTCCATGGAAGGTTCTTTGTCTGATCAAGCTCACCTCTGATGTGGCTTTTTTGAAGCAGCTTCAGGGCTCAGAGAGAACCCTAGAGTCTTATCCAGGTTATGAAGGGCAATGACTCCATGGAAAGCTGGGTTACATTTGTCCACAGTGGTTGAACTAGCAAAATGCCAGGAATGTATAGGATCTGAGACTGACTTCCCCAGATGTTTTCCTCTGCCCACAAGAAGTGCCTTTCTTAGGGGTAAACATGGTATATGGAAGAAGTTCCCAGACAGTAATCTGGTGAGTTTCAGTTGACTTGGCTGGACATAATCTGAGTTATGAGTTATGAGTTATGAGTTATGAGTTATGAGTTATGAGTAAGTTAACAGAAACCAGTGTGACTGAATGCCAGCACTCTGGTGCCATGTCTGGGCTTTTCCAAGGTACCACCTGTGGCACCATCCTTGCTGTTCCATGGCTCCTTCAAGTATCTGCGTGTCTCACTCCTTTACTTCATCCAGGGCTCTGCCCAGATAGCACCTCTTCAGAAATGCTTCCTTTGACCACCCAACCTGAGTTGGTTTTCACTCATTTTACTTTATCACTACTGGACAGTATATATGGGAAAGTTATTTATTTTTTGTCTCTTCCACACTAAGTTTCCTGAAGCCGAGGCACACTGTCTAGTACAATGCCAGGCATAGGGTAAGTACCAGTAAGTATTTGTTGGAGTGATGGAAGGCTGTAACAGTGGCAGCACAGTGTGGTGGAAGGACAGTGGGCTTTGTAGAGAGTGAGATCTGCATACCAGCTGAGTGACATGGACAAATAAAATTCTCTGAACCAGCTTGTTTGTCTGTAAGATGGAGATGACAATAATTATCTTGCAGTGTAGAGATGACAATATTTATCTTGAAGTGTTGTGAGGATTACATAAAATGTGACACTATGTAACATGTTCGACATACACATTACAAGCTCCAGAAATGGCTCCTAGAATGTTCCAATGTCCCTAAATAAAAAGTTCCTATGTTATCTCTCCAGTGCCACAATTCCCTAACCAGTCACCTTTGGGGCTCTCTTTGGGCCCGGCACTGCAGGAATGAGCACCAGGCTGGGCTCTTTACCTCACAAGCAAGCCTTATTATCAGCTATGGAGAAGTAGGTTTTGTTTAGACAGAAAGCCATGCAGGTGAATAGGCAACAAATAATGCAAGGAATATCATTTTTTTATTGAGGTATAGTTGATGAACAATATTATATAAGTTTCAGGTATACAACATAGTGATTCACAATTTTTAAAGATTATAGTTCATTTACACTTATTATAAAATATTGGCTATATTCCTGTGTTGTACAATATATAAGAGTATCATTGTTTAAAAGCATGTGACAATAAGTATAACTTTACAAGTGTAAAAGTGGGAAAAAATTAAGAAATTTCCAGTTTCTTAGACCAAAACCACTGTGTATTGCATTTTTCCCACAGATGACTATATCCTATTTTCCTTAGCTCTAATGAGAGGAATGTTTCATTCATTTATCCTTTGAAATTAATATAATTTCTCACAAATTATAAGTATTTAAACTCAGGGATTCACATATTTGTTATGCCATCACATCAGGCAGCACTGGAATAGATTTTATTTGTATGATGTATAATGTATGTAAAAAGAATAGAAATTCTATAGTTGTAATTATGTTTCACTTTTAAACTGTACCTGCACACCAACATTTATACATGAGAGTAAAATACAGATCCAGTCATTTAAATATTTGCCACTGTGTAAGCATAACTTTAAAATACAAGCAAAATAGGGCTTCCCTGGTGGCGCAGCGGTTGAGAGTCCGCCTGCCGATGCAGGGGACACGGGTTCGTGCCCCGGTCCGGGAAGATCCCACATGCCATGGAGTGGCTGGGCCCGTGAGCCATGGCCGCTGAGCCTGCGCGCCCGGAGCCTGAGCTCCGCAACGGGAGAGGCCACAACAGTGAGAGGCCCGCGTACCGCAAAAAACAAACAAACCCCAAAACAATAAAATACAAGCAAAACAAAATAAAATAAAACAATCCTCAGCTTTCTTTTGAATGGGGTATTTGTCCTTCTGGGGGCTACATCCCAGGAAAGTAAAAGAACTTCCCTTTCTTTACCAATTTATTTTAAATGTACTGAATTCTGAGGACAGTTCACTTATTCATTCGTTTGACTATAACAAACGTTTATTGTATGTCTACTATTTGTCAGTCTTGCATGCCGTGTTCTTGAGATAGAAAGGCAAATAATGTATAGACTTGTACATTTAAGTTGCTTACAATTGGGGAGCAAATAAATACATGTGCAGCTAAGAAGTTAAACCATATAAAATTGCCATTTTTGTAGATCAAAATGATGAATGTATGCAATTTCATATGGTTTAATCTGATATAAAACAATGAAAAAAATTCCATGAGGTAAGTTCAAAGTACTTTTAGAGCACAGAGTAGAGGCTGAAATATTGTTTCTGCATTGTTTTCTGTCACATTTTGTGTAAAATGTTCCTTAAATTATCAGATTTAATTCAAGCCTAACAATGAAAGATGCTTTTGAAAAAATACTAATTGTAAGTCTTTTAGCATAAAAATCTGTATGAATCTATAAATGTATTATTCTCCTAATAACAAGAAGATAATGGTACCTTGACAGGAAATATTTTGTTAAATTAATATTAGGTGTACAACTGGAAAGTACCAGAATTAATTTCTAAATTTTGAAATGCCTGAATTATAAATATATAGGAGGTTCTGGCACTTATACTACTCTTTCAGGGCCTCTGCCTCAGGTTTGGACAGCAGTGACAGAGCTATAAAGGATTTACTGGAAAACACTGGCAAGGCTCCTTAGCTTTGTGTATATTATTTTCTCTCCTTGTCTCCTGCATTTCAGGAGTATTACAGAAATTTGTTTTTAACCAATCTGCTTACTGTGAAAGGTGAATGGGATAGTATGATGATTGATCTGAGAGGAACTAATGGGACTTTTACTTTCAGAACTCATCAGTACTCTGACTGCAGATGGTTTTCCTGGAAGTTATAGCTGTAGAAAGAAGTTGGGAATTTCCTTAAATACACAGAAATAATTCTGAACTACACTTATGAAAATGAGGAAGGAATAAAAGAGTTTTTCTTGATGGTTCCTGATTCTATCACACTGCATTTCTCTTTAATCTCTTTATTCAGGAAAGAAATCTACTTTATTTCTTATAATTAAACTGTTCCAGGACGAGTAGCCTTTTAATTGAATAATTTTTTAACATTTTTGGAATTAAATTCTGTAATGTTCCAACAATAGAATGATCATCCTCCATTTTGTTTTTATGCATGACTTTCATGGTCTTTTACTTAAGCACTTTTTTTTTTTTTTTGCGGTACGCGGGCCTCTCACTGTTGTGGCCTCTCCCGTTGCGGAGCACAGGCTCCGGATGCGCAGGCTCAGCGGCCATGGCTCACGGGCCCAGCCGCTCCGCGGCATGTGGGATCTTTCCGGACCTGGGCACGAACCGGTGTCCCCTGCATTGGCAGGCAGACTCTCAACCACTGCGCCACCAGGGAAGCCCCTACTTAAGCAGTTTGCAGTTTTAATCAAGTTTCCACTAAGTCTTTATGTGTGTGTGTGATGTATGTATGTATGTGTGATGAGTGTGTATGAGAGAAAGAGAGGTGAAGGTGAGGTCCCTGAGTTTTTGCCACCGCTTTACTTCCTTTGTTTTTTAACTGCATTATCAATTAAATAATTCATTTTTCAAGGTAGATCAATTTTACTTATGTGCTTTACTAAATTTTACTGGAATTATCAAATTCTTTGTTGAATGTGTATTAAAGTATAACTCCTTTTTTGAAATGTAAAACCATTATGCAGATGAATAATCAAGTGATGTATTAATATCAACAACATGAATTCATTCCACCATCATACAGCTTAAATCCATTTAATTTGGCACACTGCCGATTTCATTGTGGTTCTTCTATTAAAGGTTAGCAAACATGATCTATCAGTTGGTATTTATTTAAATAGGGATGCATTGAGATCTAGGGAAATAGTATCTGTGAGGTATTTAGACTTTCCACAGCAAGGAATTATATGAAAATTATGGGGTAATTTAATTATCAAGATCCATTTAATTCTCTGTGATTCTTCTTGAAACCTATTTTTAACAGACCATTCTATAGTAAAACCAAGACAATTTAAAGAAGGCATTTTGGTAAAATTTTGCTTAGATAAAATTCAACAAAAAGTTATTGAGCATAACAGAGCAGAAACCCAAATTGAGGGACATTTTACAGATACTTGACCAGTCCACCAGTATATACTCTAAACAGTCAAGTTCATGAACAACAGGGAAAGACTAAGAAATTGTTACCAAAGCTGACTAAGGAAATATGACAACTAAATGTAATGTATCCTGGATGGGATCCTGGAACAGAAAAAGGACATTAGTGTAAAAACTGATGAAATCTGTATAAAGCATGGAAGTTAGAAAAGAGTGACTACTGGGGTTGATTTCTTAAGTTTTGACAAATGAGCCATGGTAATGTCAGATGTTAACATTAGAGAAACTGGGTGACAGGGGTAGGGAACTCTCTGTATCTTCTTTTCTGCAAATTAAAATGTATTCTGAAATTTAAAATTTATTAAAATATAAAAGCCAAAAAATTAAAGTTTTAAAATGATGTTTCCAAACTTAACTGACATTAGATTCAAATCTCATGCAGCAATACCAATCTTAACAGCAAAAAACAATTCAGTTTTGTTTTTGTCTCTGGAGCAATTTCACATGTAATCTCATTTGACCCTTCCCACAGCTTTGTGATATAAAAAGAGCGATTTAGGAAGGAAAACATTTCCAGTCCAAGGTCTCTTAAATGTTAGATGATTATTTTTCTAAAAGTCACACTTTACCTATTTGTCCCTGAGGCCACTTTCATCACAGAATGGAATCTGCCCTACTCTGTTTATTTAGGGAGAGTCAACATTCAGATTTATTTAGGAAGGATTCCCATCTACCTCAGGTTACTTCATGCTTTTAAGTTAACAGCAGAAGCAAACCTGGGTGAAGATCTGGGAAATGGGAGAGAGGGTCAAGAATACTGGATTTGGGATTTGGAAAAGACAGTTTTGAGCCAGCTGAAGATCTGATTAACTGTCATGACCTGAATTTATCCATTTAGACTTTCAAATATTTCCCAATGAAACTGAGATGAACAAGAGCTTGAAATTTCACCAGCTAGCCTTCCCAAAAGGCTTTCAAACCTGAACCAAAGGTGTGTTCTACAAGTCAGTGGTCAAACCTATTATCGATGCTCATAACGGGCCATGGCTACAAGGCCATTTGGGCCAAAGCTCATGTTTACAAGGCCAATCACTATCTACCTTTAGTTCATTTTACTTCTTAAAGGAAAAAAATATATTAATACTCTTATTGGATGCAGATCATTATTGGAGAGTGGTTATGATTTATGTATATTTTATGGGGCCAATTAATTCTCTGATAATTCCTATGTCCCAAAGTAATTTTTGAACTCTCTCAAGAATCAGTATCATCAAAATTATGTTCTTTGACCATAATGAAATGAACTTAGATGTTAATTAAAAATACAGTTTTAAAAAGCACAAGCTTTGGAACCAAATTATATTCACTTTTTAAGTCTTCAGTTCAAAAGGAGATCACAGGAAGTTACAAAATACTCAGATTGTGGGTAGATCTTAATGGTGCTGAATGGAAAAAGTAATAAATACAGTGAAGACCTTAGTAGTGTTTCTCAAAGTGTTTGTTCTAAACGACCAGTTTTATTAAATTTCTAATCAGTCACAGACCTATTAGCTTATAAAATGCAATAAAAATAATTTCTAGTAAAATAAAATGTAAAAAAGAAAAAATATAGGCCAATTCTTTTATTATTAGATTCCAAAGACATATAATTACATTTGAATAAATACAATCATCACATACATAATATAGGAAAAATGTTTCTACATGTTAATTCTCAATTTTTTTACTTATAATGCTGACTAACAAAAAATTTGTGGATCAGCATTCTGAGAAATACTGATGTATAGCACGATGCCATTTATATAATTTAAAAATACATAGCACAAACAACCCATGATTTATAAGAATATGTACAAATAAACATGCATCAAATCTATTACAATGGTTGATTATTAAGGGATTAAAGGGAAGAATCAGAGTGACCCAGCACATATGAATGTGAATGGTGTGCCAGAAGTTTGACTAATTTAACTTCTGTCTCGGGGACACACACTCACATACACACACACACACACACACACACACACACACACACACACACACGGGAAAGGTATATGAAACAGTTTTTCCCACACTCTTGGTCTCTTTATCATCAACTTAGTATTTTCCATCTACTTTAACCCATCTTACTATCTTTAACTCTTTTTTTTCCCCCATTCTTTTTGAGCTACATCAAACTGATGAGAAATCATCAGTAGATTAATTTTCCCCAGGGTTAAGTGTGTATTTTGTTTTTCACTCCAATCACCTGAATTTATATCTACAAAGATACCTACTATGTATAACTTGGCTTAGTTTATACTCTTCAGAGTTAAGAACTTTAGACTTTGTAAGTTCTCAAATATGCTGTCTATACTTACATGTTTTCACTTCCCACTCACTTTCAGCCTACCCACAAATCTGAAACATGATCTTTAAAACCAAACTACTAAACATAACAAAGAATTGAAAAAAAGCTATAGCACTTCAGAGGTATATTTAAAAATCTTGATGTTGTCCAATAAATGACTGTTCCTGTCTGCTGATTAAAGAACTCTGCCCTGTAGTTCATGACCTGAAGTCATAGTATAGGTGCATCTGTACCAGTACCCTTATTTTTGGAAACTTCCCTCTGTGGGTTTTTCAAAGTGTGTGACCATGCACATCTGTTTTGTACTTAGCCGTCCTATTTTGCAGTGACCTGAGTTTTGCGTGCCCAGAAAGTGAAGGGAAGGGTTGGGTATTAGTTATCTGTGATTTGAGCTGTGCAGAAAAGTAATCTGTCGCTAGGAGGCTCCAAACTCTTTGTTTCACTTAAAAGTAAATTTTTAAAAGTTGATTTGTCAAGATAATCCTTTCATTTCTATTTTATTTGTGGAGATATGATCCAATTGAGTGTGGAAGTACATATCTTGCTTCATTTCTTAAGCTACAACCCTTCAATGTTCACCATTGAATATTAATAACTAAACAAGTAAAAATTTGAAATTCACCTTTTTATCTCTACCTAATTGGGTTTTAAATTAACTACAAAACTAACAATGTACTCATTATAACAAATCAAACAATGCAGAGGTATAGAAGGAGAAAGTTAGAAGCCCCTTCCCACTAATCAATCCTGAATTACCCAGCATGCAGACCATATATGTACTCTGGACACTCAAAAACAGGGGCCTCCAAAATGTTTATGAAAGAATGTCATAATGATATTTCAGAAGAAGCATTGGAAAAGTGATCATGGGAAAAATAAGAAACTTTTGGACTTGTTTATATTTATTTTGTTTAGTATTTTTATTAAATTTTATAAATCGATTGGGGAAAACAAATACATACAAATAATGCATGCATGTCAAGATTACATTTTGTTCAAAAGTATATGCATATATACTTTTACAAACTTATTGTAGCATTGTTTTTCATCTTAAAATTTCACATATTATTTAGTAAATGTCTCTATGCTCATACAGAGATGTTATACTTATTATGTAATCATTGCATTCTCTTCCATTGTACTAATAAACCACCTTGCTTGTGCATTTTTCCACTGTTAAATATTTTCTAAATTTCCCGCTGTAATTAATATTTATTTAATATTTAAATATTATCTATATTTCTATAAAGAACTATTTTCTTTTTCAAAAATAATTTTCTTGGGATAAATCACTAGAGTGATATTATTGCATTTAAACTTATGAATATTTACATAACTCGTCCTGTCTATGACCAAATTGTTCACCCAAAGGATTTTATAGATTCTCAAAGGGTAGACTATATGCATTCTGAATTTAGAAGCGGTTTGGAGCATGATGAGGTGGGAACAGGTAAAGCTGGAAGCAAGATGGAAAACAGGAAGGAGACATTTGCCATTATCCTGGCAAGAGATATATATCCCAACTAGAACGGTGGCAGTTGGCATAGAGAAGGAAATGAATATAATAAATATTTAGGAGGTGGATTTGACAGGCTTGAGGATATGGGGAGGGAGGAATAAGGAAGACTTATTGCTGGTTTTTTGGAACTTGAGAACTGGACGGAATAGAACAGTACTGGGAGAAAGGAGGATGCTACTATGTGCTATATACCCAGCACAGGGGCTAGTACAATGAAGGAAGTCAATAAATGTTAGTTGAATGGATGCCTCATACATACATGAATGAATGAGTGCTACAGACAATGAATCAATGTTCCTATTTTCCCAAAGCCTCACAAGTATTTGGCTGTATACCTAGAAGTTTACTTAACTGGTTTTTATCTCCTCAATAGGATGCTTTTAAAATCAGGACTTATGAGAACAAGGAAGCGAAAGAATTAGGAAAGAAATTGTGAAAAGGAAGAGAATCCAAAGCCAATGCTCAGGACTTCAGAACAACCAGACCTCCCCCCATGACCCCATAAAATTAGTCAATTACTTTTCATGTTCAGCCTTATGCCAACTAATGTAAATGCAGCTATTCCTTACAGAAAGTTAGCGATTCCTGATCTCTGGCTACTGCAATAATGGCTTCATTCTGCTCAACTTATTCAGCAGTGAGGGGCTGAGCAGACTGTTCCCTGGATCTCTCTGTTCTGAGTTATAATCCTCTCCAAGTGCCCACATATGGCCACAGGAGCCCGGAGCTAAAAGGATTTACTGGAAGAATCCCCAAACAGCCTTATGTCTCCAGCTGCACTGGGGTACTATGAACCTGAGTTATGTGATTGTGACATGTGTTTATGTTTTTATATCAAATTTTGTCATTTTGGGTTACTGTATTTTTCTGTATTTGTCTTATAACCCCTAGAGGGCAAAAGCCATGATTTCTATTTCCTTCATAACTTCCCAAGAGTCAGGTACAATGTTTAGCATAAAGTGAACACTGAGCAACTACTGATGATTGTCCAACTGTAAATATTAAATTGAAGGAAAGTGATGGCTTTTAATGGTCAATAAAATGTACCATGTATCTAGTCTTAGGAAACAAAATGTTTATTGAAATGGTATATAGATAAATTACAACCAGCATAAAACTGTTAGTGGAGTTTTCAGCGTGGGTTCTTATTACTCTTAAAATGAAGTGAGGCTTTGCAAGTCCATTGTCCCGTAGGAAAAATACTATATTTTTCTTTTTAGATAGAGTCATTTCATAAGTAAATCACTTTTGAAATGGCCTTTTATACGTCTCCAGCCTATGACCAAAACAAAAAATATATTAAAAAGATATAATTATCTCCATTTAAAAAGAATAATTAAATATGAATGATTTAGGGGTAATAAATATGGAAAAAATACTTAGTCATTTGAAATGCTAGAGTTTGCTCCTATTATATTAGCATATACTAAACTATGTAAGAAATAATTTTAAAAATCACCAACACACAATGACGTGTGATCATTAAAATGCAAACTATCACAATGATTTTATTACATCTTCAGGAAATAAGCTAAAATATTATTATCTCATTAAATAAACAAATT
Organism: Leucopleurus acutus; assembly: GCF_964270905.1. Taxonomy (NCBI): domain Eukaryota; kingdom Metazoa; phylum Chordata; class Mammalia; order Artiodactyla; family Delphinidae; genus Leucopleurus; species Leucopleurus acutus. Next base: position 124,098,516 of record NC_139146.1, on the reverse strand, counting down.
TTAAATAATTCTGCATTCAGTCATTTGGGAATACAGTCCAAAGTGAGTTTTAATTGTCATTCAAGGCTAACTATTCTTAATAAAAGACTTAAAATTAATAAATATAGTAAGAGAAAATGGGAAGAAAATTTCATAAAAGTTTCTGAAACTTTGTGGGTTAACAGAAATGAACATCTAATCCTCAGGGTAAAATGACATAGTCATATTCTATTTCATCATGATGTTCTGGTCTGACCTGTTTGGCTCCCCCAAGGTGGTGTTGCTGTCCTTCTCCAATGGCGATTCTGTTATATGGGATTAATTTCATGGTGGTTTTCTTCATTGAATACCACCGGGATTTCCAAGTGGCCCAAATAATGCCATTATCATAACCATTAGTAGTAGATGTTTTTGAGTAAGTGCCACCTAAAACAAATTGTAGATGCACATATCACTGCTCTTGAATCTCTTCCCCTCAGAAAGTCTATAAAGAACTGTCTATTATGAAGTCCATTGCCATTTACATCAGATTTTATAGTGTTATCTACTAACTGAAAATATCCTTAAAGACTCCTAAATTCTCCATTTACAATTGACATAAACTTATTATTAAACAAACTCTTACAGCTGTGTTGTGCTTTCTGGTCACATCCATACTTTAAATGTATTCACTGCTAACAGGCTTAGAACCCCAAATTTCCCCAATTGGTCCCTCTCCCTAAGTTTAGCCATCCTGGATTCAGCTATGATGGACCACCTTTCTGAAAAACAGGTCATAATTCCTCACCAGATGATCTCAGGTCATCTGAAAAACACAATTTTACTGGAAAATACGAGGAGCTCAGTTCTGGAATGTTATTTTACATCTCCATTATAAAGTGGAGGCTAGGCTGAAGTGCTTTCACCTCGTTCCCGGACACTAGATCTCATGTGATTTTGTAAGGGATTGTCGGAGTCTAGTACTGGAAGGTACCACAAGCTATCAACACGGCTACTCTGGACCATATGGGTCAGGCACCTTCCCTGATAGCTTCTTCTAATTACATGGTTTGTTGGTGCAAAGCTAAGTTAGGTTTCAAAAGAAAACATTGTGAAAACCAAAAGGTAAGTTTAAGTCGTTTTTAAGAGGATTCCAAGTCACCTCTTGGCTAGGACAGTGCCCTGAGGAGGGAAGATTGCTCATTTTAATGGATGAGGATTTCCCCATGCATACCTGTTGGGTAGTTACAATAGTTTGTCAGTAAGTAAAACCTGTGCTCAGAACTACTCCAGTCTTAGAGCAAACTATAGGTTGCCCTCCCCTTGTCCTAAAATAAGTGTCTACACTCCTCAAGCTGGACTCTTCTCCTCTTAAGCTTTCATGGACATCTGCCCTCACCAATACATCCCTGCTCTTTGCTTAATTCCTCCAGACACCTACTCACTGCTTACTGGATCTATCTGACACATAGCTCATGGGAAGCTGAACCAAGCTACTGTGTTAACAAGCATAAACATGGTAATGTTAGTCCATCCAGATCATATATATGGTAAGCCTAGAGGAGACACCATAACCCAAAGTATCAACTCTGATGGAGGCACGATGAATACCACTGCATAGTTTGCAGCAGTTGGATTTCTTGTAGAAGGACCAATTTCAGGTATAAGCTAGCAGTATTCAATTCTGGTTTAAAATAAAGAACTATATAATAAGCTCTCATATCTTTATTCATTTCCTTATATTTATTTATTACCTTTTATAAAAATATAGACTATGCACAAATTCATGCATCTAAGGAAGAAAGGCATACCTTGGTAATAAATTCCATTGAGGTGGCCAGCATGACATTTGTTCATCCACCAACCAGATCCATCCTGTTCAGCGCAGTTGCCTTCAAACTTATCGTTGTCATTGTCCCAGGTACTGAACTGCATGCCATTGTGGGATGTGAAAAACTTGTCACTAGTATCCTCGCCAAAATCGTAGCCATCAAACGCATCTCCAGCATCTCCACCAATATAGTAGGCATATGTCATGCGGTATTTGTCATTTTCACCTGTCACCCTGAACGTAGCATAGTCTGCAGTACTACAAAGAAGGGAATAGAGACCTTAGACCCTGAGCCTCAGAAGGCATCTCAGAAGTTCTCTCTTTCATAGGACAATTGTTTGGAATTTTTAACTTTGCTTCTTATGAAATGTGCTCATTGAATAAAATTTTCTGCAAATCTGGCAAGGGAAAATGGATGTGGGAACCCACACCACTCAGGATGGGTCTAGAAGACTTCAAGGAAGGCTTCTAGTCCCAGGAAGACTAAACATTTCAGCCATCTGAATGCTTTTTGCCTATAAGATCCTAATATCCAATCCAGATATGTGGATGAACCTGACTAATTTCATATTTTCCACTTTTATCTCAGTATGTAGCATGTACACACAGTTCTCATAAACCACATTCATTATCTGACAGTGAGTGACAAACAATGCAGCAAACTTGAAGGAGCTACAGTTCCATTAGCCACTCATACCATCTAAAGTGTGAAGTCCTAAAGGGGTTTTCCTTTCTCAAGGCAGTGTGGCAGTGACAAGAAGGAGGGTTTCCTCAAGCATCACAAAAAAGAAGTTCCCTGTATGGCCCACAAAACATGAGCTATAGGATCAGAGAGAGATTCTCCCCTGGAAAAAAAGTTGTGAATGAGGGCCAGAATTCTATGGAGTTCAGGGAAGAATGGGCTTTGGTGCATGAACAGAGATTTCCAGAAAACATTTAGCTTCCCTGATCTCTAGGACTTGGGATATAGGAGATGTTCTCATAGGAGGTTTACTGACTATGGTATTATACTTTCTGGTTAAAAACTTTAAAAAGTAAAAATACGTATTTGGGCACAGACTATATTTCATCATGCCATAGACGTAACAAGAGGGTTGGATATTGTTTTTAATTTTAATTAGGCATACAACACTCAAAGTGCCCAGGCGGCTCTAGCTCACCAAAGAAGCCAGCTGGTTTCATTTTAAAGTAGCTCTGGATTTGACTGACTGAATGATCATTAAAGCGCTGGGAAATCTGAAGAAGCTAGATTCACTCTTCAACAAGGATAATCACTAAGAGGATGGGTTGTAGAGTTAACCTATCTAAGTTTAAATCCATCCTTTACCCTATACCAACGATGCGACCATGGAAATGTTAATCTGTAAAATGGGATTAATAGTAGTTCCTGCCTCATGAAACAGTTATTTGGATTAGATTAAATTATAATTTCATGTTCAATTTACGGTACATATTAAATGCTCAGGAAATACTAGCTATTATTTTGTATGGTTCCAGGGTAAGTGGATTGTACCAGAACACTTAGATCCTGCCTAAATAGGACCTAGCAACTTGGACTGCCCAAGAATCAAACTGACTTCTGGGGAACATAGTTGGATGTGCTCTTCTCATCTGTCAGACTGTCTTCCCCACTGTTCTGTTGAGAGCTGGAAAGTGCATACTCCAGAATGTCTCTACGGCAAAAAGTTAAAAGTCTTTTCTAATAGTACCTGGTTCTGCCATTCCAATCCTCCAACTGCACTCTTAATACATATGGGATGGTAGACTGTGTGCTTATCAAATGAATCTTCTCATTTCCCAGCCAAAATTCTGTGTTTCCAGTAGGAGACAGATGTCCAAACCCTTCTTTATATTGAATCCAGTTTTTCTTGAAATCCACACTGCCATCAAGCCTCTAATTACACAATTGTATGGGCAAAAGGAGAGAGTGGATTATCAGTGCACACACAAAAAAATTATAAACATTTTGTCCAAAATATGGAGGGTCTGATTTCATCATTTACTAAGTGACCCTGGGCTAGCTGCTTCAGTTTTCTCACCTATCAAGTAGCAATAATGACGCTTACTTCTTAGGGTTGTTGCAGGGATTACACCAGAGAATGTAAAAGTACTTAAAAGAGCGACTGGCACATGATAAATTATAAACTAGTAGTTTTAAAACTACTAGTAGTAGTTTTAACTACTATAACTACTAGTAGTTATAGAACTAGTAGTTTGTGGTTTTTTTGGCCGTACGCGGGCCGCTCACTGTTGTGGCCTCTCCCATTGCGCAGGCTCCGGACGCGCAGGCTCAGGGGCCATGGCTCACGGGCCCAGCCCCTCCGCGGACCGGGACACGACCCCGTGTCCCCTGCATCGGCAGGCGGACTCTCAACCACTGCGCCACCAGGGAAGCCCAAAACTAGTCGTCTTAAAAAGACTCCTAGAAGACTCCAGAACACCAGCTTGATATTGCTGATTCTTGTACTGATGGCAGAAAGATCAACCTATTGCTCAATCTGTGTCTACCAGCCAGAGCTCCCATCACTCACTGGCTCTGAGTGCCCCCTGCAGGATTAGTTGTAACAGTGGTCAAAGGTAAACAATGCAAGAGGATTTGCAGTGGGTGCCTGGAGCTGGCAAAGGCAATAGAGGGTCCTGATCTTGGAACAGCCTCAGTGTATCCTCTGGGTGACATCATCTTCTTGTGATGGGCAGCCCTAGGTCTTGATGTACCTGTCAAGAGAGGTCTCTTCAAGTTCTTTGTCACTATGATATTGTGATTATGTGCCATCATGAATCTACAACAGCAGGGCCAGCATAGTAGAGAGTCACAGCACAGACTGAAACCAGACTATATCCTTACTCTGTTACTTACTAGTTATGTGACTTTGGGCAAGTTATTGATACTCAGCCTCTTGTGCCTGTTTCCTCCTCTGTAAATAGCGATAAGAAGGCAAAAACTACCGCAAAGGGAAGTTGTAAGTGTTAATTGAGTTAATGTTCACAAGGTGCTTGGAAACGTATCGGGCATATAGCAGAACAATTAGGTGTCTATTAAATACATTTGTTGTGGGAAAAAATACCTTCTGAAACACAGTCCATCCATTTCCAGACCCATCAATTTCACAGTAGACTAAGAACTGCTGCTTAGCTTTCAGAGGTTTGATAAAGTAAAGCCCACTCTCTCTGGCCCCCTTATTGGCAATGTCTTGACAATCTGAAAAAGAAGAAATGTTTGTGGTGGTTTGAAATCCAGGTAAGACTGTGCCAGCCTTGAAAATGACATTTTTAACTTGTCGTAAACTATTCACTTCCTGAGAAGTATTTTCTTACTTCTCACGTGATTATTCCTTTAAAGTATTTTTTTTTTAGCTACTCAAGAAAAGTGTAAGTAGACTGTTTAGATTTAATAGCTAGACATTTTCCAATGTATTTGTATACATTCCAATACATACAATCTCCTTTACTTTTTATATTTGCTTTGATGAACTTAATCCAATATAAAACTTTCACTTACCTTTCCCAGTTGTATCATGTATTTTCACTGTATCTTGACAAGGTTCCTGACACTTTGCTTCCAGGTGGACCACTTTCTGTTTCAGGTTGATGATTTTTTGATTATTTGAATTATATATTTCCTGCAAAAATCTATAAGCAAAATAATAAGATAACCGAGTATTCCTTTTAGAGGAATAATTTTGTATATTCTTTTAAAAATACCACCTTATTTTCTCAAGAATTATTTCCTGATAAATTACTCCATTCTTGGAAAAGTGTAAAATGACGTTAATAAATAAATTGAGGTGAATTAAAATTCTAAGCTTTTTGGAAAAGAATATAACAGGGTCCTTGCCAATAAGGAGTATCATTGTTAAGTGGCCTTTCTGAATTTATCTTTTGCATAAAGGGCAGCAGATAATGAGGTACACAAGTGATGACCTTGATTAATAGGAAGACCCTCTGGTGATTATTCTTGGGACAATATTCTTAGGGAAAGAAAGGCCCTGTTCTGAAATTCACATGTGCTGAAGCATTATTCCTTTTCACTTGTGGATTTACTGAGGATCTGTTTATGGACTTCAATCTTATAACTTACATAGGAAAAGTATCTGGGGCACTACCTTACCTAAAATAAAATAACAGACATTTTCCCTTTCTTCTTAGTGTTTCTATTTACACAGCTTCAGCAAAAGCCTGGAGGAAGTGAAAACTCCTGCTTTTGTTGTTTCTCACAGGGATGCTTGTACATATTCAGAAATGATAGAAAACTACCTACAGTACATAGATTGTCATCTCTTTCTTTGAGGTTCAGGATAGACAAACTATTTGACCACGTTTTTCTCTACTGCGCCTTAGAAAATTTCTACACTGTAGTCTCCTTCAACTTCAATGATGGGCAATAATAATGCAAATCATAATGCTAATAATATCACAATAATAATAATAGCCCTCTGATATCAAAAAGAGGATAAATCCCTTCTGGGCCACTTTTCCTCAGCCATCATTTATCTCAATTTCTTATACTACTTTGAGAAAAATTTAGGAAAAAAATTGAGGAAGAAACTAAAACTGTATCTGAGACCCTATGTTCAGAAAGTCTACGAGTCCCTGGGAAGTTGTTAACAGAGACATCTTACTTTCAAGAGAAGGGAGGAGAATACGTAATTGCAGGTTCCATGATCAACAGGTAGCTTTACAATGTTTGTTACACTTATCTCTTAAAACACATTTTTTTCTGCTCTGCCTTCAGTATAATTTACTTTTGCAGCCAAGATCCTTCCTATGTCTCTGCTTACAAATTCCTCACCACACATTTGTTGACATTCTTATAAAAAGAATTTTATTTTCAACACCCATATTCCCATCAGTTTGAATTTATGTTGTAAGACAAATGGGGGTGAGGGGAAACATTTTGGTAAATATGGTCATAAAGCATTTGAAGACACCTAAAACATCTTTCTCCCACATGATTTTTTTTTCTACATCATTATTAAAAAGCAATTACAATCCAATACAACTCATATTGCCTAAATACTTCTATCTCCACTGTGTTCAAGATGGTCAGGCATCATGTCAATTAGATACAAGTAGAAAAAAATAAAAAGATTTCTTCTACTGAAGCTTGGAATATTGAGTAAACACTAGCTCAGTCTTGGAGAGCAAATTGAAACAAAAAATTCTTACCGAACTGTTGATTCATGTGTTGAAATCAATGTTTCGTATTTCATAATTTCTTCCAACATTTTCTTGGAAATCTTGGTAGCACTCTCTATCCCATCTGTAACATGGGATCAGAGACATAAAAATACGTGAACAAACAGAACCACTGAAATAACAGCAAAAGAACTTCACAGATGAAGTTCTCAGTCAGTGGTGGTTAGATTCTCACTTGGCTTTGCTGGTCCATCAGAGTGGTAGCTGATCTGGATTGCTTTGACCAACTCTTTGGCTTCTGATGTCTTGTTCTCAACCTGACGTAAGATGCCTTCCAAATTCTGTAGATCCTTGTCTACACTGGTTTGGTAAGTAGACAGGAAATCTGCAATTCCACAGGTAGTTGGGCAATAACTACCCTGAAAATACAATAATAGAGTGCTTTAAAATCCTGATAAAAAGCTACATAAGATCTACTAATCAAAATAGGTAAAACCTAGACTCCATTAAAAAAAAAAGTCTAAACTGCCAAATGATATTTGCGAGAGAATTTCTTTTATTTCTCTGCCCACGTCCAGTGCAAACACAGCGAGAAACATAAAAACTACTTACAAATCTTTCATCTAAGATGCAGCAGTTGTCTCGGGTAGCAATATACTAGAGGAGAAAAATACAGACATTTCACTAGTTTATCGTATATTTTCTTATTTTTAAGCTTTCCATTTAAAACAAATACGTTTTGTAAACAGCACACTTACTGCCAGGCATGTTGAAGAGAGCAATGAAAGAGTGTAGAAGCAGAGGATTAAACTCCGGGGGTGTGAGGACCAACTCATGGTCTCGGGGGTGCCCGGTGGTCCAAGCCTGAAGGGTCAGAACTGTGACTTTTCGGCTCCAATTGTCCCTTTATTTAAGTTCCGAGGATGGCAGGACCGCCAGTGGCTGGAGGTGATCACGGGGCTTTCTTACCAGGGGGGCGGGATGTCTTTCCAGTCTCTTTGTCCTCATCCTGGCCCCGGACTAACGTTTAGTCAGGTTCCCAGGTTTTGCACACAGGTCTAAGCTCCTCCTTTCTGGCCCAGCTCAACCCTCCTGCGAAGCCAACTCTTCTGCAAAGGCTAGTGAAGCATTAGCCTTAGTTGCGATGAGGAGGGAGGGGGCCGGGGAGGCTGTGTGTTGCAACAGCTTCCAGTACAGGCGGAGAGAACAAACACACAGCTGACCTCGGCCAGAACAAACCGCCCCAACCTTAAGACAGAGCCTGGTACCATAACCCAAATACCCCAAATTACCGCAAGTCCTTTCTTAGACCTGCGATGAAGGATCATTACTTTTAACCTGTGCCTATGGTAGGTGGAGGCTTTGCCTTCCACCAGGTCTCAGCATGTCACTCTTGACAGGAATGAATGACACTGGAAATGTATTCCTGCCCCACTGTGTTGGCCATTTTCTTTTTTATTTTAATTGAAATATAATTAACATATAACATTATATTAGCTTCAACTGTGCAACATGATTTGATATTAGTATATATTATGAAATGATCACCACAGTAAGTCTAGTTAACATCTGTCAGCACACATAGTTACAAAAAACTTTTTTTTCTTGTGATGAGAACTTTTAAGATCTACCCTCTTAGCAACTTTCAAATATGCAATACTGTACTATTAACTATAATCCCCATGCTGTACATTATATCCCCTGGACTTATTTTATAGCTGGAAGTCTGTAACTTTGGACCCCCTTCACCTATCTATTGACTATTTTCATAGGTTCTCAGTTTGCAGTGGGCTTTTTTTCCCAGATGGTAGCCTAAGGATACATGACCCCCCTCATTTTATTTATTTTGTTAACCTTTTTTTTTTAATTGCAGTATAGTTAATTTACAATGTTGTCTTAGTTTCAGGTGTACAGCAAAGTAATTCAGTTATATATATATGTGTGTATATATATATATATATATATATATATATATATATATACACTTTTTCAGATTCTTTTCTCATTACAGGTTATTATAAGATATTGAATATAGCTCCCTATGGTATAGAGTAGTTCCTTATTCGTTATCTATTTTACACATAGTAGTGTGTATATGTTAATCCCAAACTCCTAATTTATCTTTCCCCCACCCCATCCCCTTTGGTAACCATAAGTTTGTTTTCTATGTCTTTGAGTCTATTTCTGCTGTGTAAAAAAGTTCATTTGTACCATTTTTTTAGATTCCACACAAATGTAATACCATATGATATTTGTCTTTCTCTGTCTAACTTACTTCACTTAGTATGATTATCTCTAGGTCCACCTATGTTGCTGCAAATGGCATTATTTCATTCTTTTTTATGGCTGAGTAATATTCCATTGTGTGTATACCACACAGCTTCTTTATCCATTCATCTGTCAATAGACACTTAGGTTGCTTCCATGTCTTAGCTACTCTAAATAGTGCTGCAATGAACATTGGAAAGCATACATCCTTTCAAATTACGGTTTTCTCCAGATATATGCCCAGGATTGGGATTGCAGGATCATATGGTAGCTCTATTTTTAGTTTCTTAAGGAATCTCCATACTGTTCTCCACTGTGACTGCACCAATTTATCAATACATTCCCACCGACAGTGTAGTGAGCTTTTGAGCTCAACTCCTCCCTCTGTCTGGAAGCACCAGCTGGTGGGGCACCACACCTGCCACAGAGGGGAAACAAGTCAGGAGCCTACTTTGTTTTCTCTGAGGCTTCATCTCGTTACCACAGAGGAAACCCTGGCTACAGGAGGCAGGGGCTAGGAAAATCCACGTCCCATATATGTGACTGGGAGCTTAACTGAAGGAAAGGGCACAAAATGAAATATTAGGCGGGAGCTGTCCTTTTCATTCTGCCCCTAGAGCTTCCTTGTATATTGGGACAACATGCTTATCATCATCTCCTATTGATAATTTACAATTATGCAGTATCATTACCCTTATTTTTAATATCCCTCATTTCATTCTCTGAAAGCAAGCTTACTGCAAATTTTGATTAAATATTTAGTGGGAGAAATACATCTAAATTGAAAGAAATACTAATACTTCAAAGTTTAATCCTAAATCTTTACAAAGGAATACTTGTTTTGATTTGAAACAAAGATAAATGTTCCTACTCAGTAAATAATCAATAATTATTATAACAAAATGAGTACATCAAAACCAGATTTGTTGCCTTTTCTTTCCTCCTTAACAGTTACCCTCTCTGACTTACCAATCATTGCCAATCACATCACCAACCACCAGCCAATTAAAGCCTCACAGTCATCCTCCTTGTTTATTCATCTCATCAGTTGTCGAAGCTTATTATTAAAACTATTTTCTCACTGTCATTTCTTTTTTTTATATAAATTTACTTATTTTATTTATTTATTTTTGGCTGCATTGGATCTTCATTGCTGCACGCGGGATTTCTCTAGTTGTGGTGAGCTGGGGCTACTCTTCATTGTGATGTGCAGTCTTCTCATTGCAGTGGCTTCTCTCTGCAGTGTCGCAGAGCACTGGCTTTAGGTGCACGGGCTTCAGTAGTTGTGGCACGAGGGCTCAGTAGTTGTAGCTTGTGGGATCTAGAGCTCAGGCTCTGTAGTCGTGGCACACGGGCTTAGCTGCTCTGCGGCATGTGGGACTTCCCGGACCAGGGCTCAAACCCGTGTCCCCTGCATTGGCAGTCTGATTCTTTCTTTTTTTTTTTTAACATCTTCATTGGAGTATAATTGCTTTGCAATGGTGTGTTAGTTTCTGCTGTTTAACAAAGTGAGTCAGCTATACATAAACATATATCCCCATATCTCCTCTCTCTTGCATCTCCCTCACACCCTCCCTATCCCACCCCTCTAGGTGGACACAAATCACTGAGCTGATCTCCATGTGCTTTGCGGCTGCTTCCCACTAGCTATCTATTTTACATTTGGTAGTGTATATATACGTCCATGCCACTCTCTCACTTCATCCCAGCTTACCCTAACCCCTCCCCGTGTCCTCAAGTCCATTCTCTACATTTGCGTCTTTATTCCTGTCCTGCCCCTAGGTTCTTCAGAACCTTTTTTTTTTTTTTTTAGATTCCATATATATGTGTTAGCATACAGTATTTGTTTTATCTTTCTGACTTACTTTACTCTGCATGACAGTCTCTAGATCCATCCACCTCACTACAAGAAACTCAATTTCATTTCTTTTTATGGCTGAGTAACATTCCATTGTATATATGTGCCACATCTTCTTTATCCATTCATCTGTTGATGGACACTTAGGTTGCTTCCATGTCCTGGCTAATGTAAATAGAGCTGCAATGAACATTGTGGTACATGATTCTTTTTGAATTATGGTTTTCTCAGGGTATATGCCCAGTAGTGGGATTGCTGGGTCATATGGTAGTTCTAGTTTTAGTTTTTTAAGGAACCTCCATATTGCTCTCCATAGTGGCTGTATCAATTTACATTCCCACCAACAGTGCAAGAGGGTTCCCTTTTCTCCACACCCTCTCCAGCATTTACTGTTTGTAGATTTTTTGATGATGGTCATTCTGACCAGAGTGAGGTGATACCTGATTGTAGTTTTGATTTGCATTTCTCTAATGATTAGTGATGTTGAGCATCCTTTCATGTGTTTGTTGGCAACCTGTATATCTTCTTTGGAGAAATGTCTACTTAGATCTTCTGCCCATTTTTGGATTAGGTTTTTTTTTTATATATATTGAACTGCATGAGCTGCTTGTATATTTTGGAGATTAATCCTTTGTCCGTTGATTTGTTTGCAAATATTTTCTCCCATTCTGAGGGCTGTCTTTTAGTCTTATTTATGGTTTCCTTTGTTGTGCAAAAGCTTTGAAGTTTCATTAGGTCCCATTTGTTTATTTTTGTTTTTATTTCCATTTATCTAGGAGGTGGGTCAAAAAGGATCTTGCTGTGATGTATGTCATAGAGTCTTCTGCCTATGTTTTCCTCTAAGAGTTTTATAGTGTCTGGCCTTACATGTAGGTCTTTAATCCATTTTGAGTTTATTTTTGTGTATGGTGTTAGGGAGTGTTCTAATTTCATTCTTTTTCATGTAGCTGTCCAGTTTTCCCAGCACTGCTTATTGAAGAGGCTGTCTTTTCTCCACTGTATATTCTTGCCTCCTTTATCAAAGATAAGGTGGACCATATGTGTGTGGGTTTATGTCTGGGCTTTCTATCCTGTTCCATTGTTCTATATTTCTGTTTTTGTGCCAGTACCATACTGTATTAATTACTGTAGCTTTGTAGTATAGTCTGAAGTGTGGGAGCCTGATTCCTCCAGCTCTGTTTTTCTTTCTCAAGATTGTTTTGGCTATTCAGGGTCTTGTGTTTCCATACAGATTGTGAAATTTTTTGTTCTAGTTCTGTGAAAAATGCCAGTGGTAGTTTGATAGGGTTTGCATTGAATTTGTAGATTGCTTTGGGTAATATAGGCATTTTCACAATGTTGATTCTTCCAATCCAAGAACAAGAACATATCTATCCATCTGTTTGTATCATCTTTTTTTTTTTTTTTTTTTTTTTTTTGCTGTATGCGGGTCTCTCACTGTTGCGGCCTCTCCCATTGCAGAGCACAGGCTCAGTGGACATGGCTCACAGGCCCAGCCGCTCCACAGCATGTGAGATAATCCCGGACCAGGACACGAACCCGTGTCCCCTGCATCAGCAGGTGGTCTCTCAACCACGGTGCCACCAGGGAAGCCCTATTTGTATCATCTTTAATTTCTTTCATCAGTGGCTATAGTTTTCTGCATACAGTTCTTTTGTCTGCTTAAGTTAGTTTTATTCCTAGGTATTTTATTCTTTGTGTCGCAATGGTAAATGGGATTGTTCCTTTAATTTCTCTTCCTGATCTTTCACTGTTATTGTATAGGAGTGCAAGATATTTCTGTGCATTAATTTTGTACCCTGCTACTTTATGAAATTCATTGATTAGCTCTAGTAGTTTTCTGGTATCATCTTTGGGATTCTCTATGTATAGTATCATGTCATCTGCAAGCAGTAAGAGTTTTACTTCTTCTTTTCCAATTTGGATTTCTTTTATTTCTTCTTCTTCTCTGATTGCTGTGGCTAAAGCTTCCAAAAATATGTTGAATAATAGAGGTGAGAGTGGGCAACCTTGTCTTTTTCCTGATCTTCGTGGAAATGCTTTCAGTTTTTCACCATTGAGAATTATGCTGGCTGTGTGTTTGTCATATACAGCCTTTAGTATGTTAACTTCCCTCTATGCCTACTTTCTGAAGGGTTTTTTTCATAAATGGGTATTGAATTTTGTCGAAAGCTTTCTCTGCATCTATTGAGATGATCATATGGTTTTTCTCCTTCAATTTGTTAATATGGTTTATCACATTGATTGATTTGTGTATACTGAAGAATCCTTGTGTTCCTGGGATAAACCCCACTTGATCATGGTGTATGTTCCTTTTAATGTGCTGTGGATTCTGTTTGCTAGTATTTTCTTGAGGATTTTTGCATCTATGTACATCAGTCATATTGGTCTATAGTTTTCTTTTTTTATGACATCTTTGTCTGGTTTTGGTATCAGGGTGATGGTGGCCTCATAGAATGAGTTTGGGAGTGTTCCTCCCTCTGCTGTATTTTGGAAGAGTTTGAGAAGAATAGGTGTTAGCTCTTCTCTAAATGTTTGATAGAATTCGGGTAGGTGGATTCTTAACCACTGCGCCACCAGGGAAGCCTTCACTGTCACTTCTGTTTTATTGCTATTTTCTATTTCCATGGCCAATGTCCTAGAGAAGACCCTTTTATTTCTTGTCTAGACTGCTTGTCTATGCTGCTTATTAACTGATTTCCCTTCCTCCACTTCAGTTACCTCCTGCTCCAAATCAGTTGTCATATTGCAGACAGATTCATCTTCCTATAAATGGAGCTCTGATTATGACATTCACCTGCTCAAAAACCTTCCATGACTTTCTATATCCCATCACAGTGAATGTAAACATAACAAATGTCCCTTCCTACCACTGTTACTTTTTCTCTCTTGATTCTATTTCCAACACTCTCTAGTCTAACCAAATTGAATCACATAATATCCCTAACGTGCACCATATTTTCCCATGTCTCACATGTGTTTCTTTTTTTACATGCTGCTCCCTCAGCCTAGATTGCCTTCACACAAACTCCTGCATCTCTGGCTGTGTCTTGATTTCTGCTTCCTCCAAAACCAAAACCCAAGCTCTGGAGGCCAGCTCCAGCTCTTTCATAACATTTATAGCAACCTAGAATTGTATATACACATGCTGCATCCACCTCATTAGATTGTAAACTAATTTTTATGGCTATTGCCCCTAGCATAACAATATTAAACACTCAATAATCATTTGATGACACTAAATTGAATTGGGTTGGAATAAATAAATAAAGTTTAAATAAAGTTTACATTTCTAATAGCCCTTAAAACTTCCAAATTGCAAAAATAAATGACTTCAGAAAGGGTAATTATGTAAAGGTAAATGAATAATCAGTTAGAAGGTAGCTATTGGTAAGGTGGGTATATAAAAATTACTAATTAGAAATCAATATAGCCATCGTCTACAGAAACAACAACCAGTTAAAATATGTAATGGAAGAAAAAATTGCACTTATAATTTCCACCACACAGACTCAACTAGATAAAATATCTAAGGAAAAATTCAACAAGAAATAAGCAGGAAGATTGATATTATTAAAAATTCCAAATAATACTATCAGGATACAAAATAAGAACTGGAAAAACACTCATGTTTTATGCCTAAATAAAAAGAATCAATAAAAGTATCAATTATTTCCATGATAATTTAGAACTGTATTGATATTGCAATAAAGCTAAAAATGAGATTTTTTCTTCTTCTCCTTCCTTTCTTTCTTCCTTTTTTAAGAACTAGATGAGATGTTTTCTAAAGTTCAAATGAAAAAAGAGAGAAAATTATCTTGGAAAATGCTAAACAAGAAGAAGAAAAATGAGGGCAAAACTATCTCTCAAATATTAAAGCATATTATAAATCCATAATTTTTTAAACAATGTGCTATTGAATTTTTAAACAATATAATACTATAGGTAGATAGATAAATATTGTTGAGATATAAGCCTAAATTTATTTTGGTGTTTAGTACAATCAAGTTGGCATTGCATATCAGTGATGATAGAAAAAATTATTCAATATATGGCATTAGTATGGTGTTAGGATAATTGGGAAGCTATCTGCAACTAACTACAGGTTGATACTGTAATGCTCCCCAGAGGAGAGAGCATCTTGTTGTCTAATTTAGGTGGAAATACCACCTAAATTAATTCTACCCATCAAAGATGAAATGATAATAGAACCAGTCTGCTCGCCGTATGAAAAGGTGTCTGTCGTACCAGTAAGTGTGTTGGGCAGAGCATGTTGTCATTGTAGTTCTTTTCGTTGAAGACCATAAAATATTGATTTCTTGAATGTAAGGTAACAATTTATAACTTTATGTTTACCTTTTATGTTAACATATATATAATATATATATAACTTCATACTCACAAGGTTAATAAACAGTTAAATTGGGAAATTGGAAATTCTATCTTATCCAGTTTTAGAAGTGCAGTATATTCTGGTTTTTGCTGACTTGCCTTGGAATCTGATATGTGTTATCAGAATTTTATAGAAGAGACTTGTTTTTTTACCACAATTTCAAGTCCTAAATCAGAATCCTATCAGAAAAGATGCTCTCTGAGAGAAAATTGCCAACAGTGACTTAGTGACCTACATTGGCCTTGCATTCAGTCACTTAGGTTTGTTAAATTTTAACTAGTTGTTCTCATCCATGTTTGGGACACATTTTTTCTCTGATAAATTGTAAATGATTAATGAATTCCAGGAAAGAAGAGTATTTCTTAAATCAAATTTATTCTACTCCTCAGTTGGTTTCCTGAGAAAATAGCAGAGGTAATATTTAAGTCAAAATAATCATTTTATTTAATGCAGAGGTCAATGAGTTTGCTTCCTGGAATAATAATTTTCCAAATCACCTATTATCCAACTATTTGTGCTCTGATTTGAAAATATAATTTTCAAATATTTCAAAATATTGCTAACAGTCTTCATGTATATTGATCATGCACCCTATGAGCTCCCTTTTCTGTTTTGTTCACCTCTGCTCCAAATTGTTTGCTGAATTTGAATTGGATTATGTAGAGTTAAATTTAAGACTTCCTGGCCTGTAACAGATGATAAAGACCTAAAGGATTAATAGAAAGAACCACTGATTCTGAGCATCATCTTTATGTTTCACGTCATGCTGTAGTTTAGTTGATGTTGTTTTGTATATTCTGTCATTTATCCTCACAACAAACCTTGTAGGTAGATCTGATTATCTGCATCTTATGAATGAAGAGAGTCTTTAGGAGGTTATGATGATATATGCAAGGTCACTGTGCCAGAACGGGGTTCCAAACCCATGGGTCCAGGGCCTGCACTCTTAACCATGACTGTAAATAGAATCATGAAACACTTCTTAATCTAAGGTGATATACAGATACAAAATGTTATTATGAGAACCAAACTTATTCACTGATGGAATGGGTTGCTAGTGGAATTTATGGATTTAAAAAAATAATGTGTGTATGCATATGCACAGGTGTGTGTGATTGTATGAACATATATTTACATCTATCTTATCTATCTAATCTGCCTATCTGTCTTCTTCTCTGGATTAGAAACAAGGTTGGCTGTTACCGTCTTTCTCAAACCTGAATTTTACTTATTTTATAACGCTTGTATTTTCAGCCCAGTTTTAGATGGAAGCAGTTTTTCAATGCTGACCACATGGTTCAAGTAAATAGGAGTTGATGAACTGAATTCTCTCAGTAGCTTAAAGGAAGGTACGTCAGTTGGGTGGTCCAAGGAAGCTCAAATCAATGCTGACAATGATATGTCTATTTTTCTAATAAGAAACCATTTATAGACCTAATTTATAGGATTACTTTTCAGAATTGGATTTCCTCAAAATAGGCAGAAAGAAATGACCTGTTGACACTGTTGAAAATCAGTCCAACCTAAGTTGTCTGTTAGAATATTTGCTTTGTTTATAAAAATAGCCCAGGGAAGGTGAAAATGAAAATGTTTTCTTGATAGTCTGTGAACAATATGCTTTTGGTTTCACTATGTAAATCAAAGACAGAAGAACAACGTGGGGCACGTAATATAGAGTTCTCCCTGGGGGTGGGGCAGCAGTCACAGGTTGTGTTTTGAGCTTCTTAACTTTACAAAGAAATTTTCGTTGGATGTGTCCATGGAGGCATCTGGCTGAGGGCAGGGATGTTCAAAAAGTGCTACGGATGGGATTTAATTAATTATGCATGAAATTAAGCAACTGAGTGCATTAAGAGAGAAGGATTATCCTAATCTGAATTACATCCAGAGCCCAAAATGGCCAAGAATCAGCCATTTTTAATACTGGCTGGAGATTAAGCAATGTGCTGAGGCTGCCCTGGATTGACACTAATTGGATTGGAGAAGGTAGATTTAAGTGTTTGCTGTGCCCAGTTAGTCCATTACTGAGTTTCTGGTGTGTTTGTTTGTTTCTATCTTCATGAAATTTGCAATTTGAGATCCCTTGCCCTATGAAAGAATTTTCACTATTAATTTTCATTCCTCTGAGAAACTCTGGTCATTTTTGGCCAACAAATTATCTTTGGAGAAAAACAATTATCTATTCCCAAAGAAGGAGGGAAGATAAGAATGCTGTCAGATCAACAAAATGATTCATCTTATCTCACTTAATGCCTACATTTACTTTAACATTCTGTCTTGAATGAGGGCAAATAAACATTTGTAAGACTTGTATCTTTGTTTTAAATTGTAACTGCTTGGGTTAGTTTACTACCTTACTGTGATTGTACTATAATCCTTTCTGTTCCAAGTTAAGTCCACAAAGAATACACTGTATAAAGGCTAACTTCTTATTGACATTTCCGAAGAATGTTGCTTCATCCCTGAAAGGTGACATGTGTTGCTACCTTTCTTCAAGCAGAGATTGCTGTGTATGTTTTACCTTGAGTGATGGTGCAGTGACCTCTGATCAGTAAACAAAGATATGATTTGTAAAAGCCCAAATATTTAATGAATGTTTTGCAAGGAAGACCAGAGTGTAAACCACACTCTTGGTTGATTACTATTGTGCCTACAGGACTAACTAGGACAAACTTATCCATCAAGAAACAAAATAAGTCAAAATTCAGAACACTATGTCTCATATTTTATAAACAACACAGAGGAAATTCCATTAACCAAGATCCAAGAAACCAATTGCTTAATCATTCATCCCTCTAGGTCAGAAAACTACCCAATATTATTATTTCAGCATTTGCTGTGGATCTCACCCAATATGCCATATTAGGTTAATTTCATCGAAATCTCATTCTGCATCATTGCATTATGGGTGTGGAAGGCCTCTTCTCTCCACCGCTCCTCATGTCCTCCTCATGTGGCAAACTGCCTCTGGCTCTGACACACTGGCTGTATAGCATCATCCTAGGAAAATTCCTGAAATGATGCTTAATCAAATATGCACCCCAAAATTTGGTTAAAGGGTCACTGAACACGTTCCCATGATGCTCCTCCGCTGGATCTCAGACCAAATGCTTATTGAGCATGTACTATACACCAGGCCCTCCTCGTCCAACACAATAAACAAAATAGACAAAATCCTGCTCTCAAGAAGTTTACCCTCTAGTGGAGAGAAGGAGCTGATAAACAACATATTATGTAATGTCAATCGGTGACAAAGACTGAACAAAAATAAAAAAGACCTCAGGGAGTCAGTGCTAGTTGAGGTCTGGTGATCGGGGAAGCACTCTGCTGGGTGCTGTGACTTTGCTGGTTTTGTGGTGGGAGAGTTGCCAAGTGCATGGCTGGCTCACCATTGCCACTTGGAGGTCCCCTGCAGGGTGGTTGGTTTGGGGCCAACGTACATATTTTTTTGATTTGGGGTTGTCAGAAATTTGACAAGCCCATGTAAGTGACAGAGTGAGAATAAAGTAGAGGAACCCTATGAAAGTTAGCCCCAAAACACCACGAAGTCCATCTACTCACATCTACTCACTACTGTCAAGCCTGGGATCTTCTGATGATGCCATTTTCCTCATCAAAAGCCTCCAAGGACTCCTTATCTCCTACCCAATTAAATATAAACTTCTTGGCCTTGTATTTAACCTTCTCTGCAAAAATATGTCCAGTATAACTTAACAGCCGGACCTTCTAAGTCAGATTGAGGTTATCACAATCCCATAAAATTTTAAGATATTATTATAATCATGTAATAACTAATTAATTAAAATAAATTTTATGTAAGCCCCATGAAGGCAAGGATTCTTTTTTTTTTTTTTTTTTTTTTGGCAAGGATTCTTATCCACTGTTATCTGCAGCCCTTCAAACAGTGCACTCAATGAGTATCTGTTGAATAAATAAAATATATTTCATGAAAATATTACTAAATACTAAATATTACTGGAACAATAAAATAAAATATTAAAATGCAGTTTGAGGCAGAGCACATGACCATTAAGGGACTTACAAGGTCAGTCAAGAAAAGAAAAGACAAAGTACACCGGCCTTGAAAATATCTGTTTCAGAGCGAAATCTCTTCTCAGATGCAGCAAGACAATCAGATACCACAGGGCGGGTCAGTTATAAAATGGGAGCAGCTGCCCATGGATGAACCATGGGGATTCTTCTATGTCTGCATTTGAGTGGCATCAGGAGGGGAGAGAGACACTCACTGTGACTTTGTGACTGAAGGGGACCTCACATGTATTTAATTCTTGGAAAACAAAAGCAAAACTATATAACACTTTAAAACAAATAGAAGTTTGAATGATGGCCATAAAATAGGCTGGACAAGTCCCCAGATGCCAAAAACCAGGAAGAACTTCCAGGACCTGACAGTCACTGCCTCTCTGGATCCTCTCTATGAAGTGTAAGGAGAGAAGGCTACACACAGGCCTCTGAGCTACTCCCACTTGCCTGGAACAAGTGGGTTCTAACCAAACAACAAAACCTTAAAAAGTTAAATAAAATTCTAGAAGATGGGAAATAGAAGAGTTTATAATAGCACTGTGTTTGGAAGCTACATTAGGCCCCTGCACTAACGTAAGAAAGTCTGGAGCACACAGGACTTGAGTTAGTGTGTGTGGTAAGGAAAGCCAAAGGCCCTTCACCTGCCCTTTCCCTTAGGCTTGTCTGCCTGGTCCCGTGCTTTAGCCCAGCTCACTCACCTGTGCCCCAGGCCAGCATTAATATGAGGGGTCATGGCCTATATTTGGGAAGCTTGCAGGGTTTTGGGTTCCTGAGCCCATTCCACTCCTCAACTACCATTTGCAATGAGCCTCAGACTGCCACACCCCTGCCTGCTGTGAGGAAACCCTGGGAAATTCCTGAAATAATTTACTTAATGTAGTAAATTACGTTAGCTCTCCAGCCTATTTGAGCATGTTGTGACACCTTCTTTCTCCTTTCAGGAGTCTTGCCTACTTCCTGCTTTTCCAAGAACAGGGTCTGAAACACTCATGTGGTATGAATGGATTGATCTACGCTGAGGTGTTACTTCTACCAAGATTGAAATTTAAACTTGAGATAAGACTAGAAACCAAAGATATGAGTTTCTAGAGATAGAATTTTAGGAAACAGCTCTTGGGAGAGAATTACGGGATCAAATAACATAAATGAGGTGACTAAGAGTAGTTGTATAAAGCAATTTAATGGTGTAAGGACAATATTTTATTTCTATATTAAATACTTGGATTTTCTTCTCCGTGACTTTTTCCTTAAAATGTTCCTTAGATTTCTGTTGTATTTTGTTTAAAGATGCAGATTCCTCAGCTTCCTTCCAAATCTACCGAATCGGTGTATCAGGGTATGGACCCTAGGAATTTGCATTTTATCAACAAGATTCCCCAGATGATTACTATGCCCAGGAAAGTAGGGGAATTCCCTGACTTACACTGGGCTGCAGAGTCATCACACCTGCTTTACATAAGGGATCCAATTTCTACTCAGCAATCTCAAAGCTCACATAATTCCGCTTTGTTATATTTTATTCTGAAGACACGTGAAATCATTTATTGTGACAAAAAGAATAAAAAACCAAACTGCATCAGTTCCTTCTATTTAAGTTAAAATTCGATTTTTGGTAATTCAATTTATTGATATGTACTGTTTTATGAGTTTTGCTTCAATGCTGCCAAAAGAACGAAAAGTAGACTGGCGCCAAGTCCAAGGCCTTAACACAGCACAGGAGTCCTTGCACGTACAAAGGCCTCAAGAAATAGTTTGGAGAGATGCAAGCACTTTACAGAAATAGACTAGAAAGGACTTAGGGAGGGACTGAATTAGGAGGATGTGGAAGGGAGGAAAGAGTCAAAGATAATAACTGAGGGGTAGAGGAGATGGGAGGCCATTAACAGAAATAGGAAAATGAGAAGAAGGAAGTGGTTTAGGAGAGAGAGAAGATGGGCCCAATTTCCAACATTTTAAGTTTGAGCAGTAGCAAGACCTGTAATAGGTGATGGCTTAGAAATGCTGGAGACAGAGCTTTGGGCATGAGAATGGACTTTGAGTCGATGGTAGACAATGAGTTTCCCAGAAGAAAATATGGTGTGAAAATAAAAGGGCCTGAGAACAGAACTTGGACCTGAATTTCAGGCTAACAGGACAGATAAGGAAAGAATGGCTCTGTTCCTGCCGCACGCCCCAATCCTACAGACATACAAAGACTTTCAGATCTCCAAAGTGAAATCCCTCGGACTTGAGTTCACCCATTTATCTGGGCCTTGGAATGCTTTCAAATTAAAAAACAATAAACAATATTATATAGAGAGAACCTTCTCTGTTAGATAATATGTTCAACAATACAGAATGAGTAGTGGAGTAGTCATTTTATTTATTTCGTGTCCTATGGAGTCAGGAGCATGTAGACTGTCTAGTAAATAGATTTTGTTTTGTTTTCCAAAAATTAAATACGTGTACTGAATTTCCTGAGGGTCTTGGAGGAATCTGCTGGATTGCATAGTGAATGGGTTTAATATCACACGTGTTATGGTAGATGTCCATGATTACGTAGGGCTTGGCTAGAGCTAGTGACCAGAGTATAAGGAATTTAAGCATGCTTTCTTTTCAGACCCTAGGGTGGAAGGTAGACCCTCTCTGATATGTAATGTAATAGCGTCACCTGCTGGTGAAATTAGACAACAACACTCACACTTGGGTGGACGCACACCTCTCTGCTCAAACTGCCTCATAGATTCTTGCAGGTAAAATACCCTCCTACACATTCCTTTTGCATATATATTATTTATTGTCTGAATGTTAGATTTCTCTGCTTTTGTGCTGATGAAGGGATGGTGAGGTGGGAATCAATCATCAGCCACTGCCAATGACCAGCATTCAAAGTGGGTTCTCAGGTCAGAACCCTGAATCCAGAATTTGTGTTTGCATCAGTTTGGGCCTGGTGGAGCGGTGGGTGCTGGGTGTGTTTGGCTTCACTTCCTACTGGGTCTTAAGATGTTACATAAATAAGCAAAAGAGGGCCCCTGTTTATTGGCTCCTGACTTGTGAAGACAACAGGCTGGGATCCATGAACTCAAAAGCCTGTGGGCACCAAAGCCAAATTTTCATATTTACAATGAATTCGGTTGTTTTAAACACAGCCTAGATGAGCAGATTTTTAGCTGTTTAGAAATGGCCTGCTTTGCATACCCTGAAAAACCGCATCCAGCATCCGTGAGCCACAGACCAGAGAAACTTCGTAGCTCTTAGAGACTTCGCTCTGCTGCTGCCCTTTGGTAGAGCCCTGACACAGAGACTCCAAGAGGGGCTGCTGAGCGCCCTCATCTAAATGTGTAAGTACCTCCCCCACCCCCTCTCCCTGGGAGTTCCCTTACCCTCCTACTCTTCTGGGTGCTGCCCTGTTCCGCCAGAGCCTCTGATGGTCCCATGCTGTTTGGGACTCCCCTCCCCGTCTCCTGCATGCAAACCTATCAAAGTGTTGCCCCAAACATTTGGTCCTTTCTTTTTCCTTGATCAGACCCAGTATCCCTCGAACTCACTATATTGGGCAGGATAGGCCTTGCCTGGGCAGGGGGAAAGAGATGAGCTTCATAAACGGACATAAAGCAAGTTGTTTTATGGTCATGGCCGTACACATCCTCTGTGCTTCCTCTTTGATCGGTCTTGTTCCCCTTCAGAAAACAACAGTATTTCCCAAATAGGAGCCCAGAGGGCTTGGTGGTACTGGCTGTCCCTTCTCAAAGTGTCCTGGGGGCCTGGCCACAAAGAGGATGAAAGCTCAGTGTGTAGGTGCTTAAGTATGCTGTGCGCTCCTCAGGGAAGAGATGTCCCCTCTGTGTACAATGGCAGGACTGTATAAGTCTGCATTTAGGCAAGGGCACCTGTGTTCTCAGCATTGCTAGTGGAGTGCAGGAATGATGGAGCTGCTTGGAGAGAAAGTCGAGCTCAGCATGAAGCCTGAGAAAGGGCATGAGGGACTGAATCTAAAGCCCAGGGGCTCAGTATTTGAAGGTTATGAAAGCTTCACATGCTTTCCAGGCAATTCCTTCTCTCTCTGGATGGCTAAATGTACAAAAATAGCATCTCTCTTCCTGTGGTTAGATAAGGATCAGACTGATGGGTACCAGTCCAGTCTTGCCTGAACCACTTACCAGCTCTGTGATACTGGACAGTTCCTTAGCCTCCCTGTGCCTACATTTTTGCCTGTAAGATGGAGACAATAACAGTACCCACCTTGTAGATTTGCTGTGAGGATTAAGTGAGGCAGTGTAACATGAGAGCTGAGAGCACTGACACTGGAGCAAAGACAACCTCTGTTTTTTTGTTGTTTTATTTTAAATTTTTGAATTTTATTTTATTTATGTTTTTATACAGCAGGTTCTTACTAGTTATCCATTTTATACATATTAGTGTATATATGTCAGTCCCAATCTCCCAATTCATCACACTACCACCACCCTCCTACCACTTTCCGCCCTTGGTGTCCATACGTTTGTTCTCTACATCTGTGTCTCTATTTCTGCCCTGCAAACCGGTTCATCTGTACCATTTTTCTAGGTTCCATATATATGCGCTAATATACGATATTTGTTTTTCTCTTTCTGACTTACTTCACTCTGTATGACAGTCTCTAGATCCATCCACGTCTCTACAAATGACCCAATTTCGTTCCTTTTTATGGCTGAGTAATTTTCCATTGTATATATGTGCCATATCTTCTTTATCCATTCCTCTGTCGATGGGCATTTAGGTTGCTTCCATGACCTGGCTATTGCAAAAAGTGCTGCAAAGAACATTGGAGTGCATGTGTGTTTTTGAATTATGGCTTTCTCTGCTTATATGCCCAGTAGTGGGATTGCTGGGTCATATGGTAATTCTACTTTTAGTTCTTTAAGGAACCTCCATACTGTTCTCCATAGTGGCTGTATCAATTTACATTCCCACCAACAGTGCAAGAGGGTTCCCTTTTCTCCACACCCTCTCCAGCATTTGTTGTTTGTAGATTTTCTGATGATGCCCATTCTAACTGGTGTGAGGTGATATCTCATTGTAGTTTTGATTTGCATTTCTCTAATAATTAGTGATGTTGAGCAGGTTTTCATGTGCTTCTTGGCCATCTGTGTGTCTTCTTTGGATAAATGTCTATTTAGGTCTTCTGCCCATTTTTGGATTGGGTTGTTTGTTTTTCTTAATATTGAGCTACATGAGCTGTTTATATATTTTGGAGATTAATCCTTTGTCCGTTGATTCATTTGCAAATATTTTCTCCCATTCTGAGTGTTGTCTTTACGTCTTGTTTGTAGTTTCTTTTGCTTTGCAAAAGCTTTTAAGTTTCATTAGGTCCCATTGGTTTATTTTTGTTTTTATTTCCATTACTCTAGGAGGTGGATCAAAAAAGATCTTGCTGTGATTTATGTCAAAGAGTGTTATTCCTATGTTTTCTCTAAGAGTTTTATAGTGTTCAGTCTTACATTTAGGTCTCTAATCCATTTTGAGTTTTTTTTTGAGTATGGTGTTTGGGAGTGTTCTAATTTCATTCTTTTACATGTAGCTATACAGTTTTCCCAGCACTACTTATTGAAGAGACTGTCTTTTCTCCATTGTATATCCTTGCCTCCTTTGTCATGGATTAGTTGACCATAGGTGCATGGTTTTAGCTCTGGGCTTTCTATCCTGTTCCATTGATCTATATTTCTGGTTTTGTGCCACTACCATATTGTCTTGATTGCTGTAGCTTTGTAGTATAGTCTGGAGTGTGGGAGCCTGATTCCTCTAGCTCCGTTTTTTTCCCTCAAGATTGCTTTGGCTATGCAGGGTCTTTTGTGTCTCCATACAAATTTTAAGATTTTTTGTTCCAGTTCTGTAAAAAATGCCATTGGTAATTTGATAGGGATTGCATTCAATCTGTAGATTGCTTTGTGTAGCATAGTCATTTTCACAATGTTGATTCTTCCAATCCAAGAACTTGGTATATCTCTCCATCTATTTGTATCATCTTTAATTTCTTTCATCAGTGTCTTATAGTTTTCTGCATACAGGTCTTTTGTCTACCTAGGTAAGTTTATTCCTAGGCATTTTATTCTTTTTGTTGCAGTGGTAAATGGGACTGTCTCCTTAATTTATCTTTCAGATTTTCCATCATTAGTGTATAGGAATGAAAGAGATTTCTGAGCATTAATTTTGTATCCTGCAACTTTACCAAATTCATTGATTAGCTCTAATAGTTTTCTGGTGGCATCTTTAGTATGCTCTATGTATAGTATCATGTCATCTGCAGACAGTGACAGTTTTGCTTCTTCTTTCCCAATTTGGATTCCTTTTATTTCTTTTTCTTCTCTGATTGCTATGGCTAGGACTTCCAAAACTGAATAATAGTGGTGAGAGTGGACATCCTTGTCTTGTTCCTGATCTTAGAGGAAATGCTTTCAGTTTTTCACCATTGAGAATGATGTTTGCTGTGTGTTTGTCATATATGGCCTTTATTATGTTGAGGTAGGTTCTCTCTATGCCTACTTTCTGAAGAGTTTTTTTTTATCATAAATCGATGTTTAATTTTGTCAAAAGCTTTTTCTGCATCTATTGAGATGATTGTATGGTTTGTATTCTTCAATTTGTTAATATGGTTTATCACATTGATTGATTTGCATATATTGAAGAATCCTTGCATCCCTGGGATAAATCACACGTGGTCATGGTGTATGATCCTTTTAATGTGTTGTTGGATTCTGTTTGCTAGTATTTTGTTGAGGATTTTTGCAGCTATATTCATCAGTGATATTGGTCTGTAATTTTCTTTTTCTGTAGTATCTTTGTCTGGTTTTGCTATCAGGGTGATGGTGACCTCGTAGAATGAGTTTGGGTGTGTTCCTTCCCTTGCAATTTTTTGGAAGGGTTTGAGAAGGGTTTGAGAAGGATGGATGTTAGCTTTTCTATAAATGTTTGATAGAATTCACCTGTGAAGCCATCTGGTCCTGGACTTATGTTTGTTGGAAGATTTTAAATCACAGTTTCAATTTCATTACTTGTGATTATTGTGTTCATATTTTCTATATCTTCCTGGTTCAGTCTTGGAAGGTTATACTTTTCTAAGAATTTGTCCATTTCTTCCAGGTTGCCCATTTTATTGGCATAGAGTTGCTTGTAGTAGTCTCTTAGGATGCTTTGTATTTCTGCAGTGTCAACTGTAACTTCTCCATTTTCATTTCTAATTATGTTGACTGAGTTCTCTCCCTCTTTTTCTTGATGAGTCTGGCTAATGGTTTATCAATTTTGTTTATCTTCTCAAAGAACCAGCTCTTAGTTTTATTGATCTTTGCTATTGTTTTCTTTGTTTCTATTTCATTTATTTCTGCTCTGATCTTTATGCGTTCTTTCCTTCTGCTAACTTTGGGTTTTGTTTGTTCTTCTTAGTCTAGTTCCTTTAGGTTTAAGGTTAGATTGTTTATTTGAGATTTTTCTTATTTCTTGAGGTAGGCTTGTATTGTTATAAACTTCCCTCTTAGAACTGCTTTTGCTGCATCCCTTAGGTTTTGGATCATCATGTTTTCATTGTAATTTTTCTCTAGGTATTTTTTGATTTCCTCTTTGATTTCTTCAGTGATCTCTTGGTTATTTAGTAACTTATTGTTTAGCCTCCATGTGTTTGTGTTTTTTACAGTTTTTTCCCTGTAATTGATTTCTAATCTCATAGCATTGTGGTCAGAAAAGATGCTTGATATGATTTCAATTTTCTTAACGTTACTGAGGCTTGATTTGTGACCCAAGATGTGATCTATCCTGGAGAATGTTCTGTACACACTTGAGAAGAAAGTGTAATCTGCTGTTTTTGGATGGAATGTCCTATAAATATCAATTAAATCTATCTTGTCTGTTGTGTCATTTAAAGCTTGTATTTCCTTATTAATTTTCTGCTTGGATGATCTGTCCATTGGTGTAAGTGAGGTGTTACAGTCCCCCACTATTATTGTGTTAGTGTTGATTTCCTCTTTTATAGCTGTTAGCAGTTGCCTTATGTTTTGAGGTGCTCCTATGTTGGGTGCATATATCTATATATATATCTATATTTCTATATCTTCTTTTTGGATTGATCCCTTGATCATTATGTAGTGTCCTTCCTTGTCTCTTGTAACATTCTTTATTTTTAAAGTCTATTTTATCTGATATGAATATTGCTACTCCAGCTTTCTTTTGATTTCTATTTGCATGGAATATCTTTTTCCATCCCCTCACTTTCAGTCTGTATGTGTCCCTAGGTCTGAAGCGGGTCTCTTGTAGACAGCATATAGATGGATCTTGTTTTTGTATCTATTTAGCAAGCCTGTGTCTTTTGGTTGGAGCATTTAATCCATTCATGTTTAAGGTAATTATCAATATGTATGTTCCTATTACCATTTTCTTAATTGTTATGGGTTTGTTTTTGTAAGTTCTTTTCTTCTCTTGTGTTTCCCACTTAGAGAAGTTCCTTTAGCATTTGTTGTAAAGCTGGTTTGGTGGTGCTGAATTCTCTCCACTTTTGCTTGTCTGTAAAGCTTTTGATTTCTCCATTGAATCTGAATGAGATCCTTGCCGGGTAGAGTAATCTTGGTTGTACGTTCTTCCCTTTCATCACTTTAAGTATATCATGCCACTCCCTTCTGGCTTGTAGAGTTTCTGCTGAGAAATCAGCTTTTAACCTTATGGGTGTTCCCTTGTATGTTATTTGTCATTTTTCCCTTGTATATTATTTGTCATTTTTTCCTTGCTGCTCTCAATAATTTTTCTTTGTCTTTAATTTTTGTCAATTTGATTACTATGTGTCTCAGTGTGTTTTTCCTTAGGTTTATCCTGCTTGGAACTCTCTGCGCTTCCTGGACTTGGGTGGCTATTTCCTTTCCCATGTTAGGGAAGTTTTTGACTATAATCTCTTCACATATTTTCTTGGGTCCTTTCTCTCTCTCTTCTCCTTCTGGTACCCCTATAATGTGAATGTTATTGCGTTTAATGTTGTCCCAGAGGTCTCTTAGGCTGTCTTCATTTCTTTTCATTCTTTTTTCTTTATTCTGTTCTGCAGCAGTGAATTCAACCATTCTGTCTTCCAGGTCACTTATCTGTTCTTCTGCCTCAGTTATTCTGCTATTGATTCCTTCTAGTGTATTCTTCATTTCAGTTATTGTATTGTTCATCTCTGTTTGTTTGTTCTTTAATTCTTCTAGGTGTTTGTTCTTTAATTCTTCTAGGTCTTTGTTAAACATTTCTTGCATCTTCTCTATCTTTGCTTCCATTCTTTTTCTGAGGTCTTGGATCATCTTCAGTATCATTATTCTGAATGCGTTTTCTGGAAGGTTGCCTATCTCCACTTCATTTAGTTATTTTTCTGGAGTTCTATCTTTTTCCTTCATCTGGTACATAGCCCTCTGCCTTTTCATCTAGTCTATCTTTCTGTCCCACCTGTGTTTAAATTCCAGCTTTATGACTTCTAGCTGTGTGACCTTCTCTATGTTTCAGTCTCAACTGTAAAATGGGAATGATTACAGTATTCATCTCATAGGGTTGTTTTAGTTAATGCGTGAATAAATGTAAAATATTTAAAGCAAACTCATAAGAGCTTATTTTTATTGTAAAGTAAATAAAACTCTTAGAACAGTTTCTGGTAAACAGTAAGAACTCAATAAATGTAAACTATTTTATTTTTAGTCACATAACTGCCCAGATAATCCATAAAATTTATTAATCATCCTCTAAAGAAGCGAGGCCTGGTTTCTGTTTCCTTCCTTTTATTTTACTTCTTCTAACTTGAACTCTTGCTTTGCTAAATTCAAACTAGGAAGAGAGCCAGCACCAGGGGACTTGAAAGAAAGATAAGTGCATTAATGGTAACAAAACGATTCAAATATTAAGTTTAAAAAAGGAGACTGGCTCCCCTTTCTTTGTTCACTAATAATTAACTAGATTGTAACTCCCTGTGTGTGGTTCTTTTGCATCCCTTTAAGTACCTAGGAATTAACATTTACAGTCATCCTGTGTGCCAGCAGGCTTTGATTGGATGGTATTTATAACTATACAAAAACAAAACAAAACAAAACAGGTTCTTCATGGTCCTGGCTGGAGAAACAGAGCTGACCTTCATATAGTTCTCTAGCTCCTTGGAAGAGAATTTGGGGCCTCCCATATCTTTATATTGTGGATTTTTCCTTCTCAAACTCAGAATTTGGAAGGGAATGGGGAGTGCAGGGAGAATCTTTAAGTTTTTGGCACAAACTCCAAAAACAGAGGGAAGGAGCTGAGCCAGCAACCGTTAACAACGTTTTGCAGTCGTGGTTGTTGGAAACGATCTAAGGGTACCTGACGTGGGGCCTCAGAGCCGAGCTGGGTGTGGTGGGGCCAGGCCAGCAGGGGCGTGCGGGTGCTGTCACCCCGTGGGTTGGCAGAGCAGGGCGTGGGCACGGGCTCAGGCATCTGGGCTTCCCAGCGCGCTGCCATGAGCGGGATCCTGTGCGCTGCACCTGTTGAGGGTGACTCTCCCGCCCAGGCTTGGGCTCCCGCAGCCAGCTGCCTCAGGCATGGGGCCCTGTACACTGGGCACCCAGGCCGAGGCAGGTGCGGGGTGCCGGTAGGGGCTGGAGGGCTGCGCCATGCTCTGCTCAGTGCTCTTGAGCTGCGCCTCCGCCTTCTGGGGACACACGGCAGCGTCAGGTAACCGAGCAGCGGCCCACGATCCCGGAAGGAGAGGTGGGAAGGGAGGCGTGCCGAGTCAGCTGCGGCCCTGGAGAGAGACCCCAGGTCTGGGCCCCGAGTCCGAGCAGTGGCACTTGGACTCTGCCAGGCCAGAGCCTCACCACGCACCCAGCTCTGGAGGAGGGTCGGCCGGGTGCACCCTAGTGCAGCCTCTCGCTGGCCTGGAGAAGTGCCTGCCTTCCCCACTTTCCCGCCCCGTGATGGTCAGTCCCTCCCTCCCCACCCCGTCCTCAGTGACTTTCCTGTTCTGAGCCTCATCCAGCTCTTTTTCATTCATCCCCTGCTCTTCTTCCCTTTAGAAATCTTCACTTCCTAGTCTGCAAAATCATTCAGCAGACGTTGGCAACAGAGTGGATTCCTTAAACGATCCAGCCTCTTTGGCTGTTGGGGGTTGTGAGTTTAAGGGTTGGGAAAGGGATTGTTTATACCTGAATGGTTTAGGACTTTCTTGTGCCTTTGGCCCCCTACAAATTTTGTTTGAATTTTTTAAATTGAAAATGAAAATATATCTTCCCTCTCTCCCCCTTTTTGAGCACTTTGATAAGTCAAATAAAGGAAAGAGGATGGGGGATCTGATCACCTCTATTCAAGTCCTGATTATATGTAGCATTAGTAACATACGGTAATCAGGCCTGGGGGTATTGATTCATCTAATTATTTACATGGGAATCATCTACCAAAACACAATGAACAGAGAATTCATTTTGAGGAGATGCAGCATTTCTTTGTATCAAAGTGTGTTTGACACCTGGGCCTGCCCTGGTTACAGTGTCTGTCTATTTGATTTGAGGGCCATTGTCTCTGTCATGAAATGCCAAACCGTTGTCTGACTGTCATTGTGCCCAAAATTCTACTGACATTTATTCCTGTTGGTTTGTGGTCTTAGTGTTCTTTTAGAGCCCTCCTCATGCATGGCAGTTACCACAGGAAGGATGGCATCATAATAGGTTACTGTAGAAGAGCCTGGTCTGGGATTCAAAAAACAGGGCTAACTTCTGAAAGCCTGTGTTCAGTGTTTTCTTCTGGGCCCAGTTCTGTTGCTAATTGGCTATGTGACCTTGGTTGTTCAATTTAGTTAATCTCTCAGAACCTTGTTTTTCTCATTTCAGGGAAGCTAGTAGTACTACTAACCTCCATCCATTGGCCAATGACTGTGCGAAATTCAATGGTCAATCTTGGTCCTCACTCTTCTTGACCTATCAGTGGTATTGGCCCAAATCGATCACTCTCTCCTTAAAATGCTTTCTTCTGGAAGTTTTGTGAAGATTTCTGCCTTCCTCCCTGCCCACTCCTTCTCAGTCTCTTTGACTGGATCCTCTTCATTTCTAAAAGTTAAAGTGTGGAGAGTCCCAGGCCTCTCCTCTGTCTCACCTACTCTTTAGGTTTGATAGACTCCACATTTATGCCTCCAACATGGACTTGTCCTCCTGTAAAATCCGTATTCAGGTATCCTGCTGCCTTTTTGACATCTTTTGTAAAAGGCATCTCAGAAGTAACATGTTTAAAGCTGAACTCCTGATCTTCAGCCCCAGATCTGATCCCCACCGCCACCCCCAGTCTTGTCCATCTCCATAAATTGCAACCCTATCTCTCCATGCTCAGGCCAAGACCTTTGCAGTCAAACTTGTCTTTCACCATCATTCTAGTATAAAGCACCGTCCCTCTAATTGGACTATAGCAATAGCCTCCTGCCTAGTCTCCCCTTGCCCTTCTGCAATCTATTCTCCTCACAGCTGCAAGAGCAATCATGCAAGTTAGTCATGTCCTGCATCGGATGAAAACTGTCCAATGGTTTATCTCCTTCAGAGTAAAATCCAAAGTCCTTACAGTGACCTAAAAGACTATGTGAGGGGCTTCCCTGGTGGCGCAGTGGTTGAGAGTCCGCCTGCCGATGCAGGGGACACAGGTTTGTGCCCCGGTCCGGGAAGATCCCCCATGCCATGCACAAACTAAGCCCATGCGCCACAACTACTGAGCCTGTTCTCTAGAGTCCACGAGCCACAACTACTGAGCCCACATGCCACAACTACTGAAGCCCACGCACCTAGAGCCCATGCTCCATAACAAGAGAAGCCACCACAATGAGAAGGCTGCACACCACAATGAAGAGTAGCCCCCACTCGCCGCAACTAGAGAAAGCCCGTGCTCAGCAACAAAGACCCAATGCAACCAAAAATAAATAATAAATAAATTTTTAAAAAAAGAAAAACACTGCTGGCATGTTGACCTCCCAGCTATTACTACAATAGGCCAAGAACATCCCTGTCTTGGGGACTTTGCACTTATTAGTCTCCCCATCTGGAACACTCTTTCCTCAGACAACTCATGGCTAGCTCCACTTCCTTCTGCTCACTCAAATATCTTACAAAACACACCTTCCCTTGACCACTGCACATCCAATAGGTACAATTCTACCCAATCCCTCTTGGTACCTCTGAACCCCTTACCTTGCCTTATCTTTCTCCACCGCACTTAACAAATATCTGTTGGATTTTTTTTTTCCTCTTCCCACCCCCTTCCCAGAATGTAAACTCCAAAGAAAATTTTGATCACTGCTGTGTCTCCAGTGCCTAGAACAGTGCTTGGTATATGTCTTAGTCTCTTTGGGCTACTGTAACAAAATACCAGAGACCAGGTAGCTTACAAACAACAGAAGTTTATTTCTCAGATTCCTGGAGGCTGGAAGTCTGAGACCAGGGTGCCAGCATGGTTGGATGAGGCCTCTCTTCCAAGTCAGAGGCTCCTTGCTGTATTCTCACATGTCAGAAGAGGCTAGGGAGCTCTGTAGGGTCTCTTTTATAAAGTCATTCATCCCATTCATGACCTAAACACCACCCAAAGGCCCCACCTCCTAATACCATCCCAGTGGGCATTAGGATTTTAGCATATGAATTTTGATGGGGACACAAACATTCAGTCCAAAGCAGCAGGTAAATTTATCAATACATCTTTATTGAATGAATGAGTCTGTAAAGTGATTTGTAATATTTATATATTACATAGGCCCATAGACCATATTCTTCAGACTCTAAGTTTAGAAGCTTCTAGGGCACTGCTGTGGGGCATAGGGGTTGAGACCCAGGCCTAGTTTTGTATTCTTATGGGTGGAGATTTAAGGATCATAGTCTATAGGACGGCTACATAAATGGAGACAGCTTCAAAACCTTCTTGTGGATTCCCAAGCAGTCCTACTTAGGTTGTGATGTGCCTTTTAAGGTGTGATGTGCAACATCTTCTATAGTACATGCAGGTTCAGAAAGACTTCAAGAACCCAGGTACCTGCTAAGGTTTCCCTAGATCCACACCCCACCTCCCTGACAGCCCCACCTGAACAAGGATATGCTTCCTAGGGGCCCAAACAGAGTGCACCACCTGGTGTTGAGAGGGAGATGATCCCAACATGTGAGGGTTCAACCAGGACAGAGTTGTCCTAGACCTGGAGAAGAGACGGGTGTACTTGACCTTGGGACATTACACTTGAAGAAGGGACTTCTTCAGTTAAGAAATTGGGTATGGGGCTTCCCTGGTGGTGCAGTGGTTATGAATCTGCCTGCCAATGCAGGAGACAGGGGTTCAAGTCCTGATCTGGGAAGATCCCACATGCCACGGAGCAACTAAGCCCGTGCACCACAGCTACTGAAGCCCGCGCTCTAGAGCCCACGAGCCACAACTACTGAACCCGTGTGCCACAACTACTGAAGCCCATGCGCATAGAGCCTGTGCTCTGCAAGAGAAGCCACCGCAATGAGAAGCCTGCGCACCACAACAAAGAGTAGCCCCTACTCGCCTCAACTAGAGAAAGCCGCGCGCAGCAACGAAGACCCAATGCAACAAAAAATTAATTAATTAATTAATTAATTAAAAAGAAATTGGGTATCCAATAAATGTCTTTATTTTTCAATAAAGTAAAGACGGCCTGGTAAGCACTCACAGGAATGGGACCAGGTTTTATTCATTCTTGCTTGGTACAGTGCCTCTCACATACAGTATATCAGTCATTTATTGTACATCGATTTATTCTTTAGGAATATCTATGAGTCTCATATTTATTCATCAAGAATTCTGGAACATCGACATAATTTGAATTGTTTTAGTTTAGTATTTACTTAAACAATAAATATTTCTTGAGCAACGTACTGGGCCTTGGAAATACAACACAGAATACAACCTATTTCCTGAACCAAAGATCATTTCTATTGGTCTCTCTTGTTTTACCTCCAGGTTTATACCAAATTCAACATGTTGTTTACCTTTCAAAAACCCAGGGCTCTCAACAAACAACAATAACTTTTTAAAATGTAAATATAAACCGTAGAGAAATAATTTAAGATGATTATTTTTATATTCTCATCTCTATTTACTTTTTTTAAGAGTTCTAATTAACACAGTGTACAAGCAATGTCATTCATTTAATTCTTCAGTAGCCCTCAGCCCCACAGTTAGTGTGGGACAAAGTCAGATCCAACTCCGACCCTCAGCTCTATCTCCACAGAGGGTGACTTCAGTGAGGACGCCTTGCAGCCCTTGGGAGAGCAGCATCTAGCTAGGTCTCTGATGCTTCTGCATCCTTGCACCTTCCCTTTTTGGCTTGGGCTCCTTACATGTTCCTGTGCACTGTGGGGAAGGCAGACTGACAGCCAGTCCTGCTCCTTCTTGAAATTTTCCACTATGTCTTCCACTTATTCAGATACTGTTTTCAAGAAAGTATTTTTCGTGAGCCACTTCATTTGCTTCTGGACTATTGAAACACTCACTGGCAGATATGATGATTTAAGAATCTGAACAAGGAAACATTTAAAAATACATGATACTCATTTGCAATGTGGTTTCCATCTCTATCTTGGAGTTTGCATTGTCTCTGCAGCCTATGGTGGTCATGTGATTATCGTCAGCCACAAAGCGGGCTTTGTCTGATCTATGTGCCACCCATTTGTTCTCGTCTTGCTTTTCTCCCTTCCCACAATATTCCCACGATCGCAGACACAACCACTTGTTATGCCTTGTTTGAATTTTGCACTTTTACTAAACATCTTGACCTGAAATCCCAAAGTGAGATTTGTCATCATTCTCTGAAATCCCTAATGAAAAGATTCTGTTGCTTGCAGTCTGTAGAACAGTTTAATTGGAGATTGACGGACGTTTCATCAGATGGTTCTGCTTCTCATCTCAAAGTAGTTTCTGTTGACCTTTCTGAGCTGAAATGTCCTGGAGAAATAACATAGAATTAATTATAGAACAATTTGTCTTTCAATAATTTCTCCTCATATTTTAAAGGGTTTTTCGTATGTATATCACATCATGTCTGAATTTACTCTTATGATTGTAAAAGCCATCCATCTGTCTTATAGCATACTGTAGCTTCATTATATAGGGAAAAATGTGTAAATGACTTCTAAGTAATTAAGCAATACTTCTACACTGCACTTATTTTATGTATTCACATAAGGCTTTGCTATGCCAAGGTCTCTGACGTAGTGGAAAATATTTCCCTGTGAAAAACTTTTACATAGAATCTTTATGGTAGGTCTGGGAATTTCAGCAGGTCAGAAGAAAGGGATCCTATGGCAGTTAATAAGAAATTAGAGGTTTAAGTACCCCTTGGTTATGCATAATTGCTTATGAAAAATGAGAGATACGATGTGAAGAAACCTTTAAGAAGAAGAACTGTTTTGAAATATATTCTCTATTCATTCAGCCATTAATTCAACCAACTTTTGCTAAGTGCCCATCGGGTACAGTGCTGGAGATTTCAGGACCCCACATTAAGACAAAGCTCCTCCCTTTAAACATGCCACTGTTTAGGAGAAAACAATATCTTTTGATAGTATTTTTCTTTAGACTTTTTATACCTCTTGTTTTGCATTTTGGGAACTGCCTTTGAGGTTTTTTTTTTTTTTTTTTTTTTGCAATACGCGGGCCTCTCACTGCTGTGGCCTCTCCCATTGCGGAGCACAGGCTCCGGACGCGCAGGCTCAGCAGCCATGGCTCACGGGCCCAGCCGCTCCGCGGCATGTGGGATCTTCCCGGACCGGGGCACGAACCCGCGTCCCCTGCATCGGCAGGCGGACTCTCAACCACTGCGCCACCAGGGAAGCCCGAGGTTTTTAATTAGGAAATAACTTGAAGACAGCCAATTATCTTAGAACCATGGAAGGAGCAAAACTAGGGGCTTGGTCAGAGCAGATTTCCCCTTTGACCTCTCATTTGCATCAGACCAAGTTTCGTGAGGGGCAGTGTTGATTTTTGCCTGAATTGATTATAAGCTTGGAATAGCAAAGATTTAAGACCTGATGGATTAGAAATATATCATTTCTTTTACCAAGAGATCCTTGCCATTTGAGGGAAATAATTTTTGGAACACATTGAGAATAGGAATATCTGCTACCACTGCTATAGATATGCTTCTGTTTTCTTGTCTTTTCTGTTATCCTGCAATAATTTACTTTTCCTTTAATCAGCAGGGTTCAGTATTTTCACCCTAAAATGACAGTGCTTAGATGTAAGGTACAATGACCAAAAACCCATTGTGATAGAAAGGGTTCCCAGGGCATAACCCCCAAAAGCATAAGTATATATCTACAGCTTCTGTATTTGGAAAATGTAAAGCAAATGAGATCTTACACATTTTTTCCAATTTTGATTAAATTATTATTAAACTTAAATTTTAAAAAGTAAATTACACTTTGTTCTTTACTTCCAGTTCCTCAGCTACTATATGGAGAGCAGCTGGATTATTTGTTTTTGATTATCTCTCAGAGATGTGTCTGCTAACTGCTACAAAAGAAAAATCGTCTGTAAGTTAAGTACTGTGGTCATTTTAACGGCCATGTAGCCACACATGGCTAATTATACAAGACAATGTTTATGTGACTTATTGTAAGACTTTAAAATGTGAGGTCTTCTTGTTATTGGGAAAAAAATGTAAGTCATTTGGCTATTTACCATCAGTTTGTCAGAATTGTCTTAAGGAAATATAGCTAACTGCGGAAGAGCTTTGCTCTCAAAGATGGATAGTACAGCCTTATATATAACATACACAAAAAACTAAAGACCTAAGTGCCCAACAATAAGGAAGTGATTAAATAAATGATGAGAGATCGAGGCAATGAAAGCTTATATACCCACTAAAATTATGTTTATGAAAAGCTTTATTAGCAAGGAAATTTTTTTATGCTGTCACGTATGGAACATGATAAATGTCTTAGTCTTAACTTTGAAATATTTTTGTTAGTTCTATTAGTTCCAGTGGGTTAAATTTTCTTATATTAATATGTAGGGCCTAGATGTTGGCCTGAGGCATGGATTATCCCAGTAGAAATTCCATTCAGACTAGAGAAACATTCACATGATTTAGCTTGTTAGAGAATATGTAAAAGTCTTACTACAACTTTGTTATTTAGTCTATGTAAGTACCTGCTTTTACTTGGTAGAATTAATTTTTATAAAATGAACCCATAGTAACATAACTAATTATCTAGTTTGTGCTTTAAACTATAGTTTGACTGAAAATGAGTTACTTTTTAATAACTACATCACTCCTGGTAACTCTTACCCCAATCTACCTTTTTGGTCTTTTGCATCTGTTTCTATAATCTATCAATTACATGTGAACTCATTGGTTTCTACTGAGAATTAGTGTTGGATTTTCATAATGAATGCTCAGGGCATGTATAGTGTTGGAAATTTTAGATTTTAATGTAACTTTGGAATTAAAATTGCTGATAGATCACAAAAGAGAAGTGATTACTTTTTAAAGTTATCCTTATTTCATCACTTCAGTGCTGATGAAAGTTCCATTTATTTTGAACATAATGTTAGACCTTTTCATTGATTGATTGTAAACATAAATATTACAATTACCTAATATTTAATGTAGCTTTGCAAGTAATTAAAAGATTGATTAGTCTGTTGCCTTTGAGTTGATTACATACATTTTATAGTGCATAGCACATTTATTTTTATATTTTAGGACATGGGCTATGTTCCTGATTTTGTACAAACTGCCATGGCTCCATATATAAAGGACGTTCATCGAAAAGGTAATCTGAAAAATGTTTGTCATTAAATCATCTTAATTTCCTGTTTTCAGTGCCATGTCAACTTTTAAGAATGAGAGGATTTATATATAAAAAATATATAGGGGCTTCTCTGGTGGCGCAGTGGTTGAGAGTCCGCCTGCCAGTGCAGGGGACACGGGTTTGAGCCCTGGTCCAGGAGGATCCTGCATGCCGCAGAGCCACTGGGCCTGTGCGCCACAACTGCTGAGCCTCTGGCCCACAACTACTAAGGCCCACTCTCCTAGACCCCGTGCTCCACAACGGGAGGGGCCACCGCAGTGAGAAGCCCGTGCACCGCAACGAAGATTGTGGCCCCTGCTAGCCACAACTGGAGAAAAGCCCACGCACAGCAATGAAGACCCAACGCAGCCATAAATAAATGAATAAATAAATTATATATATATATATATATATATATAACTGTTTGACTGATATAGTCACTGAAAGTAAATAAATAACTCAATGAACATTTATTAAAAGAGCTTTATTAGCCACATTGATGTAGTTCTGAGGAAAGAAGGCAGTTGCCATTAGAATACTTAAAATATGGCCACTGTTAACTCACCAGCATATTTGGGTTGACGTCTAGTCAGAGGGTTAGAATTGTGGTTGTTTGCTCTCTCTCACCCTGGATCTTCTGCGGCTCAGTTCAAATCTTACTAAGATGACTTGCTGGACTCAGGGTGAAACTTGTGGATTTAGGACGCATAAAAGGTGCCAACCATACTTGAACCAAATCCAGGGCTCTGGCCTCATTATCACAGTGCTGTGATTTATTGGGCTAACAAAGAAAGTCTTACAGTTGGGTACAGAGGTGGCATTACTGAATATTGCTTTTCTAAGTACTGAAAATGTATCTCTGCTTAAGAAGGATAAATCCCTTGGAGTATGTTGTTATTTAAGATCATAAGAGGAAGAGCTTTGAATAATTAATAGTCTGGATGTAGTTATGCCCATTAGCTTTATTGTTGATGCACTTCAGAATACACCAGTTAGGAGGGTCTGGTTTTTTAATATCATTATTTTCCACCAGGAGGGGCTATATCCCGTTTTAAAAAATTAGTTACCCAGAAAAAGTAAGGCAAAAACAAAGCAAGGTGTCAGACTTACCAAAACTTCTCATGAATCCCAGGTATTGGTTATTTATATTGTCTAATCCTGGAATAATAAAATGTCTATTAATCCACAAGAATTAATACTGCTGTTGCTACGTTGCAGAGAGCAATGTTCCCCTACAAATAAGGCCCAAGACACTCTCCTCAGAGGAGAGGGTGGAAGCAGAAGCTGGTTTGGAGGAGGGAGCTTCATTCAATGGAAGTAGCAATTGAAGCCCTTATTGGGAAGGATTTCTGTGCGAGGGTGAGAATGGATATGAAGGAAGGTAGGGCTGAGCTTTAGGGAACCCCTGGGAAGAGGAGGGGGGCGGAGGTGGTGAGCCCTTGCAGAGACAGGGGAAGAACCTGGAAGCGCAGTCACCAGAGCTCAAGGAGGAGGGAGTTTTAAGAAAGTGTTGGTGGGTGGAGGGAGGAGGGAAGGAGGTTGGGGATCGGTTCAGAAGTAGCTGAATATGTTGAGGAGTGTGAAAACAGAGAAAGAATGTTGTCCTCTGTTAGAGGATGAGTGGGTATGAATTCTAACTGCATATACTTCCTCATTCTCTGGACAGTTAATAGGAGGGGTTAGCAGAACACCCAAAGCTCTGCAGATATTGTCTGATGGCTCTTGTCATTAACCCCACCTCTCCCCACACGCGAAAGTCCATAGAGAGTCTGACTCCACAGATGCAGCCGTTGTACAATAAGTGGGAAGAGCGGGGTTTCATCCGGACTCTGTCACTAACAAGCTGTGGCCTGGGACAAGGCACTTAGCCTCTCTTCACCTTACCTTCTTCATCTGTAAATGATGTGATTGGATGAGGTCAAGGTTTCTTAATCTGATTTCCAAGGATGGGCTTCAAGGAATCTGAGATTCCCCTTAAATTATAAACAGAAAAATGTTTTTCCCCTCTAAGGAGAGGATCCATAACTTTTATCAGATTCCACAAAGGATAATGAACCTTAGAAAGATAAGAACTAGTGTAATAGGTGATCACTAGAGTCCTGTCTTCTTTAGAATTCTGGAATTTTGTTCACCTCTCAGGCTTTAGTGCTCCACATGGCCTGTCTTAGCAAATCACTGTCAGACATGGAGTTAAAGATTGGAGCTTCTGAAAGGTAGTTGATTGGATCAGTCCTCTCTAGAGGATTATTTAGAAAATCCAGAGAATTTTAAAGATTAAAACTAATCATTTCTGGGCTTCCCTGGTGGCGCAGTGGTTGAGAGTCCGCCTGCCGATGCAGGGGAAATAGCAGTTGTCACTGGGAAATAGCAGTTGTCACTGGAGAGGACATCATGGGAGAGGTTACTGACATTTATGTGATACCTCTTAAGCAAGAAGTTATATCATGTGGTAAACAATTACCATAATTTAATTTGGTCTAATTATTGGGTTTTGGTATAACTCAGGACTGAGCTCTAGAAATCTCTTTCTGATCTGTTACTTTATAAAAGCTGCCTATAAAAGCTGCCTATAAAAGCTGCCTAGGGCTTCCCTGGTGGCGCAGTGGTTGAGAGTCCGCCTGCTGATGCAGGGGACACGGGTTCGTGCCCCGGTCCAGGAAGATCCCACATGCCGCGGAGCGGCTGGGCCCGTGAGCCATGGCCGCTGAGCCTGCGCGTCCGGAGCCTGTGCTCCACAACGGGAGAGGCCACAGCAGTGAGAGGCCTGCGTACCGCTAAAAAAAAAAAAAAAAGCTGCCTAGATTGGTTATCCATTTATGTCTATTATTTATGTTTAAACCACTTATGTGTGGTATGAAAGATTTATTGATTCATTGAAGGCAGTGTTTAAAATGACTCTGGATCCTTCTTTGGACATGAAGGTTAAATTGAAATTGTGCTTCTTACAAAACATAAAGTTATTTGGTATAAGTCATTATCTACCGCTCTAATCTTACCATCATTTTATTACAGCTGATGGATTTTGCTGCAAGTGATACATTCTGTGTCACAACCGAAGGGAAATTAAATTAATAAATTCTTTTATTAACACTTCAGTGTGAAAAGCTGGATGTTTCAGGCAAGCATCATGTTTTGCATGGCACTCTTTCCTTAGTACCATCTGAGCTTGGTTCCTGGTAAAATGCAAAAGATGTAAAATCTCACTTGTGAAATGCAAATATTTTTTGTGGGTCTTTGGATATTTGTAATATTGGTAATAGCTGTCAGGAACCCACAGAAAACCAATTGACTCATTTTTTGGAGTGTAAACAGAACAGATCTGATAATTAGCTTATCTTCTTAGAGCCAGGCCTGCTAAATGTACTATCTGCAGGGTTAGATTTACAATTTGTGAAAATTGCTGTGGAGAGAACCTTGGGAGCCATCCTATTTCTGTGTAGATAGTGTATTGTTAGTTAATCTGTGTCCTTCTTCTAAAACAGGTTCTTATTTTTACACTACTTAAAAAGTAACTGCTATGAGTGAATTTGCTGCCATAACTATCTATTGATATATTTTAAATCTGATGCAACATTAACATGTGACAGACTTCTGGTTTTTTATTTTTTTATTTTTTTTTATTTTGCGGTACGTGGGCCTCTCATTGTTGTGGCCTCTCCCATTGCAGAGCACAGGCTCCGGACGCGCAGGCCCAGCGGCCATGGCTCACGGGCCCAGCCGCTCCGTGGCATGTGGGATCTTCCCGGACCGGGGCACGAACCCGTGTCCCCTGCATCGGCAGGCGGACTCTCAACCACTGCGCCACCAGGGAAGCCCAGACTTCTGTTTTAATAATCCCAATGTGATGACGAACATGCTAAATCTTATCCAAGAGAATTAAACTGTAGGCATGTTTCTCTCTTATGGAAAGGAAGATACTCCTCGGGAGACTTAAACTTATTTAATGTGTTTATAGAAAACAAATATGGAAACAGTAATACCTTGAGAAGCAGGTCCCCCCCTTAGGAATAACAACATTTGACCTTTCATAGCCTAAACCTATTCCCTGTTGTAATGGTAACTGACACAATACAAAATATACTTCTCATAATATATAACATGTTCTTATATGTTCTGTATTATATATATATATATATATATGTTTTATATTACATATATGTCATCGTGTATAACACCAGATTCCACTTAGGGTGGAGCAGTCTCAGCTTTAGCTTCTGGTGATGGAGCTCCTTTTGGCTTTGGTGCCGCTCTGAGCCACGCACAGGCTTGAGAGTAACAGGAAGTGTCCTTGGCAGCTTTGGAGCCTCTGCAACGCGATTACATATGAATGACCATAACTAAGCAGCTTCAGCTGGTGCTCTGGGGGTTCACACAATTTCTTTGTCCTTTGTCGTGGTTTCCATAGCTCTAGCCTGAGACCGGTTGGGGGAGGCTATAGAGATCCCCCTATAACCATGTTCTCTCCAGTGCTCAGCCTGGGAAGACATGCCTGTGTCAGGGGTCCCTGAGCACAGAACCTCATGATTATGGGGGGAAATACCAAAACAAAACTCACATCTTTCAGGGACACGTATTGGTAACTTTTATTCTTAACTTTGTAGGAAGCATGATTCTTTACTGGACATAAATTGCTATAGAACCTTTCAAATTTGGTAAATCACTTTGTAAGAACAAGAAGAGATTATCTGTCTATTTACACCAATCCTATGAGACAGATACTATCAGTGTCCTACTTTAAAGAGGAGACAACTTGGAGAAACCAGGGGTTGCCCAAGGTCCAGAGCCTGCAAGGTTCTGGCTTCCTCAGCCTCTCTTTGGTTCACGTTTCTCATCTATCGAGTGAGGGGTTATAATACCTGCCTAGATGAAACATCGAATGAAAAGTCCCTGAAACAGAATACCTTTCTCAATACATATTAATTTCTTTATTTCAATAATGAAATGTATAGGATTCTACTTACATATTACATGTTTTTATTGTTTTAGCATGTATAATAAAAAGTAAGATTTCTATGAATAAAGATTTTAAACATTTTTTTGCAAAATATTTATAGAAGGAGACTCTGCAAGGATCAGCTATCACAGATATAGAGAGTGGGAAGAAATTTCCAGACACTATTAAAAGCATGAATGTGTACCTTGGTTACCCAAGGCCTTCTCTTATGTTCTTTATTTCTCTCCCTCCCTCTCTTGTCAATCCTTCCTCCCTTCAGAGTGTAGCTGGGTACCTATGGCTTCAAAGTGATGGTCATTTAAAAAGCCTTTCTCTCAGGGTGCCCAGGTAGCAGCAAGAACTCTTAGGAGTATCAAAAGGACTTTCTCAAGGAACAGACTTGTGGTTGCCGAAGGGGAGGGAAGGACTGGGAATTTGGGGTTAGCAGAGGCAAACTATTACATATAGGATGGATAAACAGCAAGGTCCTGTTTTTACCCACAGCATTTTATGACTGGAATTACTTGAAACATATTGTGTCATTGGATGAAATGATAACGTTGGCCATTTTGCTTCTTTTAGTCAAAAGCTTTCATCTGACCTGGATTAAAAACAACGATGTCCTACTTCCCAAAGAGTAACACCAATAAGCAGGGCCCTGGATCTTGGTGCCGACTTGGTTCTGACAGGGAGGTGTGTGAACAGTGCTTTGGTGCTGGGACCCCACATTCATGCTGTGAGTTTAAGGGGAGAGCACATTTATCAGCTGAAGCAAATCATCTTTGTTTTACTTACTAACACACAGTTAATTTTCTTTGGCCTTTTCAAAATATGTTTTCAGCTGTAAATTTGTTAACTTTAAAACATTAAAAGCAATCCAAAGTAAATAAATTTCTTTCCTATTTAAAGTTAATACCTAGTGTAGCAAAAGGCACACAGTGAATTTCAAATCCAATTTTATACAATGATAATGTTCCATTAAAAATGGTAGACATGGGCTTCC
Source organism: Leucopleurus acutus (assembly GCF_964270905.1). NCBI lineage: Eukaryota > Metazoa > Chordata > Mammalia > Artiodactyla > Delphinidae > Leucopleurus > Leucopleurus acutus. Next base: position 124,054,334 of record NC_139146.1, on the reverse strand, counting down.
CTGGTGGCGCAGTGGTTGAGAGTCCACCTGCCGATGCAGGGGACACGGGTTCGTGACCCGGTCCGGGAAGATCCCACATGTCACGGAGCGGCTGGGCCTGTGAGCCATGGCCACTGAGCCTGCGTGTCCGGAGCCTGTGCTCCGCAACGGGAGAGGCCACAACAGTGAGAGACCCGCGTACCGAAAAAAAAAAAAAAAAAAGATGGTAGACATTTTGTTGTTATTGTTAACCAAATTATTCAGAGATGACCGTGTGAAGCTGGTTTATAAACTGAGATGTGTGGTTGCTATAATAACTTCTGCACCTTTATATTCAATATCCCCAGGTTTTCTATTCAATACCTTGCAATTCTTTAGAATCTTAGGGTAATTAGAAAAGTCTTTACTGAGGACCCTTCTGCATCTTTGGGGACTATTTTGCTTAAGTTAATTTTGTTTTTCCCACCACTGGTAAAAGTGCCTGGACCTTATTTTGCAGACTGAATTTAAAATACAGATTCAATACCTTTAAGAGCAAAAAACCCATACAGGTTTTTTTAAATTGAAATGTATTTGACATACACCATTGTGTAAATTTAAGGTGCAAAACATACTGATTTAATACATTTATACATGATAATATGATTGTCATTGTAGCAAGGGTTACCACCTCTATCATGTCACATAATTATTATTATTTTTTTAACATCTTTATTGGAGTATAATTGCTTTACAATGGTGTGTTAGTTTCTGCTTTATAACAAAGTGAATCAATTATACACATACATATATCCCCATATCTCTTTCCTCTTGCATCTCCCTCCTGCCACCCTCCCTATCCCACCCCACTAGGTGGTCACAAAGCACAGAGCTGATCTCCCTGTGCTATGCAGCTGCTTCCCACTAGCTATCTATTTTACATTTGGTAGGGTATATATGTGTATGCCACTCTCTCACTTTGTCACAGCTTACCCTTCCCCCTCCCCATATCCTCAAGTCCATTCTCTAGTAGGTCTGTGTGTTTATTCCTGTCTTGCGCCTAGGTTCTTCATGACCATTTTGTTTGTTTGTTTTTTAGATTCCATATAAATGTGCTAGCATACGGTATTTGTTTTTCTTTTTCTGATTTACTTCACTCTGTATGACAGACTCTAGGTCCATCCACCTCACTACAAATAACTCAATTTCATTTCCTTTTATGGCTGAGTAATATTCCATTGTATATATGTGCCACATCTTCTTTATCCATTCATCTGTTGATGGATACTTAGGTTGCTTCCATGTCCTGGCTATTGTAAATAGAGCTGCAATGAACATTGTAGTACATGACTCTTTTTTTTTTTTTTTGCGGTACGTGGGCCTCTCACTGTTGTGGCCTCTCCCATTGCGGAGCACAGGCTCTGGGCACGCAGGCTTAGTGGACATGGCTCATGGGCCCAGCCGCTCCGTGGCATGTGGGATCTTCCTGGACTGGGGCAGGAACCCGTGTCCCCTGCATCGGCAGGCAGACTCTCAACCACTGCACAACCAGGGAAGCCCCTACATGACTCTTTTTGAATTATGGCTTTCTCAGGGTATATGCGCAGTAGTGGGATTGCTGGGTCATATGGTAATTCTATTTTTAGATTTTTAAGGAACCTCCATACTGTTCTCCATAGTGGCTGTATCAATTTACTTTCCCACCAAAAGTGAAAGAAGGTTCCCTTTTCTCCACACCCTCTCCAGCATTTATGGTTTGTAGAATTTTTGATGATGGCCATTCTGACTGGTGTGAAGTGATACCTCATTGTAGTTTTGATTTGCATTTCTCTAATGATTAATGATGTTGAGTATTCTTTCATGTGTTTGTTGGCAATCTGTATATCTTCTTTGGAGAAATGTCTATTTAGGTCTTCTGCCCATTGTTGGATTGGGTTGTTTGTTTTTCTGATATTGAGCTGCATGAGCTCCTTGTAAATTTTGGAGATTAATCCTTTGTCAGTTGCTTCATTTGCAAATATTTTCTCCCATTCTGAGGGCTGTCTTTTCATCGTATTTATGGTTTCCTTTGCTGTGCAAAAGCTTTTAAGTTTCATTAGGTCCCATTTGTTTATTTTTGTTTTTATTTCCATTTATCTAGGAGGTGGGTCAAAAAGGATACTTCTGTGATTTATATCATAGAGTGTTCTGCCTATGTTTTTCTCTAAGAGTTTGATAGTGTCTGGCCTTCCATTTAGTTCTTTAATCCATTTTGAGTTTATTTTTTGTATAGTGTTCCAATTTCATTCTTTTACATGTAGCTGTCCAGTTTACCCAACACCACTTACTGAAGAGGCTGTCTTTTCTCCACTGTATATTCTTACCTCCTTTATGAAACATAAGGTGACCATATGTGCATGGGTTTATCTCTGGGCTTTCTATCCTGCTCCATTGATCTATACTTCTGTTTTTTATGCCAGTACCATACTGTCTTGATTACTGTAGCTTTGTAGTATAGTCTGAAGTGCAGAAGCCTGATTCTTCCAGTTCCGTTTTTCTTTCTCAAGATTGCTTTGGCTATTTGGGGTCTTTTGTGCTTCCATACAAATTGTGAATTTTTTTGTTATAGTTCTGTAAAAAATGCCAGTGGTAGTTTGATAGGGATTGCATTGAATCTGTAGATTGCTTTGTGTAGTATAATCATTTTCACAAAGTTGATTCTTCCAATCCAAGAACTTGGTATATCTCTCCATCTGTTTGTATCATCTTTAATTTCTTTCATCAGTGTCTTATAATTTTCTGCATACAGGTCTTTTGTCTCCTTAGGTAGGTTTTTTCCTAGATACTTTATTCTTTTTGTTGTAGTGGTAAATGGGAGTGTTTTCTTAATTGCACTTTCAGATTTCTCATCATTAGTGCATAGGAATGTAAGAGATTTCTGTGCATTAATTTTGTATCCTGCTACTTTACCAAATTCATTGATTAGCTCTAGTAGTTTTCTGGTGGCATCTTTAGGATTCTGTATGTATAGTATCATGTCATCTGCAAACAGTGACAGCTTTACTTCTTCTTTTCCAATTTGGATTCCTTTTATTTCTTTTTCTTCTCTGATTGCTGTGGCTAAAACGTCCAAAACTATGTTGAATAATAGTAGTGAGAGTGGGCAACCTTGTCTTGTTCCTGATCTTAGTGGAAATGGTTTCAGTTTTTCACCATTGAGGATGATGTTTGCTCTGGATTTGTCATATATGGCCTTTGTTATGTTGAGGTAAGTTCACTCTAGCCTACTTTCTGGAGGGATTTTATCATAAATGAGTGTTGAATTTTGTTGAAAGTTTTCTCTGCATCTATTGAGATGAACATATCGTTTTTCTTCTTCAATTTGTTAATATGGTGTATCACATTGATTGATTTGCATATATTGAAGAATCCCTGCATTCCTGGGATAAACCCCACTTGATCATGGTGTATGATCCTCTTAGTGTGCTGTTGGATTCTGTTTGCTAGTATTTTGTTGAGGACTTTTTAATCTATGTTCATTAGTGATATTGGCCTCTAGTTTTCTTTCTTTGTGACATCTTTGTCTGGTTTTGGTATCAGGGTGATGGTGGCCTCATAGAATGAATTTGGAAGTGTTCCTCCCTCTGCTATATTTTGGAAGAGTTTGAGAAGGGTAGGTGTTAACTCTTCTCTAAATGTTTGATAGAAGTCACCTGTGAAGCCATTTGGTCCTCAGCTTTTGTTTGCTGGAAGATTTTTAATCACAGTTTCAATTTCATTGCTTGTGATTGGTCTGTTCATATTTTCTGTTTCTTCCTGGTTCAGTCTTGGAAGTTTGTGCTTTTCTAAGAATTTGTCCATTTCTTCCAGGTTGTCCATTTTATTGGCATAGAGTTGTTTGTAGTAATCTCTCATGATCCTTTGTATTTCTGCAGTTTCATTTTTTACTTCTCCTTTTGCATTTCTAATTATGTTGATTTGACTCTTGTCCCTTTTTTTCTTTATGAGTCTGGCTAATGGTTTATCAATTTTGTTTATCTTCTCAAAGAACAAACTTTTAGCTTTATTGATCTTTGCTATTGTTTCCTTCATTTCTTTTTCATTTATTTCTGATCTGATCTTTATGATTTCTTTCCTTCTGCTAACTTTGGAGTTTTTTTGTTCTCCTTTCTCTAATTGCTTTAAGTGTAAGTTAGATTGTTTATTTGAGATATTTCTTCTTTCATAAGGTAGGATTGTATTGCTATAAATTTCCCTCTTAGAACTGCTTTTGCTGCATCCCATAGGTTTTGGGTCATCATGTTTTCCTTGTGATTTGTTTCTAGGTATTGTTTGATTTGCTCTTTGACTTCTTCACTGATATCTTGGTTAGTAAGTAGTGTATTGTGTTTGTATTTTTTACAGACTTTTTCCTGTAATTGATAGCTATTTTCATAGTGTTGTGGTCAGAAAAGACACTTGATACAATTTCAATTTTCTTAAATTTATTAAGGCTTGATTTGTGATCCCAGATATGATCTATTGTGGAGAACGTTCTATGAGCACTCGAGAAGGAAGTGTATTCTTTTGTTTTTGGATTGAATGTCCTATAAATATCAATTAAGTCCATCTTGTTTAATGTATCATTTAAAGCTTATGTATCCTTGTTTATTTTCATTTTGGATGATCTGTCCATTTGTGAAAGTGGGGTGTTAAAGTCCCCTACTATGATTGTGTTACTGTCAATTTCCCCTTTTATGGCTGTTACTATTTGCCTTATGTACTGAGGTGCTCCTATGTTGGGTGCATAAATATTTACAATTGTTATATCTTCTTCTTGAATTGATCCCTTGATCATTATGCAGTGTCCTTCTTTGTCTCTTGTAATAGTCTTTGTTTTAAAGTCTATTTTGTCTGGTATGAGAATTGTTACTCCAGCTTTCTTTTGATTTCCATTTGCATGGAATATCTTTTTCCATCCCCTCACTTTCAGTCTGTATGAGTCCCTAGGTCTGAAGTGGGTCTCTTGTAGACAGCCTATATACAGGTCTTCTTTTTGTATCCATTCAGCCAATCTATGTCTTTTGGTTGGAGCATTTAATCCATTTACATTTAAGGTAATTATCGATATGTATGTTCCTATTCCCATTTTCTTAATTGTTTTGGGTTTGTTATTGTAGGTCTTTTCCTTCTCTTGTGTTTCCTGCCTAGAGAAGTTCCTTTAGCATTTGTTGTAAAGCTGGTTTGGTGGTGCCGAATTCTCTTAGCTTTTGCTTGTCTGTAAAGGTTTTAATTTCTCTGTAAAATCTGAATGAGATCCTTGCTGGGTAGAGTAATTGGTTGTAGGGTTTTCCCCTTCATCACTTTAAATATGTCCTGCCACTCCCTTCTGGCTTGCAGAGTCTCTGCTGAAAGATCAGCTGTTAACCTTATGGGGATTCCCTTGTGTGTGTGTGTGTGTTTTTTTTTACTACCCTTGCTGCTTTTAATATTTGTTCTTTGTATTTAATTTTTGATATTTTGAATAATATGTGTCTTGGCATGTTTCTCCTTGGATTTATCCTATATGGGACTCTCTGTGCTTCCTGGACTTGATTAACGACCTCCTTTCCCATATTAGGGAAGTTTTCAACTATAATCTCTTAAAATATTTTCTCAGTCCCTTTCTTTTTCTCTTCTTTTTCTGGGACCCCTATACCTCAAATGTTGGTGCATTTAATGTTGTCCCAGATGTCTCTGAGATTGTCCTCAATTCTTTTCATTCTTTTTTTTTTTTTTCTTATTCTGCTCTGCAGTAGTTATTTCTTCTATTTTATCTTCCAGGTCAGGTCACTTATCCGTTCTTCTGCCTCAATTATTCTGCTATTGATCCTTTCTAGAGAATTTTTCATTTCATTTATTGTGTTGTTCATCACTGTTTGTTTACTCTTTAGTTCTTCTAGTTCCTTGTTAAGCGTTTCTTGTATTTTCTCCATTCTATTTCCAAGATTTTTGATCATCTTTACTATCATTATTCTGAATTCTTTTTCAGATAGACTGCTTATTTCCTCTTCATTTGTTAGGTCTGGTGGGTTTTTACCTTGCTCCTTCATCTGCCGTGTGTTTCTCTGTCTCCTCATTTTGCTTAACTTACTGTGTTTGGGGTCTCCTTTTAGCACGCTGCAGGTTCATAGTTCCCGTTGTTTTTGGTGTCTGTCCCCAGTGGCTAAGGTTGGTTCAGTGGGTTTTTCAGGCTTTCTGGTGGAGGGGACTAGTGCCTGTGCTCTGGTGGATGAGGCTGGATCTTGTCTTTCTGATGGGCAGGTCCATGTCTGGTGGTGTGCTTTGGGGTGTCTGTGGCCTTATTATAATTTTAGGTGGTCTCTCTCTAATGAGTGAGATTTGTTCCTGTCTTGCTAGTTGTTTGGCAAAGGGTGTCCAGCACTGTAACTTGCTGGTCATTGAGTGGAGCTGGGTGTTTGTGTTGAGATGGAGATCTCGCAGAGATTTTCGCCATTTGATATTATGTGGAGCTAGGAGGTCTCTTGTGGACCAGTGTCCTGAACTTGGCTCTTCCACCTCAGAGGCACAGCCCTGATGCCTGCTTGGAGCACCAAGAACTTGTCACCCACACAGCTCAGAATAAAAGGGAGAAAAAAAGAAAGAAAGAAAGAAGAGGATAAAATAAAATGAAGTTGTTAAAATAAAAAATAAAAAATTATTAAAAAGAAATTTTAAAGTAATAAAAAAAAAAGACAGAAAGAAAAAGAAAGAATAGAGCAACCAAACCATAAAAAAAAATCCACCAATGATAACAAGCACTAAAAACTATACTAAAAACAAAAACAAAAAATGGACCAACAGAATCCTAGGACAAATGGTAACAGCAAAGCTATACAGACAATCACAGAGAAGCATACACATACACAATCACAAAAAGTGAAAAAGGGGGAAAATATATATATCGTTGCTCCAAAAGTCCACCTCCTCAATTTGGGATGATTCTCTTTCTATTCAGGTATTCCACAGATACAGGGTACATCAAGTTGATTGTGGAGATTTAATTCGCTGCTCCTGAGGCTGCTGGGAGAGATTTCCCTTTCTCTTCTTTGTTCAGATAGCCCCTGGGGTTCACCTTTGTATTTGGCCCTGCCTGTGCGTGTAGGTCGCACGAGGGCATCTGTTCTTCACTCAGACAGGACAGGAGAAGCTGATTCGGGGGCTCTGTCTCACTCAGGCCAGGGGGAGGGAGGGGTACGGAATGATGGGAGAGCCTGTGGCAGCAGAGGCCAGTGTGACATTGCAACAACATAATGCATGCCATGTGTAATCCCAGGGAAGTTGTCCCTGGATCACGGAACCCTGGTAGTGGCAGCCTGCACAGCCTCCTGGGAAGGGAGGTGTGGAGAGTGACCTGTGCTTGCACACAGGCTTCTTGGTTGCGGCAGCAGCAGCCTTAGCGTCTCATGCCCGTCTCTGGGGACCGCACTGATAGCTGCGGCTCGCGCCCGTCTCTGGTGCTCCTTTAAAAGGCACTCTTAAACCCCTCTCCTCACGCACCAGGAAACAAAGAGGCAAGAAAAAGTCTCTTGCCTTTTCCACAGCTCCAGACATTTTCCCGGACTCCCTCCAGGCTAGCTGTGGCGCACTAGCTCTGTTCAGGCTGTGTTCACGCAGCCAACCCCAGTCCTCTCCCTGGGATCCGATCTACAAAGCCAGAGCCTCAGCTCCCAGCCGCCACTCATCCCAGTGGGTGAGCAGACAAGCCTCTCGGGCTGGTGAGTGCTGGTCATCACCGATCCTCTGTGCAGGAATCTCTCCACTTTGCCCTCTACACCCCTGGTGCTGCACTCTCCTCCGTGGCTCCGAAACTTCACCCCCTCCTCCACCCACAGTCTCCACCTGCGAAGGGACTTCCTAGTGTGTGGAAAACTTTCCTCCTTCACAGCTCCCTCCCACTGGTGCAGGTCCCGTCCTTATTCTTTTGTCTCTGTTTTTTCTTCTTTCTTTTGCCCTACGCAGGTACATGGACAGTTTCTTGCCTTTGGGGAGGTCTGAGGTCTTCTGCCAGTGTTCAGTAATGTTCTGTAGGAGTTGTCCCACATGTAGATGTATTTCTGATGTATTTGTGGGGAGGAAAGTGATCTCCACGTCTTACTCCTCCACCATCTTGAAGCTCCTCCTCCTATGTTAATATTTTTATAGAATTTCCCCTAAAATTAGGTGGAGTAATCCTTTCCCAGTCAAATTCCCAACTCTTGATGTGCCTCCATTAAATTCTTTAGGGGCTTGAGGTTCTTTGTTATAAAATATTCTCAAGTCAAATTGGGTTTCTCAAGGCTAGTGGGCCCTTTTTCCTTACATATGGAGAGAGAATGATGGTCATTGTGTTATTTAGGTAGAAAGGAAGATCCACATTTCTGGCCTCTAGGATTGCCCTGTTTACCCATTCAGACCCAACCCAGTGGGGTCTTAACTTTGCTCTTATGAAGTTGAGTTCTCTAGTTTTAAGTCTACACTCCCCCACAGGAGGCTGCTTCTAGAGCCAGATCACGCACGTTGACCCTCAGATCCATGAACCTTTGGGCCCTGCTATTCCTCCAGCAGTCACTTCCTTCCCTGCCTTTTCCTATCAGTTTCTCTCTTTAGGGCCTGGCTCTTACTGACTCTCTTTTCCTCTCTTTTCTTCCTCCCACTCAATTAGTACTGTTCTTTGTAATCTTGGTTTTGCTAATGTTTTGATCAAATTGTATAGTATGTAAACTCAAGAGGCTGCCAGTATTTTTCATTATCTCCTACTAATTGTGTGATTTTGGTAACTGCCAGGCCTCTGCCTCTTCATCTTCATATCCACATAGGTTATTATGAGGATTAAATAACAGAATGCAGGTGAAGGCCTTAGTTCAGTGTCTGTAAGGTCCCAACAAACATGTTAGTTTTTACTACATATGATGAACATTATGGCAGGGAATGTTTAAGGAGTCTAGGAAATTTATAGCAGACCCTAACCTGTTCTGTGGGGATGAGGAAGGTCCTCCAAGGGAAGTGACATTTAAGTTGAGACCTTCAGGGTGAAGACAGTTTGTTCTGGGGAAAAACGAAGGTTCCAAGTAGACGAAACGACACTGCACATCCCAGGGCCTGAAGGCATGTGCTGGAGTGATGCGAGAGCTGAGAAGTTCTGAGTGGGGGGATGGAGAGAAGGAGCTGGGCAACAGACAGGAACAATAGGCTATTGCTGGAGGCCAGTTGAGAGCCAATGGCCTCAGCAAGCGAAGGAACCAAGAGAAGTGTATTGATTGAAGAATATCTTAGGATGGAGAACTGGCAAGATTTGGTAGTAGAGGGGATGTACAAGGTCAGAGAGAAGTGGTTTCAGGCTTTTGGGCACAGCATCGAAATTACATTTTTAAAAAATAATAATAAGGCACAAAACCTGTAAACATCTTAAAATATCTAATAATAATGAAATGATTAAGCAAACACTTTGCTCTATTAAATAATACCATCATTAGTTATTATGTTTATAACAATTATAAAACATAGGAGAGACATATGATTTAACTTCAGGAAAATAGTAAACCATAATCATAAAAGTATACCAATAGTCTGACTTAAAATATGTTGAAAAAATAGACATTAAATTCCTGTGCATAGGGCAGGATCAGGAAGGAATTTATACTAGCTGCTGTTGTTGATAGTGGCTTAATGAGCAATTTCTTCTTCTCTTCTTTTTTATTTTCCAAATTTTCTTGGATGACCAAGAATTACTTTTATAGTAAGAAATTTATTTATACAATAAAATAATATGGACAGGAACAGCTGTTTTTAAAGGAAAAGCATTTGCCACTTGTACTGTGTTACTTGTGTAAATCTAAACTTTTATTTGTGGCATGTCTAAAGTAAGACAAGGCTGCATAGCTATTTTCTTAAAGGAAAAGTTGCATTATTTATTTTTTGTTTATGTTAAATTCTGCTAATTGTTGGGAATTAACTAGTTTTAAAATGTTTGGAATGGTTTTCTGTATTGAACACCATGTGGCAGCCCATTTAATCCTCACTTGAAGTTACATAGGGCTGCCCCAAGTGTTGGCTGTGAACCCATATAGTTTGCACCACCATGTGTGGAAACCCTAAGAGACAGAGGGGTCCAGGACTCCAGGTCTCCTGAGTGCTAGACCCATGCATGTAACCCATGCACTGTCACTCAACACTGTATCTCTCTCATCCTTCCACACCAAGCGTTGTAGAGGGACTGGGGCTGGCTGTTGGTCAGTCCATTTCCTCAAGGCCTGATACGTGGTAGGCTATCAAGACACTTGCTTGAACAAATGAATGAATTTGTTTTTCTGTATATAGAATTATTTCCTTGGGTTATCTTCAAGAAATCAAATTAGTGTGTTAAAGGTTATGAATATTTTACATTTCCTAGGTTCTTTTTTTTTTGAATTTTGTTTTATTTATTTTTTTATACAGCAGGTTCTTATTAGTTATCTATTTTATACATATTAGTGTATATATGTCAATCCCAATCTCCCAGTTCATTTCCTAGGTTCTTATAATGTATTCCCACTTGACTTTGTAGAAGTCTTGTACCAATTTGTACTCACTCCTACCAGAAGTATAACTATGTTTGCTTAAACATATCTTTACCAGAACTGGGCATCTTCATTTTCTTAAGATTTTTAATGTGTTTGGTAGGATAATGCCTTGTTTTTAAATTTCTAGGTTTTTATCTAATATTTTGTTTTAGACAACACATTTTGTGTGTTTCTTTGTAAAAGTAATGCAGGTTCATTTTTGAAAATATGGTTGATCAAAAGAGGAAAGTAAAATGCAATAATAATCCCACTTCATATAGCTACAGTCAACGTTTTGGTATGTATTCTTCCCATCATCTATGTATGGATATATACACATATATTTCATTTAAAACCCATCATTATATATGTGTAGTAAAAAGCCTGACTCCATTTTTGATGTGTGGATGCTGACAGCTGTTGAGCACCCCCATTCCCCCTTCCTGTACTACAGTACTTTTGAGTAAGCTGATGAGAAAGAACCATTGCTCCCTCCTTTGGTTCCAGTGACAAGTTGAAACACACAAAGCTCACACGTGGGAACCTCACCCCAGCCCTCCCCCTGAATCACAATAAAGTACAATCCAGTCTCCTTTCCTTGCACTCTCAAGCCGGTTTTAGATCCGCTTAGGAGACTTTACTGTCCCCAGAGAGCCTCTCTATGTGAGTAATAAACCTTTTCTTAGACTCTTTGTGTGTGTGTGTGTGTGTGTGTGTGGCACATCATCAATCTCTGCATGTGAACCAACTTCAGTTGGTGGGAGCTGGAAGAGGATGTCCATCAAGTCTCCTTGTGGTAACCACAACACTGTGGACTATTAACATGAAAATATTAACTTATATATCTCAAACAAGAATGAGATTATACTATAAATGCTAAGAATCTGATTTTTTAAATAATGTACTTTGAGCAGGAATAATATCGAATGTTTTTCAAAACATCATTTTTAATGGCTGCATATTTTACTGATATATGATTCAAATGATTTAACCAACTTATAAGTGGACATATATGTTGTTTCCAATTTTTCTTTACTCCTTTTTTTTTTTTTTTTTTTGCGGTATGTGGGCCTCTCACTGCTGTGGCCTCTCCCGTTGAGGAGCACAGGGTCTGGACGCACAGGCTCAGCGGCCATGGCTCACGGGCCCAGCCGCTCCGCAGCATGTGGGTCTTTACTATTTTAAATAAGCTACAGTGGATATACTTGTAGCTAAATCTTGGTGTCTTTTTAAAATTATTTCTTTAAAATAAATTCTCCTGGTTTTAAGTGTTAATGAATTATACACACGTTCAGCTCACTAGGGTGATCACTGATGGAGCATGTGCAGGTATTGGGGGTCCTCAATACAAAAGACATCAAACTTGTTTTCAGATACACTAAGGGATTCAGAAGAATATTTGCAAGTTAAAACCTGTGATTTTTTAAAAAAATGAAGACAGCTAAAACCAATAAATGTAGCCTCTTCATTTGTATAAAAATTTATAAGGTGTGAGGTTGACCACAGGGTGGCACCAATACATTTCTAGTTATTTGTGACGTGTTAATGAGCAGTTTTTTCTCTGCTGAACTGTTTTTTTGGTGAAAAACATTTAGGTTTAGTTTGACATTTTAAAAATTAGTTTACATTAAAAAAAAAAAGACAAAGCAGGATTTTTATTTAAAAACCCAAATATTATACATGTTCTAGAACCACAGAGCCTGACCCACAGAGACTGACAGGTGATTTTTAAAAAAACCCAAATCATATTACTGAACATAGTGTATATTTATGTGTGTGTGCTTGTGTGTGCCATAAATTTATGGGCATAATAGGGTGAAATAGCCAATTTGCAGAGTTGGGTTTATATTCTGGCTTTGTGTCTAAGCTTTTCTTTTGCGTTGCGCGGGCCTCTTACTGTTGTGGCCTCTCCCGTTGCGGAGCACAGGCTCCAGACGCGCAGGCTTAGTGGCCATGGCTCACGGGCCTAGCCTCTCCGCGGCATGTGGGATCTTCCCAGGCCGGGGCACGAACCCGTGTCCCCTGCATTGACAAGCAGACTCTCAACCACTGCGCCACCAGGGAAGCCCGTGTCTAAGCTTTTATATTTTCTTAAATTAGGGCTCCTCAGTGACCCATTTCTTCTCTCTCCTGCACCAATAAAGTCTTGGGGTTGGGAAACTTTTACACAGTATACTCTACTGTTTACCCCTGCTTCTTCCCATCTCTGAACGTTCTGAACACACCTAGGGGTCTTCCCTCCCCTCCTTCACAGTTACTGCTCTAGTGAGCTGTTAATGACAATTATATTTACATAATTAATTATTATTTCCTTCTGATGAATGACCTCTATAATTATAAAATGAGATGTTTTTTATTCCTGGTGGTGGTCTTTGCTCTGAAATCTATCCTGTCTGATACTAATGTAGCCACACCAACTTTTGAGTATTGCTTTTTTAATGTAATCTAACAATCTCTGCCTTTTTTTTTTTTTTTTAGGTTTTGATTTTATTAGATTGATCTATATTCAAATACATGATAGTAATTAACGATAGTACTAATGCATTTTCTGGTCAAAATTAGTTGACATTCTTGAACAGAAGGCATGCTTAAACATTCTATAGAGATAACATTTTTAAAACTTAAATGCAATATTTTTTCATGGACAGTTATGACAAAGTGGAGCAAGAAACTCACTTTGGGGGTTGCACATTTTGAATAGATATGTAAGCATCATGGAGGTAAATATTTAATAACCTTGAGCTATAATGACTATCATGATATATAAAATGGGCCTGTGTACTTTAAGCATAGTATTTTTTACAGCTCAACTGAATCCTCTCTCTCTCTCTCTCTCTCTGTGTTTTTTTTTTTTTTAAACATCTTTATTGGAGTATAATTGCTTTACAATGGTATGTTAGTTTCAGCTTCACAACAAAATGAATCAGTTATATATATACATATATTCCCATATCTCTTCCCGCTTGCGTCTCCCTCCCTCCCACCCTCCCTATCCCACCCCTCCAGGCGGTCACAAAGCACCGAGCTGATCTCCCTGTGCTATGCGGCTGCTTCCCACTAGCTATCTACCTTACGTTTGGTAGTGTATATATGTCCATGCTTCTTTATCGCTTTGTCACCATTTACCCTTCCCCCTCCCCATAGCCTCAAGTCCATTCTCTAGTAAGTCTGTGTCTTTATTCCTGTTTCACCCCTAGGTTTTTCATGACATTTTTTTTTTTTAAATTCCATATATATGTGTTAGCATACGGTATTTGTCTCTCTCTTTCTGACTTACTTCACTCTGTATGACAGACTCTAGGTCTATCCACCTCATTACAAATAGCTCAATTTCGTCTCTTTTTATGGCTGAGTAATATTCCATTGTATATATGTGCCACATCTTCTTTATCCATTCATCCGATGATGGACACTTAGGTTGTTTCCATCTCTGGGCTATTGTAAATAGAGCTGCAATGAACATTTTGGTACATGACTCTTTTTGAATTATGGTTTTCTCAGGGTATATGCCCAGTAGTGGGATTGCTGGGTCATATGGTAGTTCTATTTGTAGCTTTTTAAGGAACCTCCATACTGTTCTCCACAGTGGCTGTATCAATTTACATTCCCACCAACAGTGTAAGAGGGTTCCCTTTTCTCCACACCCTCTCCAGCATTTATTGTTTCTAGATTTTTTGATGATGGCCATTCTGACTGGTGTGAGATGATATCTCATTGTAGTTTTGATTTGCATTTCTCTCATGATTAGTGATGTTGAGCATTCTTTCATGTGTTTGTTGGCACTCTGTATATCTTCTTTGGAGAAATGTCTATTTAGGTCTTCTGCCCATTTTTGGATTGGGTTGTTTGTTTTTTTCTTATTAAGCTGCATGAGCTGCTTATAAATTTTGGAGATCAATCCTTTGTCAGTTGCTTCATTTGCAAATATTTTCTCCCATTCTGAGGGTTGTCTTTTGGTCTTCTTTATGGTTTCCTTTGCTGCGCAAAAGCTTTTAAGTTTCATTAGGTCCCATTTGTTTACTCTTGTTTTTATTTCCATTTCTCTAGGAGGTGGGTCAAAAAGGACCTTGCTGTGATTTATGTCATAGAGTGTTCTGCCTATGTTTTCCTCTAAGAGTTTGATAGTTTCTGGCCTTACATTTAGGTCTTTAATCCATTTTGAGCTTATTTTTGTGTACGGTGTTAGGGAGTGATCTAATTTCATACTTTTACATGTAGCTGTCCAGTTTTCCCAGCACGACTTATTGAATAGGCTGTCCTTTCTCCACTGTACATTTCTGCCTCCTTTGTCAAAGATAAGGTGACCATATGTGCGTGGGTTTATCTCTGGGCTTTCTATCCTGTTCCATTGATCTATCTTTCTGTTTTTGTGCCAGTACCATACCGTCTTGATAACTGTAGCTTTGTAGTATAGTCTGAAGTCTGGGAGCCTGATTCCTCCAGTTCCTTCTTTCGTTCTCAAGATTGCTTTGGCTATTCGGGGTCTTTTGTGTTTCCATACAAATTGCAAAATTTTTTGTTCTAGTTCTGTGAAAAATGCCAGTGGTAGTTTGATAGGGATTGCATTGAATCTATAGATTGCTTTCGGTAGTAGAGTCATTTTCACAATGTTGATTCTTCCAATCCAAGAACATGGTATATCTCTCCATCTATTTGTATCATCTTTAATTTCTTTCATCAGTGTCTTATAATTTTCTGCATACAGATCTTTTGTCTCCTTAGGTAGGTTTATTCCTAGATATTTTATTCTTTTTGTTGCAATGGTAAATGGGAGTGTTTTCTTGATTTCACTTTCAGATTTTTCATCATTAGTATATAGGAATGCCAGAGATTTCTGTGCATTAATTTTGTATCCTGCCACTTTACCAAATTCATTGATTAGCTCTAGTAGTTTTCTGGTAGCATCTTTAGGGTTCTCTATGTATAGGATCATGTCATCTGCAAACAGTGACAGCTTTACTTCTTCTTTTCCGATTTGGATTCCTTTTATTTCCTTTTCTTCTCTGATTGCTGTGGCTAAAACTTCCAAAACTATGTTGAATAAGAGTGGTGAGAGTGGGCAACCTTGTCTTGTTCCTGATCTTAGTGGAAATGCTTTCAGTTTTTCACCATTGAGGATGATGTTTGCTGTGGGCTTGTCATATATGGCCTTTATTATGTTGAGGAAAGTTCCCTCTATGCCTACTTTCTGCAGGGTTTTTATCATAAATGGGTGTTGAATTTTGTCAAAAGCTTTCTCTGCATCTATTGAGATGATCATATGGTTTTTCTCCTTCAGTTTGTTAATATGGTTTATCACATTGATAGATTTGCGTATATTGAAGAATCCTTGCATTCCTGGAATAAACCCCACTTGATCATGGTGTATGATCTTTTTAATGTGCTGTTGGATTCTGTTTGCTAGTATTTTGTTGAGGATTTTTGCATCTATGTTCATCAGTGATATTGGCCTGTAGTTTTCTTTCTTTGTGACATCCTTGTCTGGTTTTGGTATCAAGGTGATGGTGGCCTCGTAGAAGGAGTTTGGGAGTGTTCCTCCCTCTGCTATATTTTGGAAGAGTTTGAGAAGGATAGGTGTTAGCTCTTCTCTAAATGTTTGATAGAATTCGCCTGTGAAGCCATCTGGTCCTGGGCTTTTCTTTGTTGGAAGATTTTTAATCACAGCTTCAATTTCAGTGCTTGTGATTGGTCTGTTCATATTTTCTATTTCTTCCTGATTCAGTCTTGGCAGGTTGTGCCTTTCTAAGAATTTGTCCATTTCTTCCAGATTGTCCATTTTATTGGCATAGAGTTGCTTGTAGTAATCTCTCATGATCTCTTTTATTTCTGCAGTGTCAGTTGTTACCTCTCCTTTTTCATTTCTAATTCTATTGATTTGGGTCTTCTCCCTTTTTTTCTTGATGAGTCTGGCTAGTGGTTTATCTATTTTGTTTATCTTCTCAAAGAACCAGCTTTTAGTTTTATTGATCTTTGCTATTGTTTCCTTCATTTCTTTTTCATTTATTTCTGATCTGATTTTTATGATTTCTTTCCTTCTGCTAGCTTTGGGGTTTTTTTGTTCTTCTTTCTCTAATTGCTTGAGGTGCAAGGTTAGGTTGTTTATTCGAGATGCTTCCTGCTTCTTAAGGTGGGCTTGTATTGCTATAAACTTCCCCCTTAGAACTGCTTTTGCTGCATCCCACAGGTTTTGGGTCGTTGTGTCTCCATTGTCATTTGTTTCTAGGTATTTTTTGATTTCCTCTTTGATTTCTTCAGTGATATCTTCATTATTAAGTAGTGTATTGTTTAGCCTCCATGTGTTTGTATTTTTTACAGATCTTTTCCTGTAATTGATATCTAGTCTCATGGCGTTGTGGTCAGAAAAGATACTTGATACAATTTCAATTTTCTTAAATTTACCAAGGCTTGATTTGTGACCCAAGATATGATCTATCCTGGAGAATGTTCCATGAGCACTTGAGAAAAATGTGTATTCTGTTGTTTTTGGATGGAATGTCCTATAAATATCAATTAACTCCATCTCGTTTAATGTATCATTTAAAGCTTGTGTTTCCTTATTTATTTTCATTTTGGATGATCTGTCCATTGGTGAAAGTGGGGTGTTAAAGTCCCCTACTATGAATGTGTTACTGTCGATTTCCCCTTTTATGGTTGTCAGTATTTGCCTTATGTATTGAGGTGCACCTATGTTGGGTGCATAAATATTTACAATTGTTATATCTTCCTCTTGGATTGATCCCTTGATCATTATGTAGTGTCCTTCTTTGTCTCTTCTAATAGTCTTTGTTTTAAAGTCTATTTTGTCTGATATGAGAATTGCTACTCCAGCTTTCTTTTGGTTTCCACTTGCATGAAATACCTTTTTCCATCCCCTTACTTTCAGTCTGTATGTGTCTCTAGGTCTGAAGTGGGTCTCTTGTAGACAGCAAATATATGGGTCTTGTTTTTGTATCCATTCAGCCAATCTGTGTCTTTTGGTGGGAGCATTTAGTCCATTTACATTTAAGGTAATTATCGATATGTGTGTTCCTATTCCCATTTTCTTCATTGTTTTGGGTTTGTTATTGTAGGTCCTTTCCTTCTTTTGTGTTTCTTGCCTAGAGAAGTTCCTTTAGCAGTTGTTGTAGAGCTGGTTTGGTGGTGCTGAACTCTCTCAGCTTTTGCTTGTCTGTAAAGGTTTTAATTTCTCCATCAAATCTGAATGAGATCCTTGCTGGGTAGAGTAATCTTGGTTGCAGGTTTTTCTCCTTCAACACTTTCAATATGTCCTGCCACTCCCTTCTGGCTTGCAGAGTTTCTGCTGAAAGATCAGCTGTTAACCTTATGGGGATTCCCTTGTGTGTTATTTGTTGTTTTTCCCTTGCTGCTTTTAATATGTTTTCTTTGTATTTAATTTTTGACAGTTTGATTAATATGTGTCTTGGCGTATTTCTCCTTGGATTTATCCTGTATGGGACTCTCTGTGCTTCCTGGACTTGATTAACTATTTCCTTTCCCATATTAGGGAAGTTTTCAACTATAATCTCTTCAAATATTTTCTCAGTCCCTTTCTTTTTCTCTTCTTCTTCTGGAACCCCTATAATTCGAATGTTGGTGCGTTTAATGTTGTCCCAGAGGTCTCTGAGACTGTCCTCAGTTCTTTTCATTCTTTTTTCTTTATTCTGCTCTGCAGTAGTTATTTCCACTATTTTATCTTCCAGGTCACTTATCCGTTCTTCTGCCTCAGTTATTCTGCTATTGATCCCATCTAGAGTGCTTTTAATTTCATTTATTGTGTTGTTCATCGTTGCTTGTTTCATCTTTAGTTCTTCTAGGTCCTTGTTAACTGATTCTTGCAATTTGTCCATTCTATTGTCCATTCTATCTCCAAGATTTCGGATCAACCTTACTATCATTATTCTGAATTCTTTTTCAGGTAGACTGCCTATTTCCTCTTCATTTGTTAGGTCTGGTGGGTTTTTATCTTGCTCCTTCATCTGCTGTGTGTTTTTCTGTCTTTTCATTTTGCTTATCTTACTGTGTTTGGGGTCTCCTTTTTTTTTTTTTTTTTTGCAGGCTGAAGGTTCGTAGTTCCTGTTGTTTTTTGTGTCTGTCCCCAGTGGCTAAGGTTGGTTCAGTGGGTTGTGTAGGCTTCCTGGTGGAGGGTACTAGTGCCTGTGTTCTGGTGTATGAGGCTGGATCTTGTCTTTCTGGTGGGCAGGTCCACGTCTGGTGGTGTGTTTTGGGGTGTCTGTAGACTTATTATGATTTTGGGCAGCCTCTCTGCTAATGGGTGGGGTTGTGTTCCTGTCTTGCTAGTTGTTTGGCATAGGATGTCCAGCACTGTAGCTTGCTGGTCGTTGAGTGAAGCTGGGTGCTGGCGTTGGGATGGAGATCTCTCGGAGATTTTTGCTGTTTGATATTATGTGCAGCTGGGAGGCCTCTTGTGGACTAGTGTCCTGAAGTTGGCTCTCCCACCTCAGAGGCACAGCACTGAGTCCTGGCTGCAGCACCAAGAGCCTTTCATCCACAGGGCTCCTTAATTTGGGATGATTCGTTGTCTATTCAGGTATTCCACAGATGCAGGGTATATCAAGTTGATTGTGGAGCTTTAATCCGCTGCTTCTGAGGCTGCTGGAAGAGATTTCCCTTTCTCTTCTTTGTTCTCACAGTTCCCAGGGGCTCAGCTTTGGATTTGGCCCCGCCTGTGCGTGTAGGTCGCCGGAGGGCGTCTGTTCTTTGCTCAGACAGGACGGGGTTAAAGGAGCCGCTGATTCGGAGGCTCTGGCTCACCCAGGCCGGGGGGTAGGGAGGGTCACGGAGTGCAGGGCGGGCCTGCAGCGGCAGAGGCCGGCGTGACGCTGCAGCCTGAGGCGCGCCGTGCGCTCTCCCGGGGGAGGCGTCCCCGGATCCCGGGACCCCGGCAGCGGCGGGCTGCACAGGCTCCCCGGAAGGGCGTGTGGCTAGTGACCTGCGCTCGCACACAGGCCTCCTGGCGGCGGCAGCAGCGGCCTTAGCGTCCCATGTCCGTCTCTGGGCTCCGCACTCTTAGCCGCGGCTCGCGCCCGTCTCCGGAGCTCTCCCAAGCAGCGTTCCCAATCCCCCCTCCTCGTGCACCAGGAAACAAAGAGGGACGTAAAAGTCTCTTGCCTCTTCGGCAGGTCCAGACCCCTCCCCAGACTCTCTCCCGGCCAGCCGCGGCGCACCAACGCCCTGCAGGCTGTGTTCACGCCGCCAACCTCAGTCCTCTCCCGGCGCTCCGACAAAAGCCGGAGCCTCAGCTCCCAGTCCCGCCCGCCCCGGCGGGCGAGCAGACAAGCCTCTCGGCTGGTGAGTGCCGGTCGGCCCGATCCTCTGCGCTGGAATCTCTCCGCTTTGCCCTCCGCACCCCTGTTGCTGTGCTCTCCTCCGCGGCTCCCAAGCTCCCCCACTCCGCCTCCCGAAGTCTCCACCCGCGAAGGGGCTCCTAGTGTGTGGACACTTTTCCTCCTTCACAGCTCTCTCCCGCTGGTGCAGGACCCGTCCCTATTCTTTTGTCTCTGTTTAGTTTTTTCTTTTGCCCTAACCAGGTACGTGGGGGGTTCCTTGCCTTTTGGGAGGTCTGAGGTCTTCTGCCAGCGTTCAGTAGGTGCTCCGTAGGAGTTGTTCCACGCGTAGATGTATTTCTGGTGTATCTGCGGAGAGGAAGGTGATCTCCGTGTCTTACTCTTCCGCCATCTTCCCGGAACCCAACTTCTCTCTGCCTTTTAATTAGGCTATTTAGACCATTCGCTTTAATGGTACTATTGATATAGTTAGGTTTAAATCTGTCATCTTGCTTGTGTTTGTTTTCTGTTTGTCTTATCTAATTCTTTGTTCCTTGTTTCCTATTTTTCCACCTTGTTTGAGATTGAGATTTTTTTTAATGACTCCATTTTATTTCAATTATTGGCTTATTAGCTTTAACTCTTTGTTATTTTAGTGGTGGCTTTAGTGTTTGTTATACACATCTTTAACATAGCAGTCTACTTTCAAGTGATGTCACATGTAGTATAAGAACTTTACAATCATATACTTCTATTTCTCCTCTCCCATTTTTTGGACTTTTGTTTTCATACATTTTACTTGTATATATGTTATAAACTCAACAATTCATTGTTATTATTTAATATTATGGTTTTATTTATTGTTATTTATATTTTATTGGCACTGTAATCTTTTAAAGTGCTTTAGGTGCTAAGAATAAGTAAGAAATCTTATATATTTACCCAAGTAGTTAACATTTTTGAGGCTTTTCAGTCTTTTGTGTGGATTAATATTTCTATCTAGTAACATTCCTTCTGCCTGAAGGACTTTAATATTTAGAGTGTTATAATACAGGTCTGCTGGTGATGAATTCTTTCAGCTTTTGTATGTCTAGAAAAGTCTTCCTTGTTCTTGAAAGATATTTTCCTTGGGTATAGAATATTAGGCTGACAGGTTGTTTTTCTTTCAGTACTTTAAAGTTGATGCTCTATTGCATTCTCAACATTGCTTCTGATGAGAAATCTGCTGTCATTCTTATCTTTACATCTCTACATGTGTTTGCTTTTAAGATTTTCTCTTTATCACTGGTTTTAAGCAATTTTATTAAGATGTGACTTTTCATTATGTTTCTTGTGTTTGGTGTTTGTGATCTTCTTGTATCTGTGAATTTATAGTTTTCATCAAATTTGAAAACATTTTAGCCTTTATTTCTTCAAATACTTTTTATGTTCCTCTCCCTTCTCTGGGACTCCAATTACACATATATTATGTCACTTAAAGTTCTCTGACAGCTTCATTTTTTAAAATTCTTTTACCTCTCCATGAAACTTTTGGATAGTTTCTATTGGATAGTTTCTATAGTTTCATCTTCAAGTTAACTAATCTTTTCTTCTACAATGTCTAATTTGCCATTATTAAAATCAGTATTTTTTCATCTCAGTCTTGTAGTTTTCTTCTTTAAAAATTCAAATTTGGATAACTTTTGTGTTTTTGTTTGGGAACTTTTTTATGTTTCTTTTCAACACATGGAATACAGTCAGAGTAATACTCTTTGTCTGCTGTTTTTAACATCTGTGTCTGATATGCATCTGTTTCAATGGATAGATTTTTTTTCCCCTCAATGTGGGTTGCATTTTCCTGCTTTTTTGCATGCCTGTTAGTTTTAGATTGGACATCAGACATTGTGAATTTTATCTTGTTTGTTGCTGGATTTTCATATCCCTGTAAATATTTTTGAGCTTTGTCTCAAAATATGATGTTACTTTGAAATCATTTGATCCTTTTTGGTCTTGCTTTTAGTATTTGTTAGATGGGACCAGAGCAGCATTTAGTCTAGGACTGGTTATTTCCCACTATTGAGGCAAGGCCCTTATCAATGCTCTACCACTTTTCCTATGAATTATGGGATTTTTCAGTCTGGCTAGTGAGAATAAGCACTATTCCCAGATGAGGGAAGCTTCTTCACACCCATGTGCTGCTGGTTCTCTGCCAGATACTCGAAAGGGACCCTGCACAGCTCTCTAGAGTTGTCTATCTGTACAGCTGTCTCCTCTATGGTAATCTATCCTGGGAACTCCAGTCACCTAGACCTCCATGGTCTCTCAGTTCCAGGGACTCAGGGAACCTGCTTGGCTCTACCTGGGTTCCCCCCCCCCCCCAACACATGGCCTGGAAATGCAATTATAGGCCCATCTTTTTTGTTTTACATTTTCTTTGTTGCCTGATGTCTAGTGTCTTGAAAACTGTTTCATATATTTGTCATTTTTTTTAGTTGTTTCAGGCAGTAGTGTAAATTTGGTCCAGTTTATTCTGTCTTGTCCAGAGTGAAATTTCTATTTCAAGTCTTTGTGAAAGATTTTTGTTAGTTTCTCCATATAATTTTGTATTTGAATCTATTACAGTAATCTTGAATTATACTTTAGATCAAGTAGGGAATAAATTATCTTGAACACATACTTATGTAAAGATTTTATATATAAATTCTTGTATTATAAACAAAATAATTAGTTTTTTTGCTTTTTCTCATAGTTTGGTTGGAAAAGCAATGACTTTGATTAATTAGCAGCTGGAAGTTAAAACTAATAATAATATTAGTAGCAATTGTACTCTTTTGACTATATAACAATAAAATTAACTTAAGCTTTACAGAAATTAAAATATATGTGTCTGGTAGGTCATACTAAATACATCCTAAACTGAACATACTGCAGAATTTTAAAGCTAAAGAAATGTCTTATACAAAGATTCAAGAAATTTTATGAAAGAAAACAACCATTGTTTATTGAGTACATTCTATGTGATAGGCACTTCATAAACTATTTTATTTTTACAATTCATTTATTAGGCAGATATTGTTATCCCCATTTGAGAGATGAGGAAATTGATATACAACAGGATTGTATAACTTGTCCAAAGTTACAGAAACAGTTAAGTGATGGAGCCAGGATTCACACAGGCCAAATAAGTAAAACCCAAATAATTCTTTTATACCATGCTGATTAAAGCTCTCAACTCAAAAAAAAAACCAGCTTTCTCAGATCTTCCAGATTTTTGGAGAGTGAGTTTTAATAGTGT
This sequence comes from Leucopleurus acutus, assembly GCF_964270905.1. Classification (NCBI taxonomy): domain Eukaryota; kingdom Metazoa; phylum Chordata; class Mammalia; order Artiodactyla; family Delphinidae; genus Leucopleurus; species Leucopleurus acutus. The sequence continues at coordinate 124,031,301 of NC_139146.1, read as the reverse complement.
ATTTATAGATATGTTTTAGTTCATTAACATATCAAATATGATAGTAATATTCTATATGTTGTCTCTCCTATTCTATAATATAATGATAATTTAATGTCACATTTTATCTGATAATAACTTACAATTTGAAGCACTTTTCAGGGTTCATGGTGCTTTCACGTATTTCTGTCTCAGTTAATTCTTACAACTACACCAGTAAGACATTAGTCCCATTTTGCTTAAAGTCTATCATTTGGCCTTGGTTTCTGTGATTCTTAGACCAGTGTCTTTTCTACTGTATTATTCTAAGATAGACTTTCTACATTTTAACTTACTTTATTGAAACAAACAAACAAAAAAATGGCACCCATGTAAAATCACCACATTTTTTCCCACTTTTATGACAATTACTTGAAAACCAACTTTATTTATAACCTATTATTTTATATTTGGAAAAGTATTGAAAATTTTGCTCATCATATTAATGCCAGTTTTTGTTTGCTTTGCAGTCCTGCAGGCCAGCTCATTGAATGTGGTACTCAGAGTACTGGTGGAATATTCACAGATCAGCATTTGGTGCCAGACTGGTAGGAAGCAATCCATATATTATAAAGGTTATAGGATGGCATATAACATCTACATGTTAGAAATTTTATTATCTGTTTATTTAACCATATTTAATTATTGCTTTTTTTTAAATTTGTGCCTTTTTTATTTGTATTGTGTATTGTTTTTATGTGTATTGTGAAACACAGACAAATTTTATATGCTAGCCATAATTATCTAATAAGAATTCAGATCTAAGTTTCAGGAGCATTCCTTTTGGCATCTTAAAAATCACACTTCCCTCAATAATATATGATGTTTTTATATTCCTATTACTATGGTCTTTAGTTTATTATTAAGCTGAGGTTTGTACCTCTTAGTGTTGAATTGTGTCCCCCAAAGATAATGTTGAGGCTCTAATCCCCAGTACCTTAAAATGTGAACTTATTTGGAGATAAGGTCTTTACAGAAGTAACCAAATCAAATGAGATTATTAGGGTAGGCCATAATCCAATAGGACTTTTGTTCTTATAAAAAAGTAGAAATTTGGACATAAAGACACACATAGAGGGAAGACAATGTGAAGATACACAGGGAAAACACCATGTGAAGACAGGATTGGAGTGATGTGTCTACAAACCAAGGAACACCAAAGATTGCTGACAACCACCAGGGGCTAGGAAAGAACAAGGAAAGACTGTCCCCTAGAGCCATCAGGGAGAGCAGACCCCTGATTGTTGACTTGATTTCAAACTTCCAGTCTCCAGAACTGAGATAATAAATGTTTCTTTAAGTCATCCAGTTTTTGGTACTTTGTTATGGTTGACTTAGGAAACTAATACAGCACCTAATCTAGAAATAGAGTCTCTCTCTTTAAGGACTAAATACACTAAATATAGTGGAATCTTGAAATACCAGGATATGCTAGTAAATCACTTTTTCTAACACCCTATTCCACCCAGGGCTTTGTTCTTAGTACCAGAAGGCTCTTGGTCCCAACTCTAAGAAACTCCTACAACATGAGCCAGCTCACCAATGTGAGGCTTACAGTGCATAGGTCTTTACCTCCAGTGTCAAGTAGGAGTCTCTAGACAACAGCCCAGACCCCACTCCATCTAGACAGTGGCTCTGTTCACTCTTGTCTCCACTCTTCCTCTGAGCCTTGTCTAGAGCCAGGCCGGTGCTGCACACTCTTCTTTCTAATTCTTCTTTCTCCTCCTCCTTGACTGTCATCTGATGCCAGGCTGGTAGGAAACAATAGAAATGTGAGGGTTTTAACACCGATGGGAAATGGTCCTCAGCCCTTTGCTCTTACGCTCTGTATTCTCTCCCTCAGAATGATCATCTGCTTTCACAGCTCTGACCCTTACTTGACAGCAAATGATGTCCAGGTTTACATCTGTTGCCCTGCATCACAACTCCACTAGAAATATCTGGATAGGTTTGATTTTGTTTACAATTTTACTCTTACCTCAAACTTATCATCCTCTTCTTAAGACTTGTGCATTTCTGACAGTGATACAGTCATTCTCCCACTGGCCTGAACTCTGGTGAGCTTTGTTCTCTTCCATGGTCTCCCTTATCTCACCAATCACCAGTAAGGTCAACTTTCAACCCATAACAGCATTCATTTTCTTCCTTTCATATTTCATCCGGATTTGCCAGTTTTCTTATCTAGATTCCAAAGACTATTATTATAGTCTTTTAATTGATCTCCATGCCTCTTGTTGCCAGTGAAACAGCTTTCCAACTGTGAAACAGGAATTGAAGTGCCAGAAATCTGGCCTCCTAGATTTTATCATCTTGGTTTTATCTATTCAACAGATTGTAAACTCTTTGAAAGCATGGATCTTTGCATTCCTATGGTTTTATCACAATTGCATCACCTAGCAGAGAATACCAATTAAAGAGCATAAACTCTAAAGACTTATTGCCTGGAATCCTGGTTCTGCCACCTACTAGCTCTGTGAAATGGAACCAGTTACTCAGACTTTATGTGCCTCAATTCACCCACCTGCAGAATAAAGACAATCGTGATGTCTACTTTTATTAGGTTATTATGAAAGGGGGTGTGAGTAAAGTAATAAATGTAAAGCACTTAGAACAGCACTAAAATATATATAATATATATAATAAGAGTTCCATAAAATTGTTTTGCATCTCAGTATTCATCAAATATTGTAGTCTAGTAAAAGGTAAATTACATTAACACAAGAATAGAAGCATGCTTTTATTTTATCTGAACGTGTGTTGCATGTCTCAGTTATGATGATGTAGTCCTGGGTCTTGTTGAATTCCTCAAGTATAAAATAAAGATAATAAGACCTACTCATAGCATTGTAAAGATTATATGGGACTTCCCTGGCAGTCCAGTGGTTAAGACTCTGTGCTCCACTGCAGGGGACATGGGGTTTGATCCCTGCTCAGAATAAGATCCTTCATGGTATACACTGCAGCCAAAAGAAAAAGATAAAAAATAGATTACAATAAATGGGTTGCTGTTGACAAGAATGAGTCCAGCTCCTGCCACATAGTAAACACTAATAAATGATACCCAGTGGAAACAGTAATAATATTGGTACTAACATTAGTGAAGCAGTAGTAGCAGTGATGGTAATGGTAGTAATAGAGGTGGAAGCAGTATTGCATTTAGTTTTTGATAACTGTGGGACATATAAGCAATTGAAAGTAGCTTGGGGGAATGTGAGGAAAAGACATAGAGATTTACATGACATTCAGTGAGAGCCCAGTGTTGAAGCCATGGGAGGGATGCGTGGCTTGGAGGGTACGGAGAATCTGGGAAACCAGGGAGGGCAAGGAGGAGGGCAAAGATGAGTCCTGGGGAGAGTACAGTTTAAATTCTTATCAGGAAATTCAGAGATAGTGGGAGGAAGAAGATACTTTCTAAGATGGGAAGCTATGATTAGAGAGTGCCAAAGAGTAAGAAGTCAAGTGGTCGAGGAAGACAGCTCAGCTCGTGGTCTGCCCCCGCCCATGGCCAGCCATTTCCCAGGCATTTTCTCATCTTTCCTTCTTCCTTGGAATTGTCTTTCTTTCCTTCTCTAACAGTTAAAAATGTTACATCTCTCTAGATAGATAGATAGATCTAAATGGATAGATACACACACAGTATTTGTCATAAATGAGTAAATGTGGTCTTATCCTACCTGCTTGTTTAATGCAGCTTTTTTTTAAGTTTTATAAATACAAATTCTAATAAGATTATTCAAAGTTAATTATTATTTACAGAAAAAATTATTTGACCTTTTATAATCATGAAGGACAAAGGGGAAATTGATTCTTAATAATAGTTTTTTGTTTCTTTTTAAACAAAACAACAAAAAATAATTTTTTTGGTTAAACTTTGCTAAGATTTTAATATAATTCATAGCTTTTTAGACTCATATTATAAACAAGAAAATAAACTTCATTTTCAAGTTTTGTCCTTTATTATGCTCATTTATATTCTGTAACAAACTGATAACTTACTTTTTTTCAGTTCACTCAGTCCCATGTAATTAATTCTTTTTATCTTGATCTTTTGTTAGCACTTTTATGAATTCATCAGTTTTCCATTAGAGTTCTGAAAATGCTTATTCATTCAGTTCAGCAGTATAGTCAGTTACCAGAAACCTGTGCTTGTCAGAGTCTTTTCCATGAATTCCTTGAAGATGAAACACTTTTATAGGAACATTTTTGCAAAAGCATCAGAGTACACCCAGAACTGTCTGTAAATGACAAAAGACTTAAAAATGACCATGGTTAAAGATTTGATGAAATTTCATAATAATGCAAATGACAAGGAAATTTAGTTATTTCTGAGATATACATTTTAAAATAATAACTAAAATTGTGACTTATAACATTATACCAGAACATATAAGATTTTTAGGAATTTCATGTAATGTCTGAAACATTTATATTAACATATTTTCATACAAATAACCCAAAGATTAGTATTAGATTTTTTTAATTTAATTTTTTTTTATACAGCAGGTTCTTATTAGTCATCAATTTTATACACGTCAGTGTATACATGTCAATCCCAATCGCCCAAGTCATCACACCACCATGCCCACCCCCCACGTGGCTTTCACCCCTTGGTGTCCATACGTTTGTTCTCTACATCTGTGTCTCAACTTCTGCCCTGCAAACTGGTTCTTCTGTACCATTTTTCTAGGTTCCACATACATGCGTTAATATACGATATTTGTTTTTCTCTTTCTGACTTACTTCATTCTGTATGACAGTCTCTAGATCCATTCACGTCTCAACAAATAACCCGATTTCATTCTTTTTTATGGCTGAGTAATATTCCATTGTATATATGTACCACGACTTCTTTATCCATTCATCTGTCGATGTGCATTTAGGTTGCTTCCATGACCTGGCTATTGTAAATAGTGCTGCAATGAACATTGGGGTGCATGTGTCTTTTTGAATTATGGTTTTCTCTGGGTATATGCCCAGTGGTGGGATTGCTGGGTCATATGGTAATTCTGTTTTTAGTTTTTTTAAGGAACCTCCATACTGTTCTCCATAGTGGCTGTATCAGTTTACATTCCCACCAACAGTGCAAGAGGGTTCCCTTTTCCCCACACCCTCTCCAGCATTTGTTGTGTGTACATTTTCTGATGATGCCCATTCTAACTGGTGTGAGGTGATGCCTCATTGTAGTTTCGATTTGCATTTCTCTAATAATTAATGATGTTGAGCGCTTTTCCTGTGCTTCTTGGCCATCTGTATGTCTTCTTTGGAGAAATGTCTATTTAGGTTTTCTACCCATTTTTGGATTGGGCTGTTTGTTTCATTAATAATGAGCTGCATGAGCTGTTTATATATTTTGGAGATTAATCCTTTGTCCGTTGATTCATTTGCAAATATTTTCTCCCATTCTCAGGGCTGTCTTTTCGTCTTGTTTATGGTTTCCTTTGCTGTGCAAAAGCTTTGAAGTTTCATTAGGTCCCATTTGTTTATTTTTGTTTTTATTTCCATTACTCTAGAAGGTGGGTCAATAAAGATCTTGCTATGGTTTATGTCAAAGAGTGTTTTTCTTATGTTTTTTCCTAATGCAGCTTTTTTTTTTCTTTTATTTTTGCAGTACGCGGGCCTCTCACTGTTGTGGCCTCTCCCGTTACGGAGCACAGGCTCCGGACGTGTAGGCTCAGCGGTCATGGCTCACGGGTCTAGCCGCTCTGCAGCATGTGGGATCTTCCCAGACCGGGGCACGAACCCGTGTCCCATGCATCGGCAGGCGGGCTCTCAACCACTGCGCCACCAGGGAAGCCCCCTAATGTAGCTTTTTAAAATGTTTTGTTTGGCTCCATTTTCCCACTAATCTTTTCTCTTGCTCTTTGTACCACTTCTGCCCATGTAATCACGTTACTGACCTAACATACATTCTTTCATACTTTTTATTAATCCTCAGATAATCATATGTGGCTATAAATGCATATACAAACACTCATATATTGGTGCATGGTAAAACGTTCTAATATCTGATGTGCAAAGTCTTTCTTCACAACCTCATCGGTTAAGTGTTTTGCTGTTCTCTGGCACGTGTTAAGTTTATTCTTCCACATGAAACTTAATAGTCTTTTATCTAAAGAAGGTGATTCCAGTTGGATTTCTTTTGAGTGTATAAATTTGGTAGAAATGATATTTTTATTAATGTCTTTCCATCTAAGAAGGTGGTTTGTTTTGCCATTGAAAGATCTTTTTAAAAAAAAGATGTTGTTTTATTGTCTTTCAAAACATTTTAGAAATATTGAAATAAAATGCATCAGCTTTCATTATTATTATTATTTTTTTTTTTGCGGTACACGGGCCTCTCACTGTTGTGGTCTCTCCCGTTGCGGAGCACAGGCTCCGGACGTGCAGGCTCAGCGGCCATGGCTCATGGGCCTAGCCACTCCGCAGCATGAGGGATCTTCCCAGACCAGAGCACGAACCCATGTCCCCTGCATCGGCAGGCGGACTCTCAACCACTGCGCCACCAGGGAAGCCCTTTCATTATTTTTTTATCTATGACCTTGTCACTTTGACTTTTAAAGTTATATTATGGTCTACCACAATGAAATGTTCTTTTCTTCCAGAATCAAAGAGGAGTCTTTTTCTTATTATTCAAAATGATCATGTTCAATATTGAACATTGCTAAATGACCATTTTAGGACCAAACTAAGGTTACAGGCTGTATCTCTAAATTACCCTGGATTTCTCCTTTTTATTTATCATCTTTTAATTGGCTTATATTTCTTAGTGAACAAAAGATTGACTTTATAAATTAAAGGCTATTTGAAAACTGAGGCCCATGTCCCACCTGCTTGGGTTTATGACAAGCAGTAAGTGGAGGGAGGGGAAACCCAGCTGGCCACCAGTGGAGTAAGCAGGCTGAAGCTCACTAGGGACCAGAGAAATCCAACTGGGCAGGAATCTCATGACGTGTAGCCCTCCTTAGCCATCACAGCTTCTGTAGTCTTGCTGTCCCTGACTTCTTATCCTTGAATATCATCAGCTGGAGTTCTCATCACTCTCACATCAAGAGGACCTAGACACCATTTCCAAACCTTTTGAAAAACAGTATCTGAATTTCTACTCTAAATCTTCTTGCATTCTTCTCAATATGATTTCTCTCTCTTTGGACGCCAGATATCATCTGTATTCAGTACTTATCACACATTAATAAATCATTGTGTGATTTTGAAAGGTATAAAATTAAATATAAAAATAGAATATGCAAAATGCACAGTGAGTTTTGGATAATTATATTCATCAGAGTATTGTTTGGTATAATGTAGTCTCTTTTCCTTATGTTTTCCTCCTGACTTCTCTAAACCATAGTTCCCCTGTTTTTCACCTAGGCACAATATAGGATTTCCTGTACTGGAATTTTTCCTGATGGACAGTTCATCCTGTCCAAGCCCCCTGGCATGGGGTGGTTAGTCTCCTTCGGTTCAGTGGCTGTACAGCTAGTGTATTAAATCGGCAACCTGCAGCGTTTCCTCTTACCTGATGTAACTTGTGACTTTTCTCAAGTCTCTACTACTGAAATTCCAGGTCAGTGACTACTAATAGGTTTTTGTTTTTAAATGTTACATTCTATTTCTCTTTCTAGAAGTTTTTAACAAATAAAAGAGTAATCGTTTCCAAATCCAATACCATTTTTCTAAGCAAAATGTGGAAATAACTTGACAATTCTGGGATGTGATCAATGGCATATATTAGAAAGTAGTTGAGATGAGGTGGTTAAGAGATTTTTTTTAAAGTTTGCTCTTAATTCATGTTTAACAATTTGACCAAAAAATTAGCATCTTAATTACATATTCAGCTAGCAATTAGTTCCAAGATTAGTTTGCTGACTAGAAATAGTGTCTTCTACCCACTTCCAAATCATTTACCTACATCCCTCACATGGCACTGAATGACTTCAACTTTGTGTTATTTACTTATTGATATATTTTTTTAAATTTCATATGTCTTCTACTGTAGCCTTCTTGAAAACAAAACTTTTGTCTGGTTAATTTTTGTGCCTTTTATAATCCTTAGTACAGCATCTTGTAAATAATAAATACTAAATTAATACTTATTGAGTGAATGAATGAATAAATGCTATGATCCATTAAAACCAATTGACAATACATCATGAAGAAAACATAGACATATAGAGAGAACCAAATGTGCTTTTCAATTTAAGAAGCAAGTTATAGATTTAAAGTTCTATTGTGAAGCTGAGGCCACACATTTGACAGGAGAAATTGGGAATCAATGGGCTGCACCCTTACTCAATCCCTTTAGAACCTTGTACTGAACTCTAATGTGTGCCAGTACTTTATAGAAAGAAAATGTTTTTATTCTGTGAACCCAGAAGTTGTCCAAAATTTTGTACACATATTCACTGTTATTTTCCTTGAAAATTATTTTCTAAACATTCTCAGAAAATGTGAAGGTTTTACTCAAAAGAAAATCTTAATTTTTGCTTCAGCAATTCCAATAATATTGATTAATATTTGTTCGATTTAGATTTTTTTCAATGATTTAGTAACTTTCTTCCAAATCATACATATTTTTCTTGGCTTCCTATGGTGTTCTCAAATAGCATTCTTAGCAATTGCAAATTAAAAATCATCTCTATTCAGCAGATATTCATTTATTATTTCTAATGTTTCACTCTTTTTTCTATATCTCTATATTACTGTGTTTAAATAGTGTAAACAAATTATTCAGTACAGTGTAAAATATGACAACTGTTGTACTTTAATATCAGAGCAACCAAAATTCATCTACAGCTTCTCTAAGAACAGTCCCAAGGGTGCTATCTTAGGACCCTTCCTTGTAATCATTGTTGTTGCCATTATTCATTGCACATGGTCTTTTAAATTTTATAATTTTTATTTATGAAGCTTAAAAATGCAGTGGTCATAATGCAATATACCATAGCTGCAATTAGTATATTTATTCTTTTTCCACTTCAGTCTTTAATAAACTCCCAGTGAACTTTTACCCTGTAAATGACCTGATATGACATATTTGAACTTACAATGAACTTTTACATGAACTTTCAGTTATCCTCTGAGAAATACAACAGATGGAACATAGGCAGATTTTTCAAATATTTTTAGATGCAGTACTTTGACATGTTTAATAGAGTCAACAAGGCCTACTATCTCTTTCCAGTGTTTACTTTGCTGACTTCATGGTACTGCAGGCTGTTTAGTTCCATTATATGCCTGAATTCAGAGGTTGTTATATTTTTGTTTGACCAGCATCTTGATTTTAAACCAGTACTTGTATATGTATTTAAAGACGAAGCTAATTGGGTCATAAAGTGAAACAAATTCTAAGAAAACTTTATTGGACCTGTTGAAATATGGTTGTTTCAAATTATTTAGATACTAGGGGCTTTTAAAGATCCATTTCAGATTTTAGAATATGAATCGGCTATAATGTTTTACCTCTGAATAGTTTGCAGCTAGGAATTCGTTCAAAATGCACATAGGTTCTGAAGGGTCACTTGGGAAAGGAAGGGGAAAATTAACTGAGCACCAAATATTGTGTTATTACCACTGTGTTGAGAGATAGGCTCCTTATAGGTATTTAATCTTTACAACTCTCTTCCGAAGTAGTTATCCTCTCATTTTACAAGAGGGAAGGGAGACAGAGAGGTTGAGTAACTTGCCTGAGAAGAGACAGATAAACTGGGAATTAAATCCAGGTCTCCTAGACTTTCAAATCCTTGCTCCTTTGAAGGACGAATTGCTGACAATTTCGTGCTCCTAGAAACAAAATGTTTTCTTTGCTCAAATAGATGTTAAAGATAAAAGTGTGATAAAGCTATAATACTTTTATAATCTTTGTTTTGAGAATTTAAAGAGTTTATTTCTTTGTATTTATTGCACAATATTAATAAATAAATTAGATTGAAAAACTTTCAGAATGCTCCCAGTGATATGAAAATAGTAACTTAAAATTTTTGCTTCTCTTGAGTTTTCTGTTGTTTGCAAAAAACTATATATACATATATTACATTTACCAAATAATGCAGGCATGTATATCATTTATCCATTGATATGCATCTCCTTGCTTAGAATCAATTCTTATTAACACCCACTTTATTCTCAGACCATAATTTATTCATCCTGAGGAATGTTTTAGATGTCATTTAGTTCAGAGGGAGATTATACTTAATGGACATAGACATGTATAAAACAACACACAACTGCATTTATAAGATCAGAATATGAACTGTGTTAAGCTGTAATTAGCCCAACTTTCCTGACACTTCACTTAGTAATGACAGTATCATTGGCGAGGCAGATAAAGAACTTTGCGTTTCACAAGGATGTGTTCAAAAGCTTAAAAGGCCTGTTGTGGTCTTGTCAGTGATGCAATTTAAACGGAGAGGAATTTAAAATAAGTTCTGTTACTCATTTTAAAAGAATTTATAATATTCTCCATATTTTTATTTTTGAGTTCATTTTTACAAATAGTTTCTCATTAAATGTTGTGAACAGGTTTTATATTAAAATAAATGATGCTGTTTCTCTCTCCACTGTTTAGGTATTGAAGGTGGAGCAGTGCAGTTTCAAGGAGCAAAGGGGTCTCTTCTTCTTCCTCTTATAAGGTCTTTTTGCTGTATTATTTTGTTACCCAGTTAGGGAGGAAGTGCATAAATTTGCCTCTGTACAATACATAGGGAATTTAATTAGGGATAAAGTATTAATTTCTTGTAGAAAGTGGGCAAAAAACATGGTGGGAGGATAAGCCCACAGACCATCTTTGGTTTCTTGGTGTTGGTTAAGATTAATTGGTATATATAGATTCCAAAACTTATGATTACACTTACAATAAGGGAATTTCTTCAATTTAGGGTAATCATTATTTATCTGAAAATACAGATGTGTATGGTAGTACTATGTTTATAGAGCACCATAGAGAAGGACTGCAGGGTAGGTTCTGAAGTATTAATACAAACAACGTATATCTGTAAGTATAATGTTACTTTTTCGACATGATATGTCCATGGCAGAAAACATAAAATTTAGGCATACGTGCTTTTTTTCTTTTATCCTATTGCTTTAACAAGGACTCTGAAGGCTATAAAGTGATGCTGTTTCTAAAAATAAGGTGTCAGTTTTAAAAAAGCAAATTGTTAACCAAAGTTTTTAAAATTAATTTTTCATGAATAACTTACAAATGTTCTAGTTAGGACTTTTTTGATTGCAAGAGACAAAAACTAAATTCAAACTAGCATAAACAAAAAAGGGTGGCAGGGCTTCCCTGGTGGCGCAGTGGTTGAGAGTCCGCCTGCTGATACAGGGGACATGGGTTCGTGCTCCGGTCTGGGAAGATCCCACATGCCGTGGAGCGGCTAGGCCCGTGAGCCATGGCCACTGAGCCTGCATGTCTGGAGCCTGTGCTCCACAACGGGAGAGGTCACAACAGTGAGATGCCCGCATACCGGGAAAAAAAAAAAGTAAGTACTGGTGAGAGATAGGAATAGACAAATTAGTGCTAATTTCTTCTTTCATAGGGAAGGACTTATCAAATCATTTTATTCTTTATCAACAATAATGATCATAAAACATTTAAAAGTACAAAAAAAATGAACAGGAAAATGAATGAAAATAGTGCACAATCCCATCACTCAATATAGAATCAGTGTTGTTTATTTATTTATTTATTTGGCTGCTCAGCTTGCAGGATCTTAGTTCCCCAACCAGGGATCGAACCTGGGCTTGTCAGTGAAAGCGCCGAGTCCTAACCACTGAACCTCCAGGGAATTCCCTCAAAGCGTTTTTAAATTAAAGACAACTACAGTTTGAATTTTTAAGACTATCTAGATGATTAATTAATGAATGAATCCTCTCTTTCAACTAACATTTGAGTTCCTTACTACATGGCAATCACTCTGGGTTCTGGGTGTATTTTTGTGAGCAGGACAGACAAGGTGGCTATCCTGATGGAGCTTCGTATGTGGATAGATGTTAGACTAATAACTTGCAAATAAAGAATTGAAAAATGCTTTGAAGAAATATTAAAGAGTGTTATGAAAAAGAATAATAAGGGAACATATTTTTTGGAGGGCCACGCCTTGTGGCTTGTGGGAACTTTAGTTCCCCGACCGGGGATTGAACCTAGGCCACAGCAGTGAAAGTGCTGAGTCCTAACCACTGAACCACCAGGGAATTCCCAGGGAACATAATTTAAATTTAGCATTAAGGAAGGCTTTATTAAGTGATGTTTGAACAGAGAAACCTGAAAGATGAGTACCTTCTTAGGCACTTAAATAAAATGAAAACAATGAAAACATATCTGACACACAGTATTCAGTAAATACTGTTGAATGAATGAATACTATTCTAAATGTCAGAAAACAAAGCAAACATTAAAACAGAAAGCATAAGACAAGATCTCAAAAGTTATTTCAAAATCATAATTGTGCAAATAAACATAAATGCTACAAACTGCCCAATTAGAAGATGAAGTCTCTTAGGTTAAAATCAAAGTCCAACTAAGTGTTATGATGCAGTAACAATGCAAGGGTTAGAAATATCAGAATAGGCAAGGAGCAAGTAGAAGAAGGACAAGGAGGTAGAAAGGGAAGAGGAGGAGAATGAGAAGGAAAAAAGTAGGGGGAGATGATATTAATAGTAAAGTAGGATTCAAATGCCATAAAAATGTATCTACACAATAATGATAATGTAGTCATGTACTGTCATGTACATAAATAACATAGCATTAATATATTTAAGTCAGAACTATTAGATTCCTAAAGAGAAATGTAGAGAACTACAATTGCTGTGGAAGATTTCAACAGATCTTAATATTTATCAAGTTGATTAAAAAGAACATAGAGTATTAGAACATAATATAACAGTGTTGAATTAATAGCTACAGATAGAATATTTTCTCCCACAAGTATGCACCTTATTTCCAAGCATCCTCGATTATTATAATCTGTATCAGAAAGTAGAAATTTTACAGACCACATTCTTTGACCATATGTGATACAACAAATTAATAATTAAACTTTAAGCAAAACCAAAAACTCTAATCCCTTAGAAATATAAAAAGTACTTGTACATATAATTATTGGGTCAAAGAAGAAATCTTCAATTTTAGTCTGTTTAGAAAATAAGGACATTGAGGCTATAACATGAAATGCTGTGGTTTGAAGCTAAAACTACATTCAGGAGTGCCTGATGGCCTTAAATGCCCTAGATTGCCCTGCTTTCACTGTAATTGTTATTGACACCCAAAATGGATGACTAACCAAAATTAAGGGATTGTTGGAATTGATCTACCATAAATTCATGAATATTTTTTAATCGTATTTACTTTGCTGGAGAACTCGACTCATGTTTGAAGAAACTGGCTTGGAAGATTACAGTGAGGTTCGTGTTCAGATTTTAGGATTTGAGGAAACATACGGAGCACAAGCTAAAGCAAATTTAAATGGAGTAAGTAGAACAGATTTCTCATTCCAGTGCATATTAGTGGGTTGAAATACAATAAGTCCCCTACATGTGAACCTCCAAGTTGCGAACTTTGGAAGATGCTAATGTGCGTTCACATGTCCAATCACAGAAGTTAGTTCATGTGTCTGGCGTACATTGTCATGTGTGTGCATCCTCTATAGTAGTTGCGCTTTTGTGTACTTTACTGTACAGTACTGTATAGTGTACAGTAGTACAGTATCTTTATTTCAAGCCTAGGATGTCTGGAAGCAAGCGTAAAAGCAGCGGTGAGGTAGCTGTTACTACTGTACTTTTCAAGGTACTGTACTGTAAGATTAAAAATGTTTTCTTTATTTTTTGTGTTTGTTTTCTATGTATTATTTGTGTAAAAAGTATTATGAACCTATTACAGTACAGTATTATAAACCTATATAGCCAATGGTGTTAGTTGGGTACCTAGACTAACTTTGTTGGACTTACAAACAAATTGGACATACAGACGTGATCTCAGAATGGGAATGGAACACGTTTGTATGTAGGGGACTTACTGTATTCTTACTCAGTTATGTATGAAAGTATTTACTGTAAAGCCCAGCCTAGCTAAGGTTTAATGGGTAATGAATTTTGGGTTACTTCTATTTTACAGCGTGTTTTTTTTTTTTAAATCTGTAGTTTTATAACAAGCTTATTATTCTATTTGAATATTCTATTTGCCTATGGCAAAACTTACCCCAATTCCATTCCCTTCCTTTCTTGCTCCACCTTTAATATCTGAGTTATGTTTAGGCTCTTGGGTGTCACGTATATGGTTTTCTTCAAAAGTTTTTAGAGTTATGAATTTAAAATTTTTTAACTTCTAACTTGTTCTTAATATATGTTGTTTGTTCTTTAGCAGTAAAAACAGAAGTATTTTTTTCCATTCTTGCTGGAAATTTTCTACTCTTGACTAGAAAACAGATCAGTGATTTAGAATTAAGTCTTTGTTTATATTAAAAAATTCAACATATAAAGTATGTCAAAATCTATTGTAACCACCCATTAGAAATCAATTTCATTAATTTAATTTAATCCAAGATATGTTGAGGTTATTTTAAAAAATATGGATAGCTAAATTAAATAAAATGAAATATGATCAATGTCATTAAATTATGGTTAATTAATTTGACCTTGTCTAGGTAGTTTTTTCTGTATTCATATGTTTATTCCTAGCAGCATTATTACAGATGTGTCTTATATAAACTTTCTGTTCACATCATTAACCCTTTTTAGGACTTTTTAACCCCAGTAGTCATATTCACAATGGTTTGACCATCTTATTTATCCCAGAGTATTTGTAGATATTCTGGTTTATAGTGATTGCTTTCACTTGTGTTAATCAAAGATGGGAAAATGTATGGGAAACAGCAGTGACAATAGTAACAGTAACAACACTAACTGAGGGGTTGCTAAGTGTCAGGCAGTGTTCTGAGTGCTTCACTTGTGTTGTCCTTTAGCTCTCACAACGTTTTCAGGTAGATCTGTTAGTATTAATACATCCATTTTATAAATGAGGAAACTCAGGCACACAGAGGTTGAATAATTTGTCTGTGATCAAACAGCTACTGAGGGACAGGACCAGATTTGCACCCCCTACAGTCTAGTTCTAGCATCTGCACTTTTAACCATCAAGAGCAAGAGTTTTATTTTAGTGTGGAGTGAATTAAAAAGACCTAAGACCTTTGTGACTGAATTATTAAGGCTTGAATAACATAAAATGATAATTTATTAAATTTTAGAAGAGAAAAATAATATTGTTATTCATAGTCCTAGATATATTAAATAACTCAAATATCTGTTCAAATTTTGAGATTCTTTTCTATTTAGAAATTTTCTCTTCCGTATGAAATAGTAAGCCCAACAAGATATTGACTAAATATTTTATTTCAATAACACTTTTTAGAGAAGGAATTCTTGGTTTCATAATTTTTGCAGTCTGTTATTCATTTCATTTTATAAAACCCTGCAAATGCCAAAAACTCCTGTGTTTTATTTTGTACGACTAGTGTGTGGTAAGGTCAGGATATAAACTAGGGCCCATTTAGAGTTATATAGGAAATTTTAGAAGCTTGATAAAACCCAGAAACAGGAACCAGGTGTCAAAGTGTAGATATTTCACTATTCATGGAAATGTGTGCTCTGTTATTTTCCAGGTGGCTTAATTACCATATTTAATTCACTGAATAAGAAGTATTGAATGTAGAACTGAAAATGAAAGGTTATTGTGAAAGCCAACTTTTAATTTGTTGTTTGGAAGTTGCTCTTTATTAAAAGATGCTGGAAAACAGTGCCTATGTCTATTTTTCTTGATGTGCCCATGAACCTACATTTAGTCACATAATTAAATTGTCAAATAGAGTCATTAAGTTGGTTTTAGACAGAGAGATTGACAGTAAACGTAATGGGAAAAGTAGAAGTTTAATTACTGGTCTTATTAAAATAATTATATCTCATATTTGTACTTGAAGCAATGTTTCACATCTGATGCCATTTATTTTCATCATAATAGCTCTATGCGGTAGTTAGGAAGCTGATATGATCTGCATTTTACTAAAAAGGAAAATTATGTTATGGAAAAGTAAACTGACTTGATTAAAGACAAGCAAGTCTTTGGAAGAAGAGGCAGAACTAGTCTCAGACTTCCACTCCCTTTTGTGACCTTCCAAATGACCACACTTTTCAAAGAAGGTGATTGTTGAATTCTTAAAATTTTCAAATAAGGCACTTTTATTTACATACTTATAAACTATAATTCTGTTTCAAAGTAGGATAATTGATTCATTCTGTAATAAACTATCCAGTGACTATAGATCATCTATGTTATAAATATTCTTAGGAGAAACTGAGCTATAGCAGTTACACACATACAATTTAAAATCACCTGTCATATAAAGAAAGTAATCAGTATCAATGAAATAATAGAGGAAAAATGAATAAAAAGGAATTTTACAAATGCAATTTTAGCAATTCTTCCAAGCTGTTATTACCATGTGTCAAGTTGTATTCTTTGTTTTTTTTTTTTTTTTTTTTTTTTGGCTGCGTTGGGTCTTCATTGGTGCGTGCGGGCTTTCTCTAGTTGCTGCGCGTAGGGGCTACTTTTCATTGCGGTGGCTTCTGTTGTTGCAGAGCAGGGGCTCCAGGCACGTGGCCTTCAGTAGTTGTGGTGCTTGGGCTCAGTCGTTGTGGCTCGCAGGCTCTAGAGCGCAGGCTCAGTAGTTGTGGCGCATGGGCTTAGTTGCTTCGCGGCATGTGGGATCTTCCTGGACCAGGGCTCGAACCCGTGCCCCTGTATTGGCAGGAAGATTCTTAACCACTGCGCCACCAGGGAAGTCCTCAAGTTGTATTCTTAAGATAAAATTGTTATTAATTTATGGAGACTCAGAGTTATCTATTTTTTTAAAGATTTTTTTTGATGTGGACCATTTTAAAAGTCTTTATTGAATTTGTTATAATATTGCTTCTGTTTTATGCTTTGGTCGCAAGGCATGTGCAATCTTAGCTCCCCGACCAGGGATCGAACCTGCAACCCCTGCATTGGAAGGCTAAGTCTTAACCAGTGGACCACCAGGGAAGTCCCTATTTTTAATAGGATGTTTATTTTTGTGGATATGCATGGCATAATCAGGAAAACATAATAGTAAACTCCTTATAGTAATCATGTAAACTAGAGATATTTATATGGTCCAGAAAAAAATCTTTCATGCTATGCAGACACAGATTTGTGCCTTATTTTGAGCTATACATTTGTTAATTTCTACTCTTTGTTAATAGAGTCCTTGAGAAGTAGTCCTTTGGCTTTCAGTACATCACAAACAGAAGGCAGTGGTGAAAATTTTTTCAAGAGAAATTGCACCAGCAGGGACTGGAATGGGTAAATGTACATATTTTTACAGTTACAGCTCTAAGAATCCCTTGCTTTCTTATCACCAGCTCAATTATAATATTCATTGGTTAGCCCTTCTGAACTTGGCAATGTGTGCTAAGCTACATGGACTGTGTTGTACTCATACCCCTTTAGCCTTTGAGCATTTTAATACCTTTAAACATTCATTGAATATATATTTCTTCTTGTAATACTTATATCAAGTTTATCAAAACTTTAGAAACCTCCTGACATTGTGCGGCTATCTGTATTTTCCCATTATGTGTATGCCAAATGATAGATTTAGGTGATAGTCCCAGATAAAGCAACATGGTAAAGTGCGCTTTGGGTTTTCTGTGCCCATGCTACCAGCCCCCACATTCGGATCCACTTCTCCAGGATGATCTCTTCTTTCCTGGTGCCTGTAATGAGGTCTCATGATGCCATGTGCCACGCCACACCCAGGCACACAGGACCCGTTTCGATAATGCTCTAGCTTTTCCCTGAAACCTGAAATGGACCTTCCATGATCACAGGACCAGGCCTCTCAAGAGGCTTCAGTTTTCTAATCCAAGGAACTCATTCATTCATTCAGACGTAACTTTTGAAAGGCCTTGAATTCCCACATTTTACATATGGAGATATTGAGGCTTAGAGAGATGAAGTGGATAAAATGAGAGAGGGCAGGTGTCCTCCTTTGGCTCCCAAGAAGAGAAGGAAAATTTTCTAGTAATATTAATGTCACAGGGAAAACTTCTATTGACACTTCTTTCCTCTTCCTCTCCAATGGTTAAAGTGGAGTGGAAAATTGAATTTTGGCAAAGCAAGACTTATATTTTAAAATTAAAACAAAGCAAAAATCAATAAGTGGGACTACATTAAACTAAAAAGCTTCTGCACAGCAAAAGAAACAACAAAATGAGAAGGCATCCTACAGAATGGGGGGAAATATTTGCACACATCTGATAAGGAGTTAATTTTCAAAATATATAAGGAACTTGTACAATTCAATAGCAGAAAAACAAACAATCCAATTTAAAAATGGGCAGAAGATTTGAATAGACATTTTTCCAAAGAAAACATACAAATGTTCAACAAGTACATGAAAAGGTGCTCAGTATCACTAATCATCAGCGAAATGCAAACCAGGAACACAATGAGACATTACCTGTTACCTGTTATAATGGCTATTATCAAAAAGACAAGAGCTAACAAGTGCTTGTGAGGATGTAGAGAAAAGGAACCCTTGTACACCAATGTAAATTGGTGCAGCCCCTAAGGAAACAGTATGTGGTTTCCTTGAAAAATTAAAAATGGCAGTGCCACATGACTCAGCAGTCCCAATTCTGAGTATTTATCCAAAGGAAATGAAAACACTAACTTGAAAAGATATATGCACCTTCATATTCATTGCAACATTATGTACAATAGCCAAGACATGGAAGCAACTTCAGTGTTCATCAATAGATGAATGGATAAAGAAAATGTGATATATACACATGTGACAACACGGATGGACTTTAAAGGCATTAGCCTGAGTCAAATAAGTCAGATAGAGAAAGACAGATACTGTATGATCTCACTTATACATGGAATCAAAAACATTGAGCTCATGGAAACAGAGAGTAGAAATGGTGGTTGTCAGGGCCTAGGGGTAGGGAAATGGGGAGGTGGTAGTCAAAGGGTGAGAAGATTCAGTTCTAAGTTGAATAAGTTCTGGGGATCTAATGTACAGCACGGTGACTAGAGATGACACTGCTGTATTGTATACTTAAAAGTTGCTATGAGAGTATAAACTTTAATAACAACAACAAGAAAATGGTAATTATGTGAGGCGAAGGATTTGTTAACTCACTCTTATTGTGGTGAACATTTTGCAAGATATACATGTATAAAGTCATCACATTGTACACCTTAAACTTACACAATGTTGTATGTCAGTTATATTTCAATAAAGCCGCAAAAGAATTAAGTTAAATGAAAACAAGAACCACATTATAGAAAAAGCAGAGGCATGTTCACCATCAAGCTAATGAAGCTTAAACTCCAGGGCCCCTCGGTTGCAAGGGCCCCTTCCAGCGCCCTACCGTTGTGCTCAACTAGGCAAATGTTTTTGTAAATTTTCCAAGAGTAAAGTGTTTTATCTGTATCCACTTTCCCACTTTTGTCAAACCTCTCTGTGCCCCTCAGGCTGTTCTGTGTCTGCTCTTGTCAGCCTTCTTGGTGTAGGCTGTGCTCCCATAGGCAGAGTCCTGCCCAACCACACAAACTCATCTCATTTCATGATACTGGCAGTGGAGCCAGAAGTCTAGTTGCTGTATGAATAGTCTTTAGCCCCCAGCACCAGAAATATACGGGTAGTGGAGGAGAAAGAGGTTTGAAAGGTGTGTAATCATAAGCCAATCCATATGTGGAAAATTCTTCCAGTCATTAGGTACGTAAAATTCATCAAGCACGTGAAATTCACTAGGTGCATAGGCAGAATTCAGTTCTCATTGTCACCTAGTCAAAACTGGAGGTTTTCCCCTCTCAGAAATATAATTGACAGAAACATCTCTAACTATAATAACACTCCAAAGTGAAATTATTTTTAATATCTTTCTGTATGTGATCAATAGATACTCTTCTATCAAGAAATAAATGGTAGGGCTTCCCTGGTGGCGCAGTGGTTGAGGGTCCGCCTGCTGATGCAGGGGACAGGGGTTCGTGTCCCGGTCCGGGAAGATCCCACATGCCGCGGAGCGGCTGGGCCCGTGAGCCATGGCCGCTGAGCCTGTGCTTCCGGAGCCTGTGCTCCGCAACGGGAGAGGCCACAACAGTGAGAGGCCTGCGTACTGCAAAAAAAAAAAAAAAAAACGAAAGAAATGGTAGCAAATTTTCAGACCACATCAAAAGCAGTGACTCATTGAGAGAGATAAATTTCAAATAGAAACCAGTTAATCAAGAGTAATGAATCATATGAACACACTAGAAAAAGATTTAACTTTCTTACCGATTTGACAACAAATACTGTCATCAATAAAATAGCATAAAACTCATAATATCCCACAAAATAAACCATCAATTACAAGCTGGTTGAGTGTTATCATAAAGCATTCAAGATTATCTTGCACAAGAGAATTGAAATGTCCTGAAATCTTATGACTCAGTCATGAAAGAAACTTCTTTCCCAAACTTAAGCTTACGGGACATAAAAGAGTTGTGAAGCTGAATATTTTTTTCAAACCTATTAATAATAAAGAATACATTTCAATCTGCTGTGCTGAATAAAAAAATGAAAACGTTTTTGACTATCTACATAGAAATTTATATGTAGAAATTATTTGAATTTGAAGAGATGATCAGAGTATGCAACATAGACATGTATGAAAAGATATTGGAGAAGATATTAGAGAGTTAGTTAATAAAAAATTATCCTTTTGCTATATTCTGTGCCATTAGTGGTATTTATAAGCTTTATAAAATTTATAATTTGTTGTAATTTTTTTCTCATTCACTTTCATATCTGATTTTATATTTTTAATTTTGTATTATTTTTCTTAACAAAGTTTCTGCAAATTGTATTACCTTCAGGCCTCACAAAACTGGATCTGCTCCACTTCTAATTAATGATTCTGCCGCTTGATTTTTAATGTTAAAATAGTTCTAAAACTTTTTAAAGCCCCAGTTCCTTCTCTTCTTTGAGAACAATAATGAATAATGAATAATGCCTGCCCAGACACCTTATAGGGTTCTCAAAGAAAGAGGGAGAAGGGAAGTGGGGGAAGTAAAGGGAATTGAGAGAGAGAGGGAGAGAGGGAGGGAGAGAGAGAGAAAGAGGAAGAAGAGGTAGAAAGAGGAGGAGGAGAGGGGAGAGAGGAGGAATATGTGAAAGTATATTTTAGGCTGCAAAGCAACATACATGAGCAAAATACGAAGTGATCTCAATGAACTCTTGCTATAGATGTGACCTACTTCTGTCTCTTCTTAGCAAACTGCTCATCATTTTACTGTTTCTTGATGATTTGGGATAGCCATTTTCAAGATATGAAGTGCATAGACTGACTCCCCTTTATAGTGTCCATGAATCTTCAGGTTTCAGAAAAATTAAATCCCCGATTTGATTAAGTCCCTGATTTTTTAGCTTCTGATGCAGCTAAAAACAATTTCTAAGTGATATTGAATTTGGGAAGGAGTTTAGGAATTCTGGGTACTCCTATTCAATATCCTTATTTTAGGCCAAATTTTTCTTATTATTTTCCCTAATGGAACATTCACAGCATCTAGTCTGCTTTCTGAGGTACAACAAATTTGACGAAATTTTGCATCACCGCGTAATAAGAGTTGCCAGCTTTCTGCTGCCAGTGTCTGTGCCTTATCTGCTCAAAGCTCTACCTCCTTCAGAATCCAGTTCCACATTTTAGGTGCAGCACCCCATTTCCAGGTACCAGATTCTATGTAGGTCAAGGTTCTTGGTCTCAAGCAGAACTCTAGGTAGTTTAAGCAGAAAGAGATTTATTGAAAGTTATTAGGTGGCTCCTAGAATCTTGGGAGCACCCATTTTGTGTGCTACTCAATCAAAACACAGACTCGCACAGAGTGGTGCTAGGGAGCCACTGCTGCCTCGGGCAGGTAGGAGGTGTGTGCGGGGTCCACCTTTGTTGTCTCGGAAGAACCACACAGCTCCACCTCCAGGCTCCCAGAAGACAACAGCTCCCTGAGCAGCCATCGCCTCTCACTTCATATTTCTCATTCAAGTCCCAGCGAGACGGCTCCGTTTGCCGAGAACTTAGGCCATGTGCCTGCACCCTAGCTGCAAGAGCACTGAAAAATGTTGAAGTTAGAATGAGTGAGGGTGAGCCCACCTGCAGAATCTTCCAGAGTTTCCTGCTTTCTTACAAATTCATTGTCAGACTTTAGGCGAGGTACTTAACCTCTCTAATCCCTTTCCTAATACCTAACATAAGGATTTGGGACTCCATGAGTCCTTACAGTAATACACATCTGTGTCTGTGCTAGTTAGAATTCTGTCTTCTAGTGATGCAATCCTTACGTGAACCTAACTGTGGGAAGGGCAGGGGTAAAGCTGACTTTAGGAGTGCCTGGCCCATCCGAACACTCACTGTCTCCCGTCTCTGCTTTCTGTGTGTTGGCTGTAGAAACCAGCTTCTCCGTGAAACTAGAGAGGCAGCCCCTGACAGCTCTGAAGCTCACGTCCAAAAAACTCTGAGATTATAGGGGAAAAGGATGCCTCTTTCCCAGAATCCATTTCTAAGGTCCAGAAGAAGGACTCTCATTAGTCAAGCTTGGTCTGTGTACCCGCTCTGTGGCCAGAGGATAAAGTCTTTAACCAGAGAAAGGGTGTCACACAGGCACGGCCACCTGAGAATTGTTCTGAAGCAGTCAGCCACCCCCATCTGTGACCACTGCAGACTCTAAGATCTAGTGTGCCACAGTATGCGATGTGTGCTTTATTCATTCGTCTTCAGGCTCTTATTTTTGTGAATCCCAATGTTGTGTGGGGCTTAATGGGAGAGACAAACACCGTTTACGACTGAGCACCTTCATTCAGGGAGCTTACGATTTAATTATAGAGGTAGAAGCAAATAGAGTCATGGAAGTCCTAACTGTAAACAGTATAATAGTTTTAGGAAAAGATCTGAAATTCTAAAGCAGATGAATATGGAACTTGAAGGGATGCAAGGATTTAACAGTTTTTGCCAGGCATTTTGTCCCAAATCATATTTGGCTTGAAACATCATTGGTAAAGCTGACATTTAGATTCTTGAATTTTTGGCCTGATCTTTTTTCTTGGATGTTTACTGTGTTGGTATGTAGACAGCATCTTCTTTGTAAAGTTACATTATTGTTCTGAAATATATTTTGTTTAGCAATAAATAAGATAATATGGTCCTTTGGTCATATACTTTATGAACATAGCTTGTATAACCTGAAAAAAATCCATTTTCTCCTTGGAATCAAGGAATAGGTAGCTCACCCTAAAATTTATCTGGGATGCAGATAGCATTTTGTATATTAAGTTATATTGTGTTGGCAATTAGATTGTTGAAAATGTGTGAAAAGTTTCAGCCGATTAATGTGTCAGCCTTTGGTTCATCGTACAAAGGAACTTCTTGGTTTTGTAATCTGAAGCACATGCATATTAAGTAGAAAAAACTAATTGCAGTAAATCCTGGTAATAATCCGATGTTTCAATAATGTCACATTGTAATTTCTGAATCTATGTGTAAAACTGTTACATAAGGGTCTTATTTTTAAATTACTTTAGTCTTGTTGACCTCTGTTTCTCTGATGATTAAATTAGATTAACTTAATTAGATTTTATTTAATTAAAAGCTTTTGAATGCATTAAAAAATTTTTTTTACATTTTTATTTATTTTATTTTACTTTCTAAAATAACAATTCTCAAAAGGCTACAAAAAGTAGAGATAATAGTATAGTGTATCCCACATATTGGTCACCCTGTTTCAGTAATTCTCAATGTATGGTAAGTTTTATTTCTTAAATACCTCCACACACATCTGGTCTATGAATGATTTTTAAGCAAATGTTAGTCATTAAAACATTCTATCTGTATTTTAGTATGTAACTGGAAATTATTTTTTAGTTTTTATAAACAAAATAACATTATTGTATCTTAAAAATAGTACTTTAGTTCATCAAATTACCAGTCAAAATGTTTGCAATTATTAAAAAAAAAATCAATAGAATTTAATTAATTTACATAAGATGAAGTCACCAAATATAAGTATACAATTTGATGACTTTTGAAAAATGTATAGGGTCATAAAATTACTGTCACAATCAAGTTATATAGTACACTTCTGTCACTCTACAACTTCTCCTCATGCATTTTTACTGGCTGGGATATGTGATAGGTGTATGTTTAATTTTTAAGAAACAGTTAAGGAGTTTTCCAAAGTGATTGTATCATCTTACTGTCCTGCCAGCAGTATATGAGAGTTCCAGTCTCACCAACATTGGACTGACTGAATGCATTTTACATCCTTTTCCTTGTGGACAATCCATATAGATGTAGTTAGTAGTTTATACATATTTTGTTTAATTATTTTTCTTGGAATTTCTATTGCAATAGGCAATAACCAATTTATACACTTCAGGGATAATACAGGATCACTCCTTGCTTACAAAAGTAAGATATATCAATCCTAATAAGTGGAATATAACTGTTTTAATGACTACCAAAGTCATTTTAATGACTATTTATCTCAGAATTTATTTCCCTTTTTCATTGTAGATTAAGTGACTTTTAAAACTAAATGGGAATCCTTAATATTGCAAGGATTCAATCCACAGCCATTAATGAATGCCAGTGGCATATAGAGAATTGTTGTCTTAGTGCCAAGAAAATTAAAATCTTAGCATTATAATCTAACTGAGAAATCCATTTGGAGAAATGGGTTATTAGAAATGAAATGTGTCCTCACGGAGCAAAAGAAAACAAAAAAGCCATGATAGTGGGAGTATAGGATGTTATGCAAACACATAGCAGGAGCACCCAGCCCAGCCTAAGGTACCAAAGCAGTGGAAACTTAAACTGAGAATTGACAGGTTAGTACTTAGCCTTGTGAAAAGAATTGTGATCAGAGGAAATGCATGAAAGCTCAGAAGTAAAAGAGACGGTGGCAGTTTGGGAGAAATTAAAAGAAGTTCCCCTGAACAACAGCACAGAGATGGGGTCAGCTGAAAGAGAGGTTTAGGAAACTGATGACAGGAGAGGCTAACCTGGGAGAAGATTATCAGGACTGAGAGGAATGGGCTGGTCAAGGCTGAATTCACAGGGCTTACTGATTAACTGGTTTTGAGGAACAAGGGAGAGGGTGGCATCAAGGATCATTCTGGAATCTGGCTTGCAGCGCTAGGTGGTTGGTGGTACCACTCATGGAGAAAAAGAACATGGGGGAAGAGGCAGGGTTAAGGGAGTCTGTGGGATGTTTCAGGGTCTCTAGTAGGGAGCTGCTGAAGAGATACAGATTGAGGAGACAGCAATATATAGATACTCATTTCATATCAACATACAAAGGACTTGTCAAAAAGGATCCTTCAAAAGAGGCTTAGAAGGATCTGCCAGAGGGAGGAAGAAAAGCTAAGGCAGAATATTTTTTTAAATTCCAGGAGAGAAAGTATTTCAAAAAGGATAGAATGCTCATGGTGTCAAATGCTACAAAGAGGTCAATGAAGATAAAAACCAACAAATTCCCATTGGATTTTGCAATAAGAATGTTGCTGATGACCTTGGCAAAAGCACTTTCAGTAAAGTGGCTGGGGCTGACTCCAGATGAAGCGAGTTGAGGAATGAATAAGAAATAAGGACTTGGAGATAGTGGACGTGGACAGCTCTTTTAAGAAGAATATTAGTGAAAGGAGGGATAAAGATAAGGTAGAAGAAGCTAGAGGAAGATGGGAGGTTGAGAGAGAGTTTATTTTATAAATAAAGTTTTTATTTAATACGGGCAAGACTTGAGTGTGTTAAACACTGATGATGTGCAATAATTAGTGGAGAGAGAAAGGTTGAAGATACTGAAGGGGAGGGGGTGCAGTCCATAGAGGAGAGCCTCTGAGAAGGCGGAAGTGGGATCCATAGTGCTGGATAAGGGGTCTCTCTTTAACTGTGGAATGGAGGGAAGAATGGCTTCAGTGTCAGTTAGGAAAACTTTCCATTGCAAATAGAAGAAAATCCAGCTACTAACAGTGCCTCACTCAAGCAGAGGTTTACTTTTATCCTGTGACAATATTTCTCTTAGGTAAGCAGTTGCTGGCATGGCTTCTGCAGTCAGTAATGTCAGCACTGAGAGGGTAGACATCACTTCGTTCGTCTTTTCCTCCCAGGCTGTGAGCAAGGCAGGAAAAAGGGGGAAGGGATGGTGTTGGCTATACTTGGTCCCTTAATCAGGAACGTGTTCCCAGAGGCCTCCAGGAGACCTCTGCTTACATCTCATTGTCCAGCACTGTGTCACATGACCACAACTCACTACAAGGGAGGCTGGGAAAGCTTTCCTATCCTCGGGTAGACGAAGTCACAGGACTTGGAATGGCAGTTAGATCAGCCAGATGGCAGTGTCTACCATAGAGCATGCAGGTGAAAGACTTCCCATCTGGTATTTCTATTTTCTTTGAATTTGGAAATGAGATCATCTGCTCAGAGAGTAATGGAACATTTGAGAATGGTGAGAATAGAAAATGCCCTCTTTGGAGATTTGGAGAAAATGAGGACTGATAATTTTTGAGCAACACTAAGGTTCAGTTGAGATTAGAGACCCTGGATTGGTAGGGCATGACTAGGGGACTCTGTGACTTCTCAGTGAGTGACCACGGGACATCGGGAACTTATTCTTCCCTGTGTGTCACACTTTTGATGCAAATAAAATGATTGCCCTATTTAATCATTTTTATTTTGAATTCAGTTTATATGAAATTCATGTTATTATTCTTTTTAAATTTTTAAATTTATGCTGTATAAATTGTTACCTCCTTGTTTTAGGTATGTCTATTATAGATTTACATACCAATGTTGTGGGACATTAATTGTATTAATGTATATACATTTCTGTGGAATTTTTTTCCACAGCTCATTAGCTTGATAGTTTTCACATCTATAAAAAAATTTGAAGACTAGTAGAATGAATATCTTTATGTCATCCACTAACATTCACTAATTAACACTTTCTTGCATGTTCCGTCTCCTTTCTTTTTTTCTCTATGTCCTTTTTTTCTCTCTCTCTCTATACACACACACCCACCCACACACATTTTTTTCCTGAATCATCTGAAACTTTAAGTTGTAGGCAGTGTGACAAGTCAGCCCTAAACAGGTCAGCATGCGTCTCCTGGTAACTGAGACAACCTCCTATGTAACCACAGCAGCATAGCTGCACCCTGGGGAATTAACATCAATTCATCGTCTAATCTTCAGTATGCATTTACATTTCCCAGTTGTCCTCAAAGTGTCTTTCAACCCAAAGACTCGTCTGGAGGAAAATATTTGGAAACTATATCTATTTTTTAGATTACTTTAACAGATTTTGAAGTGCCCTTCAGTAGTAGGCTTAATGTTGAAATTTTGTTGCCATGTGTCAGGGCTTTTCCACAATCTTCCCAGGTTTTCATTTTAGATGCACACAACAATTTGTAGTATCTTATAGATGTGTGTATATCTAAAACCTACAGTTATATCTTTCCAACATACTATAGCAGTATCCTCTTATTTCCCAGTTTAATGATCAAACTTTCCATCCTCCATTTCTGGCTGTGGACGAGTATTGTGTGTTATCAGCATTAACACGTAAGTTACCAGCATTATCTCCTTAACAAGCCAGTTAAAGTCTACATTTGAGTATATATTATAAACTGCTACTTTCGTTGTTTAGATGGTAAATGTGACTTAATATTTGTCTAAATGGATAAAGTAGCTATTTTATGGGTACTAGAGCTTCGGATAAAATCTAACCCGGTGACTGAGAGAAAAGCATGTCATACAGAAAATCAATTTACTCTATGTAAAATTGAAAATACTAGTGGCTATGTCCCCTGGGATGAAAGATACTATAGGAAACACTGGGTTTCCCTAAATATAATACAAACATAACTCCTTATCTAGGAACTGGAATTCTAAAACCACATGGAAATGGACATGTAAATAAAAGACTTGATAAAGAAACAGAGTGCGTACATTGAGGCTGTCTGCCAAATGCAGGAGCAAGATTGAGGATATTTAAACAGGAACAAGTTCCTTGATTTAGAGAGTTAGATTGTCTCCTTTTAATTTTCATATTTTATCTTGTTTTTTCCATTTTCTTTGCCTTTCTCCTTTTTCCTTGCCTGTTAATGTTGGAGAGTCCCAGGTTACACACCTTGGCCTTCCCTTCTTCTCTAGCTACATTCACCCCTAAGTGAGGGATTAGTAACCTGGAGTCCACGGACCTGGTCTCTGTGATCTTGAAAGGGAAACATTTCTTTATTTTAATGAACCTCTAAATGAACTTTGCATTTCCTGCAACTGTGAACACAGGCAACCAAACCACGGTAATATCAGCTGTATCCGTGACTTATTGCAGATATTTTCATCTCATTATAGCTGTTACAGATATCTTGAAATATTTATGCACATGACTTCTTTGAAGTGACTGTAATTATTTTGCTTACTGTTAGATCTCATTATTTAGTGTATTAATAAAAAAAATTTTACCACAGTGTAACTTTTTAAATGTTTTGATGGCATACTTTATTATAATTGCTTTTCTTTATACCAGTTATATATACCAAAATATATTTAAGATTTATTTTGTGCATTTAAAATGTCATTCAGGGAAGGAGAGTGTGGGTTTTAACAGATTTTCAAAGGGGTTCATGGCACAAAAACCTTTAAGAGTCCATACCCTAAATGGTCTCTAATGTCACAGCTTTAAATGCTGTTGAAAGTTTACGCCTCTCAGTTTATATTTCTTGCCCCAGCCTCCCTTCAGCTGCTGAACTCATATCTTCACTGCCTCTCAACATTTCCTCTTGGATGTCTAGTGAGTACCTCCAAACTACCATGTCAAAAACTAAGCTCCTGGAGCTCACACAAAACTTGTCTCTCACAGTCTCCCCCCCTCAGTAAAGGGCAACTCCATGTTTCTAGTTGCTCAGGCCCAAAACCATGGAGTCACCCCTCACTCCTCTCTTTCATAAGCCACATCTGTTCCAGTGGCAGATTCATTGACCGAATCATCTAAGATAGGCAGGACCCAACCACTTCTTACCAGTTCCACATTGTCCATCCTGATCCAAGCCATCACCTTCTCTTGCCTGGATTTTTGCAGTAGTGTCTTAACAGCACTCGCTACTTCCATCACTGCGTACCCCATCCCCAGCACAGATGTGTTCTCATGTACACGTACACACATACTCACAATGATCAAAACAGCAGCCAGAATGATCCTGTTAGAGCATATTTAATCAGATCGTGATGGTCCTCTCTTTGGAACTCTCCAGTGGCTTCCCTACTCAAAGTAAAAGCCAAAGTCTCTACAGTGGTCCATGAGGCCCCCATAATTTGGCCCCTGCCTAACTCTGTGACCTGGGACCCACCACACACCCCTCATCCCACTCCAACCACTTCTTGTGATTCCTCCCATACAACAGACATGATTCCTCCTCTTGCACTTGGCACTTGCTGTCCCCTCTGCCTGCATGGAGTGCTCTTTTTCTGAATATCTTTTTCTCTTATGTATAAAATAGCAATCCCTTCTACCACACTCCTCATCAACTCCCCATGCTTTATTTTTCCCCATGACACTATCACTCCCAGATGAATTAATTACAAATTACAAATTGCTTGCTTTTTTATTGTGTTTCTCCCACCATCAGAATGTAGGTTGCATGCGGGTGAGCACTTGTGTCTTTCTTGACCACTGCCATATGCTCAATGATTTAGAACAATGCCTGGGCCCTATATGTATTCAATAAATATTTGTTGAATAAATCATTTCTTCTATTTCACACAGATTTTTCACTGTCTCTAGGAGATGAAGAGTATGAAGTTTTTAAAATAAAATATTCAGAAACTTACTGTTTTAAATCATAGTTGTAAGTGCAAACACCCTTCAGTATTAATGTTTTACTCAACTCTATATTCGAGTATAGCATTTCCATATATAAGGTTTATTTATTCACAACAACTATTTTTCTAATGATTAAAGCTATGCTGTAGGATCTTATTTGGGGTCTTATTAAGAAAAGTCTCAGAAATTTGAGTAATTTAAAACTGGTGTCGTGAAAAGGTAATTTTATTTTAAGTTAAAGATATCCTCTAGAAACACACAATTAAAGGAAAATATATCGTTATGGTCAGCCCATTGCTATATTAGAAATCTAGGCTGCTCACAGAATTATGCCTCAAGGGAAAGAATTTTTGTAATGAAATCTTGTTCATTATGAATTTTTCTGTGAACATAAAAAATGATTTTCTGGGCTTCCCTGGTGGCGCAGTGGTTGAGAGTCTGCCTGCCGATGCAGGGGACACGGGTTCGTGCCCCGGTCCGGGAAGATTCCACATGCCGCGGAGCGGCTGGGCCCGTGAGCCATGGCTGCTGAGCCTGTACGTCCGGAGCCTGTGCTCCACAACGGGAGAGGCCACAACAGTGAGAGGCCCGCGTACCGCAAAAAAAAAAAAAAAAAAAGATTTGCTATTTTGGCATATTAGTATTTATATTATAATTATAGCAGGAGGCATTAATGGCCACTTGTGATACTCCCTGTGCTTTCTTTGATTCCAACCTGTTCAAGCTAGAGCAAAACAGATAATTAGATTATGTAACTCTGTGATCTCTTCCAAGTCTAATATTCTGTGATTAAATGGTGTCAATGAGTAAGGTGCTTTTAGAGAAACAGGATTATACACATCTGAGAGAAAGCAATGTGCATGATTTTTGTTAGCTATTACTAGTTTTCTTTGAAATGAAAAGTGCTGAAGTATAAGAAATATTAAGGTTCTTTACCATAGGTTTTCAGTGCTACCTCCAAGGCCAAGCACTTCTTACCATATCCTGTGCTAAACTCCAGTCTAAATCACTGTCCTCTCTCTTTTTTAAAAAGAATATTTTATTTATTTATTTGGCTGCACAGGGTCTTAGTTTCAGCACGTGGGATCTTTAGTTGTGGCATGAGAACTCTTAGTTGCGGCATGTGTGTGGGATCTAGTTCCCTGACCAGGGATCCAACCGGGGTCCCCTGCACTGGGAGCACAGAGTCTTAGCCACTGGACCATCAGGGAAGTTCCTCACTGTCCTCTCATGCCGGATTGTTTTGAAAGCCTTCTGGCTTCCTAGAGTCACTATCTTTGCAACCCTGCACCTCGTTTCTACGTAGTCTCCAGAATGATCTTCATGTGGTGGTTTCCCACAACCATTAGAGCAGAATACAGACTCCTTCCATGGCCGCGGAGCCTCACCTGTGGGACCCTGCCCATCTCCCTGACCCACCTCCTACCTCTCACTAACTGCCTTCTTTCTGCTCCTCGAACATGCCAATCTCAGGCTTCATGCTCATCTTGCTCTATCCTGACGTCTTCTCATGAGTTAGGTATCAGATGGACCTCCCCAGAGACGCTGTCTTCATCAACACACCTCAGGTAGCACCTCCCTTGTCACTTTCTAGCCTGTTATGCCACTTCTTTTTATCATAAAACCTACCACGGTCTGCAATTACATTATTTATTTGTCATGTCTTTACCGTCTGTCTCTCCCTTCTGAAATGTAGGCTCTCAAACGACAAGTGTTTGTTATCATTCACCATCAACTCCCCAGCACTAACAGTAGTGCCAGGCTCAGAGTAGATGCTCAATACATTTATATTCAATGAATGGATGAATGAACTAGGTGCAAATGACAGCAAAATACTAGCTGGGAGAGTGCATCACTCAGAACCTCACTTAAAGGGAACCAAATAGATACCTTCAAATACTTTTCCTCCTTTGTCATGATTTAAATGTATAATTCTAAGCCCTTACTCTTTAATATGATAGCTAATAAAATAATTCCATATAATTCATTATCCTGATGCAGATTAGCAAAACATTTTTAAGGTGAGAATCAAAAGTCTAGAAAAAAGCCAGAAGTAGATATTGACATATGAATTTGGGGGTTAAACAGTAAACCAAGAGAATAAACTTTAGAAATAAATTATATATTTTTAAAGACCAACAGTTTAGCAAAATTTACAATGATCTTTACAGTGTAGTTGCTAGACTGAGCAATGAAAAAAGGACTTTGCCATCTTATTTTTTATTTTTATTGTTTCCCTTTTAGTTTCTTCTAGTTTTTTGAGATATTATTGACATACCGCACCGTTTAAGTTTAAGGTGTACAGCATAATTATTTGACTTATCTGCATCATGAAATGATGACCACAATAAGCTTAATGAACATCCACCATCTCATACAGATACAAAATTAAAGAAATAGAAAAAAAAATTTTTCCCTGAGGATTTACTCTCTTAACAACTTTCATATTTAACATAGAGCAGTGTTAATTCTATTTATCATGCTGTATATGACATCCCTGTATTTATTTATCTTATAACTGGAAGTTTGTACCTTTTGACTGCCCTCATCCAATTCCTCCTCCGCCCACTCTGGTTACCCCAAATCTGATCTCTTTTTCTATGAGTTTGTTTGTTTGTTTTTGAAGTATAACATAGTACAACACTATGTTAGTTCCTGTTATACAACATAGTGATTTGATATTTCTATACATTTGAAAATGATCACCACGATAAGTCTAGCTACTATCCATCACCAAACAAAGATGTTACATAGGTATTGACTATATTCCCTGCACTGTCCATTTTACACCTGTGACTCATTTGTTTTGCAGCTGGAAGTCTGTACCTCTTAAGTTTGTGCCATCTTATTTTAGATACAGAGAAAAAATTGAATTGGCGTGATACACCTACTGGATATCATTCTTACATATAAATGTTTCCTAATAATCAGTGCCAAACTTGTATAGACCATACTGGGTTGGCTATATTTTTGGTTGTTGATAACACCTTAAAATATTAATTTGATCATTTTACTTTTCTCCATTTCTTTGTATTTTATTTGTAAATAGTCATAAAACCCCACATGACCTGGATAACAGCAGTGTGCAGTGGGGACTACAGTGGGGGTTTTAATCAGAGTTCAGTAACTCTAGAGCATCTCACTAATAGGAAAAGAATAAGACAGACCCTCTGTTGACCTTTGTTTCACATTAAAATGACCGGAGTTTGACACCAAAATGACAGTTGGTTAAAACAGCTTGAGATTTCAAAGTGCTTGAGTATATATAAATATTATGACTGATCTCATAAGTGTGTTGGAAAACGCTTTAAGAAAGGTCCTTGGCTTAACAGTTGGCTACATTCCTCTTTTGTTTGGAGGGAATTATCCACCCCCCTCCCGAAAAAGTTTTATCTTCTGGATTTAGAGGAAATAGAATAATTAAAAACATGTAGTTGAACTCAACAGAACGAAGATTGGAAGTTAATACTGGGAATGTAAATTACTATTGTGTTTTGTGCATAAACCTAAGCTTCAGATTCCTGTCGTTTGGTAATAAGACAGCTTCTGCTCCAAATTAACTTTATGTATGAGATGCCAATAGCAATAGTATGTAGAAAATTCATCACTAATATTTATTTTAGCTGCTTCCTCTCCTACAACAGAACATGTTAGAGCAAGGAGAACTCCCAGGGACCAGATGTCTGTCATGGACAGATCATCCGTAAACTCTAGTCTCGTGGTATTCCAAAGGGCACACCACTATCAAACTCCTTCTCCTTAAAAGTGTCTCAACTTTTTAAAAATCTTTTTCAAGCTACTGTTTATTGTAAATGTTATATAATAGTTACTTGGAGTTTTCTGTGGGCAAGGAAACCTTGGGATGACAGTGGGGGAGAATAGGAAGCAAGAGTGATAACCAAAAGTCAGAATGATGTCATTTGTTATTGGACAGAATAGACAAAGATTATCAGCAGTACAGAGTTCAGGCAGAAGCTTTCCCAGGAAGCTTGTAACATTTCTAAAAGACATAAGCATCAATTAGTGAAGAATTAATTCAGAAAAATGTAGTCTGACTAGGGCCATGCAGTCAGGGCGTGAGTGCAGACCCGAGGGGCAGAGAAGGCAGTGCTCATTTCCACAAGGCAGCGAGTGAAAGAGGAGGGAGGCGGCATGCTTGGCATAGGCTGAGATGAGTAATTTTATTTCTATGTTTACTTTTACATTTTTCAAAAATGCACAAGGTACAGAATTCCAACAATACAACAGAAAATAGAATGAGAATTAAGTCAGCTTCCCACCTCAACTCCCAGTCCCAGTTCCCCTCCGGAAGGTCAAAACCTTCTTGTAAACCCTCTATATGTGGACAGGCATTTATATACAACTCTTTGTTAAAAATACAAACAATAGTGTTATATACAATGCCTCCATTTCTCATACAGATAGAGTGCAAGTCATACTAAACATTGCTTTTTTAACCTAAGAGATTATAGTTTCATTCCTCCTTATTTCCTCAATTCCTTTTCACAGTCACATATTCTGTCTATGAATGTGACAGTACCTTATGATGGACACTTAAGTTGTTTCCAGTCCTTTTGTCCTATAAACAGTGCTTTAGTCATAGCCTTATATGTATGAGGTCATATCTTTTTATATTTCTGCTCAAAAATGTTAGAATGGGCATGGAAACATCAGAAAATAAAGTTGTCCAAATTAGATCGGTATATTTAGGACAGGCCCATTTATTCTAGGACAGAGAAAAATTAACATTAGGTGGTATTGATAAGAGAATAAAAGTTAACTTAGATTAACTGAGCTTCATTACTCTGTAAGTTGATCTGAGGGAAAGAAAAATATGCTTTTTGATATTTTGGTGCTAATCTTCACAAAAATAAAAGTTCAAAGTACCTAATGAAAGTGAGTAAACAGCAAATATAGATAATGATGGCTTATAAAGCCAGCTGTGCTTTTAAGGGAAAGCAAGCTATTATTTGTAGATATCCTTCCACAACATTAATCACTGATTTCAAAAACTGTGAATAAAATGAGAAAAACTCATTAATACACATAGCCAGTAAGCATGTCAAAATGTGAACTCTGCTACAAAATAAAGAAATGAAAATGAAAAGCACATCTGTGCAATCTAGAAAAAAGTTGTTTTTAATTATAATACACAATGATAGTGTTTAAATAATTAAAGGTCCTTTTATATGGAGACAATTAGGTTACAGTTTTAAATAATATTTTTAAGAATACTGGCATGTAAATGTTCACATTATAATTTTAAAGACTATGCCATAGAATTATACAGATAATTAAATCTGTGATACTATCTCTGATTAATGGGATTATGTTGCTTCTTTATGATTTTCTGTGTTTCCCAAATGTGATACAAAAGTCCTTTTATTTTTTTAAAAAAAGAGTTAATAAATAAAGAAAGGCTGAAAAATGTCAGAATGGGGATATGGCTTATTTTTAATAAGAACTTTTCAAAAAATATATATTCCTTTTCTCAGAAGATGCATCCTTCCCATTCTTAGCTCCACCTACATTTTTGAGAGTACTTGAACCAAGATTTCTTAAGGAACTCATATTTTTATATTTTTATCGATTTTATAGATTTTATGTTTAGGTCAATTGAGGGTCACACAGATTCAGCGTGAATGATCTTAAACCCTTCCGCAGTTTCTCTAGGTAGTCTGTTATAAGTATGGACCATGCTAAATGTACCATCCCAGCCTGGACCGAGCTTCACACCTGCACATCAGATGCCTCCATGACATCTCTGCTTGCATGTCTCCCAGGCAGCTCTAATGTAGCACATGTTTGTCCTAAAAGGAGCTCCAGGTCTTCCCTCAGTCTCACCTGTCACTTCCAAATCCCTCCCCCACCATGTTTCACACACTCGAGAGTCACCGTTGACACTTACAACCAGTGCTTGTGCATGGGCAAATCCTGCCAGTTCTACCTGTACAGTATGTGGTGCTCTCCTCTCCCCCCATCTCCACTGCAACACCCCAGCCACATCTCACGTGGCTTATTGTAATAGCTGCTCACTGGTCTCCCTGACTTCACTCTTGCCGGCTTCAAGTCATTCCCACGTGCAATCTGTTCTAATCATAAGAGAAATATGAGCTACAATGAGATGCCATTTTCCACCTATCAGACTGGTGAATTTCAAAAATTCTGATCATATGTTGTGTTGGCAAGAGGTATAGGATAACAGGCACTCAATACACTGGTGAGAGTATAAATTAATTTACTCACTTTGGGGAACAACTTGGCAATATCTATCAAAATTAAAAGTATATAAAGTCTTTATGACCCTATTTCTGGGAATTTATCCTTCAGGTATCTTACAGAAGGGCAAAATGGTATATGCATATTCAGTGCAACATATGTATATGTACGTGTGTGTGTGTGTGTGTGTGTGTATTTCCTAAATGTCTTTTTTTTTTTACTAGATCTTTATTGGAGTATAATTGCTTCACAATACTGTGTTAGTTTCTGTTGTACAGCAAAGTGAATCAGCCATATGTATACATATATCCCCATATCCCCTCCCACTTGAACCTCCCTCCCACCCTCCCTATTCCACCCATCTAGGTTGTCTCAAAGCACTGTGCTGATCTCTCTGTATTGTGCTGCTGCTTCCCACTAGCTAACTAATTTACATTGTCTGTCAATGGAAAATTGATTTAAAATAAAGACTCGTATATACATGCAATAGTATACTATGTAGCTTTTGGTCAGCTCTAAATGAGCTGATGTGAAAAGTGCTCCAAGATGGTTGAGGAAATAAAGGAAAATGCAAAACAATGTGTAAATTACAATTTTTGTAAAAAAAAAAAGAAAAAAGGAAAAGAAAGTAATATTGTTTGGTCTGGGACAGAGAAGTGGGTGGTTGTAAGACAGGAATGAGAGAGATGAGTTTTAAAGAATACCCTATTGTTGAACTTGATATTGTATATAGTTTACACATTCAAGAGGCAAAACTATTTCTTTTAAAGAGTCATCTTTAAAGAGTCAAAATATTGGGTACATGGCCCTTCTGCTTAGCATCCTTCTGTGGATTCCTTTGCATTTAGAATAAAACCCAGTCCAGGATGCCATGCCCCACTCTTGGGCCAGCCTCTGTCCCTCTCCCCAGGGAGCCTTTTGAGGACTTCTCTGAGTCCCCACACTCCAGCCCTGCTGTCAGTTCCTCTAACATGCCATGTCTTTTTTTAATTTCAGGAATGAGAAAGTACGTGCACCTCTGTTTAGATTCTTCCTGCCACCTGAAATGCTTCTTTCCTTTGTTTATTCCCTTCTTCCACAGAGAAAACTTTTCAATCTAAATTAGGTTCCCTATTAGTCTCTCTCATAGAAGGATGAAATTTTGTATTTATTTGTTTGGATTTTAGTGTCTGTCCTGTGAGGCACTTTCTATTTTATCAAGCTAGGGTAGTGGAAAAACACATATTGTTGAGATTCAAGAGATCTGAGTTCTGATCCTACCCCTGCATAACTATGGCCTTCAGCAAATCACTTAACTTCTGTGGGCTTTAATTCTCTTGTCTATAAAATAAGAAAATTAGAATAGTTGATTTCTAAAGCTCTGTAACTGATGGTATTAGAATGCTATGAGTAGAGAGTGTAGAGTGAAATGCACATAAATACTGAATGCTTGTGGACTTTTTATATAATATGAAATGCACCTAAATATTGCATGCTTGTATAAAATAATTTTATGTTATGAATGAAAGTTTAATTAATTTCTTTCTTTTTTTTTAATTTTTAAAAATTTATTTATTTATTTTTGGCTGCGTTGGGTCTTCGTTGCTGAACGCGGGCTTTCTCTAGTTGTGGTGAGCAGTGTCTACTCTTCGTTGCGGTGCATGGGCTTCTCATTGCGATGGCTTCTCTTGTTGCGGAGCACAGGCCCTAGGCGTGCAGGCTTCAGTAGTTGTGGCATGTGGGCTCAGTAGCTGTGGCTCACGGGCTTATTTGCTCCACGGCATGTGGGATCTTCCCAGACCAGGACTCAAACCCATGTCCCTGCATTGACAGGCGGATTCTTAACCACTGCGCCACCGTGGAAGCCCTAATTAACTTCTTTCTTCAGAGTGACTTAACTCTATGATTATTCTCCACAGTATAGTTGTTTGATTCCTTCTTTACCTTTTACAAATGTGTCAAATACCTAGATATCCACCTAACATTCAAAGATGTACTTAATATACAGACAGGATATTCTAAAATGCAAAACCCTAATTTTTTTGTAATATTCTCCTTGCCATGTTTTTGTTGTTGTTGTTGTTTGTTTTTGTTTTTTTGCATTGCATGGGCCTCTTACTGTTGTGGCCTCTCCCGTTGTGGAGCACAGGCTCCGGATGCGCAGGCTCAGCGGTCATGGCTCACGGGCCCAGCCACTCTGCGGCATGTGAGATCTTCCCGGACTGGGGCACGAACCTGTGTCCCCTGCATCGACAGGCGGACTCTCAACCACTGCGCCACCAGGAAAGCCCTCCTTGCCATGTTTTTATAAAGCAATATTTTTTATCCAGCATCTACAACTTGAATTATTAGATTATATAGCTCTTTTCTCATTCCTGTTTTCAATTAAATTATAAATCCACTAGATGGTGTGTATGGGCAGAGAGAAAGAAAAGTTAGTTCATTTTTTCTACTCTATAGTTCAGGTTAAAAGTTTCTATTTGAGGAGAAGGTTAAAAATTTCTGATTACATTTTGGTTTTTGGAGGAAGGGGAAGATATTTCCATGAAAGAAACACAGCCAAAAAAGGATTTTCTGCAACAAGGTCCTACTGTATAGCACAGGGAACTCTAGTCAATATTCTGTAATAACCTATATGGGAAAAGAATCTGAAAAAGAATAGATATATGTATAGCAATCGCTTTGCTGTACACCTGAAACTAACACATTATAAATCAACAATACGCCAATATAAAATAAAAATAAATAAATAAATAAAATCAAGTTGTTATACCCTTAGATAAACAGGTTTTTCATCTACATGAATGTTCTAGTAGACCTTCTAAAGTCATGGAGGACCCAGGACAATTCTTTTTTGAATGGGATGAGCCTTCAGCTTGCAGGACATATGGGATACCTGGCTCCCATCCACTACCTGACAACAAGCTCCCCATCACTCTTATAAACAAAAATGCCCTGCAGGTGTGGCACCAGTCCTGTTGAGTCCCACTGGGACACATCCAGCACCAGATTACTGGGTCTTAAGAGATGAACATCTTCAACTTTATTTAATATATGCTTGTTCTCCAAAGTAACTTCCAATTACTCCAAGTTCTCTGAAGTGTTTAGACCAGTTTACACTTTCACAGCAGGGTATGAAATTTACCATTCCTCCACGAATGTGCAGTTTTTACCTCTAAAGTTTCACTTTTCCTAGGTTATAGCTTTGTTGACCTCAACAGTTAGCTGCTAAAAACCATAACTTATCTATGCTCTAACTCTGTGTACCTCCCACCAAAGTAGGGCATCTTCCACCTTTCTCAGTCTGCTCAGAACAACATACATGCTCACCTGAATGCAGGTATAATCTCTTCTGCCGTTTTGCCAAGTGTAGCTATGACAAGAAGTTCCTTACTTATCCTTGCTCGTGTCCACTAATGCCAGGGATGTTTATTTCCATCTCCTATCAGCCCTTTTCTTCAAATTCCAAAGGAACTTGGCAGAAGTCCCCTGGGTATTTAGGATTTGCACTAAAAAAATCTTGAAATTTGAATCTCTGGTTTCATAGAGCAAATGCAGAGTGAAATAAATGGAGCCAAGAGCATTACTGAGTGATAATGACCTGACCTTTACACCTCTGACTATAGCTATAAAACAATCTTCACCACTATAATGGCAAAATACTCCACACTCAGAGGCTTGCAATAATAAGCACTTATTCTCGAGCACATGGTCAACTTCAGCTGGGCTGACATAGGCTTAGCTGCGCTGGGCAGCTCTGCTTCAAGTTGTGGGTTACTTAGGCTTTGGCATGGGTTCAGGTCTGCTCCAAATTTTTCATTCTGGGGCCCAGGGGCAGAAGCCACCCAGGGCTTGCTCTTGTCCTGGCAAATCACTGGAACACAAGACCATGAGTCCACCACTCAAGCATATTTAGAGCTGCTGTTTGTATCACACCTGCTGATTTCCCAGTGGCCAAAGCATGTCACATGGCCAAGCCCAAAGATAGGAAAATAGACTTCATTCCAAGGGAGAGATGGAGGGGGCTGAGTATTTGCTGAAAAATAACCCGGTACAACACAAAGCACAACCCTTTTTGTAATAAAATAGTCTGTAATTAATAGAACATTTTGGGTTTTATGACCAAAACACAGCAAATATATCAAAACCAATATCAAGAATTAATGTAATAACAGCCAGAACTAAAGCCCTTTTGTGCATGTATACACACACATTCTCTTTCTGTCTCACCAAGCACAGTCACTCTGCCATGGAGCCACAGTTTCCTCACTCCTCCTTCAGTGGCAGAAGACAGAGCTATTTGGTTTGGAGCAGGGCCTCAAGTGCTTCTGCAATGGGGAATAAGGGGGAAAGAAACCTTGGTTCTCCCTGCATCTTCCGTCTCTGCCAGCTCGATCAGAATCAACACTCTCCAGTTACCCCTTTTCTGAAACACACTGAATTTAAGAAACTTTCATTGTTTCTCTCCCTTAAATGAATCAACTTCATAAATTAAAAGGTAGTCTTTACCATAATGAAAGTCTAAGTAGTTAGAAAAATATATTAAGGCTCCTTTGGCTTTTTAAGACATCTAAGAATAGAATGGTTAAATAAGTTGTGGTATATTATTTCAATGAATACTAGACAGTAATGAAAATTTATAGCATTTTATGTAGCTGAACAGATCACAGCTACACTCAATATCATGTGTGAATGTCATAGACACAATGTTGAATGAAATAAGTCAGGAACATGAATATGTACTGTAATTCCATTTATATAAAGTTCAAAAAGCAGGCAAAAAAACTAGTGTTTGAAGATGCATGCTTATGTGGAAGACCCATAAATAAAAGGAAGAAAGTGATTTTCATAAAAGTCAGGACAGTGTGTACCTTTATTGGGGGTGGTAGTGATTGGGAGAAGCAGGAGGGAACCAGGTAACATTGGTGGTAAGTACATGGACGTTGTTCTGTGATAAGACATCAAACTTTACATATTTGTTCCTTGAACTTTTCTCCACAAGAATTGTATTTCACTATTAAAGGTTTAAAATGTCTAGGGATCCCACGATATTTGGTCCCATCAACTTAATCTTTACACACCATAAAATTTAATAATAACACACTTTGTCTCTAGTTTCAATTCTCAGTTAATTCAGCCCACATGTGTTCAATGCCTTCTCTATCTCTATGTTCCTGTTTATCACTTTTGTGGGGTTTTCTTCTAACTGTTGTCTGTCCACACTGGATAAGTAATAGATTTCCTTCCACCTGTTATATTTGTGATTAAGGTTAAGCTTAAATATTACATCACACTAAAAGGCCATTTATCTCCGCCTATGCCTAGAAACTATGCCCTAGCTCCACCCATACTTCTCTTAGGTACTCACTTAGTACTCACTTCATCCTTAGACTGGACGAAGGAATACACTGGTGAAAATCCATAGGTAGTACTAGAAAAACAACTTCAACGTTTGATGACCCATTTAGCTTTTGTATATATATAGACACTTTCTGATAAAGATATCTCAGTGTTCCTTAGTAGGATCAAAGGGGAATGCAGACAAGAAACACATCAGTGTATATGTCAATAGAAAACTAGATAGAGGTGAGTCAAGTGTGACAAGTGAGCAGAGGTCTCCCTCTTTTCTGGGGCCCCAGATTTGTAAACCTAATGTTTATTGTCACCTCTTTTGTATTTTATCTTTAGATCTCCTGTTCTAAAACCATTTTTCTTCCTGTATGCCCCCAAAAATGTTAAGGTAAGAGAGGTGCCTTAATCTGCTTCAATAGTATCTTAATTATAGTTTCAAGCATATGTGATATGGGTGGTTTGGGGAGAGTTTATTCTTGGTAAGTCTCCTTAATTACCATTGACCCTGAAAACAGGAGCTTGAAATGCACTTATATGTGGATTTTTTTTCTGTAGTAAATACTATAGTACTACACAATCCGCGGTTGGTTGAATCCGCAGATGAGGACCTGGCAGATACAGGGGGCTGACTATAATCTGTATGCAGATTTTTCACCATGAGGAGGGTTGGCACCCCTAATCCCCACATTGCTCAAGGGTCAACTATATCTTGTTTATTTGACTAAAAAGAGAAAAGCTGTTAAGGGGTATAGTTGGGGAATGGGTCACCCTAATTACCTGATTGTTCCTATTAAGTGAAAATTAACCCTCCCCATGAATTGGGTCTGTCTTAACTATAGACCAAGTATATGATTGCTCAGATGGGTAGACTGCATGCTGTTGCATCTGGATCTTTCCTCAGGGCTCTGAGATTATATTGGATATTGTCTCGGTTATTCATTTTTTTAAATATGGCACTTTACCAATCATCTTTAGTCTAAGAATCAAGATAGCATTCACAATGACAATATATTCATAAAAATATAAATATCTCTGATAATTTTATTGAAACAGAATAAACCAAACAAGAGAAAGTAAATGTTTATAAATCTTCACACATTAAATATAAAATTTCAGAAGCCATAAGTACTCCTAAAAACATTGAGTTTCTTTAGAAAGTGATCGTCAAAGTAATCAAAGTGCTTACAGATTTCTGAGTCAGCAAAATTAGGAAATTTTAAAAACTAACATGTATTACTAGCAAATTACATGAAGGGAGGGATCATACCTATCTTATTCACCACTATATCCTGGGCTTAATGCCTGGCACATTGTAGGTGTCCACAAAAGATTTTTAAACGGCTGAATGAATGTCCATTGTGGGTCAGCAACATTATATATGTTGTGTAATCACAATAATGCTAAAAGTTAGGTTTTGGAATTCCCATTTTACAGATGAGGAGACCGAGTCTTGGGGAGGATAAAGAGTTGCCCAAGGTCACGCAAGTAGGAAATAGCAGAGATGGGACTCACACTGTTGAGCCTGACACGAAATCCAGCTCTTGTTCAACAATGATGTTCATTCTGGCAGACTGCCAGTTGCTTACCCAACAGCCATTTCCTTCCTCGTCCTTAATCAGACCCCAATTTTGTTTCGTGTCCTATTCCCACAGGTGGCTCAGGTAAATCCTGATTGGTCGGAACCAGAATAATGCCCCCGTTCCCTGTGCCTGTGACCAGTTTAGGGGTTTGGAATCTGGTTTTGTCCAGTGCGATTGGAAGGAACTATTCTGATGGTGGGGGCAGGGGCAGGCTTCTGGAAAAGGACTTTTGTTGCCTCTTTAACAAAGAAATACAAGAGAGAAACAGACCTTTCTCTGACTGCTAAGTGCTTCTGTGTGGGATGTGATGCCCAGAGTGTTGAAGCCATCTTGCTGTCAGGAGGGGAGCCAGAAGACATGCTTAAGTGCCTGATATGCTGTTGGGTGTCCAGGGTTGCTCAGCAGGTGGTAACTATCAATCAAGTCCTTGGTTTTGGTTAGCCAGTTACTTGAGAGCATGGCTGACAACCAGCTAACTGGAGTGGCAGTCACTCT
This sequence comes from Leucopleurus acutus, assembly GCF_964270905.1. Taxonomy (NCBI): domain Eukaryota; kingdom Metazoa; phylum Chordata; class Mammalia; order Artiodactyla; family Delphinidae; genus Leucopleurus; species Leucopleurus acutus. The sequence goes on along the minus strand of NC_139146.1, from coordinate 123,987,732 downwards.
GCAATACTGACTCTGTTAAAACAAACTCCACCACAGTTTTAAAAATCTCTATTCCAAATGGGCACATAAAATGAAATGCTACTATAGTTTTATCATTATTTTATGGAAATGGGTTGTCTTCACTAACCAGTTACTGGGTGCCAAGCTCCAGGAACATGGTAAATACTTGAAAAGGAGAACATAGAAGAACAAAGAGAAACACTCAGCCAGCCTGTTCAGAAAGAGGAAGGGTCAGGGAAGTTTCTACACCAGAGCTGCCAAGAAGGGACATTTGAATGGAACCCTAAAAGACCAGTGGGAGTTATCCAGGTAGAAAAAGAGGGAAAAGGGCATTCCCTGCAAAGGAGGTAGCATATGAGATGCATTGGGGGTCTGAGAGAATGTGGCACAATTGAGGAAGCACAAGTAATTGGGTGTGTAAGGTTCAGGTCAGAAGAATCGGGAAAGGGATCTAGAGAGGTGAACAGAGGCCCTGGGGTCAAGTTATGCAAGCACTGGGGAGTTACTGAAGGATATTAAGGATGTACAAAACATGATGCACTTTGGCAGCAGGAAGAATATTTTGCAGGGGAAAGAGATGGTTAGAGATGATGAGAAGGAGAGAAGAAATGAAGTGAGCCTGTTACATTCAACAGATATTTAGCATGTGGTTAAGATGGAACTTGGTGACTGGATATGACGGATTAGAGAGTAGGGGTAGGAAGTCCGCAAAGAAAAGCAGGGCTAGAGAGGGGTGTGGAGGAGACTGCCAGGCTGTGTGCTGAGGGCTTGGGAGAGGTCGGCATCTCTCCCAAGAGATCATGAGTTAGTGGCTCCAGTGCACAGGGTTGAGTGATGTACTTAGTGTGGTATTAGAAGCAAAGAAGACTGGATTGATCCACATTTGGGTAAGTATTGCAGAAGGAAAAAAGAGCAAGAGTAGCAAGAAGTTGGAGGTATTGTTTAAAGATACAGATTGAAGTGCTAAACCAAAGTGAGATGGAGAAGGAAGTAAAAGCAAAAGAAACTCTAATACATGGAGTGAAGAATAGGACTTTAGTCACAATTCTCATGGATACACAGGTACAGTTGAAACAGTGAGGATAGTAGGAGCCTATGATGAGAAAGTTGAACCAACTGGTTTAAGATTTTACAGGTGGAGCAGCTCCAGGTGATAATACGGGAGAAGGGATGAGTTGTTCATCTCTCTGTGGAGATGCAGGTCATTGAAGTTGAAGCCAAGGTACTAGGTATTGGAGGGGTCGTCCACATGAACATTAAGGAGAGCAGGATTATGGCAAACTTGGGGTGGAGAGAAAAATCATAAGCCGAGTTCCAAAATCTCTGATGCATACAAGAACAATAAGAAGGGCTGGAGGACAGTACATTTGAGAGGCACAAGTTTCAAAGGAAGAAGGATTTTTGCAGGAGACTGGAGGAATGTTGAATGGGCAAGTACTAACAGTCATTTAGCACTTACTGTGTGCCAGTTTCTGTTCCAAGTACTTTACAAAACTCATTACATTCTCACCTGTGAGATGGGTACTATTATTATCCCCCATTTTGCAGATGAGAAAACTGAAGCTCTGAGACATTGAATAACTTGCTCAAAACACCGAGCCATGATTCCAGTCCAGGCAGTGAGGCAACAAAGTCCACACATTTACCCATGTCATTGTCCTGCTGATTCTGCTGGACAAGGCTGGCCAGCCCCTGTGGTTAAGTGGAAAGTTCAAGAACAAACAGCCTCCACTTAAGAGTGCAGGGAGGAGAGAGCGTCTGGGGTGGGGAGCCATTCAAAAAGGCAGGACATGACTGGTCCTTGACAGCATCGACTCCTTTATGTTTTCTAGAGTGTATTTTATTGGGTATTTAAACATAATAGTGTGCCTTTGAACTGTGTGTTGATGTGTAAACTGCCTCAGGCCTTTTTAGAAATGGGTGTGGTAGACTTTTAAAATAAATGGTTACATTAATTATTAACTATAAGTACTCAATCACATGAAGGAATTAATTTGCATCTTACAGAGAACTTATACACATTCTGACTAAGAACTGTAGAAAAGAAACTAAAACATGCAATCTTGAAAAATATGTGGTTCTGTTTTTGCTCTGCATTAGTAAGCTTTATGGCAATCCGGCAAACCATTTTATTTGGGGGTCATGACTACCTGTTGGAAGAAACTCTCCTTTTTCTTCTTTCTTTTTGTTACCTACTAGACACTACCTTAAAAACCAAGAACCCAAGAATGTAAGAAGGCATTATAATTCAAAGGAGAAGCTTTTTGCTTGGCTCATATTAAATCCTGTTTATTTTCTTAGAATTAAGGCCCAAAGAGTCGTTACATAAAGTACTTATACTATAAAGCTCTGAGAAACCAGCCTCCTGTCTTACAAAGCTGTTTCTTTCTCTTCATGAAAATTGTGGCTCTAGGAAATATAGACATGAGGAAAATATGGATTCATACAAAAGGAAATTTACGATGTAATTATAAACTGTACCATGGACTCATAATTGGAAATCTGCATCTCATAATTACATTTTAAAACTCCAGTGCATACAAAATAGGTTCTTTCAAAATGTGAATCAGGTTTTATCTGGAAATGCATCTACTGAAATGAAGCTTACTGCAAAAACTTTATATTAATCATGAATGTGGTCATGGACAGTTTAATCCAAATTCAGAGTAGATTCATCAGATGTAGGGTCTCAGTCAGGTAATTTGAAAAAAACCAAATGATTTTTTTTTTCATCTTAAAGGTTCAGAGAGGCAGCTTTTGACTCTTCAAGGTAGCTGTTCTTAGTGCAGCTGAAATAATTAGAAGGTTTATAGACCAAATAGTTCTACACAAGGGGAGAGAAGAGAAATTGGAGAACTGTTAGCAAAGAAGATTATCCTTTACTTCTACTAGTGCTTGACTCTTTGGAAAAAAGTGCAATTTAAAAACAAAAAGTAGCAAGCAACCAAGAATGCAAAAACTGTTTCAGCTACCACCATCATGTTTCAGTAAGGGAGTGAGATAAGTAAAACAAAACAAAGATGCATAAACCAAAGCAAATTTTTTAAAAATTCATTTTATTTATTTATTTATTTTTGGCTGTGCTGGGTCTTCATTGCTGCACGTGGGCTTTCTCTAGTTGCAGTGAGCAGGGGCTACTCTTCACTGCGGTGTGCAGGCTTCTCATTGCAGTGGCTTCTCTTGTTGTGGAGCACAGGCTGTAGGCGCACGAGCTTCAGTAGTTGTGGCATGTGGGCTCAGTAGCTGTGGCTTGCGGACTCTAGAGCGCAGGCTCAGTAGTTGTGGCACATGGGCTTAGTTGCTCCATGGCATGTGGGATCTTCCCAGACCAGGGCTCAAACCCGTGTCCCCTGCATTGGTAGGAGGATTCTTAACCACTATGTCACCAGGGAAGCCCCCAAAGCAAAATTAATCAATCTTTTCATTTAGGGGGCAAAAAAAACTTTTAATAAGGAAATTTCCTTGGTGCAGATCTGTTGGTGGCAATCTCAGTTTTTGTCTTTAAAAAAGCATACTTATGAAGGTGTCCTGCTAAGATCAAGAAAAAGACAAGGTTGTCCTCTCTCACCACTCTTTTTCAGTATTGTACTGAAAGTCTTAGGTAATGCAATAAAACAAGAAAAGGAAATAAAAGGTATACAGTTTGGGAAGAAAGAAAGAAAATTGCCTTTGTTCACAGATGAGATAATCTTCTATGTGGAAAATCTGAAAGAATCAACAAAAAATTCCTGGAACTAATAAGCAATTATAGCAAGGATGCAAGATACAAGGTTAATATGCAAAAGCCAGTCACTTTCCTATATACCAGCAGTTAAAAAATGGAATTTGAAATAAAAACCACATTATTATTTACATTAGCATGTAGAAAAATATGAAATACTTAGGTATAAATCTAACAAAATATGTTCAAGATCTGTATGAGGAAAACTTCAAAACTCTGATGAAAGATATCAAAGAACTAAATAAATGGAGAGATATTTCATGTTCACAGATAGGGAGACTCAACCTTGTCAAGATGTCAGATCTTCCCAACTTGCTCTATAGATTTTACACAGTCCCAATCCAAATTCCAGTAAGTTATTTTGTGGATATAGACAAACTGATTCTAAAGTTTATGTGGAGAGGACCCAGAATAACCAAGACAATGTTGAAAGAGAAGAACAAAGTTGGAGAATTCAACTTCAAGGCTTACTATAAAGCTACAGTAATCAAGACAGTGTGCTATTGGTGAAAGAATAGGCAGATCAATAGAAGAGAATAGAAAGGCCAGAAATAGACTCACACAAGTACAGTTGACTAATCTTTGACAAAGGTGATAAAAGCAATTCAATGGAGAAAATATAGCCTTTTCAACAACTGGTGCTGGGACAACTGGACATCCACATGCAAAAATATGAACCTAGACAAAGATCTTGCCCCTTTCACAAAAATTAATGCAAAATGTATCATAGGCCTAAATGTAAAATGCAAAACTATAAAACTCCTAGAAGATAACAGGAGAAAACCTATATACCTTGGGTATGGTAATGACTTTTTAGATACAACACCAAAGGCACAGTCCATGAAAGAAATAATCAATAAGCTGGACTTCTTTAAAATTAAAAAATTTTGCTCCATTGAAGACACTGTCAAGAGAATGAGAAGATAAGCCACAATCTGAGAGAAAATATTTGCAAAAGACATATCTGATAAAGGACTGTTATCTAAAATGTATAAAGAACTATTAAAACTCAACAATAAGAAAACAAATAACCTACTTAAAATATGAGCAAAAGACCTTAACAGATGCCTCACCAAAGAAGATAAACAAATAGCAAATAAGCATATGAAAAGGTGCTCAACATCATATGTCACTAGGGAAATGCAAATTAAAACAATGAGTTACCACTTCACACCTATTAGAATGGCCAAAATCCAGAACACTGACAATACTGAATGCTGGTGAGGATGTGGAGCAACGGGAACTCTCATTCATTGCTGGTAAGAATGCAAAATGGTACAGCTACTTTGGAAGACAGTTTGGCAGTTTCTTACAAAACCAAACATACTCTTACCATATGGTCCAATAGTCATGTTCCTTTACCCAAGCGAGCTGAAAGCTTATGTCCATACAATATCCTGCACAAAGATATTTATGGCAGCTTTATTCATAATTGCCAAGACTTGGAAGCAACCAAGATTATCCATCAGTAGGTAAATAGATAAACTGTGGTATATCAGACAATGGAATATTATTGTTAATCAAGCCATGAAAAGACATGGTGGAATTTTAAATGTATATTACTAAATGATATGAGCCAATCTGTAAAGGTTGCATACTGTGTGATTCCTACTATATGACATTCTGGAAAAGGCAAAACTATGGAGACAGTAAAAAGGTCAGTGGTTGCCAGGGATAGGGAGGAGGGAAGAATGACTAGGTGAAGCATAGGACTTTTAGGACAGTGAAAATACTCTGTATGATACTGTAATGATAAATACATATCAGGGCTTCCCTGGTGGCACAGTGGTTGAGAGTCCACCTGCCGATGCAGGGGACATGGGTTCATGCCCCAGTCCGGGAATATCCCACATGCCGCGTAGCAGCTGGGCCCGTGAGCCATGACCGCTGAGCCTGCGCGTCCGGAGCCTGTGCTTCGCAATGGGAGAGGCCACAACAGTGAGAGGCCCGCGTACCACAAAAAAAAAAAAAAAATTCATATCATTATACATTTGTGCAAACTCATAGAATATACAACACCAAGAGTGAACCCTAAAGTACACTATGGACTTTGGGTGATAACGCTGTCAATGTAGGTTCACCCTTGGTAACAAATATACCACTCTGGTGGATAATGTTGATAGTGGGGAAGGCTGTGGCTATGTGGGGGTAAAGGGTAAAGTCTTAAAAAATGAGCTTATTTATCCTCTATGTTTGAAAGTTAATTTTACTGAGAATATTTGTAGACTGGATGTGGTAGCACTTGATATTCCACTATTGCCACTGAAAAATCAGCTCAGTTTGGCGGTCCTTCAGTGGTAAGGCCGCTTCTCTTTCCTGGCCTTTCCTTTTTCTCTTTGAGATTCTACAGTTTCACCCTGTTGTGTCTAGCTATCCATTCCTTCTTACCTTGTTTGAGATTCATTGGGTTTCTTGTACTAGATAATTTGTTCTTTTCATTCATTCTGGAAATTTGTAAGCCACTATCTCTCAAAGTAATTTCTTTTCTTTTTCTATTTTCTCCTTTAACTCCAAATGGAAGTATGTGAGACTTTTACTTTTCTCAAAAATAAGCTTCCTAGAAATTACTTCATCTTTGTCAAAGGCCATAGAAAATATATCCTGTGTAGGGATTTCTGGACTTGTACTTATAATCCACCTAAACTGTGATCTTCCTGAATTGTCCTCTGTTGTGAAAAGCAAATTGCTTAGAGTTTGAGAAAGTACAATAACACAATATAATATTTTACATTGATGAATTCATTTGGTGGGATTCACGGCAACCTGATTTTTGGAATATGGCTGCCAAGTTTTCAATTATCTGTAATATCACTGAAACTAGATTGTCATCAAGATGACCCAGTCTCATTGATCATAGAGAATGATGGAAATGTTCCATGATGGAAAAGGAGTGGGTAGCGTCACCAATCAATGCCATCTGCAGATTTTTTATATAGATATTGGAAATTGGGGCCATAACAAATTGACAAGGAGTTTCTAGGACTGCTAATGTATGGCATGAGTATAAAGCTACCTTTTTAAAAGGGATTTATGACTCATTTTTATCATTTGATTTTAAAAAACCTCCTCTTCACCTGTTAATGAAGAGTCAAGACTGCTAATTTAATCTCATCAGCCACTGTGAAGTCATAAACAATAGAAAAATGGATGATAAAGTAATTCACAGCTAGTGAAGGTCTCCATCTGGAAATATTTGAAAGATAATTTATCAGAGTAAATATTCAAATGCCTCTGCTTCAGGATATTTCTTAACATTTGGAAGAAGCATATCCTGAATGAGAATCTGTAGGGAAGTACTAGTAATAGCATTCAGTATGGCTGCGTCCATTTTTGCCATATCACCTTGTAAAATGAGTGAAATCAGTTATTGTCAGAGAGCTCAGTTTTGCCCAGAGCTTGCAATGGTGAGAAGCATGAACAAGCTGTGAACCATTTGTATATTAAAATGACAGTGGCACAGTTAATCAGTTGCTTTTGCCTTAGTAACCTTAAGCAAGAAAAACTAAGCAGCAGTGTTAAGCCAGCTGGACAGGCTGGGAGGAGAGTGAAGATGCCATTTGTTTAGATGGAACATCTTGGAGACAAAAATCATCCTGGAATATATACAGAATACCCTTGCAACTGGTTTATTGCCTGCCTACTCTGTGCAACTTGGTTCCAGTTCTCACAACACTTGCATTGGTCATGAAGAGCAAGGGTTCCCACCCCCTGGGCCACAGACAAGTACTGGTCTGTGGCCTGTTAGGAACCGTGCCACACAGCAGGAGGTGATCAGGGGGCAAGTGAGGGAAGCTTCATCTGTATTTACAGCCACTCCCCATCGCTTGCATTGCTGCATGAGCTCCTCCTCCTATCAGATCAGCGGTGGTATTAGATTCTTATAGGAGCTCGAACCCTACTGTGAACTGAGCATGCAAGGGATCTAGGTTGTGCACTCCTTATGAGAATCTAATGCGTGATATCTGAGGTGGAGCTGAGATGGTGATGTTAGCACTGGGGAGTGGCTGCAAATACAGGCAATCATTAGCAGAGAGGTTTGACTGCGCAGAGACCATAATAAATCAATTGCTTGCAGAGTCATATCAAAACACTGTCAGTGAGTGGCAAGTGAAATTAAGCTCAGGGGTCCCACTGATTCTGAATTATGGTGAATTGTATAATTATTTCATTATGTATTACAATGCAATAATAATAGAAATAAAGTGCACAATAAATGTAATACGCTTGAATCATCCCAAAACCGTCCCTCCTACCCCGTCCATGGAAAAATTGTCTTCCATGAAACCAGTCCCTGAAACCAAAAAGGTTGGGGATTGCTGATGAAGAGGATCAAGAGTAACTGCAAGGGAAGCTTTGAGAAACAAACAAAATTCTTAAGTTTAGTATGACAATTACTGAGAGCTTGTATGTTGCAGGAACTGACTGTCTAGGTGTTAGGACTCATAGAACAAGCAGCTACGGCTCCACCCTCATATAATCATATAAACTAATGCAGCCATATAAAACAATATAAAAGACATGCTACTCTAGACTCCCTGTCAAAATGTGAGTTGACTGTTCATTAGTGTGTGAGCCAGGTTCACCCTACTCTGATAAAAAGATAAGGCTGACGTTGCTTTTGACACAGAAAGCTCCATTGTGAGGCTCTGGCACTTGAGAAAAGGTATGCCTCAGACCTGATTCAATTCTTGGAAGACAGGGTAAGGAAGCTGGAAATGCTTTTCCAGGGAGCTGTACCAGTGAGGCAGCCATCAGTCATTAATTCTCAAGAAACAAAGTCTTTGATTCCAGTGTCAGTGACAGGTCCATACTTGTTAGTGCTTCTTCATCTTAGTTTGCCCCAGACTACCAGCTAGAGTTCATTGTTACTCTGTCCTCACCAACAGCAAGCAGAGGCAAGCATGCCTGAGAGAGGAATGCTTGCTCAGAAGCAGAAGAAAATAGAAGTTGGAAGCAGGTTATGCATTATCTGTTTGCACTGAGGAGCAACAATGCAGTCAGCTCCGTGCAGTTTGTAAAAGCTTCAAAAACAGAACTTCCAAGGGGGGAGTATAGAACCAACCGATTCGTATTCCAATTAAACTAAATAAGTGCAGACTTTCTTACTCATAATATCTATTTTCCCCATTTCCTGGCTTAAAAAAAAATTTTTTTTCAGGTTGATATCTACATTAATGGAGAACATGTTGAAACCTTTCAGGAAGATCTCACCTTTACACTGGACATATTGACTCCACCAAACTTACCCAAGATAGATGATGACCTAAAAGGTATGTTCATTTTCGCTATCTGGTATTTTCTGCCAAAGCAGTTATTCTCTCCATTTTACATTACTTATTCTTTCTTCCAGTGTATGTTTTGGGGTCTATAAAGATGATATGACAAGTATGTAGGACACTGTGGCAAGAAGTACTAGTGTGGTTTCCCTGAGGCCAGGGCCTGGTGAGACCTGGGAGTAGCATGCAGGACAGAGCTGGGGGTTTAGTTCATGAAAGAGACTGAGTAGACCGAACAGGCTCCACTTTTCAGGGAGAAAGATGATGAGCCTACAATTCCACTCGATCTCTCCTCTCTTCCAGGATGAAAGGATCCAAGCAAATATAAAGGTTATTGTTGCATAAATCAAGAACTGGTCTGCACAAATGGAAGGCTAGATTTTAGCCTGGATTCTGAGAGGCAAACGTTCAGAAAAATGATCCTCTCCTACGAGGAGGGAGAGGTAACACTCTAGTGAAGGTAGGAAGGGCACATAAAAGGCAATCGTGGTTATGGGAAATAGTCATGAAGCATTTGAATCAGAAAGAGAAGGAGAGCTTAGGAAGGCTATCAGACTTTTAGAGACTCAGTTTCAGGAAACTAAAATAAATCCACAAGTCTACTCTGACTTGTCATGCTTCTCCCCATGTTTGGATCAGCTTCCAACATTTTATCCCTTGTGCTTTCACTGTTGTGAAATATCTCTAAGAATTCCTTTAAGGTGAAGATTTTCTTTCAGCAGGCATTATTTCTTCTGGGACATCTTCAGCCTTTCAATCACAATCATTTTCTTCCTTTATGTTGATAAGTTTGCCTTCACTCATTTCTTCTGGCTGCACATCTAGTCTTTCAAATGTTGACAGTGTCAGCATTCCTCCTGTCAGCTCTTCCTTCTGTAATTCCTTTACAACTGATCTGAATTTTACTTCCCCTGATATCACTTATCCTTTTTTTGGTACACCTTCATCTTTCTTGGCCAGGTCTCTCTTCCAGTGATCCATTTTTGTAAAATGTTGTGTGGGTTTGTCACTGACAGACAGGGAAGCAACACAACTACACACTTTGTGTGTGCATGAACTGAATAATGACCTTGCAATTACATCCAGTCGATATATCTTGGTAACTGAAATCAGAACCATGCTGTTGGGGGACTAATGTTAATCAACCAAATTTTGATAACTGAAATTTTTGCATATTGGAAATGTGCAAAGTGAGGACTGCCTATATATTCAAAGCTTTTACAGTGTAATTGTCCATGTGCTTCTTGGCATAAATTTGATTTTTGTATGTTTATGAAATTTGCTTTAAAGGTATTTTACAATTGAGGATTTTTTTTCCTGCTTTTTGGACTAGTTTTCTTATTAATTCATTTTAAGGAGGTCTTATTGGTATTGCACATTTTTTATCTTTATCTTGGTGAACTGGTATTTATTGCATAGTTCCCTGTATTAAATTAAATGCTCTTCAACCTTAGAGAGTATCTATAAAATTTTGTTCTCCCAGGAAGATGAGTTGTAAATTTAGTGTCTAAACAAAATGTTATTTTCCCACAAAAGCATTATTGTTGACAGAAAAAAAAAATGAACATGAGGGTTGTGAGTTAAGTTTTATTTGGGGCAAAATGAGGACTACAGCCCAGGAGACAGCCTCTCAAATAGCTCTGAGGAAGTGCTCTGAAGAGGTAGGGGGAAAGTCGGTGTTATATATGATTTTAGTGAAGGGGCTATGAGCAGTTACACACACATTTTGCAGAGTCACGAGGAGCAGATGTCTCCATTAATGATTTTAGTGCTTTTTCAAGATGTAGTATCTTCAATAGAAGATACAAGAAATTGGGCTCATACAGTCTTCTGAAAATATCAACTATCTGAAAGCCTATTTGCCAGTTTTTTCCAAAGCACAGAGTGCCTCCTTCCTGATCTCCACTGTGAACTCCTTTCAGGGTGTGTTGAAGGTCAGCGACTGCAGTGGCTAGTGACCTAATCCTTGTAGAGGCAGATGGCAAGTGACAATTTTTACTTGGCATCATAAAAAGAAAAAATCTGAATATTTCTTCTTCCCATTTGTTAAATGGCACTGTAGATATTTAACTTTCTAGCAATTATGCAGGTCCAACTCATTTAGGATGTTGTGAATATCTCAACTGACATCATCACCTACTCTCATTATTTTTTCTGATTTTTAAAAAATTTTTATTGGAGTATAGTTGATTTACAATGTTGTGTTAGTTTTAGGTGTACAGCAAAGTGAGTCAGTTATACATATACATATATCCACTCTTTTTTTTTGAGATTCTTATCCCATATAGGCCACTACAGAGTACTGAGTAGAGTTCCCTGTGCTATACAGCAGGTCAAAATATACAAACAGGTCATGCAGCTCAATATCAAAAAAACAAACAACCCAATCCAAAAATGGGTGGAAGATCTAAACAGATATTTCTCCAAAGAAGACATACAGATGGCCAAAAAAAGCACATGAATAGATGCTCAACATCACTAATTATTAGAGCAATGCAAATCAAAACTACAATGCTATTACTATAAACTACAAGCTATTACCTACAAACTACCTATACCTATAAACTACAAGCTATTACCTCACACCAGTCAGAATGGCCATCATAAAAAAATCTACAAACAATAAGTACTGGAGAGGGTATGGAGAAAAGGGAACCCTCCTACACTGTTGGTAAGAATGTAAATTGGTACAACCACTATGGAGGACAGTATGGAGGTTCCTTAAAAAACTAAAATTAGAGCTACCATATGATCCAACAATCCCACTCCTGGGCATATACCTGGAGAAAACCATAATTTGAAAAGATACATGCACCCCAATGTTCATTGCAGCACCTACTCTTATTTTATTATTGGCTTTACATAAAAATTGGATTTTTTAAAGCAAAGCATATTTATGCCACATAAATGTTAAGCTTTCTTAGAAGTCTAAAGGAACATATATCCAACCTACAGTACTGAGAGAAGATTCCTCCAAAAAGAGATTATCTAATTTTGACCAAATAAGCTGCTCTGTATAACACCCAAATTGGAACAGCCATATTCCATATGACCACCTCTTAATTTTTTATGTCTCTTCAATTTTCTTCCATTGGTATATCTACCAAGTGGCTCACTGACTTATCGCTTAGAAGATCTGGCCTATACAAGAAGTGGGGACAAAGGCAACTCTGTGAATATAGGTATGTTTTGCTTATAAAAACTAGTCTTTACATCTCTAAAATTGATTTCAGTCATTTAGTAAGTATTCATTTGGATTCAAACAATTAAAGTTTTTGTTTACTATACTGGTTAAGTGACATTAAGTTGTCCAATACTATATAGCTATTTTCTTACTGATATAACAAATAAATAAAACAAAAATGTGTGCTTAAAATAATTCATGGCTCTCAGTATAATAAATCATTTTCACCAAAAATAAATATTTTAAACACACCTGGCCAGAAAATCCAGTCCTATTTCATAGTATTATAATGCATTGCTTCTTTGAGTTGGCCTTTTGCCAAGAGTTCCCTTTAAATCTTCCTTTCCCTAATGTTCTCTAAATAGTAAAGTAAAGAAGGCACATCTACAAGTTCCTTTTAAAGGTGCCTGTGTCTTCAGTCCTATAAACAGTGACTACATTGACACTCCATCTATACCAGGCAAGCAATCTGGGTTATAGCCACAGTTAGTGTGTGTGTGTGTCAGCTTTACCAACACCTGCTATGTTTATTTGAGCTGTTTGAGTTGAGGTGACTAAAAGGAATGGATTAGCCAACCTTTTATTTCTGATGATAAAAGAGAAGAGTTTGCATGTGCAAAAAAATTGAGATACTTATATCTGCTAATTTTTACTCAAAAAAAAAAAATTCCCTCAAATATCAGTTGTGGGTGGGAATAGAGCAGTGAGCATGATAGTCAAGGTCCTTGACCTCTAAAACTCATAGTCTTTGAAGTTAATATCCTTCATTTGATTTTGCATCTATCTTCCATCCCCTTATATGATATATGCTTAGTTTCAAAACATAAAGGAATGAAAATAAATTTTCTTAGAATTTCATAATACCCCTTGAGATAATCATAGCTGACAGATAAAACAAGGAATGCCTTGTAAAATCTGAATTTCAGATAAACAATGAATAATTTTTAGTATAAGTATGCCCCATACCCTAAATTAGACATACCTAAATCTGGCAACCCTAAATTAGAGAAACTCTGGACATTACCAAAACAGGGAGAATGACATTCATCGCCAGGAGACTCACTCTGATGGCAACAATTTGACGCTGTGTTCCCACCAAGTCCCCCCATCTCTCCTATCCCCACCTGACACACAGTATCCTCACTGAATCAGAGTAAGATACTTTAAATTATCAAGTCATCTTGATCGATCTTCAGCATAAGTGCTTATGAATGTGCTGTTTTGTATACAATAGGCATCATAACACGGCACCCTCTCTACTACCCGTACTTAAAAGATTTCTAACTGCTCAAGCCATGGAAGATGATTTCCAGCATATTCTGCATAAAGAACTGCCTGAAGGGAATTCAGTTATAAAGTATGGCTCATCTTAAGTGATTGAATTACCACATCTATATTTAGGACTTATAAATAGGTGAGGGTGTTGATTTTGAATTAGGAGATCAATAGCTTTTATTTTGATCCTAGGACTTTTATCTTTTGCCCACATTATGGGAAGAACAAAAAAGCAGAAGACTTGATCTTTATTCTTCAAAATGAATTGGTGGTCTTGCTAAATTGGCATGCTTTCTACACCTGTTCAATTGACAAGATTTGGAGCATCTAGAGGTCAACATGAGACCCTTGATACATGTTGAACTGAGTGGTCCAAATACTAAACCTGGGAGATGGGAGAGAGCTGTGTGCCATGGGCTAGGGAAAAACATGATGGAAATGGTATATTGGCCCTTGAAATGTTGCCTCAGTTTCAGAATCTTAATATAATTGAATCATATGCCAGAGAACATTTATTAAAGAAATGTAAATTTCTTTTGGTTGCTCAATCTAAGTGAAATGTAAATAGTCTAACTTTTTTAAAATTAGTTTTTAAAGACATAAGAAATATATTAAAAATATGGGATAGTATATACATTTTAAAACTCTAAATTATATATATTGTTTGACATGATTATGTTGTTTTCTTTAAAGATAATATTTGCAATGAAAATATAAACTATACAATTTTTTCTTTTAATCAGATTATGAGTTCATTATTATTTAACTTCATTTTCTGATAGCTGACTTTTAGAAGTTCATATATCTTAGTTGACTCTAAGACTAGAGGATTGAAGTCTATATAATAGATGAATACTAGATGAGATAATTAGATGAATTTATTTGCCATCTATTATCAACGATTAGAACATTCAAAGCTAAAGGTAGTATAATAGATGGTACTACTTCCATATAAATAATCTTTTCTGTAGTCTTTGATTTTGGAATGTGGTCCTACTTAAAAACATTGCAAGTCTTCTTTATTTTAGTTCATTAGTGTTTTATGCTTGACTAAAAGCAACAGGGAGGCTCTACATTATGTCTGGCACTGCTCCACCCCAAAATAAAGCTAGTTGGCATTCCTTCACACTCTAGGTGGGTTTTATGAAGTGCTCTGCCTTATATTAGATGTCTGAAAATGTCAGATCATTAGCTCTTGGGGCTGAAAAGTGCTGCTGGAGTTTGATAAACAAAATTAGAAGGCAGTTTAGGCAAGAGTTTTGGGAAGACAGACAAGAACCAAAACCAGACAGGTCACCATCAGTGTTTTGAGTGGGAAGAGAGTTTGAAATGGGCTGGGATTGAAGAATCACTGGGGCAAGTCTCAGTAGAGGACCATGACCCAGTAGACCGGGTCAAAACAGTGCGAAGCTGTTCGCAGGTTGAAACCTATTGTCTTAGCCAAACAGGACAGGCTCAGGAAGGCTGAGGTCATGATCAGATGAGTTAGGAGGCCTACCAAGGATTTCTTAAGGAACATAAGACAGCCAGATAAGCAGAAGCTGAGGTCTAGCCCTGAGCTAGTACTAAATATCAGTTCCTCTAAGTCGTTTCAGTGAGCTCTGTTAAACTTAGACCTTTCCTCTGTCTGGGCAAGGTCAAGCCTTCCATAGATGGCTCTGCTACTATGTCTATTTCCAGGACATGTTTGTTGGGGCAAATCAGCAGCTATATTTTCACCCCCAGCCCTGAGCTGGGTTTGTGTGGGATAGCAGTGTTCGGCCGGAGGCCTCAGCAGGGACCCTCTTCCAGGCTGAGTCCTCGGATTTCCTTTAAGCCTCCTTTGTGGGACTTTTATTACTGTGAACCCTCCCCACGCCCACATCCGGGGCCAAGGGCCAGGCTTCTAAATCCAGGATTTGAATCAGGGCTTAGACATACGTTGTCTATAAAAATGTTTCTGAATTGGCAATAATTAATCTCCCGTGCAACTGTATTTGGCTCTAAAATGTTGTGTGTGCTTAGCGATTGCTCTAACTGGAAACAGATCTATGGCAGTTTGTCAGGGATGACATACATATCCTCAATCAATGGGGGAAAAAATCTAGGAGTAACTCTGCTACTGTCTCCTTATCAAAGCTTTTAAACCTACCGAACTCTGGGCTTCTCTGGTGGCGCAGTGGTTAAGAATCCACCTGCCAATGCAGAGGATAAGGGTTCGAGCCCTGGTCCGGGAAGATCCCACATGCCACGCAGCAACTAAACCCATGTGCCACAACTACTGAGCCTGCGCTCTAGAGCCCGCAAGCCACAACTACTGAGCCCGTGTGCCACAACTACTGAAGCCCGCGCACCTAGAGCCCGTGCTCTGCAACAAGAGAAGCCACCACAATGAGAAGCCCGTGCAACGAAGAGTATCCCCCACTCGCTGCAAACAGAGAAAGCCCGCACACAGCAATGAAGACCCAACGCAGCCAAAAATTTAAAAAATGAAATTTAAATTTAAAAATTAAAAAAAAAAAGAATTCCAAGCACATTAAAAAAAAAAAAAACTACTGAACTCTGATATTAGTTTTCTAAGTGTTACTGGGGAAGGCTGTATCCAGTGTGATTTGATTCTCCTGTAGTGTCAGGCCACCTAATGTCAGATAAGGGATTCTCAACACAGGGCATTAAGAAATTAATGGGAGTTTTTTCAGTTATCACAATGACAGGTGAACAATCCTGGCATTGAGTGGACAGGAGCCAGTGATGCTAAACTTTCTGTAATACACAAGACAGTCCTGCAAAACCAAGAGTTACCTCACATAGAATTCCCACAGCATACCCATGGTTGACAATACTTGTAGAGGTCTCTGGTTGACTCCCAGCCGCATGTCCACTAGTAACTGTCCCAAATTTTTCTGTTCTCAAAACCACTTAGTTACTGCCATAATTTCACATTCTTGTTTCCTCAGACTTTTCATATTATTCAACAAAACTTAGTCAAATCCCCCATCTCTTCCCCTTACTATTCTCCATCTGTACCCACCCTGTTCTCCTGCCTGCCCTCTCAGAGAAAGAAATCTTCAAGGATAGCAACAGTTCCACCCAAGGTGTTGGTCCCACCCCACCCCATGCTATCCCAGTTCTGTCTCTTGCATCTTCAATGCCTTGCCAGTCCCTTCTTCCCCTTAGAAAAGTGCTTGAAGTTTTCCTATCCCAAATGTCAAATAAAAGCAAAACCAAAACCTCTTAAACCTGCTATTTACCCCCTCAAATTAACATTCCATTTCATTTCTTCATCATCCACTGGCTCCCAAAACCCTCATAATCTGGTTTCTACTCCCCAGTTCTGCTCTCTTGAAGGTTACCTAAATGGTCAGTTGCCAGACCACTCACTCTTCAAATTCCTTGCATTTCTCTGAAAAACTGCATCCTTGATCAACCCCTGACTAAAGATCATTCCTCCTCCCGTTGCTTCAGTTGTTTCTCGATGTTCCCCAGAAGACTAGGGCCAACCACACCATACGAGCATCTTCATTTTCCTGAGCTCCATTTTGGTATTTCCCTCTCTGTACATGGGCAGGATTCTGGCTGTTCCATCTTCAGGGCTCCTTTTCCTCATCCTTTTTCCATACACTGGATATGGGTGTTGGCTGCACTCACTGTCCTTAGCCTTCTTCTCAACTAGGTGAAGGATCCTGAAACCTACACCTATAACTAACCATAACTCCCTCTCTTGAACTCTAGGCTAGGCTGCCAGCTACCTGACAGATAATTCCATTCAATGGTTCATTACCACTCCTTAAATTTAACAAAATAAAATCTAAAACATTCTAGTATGTTTCTTTTATAGCACCTTAAGTTTGGTGATTCTTTTTATAGGTGACTGTCTCCACTACCAGCCTAAGGACTCCTTGAAGACAAGGATGGTTTCTTATTTAATTTTTGCTCTAGTATCTAGTGTTTTAAAAATGTTATTTGATAGTAAAGAAATTGATGAGTGAGTGAATACTTAAAGTTCTTTTAAAAAATAGATTATGTACTTCATATCTGTGGTCCAATGCCTAGCACAGCGCTTGGCACATTGTAGGTACCACACAGATATTTTTTGAATGAATTTGTCTCCTCTTCTTCCAAGCCAGCTTCTGCTATTTTCTGTCCTACCAATGTCAATGATACTACTATTTTCCTAGGAAGCCAAGGTGAAAACCTCAATCATTTTGATCCTTCTATGGTCATCAAATCCAATGAGTCACCAAGTCTGATAAGTCTCCCTCAAAGATTTTATTTATTTTTAATTTTTTAATACATTTTTTCACTGTCATCATGCTAGTATGTGCTTCCACTTAGAACAGTATTTTCCAGTCTGCTATCAAATAGTCTGTCAGGGGTTGCTAGAAGGTATGCTAAATAAACAAACACATAAATAACTAGCTCAACAGGAGCAAATGAGTTTAGGAGGGATCAGAATAAGTTAAGAACCCCCTTCTACTTAGCAGCCTCTCTGAACCTTTAATTGGCTAAAATATATTGTATCTTTAAAAAGCAATATAATTTATTATATAGAGTTTTGCAGATTTATTTTACCATGGAAGCATCTTTCTGATGTTACATCAGTTTACATCTCCTGAAGGAGAGTTCCATAGAGTGTAAGTTTGGAAAATATAGATCCAAACTACCAAAATAGCATCCTAATTGCTTTCCTTGACTTCAGCTCATCTTTTTTTTCCAAATCTATTATTAAAAAGAATGGTTAAACTAGTTTTCATGAAATCCAGCTCTGATACATTATTCTCTTGTTTACTGCACCAACACTCCTGCCCCCCAAAAAAACCGGTAATTCTTAATGGTTCCCAGTGATTTACCTCATAAACTTTCCAAACATCCGATTCTGTAGCATGGTGCAATGGACAGAATAAATTAGACAATGCTGCGTTAGCAAACAGTTCACAAATCTCAGTGGGTTAAAACAACAAATGTTTATTTTTCCTCATGTTGTGTGTCCATCACATGTCAGCAGGGAGACACTGCTCATCTTTAGTGGCTCAGGGACTTGCTGATGAACTCTTGCCAGAGGGAAGAGAGCGCTCTGGAGTATCTTCTACTGGCAATTAAATACTTGGACCAGGAAATGACACGTGTCATTTCTGCTTAACTTAGTGGCCAAAACTAGTCACATGATCCCATCCCAACACAAGAGGGACAGGAAGTGCAATTATATGCCTGAAAGGGGGTAAAACTGGAAATATTTGGCAAACAACACTGACTACCACACATAGCATGCTTGCTTTTTATGATTTTCTCTAATCTATCTTTTTTAGTTTATTTCTTTTATCATTCACCCTACATTTCAGTCAACCTAGGTCATTTCTGCCATTCATTCAATAACCAGTAAATGGTTATTGTGTACCTACTGTGTGTCAGGCACTGTGATAAGACTGGGAAGACAACAGTGAACAAGCTCCAGGGAGGGAGACAGACAATGAACAGTCAGTTCCGTTACTGAGTGATGAGGGCCACATGGGACTGGGGGAGCCCAGAGGATAAATTGGCAACTGATCCCAGCCTCGTGTGTATGGGGGTAAAGGGCTTGGAAGCAGGTGGAAGCAAAAGTGGGAGATACTTGATTGAGTCTTGAAGAACAAATAAGTGTCAATTTGCTGAGATGGAAGAAAGGAGGTGGCTTGGGTAGGAGGAGGAAATGAGAGAAAGGCATTCCAAGCTCAGCGAGTAGAGAAGGAATTTGCATGTAGGATATAGAAACAGATGAGGCTGAGGATGGGGGCCTTGGTCAGGACATGGAGGGCCTCTTTGCCACACTACAGAGCCTGGACTTTATTTTCCCCAAAGTGTAACTGGGGTTTTCCCAGCTCCGTGTCTTGGATCTCACTGTTTCTAACAACCTGCCCTTTTCCATCCATCTTCTCACAGCCAAATACAGATATCTATCCTTATAAACCCTAGCCCAAATGATCCTTCCCCTGTGAATGGTCCTTAATTCTCCCAGACAGAAGAAATCTGCACCTTTTACTGTTTAATCGCTTTCTGCTTTGTTTTACTTGCCTGTGCATCTTGTAGTAAAATTGTTGGATCATCACCTTCTTGAAGGATTGGGAGTATGTTTTGATCTTCCTGTACCCTGTCCTTACATTCTTTCCTTCTGGGCACCAGGCACATGGTAGATGACCTATAAGTATTTGTGATCACTTTTTCATCGATTTTTAGTTATCAATTTAGTAGTGAAGAGAAAATATCTTTTTCAATAAGAAAATATCTTTAGGAAGGAAATTATTAAATGTACTTCTCTTTTGACAGTTTTTTTGGGGGTATTTTAAAATACTTTGAATTATTAAATTGTATCATTTGGGGAATGAATTTTTGGAAATGGAAAGTAAAGTTATTGGAGGAAAGGTTAGAAACTTTAATTTGTGGAAGGGAATTATAAGGAATATGTTAAGATGTTTTAGTTCCTAAAGGTTTACTTTTTAAGATTTATTTTTATGTAGGTGGAAAGATTCATTGAACTGTTTTTTCCACACACATTGTGAATGTCATTTATGAATAGTTATGTAATAAAATAAAAGCATTTTAGGAAAATGTACATTTTTCATGTTTCTAAATTTTTTAGGTTTCTGCCTTTAAAGAAAAACACTTCTGTCTCCAGGGAGATTAGTTTGCATCATAATGGAGGTATTTTTGTCAGAAAAAGCAAGCCTTATACATTCTATTGTTCTTCAGTTTGTTTCAGTGACTATTCTGTATTGTAATAAAGTACATTCCCTAAGAATGTAATAGTTTCTTAAATATTCAGCATTAAATGAAGTTTTATCTTGTGTGTGTAGATTTATGCCCACATGGGGGTTTCTGCAAGAGACAGTTTACTAAAACACACTGTGTCCTGAAGTCGGAGTCACCTAAACCCACCCACTCTTTACCTTAAATATTTAAGTACATCAATATTCATTGATCTCTAAGGATGTTGATAAGGTTTCTACTGGTTCATCCCCACACTCTAACACTGCCCCCTTTCTTATTTGTAGGAGGTCCTGAGATTAGAGCCATTTGCACTAGGGATTGAAAAAATAATTACCCTGTGTAATTCCAACTTTGTGATTATTAACAACTTTCCCTAATCAGGTCGGCAGTTGGGCTAAAGAGCACCAACAGCATGGGGTGTTGAATTTAAATATTAGTCCAGAATACAATAATTTAAAAATAGTATGGCCATTATTGGCATTTGGATAATCTTGGAATCTATTCTTTGAAGAACCAAATTCTGGGAAATGTGTAGAGCTAGAAAAACCATTTCTGATTTTGTTACCTAGGCAAGCATGTGGCTACCACATGGCTTACCTTCTGGCCAGCAATACCACAACCCACCCACCTCCCTCACCACACAGAAACACACACACACACACACACACACACACACATATGCAGTGCTGAAATTTTCCTGAGAACAAAAGACTTCGTTGGTCATTCTTCCTAATAAACTCACCATAGTAGAGTAATTTGGACATACCACAAAAAACATCTCTTTGAATATATTTGAATAACTTAATGTTTAGATTGATTTCTAAAGGGCTGGGATTTTCTTTGTGTAACATCATTTCCTAGGTGTGCTCAATCATGATGAAATTGTGAAAGTTGCAATATATTTAAATTTAAGATTTTAATTTTTTGTATAAATAAAATTGGAGAAATACTGTATACTTTCCGTGGGGCCATCTGGTAACTTCACTAAGAAGAAGTAAATTGTTTCTAGTTGCTTTGAGTAAACCCATATGGTGCCAATTATTACTAACACCGGTCAGTGAGAGAGCTGACTTTCACTGCTGTGTTCTGAGATTCAGTCTGATCATCTGTTATTGCTATTCTAATTCTGTGCAGAGATATTTTCTTTCTTGTGTTTTTATTTAATACTTTCCAGAAAGTACCTATAATCAATTGATATATTCTATTTTTCCATATAACTCACCAGTAATAATTTAGCCAAAACTAACAGGAAATTGACCTGGAAGTCTGATTTCTAATGAATACTGAAACCAAGCTCAGCACATTAAAGGAAGTAACTACGAAGGCACCCCATTGTGTTTAAGTATGCTGGGTCAAGCCAAAACAGAGGATTTTTCTATTTCTATGAGCTTTTGTCAAATTTAAAGTATGTAACATTTTAAGACAAAAATTTTAAAGAATTTGTTAGTAGCAACACTACTCTATAAATATTTATTTTTAAAATTATCCTCATGTAACTTAAAGAGGATTTTTTGAAGCAAATGGCCTAGACATACCAATAGAAGTACCTATTCAATTTGCAAAAAAAAAAAAAAAAGTAATAAGTACCACAGGTATTTCTAGCTAATTATATATACACACACTATAGTAAGTGTGTGTGTGTGTGTGTGTGTGTGTGTGTGTTCATGCTGTATAACATACCAGTCCTATAATGACCGTTAATTGTGAAAGACTGCAGAGGTCATCTGGTTCATCACCGTACTTCACAACAGGCTGCCCTCTATCCCCCCGGAACGCGGTTAGCTCATGTGGTTTCTTACCTCTTGCTCATCCACCTTGTTTCTCTTTGCCGCAGTCATGGTCATGACGAGCCCTTGACAGTGTCCACCATTTACCGAGCACCTGCGCTTCCACAGGCTGACTCCTGTCACCCTGGCAGCGACTCTCTCACAAATTCCCCACCTCCTTCTCCTTTTCCCCCTTATTGAAACCAACCCTGACTTGATGTAGAATCTCCTCTCTTGCTTCCTATGTTCTCATGTTCATACTTCTTTCTTTTTTTTTTTATAAATTTATTTATTTATTTTTGGCCGCGTCGGGTCTTCGTTGCTGCGCGTGGGCTTTCTCTAGTTGCAGTGAGTGGGGGCTCCTCTTTGTTGCAGTATGTGGGCTTCTCATTGCGGTGGCTTCTCTTGTTGCGGAGCACGGGCTCTAGGCGCGCGGGCTCAGAAGTGGTGGCTCTCGGGCTCAGTAGCTGTGGCTCCCGGGCTCTAGAGCGCAGGCTCAGTAGTTGTGGCACATGGGCTTAGTTGCCCCGTGGCATGTGGGATCTTCCAGTTCCAGGGCTCGAACCCGTGTCTCCTGCATTGGCAGGGGGATTCTTAACAACTGCACCACCAGGGGAGCCCCATACTTATTTCTTATTCTGACATTTTTCTGAGCTATTTCTCTATTTGGGTCACCACTTTATCTTCTTGCCATTTTTCCCTCCTATCACATTTTTTTCAGTACGTTCGCTTTTCCCCAAACACTTTCCTGGGCAGTGAGCTTTCAGGGTGAGTGCTGGGTGCTGGTGAGCTTGCTTGTGTCACGTTGGGGGGCTGGGGGGGTTGGGTCGGGGGAGGCAGAGAAGTCTGAAGGGCTTGGTGAGCAGCGCTCACAGTGACAGGCACAGCTCTGGGGTGGAGGTGTGGGACCCGAGAGACCCCTCAGTTGGTCAGATTGCTTTCAGGTTAGCAATCTCTGGGGGAATAAAAGCCCTTTGAGTATTTAAAGTACACACCCTTCCTAGTGAAGACCTTAAGAGACTTGAGCTCGCATCAGTGTCACAGAATCGTCTAGGGGCTTGTTAAAACAGATTGCTGGTCCTGCCCATGCCCCACCCCCATCCTGATTCTGTAGGTCTGGGGCAAGGATTGGAACATACAATTCTAATAGCTTCCAGGCTATGCAGGGGCTGCCTGCCCACAGACCACTGCTTAAGTAACACTACTTTGCAATGCTTTCCATTTTTCTGATCTCTAACTTAAATAATTCTGGATGCACTTTACAGCAAATCACCTGTATCCTTCTTTCTGTGGAAATGATCAGTAGGCAAACCCTGCTGAGTGACACTAACTCATTAGATTATTTTCTCATGGCTAAATAACATGAATTTCCTTGCTTTTTATAAAATCTATTATATAAATCTTTCTTCACTCTATTGCTCTCTTCATTTTTTCTACCAGTTGTCTATATCATCCTCCAGTTGTAGAAATACAAACTGAATTTAATAATCTATATAGTATTGAAACCAGCAGGACCCTGTGGGGCTCCTGGGCATGGAAGCCTCTCCGTGTGCCCCCATTCTTGTTTGTAGGGAATAGACTCCTCCATGACCTTACCTGAGCTTCAAAGGGCAGGTTCAAACAGTTGCTAATCAGGGAAGGGTGGGGATGTAGAAACAAAGGAGGATCAGTCAAGAAACAATAGGGCAGCTTTGGGACAGGATCCTGGTTCTGCCTCCAGGGATACACATAACAGTATCTTTGAGCTCTTCTGCAGAATAAAACCCCCAACTAGTGGAAGATGTTAACTACTTGATGAAGCATTCTTCATTGCAGAGAGAAGGTCACAGTTTGATAACCTTGAGTCTCACAGAAACTCATCAGGAGACCACCTGAGGTCAGATTAAAGGAATGCAGGCCCTGCACACACCCTGATCCTTATCAGCAACCCAGCCCTTGAACCACTGCTCTAAAACTCCTCACCAAACCCCTCCAGGTGGGGACACACAGTTTTGAGGGCATTAGCCCACTGTGTCCCCCTTTGCCTGGCAAAACAGTAAAGCTGTTCTTTTCTACTTCACCCAAAACTCTATCTCCAAGATACAATTTGGCACTGGTACACAGAGACCAAGTTTTCAGCATCATTGTTTAAATTGAAAAGAGACTTGTCTAATTCACACTTTAGTGTGTGATTAGCCTTTTTTGGGTTTCCATATATATTTATTAAATTAAAAAAATATATATATATTTAGCACCCACATATAATGTACTGTACAAAATGAACTAGGGACACACAAAAAATTAACATATGGACCCAGCATTCAAGTTACTTTGAAACTCTTTAGGAATTTAAAACAAAACAAACTCACAGAGAAATAGAACTTTTGGAACTGGAATGGCCCATTTAAACATTAAGCCTGAGTAGCAATATGAAATTGAAACAGCAATCCAAGAGAAAATAATTGAGTCAATCATGCTGAACTGAAAAAGAATGACCCTGATAATAACTGTTCATTTGTGTATTTTTACCCATACAAATGATTTTCTATCACTTGATACATGCCACCTTTTTGTAATCATTTGCTGTGTAAGTCCTATCTACTCTACTACCACTTAAGACCCTCTAAGGCGGAGTTGACCTCACATCTCTTGGGTGTGACCCAAGAGATGTCGCTAACACCCACAAACTTGGTTGTTAGCAAACCCAAGTTTGTGTGCCTGATGCATGGTGAGGCCAAACAAATGGAAACATTGGCGTTTGGAACAGAGAAAGGTTTACTGCAGGGCCGAGCAAGGAGAATGGGTTGCTTGTGCTCCAAAACACTGAACTCCAAGGTGGTTTTCGGGGAGAAGTTTTTAATAGGCAAACAGGATTCAAACCCAGGCAGTCTAGTTCCCCAGTCTGTGCTCCTGACTCCTGTGCTCCAACCCCTTACCTCACCAGAGGAGTGCCCCCACAGTCTCCCTCTCTACAGCCAGGTGACAGACATTCTCCTCTGCAGTATTTCTTTTTGCAGAGTTGGACATTGATGCTTCCAAGGTAACAGGATGTGCGATACATGTGGGTTTGAGGCTTTGCCTTGATCTAGCACTGATATGTTTAAAGTGATCCAAAATTTAATAATGTGGGTATCATGAGCTTAGTTTGGTGTTAGTTTGAACAAGATTCTGGAATTTATGTTTTTCAAGTCTCTGGTAAAATATTTTTACAGTTTTAAAATATTAAGGTTAGTATCTTGATTCTTAGTTATCTGAAGTATGTTTATTTGTTTTTGCAGATAAATTGTTGATCTCATTCACAGTTTCCCTCTCTGTAACTAGGTGTACCTCTCTTGCATTAGTTGGACATTGATGCTTATAAAGCATGATGGCTTGTGTGGCACATGTGGATTTGGGGACATGTGGATTTGGGGCTTTGCCCTGATCTAGCACTGATATGCTTAAAGTGATTCAGCTTTGTATATTATGAATCAATTTTGGCCAACATTTCAACCTTCTTTGAGCTCGTAAAGGACCTTATGTTATTCTCTTGTCACACGCTGCCCTGGATTGTTATGGAAGACTAGGATATATCCTGCATAGAAATATTTGTCCAGTAAATCAAGAAATGAATGAAAAAAGTCTGGGGAGAATTCTGTATCACCTGAAATTCACTAGTAGACTTTTTTGAGAATATAATTTTAGTAATTATAGAAGTATGATTAATAACAGTTCTCATATAATTTTCAATCTCCTCATTAAGCCCACATTCCACCTGGTGTGTGTACATATATATTTTCCCCATGCTGTAAGTGCAATGAACACTGGACAGAAGATACAATGTTACTTTGTCTTGTGGTCATTAATAAATCTTCCCTGGAACACTCTCATGAACTGTCTCTTGAGATATTCTGACTTCAGCATATATTTCATGGTACCTGGTTTAGTCCATGATCAAAAGCTTGAAGGCAAAAATTTCAGAGGAAAAATAATTCATCCTGATACCAGCCTCACGATTAACACAAGATATGCTATATGTGTAGACTTCTTTTTTTCTACCACCAACTTTGTGTCCTGGTAAACAGTTTTCAATTCTAAGGCTGATAGCAGTATGCTAGTGCTGGTGCTGAAACTGTAGTAAAGAAACTGGAAGGAATTTTGTATATGTTAAAATGCAAGTTTCACCATGGGCTAAGCCTTCTTCAAACTAATTGTCAATGAAACAGTGGGAAAAAATCAATTTAGGATTGATGGAAGCCCGTTGCTGATATGAAGGCCACCATTACCATTGCTGAGACTTGGGAAGACTAATGAATAACTGTAGGGCAGTAGCTGGAAGAAACTATCACTTGACTCTCATCAGGGCTTTAGGCAGGGGGATTGCTAAACACAGCACTGGACATTCATGTCCATAAGGACCATAGCATCCTTATCCTGTAAATGCCTCCTTGATTACAGCTGCCATTGTTGAGGGCATGCTCTGTACTCTTATTCATGATGCTCGAGTGTACTTAAAATGCAGTCTGACTCTAGAAGGACCTCGGCAGGATTAGATTGGAGGTATCAGGATAAACTCATGGTTTTTAATATATAAAGAGAAAGGAAATCGATGTAGAGTACAACATATGTGTGCATGTACCTATGTACGTGTGTGTATATACATATATTGTGTATACATGTATGTGTATGTATATACAGCTATTTCCTTTTTCTGTGGGCCAAGAGGGTCTAGAAGCAGTGACACTCCAGTAGCAATGAGCATACCAAGTGTCCAAATTTTTATTTCTAAATATTATTCTACCCGGAAGTAGAACAAAGGCTGTGAGAAATGGTGATTGTAGGACTGGGATGGGGAAGAAAAAGATGAGCTTGGAACATCTTGTGGTGGCAGAAAGTAGAGAAATGCTCAAAGAATGACAGAGACAAAGCAAAAGAAGACCCAGGCCATTATGAAGGAGCTCCCACAAGACAAACTTGCAATAATTTGACCATCAAAATAAATTAAATGTTTATGGATTGTAATCCATTGAATAAAATAAAAATACAATGAAGTTGAAAACAACATTAATATGTAGGGGAGAATGGAAAGCTTTTCCTTATGATAGAAATCTAACTCCTTACTGTAGAAAGAATGATGAAAATAGTAATATTACTATTCGACAATATTTTGGGTTCCTGGACCCAATTTCAACTTGGGAGGTTGGTTCCCACACCACCACCAATTCTCTGGACAACTGAGTGTCCTACAGTTTGAATTAGTTCTGACACTATCCCCCCCACCCCTTCAGACTCCAGTCACAAGTCCAGATTTTCACCTGTGCTTCTGACCAACTGGCTATAAATCAAAGGTTCCCACAACCCCCTCACTGAGTTCAATTAATTTTTTACAGCAGCTCACAGAACTCATGAAACCCATTTACTCACTAGATTACTGATTTATTATAAAAGGATCCAACTTGGGAACAGCCAGATGGGAGAGATACATAGGGGAAGGGTCACAGAGCTTCCCTGTCCTTTCCAGGTGTTCATTCTCCCCACATCTCCATGTGTACACCAACCTGGAAGCTCTCTTGAACCCTGTCCTTTTGAGTTTTTAAGGAGGCTTCATTACATAGGCATGTTGATTAAATCATTGGCCATTTGGCAGTTGATTCCATGTCCAACCAACCCCTCTCCAATCCCTGAAGATCAGGGAGATGGGACTGAAAGTTTCAACTCTCTAATCATGTGGTTATTTCCTTTAGTGAACAACCCCCATCCTTAGGTGATCTAGGAACATTCCAAAAGTCACCTTATTAACATAACAAAAGACACCTTGATCCCTCTCAGCACTTCTTAAGAAATTCCAAGTGTTTTAGAAGCTTTGTGCCTGAAATGGGGAGGAAGAACAAATATATATTTCTTACTGAAACAGAGCAGGATCCTGTAGGGCTCTCCCAGGTACAAATCCTTTCTGTGTCTTCTGTTTCTTGCTTGTAGGAAATAGGCTTCATTCAACCTCCTTGACCTTCCCTGCGTTCCAAAGGGCAGATTCAAACAGTTGCTTATCAAGGAAGGGAGGGGATGCAGAAACAAAGGAGGAGAGTCAGGAAACAATAGTGCAGCCTTGGGGCAGGGTCCTGGTTCCTCCTCAAGGAATATACATAACAAAATCTTTGAGTTCTTCTGTAGGAACTAAGGCCCCCATCCAGATGGAGGATGGTAACTTCAGGCTGGGCACAAGATTCCTGAAGCACTGCCCTGTTACCAGCAACCAATCAAAGAAAGTCTGCACTCAGTGGAAGACAACAACTCTGACCCCTTCCCCAAATGATTCTCCCTTTAAAAACTTTCACGTTCAAGTAGAATCTTTGGAGTTGGTGGACATGCATCCACCTTCTCCCCAGCTTGCTGGCTTCCTGAATAAAGTAACTTTTCCTTCCCAACCGACACTCATCTCTCAAGTGGCAAGGAGCCAAACCTGAGTTGGATAACATTATAAATCACAATATCACAGGCAAACACCTTAGTGATAATTGATTCAGGCAAGAATCATCAGTGGATGCAAAAACTATGAAAGAAAGTTGGATATTATTACCAGGATATATACATAGTCTCAAACTATCCCCCTATAAGATACATGTTAATTATAAAAGGAAAATAGTTACTTACAATGGATAAACCAGGCAGACATCCTTTAACCATTTGATCAAAGTTATCATCACTAGTGTCAGTGCCTTGCAGTCTAAGACTGCCAGGAACGCTCCTGTAATTGAACAAGCAGTGAGGGCAAATGCACGCGTGGGAAACCCTGGGGCCTCTCAGTAAGAGGGTGTGAATAAGGACTCAGGATGTGGGCTTGTTAAGTCAACCCTTGGGAGAAGGGTTAAGGAAGTGCCTGGGGATTGGAAGCTGTCAGGAAGCGGGGGTAATTCTGTCTTGGGTATCTCATTAAATCTTATACAGGAGGAAGGAAGACTAGACTGAAACTAGAGCTATAATTGATAAAGAAATCACAGGTGCACATATCAGCTAGGATAGAGGGATGTTTGGCCATTTGTATATGATGACAATATTCATTATTTTGTCTGTGTGCAGGCATGATAATGGAAGGGTCTTGTCACAATGTCACAGAGTGGCTTTGGCTAATATTGACATTTCGGGAAATAGTTTATGTGCGATAGAACACCAAGGCCCAGCTATGAGTGCCAGCCCAGCTCCTAGCAACACCAAGGCCTAGCTGGTGGCATCCTCAGATCCCAGATGTCAGGCACTTCTTTTTTCATTCTCACTAATAATGGGACAGATCAACATCACATGCATACTGATATGAGAAGGGAAGCATCATCGCTCTTGTGCATTCCTGCCATAAATGCAGAACGTGAATTTAATCATGAGGAAACATCAAATACAGTTTGGTGGATATAGCAGGCCTGTATTCCTTAAAAATGTCAGTGTCAAGAAGGAAAGAGACTGAGGAACTGTTCTAGATTAAAGAAGACAACCAAACATGAGTTGACTGCAATGTATGATTTAGAACTTTATTTCACTGTAACAGACTTTACTGGGGCAATTGGCAAATTCTGAATAAATCTGTAGTTTAGATAATTGTAGCAATGTTAATTTTCTGATTTTGATAATTATACTGTGATATATAAGAGAATGTCTTTACTTTTAGGAAACACATTGAAGGATTTGGGGGTAAAGGGGCATCATACTTACAGCTTATTCTCAAACAATTCAGAAAAAAATAGTACATATTTGTTTATGAATGTGTGTGTGTATGTGTGTGTGTGCACAGAAAGAAAGAAAAAGAAAGGATAAAGCAAGATTCGGAAAATCTGGGTGAAAAATATAGGGAATTCATATTTTTGCAACTGTTCTAGAAGTTTGTAATTAGGTAAAAATTAAAAGTTAAAAGAAAAAAATGCTTTTCTCTTCCCATTTACCAAGTGCTTTTCTCTTTTGAATGAAAATATCCTGGGTGATTAGCCTCATTGCATTCTTGAGTAAAATATCTGTTTACATTCATATTTACATTTAAGTCTCCAAACTTAATTTTTCACGGCTATCCAAAGGCTGACTTGTAGGGTTTCCTTGGGAGGTGGATAATTCCTTCAGCAGTTCTTGTATTTGGTAAAATTTGTTATAATTCATCTTTTCTTTTTTTAACTCCATAGATATGAATTGCCAGGAACATATGCATTAAACTTTGTTTTGAAAAATTGCCTTGGTGGTGGAGGCACTGCCTCACTGAGAACTGACCCACAGGTAAGCATCTAAACAGTGAGCGCTTTCTCTTTTGTGTATTTTCCCATGTGTTGTTGACACCAGCCTGTATCAACAACATTCTATGAAACATATACACTAATACGACAGAGCTCTCAGTTCAGAATGAGGAATAAAACAGGAGTGAAGTTTTTTTAGATAACTTCTTAGTGAAACCTAATTGTTTTCATTTTAGTGAGTGTCACTTTAGGGGATTTGAAGACCATATAACAAGAGAAAAAACTTAGCATATCTCGACGTTTAAGAAAATAGTTAATATATGACTTAATCTTGAAACTGAAGAGTATTTAGTATTCTATAGGTTAAGAAGAGCCATTATTTGAGGTAAAGAAAATTGTTATAACCATGGTGCAGAATAAGCTGATGCCAGATACTATGGCTTTGGGTTCAAATATGCCTGGGTCATCCCAGGAAGGAACAAAAGTCTGTAACTTTAACTCAGTCCAGTGTATCACTTAGCCTTAAATTTTGCCATTATTTTGAAACTTTGCTATGGATAGATCTTCTTACTTATTATTGACAACTGGTGGTGGCTGTGTAATTTTTAATAAATTTATTGTTACAATACCTTTTTAGTGGGCGTATCTCTTAGGTTCTCACATATGTGTGTGGGGGTTCCTTACCATTTGGACTCCACTGTCAACCTCACCTGGCCCCATGACCTCTCAGCAATGATCCAAGGTTTGGAAGAATTGTAAGGAAGAAAAACAAGCTTCAGTGATTCCCAAGGTGTGAGGACTCCCTGCCTCAGAATCACCTGGGGTGCTTGTTAGAATGAAGATTCCTAGCTCCACCCCAGACCTACTCACTTGGAAGCTCTTGATGTGGGGCTCAGGAACCTGCTTTGTAAATAGCTCCTAAAGTGATTCTGAGGCATCGAATATAGGAAAAATATTCTCAGTAGAACTGTCCTGAAACGAAATTTTAAAAATTGAATGATCTTTATCCTCCTCTGTATCTCTTTTATATTTCTTTCCACATCATGTACTTAATCAATATCTCAAATTAAAATACATAAGAAGTCATAGAAATAATTTTACTCAATCCAAACTTTAAAAGGCCAGAACTACTTAAATTATCCTCAGTTCAGCTTCTCTGTAGTTCTACTGTCATACTTTTTTCATTAGTGCTTAACCTAGAATTCATCTACCAAGTAATATATTTTATTTGTAACTGTGTTCCCTTAGTATGTGTTTTTAAAATTTCTTAATTGTCATTATATCAAATAAAATCTTATTTATCCAAATCATTTAAATAGAGGTCACTTTTTAAAAATATGTGACATGAAAATTAGTAACTATAATAGAATCCTCTGAACATTCAGTACATTTCTGTTTGTTTTGTTCAACAGGGCAAAGCACTTGGACAAATGGTACTGGACTTTCAGATAAAATGTGTTCCTGATTTAAAGTCATTAGTAGATGGATAAAGAGTTTTGGCATTGGGAAACTTATTGTTTCTTAGTACAAGTGAAAAATTGAATCCAAGGTAAAAGGATGTAGAAAATACGCATTATAAGTAAACACCCACTTGAGTGGATTGAATACCAGCATTAATAACGTGGTCACTGGAAAGCAGAAGAGAGTAGGTGATTTTTAACACAGAACTATAAACAATAAAGATTTAACATATGAGACAGACAAGAAGACTGATAGATATATTCTCTAGGCATTTGATAAAGGTGTTCTTTTATTCTGTAAAGCATACACTTTAAAACCTTAATAAACTGTGATTTGTTTAATAATATATTCACTTTTAGCGTATCTCTCTCTGATACCCAAATCCAAGCTCGGCTAATCTTGTGATTTGTTTAAAGAGTATCTTCCTCTTTCTTGTTGTTTAAACATCTTATTACCTATTCTAAATAATCTTCATGCATAAGTGTACAGATTAAGTTCAGGTTCAAAGAAGCAGTCTATCAATTACTTATACAATTTTAACACATTCGTAGTATCCTCACACTGATTTTGAGAAAATAGAAAATATTTGAATATTTTATCCTTCTCAGTAGGAAAGAGTTTGATGAAAGTTAATAGTATAGTGACCTAATACTTTGAACTCAAATTAAGTTCAAGGTTGGCCATAAAATTATTTTTGCATTTTAGTCCAGGGGACAAACCACTTTTAACTTAACTATAAATATTTTCTGTTTTGTAGTAAATAGTTTGGTGATAATTTTGAAGCGATTTGACATAATAAAAATGTGTGTAAGAATTTTAATGAATTATCCTGATGATTCTGATTTTCCTTAGTGTCCATCATGACTAGGATTCCCTCATCAGCACCCCACCACACCTCTAATTTAATACTAGAGATTGACATCACTAAGGAAGAGCTTAGTGTTACTTGACAAATTGGGAGAAAAAAGATCAAGTTCCTGGGAACATGCTTGTAAAATTTACTGTAAACAAATGCTCTGAATAGGAATGGAACTCAGAACTCTCTCATTTTTCATTAAGATCTGTGCCATAAGCAAATGGCCTGCTGTCACTGTGTCAGCTTATTATACACCCATCAACTGGCATGAGTTCCCTTGTTGCATCAAATCTTGAGGCATCTATGCAGACTTTGCCAGCGGGTTGGGTTTGGCAGTTTCCTTCTTCAGAGTCTACAGCACCAACTAGAGTGAGTGGGTGAGGGCAATGTCGTCTTTTTGCTTCCACTTCCAGATGTTTCCAAATCTCCGTTTCTTATCTTCTTCCTGCTCTCCTGACTCAGGGGAATAGCAGTCCTTACTCATCACCAGCTCTAAGTCTCCTCCTACCTGGAGCTTTGGTCCCATAGAGTCCCACTTTCTCTGGGACTGACTTCCATCAGCTATATATTTTTCCTCTCCCCTGATTTCCCTTCCTTTTATGTACAGATATCCTCATGTGTTCCCCCTTAAAACAAACAGAAAGAAACAAACAACAAGAAACCTTCCATTTGATCCTTTTTTCCTTTTCTTCACTGCAGAATTTTTGGAAATAATCATCTCCGTTTTTTGCCTGGCCCTCCCCCTTGCCTAACCCTACTGCCTCCACCCGCAGCTGTCTGGCCCCCTTCCCAGCACTAGGGCCTTCCTTATTGCCTCATCCAAGGGCCCCTTGACCCCCTTGCTAGCTTGTCTGCCCTGGACACTTCTGAGCCCGCCCTCCTCCGCGCCTTTCTTCAGCCTCTCCTCCTGCTTCAGGCACCTTGGCGATGCCTCAGTGCCCCTTCCCTTTCTGCAGAGCTCTGTCCTGGCCGCCCCTCCTCCATGCCGAGTGCCTCCCCTGGCAGCTCCCCCTCCTCCAAAGACTTCACCTGCCACCCGCATGCTTCCGACTCCCATAGCTTTTTCTCTTGGCTAGACTCTTCTCCATAGATCTTGCTTCACCATTTATCTGCCTATGAACGTCCCCACTTGAAAAGCTGTAGACTCTGGAAACAACAGACCCCAAGCTGAACTCATTTTCTTCCTCCCACAAACCTATTCCTGCTTCTCCCTTCTTCCTCTCCGTGAAGGGTCCCCCCTCACTTCAGAGTCCCCCCCGGGTCCCCGTATTCCTCTGAGCACTCTGGCCACCAGCACTACCTCATGGTCACCAAACCTTGTCAGTCTATCTCCACAAATACCTTTCAGCTTTTCCCCTGCCCCTCCATCTCCTTCCCCTTATTCTAGCTCTCTTCCCTGGACTGCTAAATGGCCTTCTGATTCCAGTTTCTCTCCCTTCTCCCTCCAGCCCAGACCTTCTCTTTCCCCTTTTTGAAAGCCTCTCACAGCTCCCTACTGCCTGCAGAATAAAGTCTGAGCTCCTGGCATGGTCTAGGGGGCCTCCACGGCCCCCTCAAACCTCCTGGGTGGGGCTCTAGCCTCTGCTCTTAGAGAAGCATACACCTTACATTCTGGTTGAGCTGCATTATTGCTCTTGGTAAAACCTACCAAACACTTTTAAAACATCTTGCCTTTATTCATGTTTCCTTAGCCTGCCTGGCCGTTTGGCATTAACTTACCTCTACTGTGTGTGCCTAACAAACTCCTCACGGTACAACTTCAGTGTTATCCCAGCTCCCACTTTCCCTGCCCCAGTTAGAATGAATTGCTCCTTCATCCATTTCCCAGAACCTGTAGTACATGCTTCCGTTTCAGCACATCACACTGAATTATGTAAGTTTATTTAGGCCTGTCTCCTCCTGGCCAGGTTCTATGTTCCATTAGGGAAGAGACTGCACCTCATTCACTGTTGTATTTCTGAGCCCACATAGAACCTGAGATGAAATATTCAGCAAATCCTTATGGAGGTAGGTTAGAGATTAGAATTCTCCCATCCCCATTCACAGACTTTCTTACTACTGTGTGGATCTTTGCCGCCTCTTGCAAATTTACATGAGAGCTATGGATAATCCGCAGATTGCTAAATGTGTTCCAGAATGAAATCTATTATGTAGCCATCATTTCTTGAATAAGAACTAGGTATTGTTCTTAAATTAATAATATATGCATGTTCATTCTTTAATCCTTACAACAACCTTGGGAGGTAGGCGTCATATTTATCATCATACTCATTTTAAAGAGCAGGTAACTGAGACCAGAGCGGTTAAGTAAATTACCCAAGGTCACAGAGCTAAGTAAAAGAGTCAGGATTTGAACTCAGGCAACTTGTCTACAGAGTAGACATTCTTAACAACTGCCCCGTACCGTTTCTACTTGGAGTGTGCTGACTCAGCCTACCCCTTGATTTTTACTTATTTCGGAGGAACAAATGTATGTGACTTCAGGAATACACAGATATTATGACTCAGCACATTTCATCTAATCTATTTGGGAATATTTTACTTATATAAATAATTTTTTGATATATAATCTGTAATTTTAAAATAGTTAAATAAAATGTAAATTATGCTACTATTTTATTAGCATTATGACTTGCTTTATAAATTTGACATTTGGCTAGCAGGAAAATACTAAAATGTACTACTTTTGTTTTTCTCAAAGAAGTGTGGAAGTTTAGAATCAAAGGGACTTTTAAGGTCACTCAAAAAGATGACCCTTTATCCAAGGCAATACAATCTTAAACACAGGAATAATTTTGAAATACTAGCCAATGGATTTAAGATTCTTAACTAATCCAAATATGAGTAACTTATAATTAAAATTTTAAATACAATGGTTAAGATAAAATTGTAAGTAGGAGTTTTTATTGAATGCCCACCATGAACTTGGAAGATTTATGACTACTGTTTTAATCAAGGATGATACATTTCTAGATAATATTGCTGAAATGAATTTTATTTATTTATTTATTTATTTTATTTATTTTTGGCTGTGTTGGGTCTTTGTTGCTGCACACGGGCTTTCTCTAGTTGCGGCGAGCGGGGACTACTCTTTGTTGCAGTGTGTGGGTTTCTCATTGCGGTGGCTTCTCTCGCTGTGGAGCACAGGCTCTAGGCGCATGTGCTCAGTAGTTGTGGCTCACTGGCTCTAGAGCACAGGCTCAGTAGTTGTGGCGCATGGGCTTTGTTGCTCTGCAGCATGTGGGATCTTCCCGGACCAGGGAACGAGATCACGTGTCCTCTGCATTAGCAGGCGGATTCTCAACCACTGAGCCACCGGGGAAGCCCCTGAAATGAGTTTTAAAAAGTCACAGTTTTGGTCAAGTACATTTATTAAAATAGCTCCTTGGCAATACATCTTTTTTACAATATCAATAATCACTCTTTCTGTAGTTATTCTTCCTTAATTTGTAATTCTGAAAAAAGAATAAACCTCTGCTAGATATTCTACATTGGAGACCTCACTTTATTATTTTTTTAAAAGGACAAAAATCAGAAATTTTTACTTGAAAAGCAAATGGTATAGCCATAAAAGACATATAAGAAAATCTGCTCCCTTTCCACAAAAGGAAACACAAATGCAGGAGGAACCATAGTCTGAGGAAACAGAGTTTAGATTTGTCATCTTATACTTGACTTGGTGGTGAGGTGTGCAGGACTGTCTAGAGCTATTGCTACACTGAATTCCAGAAATTTCAGGAGAGTCATCATCGCCAGTCACCGCTTCTGTACATGAGCGGACCAGGGCATGAAAAGTTTAACCAATATACTTAGAATCACAAAGTAAGTTGTGACAATATTCTTGGTGATATAGGACTGAGTGTAGGAAATCTAATACTGATGCTGAGGGTGTCTAAGTCTGGCTAAACCTCTGGGCCCAGCGCCAGGGTCCCGCTCCAGCGGCTTCCCTGTTGCTGAGTCTGGCCTGGCACTGGAGGTTCTTGCCTGGCTGGTTTGGTTACTTACTGTTCTTTGGGAGGCAAGTGCCTAGAGGATGAGGCCAGTGATCTAAGGGCCCTGAGCCCACTTTTGTGCTAGCTGCGAGCCTGCATTCCCAGGTTCCAGAACACACTTAGGACCCTGATTTTCTGGATGCCATCTGTCCTCCAGTGGGAATAGTGCCCTTAGAGGATACCACGAAAAAATATCAGAACCATCCCTTCAGGAATTAAATAAGAGAGGTAAAAGAATGAAGATGGGAAAAGAGAAAGTGCGAGACACGTGTTAAAATGTGAAATAATTATGACCAGAGGACGCATATCCTGGTTTATTCTTTTTGAAAGTTAAACCAGTTGAACATTAAAATTACAGTGATTTCTGATTTAAACTCCTATGTGGATGAAAACAATTTCAAAGATTTTTAATTCACCTTTAAGGAAAAAAGTTATTGAATTTATTTTCCGTATTAATTCTGTGTGATCCAATTTCCATTCTGCTCCCATTCTTTACAGGTGAAGTCTGGGTGTAAATAAAATGAAAGTAACTTTATGTAATCCAACATAAAGGCAAGTCATTTTAGAGGGTAACCAGGGTAAAAATAAGTGAACTTAATTCAAGCACAAAGTTTTGTGCCTACCCTGGAGAACACAGGCAGCCTGGTTCTTCATGAGAGAGCTGCCCACTTGGAGTTCTGCCAGTTAAGAAGTATGAGACAATTTAAAATCCAGTTTCCCTTTTTTATAACTGCTTGAGCTGTTTAGGTATGAATCAGCTTTAGCTGAACTGCATTGGATTTTCTTTTAGCATGGGGTGGGTAAGAGTAAATGTAATTACAAAAATACCAGAACGGTACGCTCACTTCCCTTCAAATTAACTTTAGAAATTAAAGACATTCATTTCAACAATCAGTGGTATATACCGCTACAAAATATTGATGAAACAGTGTGTTTACATTATTTAAAATTTCTGTACGATTGAACAGATGTTATCAAAAGAGTCATTGATTTCCAGCATGAACTGCTGCCAAACCCCTGCTCAGTCTCTTTTCTCCTCCTTGTGTAATTACTGCTTCACTGGAGTATGAGTGATTTCTTTTTTAATTTTTTTTTAATTCAGTTGAGGCATTGCACTTTTTAAAGCAGTCATTGTGAACACTATTTAGATTTTCTAATTAGTAGACAGTGATTTATCTTCTTTTTCTGTTAATTACTCACTGTGAAAATTCACCAAGGACAACAGCTAAGACTCTCTGAAGGGCCTGAGTAATTTGATTTTCATAGGTCCAGGGACCATTCACACTGTAGGGGTTTAGAGAGCATCTCATTCTAATCCAGCTCAGCACACTTCACAGATGAGGCCTCACGAGTCTCAGTGATCTCACAAACCATCAGATATGAGTAGCAAAAGCTAAGACTGATGTTAAGGAAGTTCTGTATTCAGTTACCTGCCATTTTACCCTTAGGGTGTCTATGTATTTAGAAAGGATTTTTGAAATATAAACAATAACATGGCATTCATCACCATTCCTGGTAGTTAGCATTACTGGTAATCGCCAGTGTTATCCTGTTTGAAGCGTAACAGTACCTGATTTCTCTGTACAGTTCCTATATGAATACAGTGGTGTGGTAATTGTCTTTTGAATATGTAGCCAAAGGTTACTGTCACATTTGCTTTTGTTAA
Organism: Leucopleurus acutus; assembly: GCF_964270905.1. Taxonomy (NCBI): domain Eukaryota; kingdom Metazoa; phylum Chordata; class Mammalia; order Artiodactyla; family Delphinidae; genus Leucopleurus; species Leucopleurus acutus. The sequence continues at coordinate 123,949,650 of NC_139146.1, read as the reverse complement.
CAAACCTGGGTCCCCCAATATTCGTATTTACTATTGCCTCATAATGGTAAATTAGAATCAGAAGGAAAAAAAGATGAATTTATAAGATAGTTGCTATCTGCTCCAACTTATTAGGAAGTAACATTGCTTGCCATTTATTATTTGTATTTTAAAGTGAAATGTGCCCTACGTGTCATGGACAGCTCAGATATTTTAGTCATTCTTTGGTATTATGTCCATTTCTAAAATGGACCTTTGGGGGTTTTTTGCATCCTGTGAGATGCACTTTCGAACAAATGGCGGGTTTTTATCTTTGTTTTTATGAATTATAGAGGACTTCCTTGGCAGTGAGCAGTGGAGAGAGCAGAGCTCCAAACACTTATGTGCCTACTTTCCGCTCACCCTTGTGGCTCTGTGCTGAGACATCGGAAGGGGTCTGTGAGGAAAAGCACGTCCTTTGTCTACTCTGCATTCTTGGATGACTACGCTGTCCAGGCAGAAAGGGAAAAGCGCCTCTGCCTTACTCTGCTTCACTGGTGAATAATACAGATGATATTAGAGATGGGGTTTCACGGTATGAACTTTCATACAATGCTGCAATATGTGTGGTTCTGCTTAATCCTCAAAACTGCCCTCCTAAATATCACTGCCATTTTAGAGCAATGAAATTGAGGCCTGTGGGTAGCAAACGACTTGTCAGAGTTCACGCGGGTGGAAAGGGTGGCACAGGCCTTAGGCTCGGGGTTTCTGCCCCCTTCCCCACACATCGCAGCCTCCCCCACCTGTGATTACTTCATAGTAAGCTGTGTTCATCTACAGGGGCGTGATTCTCTACAACATCAACTGTCAATTACTTGTTGTGCTTAGTGTTCTTAGTTTATGGTTTCCAAAACAACAACAACAAAACAACTAAATCCTGTCTGGGTGGAGCTGCTGCCTTTAATCTTTCTAAAGACTCTAGGCAGGATTGAGGCCCTCATAATAAGGTGCTAGCTAGCCAGGAAGGAAGCTGGGGAATCTTCCTCCCAGGAGGTAATGGAATTCTGCCAGAAAACACTCCAGGCAGCCCTGGGTTCTGAGGCTCCCTGAAAAGGTGTCTGCCCTTTTTCCTCTGCCTCCAGAGGGAAGTTCACAAAAGCTTTTATTCTCCCTGTCTCCTTAGAGTTAGCTAGTTAAGGCCTGTTTGTGTCCATGGGGCCAGAGCTAAGCGTATGTAAAGGAACTGAAAGTAGATGGGCAGCTAATTCAGAAGAATAACGTGTTAAGACCATCATTATTTATGTGTCCAATGATGTAATAATCTAAAAAAATCTAAGAAAAACAACAAAATAATCCTGAAGGATGATAATTCAAAAACAGGAGGTTTAGAAAGCCAGATTTATCAGGTTTAGGAGAAAGAAGTTCTAAGAGGTAAGAAGTCTGGGACACTGCACTTAGGTTCTGCTCTGACTCTGTGTCCTTGGGCAAGATACCCAACACCTACCCCGCTCCTATTTCTGTTTCTAAGGAGGGCATAGGACTACCGGCCACTCCAGGGCTGGGGCCTGCCTGGTGAGGGTATACTATTAACCAGCAGCGTAACCAGATCTTTCTCTATGGCAATAAAATAACTGATGTTAAAAATTGGAATCTAGCAATTATACTCCAATAAAGATGTTAAAAAGGGCTTCCCTGGTGGTGCAGTGGTTGAGAGTCCGCCTGCCGATGCAGGGGACACGGGTTCGTGCCCCGGTCCGGGAAGATACCACTTGCCGCAGAGCGGGTGGGCCCGTGAGCCATGGCCACTGAGTCTGTGTGTCCGGAGCCTATGCTCCGCGATGGGAGAGGCCACAGCGGTGAGAGGCCCATGTACCGCAAAAAAAAAAAAAAAAAAAAAAAAAAAAAAATTGGAATCCGTGGCACTAGAGAAGCAGGGAAATAAAGTCCAAATTAAAAAGAAAAGCTGTGGAATCTAAGTTTAGGGTTGGGTTTTTCACTGAGTTTCCAGGACTGGGCACAGTGCCAGGCATATGGCAGGCACTCAGTAAATGAATGGATGACAGGTGGATGAAGTGATGGGAGGTGAGACCTTCCCCAGTGGTGGTGGACCTGGGAGCAAAGAACCTGTGGTTCAGTCCTGATCCACACTAACACAGTGACAGAGACTGAGCTATAACCTCAATTTCTTCCTGTGTAAAATGGAGAGGACACCTCATAGGGCTATGAGGACTAAGTGAGAAAATGCTTGTTAGTTCAGTGCCTAGCACATAGGAAGCACATGATACTGTGATCCTATTCTCCACTCCAAAGACTTCTGAGGAAGAGGGTCTCCAGAGGTAAAAAGTCTTTAGGTAGGAAATCCCTTAGCCTACATGGCTTCTGCAGGACTCCGCCACCCCTTGTCCCCGAAAACAGGAGCTCTATCTCCTGGGACCTTCAGTGGGATCCATGGCAGGAAGGTGAAGCCTGAAAGTTAGGTGGGCACTGTGAGCCCTGTTTCCAGGCTCCTCTGTGCAGAAACCCAGTGGAATCTTGGCTTCACCACTGGGAGACATGGACCTGGGCCTGAGCAGATGCTGTGGCTGTCTTGCGAGTTTCCGTGGGATGGCAGGAAGGGGTGGTCGAGGAGAGAGTCCACAGTGCATTGATGTCCACGTGTTGACCAGGATGGCCATGGCTCTTTCACAATCCCCCAGCCAGACCCAGCAACCCAGTTGAGTGCATTTAAGGCATTTGCACATCGAAACTTGTTGAATGTCGTACAACTGAGGAACTAGGGGTCTCTCTACCAAGCCAGATTCTCCCCTCTATGAATAAATGACCCCTTCTGATTTAGGAAGGAGAAAGTTATGATGTTAGATTTCTCTTGGGCTTTTCCTTCTAATAGCAATTGTCTTCCCTTAGTTTGGCTCAAACTGATTCAGGCAGGAAAGTATTAATGGGAATGTGAGCCTATTAGTGTATATACATATTTTTATGAAGAGTGCCTCTCGGGAGCCATCAAAAAGTGACCGCTCACAGACATACTTATATGCAACTCTGAGAACGTTGAGCAGTTGCAAGGGAAGTTTTCAACGATTGCTGAATAGGAGAGGGCAATCAGTTCAGCCAACAAGAGCTCTTTTGACGCTGCATTTTCCCAGTTGAAAAGCAGCCTAATCCTCACTAACCCCTCCCAGCTTAATAAATCTGAGGAGACTTCAGAAATGGACAAATGAAGACCTTCCACTGCCTCCTTCGGGCTCCTCAAAGGCGAATTTCCCGCAGGCAAGCAAAGAGGGCAGCTTTAGGACAGTTTCAATGAGAAAAATTAATTTATTTAACAACATAACATTCAGGCAAAATATTCTTCAAGAAAGAAACTATGGGCACTCCCCACCACCATTCATTTCCCAAGACAGCAGAATGCCTACATCTTGAGCAAGGTACTCGGATGCATGCCTCATATTAATCTCATCTCCTTTTTTCTTTAAGTGACTCCCAAAAATTAACCCCACCGGGAAAGAAAGAAAAATGCAAATCAGCTTGGTGCTGCCTGCCTCTCACAAAACGCCGTGGGGATGCGGCCATTGAGGAGGGTCTATAGGTGATTTCTCCTTAACATTTTTTTTTTTTGCTCTAAAAGAGTTCTCTGTGGAGCCTTGAGGCAGTTCTCCATGCTTTTGTCTCCCGCAAATTCGCCGGGTGCAGACGGCCGTAGCGTTATAAGCCGGGTTAGTGACCACTAGGGACGGAAATCGCTAATTACCAAGTCCCCTTTGATCTCCCCGGGCCGTTTGGCTCTTGACCCTGGAGGCCCCGGTATCCGTGCTTTCCCAGAACTGGACCAGACCAGCGCGTGCAGCGCCTAAGAGTCGGACGTCTCTTGCTGGAAGGTGAAGCCTGAAACTTTCGTCTGCAGTCCGACGTAACTGCAGTTACGGTGTACAGCAAGGTCTGGATCAGACTTCTAAAAATATCTAGAGACTGCCCAGAGCTCCCGTCCAGCCACAGAGCTGGTGTGCTGGCCGGACGCTAACAAGCGCCTGTGTGCGGAGGAGTTTGATTAGTTTAAGCTACCCACTAATTGCACTTTTCTTTAAATTTTGGGGTAAGACTGGGGAAATGGATGTCTTAAAATTTCTTCATCCACTGCCTCTCCCGCCTTCCTCTTTCGATTCTTTTGTGGGAAATGGAGTTTTCTTCTCTTTGCCAGGACTATAATGTGATTCGAAATCGTTTGTGAAATGAACAAAAGTCACCAGCAAGCGGGACGACTGGCAGATAGGGGGCGGGAGCGAAGGCCGGGTCTCGGAGGATAATGGGGAGCCGGCCTCCTCCCCGTCTGGTCTCCATGGTCCCCTTCATCTTCCAGGTAAGATGAATGTCCCTTCATCCATCACCCGCCGGGAGGCCCCTCCCCCAGGCGAGCGGAGAATCTGCTCGCTGAGGAGACCTATTAGCCCCACACAGGGAGGCTTTGTGGAACAATTCGAGGCTCTCCATTGAGGCCTTTGTCCGAGGAATTCAAGCATTTACTTAATGCGTTAGCACGGAACTCTGCGCTGGGTCTGGACACAGCGTGCCAAGCCTGGCGCGGACGCCGAGACCGCTGCTCCCTATCCGAAGTGCTCCCCAGTACCGCCTTGCCGGTAAGCCTGGGGCCCGCTGCGGGGCAGGACCTCTTCCTTCCTTGGTCACCTCCGGGGGGCTGCGCCTTAAGAGAGCGGCAAAGTTTCGGTGGGTGAACCGAAGCTGGATCCACGTGACCCTGAAGCAGGAGAAATAAACTTGACATGAATTTGGCTTTCCAGGAGGACGTTGGGTGCTTCGCCGTTTTACGTGCTGAGCGTTGGGAGCCGTACGCTCAACGGTCACTGGTGCCTCTGAGCGCGGAGGCGCCGCGGGTTCCGATCATCCGCGGGGTCGCTTCCCACCCGCGCGGTCGCTTCCCACCCGCGCGCCAGCTGAAAGCTAGGGGCATTCCTGGCATTTAAAGGGAAGGAGGGTGCGCGATGTGCGGGGCACGCCTCTACGGAGTTTAGGAAGGAGTCTGCAGGCTTTCGAGGCGCGCACAGTTCCCAGAGTGTATGCAAATATTTTAGTAAGCCGCGGTCTCCGAGAACCCTTTAGAGGGAGGTGGTTCTGCTCAGAAATCTCGCCCGAGGGCACTTTCCACCGAAAACGACCCAAAGTGCCCAGAACACGCCCCAGTCTAGACAGGTGCAAGATCTTTTGTGCGGTCACGCCTTGGCCACTACTCTCCAAAAACCGCCGCTTAAAGGCGGTAAGTGCTAAGGTATCCAGCGCAAGAGGAAGCCTGCATGTGGAAGGGGTCGCAGGGCGGAACTTAGAAGCCCAGAGGCGACCCGCCGCTTCCAAAGAGCCTGCGGTCCCGCGCTATGCCGCAGAGAGCGGCGTTTGCCGCTGGCGCCCAATCAGATCTCTTCCTGGGTCTGTGACGGCGTTCGGCCCCGCCCCCTCGAGGGTGATAAAAGGCCACAGAAAAGGCGCAGCTGAGTGCACCGCGCGCGGCCCTGCTCCTGGCACCTCCTCCAGGTGCGCTTCCCGGCCTGGGGCTTGCGGGGCGGGTCCCGCTGATTCCGTGGCTAGCCGCCGCCAGCTCCTCATCCTCCTCAGTCGCCAGTGCGGTGCGGCCAAGCCGATCTCCTGGCTTCTCCCCCTCCCTTTTTTCTCTCACTGCCTCCTGCACAAACGGCGTGCCCCGTGGCACTGGGCTGCTGGCCTGCGAGTGAGCAGCGGCGCAGCGCCCCTGTCCGGCCAGCTCACCTTGCCCAGCCCGGCCGTGCCCGAGTGGCGACGGTCCCCCCAAGACACACTTTTCCCTGCAGGATGAAGAACCCAATGCTGGAGGCGGTGTCACTAGTGCTGGAGAAGCTGCTCCTTATCTCCAACTTCAAGCTCTTCAGTTCAGGTGCCCCGGGCGAAGACAAGGCAAGGAACACTTTCTATGAGATCAACTCTTTTCTCCGCGGCGACGTGCTGGAGGTGCCTCGGACCCACCTGACACACTATGGCATCTACCTGGGCGACAACCGTGTCGCCCATATGATGCCCGACATCCTGTTGGCTCTGACTGACGACAAGGAGCTCACGCAGAAGGTGGTCTCCAACAAGCGTCTCATCCTGGGCGTCATTGGCAGGGTGGCCAGCATCCGCGTGGACACAGTGGAGGACTTCGCCTACGGAGCCGACATCCTGGTCAATCACCTGGATAGGTCCCTCAAGAAGAAGGCGCTGCTCAACGAAGAGGTGGCGCGGAGGGCGGAGAAGCTGCTGGGCATGACTCCCTACAGCCTCCTGTGGAACAACTGCGAGCACTTCGTCACCTACTGCAGGTTCGGCACCGCGATCAGCCCCCAGGCCGACAAGGTACCACGTGTGACTCCCCGGTGGGCTCGGTGGGGACGCCCCCTCCCATCCCTAACCTTTCCTCTCCCCTGCGAGCAGGGACTGAGTTCTAGACTTAGTAACGAACCCTCTGGTGTTCGTCCGGGAAGCCAAATAAATAAATAAACGGCGATGTGCCTTGCAGGATATCTCGAAATGCACGGTGAAAGAGTGTGGCAATGCAGTACCGCTGCCAGCGATGCCAGAGAGCTGCCCAGTTATTGCTGCAGACGTCATCAGGGTGTCCATCCAGCGTAGTTGAAATGGCAATGGGCAGGTGACTGGGAGGGTCACAGAAAATCTGTCGCCGTGTGCTTGCAACTTTACCCAAGAATTGCAGTTGGAAGGAATGTGTCTAGAGTTCATATTTAATCCGTAACACTGTATAGTACAAATTGTTGTGCCTTTAAAACAAGGAAGCATGCTGTTTTCCCCATCTATAAGCTGCAGAGAGTGAATTCCCTTTGCTTAAGATAAACTGCCAAATGTTCCGTTAAGAAGACCTCCCTGGTAGATCCCTTACTCCTGTGGCTGAGCTTCAGAGAAGTCTTTTCCTGGGTATTCTGCATTCCTTCTGTGTTGGCTTTAATTCCCTTCTAGACTTCCCCATTGTTAAGCATCCTTTACACACTAGCCCCACAGGTGCGTTACATTGTTTCTGGGTTCCCCAGAGATCAAAACAATTGGCTTTCAAGAAGAGCCATTAAATCTTGGAAGGTAATTTTATGGGTACTATAAAAAGGGGGGGAAAACTGTTAGAATTTAAGATGATTAAATTAGCTACAAACGCAAAGGAAAAGCAATGGATTTTTATTGCCTTTTGAAACCTCTTAACTTGTAAAAATCAAATTTTAAGCCGAGGTATTGTTAGTGCTCACCCTTCACAATGAAAACCTGGGCAATCGCGTAATGAGCTTCAGATTATACTCTTCATGTTTAGATATTTGGGTACCAAAAGAATCTAAGTCCATATAACCAATTTTTTTATTGCTCCACATCTTAATTTTTTGACCCATATGTGAAAATCTTTCTCTCCTGTCGCAGATCATGAACGTATAGTGCTTGTATACATCTGTGTATAAAACTCCTTACAGATTGTTTATAAAGCCACAACAGTCTAGATCTAGGGATTATGTTCTAAGCAAAATAAAAATACAGTTAGAGCACTCTGCAGTGATTCAAGAATCACAGCTTCAGTCCATGCCTGTTTAGAAATAAACTTCAACACATTTACAAACACTGGCTCCAAAACTGTTCAAAAGGAAACACGTCAGATTTACTTAGGACCCAAGCAAATCATTTCTCTAAGGAAAAACAGTATTTCCCTCCCATAATTAGGAGTTACCCTTTCATGGAACACATATAGTACTGTATTATACCTTTCTCCAAAAAAACACAGTACAAGTGCTTTTTAAAGGTAGTAAAATGTTTAATCAGCATAAATAACTAGTTGGAGTAGTTTTTCCTCTTTGGAAACTGTGAGATTTTATGGACGTAGAGTAGTGCTTTAATTGCTGTTGCTGCATAGCGCCTCTTGTGAAACTTGAGTTTTTGTCTTCGCTTTGAATGGTCTAACAATTTGACCACAGAGTAGATTTCCCGGGGAAAAAAAAATCCCCATCCCAAATTTTCCAATTTTTAAGGACTGTTTTTGAACATGCCCTGAGAGAAGTAGGTCATTAGTACTGAAGGAGGACTGGTTTCTATTTTTTGGAAACATAAGGAATGACAATTCTGGGACTGATGGTTGAGTTCTCCATATATATAACTATTATCAGTATAACATGAGAGTTGCAAAGTTGTCTCTCACTTAAATTTGTTTTTATAAAAGCTCTCAAGAGCACTTTCTCTCAGGAAAACACTGCAACTAATGTGAAAGTGAACTGGAAGAGAATCTTTTTTTTTCTTTATAGTGATGCTCTTTACAAGTTTAGAAATCATAAAATTAAACTATTTTATATTACTGTTAACAGTTTCAGTATTTCATAAACTATAAAGCCCTTTAATTAGTAACTGTTACTATTCCTTATGCTTTTTTTTCTTTGCTGATATTGCTTTGCATTGCCAAAATGAATGCACATACCCCTTTTAATTTCCGGGGATTCAGTGCTCAAAAGTTCCACTGTAGGCTTCTTAACAACTAGAACCTAGAGGACATTTCCTACTGTGGAGCAACACCAGGGGTACTTCCTGGACTGATGGCCAAATGAACATGAACAGGACATTAGAAACAAGATGCTCCTTGTGCAAGTCTTCTTTTGGGGGAAAGAGAGTCCACAATGATTCTATGTTGGCCATAATTAAAAAGTATTGGAAAAAGATAAAAGAAGCATGACTGTATCAAGACAACATTCTTATTTGCCTAAATGTATATCTCCCCATTATTTGCCAAGCAGCTTTTCTCATTGTCCTGAAAACGTCATTCAGTTTGATCCTCATCATTTTAAGATTGTGTATTTGTTACTCAATGTCTTGTTAGTTTAGTAAAAAGAGACAAATCATATGTTTGACATAAAAGAATGACATCTGGATAACCAACAGGAAATTTCATATTTGTTGAGATACTGTATAAAAGTACAGACAGAGACAGGCTTGCAGTGAAGGTAGTGTGTTAAAATATATTGGACTTGTGCATTCATTCCATGAAGAATTTGGAAACCCAGTTCTCCAGTACTAAATACGCCACTGTAGGAGACCCTAAAAGCATATACAATGACACGTCTAGAAAAGGAGCTTAAAACCAGTATGAGTAGGAAACTCTTAGCAAAATGGAGCAATTAATTGCTGAATTCTGCCCCGACACTGATGAAGTAGAGATAATTGTCAACAGATCTAGCAGTGATAACAATCGTTGTAATACCTTATATTTATACAGCATGCAGACGAATACAAAGTACTCCTGCAAAAATATCTCATCTGATCCTCACAACAACCTCAGTATTCCCATGGAGGAGAAGAGGGTAGTCTGGACATGTTAAATGATTAAAAGGTGATCCAGGACTCAGACATAGGCCATTACCTCTAAGAAAAATTAGTTTTCTAGGGAGAAAAAATTGTACATCTTAGAAAAATGCATTCCTCGGGGGGTAAGGATCCTGTTTAATTTATCTTTATTTCTAGCAGTCAATTTTGTGTCACATAATTGGTTATGAATTTAATATATTTTGGCAGGGAATGGGATATGACAACAAAAGTAGACTTTCTATGCCTTTAGATTTTGAGACTTATCAGAATGTTATCATCAAAAGTATCACCAAATTTTAGAATGGTGAGTTGTAGGAATTGAATTTACCAATAATGATAGGCTAAATTCTATTTGCTTGAGATTAGAGATCGTTTGCTCATTTTACTTTAGAATATGTTATTGTTATTGAGAGGCAGTTTAATGTTGTCTTTAACCTTTAATCCTAAATAACTTTTATGTGGTTACATTCTCTGTAGTTTTCTATAAATGTTGTGTATGTACAAAGGCAACTGCCAGTATTAACCTAGTTGCCTAAAGTATCATTTCAGCTACTATGGGATGTAGAATCAAGAAACTGAACTATTAACATCTTAAGTTCTTTCCAAGATCATGAGAAAAATTCTAATTCTTCTGGTAGATAGAAAATAGCTGGGAAAGTTGAGCTCTACTGTTCGGTATATGTGATTCTTCCTAGGTTTAGCCACCTTTTCTAATATTCTTAAATTTTATTTTCCAGTTTTGTGAGAATGTGAAGATAATTATTCGTGATCAGAGAAGTGTTCTTGCTTCAGCAGTCTTGGGATTGGCATCTATAGTCTGTCTGGGTTTGGCATCATATACTACCCTTCCTGCAATTTTTATTCCATTCTGCTTATGGATGGCTGGCTAACTTCATACCTTCGTTTCAGTGTGTGTATTCTGTGTGTAGATATGTTTATATTTATAGAGCACAAATCAGTATAAGCATCGTTGAGAAAAATGTGACCTGTAATACTGCGTTCTGGATAAAAATGTGATTAAGAATCACACAAAGTGCTTACCGTGTAAGCCCAAGAACAAAGCCTTTCTGAATCTTCCCAGGCAGTTCCATTTCAAAGCACTGTGAATCTTGGAAACATGACAGCTTGTGCTAGAATTCTCCATTACAAGAAAATCAGCCCCTAAGATGATGGCCGCAGTAGATTATTTGTGTTTTGTTTTTTTTTTTCCCCTCCTGTAATCATTGTTCTTCTCTGTTAAACCTGAATTAGAAGATTGGAAAATTTACTGAATGAGACCACTAACTTTATTGTAAATTTATATTGTTTCATTGAAAAATTATATTAGACTAAAAAAAATTTCCCTTATTCAAAACATGTTTGATGATTGGCCTAAAAATCACAATTTTTTCACGTATTATATATAATTTCCAATAGGTCAAGAATAACTTCATTACTTGAAACAATATTGACAAAGGTAAGGTTTAATGCTAAAGTAACTGACCAGAACTATAGAAATCTGTGTTTTCCTGCAGAAATAGCTACTAATGCTATAGTTTGATTTGATTTGGCTTTCCTTAATAGGAAACCTGGCATTCATTTTTTTTCCTTTTATTTTTCACTGTAGTTACTGTAAACCACTCTGAGAGGAAAATGAACATAGGATTGAAATAATTCGTGTACCTGGAGTGCGTATGTGCCAGTTAAATACACAGATATCCACATACACTCAGACTGATGAGAGACAAATTAAGTTAGTTCTTGATTGCTTTATTATCATACCAGTGTAGTTAGTATAGAGCATTGGTGGAAGTGAACGTAAAAGCATGTTCAATCCATTTTCTTATGCCCTTGCGTCTGTGGTGTAACTTGCATGTATGTCGTCATTGGATAGTTTAATTTTAAAGCACTTACTAATGCACTGTATGATTTGTAAAAGCCCTGAGATTTGTTTCAGTTGTTCCATTTCATTGCTAAGTCAGTATAGTTTACATCCTTAAAAGAATGATGCTTCAGCAATATATAAAACCCAAACAGGTAGGAGCAAAGGAAATAACTATTAGAAATCATTAAGTGTCTTAGTACCACCAGGCATGTAAGTTGATTACACAGAGGCTGTTTTAATATCAGAGTTGAGATGTAGCAGTGTTAAAGCAAGCATGCAAGTACTTTTACAAAATTACCAAATTCTAAAAAGTAAGCTACAAGCTAGACTTGCATTTCAAGTATTAAAATTGCTTTATAAACTGTCAAGAATTACAAAATAATGAGTCACATAATGAGAGGTATGAGGAGGGTGGGGTTAGTCACTCAAATCAAAACAAATTTAAGAGCAGATTTTAGTACATCACCACTAATTTACCTAAAACAAATTCAGTTGGAGTTTAATAATAATTTAACTTTAATTATTTAAATGTTTTGAATAATTGAAGCATGAAATGACAAACACCACAGAATAAAGTGTTCTATGGGCCTATTCCAACCACTTAAAGTTATCTTAAGTGTGTATACATAAAAACAACCACTGTGAGAACTCCATTGTATTAGTGGTTTTTCACTTACTGTATATTACTCATGTAGCGATTGTTTAAATAAATTCATTTAAAAAAGATGGTGTCCTCATAAATAAATAACATCTTCTTCTGCAGACTTTGGTATTGCAGGTAGCAAAAACCACTGTGTGATGTTAAATCTGTGTTCAAAGATCATGATCCCTCATTAAAAGCCAAGGGAAGTACTTAAGGTTGGAATGAACATATTTAGTCTTGACTCATATCCTTAAAGCAAGACTCGGTTCATCATTCGTGCGCTCATTATGTGCCAGACACTGACCTGTTACAATTTCATGGTCTAGAATTATTATTATTTGTTAACTACCTGTATTAGAGTATACACAGTGCTGTGAGTGCTATGAGGGGTAGAAGAAATGAAGTCTTCCTGAAGGGTCAGAGAAATCTGTGTGAAGGAGGAAGTACCAGCATCAGGCAGAGAAATAGTAAGAGGGGGTCTCCTCATACTGACGTGTTCCAATACTTGTGGGAAGAGGGAACCAGAAGGAAGGTTTATATTCCCTAGAATTTGTTGAACTACTAGGAGAAAAGGAGAGTTTTCGTTTTGTTGTGCTCAGTTTGACTAGTTGCTTAACAAGGTAGAAAGAGAAGCATATATCCTTGATTGTGGTTATGGAAGAAACCCTGAGCCATTAATGTCTCTAGTGAATTCCTCTGGGCTTCTTCATTAGTTAAGATTCATCCTTATGGTCCTGCAAATTTCTATTCTAACTTGTGAAATGATAATCCAGTAGTGTCTGATACAGCTTTTGGTGGCTTATTTTGTGCTTTGCCATACCTCGCTAAAGGCTGAACAGGACTAGCCAGGGCTAAAATGAAATAATGCAAGTATCAGGTGCTCTGCAGGTGTTGGGGATGAAAAGATGAATGAGACATTGACCTTCTCCTCAAAGCTGATGGTCTCATATACACAGAAGGATGTATTAAGACTTTCTGCAATAGAGCTGATTGAAGGCACAGAAAAAGAAGTGGTTCGTTTTCACTGATAAGGTCAAAATTATAGGAACTGTATTGAGACTTGGAAAATCGGAGTATTTTCCAAAAGGACAGATTTGGGGCAGGACATTCTACACACTGGGGACAGCATGAGCAAATGCACGAGAACTGCCCCCACCATGCCTGGCACAGAAGAGTGAGGTACTTTCTAATTCAGGGACTGAAAGCCTGAAACGGCATGGGGCATTCAGGCAAGTGCAAGTGGTTCAGAGGCTAGAGCAGAGCAGGGCTGATGAGGAGAAATGCCGGGAGAGTGATCAGGTGGTGCAAGTCTTTTTTTTTTTTTTTTTTTGGTACGCGGGCCTCTCACTGTTGTGGCCTCTCGCGTTGCGGAGCGCAGGCTCAGCGGCCATGGCTCATGGGCCCAGCCACTCCGCGGCATGTGGGATCTTCCCGGACCGGGGCACGAACCCGTGTCCCCTGCATCGGCAGGCGGACTCAACCACTGCGCCACCAGGGAAGCCCAAGGTTCAAGTCTTGTGTAGACCAAGTTTGGACTTTATGAATGGGCAATAGAGACTTGGGGTTCAGAGAGGTAACTCCGAAAAGCATGTCAGAAGATGGAGGCATGGGGCAAGACAACAAGGGGATCTTAGGAGACTAGTTATGGTCCTCAGTCTCTCAGGTAATGGCCTGTAATTGTAAGGGCGGAGAGCAAACATGTCAAGGAAATGTCAGCTGACTTTAGCCAAATCCTTATATTTGACTCATGAGTAACTCCTGGTGGGGTGTCAGGGAGGAGTCATGCATCCTTCTTTCCTGCCAGAAAGTTGGTTCCTGAAAAATAAATGAATGTGGTGACCATGTGTAAATTGGATGTTCCAGATCTTTGTTCTTCTCTATGTTTCTTACCAAGAACAAGCAAATAACATAGATTTGTTTTTTAAAAAAATATTTTTTTTAGAATATATATTTCATATTTTTCCATTTTATATTTCATACTATTACTTTCAAGTATCAAAAATGTTTTCTGGCAATCTCAAAGTTATGCCTATGGCAAAAGTCTTTTGTTATAGATGAGAAGGCTATAAGAAATGATGACTGCTAATATTCTGTTTTATAGGATCTGTTTAGAGAGCTTTACCTAACTAGATCTGTCAGCTCAACTAGTTTTATATTTGGTATACATGCATGTTCAATAAAATCAATTTTACATACTGTCCCTTCTCATCTTTGAATTTGAAATACGTAAAAGTAGATAACAAAACACTCTTTTTGAACATGGTACCCTGAAAGTTTTTGCCTCTCAAAGCTTCCCTTACTGAACATAGTTTTATATATTTGAAATTAAAATTTTTTGTGGATCTGCCTTCGGGTTGATATAATCTATGTTATCTACATCTTGAAGCCTACCTTGATTATGTAGAAAAGGGTTCGATGTAATATTAAATAATAAATCCCTTCTCCATTCCACAAAATCAAGCAACAACAACAATCAGAGCCATGGGCATGAACTCTATAACCAGATGTGTAATGCTACCGAGGCAGCCTGCAGCTTTACACTGGCCATGGGTGTGGTGCGGATGAGGCATCAACAGGAAGAAGTCCCAGGCCAGTCTTGAAATGCATTCACAGCATTGCAAGGACCACAGAAGTTACTGGGCTGAACGCTTAAACCTCTAACCAGATTTTAGAGGTGGAAAATCAGGCACAGAGGTTGAGATACGTTGTGATTATGCAAATAATTAGAGCCAGATCCCAACCTTGACTCCAGCTTTCTTTCCACTGTACCACATCAGTTCCCTGAGGCCTCCCATAAACTGGACAAGCTTTCCTCCAATGAATGTATTAATTTCTTGCAGACCTTCTGTGTACTCCAAGCAGAGCCACACAAGAATGAACTAGTTAGAATCTTAGTTCTGTAGCTGCTCAGTATAAGGAGAGAGAATGGCAAGTCAATAGATTTCAAAACGATAAGCCTGTAGAGGTGTCAGAAGAACAGAGAGATGAGACCGGTCAGTAAAGGAGAGGGTTGATGGCAGAGAAGGCTTCACTGACACCTTAACTGAGCTGTAAAGAATACAAGCATTTAAAGTGAATGAGAACTCCTTTTCCAGGCCATTGCAGGCACCTGGAGCAGTAAATACAAAGGCACAGTCATGAGACCCCTCCTGCCGCTGAATTGCTGCTAGTCATTAAGAACAATCACCTGGTTTATGTTGTTGCCTTGAGAAAAAGGTGCCCAGTAGGGTTACAAAGAACTCACTTCCTCTGCTCAGGCGATGCTGGAGACAAGAGGCAAGACCATGGGGGCCTTTACACTGTTAAAGTCCAGAGTACAGAGAAAATGTTTCCTAAACTTTCCAAGTGCCTCAGCTGAATCTAATAAGCGTGCAATTTTGTGAAACACATGATGAATGGGGGTGGAATCAGATTGTGAGGAAAAGAAACATTTTTATGGACAGAGGTTTATTTAAGGTAGATGGAGAAGCGGGAAGTACAGGAATCTCCTCAAACAGGTGATGGTTCCCTTCTCCCCAGTCAGCTCGCAGCTGCTCCCCTGTCCCAGCAGCGACCCTGGTGCCATCCTTTTCCTGACTGTAGATTCTGTCCCCGACATTTCTTCCCATTGAGCTTTTAACTGCTATTCCTGTGGCTGCCTACCTGCTGCTACTAACACTCAGTGTGTCATTGCTTCTGATGCTTCATGACTTTCCTTAAATCCTTTACTGTTTCTTTCACTTCTGCTTCACTCTACCAGGTCTCTATCTCTCACTGAAAACTGCCAAAGGATCTAATTAGGCTGACTAGTCATGGTGCAGTATTGGTGCTTCCAATGAACAAAGTTCTTGAGCCAGGCTGCCTCATGGGCCACTGGACACTCTCATATCCTTTAGGTCAGATACCTTCAGATCAGGTGACATCCTTGGGCCAATCAGTTGTTGCCAAGTTGCACAACCATGGGCTCCAAATCATGGTGGAGCTACTCTAAGGAGCTACTTGTAACTGATTTTCCTTTGCAGATGGCTATCAGCCAGGTTAAAGGGAGAGTAGTACCTGATCATCACCTTCGAGAGCTCAGTCTGCAACAACACAGAGGATGAATTACATGAGGAGACGTAACTCAAAGGACATCCATTCTGTCACCAAGATGTAGGAGAGAAATGATGAAGACTGGATGATGTAAGTCAGTGGCAGTGTGGATGGAGAGGAGAGAAAGGAATGATTCGAGGAGTGTAAAAGGGGGAGGGTGTTTCATACGGTGTCCAACCAAGAACACAAACTTTGCTAAGTATTGTCTGGCAAGATGTGCATGTATGTGTGTGTGTGTGTGTGTGTGTGTGTGTGTGTGTGTGTGTGTGATACCTTGGTTTCTCTCTTCCACTCAGCCTCCAATCTCTTGTGAGGGCCTTACATTGGCCAACAAAGCCAGAAAGCAGCTAACAGGAGAGCCTGGGAGACAGCCTGCTATGAAAGTCAAGAAATATATCTGAGGGCTAACAGGAACAATTGGGCACCCATCAATATAACTGGTCGTATTGTGCCATACTGGCTAATTTAGGGGAGTGGGCCTTGGAAGAAGTAGGAAGAGCCTGGTTTTGTATATACAAAGTTTGAGTAGCCTCGGGCCCTATGGGTGGAAATATAAACAACTGGAAATTGGAATCTCACGCTCAAGACAGAGAGGTATTGGGAATTATAACAGTGGTAAATGTAGCCCAGGCTATGAATTAGACCATTTTGGGGTGTCTATGAAGAATTAAAATAAAATGTAATGATAGGAGACTAGAGTCACAAACAAGTAAGAGGGAGGAAGAAAGATCAAGAACATTTCCAGAAGGAGACTGAGGAATAACGGTACAAAGTTTAGAGCAGACCAGAAGAGACTGTGAGGAAGCCACGGAGGGGTGAGCTTTAGAAGGAAGTGTATGAATAGCATCAAGATAGAGCAGAGAGAGAAGAGCTGAAGACTGTTCACATTGGACTTGACAAACAAGGAGACAGAGTGACCTTGTTTGGTAAGCATCCCACTAAGGCTAGATGCAGGGTGTTAGGAAGGTTAGGGGAGAAGGCGGATTGTAGGTCAGAATGTAAATGGGAAAGGAGCGTGGGCTTCTTTTTGTAGTAGTTTGGTGGGGAAAGGAAGGAAACAAAGCACAAAGACTCAGAGAACAGTATAATATCTGACATGTCTTTTTTCACTTCAGCCTTGCTTGGAATGAAATATACTATGAACTGCTTTACGCCTCATTTAAGAACATAAATCAGAAGTTAATTTTCATAATTCTTTTCTAAGAGACACCCTATTTGTAATATCATCAGAACAGTACTTTTCTTTCAGAACAGTGATTAGTATCAGAGGGTCAGTCAAATCAATGAACGTTCCCATTTCTACTGGCTTCTTTGAAAAGAATGCATATTCAGATAGAGATTCTAGCAGGGTCATCTAGAGATTATTATTCTAAGTGATGTTAGACAGAGAAAGACAAATATTATATCACTTATATGTGGAATCTTAAAAAAATGATACAAATGACCTTATTTACAAAACAGAAATAGACTCACACACAGAAAACAAACTTATGGTCACCAAAGGGGAAAGGTGGGAGAGGGATAAATTTTGAATTTGGGGTTAACAGATACACACTACTATATATAAAATAGAAAAACAACAAGGACCTACTGTATAGCATAGGGAACTATATTCAATATCTTGTAATAACCTATGATGGAAAAGAATCTGAAAAGAATATATATTTACATATATATGTATAACTGGATCACTTTGTTGTATACCTGAAACTTTGTAAATCAACTATATTTCAGTAAAAAAAAGAAAATAAAAATAAAAGAAATTCTAGGAGAGTCAGGAGAATGGGGAAGGGGTAGAAATATAAAACAGACTGCACAGGACTCTAGTCTTGGGCTCTTAATTCCAACAACCTGTTGAGGGAAGTCCACTGCCATTTCCTCCCTTTCACAGAATGATGGAGCAGAGATCAAGACATAATACAAGACTCAGATTCAACTGCTTCTGGAAACTTTTTGAGCAGCATGACCTCATAAATTCTTCAGATTCTCTACAATTAAATCTCCACAAATATTCATGAAAAAAATCATAATGGAAGATTAAACAAATCCAAATGGCTAACATGTCCAACAAAAATTGTACAAAATAATGATTTCTTATCCCTTTGTCCTATGTTGACCCCAATACATGAAGAATTTTGAGACCGTTTTATCTGGCACTTGACTGAGTCACCTATTCTTTGAAGAAGAATGTGTTAGCATTCTTGAGAAAGTCTCCTTGTTTATACTGAGTCAAACAATGAGCTGAACTTCCAAGATTTATCAGATAAACAGCTTTTGTTGGCTAAGCCTGGCTGGGCCTGCAGCTGCCTCCAAGGATCTGCTCAGGCTGAAGAACCTAAGCTCCACATTAGTCCAGACACCTGATCTGACCACGTGTCTCACTGCTGGGTGGAAACCAAAGAGGTAGCAATTGCAACATACTTGAGGGACATCAAGACTGATTTCCTCTCCAGCCTCTCTTAACACCTCCTCCAAACTCCCACCTCTCCACACAAATCTTTCTCCACTTCACCTCTAGCAAGTCACAGACAAATGACTACCAGGGAATTCAACAACAGTAAATTCTTTTTGTTTTTTGTTTTGTTTTGGGTTTTTTTGTTTGTTTGTTTTTTTAATTGAAGTATAGTTGATTTACAATGTTGTGTTAATTTCTGCTGTATAGCAAAGTGATTCAGTTATACATATATATACATTCTTTTTTCAATATTCTTTTCCATTACGGTTTATTATAAGATATTGAATATAGTTCCCTGTGCTATACAGTAGGACCTTGTTGTTTATCCATCCTATATATAATAGCTTACACCTGCTAACCCCAACCTCCCACTCCATCCCTCCCCCAACCCTGTCCCCCTTGGCAACCACCAGTCTGTTCTCTACGTCAATGATTCTGTTTCTGTTTCATAGATAGGTTCATTTGTGTCAAATTTTAGATTGCATATGTAAGTGATATCATATGGTATTTGTCTGTCTCTTTCTGATTTACTTCACTTAGTATGATAATCTCTAGTTGCATCCGTGTTCCTGCAAATGGCATTATTTCAAACAATGGTAAATTCTTTTCATTTCATACTACACCTAATTTTTCCTGTATAAAAAAATTAATAAACAGAAACCTCAGTTAAATAGAGTTGGGAGACCAGAAGGGGGAGCTCTCATGCCCTGTGAAGATAGGTGACCCCAATAGGAAGAAAGACTCCTCTTCTTTCCCGTGAAGGACTCAGCCACTGAAAAGCCATGGACCCTTGGTTTACTACAGTTCTCCCAACTTCCGTTCCCCTCTATAAAAGAGTCCTCTTCTCCACTTTTGTAGGGGACTTTCACATGGCTCACCATGGTTGCAGACCTCAAATTGCAAATTGTGCTGATCCCAAATAAACCCGTCTTTGCTGGAGAAATATCTGGGAGTCTATTTGTTTCAGGTCAACACCTGGATGAGGATTGAAAGTGACAATAAAGTGACAAAAACGTTTGTGACAATTATTTTAAAAACTATAAAGTATTTGAAGACATAAGACAAGAAGAGAGAAAATCTGAAAATGAAGAGAAGAAAGGAAGTTGGTTTAGAGCACCACAGCAATCTGTTTGAGGGACAAGCTCCTCTGTAGGTGAACAGCTACACCTATGCTTCCCATTGCTGCCCCTGCAGGGACTGTTACATCTCCTTCTGTAGTTCAGTCAGATTTCTTTACTTTGCTAGTACGCATTCTCATGACCACTCTGGAACCAAGTGCTATCCCTTTGATCCCAAAGTTATCTTCCCACCTAGATAGCAAGGCAGACTAGAAAAAAACTAGAAAAGGTCAACTTTTATCTGCTCCCCCCGCCCTCACTGCCACCCCACCCTTGCTTGGCTCTTTCCCTGGGCAGGCTCAAGGAACTTTTACTGACGTGCTCCTAAGTTGGCACGTTAGAATGTGCTCCTAAGCCCACATTTTTTGCCTGGTATGAGGTAGACATGGTGAGGTCCGGGAGGTCTCTCCTAGCAACCCAGAATCTGTGAAAAAAATTAATAAACAGAAACCTAAATAAACAGAGTTGGGAGACCAGAAGGGGGAGCTCTCATGCCCTGTGGTTACCAACCACATTTGGCAATTTTACCAACCACTCCACATTTGTACTTTCAGGGTTAGGATACTAAGTACTTGCTGAAGGCAGCCAACTCATTCCCGCAACAAATGATTCAGATTCTGCTTCATTCCTTCCATGTGGCTCACATGTATTGAGTGTCCATGATATCCTAGGCACTGAACTTGGCAGAGGGGCTTCAGAGGTGGAAGATAAAAGTTTCTACTCTGAAGGAGCAGGTATGTTGCAACCATAGTATTGGAACTATCTGAGTTGAAAGTGACTTTAGAAAATAAGACATTTTTGCATGTGTTATTTTATAAAGGGCTTTCACATACATTCACTCATTTAATAATTATTACCGTATAATGAAGAAACTGAGCCTATAAATATTGAGCCTGTAAATACTTATATATAAATAAAATATTGAGTGGTTTTTAACCACCAAGGTGTTATTCTTGTTTAACTGTCAAGGAATCTGAGGCTAAGCAGGTTAAATGTTCAGGAGCCCATAGTCAGAAATGTAGTATCAGGACTCAAACTACGGTATTTTTACTCTAAATTCTCTATTATTTCACAGTGCCCTGTTTGTGTGCAGTCAAGCAAATGAAGTTATCAGTTTCTTTCCAAAATCATACTGCTACATCTAGCCGGTGGTCACGCGACATTAGGAGGGGTTTATTTACTTGCCTAGTCCTTACCTGTGCTTTCTGGCCACAGAGATTGAACTTTAGTTCTATATGATGTAATAGTTCTTAAGATTTTAAATCCTCACCCAAAGAAGTGAAACGGAAAGGCAGATTGGCCCCTGCCCCTGGAATCTGAAAGTTTAGCTGACACAGTTGATGTCTGGTTTTAGTTTTGTTAAGGTATCCATGCAAATTGCACCCAGTTACACCAGATGCTATTCAAGCTCAGCCGTCCTCTGACGGAGGTATGAGTGACACCAGGGAACACTCTATATTCCACAGTGAACTGTTTACAAAGCAGCCTCCTTTTGTGAAGCAATGCCAAGATGGTATTAAGATGAAACAAAAGCCCATCACAATAATAATAGGTGTGTCTGTCTACCATCTGCTTTTTGGTACACACACAGATGCACAGCAGCTCCCTAAGCTGGGCATCTTGGTGTTTGGGACTTATCCTCTGGGTATGTGAGGAGTCACTTCTGGGCAATGAAATTAACAATCCAAATCACAGCCCTGGAACTTAACTGGGTGAAAACTGCAGAGCTGAGGCGCAGGAGAGATGACAAGTGGACCATCCTGGCTCTCCGCCAACAGGCAACCATACAAATCCTCAAACAAAACTTGTAGGCCTATTGCAGGTGGTCGAATCACAAACAATAAGGGGCCTGGGTTACAGATCCAAGGATATTATTTACATGTGTGATATATGCAATATTTTTGATTCAGCAGAAATCCGTCTTGGCCATTTTCTGAGAACAGACAGGATTGATTATCCTCCTATATATAGTTCTAAACATTTTTCCTCTAGTCTCTATACCACTTGTGAAACAAGCCCTGGAATCCCTGTTGACAGGGGCCACTGAGAAACCAAGACGGAGCTGACGGTGGGGTCTGAAGGGTAAGGGCCTACAGTGGAAATTAGCCTAGGAGATAGGACAGAAGGCAGAGGTGGGAGCAGGCGGGGCAAGGGGCTCAGGATGGCCCTGCCCAAAGGCCAGGGGGTTGGCCTGACAAGTCTCTGACAAGGACAGGCCTCCCAGCTTCATGTGGACCCAGGAGTGCCTGTTAAGTGCCCGACAGAATTTTTGCAGCATTGTGAGGAAACAAAAACGAAGCTCACACTGGAGTGCACCCTCCTGAGTGGGGATGAACCACTGGATGCAGGCCCAGCAGCTCCCTTTATCTGTGACCCTAAAATGGGGGCTGGGACCGAGCATAAAGGCTGAGCCCACCCTGAAACACCTCACACTGCGGTTTGAGATCCTTGCACTGGCCTTGTTGACAGCGGGCTTGTCTCGCTCCCCAATTAAACTACAAGCTCTTTTAAAGTGTTTCTAAGTGTGTAGGACAGCGTTCAATCAATTCTAAAGAACAAGTACAATTTCACTGTCCCACAGGTGGTTGTTTTTTGGTTTTTTTTCTATTGCCAGGCAGCCAAAGTAAGAAAGGTCTCTCGTTTCTAGTTCCTCGGCAGACTTACATTCAAACATCTAAACAGCCATCTAAACAACCCTTCGACAAGTATACACAGAGCGCTTGGTGCCAGGAAGGCACTGTGCCTGGTTGGCGGCTACGTGGTCCTCAAGGCCGCAGAGATTCTCACCACCAGAGGGCGGCCGAGGGTGGCTCCGTGCTGTCTCTCTCCGTCCCCTGCCGGACAGTAGTGATGGTGACATTGTTCAGGCTGTGGTTTGTAAGCCACATGCGTAAACGTGGCACTTATCACTCTGCCTTGTTAATGTCCTTTTTAATCTTTTGCTTATCTCTACCATCGCATCTCATGGTTTAAAATCCTCATTCTTAGGACTTGGCTCTCGGTTTGTGATGCAAATGCTCTTTTCGGTCTTCCTAAATTTCTTCTGTTGCCCAGATAAATAATACCAAAAAAAGTTTTGGTATGCACCAATTTGTTTCCAGGGCGTGATCCCCCCAGGCCACCTGGCTGCCGGGCCGCCAGAAGTGCAAAGCAACCTGTTCTGTCTTGCAAGTTTTCCTCTTGCCCACCATTGTTTGTTTTTTGTTTTTTTTTAGCGGTACACGGGCCTCTCACTGTTGTGGCCTCTCCTGTTGTGGAGCACAGGCTCCGGACGCGCAGGCTCAGTGGCCATGGCTCACGGGCCCAGCCGCTCCGCGGCATGTGGAATCTTCCCGGACCGGGGCCCGAACCCGTGTCCCCTGCATCGGCAGGCAGACTCTCAACCACTGCGCCACCAGGGAAGCCCCATTGGTTTTTTTGTTTTGTTTTTGTTTTATTTATTTTTGGCTACGTTGCACGTGGGCTTTCTCTAGTTGCAGCCAGCGGGGTCTACTCTTCGTTGCAGTGTGTGGGCTTCTCATGGCGGTGGCTTCTCTTGTTGCAGACCACGGGCTCTAGGTGCGTGGGCGTCAGTAGTTGTGGCTAGCAGGCTCAGTAGTTGTGGCTCATGGGCTCAGCAGTTGTGGCTCACTGGTTTATTTGCTCCATGGCATGTGGGATCTTCCCGGACCAGGGCTCGAACCTGTGTCCCCTGCATTGACAAGTGGATTCTTAACCATTGTGCCACCAGGGAAGCCCCTACCATCTGATTTAATGGGAGACTGTCAAAATCATTTTATTCCTCGATTTAATAGGAATAAAATCTATTTATATGTATTGGAAATGTTACTCTTGTTTAATCCTCTAATTTTCTGTTGTTTCATAAACATTATCACATTGATTTGCTGTTGCTTATCATAATTGTACTTTTCCTCTACGAGTCTATTCAGTCTTCACTGGGGAGCCTTTGTGATAAAATGAACATGTCTAGCTTTGAGTCTTGCTCTGGACCAGCTGGAGACTCTGGCAAAGTCTCATGCTTAATCTTCTCAAGTATAAATGAGGGAACATATTACTTACTCTCACGATTATCATGAAGCTTTTAAAGTATGTTGAGCCCCCCAGTGGGTTGGCACATAGATATGCTTAATAAATGTTAACCAAGGGACCGTATATTAGTATCACCTCTTGCATACTCTGAGCAGTATTTTTAGGAGGCTTAAAGTTCCTTTGGGATCTACACATCAATACCTTCCGTTCATGTTTTAAAAGGGATTCTCCCGTCCTCCAGCTTCTGCACCACAACTTAGCTATCAGAAACAAGGCTGGTGCTTGGCCCACCAGCTGACGCACATTGTGGAGCATGGCCAGAGGGGGTCTGGCTCAGCCGCAGGGTGCGTTGATGCTGGTGGAGTGGAGGGCCCAAGGCCCAGTGGTCGTTTAGTCAGTCCACCCATTTGAATGATGTGCCCCAGCTGCTGACCTTTTGGAAATCCTAGTAGCAGCCACACTGGCCTGGCTCACAGCAACTGGGTGTGCTGGCTCTTTTAAAGCAAGGACTTTATGAAGAGAAAGGGCCACAGGCAGTGAAGAACTTTTCATGTAGAAGCTGGGTAACAGGAGGGTTTGTTTGGAAGCAGCCAGGGAAAGGAGGAGGGAGGGAAAATGGAAGCGTGGCCTTAACACAGACGCCACAAGTAGGAACCAGAGCTTGTATTGTAAATGAACCTCCTTTTCCCAAATTGGAAACTAGGAAATAAGGTAACTGTACAGTTGTAATAGCAATCATATTGATAATAACTATGGGGTTTTACAGCATTCAAGATTCCAACTGAGGGGAAGAGCTAATTGTGATCAATTTGTGTGTGGGGAGGAGTGTGTGTGTGTGTGTGTGTGTGTGTGTGTGTGTGTGCACATGCTCAGTGTTTATCCTAAATATTTGGGAATAATAATCCATATATGGATTAATAATAATATGACAATACCTAGCCAACTAAAGTATTTTATTAATACCCACACCTCATTTTCTAGCATTCTTAATAAATAAATTTTCTTTTCAAGATATACATTTCATTAGCCTTGATTGCCTCCATCAAATGGACTGCTTATTAAACCTTAATACCAGCCAATTATAATTTTCTCTTATTCTGATTTCCTACAGTACTGTTCCTTAATGTGAACTCCATGGGGTCACCTGCATCAGAATCACCCGGGAAACTTGTCAAAGTGGCAGCTTCCTGGGCAACATCCCACATGCAATGTAGCAGAGATTACTAGTTACAACACCATTGTCTCTTTCCTCTTTAGTAACATGATCCTTATTTAGTTGGGGTTAGCAATACACCTCTTAGAATACTACATTTCCTGGCCTTCTTTTCCACATGACAGTATTCTGACCAATGTAATGAAAGCAGAATTGTTGTCTAGGAATTCCAGGAAGGCACCTTGCAAATTAAGCAGTGCATTTTTTCTTTTCCTATTTCTCTTCTGCCAGCCTGAAAGTGAACACAATGGCTAGAATGCCAGCAGCCATTCTGGAACATCAGATGACTTTGTGGACGGAGCCCAGGTACCCAAGGTGGTGAAGAAGGAAGAAAGAACCTTGGGTCCCTGTGGTAACACCTTATCAGATTTGGGCTGGCTTTCTCCAGAGGAAATAAGCTGCTACTTCACTTAGGCCATTGAGAATGTTCTGTTCTATGCAGCTGACCTAATTCCACTTGCTAAATCTGCTGATTCAAAATCTCTTGAAAAGCTGCATTTTAAAAAAAATTTTAAGTCAGTTTTAATGAAATTCGATTCACAAACAGTACAATTCACCCATCTTTAGTGTGAAGCTTGGTGAGCTGTGACAAATATAAAGGGTAATCACACCCCAATTGAGATAGAAAACCTTTCTATAACTTTAAAAATTAACTCCTTCAAAAAAAGAGTGGATATATGTATATGTATAAGTGATTCACTTTGCTGTACAGCAGAAACTAACACAACATTATAAATCAACTACACTCCAATAGAAATTAATTAGAAAAAAAATTTACTCCTGTTCCTTTACCGTCAATCCCTCACCCCCAGGCTCTGGCAGCTACTGATCTCTGTATTTACAGTTTTGCCTTTTTAGAATGTTTTATAAACTACCTGGCTTTTTTCACATACCAAAACACTTCTGAAATTAATCCTGTTGTTCATCAGTAGTTCGCGCCATTTTATTGCTCAGCTCATATTTCTTTAGATCAATATGTCCCAATTTGTATATTTCTTTATAAATTGGTGGATAGTTCGATTGTTTCCAGTATGTGGCTATAATGAATGAAGCTGTTATAAACATTCATGTTCAAATCTCTGTGTGGGTATTTTTTACATTTCTGTTGGGTAAATATCTAAGATTATTCAAAGAGACTGTGCCATTGCACCCCATCAACAATGTAGAAGGGATCCAGCTCTGCACACTCAAGCATTTGGTATTGCCAATTTTTCTTGTTGTTGTTGCTTAATTTTAGCTCTCCTAGTAGCTGTGTAGTAGTTAGTATCTCATGGGGATTTTAATGTGAATTTTTCTGATGAATACTGATGGAAAGCACTTTTCTATGTGTTTTCTCTCCAAATCATTTCTTTTTGGTAATGTATCTGTTCAAATATTTTAATGAGTATGTTTAAGTTCTTTATGTATTATTGATACAGTCTCCCATCAGATATGTGTTTACAAACATTTTCTTTCCGGTTTGCGGTTTGTCTTTTTATTTTCTTTTCAGTGTCTTTCAAAGAGCAGGGAATTAAATTCAATTACCCAGTTTTTAGGGGTTCTGCTTTTTATATATGTTCTATAAAATCTTTGCCTAACCTAAGATCTCAAAAATTTTCTCCTATGTTTTCCTTTTTTTAAATTTTTAATTTAATTTTATTTTTTAATACAGCAGGTTATTAATAGTCATCAATTTTATACACATCAGTATATACATGTCAATCCCAATCGCCCAATTCAGCACACCACCATCCCCAACCCCCCGCAGCTTTCCCCCCTTGGTGTCCATATGTTTGTTCTCTACATCTGTGTCTCAACTTCTGCCCTGCAAACCGGTTCATCTGTACCATTTTTCTAGGTTCCACTTACATGCGTTAATATATGATATTTGTTTCTCTCTTTCTGACTTACTTCACTCTGTATGACAGTCTCTAGATCCATCCATGTCTCAACAAATGACCCAATTTCATTCCTTTTTATGGCGGGGTAATATTCCATTGTATATATGTACCACAACTTCTTCATCCATTCGTCTGTCGATGGACATTTAGGTTGTTTCCATGACCTGGCTATTTTAAATAGTGCTGCAATGAACACTGGGGTGCGTGTGTCTTTTTGAATTATGGTTTTCTCCGGGTATATGCCCAGTAGTGGGATTGCTGGATCATATGGTAATTCTATTTTTAGCTTTTTAAGGAACCTCCATACTGTTCTCCATAGTGACTGTATCAGTTTACATTCCCATCAACAGTGCAAGAGGGTTCCCTTTTCTCCACACCCGCTCCAGCATTTGTTGTTTGTAGGTTTGCTGATGATGCCCATTCTAACTGGTATGAGGTGATACCCCATTGTAGTTTTGATTTGCATTTCTCTAATAATTAGTAAGGTTGAGCAGTTTTTCATGTGCTTCTTGGCCATCTGTATGTCTTCTTTGGAGAAATGTCTATTTAGGTCTTCTGCCCATTTTTGGATTGGGTTGTTTGTTTCTTTAATATTGAGCTGCATGAGCTGTTTATATATTTTGGAGATTAATCCTTTGCCCGTTGATTCATTTGCAGATATTTTCTCCCATTCTGAGGGTTGTCTTTTCATCTTGTTTATAGTTTCCTTTGCTGTGCAAAAGCTGTGAAGTTTCATTAGGTGCCATTTGTTTATTTTCATTTTTATTTCCATTACTCTAGGAGGTGGGTCAAAAAAGATCTTGCTGTGATTTATGTCAAAGAGTGTTCTTCCTATGTTTTCCTCTAAGAGGAAAGTTTATAGTTTTATAACTATAGTTTTAAAGAGTTTTATAATGTCCAGTCTTACATTTAGGTCTCTAATCCATTTTGAGCTTATTTTTGTGTATGGTGTTAGGGAGTGTTCCAATTTCATTCTTTTACATGTAGCTGTCCAGTTTTCCCAGCACCACTTATTGAAGAGGCTGTCTTTTCTCCGTTGTATATCCTTGCCTCCTTTGTCATAGATTAGTTGACCATAGGTGCGTGGGTTTATCTCTGGGCTTTCTATTTTGTTCCATTGATCTATATTTCTGTTTTTGTGCCAGTACCATATTGTCTTGATTACTGTAGCTTTATAGTATAGTCTGAAGTCAGGGAGTCTGATTCCTCCAGCTCCGTTTTTCTCCCTCGAGACTGCTTTGGCTATTCGGGGTCTTTTGTGTCTCCGTACAAATTTTAAGATTTTTTGTTCTAGTTCCATAAAAAATGCCATTGGTCATTTGATAGGGATTGCATTGAATCTGTAGATGGGTAAAACTGCATTTTTAACAACTTTCTCAGATAATTCTTGAACACAATCAAATATGAGAACCACCATCATGGTTTTTAAGGTCCATTAGTAGTTTTACAATTATTTCTTAGACCAACCAAAGACAAGGATGGTACACATTATACCTTTACTTGTATAGGACCATGAAAACAGTAGGCGATGGTCCATCAGAACCCACAGAATAAATAAATGGGTAAGAAAATCTTCTACTAATTTCTTCCCTTAACTACCTGAGAAAATGTTTCTTAACTATGGACAATTTTAAGAAACACTTGGAAGATAAATCTTTTTCTACTGCTCTGAACATCCTAAGTATAGCATTACCCGTCAACACAGTGATCAGCGGCTTTGCAGTGACACTGTAATTTCTCAGTGTGGTGCTTGTTTTGCCTTTGGAATCCCCTCCAGAGTTTGCTACCAGGATAGTCTCAGTCCAGCAGTCCTACTCAGTCCTTCAGTGCTGCTAGCCTCATGAGGAGTAAATCCATTTCTAAACACAAAGCATCTAAATGGTCACTATATCGCTTCAGTTATCTATACCTATATTTGTGTGTGTGTCTGTATGTCTGTGTGTGTGTGTAGACAATCTCATCACACATATCATTTTATGAACAAAGTAAACGTCCAAGTTCCTGGGCATTTATATGTCCTCCAACATTATGGCAGTTAACGACTATGATAATCATATTGTTGAAAATGGCAGTTCCATGAATGAAAAGTTATATTTTTCATTTAGAACTGTGGTGCTCAGAAGTCAAGGTTGATGCATGTTAATGATCCACAGGGTTCTCACTAAGAAGTTTGGAAATAATCCACCTGCATATTTCAAGACATTGATCATCCAACGTTTCTAAAAAGGTATTAAAAAATCCAGCTCTTTACCTGTGTTTCCGTATTCCCTGTCTCCCATGGAGACTGTCAGCTTACCCAGGGTATTGTCTTTTCCTTTTTCTCTGCGAGTATTGGCATTTGTTACTGAGAACTTGTTCTAGAGATTCTGTAATTAGTATTATAAGGCAATGCTTGAAGAGAAAGTGATTGCTAAATTCTTATCTATAAACGGCAGCAACAGTGAAGTTAAAAAAGCAAAACAACCTAAGCTTTTTAAAAAAAAATTTATTTTATTTATTTATTTTTGGTTGTGCTGGATCTTAGTTGCAGCCAGTGGGCTCCTTAGTTGTGGCACACAAACTCTTAGGTGTGGCATGCACATGGGATCTAGTTCCCTAATCAGGGATGGAACCTGCATCCCCTGCATTGGGAGGCGAATGCTTAACCACTGTACTACCAGGGAAGTCCCAACATAAGCTTTCCAAGTGTTAATTTTCTTCCCTGCAAAATGGATAAAAAAATAGTACTTTTGGGGGCTTCCCTGGTGGCGCAGTGGTTGAGAGTCTGCCTGCTGATGCAGGGGACACGGGTTCGTGCCCCGGTCCGGGAAGATCCCACATGCCACGGAGCGGCTGGGCCCGTGAGCCATGGCCGCTGAGCCTGCGCATCCGGAGCCTGTGCTCCGCAACGGGAGAGGCCACAGCAGTGAGAGGCCCGCGTACCGCAAAAAAAAAAAAAAAAAAAAAAAAAGTACTTTTTCATCAAGTTGCAGTGAAAAATAAATAAGATAAGGCTTATTTATTTTAAGGCTTATTTATTTATTTAAAGTTCTGAGCATAGTGCCTAAACAAATGTTAGCTGTGATTGGTCAGTTCTCCTGTTAAATGTTTCAGCTTCATTGTGTTTCTGACTGGATGATAAAACATCTGTGAAACTTGATTAAATATATTATTTTAAACCTATTCTCTGAGGTTTTTTTGTGGCAATCTCCAAAATTGGAAAACCAGCCCCTCTCCCACTCCCAAGGAAAAGGGAGGTGACTCTTGTCTGAATTTACAGAGGAGTCTGGCTCCTTGGATCTTTCCCAAGGAATTGACTCCTAGACTAGTCTCTCCCTTTCCATTCAGGTGCCTTCTGTTCAGTGAATGGTTCCTCACTGGTGGGAATGTTAATTTGCTATAAATTATTGGGGTAATGTGTTCCACATTACAAAACTATTGGATTGTGTTTTCCTCCTTCCTGTTATTATCGTTATTGGAAAGAGAGTGAATTATCATTGAAACTTTGAGCCAAGGCCACTGACCTAAATTCCATGGATTATCTATGTAGGAGACAATTTTGCTAGTACTTGATAAAAAAGCATAACATACAGAAAGTCTGGACGTGCTTAATTTTTATTCTTTTTGAAATGACTTTTTTAACTATAGATGTAATATGTGCTCATGTAGAAGATCTAGGGACTTCAAAATATATAATGAAATTTAAAATCACCAAAAATCCATATACCTGGAATTACACCCACCGTTGGGATTTTAGTGTATTTCCATTAGCCTTTCCTAACTCCCTAGCTAGACTGGGCAGAGGGTCAAGGTGTCTCTGCTGTACAGAGGAGCCTAGTAACTGCTAGATTTCGAAAGAATAGACTTGTGAGGTCCTGCTAAGGCTCTCCTCCCAGAGTCAGGCCTTGCTTGGACCTTTCTTTCTCCATCTGATGACACAGTGATTGATGTTTGGGCAAGGACTTCACTAGAGGATGCATGTAAGAGATGCCAGCTGAAAACATGGTGAGAAAGGAGTACAGAGAGAAGCAGGACCATTCATGGTACACAAAGGACCCTGTGCAGCCTCCCACTCACAGGGAGCTTCGTTCTTTCTCTAAATGTACTATATACACAACAGACCCAATTTATTGTTTCCCCGTGAATGCTAAGTGCCTGCTTCTCTCAGGATCCTTGTGAAGTGAGGATATCTGCAAGTAACAGAAGGGAAGCCCTGTTTTTATTCTCTTTCTTAATTTATAGGTGGGAGAAAGGCCCCCCACCCCTACTGCATCTAGAAACTTCAGGCCTGTCCTTCCCACCTTGAACGCCACCTTCTATCCTAGTGACTAATTTGTTTCTCTGGAGCCTAAGTTCCAGCCATAGATGGGACACATTAGCCACTGAAAACAATGTAGCTGCGTGTATTCCTCCCTGAGAGAATAAGGGTTTCTGTCACACCCAGGTACGGCAACAGTCACTTTTTTTTTAGTCTTGACTTATCTACTTCATTTTTAAAAACTTTTATTGGAGTATAGTTGATTTACAATGTTGTGTTAGTTTCAGGTGTACAGCAGAGTGAATCAGTTATACATACACCTATATCCACTCTTTTTTTTTTCTTTTTTGATTCTTTTCGCTATAGGCCACTACAGAGTATTGAGTAGAGTTCCCTGTGTTATACAGCAGGTTCTTATTAGTTATCCATTTTACATATAGCAGTGTGTACATGTCATTTCTATCCTGTTCCGTTGATCTATATTTCTGTTTTTGTGCCAGTACCATACTGTTTTGATTACTGTAGCTTTCTAGTATAGTCTGAAGTCCAGGAGCCTGATTCCTCCAGCTCCGCTTTTCTTTCTCAAGATTGCTTTGGCTATTTGTGGTCTCTTGTGTTTCCATACAATTGTAAATTTTTTTGTTCTATTTCTGTGAAAAATGCCATTGGTAAATGTCTCATTTCAGCATTCATCATCATGCTTGTTGTCATGCACTGAAACTTAAACTTATGGTCATCCTCACATGCATTATTGGACACTGAACATTAACCTTATTCCAGCAGTCAGCACCATGCTTAGTCTCACCTGCATGTTGCCTCACTCTAGTAGGCATCTTCTCGGGAGCTGTGTCACACTGAATCTTAATCTATGCCACCAGTAATATTTTAGATTGCTGACACACTCTAAGCCTTAACCTTATTCCAATGACCACATTAATGGTTGTTTTGTCACACTGAACTTTAAGTTTATTCTACCGTTTATCTTCTTGTTTGTATTGACTTAGTGAATCTTGACTTTATTCCAGCAGTCAAGTTCATGGTTGTTGCCACTCACTGAACCTTACACTTATTCTGGTGGTCCCATTCATGCTTCTTATTGCAAACTGTATACATTAAATTTCTTTTAAATTCATTTTATTTAAACTAAAAAAAATACAGGTCCACTCATTTCTCTGGCCTCTCACCTTCTACCTCTGGCAACCAACAATCTGTTCTGTGTATCTATAAACTTCATTTTTTTTTTTTTTAGATTCCACAAATAAGAGAGGTCATGTGGTATTCGTCTTTCTCTGTCTGACTTATTTCACTTAGCATAATACCCTCAAAGTCCATCCATGTTGTCACAAATAGCAAGATTTCATATGTTTTCTATGGCTGAATAATATTCCTGTGTGTGTGTGTGTGTGTGTGTGTGTGTGTATCACAATTTCTTTCTCTATTCATCCATCAATGGACACTTAGCTTGTTTCCATATCTTGGCCAATGCTGCAATGAACATGGGGGTGCAGATATATTTTTGAATCAGTATTTTTGTTTTCTTTGGATAAATACCCAGAAGTGGAATTGCTGGATCATACGGTAGTTCTATTTTTAATTTTTTGAGGAAACTCCATACTGTTCTCCATACTGGTTACACCAAATTACATTCCCCCCAACAGTGCACTAGGGTTCCCTTTTCTCCAAATCCTCACCAACACTTGTAATTTCTTGCCTTTTTGATAATAGCTATACTAACAAGTATGAGGTGATATCTCATTGTGTTTTTTTAATATTCCAGTTTATGGAGATATAATTGACATATAGTAATATGTAAGTTTAAGATATACAGCACAATGATTTGATTTACATATATCATGAAGTGATTATCAAAATAAATTTCATAAATCCTCTCATCTTGTGTAGGTACAAAACTAAAAACATATAAAAATCTTTTTCTTGTGATGAGAACTCTTAGGATTTACTCTCTTAACAGTTTTCATATATAATAGACAGCATAGTTAATTATATTTATCATATTGTACATTATATCCCCAGTACTTAATTATCTTACAACTAGAAGTTTGTACCTTTTGACTGCCCTCATCCATTTCCCCCTCTGCCAACCCTCACCCCCACCCATGCCTCTGGCAACCACAAGTCTGATCTCTTTCTCTGTGAGTTAGCTTGTTTGTTTTTGAAATATAATTGACCTACAACACTATGATAGTGCCTGTTACACAACATAGTGATTCAATGTGTCTATACCTTACAGACTGATCTCCACAATAAATCTAGTTATGATAAGTCTAGTTACAATCAGTCACCATACAAAAACATTACAGAGTTATTGACTGTATTCTCCACACTGTACATTTCACATCCATGACTCATTTATTTTGCAAATGGAAGTTTGTACCTATTAATCTCCCACACCTATTTCGTATCTCTCCCTACTTTCCTACCCTCTGGCAAACACCTGTTTGTTCTGTGTATCTATAACTTTGTTTCTATTACGTTTGTTCGTTTGTTTTGTTTCGTTTTGTTTTAGATTCCACATATAAGTGAAATCGTATGACATTTGTCCTTCTCTGTCTGACTTATTTCACTTAGCATAATACTCTCTAGATCCATCATGTTGTCATAAATGGCAAGATTTCATTCTTTTTTTATGGCTGAGTAACATTCCATTTTAAACACACACACACACACACACACACACACACACACACACACAATCTTCTTTATGCATTCATCTACTGATGGGCACTTATGTTGCCTTCATATCTTGGCTATTGCAATGAACATAAGGGTGCATATATTTTTCCTAATTAGTGTTTTTGTTTTCTTCCGATCTCTACCCAGGAGTGGTATTGTTGGATCATGTTCTATTTTGTAGTTCTATTTTTATTTTTTTGAGAAATCTCCATACTGTTTTCTATAGTGGCTGTACCAATTTACATTCCCACCAACAGTGCACAAGGGTTCCCTTTTCTCTACATCCTTGTCAACAGTTGTTATTCGTTATCTTTTTGATAATAGCCATTCTGACAGGTGTGAGGTGGTATTACATGGTGGCATTGATATGTCTTTCCCTGTTGATTAGTGATATTGAGCACCTTTTCATGTGCCTGCTAGCCACCAGTATGTCTTCCTTGGAAAATGTCTGTTCAGATCTTCTGCCCATTTTTTAATTGGGTTGTTTAATTGATATTAAATTATATGAGTTGTTGTATATTTTGAATATTAACCCATTATCAGATATACAATTTGCAAATATCTTCTTCCATTCAGTAGGTGAATTTTTTGTTTTGTTGATAGTTTCCTTTGCTGTGCAAAAGCTTTTTAGTTTGATGTAGATCCATTTGTTTATTTTTGCTCTTGTATCCCTTGCCAGAGGAGACATATTCAAAAATATATTATGAAGATGGATGCTAAAGAGTGTACTGCCTATGTTTTCTTCTAGAAATTCTATGGTTTCAGATCTTACATTTAAGTTTTCAATGTACTTTGAATTTATTTTTGTGCATGGTATGAGAGAGTAGTCCAGTTTGATTCTTTTGCATTTAGCTGTGTAGTTTTCCCATCATCATTTGTTAAAGAGGCTGTCTTTCCCCCATTGTATAATCTTGCTTCCTTTGTCATAGATTAATTGCTATATATATGTATGGGTTCATTTCTAGGTTCTCTATTCTGTTCCATTGATCTGTGTGTCTGTTTTTGTGCCAGACGCATACTCTTTTGATTACTATAGCTTTGTAATGTAGTTTGAAATCAGAGTGTAATATCTCCAGCTTTGCTCTTTCTTCTCAAGATTGTTTTGGCTATTCAGGGTCTTTTGTGTTTCCATACAAATTTTAAAATTATTTGTTCTAGTTCTGTGAAGAATGCCATTTGTATTTGGATAGGGATTGGATCTAAATGTTGCCTTGGGCATTATGGCCATTTTAACAATATTAAGTCTTCTACTTCATGAATACAGTATGTCTTTCCATCTGTTTGTGTCATCTTCATTTTCTTTCATCAGTGTCTTATAGTTTTCTGAGTGTAGGTATTTTACCTCCTTAGTTAGATTTATTCATAGTATTTTATTCTTTTTGATGTGGTGATAAATGGGATTGTTTTCTTAATTCCTCTTTCTGATAGTTTGTTGTTAGTGTATAAAATGCAATATATTTATGTATATTAATTTTTATCCTGCAACTTTATTGAATTCACTAAGGAGCTCTAGTAGTTTTTTGGTGGCATCTTGAGGATTTTCTAGGTATAGTATCATATCATCTGCAAACAGTGACAGTTTTATTTTTTTCTTCCCAATTTGGATTCTTTTTATTCCTTTTTCTTTTCTGATTTCTGTGGCTAGGACTTCCAATACTGTGTTAAATAAAAGTGGTGAGAGTGGGCATCCTTGTTTTGTTCCTGATCTTAGAGGAAATGCTTTCAGTTTTTTACCATTGAGTATGTTGAGTACAATGTTAGCTGTGGGCTTATCATATATAGCCTTTAATATGTTGAGGTATGTCCCCTCTATATCCACTTTGTTGACAGGTTTTTGTTGTTGTTGTTGTTGACAGGTTTTTTAAAAAATCATAAGTGGGTATTGAATTTTGTCAAAAGCTTTTTCTGATTCTATTGAGATGATTATATGATTTTTATTCTTCAATTTGTTACTATAGTGTATCACATTGATTGATTTACAGATATTGAACCATCCTTGCATCCCTGGGATAAAGCCCATTTAATCATGGTGTATGATTCTTTTCATGTATTGTTGAATTCGGTTTGCTAATATTTAGTTGTAGACTTTTGCATCTATATTAATCAGTGATACTGGCCTTTAATTTTCTTTGTTGTGATATCTTTGTCTGGTTTTGGTATCAGGGTGAGTGTGGCCTCATAGAATGAGTTCAGAAGTGTTCTTTCCTCTGCAACTTTTTGGATACCTTGAGAAAGATACGTGTTAACTCTTCTCTAAACGTTTAGTAGGATTAACCCGTGAGGCCATCTTGTCCTGCATTTCTGTTTACTGGGAGCTCTTTTTTTTTATTACTAATGCAAATTCATTACTGGTAACTGGTCTGTTTATATTTTCGATTTCTTCCTTGTTCAATCTTGGGAGATTGTACATTTCTACGAATTTGTACATTTCTTCTAGGTAGAGCATTTTTTGGTTATAGTTGTTTGAAGTAATCTCTTATGATGTTTTGTATTTCTGTGATGTCTATCGTAACTTCTCCTTTATCATTTCTGATTTTATTGATTTGGGCTTTCTCCCTATTTTTTTGATGAGTCTGGCTAAAGGTTTACCAATTTTGTTTATCTTTTCAAAGAACCAGCTTTTAGTTTCATTAATCTTTTCTATTGGTTTGTTATTTTAGTCTATATTTCATTTATTTATGTTCTGATCTTTATGATTTTTCTCTCTCTCTACTAACTTTGGGTTTTGTTTGTTCTTCTGTTTCTAGTTCCTTTGGTAGTAAGGTTACGTTTTTTGAGATATTTCTTGTTTACTTAGGTAGGCTTTTATTGCTACAACTTCCATCTTAGGACTGCTTTTGCTGAATCCCATAGATTATAGATCATTGTGTTTTTGTTTCATTTGTCTCCAGGTATTATTTTTTTTTATTTATTCTTGATTTCTTCAGTGATCCATTGTTTTGTAGCATATTGTTTAACCTCCACATATTTATGTTTTTTGCAGGTTTTTTTTTTTTTCCTTGTAGTTGATTTCTAGTCTCATAGTGTTTGGTCAGAAAAGATGCTTGGGCCCGGGAGAGGAAGATGGCAGAAGAGTAAGACGTGGAGATCACCTTCCTCCCCACAGATACATCAGAAATACATCTACACATGGAACTGCTCCTATACAACACCCACTAAATGCTGGCAGAAGACCTCAGACCTCCTAAAAGGCAAGAAACTCCCCACGTACCTGGGTAGGGCAAAAGAAAAAAACAAAGCAGAGACAAAAGAACAGGGACAGAACCTGCACCAGTGGGAGGGAGCTGTGAAGGAGGAAAGGTTTCCACACACTAGGAAGCCCCTTCGCGGGCGGAGACTGCAGGTGGCGGCGGGGGGAAGTTTCAGAGCCGCGAAAGAGAGAGCAGCAACAGGGGTGTAGAGGGCAAAGCAGAGAGATTCCCACACAGAGGATCCATGCCAACTGTCACTCACCAGCCCAAGAGGCTTGTCTGCTCACCTGCCGGGGCTGGTGGGGGCTGGGAGCTGAGGCTTGGGTTTCAGTTGGATCGCAGGGAGAGGACTGGTATTGGCCGGGTGAACACAGCCTGAAGGGGTTAGTGTACCACGGCTAGCCGGGAGGGAGTCCGGGAAAAAGTCTGGACCTGCTGAAGAGGCAAGAGACTTTTACTTCCCTCTTTGTTTCCTGGTGCACGAGGAGAGGGGATTAAGAGTGACACTTAAAGGAAATCCAGAGACAGGCGTAAGCCACGGCTATCAACGTGGAACCCAGAGAAGGGCACGAGATGCTAAGGCTGCTGCTGCCACTACCAAGAAGCCTGTGTGCAAGCACAGGTCACTATCCACACCTCCCCTCCCGGGAGACTGTGCAGCCTGCCAGTGCCACAGTCCCATGATCCAGGGACAACTTCCCGGGGAGAACGCACAGTGCACATCAGACTGGTGCAAGGTCATGCAGGCCTCTGCCGCCACAGGCTTGCCCCGCATCCGTACCCCTCCCTCCCCCTGGCCTAAGTAAATCAGAGTCTCTGAATCAGCTGCTCCTTTAACCCTGCCCTGTCTGAGTGAAGAAGAGACACCCTCAGGTGACCTACACGCAGAGGTGGGGCCAAATCCAAAGCTGAACCCCAGGAGCTGTGCAAACAAAGAGAAAGGGAAATCCCTCCCAGGAGCCTCAGGAGCAGTGGACTAAATCTCCACAATCAACTTGATGTACCCTTCATCTGTGGAATACCTGAATAGACACAGAATCATCACAAATTGAGAAGGTGGACTTTGAGAGCAAGGTATATTATTTTTTCCCCTTTTCCTCTTTTTGTGAGTGTGTATGTGTATGCTTCTGTGTGAGATTTTGTCTGTATAGCTTTGCTTTCAACATTTGTCCTAGGGTTCTGTTCATCCATTTTTTTTGTTTGTTTTTTACATTTTTAAAAAAAATTTTTCTTAATAATTATTTTTTATTTTAATTATTTTATTTTATTTTATCTTACTTTATATTATTTTATTGTATCCTCTTTCTTTCTTCCTTTCTTTCTATTTTTTCTCCCTTTTATTCTGATCCGTGTGGATGAAAGGTTCTTGGTGCTCCTGCCAGGAGTCAGTGCTGTGCCTCTGAGGTGGGAGAGCCAACTTCAGGACACTGGTCCACAAGAGACCTCCCAGCTCCATGTAATATCAAATGGTGAAAATCTCCCAGAGATCTCCATCTCAATTCCAAGACCCAGCTTCACTCAACGACCAGCAACCTACAGTGCTGGACACCCTATGCCAAACAACTAGCAAGAAAGGAACACAACACCACCCATTAGCAAAGAGGCTGCCTAAAATCATAAGAAGGCCACAGACACCCCAAAACACATGACCAGATGTGGACCTGCCCACCAGAAAGACAAGATCCAGCCTCATCCACCAGAACACAGGCACTAGTCCCCTCCACCAGGAAGCCTACAGAGCCTACTGAACCAAACTTAGCCACTGGGGACAGGCACCAAATACAACGGGAACTACAAACATGCATCCTGCAAAAAGGAGACCCCAAACACAGTAAGGTAAGCAAAATGAGAAGACAGAAAAACACACAGCAGATGAAGGAGCAAGGTAAAAACCCACCAGCCCTAACAAATGAAGAGGAAATAGGCAGTCTACCTGGAAAAGAATTCAGAATAATGACAGTAAAGATGATCCAAAATCTTGGAAATAGAATAGAGAAAGTGCAACAAACATTTAACAAGAACCTAGAAGAACTAAAGAGGAAACAAAGAATGATGAACAATACAATAAATAAAATTAAAAATATTCTAGAAGGGATCAATAGCAGAATAACTGAGGCAGAAGAATGGATAAGTGGAAGATAAAATAGTGGAAATAACTACTACAGAGCAGAATAAAGAAAAAAAAATGAAAAGAACTGAGGACAGTCTCAGAGACCTCTGAGATAACATTAAACACACCAACATTCGAATTATAGGGGTTCCAGAAGAAGAAGAGAAAAAGAAAGGGACTGAGAAAATATTTGAAGAGATTATAGTTGAAAACTTCCCTAATATGGGAATGGAAATAGTTAATCAAGTCTAGGAAGCACAGAGAGTCCCATACAGGATAAATCCAAGGAGAAACACACCAAGACACATATTAAACTATCAAAAATTAAATACAAAGAAAACATATTAAAAGCAGCAAGGGAAAAACAACAAATAACACACAAGGGAATCCCCATAAGGTTAACAGCTGATCTTTCAGCAGAGACTCTGCAAGCCAGAAGGGATTGGCAGGACATGTTTAAAGTGATGAAGGGGTAAATCCTACAACCAATTACTCTACCCAGTAAGGATCTCATTTAGATTTGATGGAGAAATTAAAACCTTTATAGACAAGCAAAAGCTAAAAGACTTTGACACCACCAAACCAACTTTACAACAAATGCTAAAGAAACTTCTCTAGGCAGGAAACAGCAGAGAAGTAAAAGACCTACAAAAACAAGTCCAAAACAATTAAGAAAATGGGAATAGGAACATACATATTGATAATTACCTTAAATGTAAATGGACTAAATGCTCCCACCAAACAACACAAACTGGCTGAATGGATACAAAAACAAGACCCATTTATATGCTGTCTACAAGAGACCCACTTCAGACCTAGGGACACATACAGACTGAAAGTGAGGGGATGGAAAAAGTTATTCCACACATATGGAAACCAAAATAAACCTGGAGTAGCAATTCTCATATCAGACAAAATAGACTTTAAAATAAAGATTATTACAAGAGACAAAGAAGGACACTACATAATGACCAAGGGATCGATCCAAGAAGAAGATATAACAATTGTAAATATTTATGCACCCAACATAGGAGCACCTCAATACATAAGGCAAATACTAACAGCCATAAAAGGGGAAATTGACAGTAACACAATCATAGTAGGGAACTTTAACACCCCGCTTTCACCAATGGACAGATCATCAAAAATGCAAATCAATAAGGAAACACAAGCTTTAAATGATACGTTAAACAAGATGACTTAATTGATATTTATAGGACACTCCATCCAAAAACAACAGAATACATATTTTTCTGAAGTACTCATGGAACATTCTTCAGGATAGATGACATCTTGGGTCACAAATCAAGCCTTGGTAAATTTAAGAAAATTGAAATTGTATCAAGTATCTTTTCTGACCACAACATTATGAGACTAGATATCAATTACAGAAAAAGATCTGTAAAAAATGCAAACACATGGAGGCTAAATAATACATTACTTAATAACGAAGTGATCACTGAAGAAATCAAAAAATACCTAGAAACACATGACAATGGAGACACGATGACCCAAAACCTATGGGATGCAGCAAAAGCAGTTCTAAGGGGGAAGTTTACAGCAATACTATCCCAACTTAAGAGACAGGAAACATCTCAAATAAACAACCTAACCTTGCACCTAAAGCAATTAGAGAAAGAAGAACCAAAAAAACCCCAAAGTTAGCAGAAGGAAAGAAATCATAAAGATCAGATCAGAAATAATTAAAAAAGAAATGAAGGAAATGATAGCAAAGATCAATAAA
The DNA here is from genome assembly GCF_964270905.1 of Leucopleurus acutus. Lineage (NCBI taxonomy): Eukaryota > Metazoa > Chordata > Mammalia > Artiodactyla > Delphinidae > Leucopleurus > Leucopleurus acutus. The sequence continues at coordinate 123,909,089 of NC_139146.1, read as the reverse complement.
ACTAAAAGCTGGTTCTTTGAGAAGATAAACAAAATTGATAAACCATTCGCCAGATTCATCAAGAAAAAAAGGGAGAAGACTCAAATCAATAGAATTAGAAATGAAAAAGGAGAAGTAACAACTGACACTGCAGAAACACAAAGGATCATGAGAGATTATGCAAGCAACTCTATGCCAATAAAATGGACAACCTGGAAGAAATGGACAAATTCTTAGAAATGCACAACCTGCCAAGACTGAATCAGGAATAAATAGAAAATACGAACAGACAAATCACAAGCACTGAAATTGAAACTGTGATTAAAAATCTTCTAACAAACAAAAGCCCAGGACCAGATGGCTTCACAGGGGAATTCTATCAAACATTTAGAGAAGAGTTAACACCTATCCTTCTCAAACTCTTCCAAAATATAGCAGAGGGAGGAACACTCCCAAGTTCATTCTATGAGTCCACCATCACCCTGATACCAAAACCAGACAAAGATGTCACAAAGAAAGAAAACTACAGGCCAATATCACTGATGAACATAGATGCAAACATCCTCAACAAAATACTAGCAAACAGAATCTAACAGCACATTAAAAGGATCATACACCATGATCAAGTGGGGTTTATTCCAGGAATGCAAGGATCCTTCAGGATATGCAAATCAATCAACATGATACACCACATTAACAAATTGAAGGAGAAAACCATATGATCATCTCAATAGGTGCAGAGAAAGCTTTCAACAAAATTCAACACCCATTTATGATAAAAATCCTGCAGAAAATAGGCATAGAGGGAACTTTCCTCAACATAATAAAGGCCATATATGACAAACCCACAGCCAACATCGTCCTCAATGGTGAAAAACTGAAACCATTTCCACTAAGATCAGGAACAAAACAAGGTTTCCTACTCTCACCATTATTATTTAACATTGTTTTGGAAGTTTTAGCCACAGCAATCAGAGAAGAAAAAGAAATAAAAGGAATCCAAATCAGAAAAGAAGTAAAGCTCTCACTGTTTGCAAGTGACATGATACTATACATAGAGAATCCTAAAGATGCTACCAGAGCTACTAGAGCTAAAAAACTGTTAGAGCTAATCAATGAATTTGGTAAAGTAGCAGGATACAAAATTAATGCACAGAAATCTCTGGCATTCCTATACACTAATGATGAAAAATCTGAAAGTGAAATTAAGAAAACACTCCCATTTACCACTGCAACAAAAAGAATAAAATATCTAGGAATAAACCTACCTGAGGAGACAAAAGACCTGTATGCAGAAAATTATAAGACACTGATGAAAGAAATTAAAGATGATACAAATAGATGGAGAGATATACCATGTTCTTGGATTGGAAGAATCAACATTGTGAAAATGACTCTACTACCCAAAGCAATCTACAGATTCAGTGCAATCCCTATGAAACTAGCACTGGCAGTTTTCACAGAACTAGAACAAAAAATTTCACAATTTGTATGAAAACACAAAAGACCCTGAATAGCCAAAGCAATCTTGAGAATGAAAAATGGAGCTGGAGGAATCAGGCTCCCTGACTTCAGTCTATACTACAAAGCTACAGAAATCAAGACAGTATGGTACTGGTACAAAAACAGAAAGATAGATCAATGGAACAGGATAGAAAGCCCAGAGATAAACCCACGCACATATGGTCACCTTATCTTTGATAAAGGAGGCAAGAATATACAGTGGAGAAAAGACAGCCTCTTCAATATGTAGTGCTGGGAAAACTGGACAGCTACATGTAAAATAATGAAATTGGAACACTCCCTAACACCATACACAAAAATAAGCTCAAAATGGATTCATGACCTAAATGTACGGCCAGACAGTATCAAACACTTAGAAGTAAACGTAGGCAGAACACTCTATGACATAAATCACAGCAAGATCCTTTGTGACCCACCTCCTAGAGAAATGGAAATAAAAACAAAAATAAACAAGTGGGACCTAATGAAACTTCAAAGCTTTTTCACAGAAAAGGAAACCATAAACAAGACCAAAAGACAACCCTCAGAATGAGAGAAAATATTTGCTAATGAAGCAACTGACAAAGGATTAATCTCCAAGATGTACAAGCAGCTCTTGCAGCTCAATAACAAAAAAACAAGCAACCCAATCCAAAATGGGCAGAATATCCAAACAGACATTTATCCAAAGAAGATATACAGATTGCCAAGAAACACATGAAAAATGCTCAACATCATTAATAATTAGAGAAATGCAAATCAAAACTACAATGAGATATCATCTCACACTGGTCAGAATGGCCATCATCAAAAAATCTAGAAATAATAAATGCTGGAGATGGTGTGGAGAAAAGGGATCCCTCTTGCACTGTTGGTGGGAATGTAAATTGATACAGCCACTATGGAGAACAGTATGAAGGTTCCTTATAAAACTAAAAATAGAACTACCATACGACCCAGCTATCCCACTACTGGGCATATACCCTGAGAAAACCATAATTCAAAAAGAGTCATGTACCAAAATGTTCAGTGCAGCTCTATTTACAATAGCTAGGACATGGAAGCAACGTAAGTGTCCATCAGCAGATGAATGGATAAAGAAGATGTGGCACATATATACAATTGAATATTACTCAGCCTTAAAAAGAAATGAAATTGAGATATTTGTAGTGAGATGGATGGGCCTAGAGTCTGTCATACAGAGAGAAGTAAGTCAGAAAGAGAAAAACAAATACCGTATGCTAACACATATATATGGAATCTAAAAAAAAAAAAAAAAAAGTCATGAAGAACCTAGGGGTAAGATGGGAATAAAGACACAGACCTAGAGAATGGACTTGAGGATATGGGGAGTGGGAAGGGTAAGCTGTGACAAAGTGAGAGAGTGGCATGGACATATATCCACTACCAAACATAAAGTAGATAGCTAGTGGGAAGCAGCCACATAGCACAGGGAGATCAGCTCTGTGCTTTGTGACCACCTAGAGGGTGGGATAGGGAGGGTGGGAGGGAGGGAGATGCAAGAGGGAAGAGATATGGGAACATATGTATATGTATAAATGATTAACTTTGTTATAAAGCAGAAATTAACATATCATTGTAAAGCAATTATACTGCAATAAAGATGTTAAGAAAAAAAAAGAAAAGATGCTTGATATGATTTCAGTTTTTTAAAATTTATTGAGACTTGTTTTGTGGCCTAGCATGTGATATCTCCTGGAGAATGTTCCATATGCACTTGAAAAAATGTGTATTCCACTGCTTTCAGATGGAATGTTCTATATTTATCTATTAAGTCTATCTGCTCAAATGTGTCATTTAAGGCCAGTGTTTCCTTACTGATTTTTGTATCTGGATGATCTGTCCATTGATATAAGTTGGCTGTTAAGGTCCCCTACTATTATTGTATTACTGTCAACTTCTCCCTTTAGTTCTCTTAATATTTACTTTATGTATTTAGATGCTCCTATGTTGGGTGCATATATATTCTTCTTGGATTGATCCCTTGATCATTATATAATGTCCTTCTTTGTCTCTTGTTACAGCCTTTGTTTTCAAGTCTATTTTGTCTGACATACAGCTTTCTTTTGATTTCCTTTTGCATGAAGTATCTTTTTCCATTCCCTCACTTTAAGTCCGTGTGTGTGTTTAGATCTGAAGTGAGTCTCTAAGCAGCACATATATGTGTCTTATTTTTGTATCCATTCAGCTACTCTGTTTCATTTGGTTGGAGCATTTTGTCCATTTACATTTAAAGTAAATATTGATAGGTATGTACTTATTGCCATTTTGTTCACTGTTTTGGGGTTGTTTTGTAGTTTCTTTTTGTTCCTTTCTTCTTTTATTCTCCTCCCTTGAGGTTTAATGACTGTCTCTAGCATTGTTTACATTCCTTTATCTTTTTGTGTCTATATCAATTATAGATTTTTGGTTTGTGGATACCATGAGGTTTATATATAGCAATCTATATATATTGCTCTATATCTATAAATATAGCTATGACTATTTTAAGTTGCTGATCTTTTAATTTCAAATGCATTTTAACCATTCTGCATTTTTACTCTCCTCTCCCCATGTTTACTGTTTTTACATCATATCTTATATCTTTTTTTGTGTGTATCTGCTTATTGTAGATATAGAAGATTTTACTACTTTTCTCTCTTAACCTTCCTACTTTCTTTGTGTGTGGCTTACTACCTTTACTGTATTTTGCCTTTACTAATGATTTTTTTTCCTTTTGTAATTTTCATGTTTCAAGTTGTGCCTTTTCTTTTCCTTAGAGACGTGTCTTTAATCTTTCTTGTAAAGCTGGTTTGGTGGTGCTGAACTCTTTCTGCTTTGACTTGTCTGTAGAACTTTTGTTCTCACTATCAAATCTGAATGAAATCCTTGCTGGATAGAGTATTCTTGGTTGTAAGTGTTTCCCTTTTATCATTTTAAATATATAATGCTACTCCCTCTCTCCTGCAGATTTCTGCTGAAAAGTCAGCTCACAGCCTGCTGGAATTCCCTTGTACATAACTTGTTGCTTTTCCCTTGCTGCTTTTAGTATTCTCTATTTTATTATTATTATATCATTATTATTATTATTGCCATCTTAAATACAATGTGTCTTGGTGTTATTCTCTTTGGGTTGATCTTGTTTGGAATTCTCTTTTCTTCCTGGACCTGGAGGTCTTTTTCCTTTCCCATGTTAGGGACGTTTTCAGCTATTATATATTCAAATATAGTCTCTGCCCTTTTCTCTCTCTTTTCTCCTTCTAGGACCACTATGATGCAAATGTTGGTATGCTTGATGTTGTCCCAGAGGCCTCTTAAACTGTCCTCACTTCTTTTTATTCTTTTTTCTTTTTCTGTTCAGCTTCAGTGATTTCCACTGCCCTGTCTTCCAGATCACTGACCTGTTTCTCTGTATCATTTAATATATTGTTGACTCCTTCTAGTGTATTTTCGTTTCAGTTATTGTATTCTTCATCTCAGTTTGGTTCTTCTTTATATTTTTAAACTCTTTGTTAAAAACTTCTAACTTCTCACTCTATTCATCCAACCTTCTCCTGAGTTCTTTGAACATCTTTATGATCATTACCTTGAACTCCCTATCAGGTATCAGGAGACTGCCTATCTCCACTTCATTTAGCTCTTCTTCTGGGATTTTATCTTGTACCTTTGTTTTGAGCATACTCCTCTGTCACCTCATTTTGCCTAAGTTGGTGTTTTTATTTCCATGTATCTGGTAGGTTGGTTAAGTTTACCAATCTTGGAGAAGTGTACTTTTGTAGAAGACATCCTATGTATCCAGCAGTGTACTCCCCTCTGGTCATCAGAGCTATATGCACTAGTGTTTCCCTCTATGTTGGCTTCATGGGTCCTTCTGTTGTTGTGGGTTCATAGCTGTGGGAAGTCTGGAACGTGTGGCTGGCCTCTGGTCCAGTTGGTTGCCAGGTCCTATTTTATGTGGGGGCTGCTGGCCACTGGTTGGTGAGGCCAGGTCATGAAGTGGCTGACTCTGTAGACCTGGGGTTTCTTAGGGCCAGTGAAGGCCCACTGGTGGGTGGAGCAAGCTTCTGGGGTAGGTGGTTGTGGGACTGGGGGTCCCAGATCTACTGTTGGCCTCCTTGTGAGGGGGACTGTATCCTGGGGCAGCTGGCTTATAGGTCTAATGTGTCTTAGAGACAGTATTGGCCTGCTGGTAAGCAGAGTCAGGACCCAGGGGATCATGTGGCTAGTGCTGGCTCACTGGTGAGTGGAGCCATGTCTTGGGGTCTCTGATTGCAGTGCCCTGGGGATCCTGAAGCTGGTGTCAACCCACTGGTAGATGAGTCCAGATCCCAGGGCTGCTGGCTGATGGGTTCAGTGTGTCCCAGAGCTGATATTGGCCTATTGGTGGGCAGGGCCAGGGCATGGGGGTCCTGGAACTGGTGCAGGCCTATTGGTTGACTGGCTGGGTCCTAACAAGGCAGGCTGTGAGGTTGCAGTGGTCCAAGGGCTTTTGTCTGCCCACTGTTAGGTAGACCTGTGGCCCAGGGGATCCTGGGTCTGGTGCCCGCCCACTGGTGGTTGAAGCCAGGTCCTGGCACTAGTGCTGGACCGCTGGCAGGCAGAGCTGTGTCCTGGGGTCTCTGGATATAGGACCCAGGGTTCCCAGAGCTTGTGTCAGTCCACTGGTGGGTGGATCCAAGGTGCAAGGGGTCCTAAGGCTAGTGCTGGTTTACTGATGAGTGGTGCTAGGTCCCCAAATCTCTGGTTGCAGTGCCCTGGCTGTTGGCCTGCTGGTGGGCAGAACAGGTTTCTGACACAGCTCACTGTAGGGTCTGGGTTTTCCCAAAGCTTGTTTTTGACCAGCTGGTGAGTGGGCCAGATCCTAAGGTGGCTGGTTGAGGGGCCTAAGGTGTCTTAGAACTGGTATTGGCTTGCTGGTGGGTGGGGCTGGGTCCCGGTGCTAGTAAGCTAGATAGAGGATTCCAAAACGGCATTTGCCAGTAGCAGTGTCTATGTGGTAGAACAAGCTCCCCAAAATGGCTGCCACCAATGTCTGTGTCCCCAGACTGAGCTCCAGTTGCCTCCTGCCTCTCCAGGAGGCTCTCCAAGATCAGCAGGTGGGTCTGACCTTCTTCTGTGGGTCCTGGAGCATGTGAGATTTTGTGTACGCCCTTTAAGAGTGGAGTCTCTATTTCCCTCGGTCCTCTGGGTCTCCCAAAAGTAAGCCCTGCTGGCCTTCAAGGCCAAATACTCTGGGGGGTTTGTCTCCCCGATGGAGGACTTCTGGTCTGGGGAGCCCAACATGGGGCTCGAACCTCTCACTCCTTCGGGAGAACCTCTGAAACTGTAATTGCAGTAGCCCCCCTGCCCCACCCAGGGGTACTATATCACAACACTGCCCCTTCTACCTGTCTCTCAGTTCCTTCTTTATATCTTTAGTTGTAGAAGAAGATATTTTCTGATAGATTTCAGTCTTTTCATAGACAGTTGTTCTGTAAACAATTGTAAATTTGGTGTGCTCATAGAGGAAGTGAGCTCAGGGTCTTCCAACTCTGCCACCTTGACCACTCCCCACTCGTGGTTTTGATTTGCATTTCTCTGATGACTAATGACATTCAGCATCTTTTCATGTACCTGTTGGTCGTCTGTATGTCTTCTTTGGAAAAATGTCTATTCAGATCATCTGCAAATTGGACTTTTTTTTCTTTGCTATTGAGTTTATGAGTTCTTCATATATTTTGGGTATTAGCCCCTTATCAGATATATGATTTGCAGATATTTTCTCCCATTCAATAGGTTGCCTTTTCATTTTGTTGATGGTTTCCTTTGCTGTGCAGATGCTTTTTAGTTTGATATAGTCCCATTTGTGGGTTATTTTTTTTTTTTGCTTTTGTTGTTTTTGCTTTTGCTGCTTATGAATTTTTTAATAAAGGGGGAAAACTGAATCATTTCCCTCAAATTTAGTCATTTTCCACATCCTGCTTCTAATGTCTTCAAAATTAATAACAAAATGGCAACCTAATATTGCCTATGTTTGTCAGGTCAGTTTGTTGGGGCTAGGATCACAAGCCCAAATTCACGGCCAGCCAACTATAGCTGCTGTGACCATTGCAATGAACATGAAGTTCCAAAGACTTTCTTTTTTAAATTTTTACAATTTTTTTAACATCTTTATTGGAGTATAATTGCTTTACAATGGTGTGTTAGATTCTGCTTTATAACAAAGTGAATCAGCTATACATATACATATATCCCCATATCTCCTCCCTCTTGCATCTCCCTCCCACCCTCCCTATCCCACCCCTCTAGGTGGTCACAAAGCACCAAGCTGATCCCCCTGTGCTAAAAGTTCCAAAGACTTTCTTAACACAGAGGTAACCATAGACAGTTGCACACTCGTTATTACAAACCAGACTTTATCCCCAGTCTCCTATCTTGTGTTTAAAGTAGGTGAGCAGGTAAATCTCATACTCCTGTCATTCTAGCTGAAATCCTGGATTCCTGGACTAGTAGTCAGGCCAGAACTGGCAGCTCCATGCCTTTTATCACTTGGAACCCCACCATGTCAACTTCCTGGTCCTCCAGGATATCCCAGTTACATAACTGGGGAAAGAGAATTCAAAGAAAGAGTAACAGAAATGGCTACAGGAGCTCAGCTCCATTTATAAACCATTTACTTTAATCATTAAACTTCCTCAAAAGGGACGGAGCCATGAAGAAGGAAGCCTTGGGATCTTCCTATAGGGCTGGTATATACCATGAACAATAAATTACAAAATAAACTTATTTGATTAAATAAATTTGAAGGGTAATCTTCATTGACATAACGGAATCTGAGTATTTCTATTATATAGAGAACATTTATTTTCCTTTCTCTGTTTTTAATTGATGACTTAATTCAGGCCTTCTGATTCCTCATAAGATGGTTAACTTGTATTGGCTGCAGGCACTTTCCCAGGACCAAACCCTGGAAATGTCATCATAGCAAAAGAGAGGATCTATAAAACTAAAAATAAAAATGTGAGAAACCCTGGAAAGACAGAAACTGTTTTGGGAAAAAAAAAAACAGTAACCCAGATGCAGCATACTTGAAGTCTTGGGAAGAGTTTGTTTGATATCATTTCATTTCCTCAAATGCTATTGGGTGGAAGAGTACCTTCTGCTTTGATACTGTGAGGCAGCAAAATGGCAGGACCACCAGGGCAGTGAGTGGGAGGGTCACACCAGGATGGTGCTGGTGGTGGTGAAGAGTAGATAACAGCAGGTCCTGGAGTTATCCCTTCTTCCTCCTTCACTCCGAGAGCACTGGGTGTGTATAACCAAAACATTAGGAGACTCTGGTCTATGCCCAGCTCTCAACTCCTTAAACTCACCAGGAAGGGTACAATACAGGGACTGGGCTCTCCCCTCCAACCCAAGTTCATATTACTAATGAAGACTGTGAATGTGACTGTGAGCTTATGGGGCACGCTAGATAACTGAGGAGCCCAACAGCTACAAAACAACTAAGCAAGATATAGTGGATAACGTTTGATCTTATTTCATTAAGAAATAGATTACAAATTTAAGATAAGCATAATACATGTTCTCTAAGAAAGAAGAAAGCTAGTGGTAACATGAAATAAGAATTAGTAGTTATAAAGGAAAATAAAGAAGAAAAAGCTGAGTATGAAATACATGATTTAAAATAAATAGCAGAATAGAAACAACCAATAAATTAACAAGGAGGTGAAAAAACAGGTCAAAGAACTCCACCAGCAACACCAGGAATAAATAAAGGGAAATCATGTGACAAGTGTGGCTCAAATCTTAGCTCTGCCACTTACCAGCTGAATGACTCTAAGCAAGTCACTTAACTTAAGCGACTTAACTCCTGGCAACCATTTTACCATCTGTAAAATGGATATATTAATAGTACCTACTCTATACATTTATAGTGAGGATTAAATGAGCTAATATATGCAAAGTGCACAGAAGAGTCTTTGGTACCTAGCCAATACTATATACAATAAGCTATTATCATCATTAAGATATAGGATATATAAAAGAACAATGTGTAGGAGAGAAGCACACATGTCATCATTCAATTAATAGGAGTCCTGGGAGAGAAAAACAATTGAGTGGAAAGAAGGTAATGTTTTGTTTTTTGTTTTTTCAGTACGCGGGCCTCTCACTGTTGTGGCCTCTCCCGTTGCGGAGCACAGGCTCTGGACACGCAGGCTCAGCGGCCATGGCTCACGGGCCCAGCCGCTCTGTGGCATATGGGATCTTCCCAGACTGAGGCACGAACCTGTGTCCCCGGCATCGGCAGGCGGACTCTCAACCACTGCGCCACCAGGGAAGCCCGAAGGTAATGTTTGAAGAAAAGACTGCAAATATTCCAGAATTAAAGAAAGATGAAACATCTCTGATTGAAGGAGCTCACAGAGGACTAAACAAAATGGGTGAGAAAAAAATCTATAGCTAGGCACATTATGATAAAGCTTAAGGTCGAAGAGTGAGAGAAATTATAAATGATTCCAGAAAGAAAAAAATAGAAAACCTTCAAAAGAACAATATTTGATTGACCTCAGACTTCTCCACAATAACATTGGATTCAAGAAGATAATGAAGTAATGTTTCAAGGTGTTGAAGTAAAACAAGTAAAAGAATTGGAAAAGTAGAACTTTGTATCCAGCAAAACTATTATTTAAATATGATGGAGCAAGAACGATGGTGTCAGGCATTCAAGGCTCAGAGGGTTTGTATCCAAAAGCCAACTTTGAAAAGACTATTAGAGGGAATATTCTAAGAAAAATGGAAATAAATTTAAGCAGTCACACTGAGATATATGGAAATAAGAGCTGAGTAAAGAACTTATTAAGTAATTTATAAGAATAATATTCCTGTGTGTGTGTGTGTGATGTATGTGTGTGTGTATGGTGATGCGGAACTAAAATTCCATGTAACTGCAACCAAGAATGTGTGTGTAGTTTGGCTGCAGGAGCAAGTGAAAGAAAGAGGGAGCTGAGAGAGTTCTAAAGTCCTTGTCTTAGAAAATACAAATGTTGGTAAGTATAGGTCTTCGTAAGTTAGGCATATAGAATATATAATTTTCACATCAGCAGAAAAATAATCTATCATAGAGGTGGGAAAGGGAAAAAATAAAAGAACCCCATCTTTTAGCTTCTCCCATGGTGTTAAATCCCTACTTCCTTTATTCTTAATTTTGTCATACACAGGTTGAGTTAACAATTGGCCACACACTCATTTGGCTTATTCCATTGTCACTATTAGAGACAGATAATATACTAGCTATAAATTATATATGAATATATCTAAAACCTCATTAATTCATAAGTAATTTGCTAAAATATTAACTTAATAAGTTATATTCTGTGACACGGCTGACAGAGATGGGTTGAGACTTAATTCCACAACAATTTAAGAAAATTAGGAGTGCATCAAGATTACAAGAGAGAATATTTAAATTACTCAAGACAACATTGTAAGGATCCCAAATATTTCCAAAGCAGCCATTTACTCACATCATTTACTTGCAAATATGCTCAGCTAAATCACTCTTGTATTTATTCAATCTGTTCTCAATTCTTTCAGTATTTTATCGCTCAATTTTCTGTTTAGAACAAATATTTATTAACAGTCTGGACATATGAAACATTTGAATTTTTCTTAAATTAAGACAAAAGCTTTTTCCTTTTGATCTGAAGGAGTGGGGTAAGTTTCTACTGTAAGGAGAAATCTAGTATTAAATCTTTACTAAGTGCAACACAACACTCGGGCCAACGTCACGTCAACCTTGGGTGGCAGTGTACACCCTCTAGGTAGGAAGCTGACCCATCCATGGGGATTCCAGTTTTCACAGTAAGCAGTATCGAAATTTTTTGTTGTTGTTGTTGGTTTTTGGTTTTGGTTTTTTGTTTTTGGGGTACGCGGGCCTCTCACTGTTGTGGCCTCTCCCGTTGCGGAGCACAGGCTCCAGATGCGCAGGCTCAGCAGCCATGGCTCACGGGCCCAGCCGCTCCGCGGCATGTGGAATTTTCCCGGACCGGGGCACGAACCCGTGTCCCCTGCATCGGCAGGCGGACTCTTAACCACTGTGCCACCAGGGAAGCCCAAAATTTTTTTTTTAAAAAAACTTTACACTTGCATATACCATGCGGGTGTGTTCAGACAAGATAACTGGTGCATAGCCAAGTAACACATTCCTGGTTAAAACTACAACACATGTTTCTTTGGCTTATTACTATTATCTATCTTTTTTTTTTTTTTTTTAATGGCAGAGAAGACTTGTTTTACTGAGTGGTTGGTCTTCACAACTGCTGAGGCCAAGGAGAGGAAGGGGGGAAGCTTTATTTCGTGGTCTCTGCCTCCTGGCCGACGTCCAGGAGCTTGGCCTTGGCTGGGAGCAGCTCCCCAGGGCGCTGACGTGCTTCCCGTGTTCGCCCTGAGCTCTCGGCCCTGTCAGCCAGGAGCTCCCTGCGGGCGTTGTCCGTCTGCAGCTCTGATGTGTTCCGTGAGAATCCGCCCTCTCTGGGACACGCTCTCCTTCGCTTGCAGGTACCCGCTGTGATGCAGGCGGTGGTTGCTCGTCTTAGACCCGCGGTGTTCTCTGAGTAGTGGGCAAAGAGTTCTCATCCCCTTCGTCCAGGTTGCCTTCTTGGACATTCGAACGCCCTGTGCTTACCTGTACCCGTGTGCCTGCCCTTTTCCGGCATCCAGCCCGGGAAAGGACAGTCACAAGCTTGCGGCTTGTGATCGGCTCTGGATCTGCCAAAGGGAGCCGGCAGTGGCTATTTCATTAGTCTTCTGAGAGTCCCGCCAGGCCTCGACACAGCGGAGGACGCTGGAGGCGAGCCTCTTTTGAGGCCTGACATTCTCACGGCTGCGGTCCAAGCGCCAAAGAAAAGTTAAGTTATCGGATTTTTTTTTCTCTTAAGAAATGTATTATCTTTTTACAAAATAATTATATTACAAATTCACTGTTGCAAAAACAATATCATCTGTAATCCTTTTGTTAATATTACATAGGAATATTTTACTTTTAATAAAAACAGGACTCTCCTTTTGCCATCAAAATCATAGTAAGGAGTGTTTCCCATGCCATGAATAATCTTCTGTAACAGAATTTTTAATGATTCCAAAGTACTCCACAGTATGGATGCTTTACAATTTATTTAATCAAGCCTGGAATGTTAAATATTTTTCTAGCTGTGCAACCTCTCTTTTCTGCATCTGTAAAATGAGGCCAGTACTCATGCCAGCTTTAAGGGTTGTTATGAGAATTAAATGAATTAACACATGCAAAGTCTTAGAACAGTACTGATTGATATTCCCTGTCTAAACTATGACCACCATCAGGCAAGGACCATGTCTGCCTTGTTCAATATGGTATCTCTAGGATCTAACATCAACTTGGCACAGAGGAGGTGTTCAATAAATGGGAATCGTAGTGTTGGTTTTAACAGTACTGCTGGTAGAATTAAACTCTCAAGAAATATTTGTTGAATAAAGTAATTAACATTCTTTTACTTATATATTGATAGATAACTTTTTTAAAACAATTAACTATACTAGGACACTCTGTAATAAATTCCAGGGTAAGTAACATTCCAGAGTAGCAAACATTTTGTTTTTAAATGCTAAGACCCTTTTCGTTGCCAGCTGGAAATTCAGTGCAGTCTTAAATTCATTGGAGCAACATTTTCCAGGAAGTATTCAATGGGTGTTCCACAAGTAATTAATAGCTATTCTATGAATTTGTTGGGTGATTAAAGAAGTTTGTTAAACTTTGGGTTAAACAGAATTAAACAGTTATCTTTGCCACATCTCTGAATTTTTTTTTTTTTTTTTTGCGGCACGCGGGCCTCTCACTGTTGTGGCCTCTCCTGTTGCGGAGCACAGGCTCCAGACACGCAGGCTCAGCGGCCATGGCTCACAAGCCCAGCGGCTCCGCGGCATGTGGGATCTTCCTGGACCAGGGCACGAACCTGTGTCCCCTGCATCAGCAGGCAGACTCTCAACCACTACGCCACCAGGGAAGCCCATCTCTGAACTTTTATAAAGCTACTGTGCACTGAGAATTTCTGAAAGGGATGTAGTATGTGGTGTTTCTCAAATTAATTTTATCACATAACTTTTTTTCATGGAGCATTTTCTGGTTTAAGTATTGTACTGAACACAGTTCGGGAATTCAAGGATAATGTTTCTGAGATATAGACCTTTCCATTTTATAAACAAGAATGCATATGGGGAGTAGGCTGGAGAGAAGAAAGGGATGAATGTGAAGTGGATGCTATGCTAGACACTTTACATGGAATGTCTGTGGTCATCACTGATGTTGCTTAGTAAACATGCAGGTGCCCACATTTTGGGTGCCGGTAGCATGATACCTCCTAGACCCCTTTGTTGGTGGCGACCTCCTAGACACTTTTGTTGGTGTCACCATGTAACCAGTGCCAGCTAACGAACTGTGATTGGAAAGAACATGTGGCAATTTGGAACTTAGCATGTAATTGCCCATGTGAGATTACCCAGAGCTCTCCTGTCCCTCTGCCATGGCCACCTACAATGTGACAGGTGGCAGTGCTCCATCAGTCTGTGCTCCTGAGTAAAGGGAGGAGGAATGGCTGCATGGGAGCAGACCCACAGCTACTGTAGCTCAAGAGAAAAATAAACCTTTGTTATTTTAAGCTGAGATTTGTGGGACTGTTTATTATTGCAGCCTAACCTGGTCTGCCCTGACTGATACAGTATCTTATTTAATCTAGACAACCAACATACAAGACAGACAATATTGTTGTAAGTGTAAGTGATGTGAAAGTGGAGACTTTGAGAGCCTAAGTAATTTGTGTCTAAAGTTACGCTGCCAGTATTTGAACTGTCTTATTCCAAAGCCCATTTCATTTCCATCTTATCACTCTGCCTCAAAAAATGTGTTGAAATACAACTCTTAGATTTACTAAAGTACTTAGAAATAAGTAGGAGCTAGACAATTTTTATTGAACAATGTTGCTTATGCCCTTGAATTATTCTTTCACTGGGGTTAGTGAAAGGATGGAGTCCTGTGCAACGGTCCCCAACCTTTTTGGCATCAGAGACTGGTTTTGTGGAAGACAGTTTTTCCATGGATGTGGGGGGTGGGTGGGATGGTTCAGGCGGTAATGCAGGCGATGCGGGGGGATGCAAGCAATGTTTTAGGCGGTAAGGCGAGCGATAAGGAGTGATGGGCAGCGACAGATGAAGCTTTCCTTGCTCACCTGCCACTCACCTCCTGCTGTGCGGCCCGGCTCTTAACAGGCCTCAGACAAGTACTGGCTGGAGACCCCTGCTGTACTGTGCCAGCTAAGTACATTTCTAGAGGCTAAAGTGAAGGCTGGATGTAAAATTTCCTCTGGGGTCAGCAGAAATTTGATTCACCATAATTTCAAATCAAGGGATAAATCAACAGAGCAGCATAAATTGTCCAAAATCTAATTTTGGAGTAATTTTCATCAGTTTCAAAATATGTTAGTTATAAGTTATCTAACCTTGGCATTATGAAAGCTATTCCATGCATATTTCGAAAATAAGTATTCTACTTTTTCTATAGAAGCTGGAAGATGGAGATGATATCTTTTTATGTATCAGCAATTTTGAAAATCACATAAATTACACTTTTCTTTCATTAAGTCACTTCAATCATTAATCTTTGAGAGGAAAATAAGCTGCTCTAATTTTTAATCTCTTATTCATTGATTGGACAAATAATTTTTGAGGGCACTGTGCTAGGCACTGAAGGTAGAGAATGAATAAAGCAGACCAAAATCTCTGCAGTCTTGGATGCCGTATTTTAGTAGGGGAAACAGATAATAACAAGATAATAAAATACAGTGTTAGATGGTGAGAAGCACTATGGAGAAAAATAAAGCAGAGGTAGATATAGTTTTTATGTATGATATGGAAGAAGAACGTAATTCACACAATATGGCCTTGGAAGGTCTTACTGAGAAAGTGAAATTTCAAAAAAGCCCTAAAGAAGATAAAATAGCCATCTACCTGGCTTTGTGGAGGGCGCACATTCCAGGATTATGGAATAGCCAGCATAAGGGCTGTGATGCAGAATTTTGCCTGGTATGGTCAAGAAGGCTGAAAGTCACTGTAGCTGGAGTAAAGGGAAGATTTTTTTAGTCTGGTTCATCATGAATACTGACCCTGGCAACTAGCACTGTACTTAGCACATAGTAGGCACTCCGTAAATGTGTGTTGAATAAATAAATCAACCAATGGGCAAAGGGTGTAAATGGGATTAGCACTGGTGGCCAGAGGGATTCTAATTTTATCATATGTGTGCATGTATATACACTTTTTTTTAATAAAAAAGGATTAAAGTAAATATGATCAGATCTTAATTAACCCAGTAGTCAATTCTGGGTTGTGAGAAAGTATAATGTAAGAGAAAGTACTCTTTAAATGTCTATTCAAAATTTCTAAAATTATAATAAACAACAAACAAACCATGGCAAACAATTCAAGAAATAATACCAAAAAATCACAAATCCCAAAGTGTCCAGTACAGGGCTTAGTGTTTTCACTTGCTATGTCATGTTATTCTACACACCTGTGAGAAACTTGGTATTATGTCCATTTTACGCCTGTGAAAACTAAAGCTCAGAGAGGTTATATGAGTTTTATGAGTTGACCAAGCCTATGTACAACTGGGAAAGAGAAGAGCTGAAATTTTCATATAGGTTTTTATAATTCCAGTGCTTTTTTTTGAACACCATTCTGCATATAAAATATATGAAAATATCTTATATGCAGACATAAAAATATATGTATCTGTGTATAAAAATAGGTTTTCTACAAGTATAGACTATAAGATATACTTAACCATTTGTCACATCTAGTAAAAATAAGTAGTAAGAAAAACAAATGTGTAAAATTTTAATAAGATTTCCTGCTATTAATATTTGTTCATAAAGCAGTCATTCTGATTTTGCATCCTGTAGTCATTCTACTGACTACTCCCCTTCTTTCCTCTTACACCTCCAACTAATTGACATAGACACTACTCACCCACTTCCTAGAACTTAAACACATACTTCAGACTTACTCTATTTCCTAGTTATTCATAGAACTGAAGCCCTGTTTCCGGGTTACAGGGGGCTACTGGACTTAACCAGAGAAGTGGTTCTAATTCAGTCTGGTTAGCCTGCCCCATATTCACAGGACAGAATGAAAATCAGAATTACAGATTGTAGTTGTTTCAATTACAGATTGTATTTCTTTCAAGTTTCCATTTAAATACATTATTCCTACAGAAAAAGATTCCAGTGGTGCTAAGACACAGGTTGAGATGGAAATGTATCTCATTTATTAAGAATGAGAATTGGAATGGAATGACTAAAAGCTGGCAAAACATAAAAGGTCAGTGATTTCAGGGATGCCTTAGAGATTGTACATATAAGCGGATCAATGCAAATTAGAACAGATATAATAATTGCCTAGAAAGATCTGATGCTTTAATTTAAAATGCAAACTATTTCCTTAATTTCATTTTCTGATATTTCTTTGTTAGTGTATAGAAATGCAACATATTTCTGTGTATTAATCTTGTATCCTGCAACTTTAGCGAATTCATTAATGACCTCTAGTAGTTTTCTGGTAGTGTCTGTAGGATTTTCTATGTATACTATCGTGTCATCTGCAAACAGTGACAGTTTTACTTCTTCCTTCTCAATTTGGACACCATTTATTTATTTTTCTTCTCTGATTGCTGTAGCTAGGACTTCCAAAACTATGTTGAATGAAAGTGGCAAGAGTGGGCATCCTTGTCTTGTTCCTGATCTTAGAGGAAATGCTTTCAACTTTTCACCATTGAGAGTGATGTTAGCTGTGGGTTTGCCATATATGGGCTTTATTTTGCTGAGGTATGTCCCCTCTCTGCCCACTTTCTAGAGAGTTTTTTTTTAATCATAAATTGATGTCAAGTTTTATCAGAACTTTTTCTGCATCTATTGAGATAATCATATGATTTTTATTCTTCAATTTGTTAATGTGGTGTATCACATTGATTGATTTGCAGATACTGAAAAATGCTTGCATCCCTTGGATAAATCCCACTTGATTGTGGTGTGTGATCTTTTTAATTGCTGAATTTGGTTTGTGAGTATTTTGTTGAGGATTTTTGTATCTATGTTCATCAATGATATTGGGCTGCAATTTTTCTTTATTGTGATATCTGGTTTTGGTATCAGGGTGATGGTGGCCTCATAGAATGAGTTTGGAAGTGTTCCATCCTCTGCAATTTTTTGGAATAGTTACAGAATGTTAGGTGTTAACTTTTCTCTAAATGTTTGGTAGAATTCACCTGTGAAGCCATCTGGTCCTGGACTTTTATTTTGGGGAGTTGTTTTTTTTTTTTTACTGATTCAATTTTGTTACTGGTAATTGGTCTGTTCATATTTTCTATTTCTTCCTGGTTCAGTCTTGGGAAATTGTACCTTTCTAAGAATTTGTTCATTTCTTCTAGGTTGTCCATTTTATTGGCATATACTTCCTTGTAGTAGTCTCTTATGATCCTTTCTATTTCAGTGGTGTCTGTTGTAACTTTTCCTTTTTCATTTCTGATTTTATTGATTTGGGCCCTCTCCCTATTTTTTTGATGAGTCTGGCTAAAGGTTTATCAATTTTATTTATCTTTTCAAAGAACCAGCTTCTAGTTTCATTGATCTTTTCTATGATTTTTTTAGTCTCTATTTTATTTCTGCTCTGATCTTTATGATTTCTTTCCTTCTACTAACTTTGGGTTTTGTTTGTTCTTCTTTTTCTAGTCACTTTTGTAAAGCTAGGTTATTTATTTGAGATTTTTCTTGTTTCCTGATGAGCTTGAATCACTATAAACTTCCCTCTTAAAACTGCTTTTGCTGCATCCCATAGGTTTTGGATTGTTGCGTTTTCATTTTCATTTGTCTCTAGGTATTTTTTGATTTCTCATTTGATTTCTTCAGTGATCCATTGGTTATTTAGTAGCATATTGTTTAGCCTCCATGTGTCGGTGTTTTTTGCAGTTTTTGTCTTGTTGATTTGTAGCCTTATAGCACTGTGGTTAGAAAAGACACTTGATATGATTTCAATTTTCTTTAACTTACTGAGGCTTGCTTTGTGGCCCAGCATGTGATCTATCCTGCAGAATATTCCATGAGCACTTGAAAAGAATGTGTATTCTGCTGCTTTTGGATGGAATGCTCTTTAGCTAACAATTAAGTCCATATGGTCTAATGTGTTTTTTTTTGAATTTTATTTTATTTTTATTTTATACAGCAGGTTCTTATTAGTTATCTATTTTATACATATTAGTGTATATATGTCAATTTCAATCTCCCAATTCATCCCACCACCAACCTCCCTCTGCCCACTTTCCCCCCTTGGTGTCCATATGTTTGTTCTCTACATCTGTGTCTCTATTCCTGCCTTGCAAACCGATTCATTTATACCACTTGTCTAGATTCCACATATATGTGTTGATATATGATATTTGTTTTTCTCTTTCTGACTTATTTCACTCTGTATGACAGTCTGAAGGTCCATCCACATATCTACCAATGACCCAATTTCGTTCCCTTTTATGGCTGAGTAATATTCCATTGTATATATGTGCCACATCTTCTTTATCCATTTGTCTGTCAGTGGGCATTTAGGTTGCTTCCATGACCTGGAGATTGTAAATAGTGCTGCAATGAACATTGGGGTGCATGTGTCTTTTTGAATTATGACTTTCTCTGGGTATATGCCCAGTAGTGGGATTGCTGGGTCATGTGGTAATTCTATTTTTAGTTTTTAAAGGAACCTCCGCACTGTTCTGCATAGTGGCTTCATCAATTTACATTCCCACTAACAGTGCAAGAGGGTTCCCTTTTGTCCACACCCTCACCAGCATTTGTTGTTTGTAGATTTTCTGATGATGCCCATTCTAACTGGTGTGAGGTGATACCTCATTGTAGTTTTGGTTTGCATTTCTCTAATAATTAATGATGTTGAGCAGCTTTTCATACGTTGGTTGGCCATCTGTATGTCTTTGAAGAAATGTCTATACAAGTTTTCTGCCCATATGTTGATTTTTTTTTTTTTAATATTGAGCTGCATGAGCTGTTTATATATTTTGGAGATTAATCCTTTGTCTGTTGATTCGTTTACAAATATTTTCTCCCATTCTGAGGGTTGTCTTTTCATCTTGTTTATATTTCCCTTTGCTGTGCAAAAGCTTTGAAGTTTCATTAGGCCCCATTTGTTTATTTTTGTTTTTATTTTCATTACTCTAGGAGGTGGGTCAAAAAAAATCTTGCTGTGATTTATGTCAAAGAGTGCTCTTCCTATGTTTTCCTATAAGAGTTTTATAGTGTCCGGTTTTACATTTAGATCTTTAATCCATTTTGAGTTTATTTTTGTGTATGGTGTTAGGGAGTGTCCTAATTCCATTCTTTTACATGTAGCTGTCTAGTTTTCCCAGCATCACTTACTGAAGAGACTGTCTTTTCTCCATTGTATATCCTTGCCCCCTTTGTCATAGATTAGTTTACCATAGTTGCATGGGTTTATCTCTGGGTTTTCTATCCAGTTCCATTGATCTATATTTCTGGTTTTTGCCAGTACCATATTGTCTTGATTACTGTAGCTTTGTAGTATAGTGTGAAGTCAGGGACACTGATTCCTTGAGCTCCATTTTTTTCCCCTCAAGATTGCTTTGGCTATTTGGGGTCTTTTTTGTCTCCATACAAATTTTAAGATTTTTTGTTCTAGTTCTGTAAAAGATGCCATTGGTAATTTGATAGAGATTGCATTGAATCTGTAGATTGCTTTGGGTAATATAGTCATTTTTACAATATTGATTCTTCCAATCCAAGAACATGGTATATCTCTCCACCTGTTGGTGTCATCTTTAATTTCTTTCATGAGTGTCTTATAGTTTTCTGCATACAGGTCTTTCTCTCCCTAGGTAGGTTTATTCCTAGGTATTTTATTCTTATTGCTGCAGTGGTGAATGGGATTGTTTCCTTAATTTCTCTTTCTTATTTTTTGTTGTTAGTGTATAGGAATGCAAGAGATCTATGTGCATTAATTTTTTATCCTGCAACTTTACCAAATTCATTGATTAGCACTAGTAGTTTTCCGGGGGCATCTTTAGGATTCTCTATGTATAGTATCATGTCATCTGCAAACATGACAGTTTTACTTCTTCTTTTCCAATTTGAATTCTTTTTATTTCTTTTTCTTCTCTAATTGCTGTGGCTAGGACTTCCAAAATTATGTTGAATCACAGTGGCAAGAGTGGACATCCTTGTCTTGTTCCTGATCTCAGAGGAAATGCTTTCAGTGTTTCACCATTGAGAATGATGCTTGCTATGGGTTTGTTGTATATGGCCTTTATAATGTTGAGGTAGGTTCCCTCTATGCCCACTTTCTGGAGAGTTTTTATCATAAATGGGTGTTGAATTTAGTCAAAAGCTTTTTCTGCATCTATTGAAATGATTATATGGTTTTTATTCTTCAATTTGTTAATGTGGTGTATCATATTGATTGATTTGCATATATTGAAGAATCCTTGCATCCCTGGGAAAAATCCTACTTAATTATGGTGTATGATCCTTTTAATGTGCTGTTATGTTAGATTCTGTTTGCTAGTATTTTGTTGAGGATTTTTGCATCTATATTCATCAGTGATATTGGTCTGTAATTTTCTTTTTCTGTAGTATCTTTGTCTGGTTTTGGTATCAGGGTGATGTTGGCCTCGTTAATGAGTTTGGGAGTGTCCCTTCCCCTGCAATTTTTTGGGAGAGTTTGAGAAGGATGGGTGTTAGCTCTGCTCTTAATGTTTGATAGAATTCACCTGTGAAGGCATCTGGTCCTGGACTTTTGTTTGTTGGAAGATTTTTAATCACAGTTTCAATTTCATTACTTGTGATCGGTCTGTTCATATTTTCTATTTCTTCATGTTTCAGTCTTGGAAGATTTCACCTTTCTAAGAATTTGTCCATTTCTTCCAGGTTGTCCATTTTATTGGCATAGAGTTTTTTGTAGTAGTCTCTTAGGATGCTTTGTATTTCTGCCGTGTCAGTTGTTACTTCTCCTTTTTCATTTCTAATTCTGTTGATTTGTGTCTTCTCCCTTTTATTCTTGATGAGTCTGGCTAATGGTTTATCAATTTTGTTTATCTTCTCAAAGAACCAGCTTTTAGTTTTATTGATCTTTGCTACTGTTTTCTTTGTTTCTATTTCATTTATTTCTGCTCTGATCTCTATGATTTCTTTCCTTCTGCTAACTTTGAGTTTTGTTTGTTCTTCTTTCTCTAGTTCCTTTAGGTGTAAGGTTAGATTGTTTATTTGAGATATTTCTTGTTTCTTGAGGTAGGCTTGTATTGCTATAAACTTCCCACTTAGAACTGCTTTTGCTACATCCCATAGGTTTTGGATCATCATGTTTTCATTGTAATTTGTCTTTAGGTGTTTTTTGATTTCCTCTTTGATTTCTTCAGTGATCTCTTGGTTATTCAGTAACATATTATTTAGCCTCCATGTGTTCATGTTTTTTATGTCTTCTTCTCTGTAATTTATTTCTAATCTCATAGTGTTGTGGTCAAAAAGGATGCTTGATATGATTTCAGTTTTCTTAAATTTACCAAGGTTTGATTTGTGACCCAAGATGTGATCTATACCACAGACTGTTTTGTGTGCACTTGAGAAGAAAGTGTAATCTGCGGTTTTTGGATGGAATGTCCTATAAATATCAATTAAATCTATCTGGTCTATTGTCATTTAAACTTGTGTTTCCTTACTAATTTTCTGTCTGGATGATCTGTCCATTGATGTAATGAGGTGTTAAAGCCCCTACTATTTTTGTGTTACTGTCAATTTCTCCTTTTATATCTGTTCAAAGTTGCCTTATATATTGAGGTGCTCCTGTGTTGGGTGCATATATATTTACAATTGTTATATCTTCTTGTATCGATCCCTTGATTATTATGTAGTGTCCTGCTTTGTCTCTTGTAACAGTTTTTATTTTAAAGTCTTTTTTGTCTGATATAAGTATTGCCACTCCAGCTTTCTTTTGATTTCCATTTGTTTGGTATGGGAATCCCCTCACTTTCAGTCTGTATGGAAACAATTCTATTTGCCATTGTATCAAAAAGAATAAGATACATAGGAATAAACCTACCTGAGGAGGCAAAAGACCTGTAATTCAAAAACTACAAGATGCTAATGAAAGAAATTGAGGATGACACAAACAGATGTAAAGAAATACCATGTTCTTGGATTGGAAGAATCAATACTGTTAAAATGACTATACTATCCAAGGCAATCTACATATTCAGTGCAATCCCTATCCAATTACCAATGGCATTTTTCACAGAACTAGAACAAAAAATTTTTAAATTCATATGGAAACACAAAAAACCCGAATAGCAAAAATAATCTTGGGAAAGAAAAACATTGCTGGTGGTATCACACACCCTGATTTCAGACTATACTACAATGCTATTGTAATCAAAACAGTATGGGTCTAGCACAAAAGCAGGCACATACATCAATGGAATAGGGTAGAAAGCCCGGAAATAAACTTGCACACTTATGGCAATTAATCTACAATAAAGGAGGTAAGAATATACAATGGAGAAAAGGCAGTCTCTTCAATAAGTGGTGCTGGGAAAACTGGACAGCTACATGTAAAAGAATGAAATTAGAACACTTTCTAACACCATACACAAAAATAAACTCAAAATGGATTAAAGACCTAAATGGAAGGCCAGACACTATAAAACTGTTAGAAGAAAACATAGACAGAACACTCTTTGACATAAATCACAGCAAGATCTTTTTTGACCCATGTCCTAGAGTAGTGAGAATAAAAACAAAAATAAACAAATGGGACTGAATTAAACTTAAAAGCTTTTGCACAGCAAAAGAAACCATAAACAGGACAAAAAGACAACCCTCAGAATGGGAGAAAATATTTGCAAATGAAGCAATTGACAAAGGATTAATCTGCAAAATTTACAAGCAGCTCATGAAGCTCAATATTAAAGAAACAAACAACCCAATCAAAATATGCACAGAATATCTAAATAGACATTTCTCCAAAGAAGACATACAGATGGCTAATAAACATAGGAAAAGCTGCTCAACATCACTAATTACTAGAGAAATGCAAATCAAACCACAGTGGGGTATTACCTCACCAGTCAGAATGGTCATCATCAAAAAATCTACAAGCAATAAATGCTGGAGAGGGTGTGGAGAAAAGGGAACCTTCTTGCACTGTTGGTGGGAATATAAATTGATACAACCACTATGGAGAACAATATGGAGGTTCCTTAAGAAACTAAAAATAGAAGTACCATGGGACCCAGCAATCCCACTACTGGGCATATAGGCGGAGAAAATCATAATTCAGAAAGACACATGCACCGCAATATTCATTGCAGCACTACTTATAGCAGCCAGCACATGGAAACAACCTAAATGTCCATCAACAGAGGAATGGATAAAGAAGATGTGGTACATATATACAATGGAATATTAGTCAGACATAAAAAGGAACAAAACTGGGTCATTTGTAGAGACATGATCGATCTAGAGACTGTCATACAGAGTGAAGTTAGTCTGAAAGAGAAAAACAAATATCATATTTTAACACATATATGTGGAATCTGAAAAAATTGGTATAGATGATCTTATTTACAAAGCAGAAATAGAGGTCCAGATGCAGAGTACAAAGGTATGGATATCAAGGGTGAAGGAGGGGTAGGATGAATTGGGAGACTGGGATTGACATATATACACTACTGATACTATGTATAAAATAGATTAACTAATGAGAACCTACTGTATAGCACAGGGTACTCTACTCAGTGCTCTGTGGTGACCTAAATGGGAAGGAAATGCAAGAAAGAGAGGTACATATATATATAGCTGATTTACTTTGCTGTACTGTAGAAACTAATACAACATTGTAAAGCAACTATACTCTAATAAAAATTAAAAATAAAATAAAATTACCAGAAAGTTAAAAAAATAAAATAAAAAATAAATAAAAAGAAATAATAAAGAAACCCCCCCAAACCCCAAATAAACAAACAAACAAAAAAAATGTGGACTGCATTGTGGATTATAATGGCATTCTATTTTCCCCTTAGAATTCCATGGGCCCTGTATTCCCTGCATACGAGAAAATGCAAAATGTTCTTGGCACAAAGAAAGAGTCTCCTTCTGCTTCCTCTGATGTGACAAGTGACAGAGTTGGATAGTCAGAGCTATAGTCATCTCGGGAGGGCACCACCTATGGGGTGCAATAAAAGAAAAGTCACACCTGAGGTACTGCTTTGCTTCAGGAATCCTTCATGGCCAGGTGTACTAATGTCTCTGAGCCAAGCTGGCCTCAGCCAAAGTAATTTTCTTCATTGAATATATTTATGATGGCACTTTTAAAAAGTGCCATCATAAATATATAGAAGTTAAAGTCAAATTTAAAAGTTTCTGTGAGAGCTAGTACATAAGATTGTAAGTCAGAGGTGAGGAGTTGGGGATCCAGTATTGCCTCTGACTGGCTCTGTGACATGGGGCTGGCACTCCAGCCCCCCAGATGACTCTTAAGGTGTCAGTCAGCTCTGGTTCCATTGTACCTTGTTATCCAAGGAAGCATGCAACTACACCAGTGAGATAACACAGGAAAGAGTTCATCATGGTCTCTCCCCAACCAAGTGTTTACGTTTCTAATCTTCACTATCAGAAAATCATTTTTTACATGTGTCAGTTTTCTCATGTTATGAGTTAGGTCAGAGGGGGAAAATATTTTTTTTCTGCATTACCTAACACTATTTCTAATATTGTAGTTGATTAAAAAATTAATTGGATGACTGGATTTTTTTAATTGAAAATGGGAAACCAAGGGCCAGATGATCAGCATAGCTCTACCATTATTGACAGATGATGTTACTGAAAGATGAGTTACTAGCATTCCATATTCTGAGGTTTACTGCAGTTTTTTTCTGTACTAGGAAGGCTACATCAAATTAATATGGTGATTCTAGCATAATGGTTCTCCATTCTTTTTTTAAATTATTTTAATTTTTAAAATTGAGGTATAATTGATATAACACTATGTTAATTTCAAGTGTACAACATAATGATTCAATATTTGTATATAATGCAAAATGATCACCACAATAAGTCTAGTTAACATCTACCAATATATATAGTTACACCTTTTTCCTTGTGATGAGCACTTTTAAGATCTGCTCTTAGCAACTTTCAAATATGCAGTACAGTATTATTGACTATAGTCATCATGCTGTACATTACATATTACATCCACATGACTTATTTATTCTATATCTGGAAGTTTGTACCTTTTGATCTCCTTCACCCGTTTGCCCTCTCCTCACTTCCTGCCTCTGAGAACCACTAATCTGTTCTCTGTACGTGCAAGCTTCTTTTTTTCTTTTCTTTTCTTTTTTCTTTTCTTCTTTCTTCCATTTCCCCTTTATTCCTTCCTTCCTTCCACATAGTTACTAGCATTGCATATTCTGAGGTTTATTGCAGTTTTTAAAAGTGAGATCATACAATATTTGTCTTTCTCTGTGTGACTTATTCACTTAGGATAATGCCTTCAGGTTCCAACCATGTTGTCACAAATGGCAAGATTTTATTCTTTCTTATGGTTGAGTAATATTCCATTATATATATATATATATATATATATATATATATATATATATATGCCACATATTCTTTATCCATTCACCCATTGATGAACAATTAGGTTGTTTATGTGTCTCCAGGCCTTAGCTATGGGTTTACTCCCTGTGTAGACCATTAACCTATGTACAAAGATCCCAAAGATTTGCTGCCTTGGAAAGCTAGGTTGCTAATCATGGGAGGTACACTGAATGGATGTAAAGATGGCTTGGTGTAACCTATCACCAAAACTGGAAAAAGCGCTATTCTACTTTATAATCATCTTGGTACTAGCATTCACATCCCAGAGTCATGAAAAATTAAAATTAATCTGTCAGGCAGAAAGCTGTTGCTCTCAGGGTGAGAAAGTAAAGGGCAGTGAATTGAATTAAACATATTTAATGTAAGTATGGAAAAAGCTCCTATACTTCTGAAAGGGTTTTGAGATATCATTTAGATTTGAGCGTCACCAAATTAAAGGAGGTTCTCTAGCTCCCAAGCTATATTCATTAGTTCTATAAACATGCAAGTAGTTGCCATGTTTTTGGTGGATCTGTGCCATCACAGCCAGATATGGATGAAGGAAGCTCCATCACATGGAAAACAAAGCAGACTGCTACACAAGTCTGTTCACTTTTTACTCCTTTTATTAGGACCAAGCTGGATTTTAAACATTTATAAGGACTTCTCATTGCTTTTATTTCCCTTTTGGGGTTTTGTATTTTATAGAAGGTATGTGAAGATAACTTAATCCAAAAAGCTTGCATTTAATATGGGGAAAAACACATTTACATGGTATCCAGATCCTTTATCCAACTATATTTTGCATACTCCTCCAGTTTTTTATTGGTAACTTTTTCTTTCCATGTTCCACAGTATTATTTATCTTTCTGGCATTTACAGAGCTCCCCTTCTATTTTCTCCCTCACCAATAAGTATCTTTCAACTTTTGGCTTCTTTTCAGTCAAAATCACCTCTACATAGCTTATCTTCTTTCTTCCATTCATTTGGATCACATTCCCCATAAACTTGCAAATAAACTTCTAATAAACCCTAATTTGGGATCTATTCCTGAAAAATAATTCAAGTTGGTATAAGTGTTTTAGCTTCTCTTTTCTAGGAACCTTGAGAAATAAAGTTAAACGTCATTCCTTCAATTTTACATGTAAAGAATATAGTTTTAATAGCATTTGAGAAATATACCTATTTATAGGCTATGGATAATAAAAGATTTAGAAGGAATATGACCAAAACGACATATAATATAAGCAGCAGAGGGGTCTTCAAGTAACACTGTCTTATCTAAAGCAAGTTCTTTGGTCTGACTCTAATGCCTATTGAGGAACTTTTCTTTATTTGGTTTCCTTTACACTTCGAGTAGAAGAAAAAGGAAAAAAGAAAACTGGAAATGTAAAACAACCCTTCAGTCTGCTTCCAAGAACATCTTGTGCAGCTCACAAGATAACATCTCCACCTAGTGTCATTTTAAGGATCCTACAGCAACTCCTTAAAAATTGATTAAACTTTTCAGACTAATATGTCTAACACAATTTTAGTTAGTTTAACCTTAAACATGTGTTATTTAGAATTAATTAATTGGAATTGGGGAGGCATCAGCATGAAAATTAAGAATGTAAGGAGTCTTTCTTCAGAGAAATAAAAAGAGCAGCCACAAATAGTAATCAATATGATAGAACAATTATCCTTGTAGTTCCTGAAGTGGAGAAATGACATGCTTTTTAAAAAAAAAAAAAAAGCTAAGTAGGTGTATCCCATCAGTCTAGGTTTTCTGGTTGCTGTACTTTGAATGCATGCAGCCTATATAAATGAGATTGGTATTCATTGACTGAAAGGCAGAGAGTTTAGGGAAGAGTATTTGTTGAGCTTCTAGTATGCACTGGGTATTATGCCACTTGTTTCTGGACACACTTTGAGACAGTATAACATAGTGGTTTTGTCTGCAGGTTTCAGAGACAAACTGGGGCTACTTATTTGCTATATGACCTTGAGTAAACTACTTAAGCTCTGTGTGTCCCAGTTTCCTCAACTGAAACGTGGGGCTACAGGGGGCTAGCATGTTTGTCAAAGTTACTGGGAAAAATAAATGAACTAATATGTGAAAATCCCTTAAAGTTGTTTCTGGCACATAGTAAGTGCTCACTATTAACATCATCATTTAAACCTCATGAACCCCATTTTAAACTAGGGCTCAGAGAAGTTATTTCTCCAGGGTGTCATAATCACAAAATGGTAACATAGGGATTTGAGCCCAGATCTGTATGACTCCAAAGTTCTTGCTCATTCCTTACTGTTGGAGTATGTTAATATATATATATGTGTGTGTGTGTATATATATATATATATATATATACGCACACACGACTTGTTAACTAAGGAAATTTAAGACATTCATTAGTGCCTCGAATATATGGAGACAACAAATTGAAATCACAAATTAGTGTAGAAGAAAGCAACACGAGGTTGGGAATTAGGGGGGGCCTGTTTACTGTGTTAACTCAGTGGATTATTCTGGGCATCAAGTTCCTCCTTTGTTAAAGGAGAAGCTACATGATCTAGGTTCTTTCCAGTTCTAACACTCCATGACTCTATGGAATTGGTTCCTAAAGTCATCTTTTTCTTTCGTTGTCTGCCACATAAACCCAAGCTCTATTTTTAAAGGAGGCAAAATTCAGGGTTATGCGTGCAGAATGTGACACAACCGTATCCATGAAAGCTGCTTTTACACGAGTACAACCTGGTTCTTCAGCTCCGCCACGGCCAAATCACTCTCCCAACTGATTATAGCTGTACAGTCCGACCTATTACTACTAAGTCTCCGATTCAGCCCAACCTCTTGCGCACTTAAACCACTCAATCTTTACAAGTCTACTCTATTGCAAATCCTTCTTTTAGGCTTATATCTCCCCACCCCCACCCCCAAGTCCTTATTTAAAGAGGTTCATAGTATATATGACCGTCTTGGGTCAGACTAGCAGTTTAAGACTTGAAAACGCTGAGAAAAAGAACCTTTACAATGCATCCACATTCCCCCACAAGTAAGAAAAGTACGGAAGTTCAAATTACAGCCCTTGTTTTTAAACGCCTCAACAAAACACGCAGGACCCTTTTTTGGTATCAGTCTCTGCCCAACTGCGCCGACAACTGGCTCTCCTCGCTCCAATTGGCTAAAGCGTCTGTCACTCCAAAAGTTTTTTTCTCCCCTTCCAAGAGCCACCTTCGGATTTAAACCTTAGTCCCGCCCACTCCCCCGCCACCCTCCCCAGGGCTGGTCACTGATTGGTCGAGGCGTCATTCCGCGTGGGCTGCCAAGGCCACCGAGCGCTGCGCCAGCTGGGAGACCAGGCTAGGCGCGAGGACGCCGCGAGCTTCTCCACGTGGGCTCCCCTCCCCCCTGCGGCGACCACCGCTCCGAGCGACTGGCCCCGAAACGGTGGCGGCGGTTTGTGGTCGTTGGTCCCAGGGATTTAGGACGAACATTTGAAGACCCGAGGGGTGAGGAAGGGATGGGGGCCGCAGGGACACTGGAGACCCTGCCTCCTGGCTGCAGAAAGCCCTGTCCGACTCCCTGCCCCGGCAGTTGAGCAGCGGGGACCCAAGCCCGGCGGGAGGCGGTGTTTGCGGGTTACTCAAGCCCGGCGGGAGGCGGTGTTTGCGGGTTGCCCCAGCCCCGTCGAGCAGCGGAAGGGCAGGTGCCCTCGGCGTGGCTTCCCGCCCCAGGGGCATCTTTTGAGCAGACTGGGCCCGCCGTCGCTGCTTGCGCCGCGTGGCCTCGCAGGCAGTCCGCCCCCAGCCCCGCGGTCCTGTTGGGGCCCCTCTGCGGCTCCTTCCGTCCGCGGCGCCCTGCCCTCTCTCCGCCTTATTTCCGCTCTCCCCCGCTGCCTTCCGGCCGCTTCCCATCCGCTTCCCTCCATGTTCTTCTTCTAACGCTCTTCTGTCGATCGCCGCAGGTCCAGGCCGCCCGCCTGACCTCCCGGCCGTGCAGCCGTTGTCGCACCCGCGCGTTCCCTCTGGAGGCTTTGGGACGACGCCCTGGGCGTCCCACTGCTGGGTGAGATTTGGCAATTACGTCGTTCTTTTCATCGAGTTGTAACGGGGATGAGCCTCGAACTTTCTTCTCAGCCTTGGACTCTCTTCTGTTCCTCCCCAAGGGCTCTCTCGTGTGTCGGGTGTTGACAGTGGCGGGCTGCGGGTGTAGAGGGTGATAGTGACCCCTCTCCCCCGCGACAAGCGGCGTGCAGCCGTGGACTACTACACGCGTGAATACCCGCACAGTATCATCTTTGTTTCCTAACGCCACATGGTTTTAATTACTAATTAAATAAAAATATTTTTGGGGGGTACCGGAAAGACCAATGAACCTGGAGTCAGGAGACATGAGGTTACATCCTTGCATTGGTTTGAATTCTGAGATACTTGTGAAGCTGCTTGGTTTATTTGGGCACCGTTGCTTCATATGTGAATTTAGTTTAGCTAATGTTGACGTTTCTTTCAGCTGTCTGTTTACATTCTTGATGAATACTCTATAGCCTTTATCGTATATGGTGATTCTAATATAGGCCAATATCATGGAACATCAGCAGGTGCTTTTAAAGACTTGCCTTCTTTTACACATCTGTACCACTTTGTGTTTGAGGATGATGCCATAGAACCAGGAAGCAGGATATGTTGCATGTATAAGTAGACTAACATATAAATAACATTCGCGTGTTGATAGAATTTTGCTTAGTTAAATAATTAGAAGGTATTTTCCTTTCACGAATCACTGCAGTGTATAGTTGAGGAGTTTGACAAACTTCCATTTAGAGCTTTTCAGAATTAAAGTTCATCATGGGCTCTCATGATATATTCCTTTCCAGAGTACACATTAAAAATATTCTATTTTAAGAATAGCTTGATTGCAATTATGTGCCATTATAGACATAAAGATTAGTATTAGTGCTGCAGTTATTAAATATTAGCAGTGCCGTAATTAGCACTGCTTCAACTGCTAATTTTCACTTAAGAAGATGGAGTGTTCAACTTGAACATAATTACCTAAGATTATAATACATATCAACACTTGAAATATAAAGTGAAATGTAAAGTGTATCTTTTATTGAAAAATAAGATGTAGCATTACTAGATATATAATGAGGCAAAAATTATTAGTAACAAGAATATGCCCAATTTGTGGACAGAAATTAAGCCTTATATTTTTAAGGGTGTCATTTTTGTTGTTAGGAAACTTAGACATGCTAGTTTAAGGAGGGTTTGGTGTAAAATCTGTCCAGATTTGCATATTAATGCTGGTTGTTGTTTCTCATTTTATTACCTGAGAGTTGGTGAAGCAAGAAAATGAGGGAAGAAAATATGATCTCTGTGTTCAAATTGTAACAGATTTCAGGTGACAGATTATAGAAAACCTTATGTAAGCAATAGTAATGCATAATTTTGTAGTAGTGTACAAGAATTTTGGTCCTATTGTGGATAGCTTTATCCGAAGATCAAAGAGCATATTACACTTTTGTATTCAAAGCACTATTTTAAAAATTTATTTTTAGTTACAATTATTTTTTAAAGTAGTTCAATTTTTAAGTTTTTTCTGAATTTAAACTTGCCCTCCACAGTACTCCTAGAGGTTGTGAGACACCTAGTACTAAAACTTTTTATGCTTTATTTATTTAACTTCTAGGAATAAAAATGTGCTCTCATTCTTTCATAAAAGTAATGGAATTGAACTGATCCATTTATACCCTTTTAATGTTAGACTTACACATCCATACATTTTTGACTAATCCTTCTCATTTTTCCAACCACGTTCCTGTAGTGCAGTCTGTCACTAAAATGAGTTGTTGCTAAAAAACCTCCATTGACCTGCTAACCATGTACCACACTCAGTAACAACTGAACAAATGAGAAACTTAATGCCATGTAATTTAAAGGATGCCTTAAAGATCTAATGTGCTTTCTATAAATGTGTTTTGATATTTTTAAAATTAATACTTTTTCACTATTGCATTCAGTTTTTAAAAATCCAAATAAAATTTATAAAATGTTCATTTTCACAACTTCATAAATTTTTACAGTAATTCAGAAGATGAAGTTTCCATTTAAGTAGTTTGAACACAACTGACAAGTTCCTTTAGATGAATGATTAATTTTCATTTATATTTTGCTAAAATTGTGCTTGTTATTTTTTCATTAATATATTTTCTATTTTGAAAGGGAGTAGGAATTTGAAATTTTATATTTTTGTTAACTTATTAAGATGTTTAATATTAATGAAGATATAGTTAGCATTTCAAGCTAAAGGCTTGATTCAAATTGCTGCTTGAATATCTATCCTGTGATTGGCTATACTATCTCGGACTTCTGCTTTATAGCTTAGTGGATTTTTTGTTTTTCTTCTACTTTTGAAACTGAGATGGAGAGGAATCTTTGAAAGTCCAAAGTTTAGGAAAAAATATTTATCTGTGAAAACTAGAGTTTATAGAGTACAACAACTTTTAATCTACCCTTCCTACTTTTTTTTTTTTTTTTTTGCGCATAAACCATGTATGCCATTCTCATGCTCAGGACCCTCCTTCCTTTACTCAGATTCCTTGGGTCAGCAGGGTAGGAAGAAAGTTTGTAAAACACTTAGGGCTGTGAATACACAGCTGAAAGTGGCAGAGGACTAACTGAGCCTTGGAGGCTTCAGTTGGTATGTCAGCTTTGTCATAATGTATTGGACTGCTATGCTTCCTTGGAATTTTGGTAATTCTCAGATTGATTCTGGAACATTTTGGAATGAATATAAAGATATTGTATGCCTGTTTTAGATTTGATTTATAATTCTCTAGTTGAGATTCCTGAATTCTGGCTCTTTTAGAAATGTATTTTGGTTAAATTAAGTATGGTCTTCATGTTAGATATTTTTAAACTTTCTTAATTGTGACTTAGATATGTGTATATGTTACTTGTGTTTTGGAGACTTTAAGAACATACTCCTTTTTAAAGAGAGGGTAGGATTGGTGACTTTCCAGTGTATCTTATACTTCTGTAATTTCAAGTTTTTATATTTTGATTGAGATTTCTTGAAGTGTACTGAATATAACATACGTTTCTAGTATTTCTTTAGTGAAAAGAGTCTTTAATGTGGAGTCTGGCCTATTGGGGGCTTTAGATAATGTCTTCAAAAATATAACTTCAGTGACATGGATAAACCCAAAATATATGTCTATAAAGTAATTGGAGAGGTGGGGTGAGTTGAAGAAATCAGCCATTTAGAGCAGGCTATGCATTACAGTAAAAAAAAAAAAAAAAAAAGTCCAAGACTTCTTTGGATAAAATGGAAGCAGAAGCTGTATTTATCTATTATGTTTATAGGCAGTAAATTTCGTGTGTAAGGTAGCATATTAAACTAGAGTCATTTTTTCCTCATCCTTTTTCCTGCAGCCTGTTTTAAAAATAGAAATGTCACACTTTGCTTTTCTCTACATTGTATCAATGTGATGTCTTTAGTGTATTGGGCCAGTATGATGTCCTGTGGGATGTTTATTCCATTAAGGTTCCTCTAGACTAAATGATAGAAGAGAGCCAGAGTTTATAAATCTCTGAGGGCTTGAGCCTCAGGTCTTTTCAGTTACTAGTTTTGTGACCTTAAGCAAATTTCCTTACCTTACTTACTCTTGATTTTCCAATGTATAAAATTGGAGGTGGTTTAGGGTCCACTTGCAATTATAATATTTTCTTACTGTAAAGTCTTCAGTGATGGTATAATGGCAAAACCTAGAATAAAAACCATCTTAAACAGAGAAAGGTAGTTATATCATTTAAAATGCTTTTGATTTTAAAGGAATGATAGTAGAAAAAAATTGTGTTTAAAGACAAAAGGTTGGTTAACTAATCTTTCTCTCATTAATGATTTTGATTGTCAAAGAGTAGCATCTCTTTTATAAGAATCTATTAATAATACATTGATTTATTTATTGGGATTTGATGTCACATTAATAAAATATATTCCTGAAGTATAGTATAAGGTACACAGTTAGCTGAATATACAGACTTAAGACTTTTCCCTTGATAAGACTTCTTTCCTACTTCTGCCATTTAGTAAATATATGAGGCCAGTAAATTAAAAGAATCTGAAAATTATATAAAGAGAAAGGAGACGTTACTAGCCATGATGAAATGAACATGGAAGGAGGAATTAAGGAAAAGCTGAACAGCTTTTTACTTTTTATGGAGATGGGCCTTTACAATGTAGCTTTATTATTTAAAACAAAAGTTCTTTAGGATATCACATATACCTGTTCTTCAAGTGTAAATACATTTTTAAAATGAATTATCAGTACCCAAATAATATTGATGGGTGGATATTCTGTTTTATTACAAGGATGACAGAATGTTGACTATTTAAGCCATTGTTGAATTCTGTTACTATTCACTGGTTAGACTAGGGCAGATTTAAGTTGTTTTTTTTTTATTATATTTGGAAAGATAGCTCTTAATTAAGCTTGCACATATGTAAAAGTTGTGTCTCGGAAGAGGGGGATAAGTTAGGTCATTTCATGTATGGAGCACCAGTTGGATTAGAGAGGAGGGTGGGAAGAACTGGTTGGTTAAACCTAAGAAGATGAAATTCAGTATGACTCTAAAATCTAGTTACTTGATATAGGCTAGGACAGATTTGGGTTTTTTGGTTTTTGTTTGTTTTTTTGACAGTTTGCTTAATTTGAACTGTGAGTGTCATGCAGCTGTGTAAAACATGTAATCTTTCTCTGTACTGGTGGACTTTTCAGTCTTGGCCATCATGCTTTTAAAGGTAAAAGAGGATAGTGAGGGAACATGAAACTATACAAGAAGCAGTTAATACACCCATTTTCCAAATGGCTCTGTAGAAAGCTAATAGAGTTACTAAGGAAAATTAGGGTATCATATTGAAATGTTTGGAAAACACTGAGTTAAACAAAGCCGAAAGGTTTGTTTAACTAAAACTTTTTGTGGGCTTAAATATACTGGTTTTCCTTGTGATGCTCTTAAGAGGAAGGTATAGTGATTCTCAGATGTTTTTAGGCATTGAACACAATTTTGAGACCTGTTAATAGCCCCTGGAATAATCATTTTAGGGACATCAACTTAGAAGATGTTGGGTTAAAGAAACTGATAATGTTTAACCTGGAGAAGAGAAGAATCGTTTTTCAAATGCAGTTATATGAAAGAGATATGTTCAGTTTGGCCAGAAGAATAAAGTCAGAACCTATAGGTGAAAGTTACAAGGAAAGAGATTATGATCCATTAAAAGGAAGAACTTTCTTAAAGAGTTAGCCAAACTTACATTGCTCTAGTGGATAGTGAGTTTGTTGTAAGAATTCAAGAATAAGATGGATGACTGCTCTGCAGCAATATTATAAAGAAGATGTAAACATCAGGTGGGTGGTTGAATTAGATGATTTTTAAGGTCTCTGATAAGTTTGAAATTATTTTATTAGGGGTTTTCCAAAAAGTTTTTGTTGATGGATTTTTTTTCCCTCTAAGTTTGTACAGTGTTGTGGTTTTTTTTTTTTTTTAATTGTGTTGTAGTTTTTCAAAGAAGGCATGAGTAATTGATTAGTTATTTTAACCTTTTTTTTTAAACTATTCTGAAAAAAGTCTGGATTCAGGTACTGGTATTGCAGTTTATAAGTTATATGATCTCCGGCAAATTATATCACTCTTTGGAGATCTCAGATTATTAAATAACTAAAACGAGGGTAATATAAAGTAGGGGTTTAGGAGTCCAGTATTTAGGCAGACGGGTCTCTGATTTGCATATCTACCCTACAAGTGCTATGACTTTTGTCTCTCTTAGTCTTAGTTTATTTATTTTTAAAATGGAAAAGAAAACTTACCTCACAGGGTAAGTACTAAATGAGATAATGTGTATAAAGTGCCCGTCATCATGCAGAGTATATAATGTGGTAAATAAATGAATGCAGAAATAAGCATAAAATGGAATTTCAGAAATTAGTAAAGGTAAAAGTGTAAAGTGATTTGTCAAAGGTCTGTTGACTGAGAAGTAGAACCCAGGTCCATTACTTTTAGTTAAACCACAATGTCTCTCCCTGTCTCATTCATTGAGCATTAAACATATGCCAGGGAATGTACATTGTGGTAGAGATCTGGAAATAAAAGACTAGACCCTTCTAAAACTCTGTGGGGGGTTGGAGAGGAGGAGCGGTAGGGATTGACAGCCCAGCACTCTGAGATGGTAGCAGTACAAAGGAATACAGTACCTAATTTAGCGTTGAGAAGGGAGGGTCGACAAGGGTTTTTTGGGAAAATATTAAGAGTGGGAAAGGCCAAGAAAGTGAGGAAGGACTGTGGGAGCAGCCTATGCAAAGGCTGATATATGAGAACATGGCATATTTGTGAAATTGCAACTAGATAAGTGTTGTTGTTGACATATAGTAAGAAATGAAGTTGGAGAGGGGTAGGTGGGCCAGGTTAGGAAAGGACCTTTATGACTTTTCTAAAAAAGAGTTTAGATTTTATCTTTACGGAAGAGTGGGAAATCCCTGAAAGGGCTTTCTGCTTTTAATAAAAGTAGCATACTCTTGATATTCACAGAAAAGTGACAAATTAAGGTCCCTTAACTCCTCATTCCTACTTACCAATGATAACTACTGTTAAAGTTCCTTGTAAATTTTTCCAAAATTGTATGCCTTAATTTTTGTATTCACAAGCATCTGTGAGTGTATACATATATATCTTTAAACAAAACACACAGTTGATATATAGTAAAATGTATTGTTCTCCAACTTACTCTCATGTGATATTTCTTGAATATTTTTCCATATCAGCACACACAAATCTATGACATTCTTTAATAACTACATAACATTCCATTGTGTAGTTATACCATAAATTTTAAATCATTCCTCTATTGGTAGACAACTAGATAGTTTTTAGACTTTTTATTTTGCATACAATGTTTCAGTGAACATGCTTGTGCGTATATCTTTATATACTTGTGCAACTATACCTGTAGGTTAATTTCTTAGTAATTGAATTACTGAGTATATGTACATTTTAGATTTTTTTTTTTTTTTTTTTTTTTGCGGTACGCGGGCCTCTCACTGTTGTGGCCTCTCCCGTTGCGGAGCACAGGCTCCAGACGCGCAGGCTCAGCGGCTATGGCTCACGCTCTGCGGCATGTGGGATCTTCCCGGACCGGGGCTTGAACCAGTGTCCCCTGCATCGGCAGGCAGACTCTCAACCACTGTGCCACCAGGGAAGCCCTAGATTTTAATAAATATTAACAAATTTTCCTCAAAAAAATCATTCCAATTTAATGCACACCTGCCCAAAGTGTATGAAGTTATATTAAGGATTTTTTTGAATTTTCTGTTAGATTCTTCATCCAACAAATAATTACTGAGTACCTACTGTATACCAAGCACTGTGGTGGGTAACAGGGAAAGTGTTCAAGGCAGGTGGGATCTCTGCTCTTATGCAGCCCAGAGTTTAAACCACAGAAAGTCTGCAGGTATTTCGTTTGGTCTCTACAGTTTTTATTATTGTTTTTTTAATTGAATTAATTTCCAGTTTTTTTTAAAACCCTGCAACATTTTGTTTTCAAGGAACTATGAATCTCTTGTAGAGATAATGCTCTCTGAAATGCAGGTTTAAAACGAAGAAGACACCTAACTGGATGATGATGATGATATTGCTCTTTCCTGGATTGTAAGTCCTTTAAGGCAGGGTCTATGCGTGAACTCTCTTTGTACTAAATTTTGGAAGGAACGTTAAAAGCCACGTGGTCCAGCAATGCACCCTTTGTTTGAATTTCTCCAGCATGTCCAACCTGTATTTGAATACTTCAGTTTGGCGGGAAGATACCTTCTGTTCAGCACTTTCCAACTTTGTGCAGTTCTCTCTGCTTAGTAGAACAATACAATAGCCAGGTGTTCCTTTTTTTTGTTTTTTTTTTTTGCTGTACGCGGGCCTCTCACTGTTGTGGCCTTTCCCGTTGCGGAGCACAGGCTCCGGACGCGCAGGCTTAGCGGCCATGGCTCACGGGCCCAGCCGCTCTGTAGCATGTGGGATCTTCCCGGACCGGGGCACAAACCTGTATCCCTTGCCTCGGCAGGCGGACTCTCAACCACTGCACCACCAGGGAAGCCCAGGTGTTCCTTTTAAAATGAAAGATCATATTACCCTTGTGCTCAAAATCTCCAGTGGCTCCTTATTTACTCAGAATAAACCGTGAAGTCCTTCGGCACCTGACTTACAAGGTCTGTGTGATGTGGCAGCTTGTTACCTTGCTGACTTCATCTCCCACTGTTCTCCTCTTGGCTTTACCATACTGGTCCCCTTGCTGTACCTTATATGTGCCATGCATACTTCTACTCTTGGGCCTCTGTCCTCGTTTTTCCATTTGTGTTGAATGTTCTTCCCAAATAACTGCAATGGCTAGGTTCCTTAGTGTTATAGGGAGGCCTATGCTGCTTATCTGTTTAAAATTACACCCTGTCTTCTGCAAACCTCTTCGCCACCCATGTGCCCTATCTCTGTTCTTTTTCCCCCTACTGTTATCTTTTAACATATATTATTTACATATTACTTGTATTATCATTTGTTTTCCTTACTGGAGTATAAGCTATACAAGGGAGGAATTTTGGTCTTTTACTTACTGATGTATCCCAGACATAAGGAATAGTGCCTGGCACACAGTTGGTCCTTAATAAACATTTCTTGAGTAAATGAATGAATTAGAGTTTGCAGTCCCTGGTCAGCAGTTTGTTTTTTTATTGTTCTATTAATTTATTATACAACAGTATTATTTTATTAGAAATTACTATTAATTATATATTCTATTATATTAATTAGATAGTAAATACATTTATAGTGCTTATATGCAAAATACTATTTTAAGCACTTTATGCTTAATCCTGACAATAACTCTATGAAGTAGAAACTGTTACTATCTATCTTTTAGAGACAAACTGAGGCCAAACTTGCCCAAAGTCATAGCTAGTAAAGGGGAGGAACCAGGGTTCACATTTAAGCAGTCGTTTAGGTACCTGAATTTGCTCTCAATTATGACACCATGCTGCTCTTCTTATTTGAAGGAAATTAGCCTTTTATTATGTTGTGTTGCAGATCATTTTTCCCTGTTTGTAATTTTCCATCTTAGTTTTGTGGTATTTTTTGCCTTCAAAATAGTTAATATTTAGGTAGTAAAAATAATCTAGTAATATTTTTCTTTGAGGCTTTTTATTTTTTAGCAGGGCCTTCTTGACTATAAGATTTTAAAAATAAATTTACCCATTTTTTCCCTTAGTTCTGATTTGTAAGAGAAGCTTAAAGTAGTCATATACATATTTTATATCATCTTGACAGCATTGTGGAGATTTCGTTTGTAAGAGACAAGGCTAAAACCTGGAACAATGCTTAGGAACCTAGCATAGTTGGCCCTGCGTATCCGCAGTTCCACAGCTGCAGAGTCAACCAATCTTTGATCGAAAACATTTGAAAAAAGAAATTCCAGAAAGTTCCCCAAACTTGAATTTCCCAGGAATGCTGGCAACTATTTATATATCATTTGCATTGCATTTACAACTGTTCATATACCATTTACATTTTATTAGGTGTTCTAGTAATCTAGAGATGATTTAAAGTATGTGGGAAGAGGTGCATAGGTTATAGGCAACTACTATGCTATTTTATGAGACTTGAGCGTACGTGGGTTTTGGTATCTGTGGGAATCCCCTATGGATACTGAGTAATGAGGAAGGACTATGCTAATTCAAGTAAGAAATAATTGAGAACAGGCTGTGGGGATAGACAGGAAAAGATTGATTTCAAGAAATATTTAGGTGGACACAAAGCACCAAGCTCATCTCCCTGTGCTACGCATCTGCTTCCCACTAGCTAGCTATTTTACATTTGGTAGTGTGTATATGCTTGTAATCTCTCTACGGCAGTTGCCTCTCGATGAGAACCAGTTCTTTCTGGTACATTTACCAAATGCATTTCATTTTTGAAAAGTAGAAATTAATTACGTGCTCCGTGAGCTGAAGGAAGGGAGGTCAATTTATTTCAAAATGGTAGAATTTACATGGAAAAATTCAGCCAAAAGAAGTAAGAAATAGGTATTGTAGGGTTACATTCAAGGTCTGCAGTTGGTTCTACATGGTTCTCATTTCTTTATTTTTACAGCATTCTTTTTTTTCAGATTTAAAAAATTTTATGTTGCACATAATAGAGTTATTTCAAAGTTATTGAGAACTGTTAGATGTGGTGATAAAAAATAAAAATTCTTTCCTTCAAAAGAAAAGAAAAAAAATATTTAGAAGGGAAAATATGCAGGTCTTTGTGACTGATAGCTGTGAGTCAAAGGAAGGACTTGAGGGTTTAGTCCCAAGTTTCTGGTTGTGACAGTTTGGAGAAGGAGTAATACATACTCCTTGTGGTGCCATTTATTGGTTGGATGGATGAATTGATGGAAGTCAGGTAAAACAGGAAGGAACACTTTTGGAAGATAAAATGACATCCAGTTCTGGATCTGTTGAATTCAGGATGCCAAATGAAAATCTCATTCTCAGTGCTCGTTAGGCAAACTCAGTAGGCAGTTTGATAAATGACTTTAATAGTAGTTTAATAAAGTAGTAGTTTATTAAGTTACTTTAATAGTAGTTTAATAAAGAACACTGGGCTGCTAAATTTAAGGCAATGAGGTAGATGGCAGGTAGAAGCTGTATGGGTGCATGAGCTACTCTCCTGCCGTGTTCAGAATTACATGATTGGATGCAATAGGATTGCTTGGAAAGAAATTTAAAGACTGTAAAAAGATTGGGTGTGATGTGTATGATATGGATGTGTTTGTAGCTGTATTCCTCATCACTCAGAAAAACTCAGATATTTTAAAACAAAGAAGGACTTTTGGAGGTCACCTAATTTTAGCTCTATCAATTTATAATTTCTGAATACTTTGTTACTACTTCTGCTTGCTTTTTTCTCCTCTCCCTTTCAGTTACTTCTGTTTTCCCACTTTTGTTTTTGTTGTTGCCTTTCTCTTTTTCACTTTTGACTTCCTTTCTTTGTAGCTTAGGCCTTAAAAAGGTACTGCTTAATTGATCAGAGACATTAAAAGAGTTTTCCAGCTTCCAGTATAGGGAAGAACTTTGGGGGCAGGGCTACAGTGATAACCAAATGTAGCAGCCACAACTATCCTTGGTTTTTTGCTACTCAAAGAAATGCTTCATAGATTCCTCCTGGCGCTCCATGTCATAAACACTGCTTTTAAACTTTGCTTTAGGAACTGCAACCATGAATGAAGGAAATACAGATGGAACAAATGGATGCAGTAAAGTCCGAACTGGTACTCAGAATGAAGCAGCATTACTTGCTTTGATGGAAAAGACTGGATACAACATGGTTCAAGAAAATGGGCAAAGGAAGTTTGGTGGTCCACCTCCAGGTGTGAATTTGTTTATGTTCAAAAAATTGAATCTTTAATGTAGTCATTTACATCAGGTATATCTCCACAAGTATCCCAAACAATAGCTCTTTCCTTGTAACCGCTTTAAGACGTCAGCAATCATTTTTACTGTTGGGAGGGAAAAGAGGTAGATTATATGGTTATGCATGTCTTTCCCTTACATTTTTTAACTCTCCTCTTGGTTTAAGAAGCAGTTGAGAAAGAAGTCAGGATTAGGTCAGTCGGGAAAGGGTACTCTAGCTATGAAAGGGGTGGTCATTTGGAGAGGAATTTGAGAGTAGTGAGTAGAGGAGTGCTGTTTATACTAGATGCAAACAGGTTATTGGATATAATGTTTTGCCTTTCTACCAATAGCCAGTACAATTTCCTTGCTCAAACCCTCCAATTAACTTTCTGTCAGACTTAAAAGAAAATCTTGGCCTCTGACTGCATTGATGGCTACCATTTTACTCCTCCCTCAAGTATGCATTTCCTATACAGACCTGCATGCTCTGGTTGTTCTAATATAACTAATATAAAAAGCACTTGCTTTTCTTTTTTCTGATATATCCTCAAGGCTCATTCCCTCATTTCATTCAGGCTTTATTTTTCTCCATAGCACTTATTACTCATTGCCTCCTTTCTCTATTGAATATAAGCTTCATGAGGGAAGGGGGCTTCTAGTTTGTTCACTGTTGTATCCCCAACACCTGTAATAGTGCATAGCATATAAAAGGCTCACAGTAAATTTGTGGCATGAATTACTGAATAGTGAACATAAATATCTTATTAGAATTTATTTGTCTGTTTATTTATTTTTGTCTTTCAGGTTGGGAAGGTCCACCTCCACCTAGAGGCTGTGAAGTTTTTGTAGGAAAAATACCTCGTGATATGTATGAAGATGAGTTAGTTCCTGTATTTGAAAGAGCTGGGAAGATATATGAATTTCGACTTATGATGGAATTTAGTGGTGAAAATCGAGGTTATGCTTTTGTGATGTATACTACAAAAGAAGAAGCCCAGTTAGCCATCAGAATTCTTAATAATTATGAGATTCGACCAGGGAAGTTTATTGGTGTGTGTGTAAGCTTGGATAATTGCAGATTATTTATTGGAGCTATTCCAAAGGAAAAGAAGAAGGAAGAAATCTTGGATGAAATGAAGAAAGTTACAGAAGGAGTTGTAGATGTCATTGTTTACCCAAGCGCAACTGATAAGACCAAAAATCGCGGTTTTGCATTTGTTGAATATGAATCTCACAGAGCTGCTGCTATGGCTAGGAGAAAACTAATTCCAGGTAAACTTATCCTTTTTCAAAGGTTATTTTTCTGTGTTAACCTTACTATACATATGGACAGACGACAGTACCTCATAGATCAATTTATGAAAATATGTAGTGCCCTTAAAGAGGAATGGAGATTGTTTAAGGAAGTAAAATAAGTCAAGTGATTCCAAAAGACATGAAGCTGATCTTATGAGTCATTATTTATAATAATTTACTGATTTACTAAATGTATACATTTTAATTTAGCTGTTCATTGTTGTTTGATAAAAATACAAAGGACAGTACCTAATTCTTCTAATAAAGGTCCATCTTTGAAGTGTTTTTGTTCTTTTGACTCTTAAAATTAATTTCACCATAAGTTCTGGCTAGGTTTGCCTTAGTAAAAACTGTTTTGTGAGTAGGAAACTAATGCTGACTAAATATATCGACATGTATTTGAGTTTCTGCTTCTTTGGAGAAACAGATTTACTTAATTTTGACTTTTGTTTTAATTGTCTTCAAATTAATTTATTCTTTTTTACAGGAACCTTCCAACTATGGGGCCATACCATTCAGGTAGATTGGGCTGACCCAGAGAAAGAGGTTGATGAGGAAACCATGCAGAGAGTTAAAGTTCTCTATGTACGAAATTTAATGATCTCAACTGCAGAGGAAACAATTAAAGTAGAATTCAGTAAATTCAAACCTGGTGCAGTTGAACGAGTAAAGAAACTTAGAGATTATGCTTTTGTTCACTTTTTCAACCGAGAAGATGCAGTGGCTGCTATGTCTGTTATGAATGGAAAATGCATTGATGGAGCACGTATTGAGGTAACACTGGCAAAACCTGTAATTAAAGAAAACACTTGGAGACAGCATCTTAATGGTCAGATTAGCCCCAATTCGGAAAACCTGATTGTGTTTGCTAACAAAGAAGAGAGCTACCCCAAAATTCTAGGCAAGCCACCAACTCTTCCAGCTCGACTCAATGGCCAGCATAGCCCAGGCCTCCCTGAAATTGAAAGATGCACTTACCCACTTTTTCCTGGAACAAAGCTTACTCCAATTAGTATGTATTCTTTAAAATCCAGTCATTTCAATTCTGCAGTAATGCATTTGGATTATTACTGCAACAAAAATAATTGGGCACCACCAGAATATTATTTATATTCAACAACAAGTCAAGATGGGAAAGTACTCTTGATATATAAAATCGTTATTCCTGCTATTGCAAATGGATCCCAGAGTTACTTCATGCCAGACAAACTCTGTACTACTCTGGAAGATGCAAAGGAACTGGCAGCCCAGTTTACATTACTTCATTTGGGTAAGTTTAAAAGTACTT
The DNA here is from genome assembly GCF_964270905.1 of Leucopleurus acutus. Taxonomy (NCBI): domain Eukaryota; kingdom Metazoa; phylum Chordata; class Mammalia; order Artiodactyla; family Delphinidae; genus Leucopleurus; species Leucopleurus acutus. The sequence continues at coordinate 123,864,864 of NC_139146.1, read as the reverse complement.
TAAACAATATTGTAGAATATGAAATTAGGAAGTATTATAGATTATTTATAAATTCATTTCTTTTGAACTCAACATTAGTGGTGAGTATTTAACATAAATTTTACCTCAATTTTGTGAATTCATGGTAAATTTTGTTGAGACCTTTCTTTTGTATAAACTTCCTATATTTAGCTATTTAAACATTACTTGGGGGGGATCATTTAGTTTTGATTTACTTTAGAGTTCATGATCCTGTTTCATCAATTTACTGTTTTTGTAATGACTAATCCTCATTTGAAATGATTTCTATATAAGTTACAAGATTTGTTACTTAAACCAATTTATTAGAGTGTTACTGCATCTTTGGTGAAGTCTACACAATAATCTTTTTTTGAGGGCAGGGATAGGGAGTTGGTAAAATCAGAGGCATTTCAGGTGGGTCATGTGTAGACACAACCTTATGCTCACCAATCTGGAAATCTGTCATTATTACTCATGAAAGACAAAAAGCATCATGAAGAGATGTTTATGACCATTCTCTTTAGTTTCATGCTTTAAAAAAAGTAAGTTTCTCTAAAGCATTTGAGGGATAATTAAGACAAGCTTTGGGCCATATGCTAACTAAATATTTGGCATTGTGAAGGAGGAGATGTAATATCACTCTGGTATTTTCCTACTGCCTGTTTGTTACTGTGTTAACCTCTACCCTCCCCCCTCCCCCTACACCAGTTTGTCTCATTTTTTAATGCAGCTGTAGATTTCAGTTGGTTATTACTTCGTGCTTAAAATAATATTTATTAGAAGAATATTGGCTTATTGAAAAGTCCAATAGAAAGAAAAGGTCTCCTACTAAGGATTATAATTGTTCTTGATTATAATTTCAAAGCCATAGCTTAAATTGATATATAGTTGCAGAATCATACTACTGAAGCTTATATCTATTTAAAATTGATATTCTCAAATTTGGTAAGAAAAGGAAATTGAAAAGGAAAAACATTGTCAAAAGGGAGAGTAATTTTTATGCACTGTATAGACTTGCTTATCCATCATGGCCACTCCCATGGTATTACGATGAATATTTTTAGGAGATTCTGATTAGGAGGTGGAGTCAGAATTTTAGACCTGAAGGGAGGGTTCCTTACAAGAAACTTTTCAGCAGTATCCTCAATTATTAGTTTGGAATTTGGGAACTTTACAATCATCTAAGTTAATAAAGTCTTAGGTATGATTTCTATTAAATTACAAAATAGAAATACTTCCATTTTTCTTTTAATAAAGACAACTGAGTTAAAGGTAAAATTAGGTGGATAGCAAATGATTAACAGAGTTCTTAGAGCAAATTGGATTAAATTATTCTTTCGGAGTGGAATATTAGGCATTTAGTTGCTGAGCAAGATACTTGCGTCTGTTTTAACATGGTAATGCTGAAACATTTTATTTCTATATCCATTCATTTCCCTTACAAAGTTAACTTAAATTTCAAAATTCTTAAAACTTTTTAGTTTGTCAGATTTTCTATTTAAACATGGTTTACCCATCTGCTTTTTTTTTTTTTTTTTTTTTTTGCGGTACGCGGGCCTCTCACTGTGGTGGCCTCTCCCACTGCGGAGCACAGGCTCCGGACGCGCAGGCTCAGCGGCCATGGCTCACGGGCCCAGCCGCTCAGCGGCATGTGGGATCCTCCCAGACCGGGGCACGAACCCGTGTCCCCTGCATCAGCAGGTGGACTCTCAACCACTGCGCCACCAGGGAAGCCCTTACCCATCTGCTTTTAATTCGACTTTTAAGATGTTTTTTACTTGAGTCGTAGGGCCATAGTTAACTTCCTATTCACCTGTAGTTCCCAAAGAAAACCCCTGTTCAGTTATAGCATTTCCAACTTGATTATGTTCATTAGGGATACAGTTAGCTTCAGGAATTGAAATTCTTAGAGGGCGTAGACAGTTTGCTTTAGTCATTCTATTTCAGATTTTATAAACTTTATATCAAAATTGCTTATAACAAAAAATTGAACAATTTGTGTTTTATATATTTTTTCAGTTTTAGTTCATCATCAGAGGCAAAAGCTAAGATCCAAATATAAGCCAAAAATTTCAATTAAATACTAGGGCTTGTAAACACAAGGCCCGAGGCCTTGTCTACAGACAGTACCACAAAAATCCTTATTGTGATTGACTAGAAATATGAGTGAAGCTTGAGTTAAGAGGCAACTAAGCAGGAAAAGAGAGAATTCAAGGAAGTGGAACAATCAGAGATCAGGGGTCTAGGAATCTTTGATAAGAAAGCAAATATCAGATCTTCAGAGGTCATTAAAGTAGGGGCAGGAGCTATAGACAGCCAGGAAGTTACATATTGCCACAGGGCAGGTTAAGAGTAGATTGAATATTGTTGGCAGTGTTCGGGCTTACCTTTTCCTTTTGTTAATATTGGATCCTCTGGGCTTTAAAGAGCTGATGCCTTTTTATGTGCAGTTTCCTTTAGATAAAGGTTGTAGGGTTTTGCTGGATGGCTCAGGGTTGAGATCATTTGGTGGTAGTGATGTGTTTTTAGAGGGGAAGGGATACTCTGTTACTGATATATCCTGCATGTTTCAAGCATTGGATTGTTTTGAGATCTTGAGAGGTTGCTACTGGTTCCTAGAGTCCCTTAAATGCACTTCCATTAGATCATCCTTTGCCTCTGTTTTCTTGAAGAATTTGAATCTAATTTTCTAGATAGTGAGTTTAACTGCTATTTTAAGATGTTTTCTTTGGGTATAGTATTTTTTTTTTAATTTGCTTTGACACTCTTCTATTACCCTTTCAGTTTTGATGCTATTTCGAGCATTACTATCAAATCTTACCTTAATGATCTTTTGCTATTATATGTGATATAAACAGTCATTTACATTTTTATTTCAGAGGTCTTTAAGAATGTGCTTTTACTATCCACATTGTTTTGGCATTACCACGCCCATTTTTCAAGTCTGAAAAATAAAAGAGAAAAAAATTAGACTTTATTTAGTTAAATGACGATCATTGGTGTTGAGGAAAATAGAAGTTTTTTCCAAGGGAGAGCAGGCATCTATATAAGTACTAAAGCCAGAGTACTTCTGGTGACCATTTAGTGCTCTTACTAGAATCCCAAATGTTCTCATTGCATAGTACCTTAAAATAAATTTTTAAAATATTTTGGGTTTTTTTTTGGTTCCATTTATAGCGAGCTTTATTTTAAGCAAAATATTTTAAGAAAAGCTGAAAACTGGGGCTAATGCCAAAATTACCCCCCCCACACACACACCTTTCTTTACTTCAAAGATAGAGACTGTCTCCATCTCCAAAATGTCAGAGAATAACCTCCCTAACCTCACTGGGAACTCAGCACCCAACCAGCAGGGTAAGAAATTATCTATCACCTGGTTATATTAGGAAGCTGTAATAAATAGGATACTTACTGGGTTTAATGGGTAGAGTACAGACTTGGGGGCTAGATGATAGGTTCTATACTAAATATTTGATGTATGGAAACATCTTAGGTCATTCAGTATCACATCTTTTTCAATAAGCCTTTTCTGTCTCATAATTTTGTATCTGTTTAATAATGGATCAGACTATCAGTGTGAATAATCCTGCTTTTGCTAAAACTTTGCCTCTGTTTTGAATCTGGGCCTTCTAATATTGCCACTGCTTTCCCCTGGAGGATTCTTCACCATCTAGGAGATCAAAATCAAGGAGATAAAGGAAAGTCTTAGTTTTGAAGAAGAAAGTCTTGGAAAATATTTAGTGGAAGGAGTGAGGTAGCCTCAGTGTGTGTTCATAATTCATTTTATTAAATAATTTATTAACAAATAACTGTAGGCAAGGCATTTCTTGTCTCATTTCTGTGTTTGTGTAATCCTGATGCAAGTGGTAGTTTTTTACTTGAATGACCAGCTAAAACTTTTAAAACAGAGGTGAAGAACCTCTGTCACAAACGAGCTTGTGCCATTGATTTAATTTCATCTGACTTTTGTACTGTTGTTTTGCCCATGACTGATAAAATTTAATTAAAGAACAAATCTGTTTTGAATGCCTCTCATGTGTTAATTGTACTTTCCTAAGTAATCTGGAGCTAAAGATAAATAAAACATTGTTTTGGCTCTTAAGGAGTCACAGTCTGCTGAAGAAGGCAGAGACACAAACGCTAAGCACAGGTTATTTGGGGAGTACAGAGGAAGGGGACGCCTCCCACCTGATCTTGGTTGTAAATCTTGAGGAGAGTTTATGGGCAGAAAGGGGCACAGTATGAGCAAACACCTATTAGAAAAACAGCGTGATGGTGACTTAATGGCAAACATTTCTGTATAGCATTTGCTTTGGTGATTTCAGTGAGATTTTAAGAATTAGAAATTGAGAAGATGTGGACTTTTAGTTAACTGAAATTTTATCAGTCCTGCTTTTTGAGACTTTGAAGATTTTTTTTTTTTTAGTACAACTGTGTTGACTGTGCTTGCTTCTTCTCTAAGTAATTTTTTTCTTAGATGAATCCATTCTGATTTGTGTGGACCATTTTATATGTGAATATTCATCTTTTATATCTTCTGTACTTTCTTCAGTATTTATTTTGTGTCTGACTTGCATATTGCTTCTCATATTTTGACTTTGTAATAACAAACATCATCAGAAACTTTAATTTTTTTCTCATCATTGAGTGCTAAAATATTTAATATATAATATATATTATAATAATATATTATATTATATATAATATATATATTATATATATATTATATATATAATATATATATAATATATAATATAATATATAATATATATATTCTAAGCATGATAGCCGTTGTGTTTGCTATCTCTTTAATATCATTTAAAGATTAGGGGATTAGGTTTTGATTTCTGTTATCCCTTGTAAGTTGGTTGAAAGTTATTGAAATAGAAGACACAGCAGGATGAAGGTATACTATTCTGAGAAGCTTTAATCTGAAAAATAACTGGTGCTTTTTTCTTATGAGCTATCATTATTTATAGATTGATGGGCAGAAATGAAAAAATAAAATTTTGATTTAAAAAATTTGCCAATAAATTGCTTTGAAACAAAGAGAAACCTTCTCTAGATTTTTTAAATTTAAGAAGTAATTTTAGAAGACACTTAAGCTAAGTATAATATAATGGTTATATTATAGTGAAATTTTATTATAAATAATTAGAAGAAAAATAATAATACTTTTAGAAAGTTATTCTTTTCTTTCCAGTTTTAATTATAGATCTAACTTTTATACTATTTCACACTTAAATTTTAAAGAACAAAAATAATTTGCTGAATTTGCTTTAAAATTCACCTAGTTATGTAGGATGAGCACCAGCATTTTATACACTGATTTGTTTTCATATGACCAAGTGGTGAGATGAAAATTCCATTAACTCAACTATGTTTCTTTGACCCTCTGAGAGGGCCCAGTGTTCTTGAAAATGTGTTTCTATTCCTCTTGAAACTTACAGTTTTTTTTCCTGAAAGATCGTCATCTGGTATTACTCATAATTCTTATCTTACTAACACTTGTATTAACAGACCATAATTGTTACGGAGTTGCTGCTGTGAGAGGAGAAGCTTAACAGAGTAATGAGTAGTCAAGTAAAAGTAAAAGAAGCTGTAGTCTCAGCTGCCAACAAATTGTGACCTTGAAATGGGCAATGAATCATTTACTCTGTGGACCTCAGTGCCTTCATCTCTAGAGTATCAGGGTTTTAATTGGTGACCTCTAAGGACATTTTTATCCCCCAAATTATGGTTTTGTTTAAAATATGACAAAAATTCTATGAAGTACCAAAAATAATACTTGAGTTTTTTTTGTGTGTGTACTGAGATAGATATTTGAATTAAAAATAGTTTAAAATCAAGAGCTACTTTTGTAGGAATTAACTCTTCTCAGTTTAATATTCCTTTCTTTATATATAATAATTCAAAGCTTATATTTGTCCACTTCATAGCAGAACAACTAGATAAAAAAAATGAGTCAGTTACCTGTTTCATTTTCATGATGACAGGTAATTACTTTTTATTTCTTTCCCTGAATTTGTCAATTAATTATAATCAAAACCAAGATTTTATAAAACAACCTAATTACTTAACAGTTTGGAAATTAGTTCTCTTTTTGTAACAGAAAATCTAGGAAAATAATGATATATATTAAAACATATCATGTGACTAGTATTTGTTCCATAGTTATGTTATTAACTGATGAATGTGATCATGTGATTTCATTTACTTTATACATTTATTTAGTCATGCTTGATCCTCTGTCCTACAGTTTCTTAGTATCTTTGGTTAATACATTCCTAAAATATTTGTTCTAATACACTAACTTTAATAGTAGCTACAGCTGTTTAATTTATAAATGTAATGTATGATATTTTTATTTAATATTTTAAAAAATCATGGTTTGTAAATTTTCGCCTGTTGTATCAAAGGCCACACAATAAATTTTGCATGTGCATTCTTAGATGTCAGCAGCAATTCATAATTTTGCCACATGATGTCCCCTAAAATATTTTTCAGTGTGGCTTTAAAAGGAATTTCAGTGTTGTATTGATTTTTCTCTCCTCTAAGGCTTACTTATTTTGGAGGGGTTTAGAATAGTGAAAATCTATGTAGAGGTTGCACTATCATGCCTTTATTTCTGTTTCCTGTTTAATATTTAGTAGACAGTAATTGCTTGTGCTATAGAATGAATGGACTAGTGAATGGAGATGGAAAATGTTTTGGAAAAACGGTTTTACTGTGATGAATTTATTCAAGTGATCATCTGTGCTTTTAACCATTTTAAGATTATTCAGTGTGAGTTGCTTCCAGGCCTTTTGGTTAAGATTAAATTAATCTTAAGTATTGTTAATCTTAAGTATGGTTAAGTATCTACTTTTATTAGTTAATTTCAGATATATTATCTATCCTAGAGCAATTCATTCTCTATCCTAGAAGGATACATCCTCTATCTAAGATCTGATAGTGCGTTACCTCTAAGAGGAATGCACGTCCCTCTGGAGATTCAAAACAAAAGCAAACAAAATTAAAAAAAAAACTCTAATTAGAATCTCTAAATTGCCAAAATGTTAATAACAACTTGGATTTTCTTGCCCTTAAATTTGTAATATTTGGTTAAAGATCTATTAGTTACATGTGGGCCATTCCTTACAGCAAGTGACATTTGAGCTGTAAAAATGGCCTGTATATTGATTTTTATATATATATAATAATTGACATTTTAAGAAAATGATCTATTTGGCTAGCTGTATACCTTCCTGCATTGCTTTTACTAAATATAATCTACATACCACCCTGATAATGATTTCTATTATAAATGTATTTATAACTTTATGTTAAAAAGCATATAGGAATGCAGTCATTAGAAAACACGTCTGTTGTAATTGTATTGCCTGATAATTTGATGAGTACATTCTGAACTCCCTCATTTCTTACATGTTTAAACATCATAGCTTGATTTTTATACACAGATTAATCAAGAATAAACGTGAATAAGTAAACATTGTAAACTAGGATGTACAACTCCAACTTCTTTTATACAGTAGTTATGGTGACCTTCACTTTTTCTTTTGCATATTTGATTTCCTTTCATTATATTTTCTAAGGATGTTATTTCTAGAGATACTTCACGCTTTTTTTTGTAATCCTGGTTTATAGGTGGATTGTTGTAAGACTACAAGCCCATGAAATTAATTTTTTTCTTGTTACCTTTGTTTCAACATACATGTTCCAGTCTGCTTGTTTACTGGCCAGATTAGGGGGTAAACAGATTTACAGCAGATGTGCCATATGTGTCTATGGCTTTTTTTTCTTCTGCTGCTATGTCAATTTTTGGTCCAAAGGTGACCAAATATGTAGTTATAGATTTGTGAAAGTACAATTTCCCCCCACTATCCAAGTTAGAGCATTCCTGTGAAATATTTTGTAGGCTGAAATGGCAATAAAGCGAAGAAGCAGTTACCTTAGGACACATCTTGCTAACAGAAGGACAAAATAAATCAAGGTAAAGCACAAACGCACACAGACACAGTTCAAAGCTATGATGGCTTGATGCTGAGGCACTGATGTAGTTCTGGGGGAAGGATCTTGGCCATGCCAGTCTGGATGTTCAGGCTGCATGCTGCCTTTATAACGAAATTGCTACAAAACAAACCCTGAATGCTATTTTTGCTTTTTGCCTTTTTTCATAGAAGGGAAAATCCTCTTTGGATTTCTTTTGGTTAGCAAAAACAGATACTAATGTATGGTGTAAAGTGAACTTTTGAAAAGTGGGGGATACCTGTATTGGATAATTTGGGGCACAGAATTTAAAAGGTTCCAAGTGAGCCATTATGATTCTTTGAAAAACAGGTTTAAAATTGTATTCTGCACTATAAAGTTATAATTTTTACCAAAAGCAAAATAATTCAAACAGAGAAATGTTTACTCATTTAAATGTCTCACTTGTGTGTATTAGGTGTCTACATATATTTCTTTGAGAGATCACAAATCAAGTTTCCTTGAGGGATTCCTAGGTGTAAAATTTAGATATATCAAGTGTAGGAATAATGAAGATATCAAATCGTTGGAAAGTTAATTTCTTTTCTCTTAAGAACTAGAGGGAAAGAGGAGATACTGAGCAAAAATAGGATTACTTACCCTGTGAAAGCACTCTTTTGGCTTCTGAGGGGGATTTACAAATATAATGAGATAGCTGTGTTTGTTTTTCTTTCTTTAAGTCTGTGATTTACTGACTTAAGATTTTTAAGTGCTTGTATTGAAATGCGTCTAGGATATCTGTGACTCTCTAGGATATCTGCTCTTTTTTACAATCATCTATTTCTCATTTATGCACCAGTGTCCTTTTTAAACCTCACTTTTCCTGATTTTTAAAAATATTTGCACTTTATTTACTTGCTTATTTATTTTTATTTATTGTGGTTTATGCCACAAGCAGGGAGTGGCATGTTACTGAACATGACTTGGGAAGGAGGATGAACAGCCTTTTTCCATCAATCGTCTTAGGCTTTGGCAAGTAGACAGATATCAGCCAGTCTTTGATTTAAATTGGTAAATAAGGCAAATTTCATTGCCTTGAGATTTTATCTGAATTTTTAGGCAGTAATGATTATTTTCAGTTCTTTTAGTCTGATGTTCTATTTTTAAAGTTTTTATATAAGAAGAAAATTTTCTATAGTCAACTAGCAAATATTTATGTTTACATATGAGGTATGAATAAATTGAAACTAAATAATTCAAATGTTGCCTCATTTATTTAATTATATTTATCCTGGGATGCTCTTTAAAGATGTAGTTCATTAATTCAGGGAATTTACATACATTCTAAAGCCCTATTATAAAATCCAGATTAGGAGAAAGATTGAAAGATGTTCAACTTCCCCTCAGCTCAGTTTCTTTTTGGGGAGAGATAGCATTGTCTCATATCGATGGGGCAGGCTGACCTAAGCAGAATATTAATCTTACCTTTCTCTTTTTTTTTTTTTTTTTACATGTGATGGGCTATCCACTGTAGTCCCTGCTTCACTCCCTGAAAGATATGAGGTGGCTTATTAAAAATAAGTAAAATACGAAAAGATTCAAGTCTTACATTGAAGGAATTGAGGCAATGGGAAATTATGAGTAGGAAAATAAAGCCAAGCAAAACTAAACAATATATTGTTTAGGGATGAAGGAATATATGACAAAACTATAAAGGAAAGCAAGAGAATGGTTAACACTTAAAAATTAGGATCATGATTACTTTAAGGACTAAAAGGAGAAGTTGAAAAGGATATAAGAGAGACTTCTAAGGTATTGATAATCTGTTTCTACACCTGAGTGGTGAGTGCATGTTTTTATTTTTAAAATTATGTTGACTGTACATCTATATTTTATACATTCCTCTGTTTGTATAACATACTTTTATAATTAAAAAAATAAGGTGACAAAGAATGAAAGTCAGCCAACCAACCAATAGTAAAAACCTGAATTATTTTGTCAAAACCACAATGAGTCATTCTACTCTAGAGATTGTCAGATTAACATACATACCCTGGAAACAATATGGGTTTGAATTGTGCTGGTCTACTTATATGTGGAGTTTTTTCAGTAGTACGAGATCCAAGGTTGGTTGAATGTGCAGATGTGGTGGGCTGACTATAAGTTATATGCGAATTTTCAACTGCTCAGAGGCTCAGCACCCAACCTCTGCATTGTTCAAGGGTCAACTGTAACTCAAGGCAAAATTGGAAAGTTATGTAGTATTCAGACCAAATAATTTTATTCTGCTCAGCCTATATCTGGAATGTTTTGTTTGCTTTTGGGCACCAGCATTTAATTAAACATTGGCAACTAAGGAAGACTTAGAAACTCTGTAATAAGAAGTTGGGACAGTGAACAACTGAAGTATGTAGATCTGTTTAGTCTGTAAATATTAATGCAGTATTTACGGGGGAATATGATTGCTGTCTTCAACAGCTTGAAGAGCTGTCACATAGAAGAGAGACTTCAATATGAAGCTCCAGGGGTTGGAATTAAGTCTAATAGAGGAAATTTTCAAGGAGGTATGATTGAATATAATGCAGAACCATGTAAGCTTTTAAACTACTAAAAGCTCTGTACAAAAGGAAAAAAAACTTTACTTTTTTAACATTTATTTTAAAATTTTAATTTTGTAATTGAAGTATAGTTGACTTACAATATTAGTTTCAGGTGTACAGCATAGTAATTTGATATTTTTATAGATTATACTCCATGCTAAACTTATAAAATGCTACTATATTCCCTGTACTATACATTACACTTTTTTAAACTTATTTGTTTTATACCTAGTAGTTTGCGCCTCTTAAACCTGTTTACATTGTTAAGTAAATGTATGGAGGCAAAGCAAGATTCTTTACTAGACTATTTTAACTCAGAATTATCTATTTTAACACCACGTGGAGTGTATTAGCCTTGCTATTTTGATGCCCTCTGAAAAATTTGCCCTTTTTCACACTTCGATTTAAGAAAGTTTATTTTTAGAATCCTTATTCTTATCATATGTTTTTGTTATTATTGTTTTGTTTTTATTCAGTTTTTGTTATTATTCAGTCCTGTAGGCTTAATTATTTTCATTTGCAGTTTATTAGCTGGCTGATGGTTAATCCTTGTTAATATATATGTTCATGCAACAAATATGTATTGAACACTGTGCTTTATATGAAGTCCTGAGGATCACTGTAGTGAATCAGACACAGTTGCTGCCTTCATAGAGTTTACATTGTATTGAAGGAGACAGTTATTCAGTTACAGTTCTGATAAACACTCTAAAGTATGGGGTGTTATGAGAAAATATAATTGCATGACCTGACCTAATCTGAGATGAGAGGGTCAGGAAATAGTACATTGCATTTTAGAAAGAATTACAGCAAAAGGAAGTTCAGTACTTTAAATTTAGTATAGCATACAGGCCACATGGAATAAAAGAGCATGGCATTCAGAGCCAGATTTCCTGGATTCACATCCCAGCTTCATTACCTACTTGGAAAAGTTACTTTAACCTGTCAGTACTTCAGTTTCCTCATCTGAATGTTAACAGTATTTATCTCACAGGGTAATTATATAAAATGAGTTAAAATTGTAAAGGGCCTACAGCAGTACCTTTTATATTGAAATATGCTATATAAGTATCGAAGAATAATACTTAGAAAACAAATCCAAGACAACAGATTTTTCCAATTATTCATAATAATGAATTTTATTAGTAATAATAATAGTTAAGATTCTTTGAGCACTTACTGTATGTTAGGTACTGTGCTTAATGCCTTTACATGATACTACATTATTCTGTCAATTCTTTGAGGTACTATAGATATTATTTTAATGTCTTCACTTTCTTTTTTCTAACAAATGAAGAAACCAAGGCTTCAGTAGATTGAATAATTTGCCCAGGATCCCCCAGTTGGCTAAGAGGCTGTGCTCTTAACTGCTGTTCTTTGTTAACTTCACATGATCCCAGTGAAAAACTGACCTTGTCTAATGTTAAACTTTTGATAACAGGCTGTGAACTCGTGGAATATTACTGGCAAGTTATTCTTCTAAAACTTAAAATATAGTGTAATGGGCTTTTGTTTCATACTTTATCTTCTTTTCAGAGACAATTTTATCTCCACTAGTCCAACAAACCCATATACCAGACCACTCCATGTAGTGTGGACCTAGGACATCTGTCTGAATCCTGGAGGAATCATTCTGAGCTACAAAGATCTTGTGAACATAGCTGTTTACATTGTAGCTTTCAGATTTTTAGGTTTACTCTAGGATAAGCATTGCCAGCTGATGGTATATGTGTCAAGGTGGCAGAAGATATGTGTTTTTTTCCTCCATTAGCTGCTAGACAGAATTTCAAATAGGCAAAGTTTGTCTACGTCTATTTCATGGTCTCTTGTTGCTTGGTATTCTCATTTTGCTTTTTGATTATACTCCAAACGTCTCATTTTGTAATTCAGCAACATAATTTATCACTCCAGTTAGGTCTGATTATTCTTTTTCATCATTATTTCCTTGCTCAGGAACCTACAGTGGCTTGCCATTGTAATGTAATAAAGTCCTCTGAACTCCACATTCTCCTGTTCAGGATGCTCTGTTGTTTGGCCCCATCTTACCTAACCATAGATAATACCTCTTGCTTTGATTATCTGAACTTGCCATGCTCATTGGTGTTTCCAGGCTTTTCCTAGTGCTGCTTACTCTGCTTGGAATATTATTCTACTTTTATCTGCTTTATCTGTTATACAAAGCTTTTCTTGGACATTGTAACTGAGAATGATTTGTTCTTTATAATATTACTCAACAGTTTAGTAATTTTTATATTACTGTTTATTTACTATTATAAAGTTTTGATCCATTAGGATTATAAAGCCAGGGGACTTTGTACATATATTTTTTTAAATTGTTGTTTTTATGTCCTTCATTTATTATAGGTCAGTACTATCCTCCTTTAATACTCAGCATGTGGTGCTTTTCAAATAATTGAAAGTGATCTACATTCTGTAAGATTAAAAGATAAAATTCCAAGGAAAGATAAAGTTTGGCTGTGTTTTGAGCAGAAAGGATTAAAAAAGAAATATCTGAGATACAGAGTTGGTAGATGCAGACACACAATCAGATTATGAATGGTGTTTAACAGGATGATATATATGTATATTTCACTGAAGTAGAAATGAACAGTAAATAATTTTTAGAAGGCTGATAAAGTGTTTTAAAATAGTGAAACCTTTGAAATATAGACTGAGTCGTGGGTTATTTTATATTGAATATATAGATATGTATTGTGTGTGTCTGTATGTATATATATGAATGAAATTTGGATATTGGAAGAACAGGAGAGTATGGTTGTAGTAGTTGCTTTTAAATTATCTGAGAAAAACTTCATGTTTTTATCTCTGTCAACAAAATGTAGTGTAGAATATAATGGATTGTATTACGTACAACATTATTTTAATGAACATTATGATAGCTTCGTAAGTTCATTATGTAATCTACAGTTCTATTTAGTGCCGTTTGTTAGGACTTCATAAGTGGAAAATAATTGGCAATAGCTTATTGTGTATTATTTCTAAACTTAGTTTATATTAGCATTGCATTTCTTCATTCTTCTACACAGGTATAGACCTAGGCGATGGAGTTGTTTCAGTTTAGTTTCCTAAAGGCAGGAAAAGCCCTGAAAATTCAGGATGCTGATATAGCAGTCTTATTTGGAATATAGTGGAATCCTGTGCATTTAGTCATTTTCTATTTTCAGAAGAAGAAATAGCAGTATGACACATCCGAGAGTCTGAAAAACAGCTTTTCATCTTCATACCATTTACTATAAAATGTATATGGAAATCTTCTTCAAACTGAAACCAGTAAAATCTTCAAAGATACAGAATATACTTGTAACATTTAGTTTTAAGTGACTTTTAAAACTTTTCATCACATCTTTACAGAACAAGTCATAGTTCTACAGTGTCATATCTTCATGAGTATAATGAAAATTAGAATCCTAATTAGTGGAAATTATACATAGTTTATCATTCTTTTGGCTCTTATTCCTACATAGCAGAAGAGTAAAATAACATATCCAATGATTTCAGTTTTCAGAAAACAAGATCCTGTCTCTGACCTTTGAAGTTTAATGTATCCTATTCTTATTCTTGACTTTCAATATACCTTTTCTTTTCCTGGCCTCTTCCTGTATTTTGATTACTGAATAATCTCATTCAAAATAATTTATCGGAATATATGTCTTTTTTTAAAGGAACAACACTAATAAATGGCAAATTAAACTGGACTAAAGCACCAGTAGTAACCTTGTGTTTGATATTAAACTGAGGTTCTGCTGATAGGTTTTCACCATCTCTTCTGTATATTTATTAACAGAAATGTAATTGTCCTATATCAGTAATTGAACCCAGCATTTTTTTCCTGTTGAACTTGATTTCATTCAACTTAAAGATTAACAGAAAACTAATTCTTAAAACCCCAGGTCCAGGTGGTAGTCTGTGAAGGCATTTTGGAAGGAAGACTTGTTCCATATTTAATAGTAATTCCATTTAGCATCTCTACTGAAAATCAATCACCATTATAGTTTTTTAAAGTTACTTTGAATCATTTTTCTTTTATATCTTATTCTGTATTGATAGTAACTTTATTAAGTGGTTTAATTTTTTATAATTATAAATGATCAACTTCTCATGTGTATGTTCTAATTCCTCTTTTTTATAATTTATTACATTACATACAAACAGAAAAGTGCACAATTCATAACTGAAAGCTTTGTGAATTGCCACAGAGGGACCACATCAGTGTAACCACTAGGTGAAGACATAAAATATCAATCAATACCCTAGAAGCCTCCTTTGTACCCCCACTCAGATATTACTCTCTCTGTTCCCAAGGAAACCAGTCTTCTGACTACTTCTGTTGTTGAAATTTGTACAAAATTTTGTAAACTTTTGTCTGGCTTATTTTGACATTATGTTTATGAGATTGGCCCATGTTGTTGCATGTAGCAGTACTGTTCATTCACTCTCATCAATGTAAGGATTCAATCGAAATCATAGAATTTATTTGCTGTTTCTGTTGTTAGAAATTTGAGTGCTTTCAGTTTGGGCTGTTTGAGATAATGATGCTGTGAAGATTCTTGTACATGGTGTTCTTGCATGTATTTCTGTTGAATACATAGGAGTGAAAGTGGTAGGTCATAGTTTTAAAACTTGAGTAGATAATGCCAAACAGTTTTCCAAAGTGATTATACCAATTTACACTTTATTAGCAGCACGTGGGTTTCAGTTGTTCCATACATATCCCTGTCAATACCTTGGGTATTATCAGTCTTTTAATATTGAATATTCTGGTTAGTATATATTGCTGTCTCGTTGAGATAATAACTTCTATATCACTATTTAGTAATATTAGTGAGCATCTTTTAATAGGGTTATAGGGCATTAAGATATCCTCTTGATGAAGTGTCTCTTGATTTAAGTCTCTTGTCCCTTTATTGTATTGGGTCATCTGTTTTTTTTCTTTATTACTTAAGATACAAGCCCTTTGTTGGAGATAATACTTTAACAGATACCTTCTTCCACTTGTGGCTTACCTTTTACTCTCTTCATGATACTCTTTGAAAATAACAGAAGTTCTTAATTTTAGTGTGATTCAATTTATCAGTCTTTAAAGTTAGTGCTGTTTGTACCCTGCTTAAGAAATCTTTGCTTACCTTGAAGTGATAAAATAGTCTCCTGTATTATCTTCTAGAAACTTTTTTTTTATCTTTCAAATTTAGTGAGGTTGTGAAGTATGTATTGTATGTATATGTGTGTGTACACACATACACATACTTAGATACACATACATATATATATAAGTCTTACTATACATTCTGTATTCTCTTCCACTGATTGATTTTATTACAGTGTGTTAATTATGAAAATCTTAATATTTGGTAGAGAATATCTTCCCAACTTTTTTCTCCATAATTATCTTGACTCATCACAGCCCTTATATTTCCACATGAATTTTAGAATCAGATTATAAATTTTTACCAAAAAAACCCTACTGGGAATTTGATTGGAATTGAATTGAACCTGTGGCTCAATTTGTGAAGAAATGACATTTTCATAGTATTGGGCCTTCTGATCCATGAAAATTATAGATCTATCCATTTATTTAGACTTCCTTTAATTTCTCTAAACATAAATATTTGTTTAAATATTTCCTACATTTTTTATTAGATTTATTCCTAGGTATTTAATGTTTTGCAATGCCGTTGTAAAAGGTGCCTTTTCTATTTCTGATTGTTCCTGTTTATATAAATACAATTTATTTTTTATGTATTGAATAAAACATTTGAGTATAATGGTTTGTTTTGGCTCCACATTATTTAAAATTTTTCTGTATACACAGTCATGTCAATTGCAAATGAGAAATTTTGTCTTCCTTTCTATCCTTATACTTTTCTTTTTTCTCTTGCCTTATTGCACTGGCTAGAACCACTTGTCCAGTCTTGAATACAAATAATGATAGAAGGCATCCTTGTATACTTTCAATATTTCTCCATTAAGGTATGATGTTTGCTGTGGTTTTTATTATAGAAGCCCTTTATCACAGTAAGAATAGTCCCTTCAAGTCCCTTCCTAGTTTGTTAAGAGGTTTTATCACAAATGGGTGATGAATTTTTTCTGTATCTATTTAGATAATTATATCATTTTGTCTATTATTCTTTTAATGTGGTGAATTGCATTGATTGATGTTTGAATGTGACATCAGTCTTGCATTTCTGAAATAAACCCAGTTTGGTCATGGTACATTATCCTTTTTATGTATTGATGAATTTGATTTTTGATACTTTCTTTAGGATTTTGTATCTATGTTCATTCATAAGATTGGCCCATAATTTTCCTCATAAAAACATTAGCAAGTTTTTTCTCTTTTACCATTCTGTGGGAGAGTTTGTTTAAGATTGGTGTTGTTTATTTTTTGGATATGTGGAATATCATTTAAGAAGCCATCTTAGTTTAGAGTTTTCAGCCTTTCTTTTATTACACTGTATGCATTTCCAGGCTACAAATTGACCTCTTAAGTGTGGTTATAGGTGCATCACATATGTTTTGATGTACTTTATTTTTATCATCATCTTTTTGAAAATATTTTGATTTCTTTTCACGAGTATAAATTTCTAAACATATGACGATTTTTGTAGTTATATTGTTTTTATTTTACTATGATTGGAAAGTATATTATGTATCATTTCAGTCCTTTGTCTTTTGTTTTTTAATGACCAATTAAAGTAAATATTTCATGCCTGCTTAAAAAGAATGTGTTTCCAGTTGTTAATTGCTGTGTATTAGTTTGCTAGGGTTGCTGTGACAAAGTACCACAATCTGGATGGCTTCAGCAACAGAGATTTATTCTCCCACAGTTCTGGAGGCTAGAAATCAGAAATCAAGGTGGTGTTGGGGCCATGTTCCCTCTGAAGCTGGTAGGGGAGAATTTCCTTGCCACTTTTAGCTTCCAGTGTTCGCCAGTAGTCCTTTAGTTCATTGGCTTATAGATGCATTACTCCAATCTCTGCCTGTGTTGGATATGGTTATCTTCTCCCTGTGTGTCCCTGTGTCTTTACGTGGCATTCTCCTCTCTGTGTTTCTCTATTCCTATAAGGTTATCAATCATAGTAGATTAAGGGTCCACCCTACTCCAGTATGACCTTATCTTAACTAATTACATTTGCAGTTACCCTATTTCCAAATAAGGTCACATTCTGTGGTACTAGGGGTTAGGACTTCAATATATCTTTTTTGGGCACACAGTTCAACTCATAATATAAATTAGGCCAAGTTTACTAATTATATGTAAATTTCTTTATCTTTCATGTTTTTTTGGCCTGCTTATTCTATTACTATGAGAGGGTCATGAAAATCACCTACTATGACTACAAATTTATCTTTTCCTCCTTTTGTTTCTGTCAGTTTTTGCTTTTTATATTTTGAGGTTGTGTATTAGGTGCATAGAAATCTAGAATTGTTATATTTTTCTGGTGAAGTGTACCTTTTATTATTATACTGTGTCATTCTGTCTCTATCTGTCTCTATCTGCCTGTCTCTATCTGTCCCTGCCTTAAAGAATATGTTTTCTGATATTAACATAGCCTTACAAGCTTTCTTTTGATTAGGGTTGCATGTGTATTTTTTTCTATATTTTAACTTTTACTTTCCCTGAATCTTAGTCTTAAGATGAGCCCAATACATGGTTAGGTTTTGTTGTTGTTGTTGCTGAAGTTTGTTTTTGTTGAAAGTCTGTGTTTTGAGTTTGCTCAGCTTGAACTGAATATACTTATTGAAATGCTTAGAATTAAGTGTGTTGTCTTGCCATTTGCTTTCTATTCCTTGTTCTGTGTCCCTATTCTATTTCCCTTTTCTCCTTTCTTGCCTTCTTTTGATGGATTATTTATTTGCCCTTTTCTCTCTTCTTCTTTTAGCTGTATTAGTCATAGAGTCTTTATTATCCTTTTAGTTATTACCCTGTAGTCTCCAACATGTATTCTTAACTCACTGAAATCTAATATTAATTAGTGCTTTTATTCCATTCCAGACAATGCAAGGACCTTAGTACACTCTTAACTTTTTAAATTTTCTCTTCCAGTTTTGTGTAGTGTCTTGATATTTCTGTATGTCTTTAACTTATATGTTTTAACTCCCCACATAACTAATTATAATAGTGTTTAGTTAATATAGATTAGTATTCATTTACCATTTATATATCATTTCCTTTGCTCTTTATTTCCTCCTATGTGTCAACTATGATTTCTTTATTCTGCTCAAAGAACATTTCATTTGTGTTTTCTTTGGTATGAATATACCTATGACAGGTTACCTCAGTTTTGTTTGCCTGAATATGTCTTTAATTCACCTGCCTTTTGAAAGGGTATTTTTTACTAGATCAGCAGTTACTTTCCTTTAATTCTCTGAGCTTATTAATTCCACTCACTGTCTTCTGGCTTCTGTTGTTTCTGTTGAGAAGTCAGCTATAATTTGCTTATTACTCCTTTATTGTAAACCTCCCCACTCCCCAGCTACTTTTAATATTTTCTCTTGTGATTTTCACAAGTGTTACTGTGATAGACTTACGTGTAGCTTTCTTAGTTTTTATCTTAATTGGCACTTTCACCACTTCTAAAATCTGTGGATCAGTGTTTTTTACTTGTTTTAGAAAGTTCTAAGTGATTCTGTTTTCATGTATTGCTTTTGTCCCATTTTGTCTATCCTTTCTATTCTTCCAGTTATACATTTCTTCCAGTTATACATTTCCAGTTTACATTTCCATTTCTTCCAGTTATACATTTCTTCCAGTTATACATTTCTTAGACCATTTTACTGTATCCCATTTATCTACTATGTTCTTTCTGTTCTTTTCCATTCTTTTGTATGTTTAGTTTGCATATTTTCTTCAGACCTATCTTTTGGTTCATGAACTCTTTTTTTCATGTGTCTAACATGATAAAACCATTATTTGAATTTATTTCTCAGTTCTAAAATTTCATTTGACATTTTTTTATGATTTACACTTTCCCTCCAAAATTTTCAGGTTTGTTTGTTATTTCCTTGAGTATATTAGTCATAATTTTTTTAATATCTAGTTCTGAAAACTTTGTCTACATTTCCTGTAGATCTGTTACTGTTGACTTTTGTTTCTTGTGCTTTTAGGTCACATTGTATCTCTTTATTTGATTGGTTCTTTTCGATTGAATTCCAGATATTGTATATGAAAAAAGCGAACGTGCTGTTAACTTTATTCAGAGAGGATTTATTTTTGCTTCAGAAAGGTGACCAAAGGACTGGCAATCCCAGATTGTCTTAATCCAGGCAGGGATTGAGAAGATTTGAATTTAGTCATCATTAAAGTTGGTCTACTTCTGGTTCAGTTTTATTCACGGTTCCAGACTTGCCTCATCAGTAGCTCCTCAGTTCCAGTTTTTATCCTCTTGTCCTCAGAAATTTGTCTGTCTCTTGCCATCTTCCCTTGCCTTTCAGATTCTTTAGAATTGGCCAATCCTCCTAGGCAAAACACACCTCCAGAAGACGTGCGCACCTCTTTGGGTTTCTTGTCTAAGATCACAGTCCCACAATTCTTCAGTCTTGGCCATTCTCAGTGCTTTCATCTAGGTAGTTTTGCTTTTAATAATTGTCTAGGTGTTATAGTTCTCACTGGGTGGGGGGTTGATTAAATTACCTATTTCATTATATAAAACTCAGAAAATACTGTGACTGTTTTTTCTGCTGAATTATCTTCAAGATGGGTATTTTAAAATCTGTAGTTTTATGTGGATCATCAAACATTTTTCATTTGTTCATACTCTAATGCAGTTTCTTAGCATAGCTTTGGATATACATTCCTATGAAGAGAGATCCACCAAAATGGATGGATGTCCAGAGTTGTACTATATATGGCTAAACTAGGCTTCTAAAGTTTAGCTGTTAATAACCCAGATATTTTTTATGGTTTGTATTATTTTGGCCATTTATTTCTTTTTAAGATGGAAAGAAAGGATATTGATATTTTTCAAATTCACTTAGATTCTTTGGCTATCTGCTTATCAAAAATTGGGCAATCTCAGTTGTTTTTAAAATCCTTTTCTTATTTTATTGGTAGAGTAGTACTTCTTGGAGAAACCAACTAATAAGGACTTAATTTGTATAGAAAGATATGTTTTTTCTGTTAATGTATTAACTCATAATTTTCATTCCAAAATCAAAATACTGTTCTCTTTGTTCATCTTTGCAGAACTTCAGAAATAACTATCACTTTTTTCTTTTCCTCTAAATTTATTTTCATATTTACTGATCAAATACTTTTAACCTAAAGTTATCAAGGATTCCATGCACTTCCAAGATAAGGGGTAACATCAATCTAAAGACTCAATTCTTTTCTGTCTTCACTGCTTACAGACAGGGAACACAGTCTCTTCAGCCTGGACTTATGTAGAAGAATTTGGAGAAAATAAACAGGTAAGAAAAAGTCTCTTAGGAATATTAAGTGATATATTTAGTTTCCAGAAAGCCAGTTATAAATTATTCTTCTTATGGTTTTAAGAAGAAATAGTTAAAATTGTTCAATGAAACCTTGTGAAAATGTTTAATTATTATAGTTTTGTTAATTATAGATGCATTAGCAAAGTTTTAAAGAGTTAAACTGACTTCTATATTTCAGGTCTTCTGAAAACTTTTAACATGCTAGTGTGTACATTGTGAACCACCAGGATGGCAAACAGTATTAAGGTGGATGTAGTTGGAATGAGTGTATTATAAAGTAGATTACCCAGAATTTCTCAAACTTATTTGAAAATGGAACTCTAGTTTTTTCAAACTTACTAAACCAAAATTATTATTGATACAATTTAGAATAAAAGTTATGTTTATTAGGATTCACTGTTTAGTTTTTCCAACATGGTACTGAGAAGGATAAGTTTTAGTAGGAAGCTAAAGGTAGTTTATAATAAGTTTGAGTAAAGATTATTACTATCCAAACTCCTTTTTACATGTAGAGGCAAAAAGAATGTTGTAGTTCCCTGGGTAGTAATCCGTATGTTCTTGAGTAGGTTACAATCCTAGTTTGCTGTAGCTTGGATCATAATTTTCCCTCTCATAGGCTGCTCTTTTATTCCTCTCTTTCCAAAATGGTATAGAAACTAGCATGGAAAGGAATTTGATGTTAATTCAATCTCTTAATACAAAGGTAGCAAACTGGAAGCTCTTGATATGATTTGTTTGGTCTCTTCAGTTTTTTGAAAGGAAAGCAGCTGGGTTTCATTTCGGTACAAATAGCTGGACAGCATTTGTTTTATATTTGTTCCTTTTTGAGTTCTTCTTTTGTTTGTTATATCTTGGACTCTGAAGGCATTTGAGTTTGTAATTGCTGTGTTTAATGTATTTTAAGAATATTTCTGATTTGTTTTTAATGTTTTCCCATTATATAGTATCCCTATTAAAAGTTCTTCCCAAACTGATTTGCCAAGTTGTTGAGTGAAATAACTGTTTCTATGGTCAAGTTTGGGAAGAACCATGTACTATATATACTCCCCTTGGAAATCATAATGCATGTTAGCATCCTGAATAATTGCAGTAGCAATTTGTTTAGCTGTTAAACCCATCTTTCCTAAAATTTTCCCAATGTTTTTTGGCCTAAGGGATTCTTGTTTTGACAAGGTACTTGAATTGTGTGGGATGTAGTTTGAGAAACATTTAAACTAACCTAGAGAAACACTTGGGATTTCTTTATAACTTTTTTGAGGTATAATTGAAATACAATAAAATGCACATATTTAAAGTGTACACTTTGGTCAGTTTTGCTTTATGTATAAGTCTGTGAAATGACACCAAAATCAAGAAAATAAACATTTCTATCACCTCTACTATAATCCATTCCTCCTACTCTCTTTCCTAGGCAACCACTGAACTGATTGCTGTCACTATAGTGACATTAGTTTGCATTTTCTAGGATTTCAAACCCTTGTTTTTGAAGTTTAAATTATAATCTTTAGAGATAATTGAGAATGAAATGGCTGTAATTTCTTAAAAATAAAAGTACTGATATCTGACAAAGTATATGTTTATGATTGTTATACAGTATCGAAGTTTCAGAGTAAGAATTTAAAATCCAAATCACTCTTTCAAAATTATATGGGAAAATACGTTGTAAATTAAAAAAATAATTTAGTTGAAAACAGAAATAGATGATTTTTCCCCCAAAATTGAATCTGAAAAATACAGTCATCTAGTAAAATCAGAGAACTAATTAACTAGAACCTTATAAGGAAACAGTTATAGACAATAATTTTCTTATCCAGCCACCTGTTGCTAAGATTGTCATACTCAAACCCTCCTATAAATCATCTTAAAACAGAAATAGTGGCCTGAGTTACCCTGTGGGCCTAGTCTTAGAAAAAATGTTGGTCATTGACCATCTACTTTTTACCCTTTGCTGTCAGTTACCTGATAGGAAAAATTAAGTAGACAATAAAAATACTTTTTAAAAATTGAAGTAGGGAAAGTAAATGAAGTAAAAATGCCAGTAAATTTGATAATACTAGTGTATTCCAGCCAAAAGTATCACTTAAAAATTTATAGTTAATGATTTTTAAATATTTCATAGGTTATAAGTTGCTTAATAAGTACCAATACTGAAAATTCTTTCCTCTGCCTTATAGTTAGCTCTTGGTCTTCAGTACTAGGAGAAAGTACAAAATAATAAATGATAAATGTTAATAATATTCTAATACAGATGATTTTTGTAAATCTCTGTGTTTGAACCCAGCTGTATTTTATATTCTGGGTATGTATAATAAATACTGTTACCAAAAACTTGTTTTGCAGATGAAATTCAGTGGTTCAGTAAAAGAAAGTTATTGAGTTATAGTTATGACTCTTAGAATGTTAGAAATTGAAATAATAAAAAGGTAAAATGAAATTTTTTCCAAAATTTTTATAAAGATCTCATAGAAATCTAAAGAAATACTTAAAATGTGTATTAAGGTGAGAAATGTATTTCATAGGTTAAAATATCAGGTGCTTCAAACCTTATACATTGCTGTTGGAAGTGTTAAAATGGTACAGTTGCCTTGGAAAATATTTGGCAATACCTCAGAAAGTTAAACGTAGAGTTTACCATATGACCCAGCAATTCCATTCCTAGTTATTTACTCAAGAGAATTGAAGACATATGTCCACACAAAATCTTGTGCATATTATTCCTTAGCGGCATTATTCCTAATGGCCAAAAGGTGGAAGCAACCTGGATGTCCATTGACTAATGAATGGATAAACAAAATGCAGTATCTCCAGACAGTGGTTATAAAAAGGAATGAAGTTCTGATACATACTACATGGATGAACCTTGAAAATATTATGCTAAGAAGCCAGTTAAAAAAGACCACATAAATTATATGATTCCATTTATATGAAAAATCCAGAATAGGCAAATCTATAGAAACAGAAAAATTAGTGGTTGCTGGGTCTGCTGGAGAGGGAATGGGGGGCGACTGCTAGTAAGTACAGAGTTTCTGTTGAGGGTGATGAAAATTTCTGGATAGTGGAGTTTGGTTGCACAACTTTGTGAATATATTAAAACCACTGAATTGTACACTTTAAAAAGGTACATCAAAAAGAGAGGGGGTGGGTGTGAAGGTAGAACTCAGAGCTAACAAGGAAAAGAAAAAAACCAATTATGAAGAATTTACTTTCTAATGGAAAATTAGTTTAAAGACTATCTGGTCAGAAACAAACTAAAAGAAAAAGATTAGTATGAGAAGATGCTTTCAACTGAACTCACTTTAAGGTCTCTATTAAGGGTTTCCCCCTCTTCATATGAAACAAAAGCAGCTAGAGGATCTGTGATGTTCGGTCAAGAGGTGTAAGAGAATTAGAAACAAAAAAGGGACACACAAGAAGAGAGTAAATCAGTATATATCTATTGCTTAGTTTTCACTGAGGAACATATTGGTGGTATTCATCTCTTGTGCTGGACAGAGAAAGGTAGGAGACCAAATTATAATCGCTGCAGAGGCGAGACTGGCAAGCAGGTGATGAATGTCCTGCCAGGCTCTGCTCTTGTGCCCATGTCAGATGTGGCGCTACAGTTACTACTCACTTTCTTGCTTATTCCAGACACAGCTTCAGAATCCCTTGGAATCCAGGGTCCTTTTAGCGATTACTGCTTGATTCGAATTGGCACTTAAGGTTAAGCCTATTTACTAGTCTTAATATAGGTCAAAGTTATTCTGTAAAAATGTGTCCATTCAACATATAAATATGAAATTTTAGAGGATTTGATCAATATTATCTCTAATAATTATATTAAAGCGTTAAAAGGGCCTTTTCTTCAAATGAAGTGTTACATAAAAGTTTAGCATATAAAGCAAGGGAATGCAGAGCTGTGTGAATTTAAGTGGGAAGTGTGGGCGTGGGCAGGCTCAAGCAGAAGCCAGGTAGCTTAGAGCACCCTCTACTTTATTTCTCTCCCCCTACGCACAACAACCTTTTGAAACGCTTTCTCTCAACCCAGTTTTGAGAAGATTGCCAGAGTAAAATGCTTGATCAAGTGGAAATAATACTTTCCTAGGAACTGGGAAGCCTAATTTTTAATTTGTTTTTTTCTCCATTTAACTGTGGGAATATGGAACAGTCACTTAATCAACCATCTTTTGTCTGTAATATTCTTCAGTGAAAGAGGTGGTTTGAATTAGAGACTTCCGAGGACTCAACCTATTGCTATTTAATATTTTGATTTAAAGAATCTAATTAGTCAAAAATTTTATTGATATCAATGGTAAAAAGGCAAAACCAATAAGAATGATCAAAAGGCTTGAACAGACACTTTACTAAAGAAGATGTTCAAGTGGTCACTGAACACGTTATTAGTCATAAGGGAAATCCAAATTAAAGCTAAAATGAGAAACCATTCATATCACTGGAATAGCGATGATTAAAAACACTGGCAATAACAAATGTTGGTGAGGGTTTGGAGCAACTGGACCTCTCATATTTTATTGACGTGAGTGTAAAAATGATCACAATGTACTGTTCGACAGTATCTATCTCTAACCTACCACCCAGCAATTCTACTCTTAGTTATTTACCCCAAAGAAATGAAAATATGTATCCACAAAAGGACTTGTATAAGAATGTGCATAACAGCTTTATCCGTAATAGTCAAAATTTAGAAACAACCCAAATCTTTATCAACAGGTGAGTGTGAGTGGATAAAGAAATTGTAGTATATTCATTCAATGGAATACTACTGAACAATAAAAAGGAAGCTACTGCTACATACAATATGAATGAATCTTAGAAATTATGTTGAGAGAAGACATAAAAAAATACTTTAAGAATACATATTATATGAAGTCCAAGAACAGTCAAAACTAAGCTATAGTGATAAAAATCATAAAGTGGTTGCCTCCAAAGAGCTCTTGACTGGAATGGATGACGGGAACTTCTAGATTGATGGACATGTTTTATAACTTGTTTTGGGTGTTGGTTACATAGCTTTATACAGTTATCAGAACTCATTGAAATGAACACATAGGATGTATGCATTTTATTGTATGTAAATTGTACCTCAATTTAAAAAGTGTTAATTAAGACAGTTGAATAATTCTCAGTGTAAAACTTAAATTCTGAAATTGGCTCTGTATCGTTCCCTTAAGAAGAGAGGGGAAGGGGAGTAATCTGAGGCAGAAACAGTGGGATTGAAGAGCTAAGGATGTTCATTGGGAAGAAAAAGCAGGGGTGGGCAAGTAAGTATATGTTAGGAATTTTAATTCATTTGTTAATTTGTGAATCAGTGGTGTTTTCTGATTTTTATTGTCTGTGATATATAAGTTGTATGTCAGGGGAAAACATGGTTCATCTAGGTTTATCTCACAATTATTGTCTCAAGTTTGACATGTATTATATTTTCTAATCACGCAGATGTTTTCCCGAATATATTTAGATTCTTAACTTGTAAAAAAAATATTTTTGAAATGCTTATAAACATCTGAAGCTTTTCGTTTCCTAATCTTTGTAGTATTAGGGGGAAATTTTTTTCTTGATTTATCCTCTGTGAATAAAGTCATCAAAGTGAACTTTTAATTTTATACTTTAATTTAGTCTCCTTAAAAATGTGAGAATAAAACAGTCCATTAGGGTATTTGTAAACTGAAGGTTTACATCAGGGGAATATCAGAAATACAAATTTTCAGACCTGATAAGCACTCTGCTAGTAGCCAGTTGTCTGTCTATCTTCTTTGTGAAATCTTCTCCTGAAGATCTCTTTTTTATCCACATTTCATGAGTAGGCTGCATTAGATCTTGAATGAATATAAACCCAAAGTGAAAGTGATTTCTCTGAAAACTACATTTCCCCACATACAGAAGTGTAAATATTTAAAGATCTGTTCTTCTAAATCATGTTGTCTGTACCACACTGTTAAAATTTGAAAGAGCTAGTTATATATACATGCTTAATAAGGAATTTATTGTATTTGTGTGATAACATTTAGAAGAAGAGTATCAGAACTTTTTTTTTTTAGCAATTATTTGAATTATCAGGAACACTAAGGTTTTTGTTTATACTCAATGCCATAACGCTTCAGGCAAAGTGGATCCTTGAAGAGAAGAAAAAAAGTTCTCTAATACCTAGAGTTATCCTACTTTGGGATATTAGAAAAGCAAATGGTGTCAAAGTCATTCCTTATCCAGTTTCAAAATACTGAAAATATTTTGAACTGTATGCCTTGAATGTATTTATGTTTTCTTGGAACAAACTGCTTGTATTGATCTTATGGTACCATTAATAAAAATAAAAAGGTTATAAAATTATTCTAATTAGAGTTTTACAGTGCTGGAAATTAAACCTATATTTAACTGATTTTTTTTTTTTCTTAACTAGGTCCTTTCTGATGTTGCTTGAGCTTATTCTCCTGCAGTTGATCTCATTCCTGTTGGCTTAATATTAAGTCCCATGACAATACTAAGTTAATATTCATTTTTAGGTCTCATTTATAGCACCAGGAAAATATAGAAAAAACTTTACCTGTGCATTAGATGACCTAATTTCTTCTGTTCTTAGAAACACCATACCTTTTATAAATAATCACTTCATAGTCATTTTCACACCCTTGGCTTACTCTACACCAAAGAACATAGTTGAGTTTTTGGAAAGTACAGGATTTGCAAATTTGGTCTTTAGTACTCACACACATCTATAAACATTATAACTAATGAAGCAGGAAATTATTCATACGTAAGATGAATGTTTATTGTGGAATAGTAGTATTTCAAATGTTGGTTTCTAAAGAAATAATTTGGTTTAATTTTTGGATTTTTCTGTACTGTAAGTTGATAATGGTTTCTTGAAGTTTATTTTATAAAGATGATTCATTTTACTGTTTTACGGTACCAGTAGGATTCTAATGTTAAATTGGTTTGTGGGGTTATATAAATGTTTACATTAGTATTTAAATAATGAAATATTAGACAGTTTTTGCAGTCCAGGGGTAAATGTGTCTGCTGGTTTGATACCTAATACAGTTTCAAAAAAGAAGCAAATATGAATTCACTGTTTTATATCTTTTCTTCTTGGACAATCCCTTAGTGTCAGTACCAAATTTAAAAGGAGTTTCCTTGTGGATAGAGCAAGAGAAATCAGAAGTTCTCTTTTTCAGTGATCATAAAGACACAAAACAGTTAATAGATATCCAAGAATGCATTCTAGTAAGATCTCTGAAGCATTGTGTCAGTGAAAGTTTACATAATACTGACTGATGAAACTATCAGGATTTGCAGTGCAGTGAGTGCTGAAACAGTCTTTACCAGCAATATAAGATTATCAGGATTTTGAATGTTAGAACATTATGTTAAACTGTGATTATAGTTTTAATGCTTTGTCTCTTTGAATTAAATTTGTAACCATAAAGATGTGAAGCATAATTGTTATGTATTTATTTACAGACTACAATTTCCGTCGCAGCTCAATAAATAGTCTTTCCCCTGTTAGTGCCACCCTCTCTTCTTGGCCTCCCAGCCTGCTTCCTTACACTTCAAGGCCTTATTCTTATCCAGGCTATCCCTTGTCACCAACAGTATCACTTGCTAATGGCAGCCATGTTGGACAGCGACTATATATCTCCAATCAGGCCTCATTCTTCTGAAGAAAATATTATAAATAGGAGTATGAAAGTTTCCTTGTAAAGCATGCAAATTAAAATACTGTTTTATTTTAGAATCGGGTTTGTACATTTGGTTTTAAAATGATAATTATATATTTATTTCAACATAGTAAATATCAGTCACAATTCAGAATAACCTACCATTGTAAAACTTTTAAAAATGCTAAGTTTAAAAAGTTACTTAGTGATTTCTCTTGATAAAGTTATAACAAACTGCTGTTCTTTTTAAACTTTTGGGATTTTAAATAACTTCTGATTCCTGAGTGGTCAGTAGAACCCAGAAGTTTTCATTGTAACTTTGCTAAATAGAGTTTCTCAAGTATTAAAGCACTTGCAGACAATGGTTACACTAGATTTGATTACCAAGGATCACTATCTGTATTAGCGATTAGAACAATTATATAAACAGAAGCATCTAACTATTATGTAGAAAGAAATGAAGGGCAAAAAGATTAAAATGCAGATTTTATGCAGTACTAAAGAAAAAGCAATCTACCATTGTGGTCCTTGAAAATAACTATAAATATTTTAGTTAATTGTTTGTTGTAGAAATACATTATAATTTTGCTGTTAATGTATTTAAGGTTTTTATAGTTACGCTCCATTTGTGTTTTTGATATTCACTGTATAGTTCTTTGAGTAATAAGTGTTATGGTTTTTAATGTTGAAATCATGTGTTAATTTTTGTACTTGAATTCAAATTCTTTGACATTAAATATACAATGCTTCTAATATGCACGTGTTTCACTTTTGTTTATTGGTATGCACAAAAAAATTAGCTCTCACAACCGCTTTGACCTTCTGAGAACAATTTCCCCTACTTGGTATACATAGGCTCAGTGTCTTCATTGGGACCAAAGCAAAGGATACTGCAGAAAGAAAATTAATAGTTTTGTGAAACGTAACAAAAGTCCTTTTCAGGGGCCAATAGAAATACTTTTTTCATGAACGCAGTGACGTTTCCTCCATTTTTTATGAATAATTAATGAATCCAGGTTATTTGGACTGTTTAATAGTTTAGCAGTATACATCTGTAATCAGTTTCTAATGATGGTTTGCATAATTTATAGAGACAAAAATCTTTCCTCTTAGAATACCAGACATTAACTTTGTTGATCAACTCATTGTATGGGGTATAGGGTTTTCATTAATAGAATATGAAATAGTTGCATATATTTCTTTTACTAAAGTTTTTTCTAGCAGAAGTTATCGGAGAGTAAATTAGTTTCTTTTTTCATAGAGTAATCATGGTTGTAGGTTTTTCCCTTTCATCACTTTAAGTATATCTTGCCGCTCCCTTGTGGCCTGTAGAGTTTCTGTTGAAAGGTCAGTTTATAACCTTGTGGGGATTCCCTTGTATGTTATTTGTTGCTTTTCTCTTGCTTTTAATATTTTTTCTTTGTGTTTAATTTTTGTTAGTTTGATTAATACGTGTCTCTGCATGTTTCTCCTTGGGTTTATACTGTATGGGACTCTTTGAGCTTCCTGGACTTGATTGACTATTTTCTTTCCCATGTTAGGGGAAGTTTTCAACTATAATCTCTTCAAATATTTTCTCAGACACTTTCTTTTTTTCTTATCCTTCTGGGATGCCTATAATTTGAGTGTCAGTGTGCTTAATGTTGTCACAGAGGTCTCTGATATTGTCCTCCATTCTTCTCATTCTTTTTTCTTTATTCTGCTCTGAAGCAGTTATTTCCACCATTCTATCTTTCAGTTCTCTTATCCATTGTTCTGCTATTGATTCCTTCTAGAGTATTTTTAATTTCAGTTATTGTGTTGTTCATTACTGTTTGTTTGCTCTTTAGTTCCTCTTGGTCCCTGTTAAACGTTTCTTGTATTTTCTCCATTATATTTCTGAGATTTTGGATCATCTTTACTATCAATACTCTGACTTCTTTTTCAGGTGGTTTGCCTATTTCCTCTTCATTTATTTTGTCTTGTGTTTTTTATCTTGCTCCTTTGCCTGCAAAATATTTCTCTGTCTTCTCATTTTGTCTAATTTACAGTATTTGAGGTCTCCTTTCCCTAGGCATTGGGGTCATAGTTCCTCTTGCTTCTGTTCTCTGCCCTCGGTGGTGAGGTTTGTCCAGTGGATTGCGTAGGCTTCCTGATGGGAGAGACTGGTGCCTGCGTTCTGTTGGGTGGAACTGAGTCTCCACTCTGCACTCCACTCCATCAGTCTCCACTCTGATGAGCAGGGCCATTTCAGGTGGTGTGTTTTGGGGTGTCTGTGAGCTTAGTATGACTTTATGTAGTCTGTGTGCTGATGGGTTGTTTTGTGTTCCTGTCTTGTTTGTCATTTGGTGTGAGGCGTCCAGCACTGGGAGTGGCTGGCAGTTGGGTGGAGTCAGGTCTTGGATTCAGGAAGAGGCCTTTGTGAGAGCGCTCAGTGATTAACCTTCTCTTGGGCCAGGAATTCTCTAGTGGTCTAGCATCTTGGACTTGGTGCTCCCACCCCAGAGCCTCAGGCTCGATTTCCTGCCAAGGAACCAAGACCCCGAGAGTTGCTCATCCCAGCAGTAAAGGGGATTAAAAAAAAAAAAAAAAAGTCTAACAAAACCCCAGAAAAATGGTAAAAAGTAAAATCAAACAAACAAAAACAGAAACAAGGAAACATGCACACACACAGAAGAAACAAAAACGGAACCAAATAAAACAAAAATCAAGAAAACAACCAGACAGAGAACCCCAGAACAAAATCAAACAATTAAAAAGAAAACTGACAGAAACACAAAACCAAAAAACAAAACCAAAGCAGAGTGCCAACTGAAGAATGAAGCAAAGAAACAAAACAAACCAACAAAAATGATTAAAAAAGAGAAAGGGGGAAGAAGACAGATCAACAGAAAAGCAATGTAGAAAGAGAAATATAAAAAAAGAAAATAGAAAATATATTAAAGAAAAATAAAAGACAAAACCCCAGAGAAATGGTAAAAACAAAATCAAACAAAAACAGAAACAAGGAAACACACACACATGCAAAAGAAACAAAAACAGAACAAAATAAAACAAAAAGCAAAAGAACAACAAGACAAATTGAAGAACTCAAAAATGATATCAAATAATTAGGATCAAAACTAACAAATATACAAAACCTAAAAACCAAAGCAGTGTGCCAACTGAAGAATAAAGCAAGGAAACAGAACAAACCAATAAAAACGATTTAAAAGAATAATAGTAAAATAAAATAAAAAGGGAAAAAACAGGACAACAGAAGAGCAGAGTAGAAATGGAAATATATACTAAAAATATATTAAAAAGAAGAAAAAATAAGGAAAAGAACACAACAACAGAAAAGCAAAGTAAAAATTGAAAGATATAAAAAAATAAAAATAAAAAATTTGTTATACAACACGAAGATCCCAAAAGACTAAAACAACTACAAACAAACAAGAAAGAAAAAAAAACAAGCCAGAACGAATGACAGAATGAATCAAAACATAATAAAATTAACAGTAATAATTATGTTTCCCTTGGGGTCTCAGTTGTAAGTGTCCTGGCACATGCTATGAGCCACAGCCCCCCTCCACCTCCCCAAGAGCCCCTCCTCTGCCTCTGGGCTGGTTTCTGGACCTGTTGTGGGCATTGTGGGGACCACTCAGACTCTGATCTGGCCCAATTCCTGCATGTGTTTGCCCCCAAAGTCCACAGCTGCCAGAGCTAGACTGTTTTCATTTGTGGGAACACAAATGAGTACATTGTCTACTCAGATATTCCATAGATGCAGGGTATTGTGAGGATTAAATCTGCAGCTTGTACAGCTTATGGAAAGATTTTTGATCTCCTTTCTTAGTCGCCCCATCCCTGGGGTTCTGCTTGGTTTTATCCCCACCTCTGCATGTGGTCCACCCACAGGGGTCTGGTCCTGAGGCTGCCTTGGAGCTCTTGGGTCTGCCTCAGTGAGGACTGGGTGCAGAGGTGGTATGACTGCTTGGATTGCAGCAACCTTGCTGGCACCAAATGCACAGGAAATCTGGCGGCCAGGGGTGCAAGAGATATGGCCTTAGTGAGGGCCTTTTCTGGTGCCTGATATATGGTGCGTGAGGGCCGGACCTGGGAGGGCGTTTTTTTAAATTGCCCTGCAGCCAGCTTGTGAGCGCCAGCCCTGAGGGGGCTTTTTTTAATTGCTCGTCAGCCAGCACACAAGAGCCTGCCCTGAGATGGCTTCTTGTATTGTCTGTCAGCAGGCACTGGCATGTGGAGAAAGAGAGGCTACAATAGTGGTTCCTCCCCCTGCATGTGACTCAGCAATAGTGCCCTGCTTCCATGGCTGTCTGGTCTTCCTCTGTAGGCATCCCCTGCTGCAGGTTTCCTCCCTCCCATCCCCTCAGTCCATCTTCCCACAGCCAACAGCAGTTCTTGCTCCGGGCCTGTTCTCCAATCTCTACACTCCAACTCCCAGCCCCCTTGCACACCTGTGAACACACGTCCCAGTCTGGGGCATGTACAGCCGCAGTACAGACCATCTGTGTATTTCTCACTCTGTCCCGTCTGCTATAGATGGGCCACTTAACCCTCTTCCGACAGCCTCAAATGCTTTCCTTCTGTCCCCAGAGAGGGTGTTTCCCCTTCAGGGAGGGGTTTTCCCCAAATTCGGGAATCTCTCCTCTGCTTCAGCTCCCCCACGCCAGGGTTCAGGTCCTGTCCTGCTTCCTCTCCTCCTCCTTATCCCTTTTTTTTTTTTTTTTTTTTTTTGTGTCCTACCCAGTTATGCAGGGATGTTTATAGTCCTTTCTGGTGTCCAAGGTCTTCTGCTAGTTTTCAGCCAGTGTCCTGTGAGAATTGTTGCATCTATAGATGTACTCCTGATGCATCCGTGGAGAGAGATGACCTCCATGTCCTCCTACTCCTCCACCATCTTAACTCCTCTGACTTATTTATTTTATAGCTGGAATTTTGTATTCGTTTACCCCCTTTACCCATTTTGCCAACTCCCAGCCCCTTGGATTTGCACTCTGTACCTATGAGTTCAGATTTTTTGTTTTTTGCTCTTAGGTTACACACATGAGATCATATGGTATTTGTCTTTCTCTGTTTAACTTACTTCACTTAGCATAGTGCCCTCAATGTCCAACCATGTGGTCACAAATGGCAAAATTTCCTTTTTCATGGCTGAATAACTTTCCATTGTATATATATACCACATTTCTTGTCCATTCATCTATCGTAGGACACTTAGGGTATTTTTCTGTCTTGGTTTTTTAAATAATGCTACAGTGAACATAGGGTGCAGATATCTTTTTCAGATAGTGATTTTATTTCCTTCAGATAAATACCCAGAAGTGGAATTGCTGGATCATATGGTAGTGCTATTTTTAATTTTTTGAGGAACCTCCATACTGTGTTGCATAGTGGCTGCATCAATCTACACTCCCACCAGCAATGCACAAGTGTTTCCTTTTCTCCACATCCTTACCAACACTTGTTATTTCTTGTCTTTTTGATGGTAGCCATTTTAACAGGAGTGAGGTGATACTCCATTGTGCTTTTCATTTGTGCTTCCCTGATGATTGGTTATATTAAGCATCGTTTCATGTGCTTGTTGAAAATATGTATGTGTTCCTTGGGAAAAATGGCTATTTTGCCCATTTTTGATTGGATTGTTTCTTTGCAGTTGAGTTATGTGAGTTCTTTATATATTTTGGATATTAACCACTTATCAGATATATGATTTGCAAATATTTTCTCCCATTTTGTAGGTTGCTTTTTCAGTTTGTTGATGATTTCCTTTGCTGTGCAGATGCTTTTTAGTTTGATGTAATCCCACTGTTTATTTTTGCTTTTGTTGCCTTTGCTTTTTAAACAGTCATCACCAAGACTGATATCAAGAAGCTTACTGCCTATAATTCCTTCTAGGGGTTTTAGAGTTTCAGGTCTTACATTCAAGTCTTTAATTCATTTTGATTTAATTTTTTTGTATGGTGTAAGATAGGGTCCAGTCTTATTCTTTTGCATGTAGCTCTCCAGTTTTCCCAACAACACTTATTGAAGAGACTGTCCTTCCCGCATTGTATATTCTTGGCTCTTCTGTTGTAAATTGATTGTCCATATATTTGTGAGTTTATTTCCAGGCTCTCTATTCTGTTCCGTTGGTCTACGTGTCTATTTTATGCCAGTGCTGTATTGTTTTGATCATTATAGTTTTGTAATATAGTTTGAAATCAGGAAGCCTGATGCCTCCAGCTTTGTTCTTCCAGTAGAGTTATTTTTTGAGTTCTTGATGCAAACCTTTGTGGAGGACAAGGGATGTGTTAAGGGGTCTAGAAAACTGTAGAAAAGGAAATGGGAGTAGAAAGCTTAATGTAAGCTAACAGTCCACCTCAACTGTGAAAATAGTGGGGAAAAAGTCCTGGTATATACAAGCAGTCTCTTCTTGGAGAAGAAGGTCAAAAGGTACTGGGACATGCCCTTTGGATTCTGGACAGTGAAGGGGAAAAAATGCAAAAGGTGAAATTCAGGATTCTTCAAGACAAATGAGAACCACCAGAGAAAAGGGAGCATACAACCCCTATCACCCACAAAAAAAATCCATTTAAAAAATTGTACTTTACTACACTGAGAGCAGAGGACGTTTTTGAACATGGAACCTTATGAACCATTCCAAATTGCCAAGCCTATCTGGTGAAATGAGCAGACAAAATCAGTCTACTTCTTTACAAAGCCACTATAAAAAGAAGACAGTAATGAGAACACATCTCAACTGATGAAAATTTCCTGAAAAAAAAAAACATTAAATAGCAGAAAACAATGACACAATATACTAAACTGAAATATCCTCAAACAAGAATTTGGCAATGTGAGAAAAAACAAAACCAAAAAGCACCTTAGGCACTCATGAAATACCCTTCTGAGGCTTCTTGAGGAATCTACAGAGTGATCTAATCTAAAGAGTGATCAATCTAAAGAGTGATCTTTCAACAAAGATATGACTAGGGAAACTTCAGGAAAAGAAATGATGGTGAGAATTTCACTAATTGTAGATCTAAGACTAAAAGGTGGGGCTAAGGGTGGGAATATACATAAATGTTGTTATAACAAAGTAGAAATAATGGAACTAAAAATGGGAGAAGGGAAAGATGAAGGTGGAATAAGCTCTTTGTTTTGTAATTGGTCGGTAGCACTAGGAGGATTCCTTTAATGACTGACAAACCAGATTGTAAAATGTCAAATAAGAAAACAAGGACTAAAAAGCTTTATAAAAGATATAAGTAAAAAGGTTACCACCAAGGGACTGGCCAAGATAGAAGCTCAACTCCCTGAGCTCAACTCCCCTCATAAGCACACCAAAATCACAACTATTTGCAGGACAACCATAGATGAAAAAGACAAGAACCTAACAGAAAAGATCTTCTACAACTAAAGACATAAAGAAGGAACCACAATGAGACCAGTAGGCAGGATGGACTCGTGATATAGTCAAGTCTCATAACCCTGGGTGGGTGACCCAAAAACTAGAGAACAATTATATTGTAGAGGCTCTCCCACAGGAGTGAGAGTTCTGGATCCCACGTCAGGCTTCCCAGACTGGGGATCCAGCACTGAGTAGATGAGCCCTCAGACATTTGGCTTTGAAGGCCAGTGGGGCTTAATTTCAAGAGTTCCACAGAACTGGAGGAAATAGAGACTTCACTCTTAAAGGTGCACACAAAATCTCACATGCTCTGGGACCCAGGTCAAAAGCAATAATTTGATAGGAGGCTGGGCCAGACCTACCTGCTGGTCTTGGAGAGTCTCCAAGAGAGGTGGGGGTGACTGCAGCTCACTCCAAGGACACAGACATTGACAGCAGCCATTCACAGGAGTTCCTTCTGCTGTGTGGATGATGGTGCAGGTGGGTGTCATTGCAGAATCCTCCCTCTAGCTCATTAACTCCATCCAATAGCCTGTAGGCACCAGTGCTGGGACACCTCAGGCCAAGCAACTAACTGGGTGAGGACACAGCCCCACCCATCAGCATACAGGCTGTCTTAAGACCACATGAGCCCACAGCTGCCTCTGGACGTGTCCCTACCAGCCAGAGAGCCCAGGACCTAGCTCCACCCATCAGGGGGCAGACACCAGATACAAGGAAACCAAAAGCCCACAGCAGGTGAGACCCTGCCCTGGGGCCAACTGGGCCCCAGCCCTGCCCACTAGCAGGCCAACACAAGCTTCAGGACACCCTGGACCCTGTACCCAATGGTGTCAGGAATGGTCCCCCAACCAACCAGTGATCTGACACCAGGTCTGGGATTCCTAGGCCCTGGAGCCAGACTCCATGATCCTGTTCTGCCTGCCAGTAGTCCAGCACTAATCCTGGGGTCCTCTGGGGTTCTGCAGTCTGCTGCCTTGTGACCCAGCCCCACCAAAAAGCACCTGACAGCTTCTGCACAAAACAGGGTCTGGCAGTCAACCAGACCAGGGACCAGTCAAGCCTACAAGACTGCCCACATAGTCAGCCTGCCACAGCAGAAAAACCCACTTAGCCCTCATAAGGGAAACTCCTAAAGCATATAGCTTCGGTGACAAGAGGGGAGTGTGCTGCTGGGATGCATAGGATGTCTCCTAGAGAAGACCATTTTTCTGGAGTTGGGAAAAATAACTAACCTACCAGATACATAAAACTACAAACACCAACTTAGGCAAAATGAGGCAACAGAGGAATATATTCCAGGTGAAGGAACAAGATAAAACCTTAGAAGAAGAACTAAGTGAAGTGGAAATAGGCAATCTACCTAAGTAGAGTTCAGGTTAATGATCATAAAGATGATCAAAGGACTCATGAGAAGAGTGGATGCACAGAGCAAGAAGTTAGCAGTTTTTAACAAAGAATTAGAAAATATAAAGAAGAACCAAACAGAGATGAAGAATACAATTAGTGAAATGAAAAATACACAAGAAGGAATCAACAGTAGACTAAATGATTATAGAGGAATGGATCAGCAAACTGGAAGACTGAGTAGTGGAAATCACTGATGCTGGACAGAAAAAAAAGGAAAAAGAATGAGAACAGTTTAAGAGACCTCTGGGACAACATCAAGCTCACTGATATTCACATTATAGGGGTCCCAGGAGCAGAGAGAGAGAAAGGGCCTGATCAAAAGAAAGAAAGGGCCTGATCAAAATCAAAAGAAAACTGGAGTAGCAATACTTATATCAGACAAAACAGACTTTAAAATAAAGACTGTTACAAGAGACAAAGAAGGACACTACATAATGATCAAGGGGTCAATCCAAGAAGATATAACAATTGCAAATATATATGCACCCAACATAGGAACACCAAAATACATAAATAAAATATTAACAGATATAAGGGGAGAAACCAACAGTAACACAATAAGAGTAGGAGAATTTAACACCCCACTTAAATCAATGGACAGATCATCCAGAGAGAAAATTAATAAGGAAACACTGACCTTCAATGACACATTAGACTAGATGGACTTGATATTTGTAGAGCATTCCATCTGAAAGCAGCAGAATAAGCATTCTTTTCAAGTGCATATGGAACATTCTCTAGGTGAGATCACATACTGGGCCACAAAACAAGCCTCAGTCAATTTAAGAAGACTGAAATCATATCAAGCATCTTTCTTGACCACAACACCATGAGGCTAGAAATCAGTTATTAAAAACAAACAACCTGCAAAAAACACAAACATGTGGAGGCTAAACAATATGCTACTAAACAACCAATGGCT
This sequence comes from Leucopleurus acutus, assembly GCF_964270905.1. NCBI lineage: Eukaryota > Metazoa > Chordata > Mammalia > Artiodactyla > Delphinidae > Leucopleurus > Leucopleurus acutus. Next base: position 123,826,482 of record NC_139146.1, on the reverse strand, counting down.
CATTGAAGAAATCAAAGAGCAAATCAAAAAATACCTAGAGACAAATGAAACCAAAAACACTATGATCTAAAACCTATGGGATTTATTCTCTATCCCCTTAACCCCTAATATTTCTTCATAGCAGTTATCATCACCTGACATTTTATTTATTTGTTTGTTCAACTGCCTTTCTGTCCCCATGAAAATGTGAGCTTCATGATAGCATCATTTTTTTCTATTTTGTTCCCTATATATCTGAAGTATCTAAAATAGTTCCTGGCATATGTTCACTCTCAACATATCTTTTAGTGGATTTAATGATTAAATTCACAAAAGTAGGAAACACTGAAAGAAAAAACACAAAAGTGGTCTAAGAAACCCACACTTGCCTCTATTTCTAACACTTTAGTTCAGATGCTCCTTTGTTTTTCAGTCAATGAAAATATAAGACATACAGAAAGGTGCACAAATCAGACATGTATAGCTCAATGAATTACAACAAAATGAATATACCATGATACCAGCAGGCAGGGCAAGAAATAGAACATCATCAGAGTCCCCAACATGGCCCTCCCAATCACTCATCCCCTTCTTCCTCCCCAAAGGTAACCAGGAAACTGACTTCTAACCCCATCAGTAGTTTTACCGGTTCTTGAGCTATGCATAAATGGAATAATTTCATTTGTATTCTTTGTGTCTTGCCCCTTTCACTTAATATTAGATTTGTGAGATTCATCCATGTTGTTATATGGAGCAACACTTCCTTCTTTTTTGTAGCTGTATGGGATTCCACTTTATGAATGGTCTACAACTTACTTTCTACTGTTGATGAACATCTGGGTGTTTCCAATTTGGAGCCATTACTACTGACACTGTTATGAACATTCCAGTGTATACCTTTAGGTGAACATATGTATTTGGGAGGGTGGGCTATATATCTAGGAAAATAATTGCTGAGTCATAGAGTATATATATGTTCAATTTTAATAAATACTACCACAAAGTTTTCAAAAACCAAAACCTATGGGATGCAGCAAAAGCAGTTCTAACAGGGAAATTTATAGCAATACACTCTTACCTCAGGAAACAAGAAAAATCTTAAATAAACAACATAACCTTACACCTAAATCAACTAGAGAAAGAAGAACAAACAAAACACGAAGTTAGTAGAAGGTAAGAAATCATAAAGATCAGAGAAGAAGTAAAAGAGAGACTACAAAAAAAAAAAAAGAGAGAAAAGTTCAATGAAACCAAAGGCTGGTTCTTTGAAAAGATAAACAGAATTAATAAACCTTTAGTCAGACTCATCAAAAGAAAAAAACAGGAGAGGGCCCAAATCAGAAATGAAAAAGAAGTTACAACCAACACCACAGAAATAGAAAAGCTCATAAGAGACCACTACAAACAATAAAATAGACTACCTAGAAAAAAAGGGCAAATTATTAGAAATGTACAATCTACCAAGACTGAACTGGAAAGAAATAGAAAATATGAACAGACCAATTACCAGTACTGAAATTGAATCTGTGATTAAACAACTTCCAACAAACAAAAGTCCAGGACCAGATGGCTTCACAGATGAATTCCACCAAACATTTAGAGAAGAGTTAATGCGTATACTTCTCAAATTATTCCAAAAAAACTGCAGATAAAGGAATCCTTCTGAACTCATTCTATGAGGCCACCATCACCGTGATATCAAAAGCAGACAAAGATATCACAAAAAAGAACATTACAGGCCAATATCACTGATGAACATAGACACAAAAATCCTCAACAAAATACTAGCAAACCAAATTCAACAATACATTAAAAGGATCATACACAATGATCAAATGTGATTTATCTCAGGGATGCAAGCATTTTTCAATATCTGCAAATCAGTCAATTAACAAATCAAAGAATAGAAACTATATGATCATCTCAACAGATGCAGAAAAATCTGACAAAATTCAACATCCATTTATGATAAAAAAAAAAAACCTCCAGAAAATGGGCATAGAGGAAACATAACTCAGCATAATAAAGGCCATATATGACAAACCCATGGCTAACATCACACTCAACAGTGTAAAACTGAAAGCCTTTACTCTAAGATCAGGAATAAGATAAGGATGCCCACTCTTTCCACTTTTATTCAGCATAGTATTGCTGATAGCCACAGCAATCAGACAAAATAAATAGATAGATAAATAAATAAATAAATGGAATCCAAATTGGGAAGGAAGAAGAAAAACTGTCATTGTTTTCAGGTGACATAATACTATACATAGAAAATCCTAAAGGAGCCACCAGAAAGCTACTAGAGCTTATCAATCAATTTAGTAAAGTTGCAGGGTACAAAATTAATATGCAGAAATCAGATGAATTTCTATACAACAACAACAAATTTTCAGAAAAAAATATTAAGGCAACAATCCCATTTATCATTGTATCAAAAAGAATAAAATATGTAGAAATAGACCTACCTAAGGAGGTAAAAATCTGTATTCAGAAAAATATAAGACACTGATGAAAGAAATTGAAGACCACACAAACAGATGGAAAAATAGATCATATTCTTGGACTGGAAGAATTAATATTGTTAAAATAACCATACTACCCAAGGCAATCTACAGATTCAATGCAATACCTGTCAAAATACCAATGGCATTTTTCACAGAACTAAAACAAATAATTTTAAAATTTGTATAGAAACACAAAAGACCCTGAATAGCCAAAACAATCTTGAGAAAAAAGAACAGAACTGGAGGAATCATGCTCCCTGACTTCAGACTATATTACAAAGCTACAGTAATCAAAACAGTATGGTACTGGCACAAAAACAACACCAACATCAATGGAACAGAATAGAGTGGCCAAAAATATACCCACACACTAAAGGTCAGTTAATCTATGGCAAAGGAGGGAAGAATATACAATGGAGAAAAGACAGTCTCTTCGGTAAGTGGTGCTGTGAAAACTGTACAACTACATGTCAAAGAATGCAATTAGAACATTCTCTAACATCATATACAAAAATAAACTCAAAATGGATTAAAGACCAAAATGTAAGACAGGATTTCATAAAACTCTTAGAAGAAAACTCAGGCAGCTTATTCTTTGACATAAATCATAGCAATATTTTTTTGAATCTATCCCCTAAAGCAAAGGAAATAAAAGTAAAAATAAACAAATGAGACCTAACTAAGCTTAAAAGCTTTTGCATAGCAAAGGAAACCATTGACAAATCAAAAAGACAACATACTGAATGGCAGAAAATATTTGCAAATAGTATAACCAATAAGGAGTTAATATCCAAAATATAGAAACAGCTCATACAACTCAACATCAAATAAACAAACAATCCAATCAAAAAATGGGCAGAAGACTTGAATAGATGTTTCTCCAAAGAGAATACGCAGATGGGGAAAAAGCACTGAAAATATGTGCAACATTGCTAATCATTAGGGAAATGCAAATAAAACCACAATGAGATATCACCTCACATCTGTCAGAATGACTATCATCAAAAAGAACACAAATAACAAATGTCAGCGAGGATGTGGCGAAAAGGGAATCCTTGTACACTGTTGGTTGAATGTAAGTTGGTGCCACCATTGTTGAAAACAGTATGCAAGTTTCTCAAAAATCTAAAAATAGAACTACTATATGACCCAACCATTCTACTCCTGGGTATATATCAATAAAAACCCCACTAATTAGAAAAGATATATGCACCCCAATGTTCATAGCAGCATTATTTACAGTAGACAAGCTGTGGAAGCAACCTAAGTGTCCATCAACAGAAGAATGTGTAAAAAAAGATGTGTATATGGATATATATACCAATAAAATACACAGCTCTAAAAAAATGAAATTTTGCCATTTGCAACAACATGGATGCAACTGGAGGGCATTATGCTAAGTGAAATAAGTCAGACTGGGAAAGACAAATAATGTATGATATCATTTATATGTGGAATCTAAAAAATACAACAAACTAGTGAATATAACAAAAAAGAGCAGACTCACAGATATAGAGATCAAACTAATGGGTACCAGTGGGGAGAGGCAAGAGGGGAGGTGCCAAACAGGGGTAGGGGATTAAGAGGTACAAACTAGTATGTATAAAATAAGCTACAAAGATATGTTGCACAACACAGGGAATATGGCCTATATTTTATAATATATATAAATGAAGTATAACCTTTAAAAATTGTGAATCACTATATTATATACCTGTAACATATAATATTGTACATCAGCTGTACTTCAATAAAAAAATGTGACTGCCAGAGCACAAATGCAAGCCTTCTACGATATTAAAAGAATCAAAAAAGAAGGAAAAGCTACCTGTAGAGAAAAAAAATAAATATAACTTAATACACATAGTAATTATATCATAAAATAATAAGGTAGTTGTGAATGGGTTTGCTTCAGATTGGCTCACAAAACAGGTTTCAACTCTATGATCTATATAAGAGATAGACATAAAACAAAGCAATTACAAAGGCAGAATACAAAGGGATGGCAAGTGTATACCAGGCAGATGGAAATAAAAGTACATATGTACAACTCTATTCATTGCAGCACAATTTGTAATCGCAAAATGTGGCAAACAACTTAAATAGTCATAATGAGAAATTGGTTGAATACATTGATACTTCCACACCATGGAGTACTATGCAATTATAAAGAAAGAAAAAATTCTATGAACTGATATGGAGTGATTTCCAGGATCTACTGTAGGTGAAATAAACAAATTATAAGAGTATACCATGTGCTACATTTTGAGGATGATGAAAGAAATGACCCCTATGTGAACCAGAGATTCATATCCACACCTGAATTCACTTTCTGTAAGCATTTCAGCCCCAGCTCCTGCTTAGCCAAGACATGGTGTTACATAAGGTTGGAGAGAATTATACCAAGGTCAAAGCCAAGCCAAGTGATCACCAGCTGTGTCAAGTCCTTAGGCCAAAAAAGACTGTTATAGATAAAACACAAATTTCAGTTGCTTCATTATTTCAGTAATATAGAGGTCTCATGACTAGCTGGAAAGAGGATCACCAGGGATAATAACCCAGAGAGAATTATTTATATTCAATTAAACAAACATTTATGGAACACATCCTGTGTGCTGAATTCTAGAAAGATGCACATGAATATTGTCCCTGACCTGAAGGAAATCACAATATTGTAGGGGAGATAAACATATAAAGAAATAAAATATGACATGGTGTGGCCAGATAATTTTAAGAAGCATCTGGATAGATGTTACTGGAACTGAATTCTAGGGTCATGTAGTAAAAACACAAGGTTAGTCTGGTGTCCAGAATCTTAGGAAACTTTATGGGTCTTCTGTTGTCCAATATGTCATAGGTGTAGGTGATAAGGTATTTCAGATCAACATAAAGTTTAAAAAATGTTTATATAGCTGAGTCTCCACATTTAAGCATTTTTCACAATCACCTTTTATACCATGATACTGACATTCCAAACTAATAGAAGCCATTCTCAGGAAAGATTGGAGCAGTAGGCCTCAAGTCACCTTTCACCTCTAATTTGAGGATCTCGTGTATTCAATATGTAGACCCTTTATATTCATTCATTCAGCAGCTATTTATTTTATGCCTACTTTTTCCTGTTGTAATTAGTGTTGGGTTTACAGTAATTACTTGTACATTGTCCCTCTTCTCTTGGAGCTGATATAATTAGGCAGTACTGATCAACCAAATATATGAAAGCCCCCTCTAGGTCAAAGCTTCCAGATTACTTGGTAACAGAGATATTACTAAGAACCACAAGTGTACACACCGATATTCAGTCCTCAATAAATAAACCGGGATGTCATGAAATCCTGGAAAGCACAAATGTTAAGGTAAAACACCTCAGCTCTGATTATGTAACCATGGACAATACAAAAGGGCTCTTCAGAATGTTCTTCAACAATAGGTAATTCTTAAAAGGCAACATTCATAGGCTCCTCAAGGAAAGGGTGGCTTGCCTTTTGCCACTTCTCCAGGATTCAGAAAGGGCTTGGCTCACAACAGGCAATAGACTGACCAAAAAATGACTTAAAGAAAACCAGCGGTGAAAAAAATTTTAAAAACTATACTTAATGTAAGCAGACAGGGAGGCAGAGACTGCTGGATTTTTTTTAAGAACTCAAACATACTGAAAGGCTTGTAACAATGTCCATTTACTATTTTGAAAAAAAATAATTACAAAATCTTATGTAAAGTTCTAAGGATGAGCATACTATTTGGTCATGATCAGTTGTGAGATGCATTGCAAGTCATTTGCTATTACTAATAAAGTAATGAAGTAAATAGTTCATTTCTTCAAAAAAAAGGCAACATTCAGACAACTTTGGAGAGAGGAATGCAAACCAAATTGTCATCCACTGAAGGCTCTTTGACTTTTGAACTGGTATCTTATGCCAATTTCTCTTGAGTTGCTGCTCTCTGGCCTTTTAAATTCTCCAATACAATCACTGAAATAGTACATAATGATTAATGATCTTGGGTGCCACACAGATAATTCTGGATAATATGCTATGTGAACTAAGGAAAATTGTTCTCTAAGCAGAGAAGAGGGCACGGTCTTCCAGGGAGAAAAATAATATACACAAAGATGCATTGTGAGGCAGCATTACGCATGTAGAGGATTTCCTGTATTAAATTCCTTTTCACTTGAAATATCTAGAATGGTTTCTATGTCCTGCACTGGCAGGATGGGGAGTATATCTCTTGCTGTCTTTAGTATGGAGCACCCATTTCTACTAAGTTGCTGGTTACCTTAATCACTTACTTAGTATCTGAAATTTTAATTTTTGGGGAGGAGTAAGCTGTCAGATTGAAACCTGCATAGGTCAATGTAGATGAAATGTCAAATATATCTAGGAAAAATGCTTAAAAATTTGGAAAAGAAATATCATTAGATCCTACCTCACATTATTAATTAAAACAAAAAATTCAGTGGATGAACAAATAAAATGTTAAAAGTCGAATACATAAATAGGTTCACTCTGATATGGGAGAATAACCCCAGGCATAAAATGTTCCTCAAATCATCACGGCATCATAGGAATCACTCATAAGCTACCTCACCTTTTCAGCCATCTCCTTAGATAGTCCTGCTCTGTAACAATCAGAGAATCCATGGCTATTCTAAGGGCAGAACAGAACGGGGAAATGTTATACTCTGTGCTTCTTTTTGTTTGAGGTGTATGGGAAGGAGTAAACAAATAAGCACGTCCTCCTCACCCACATTTGTCAAAATTTATGCAAAAGAATGCGCTTCAGTAGCTATTTCCTCCAAACTGCCTTTTCTCAGTAGCTCTTTTCAGGTGGGGTCTACGTTTTCTCCCAACCAAAATAATGACTGTTCCAGATGTATCTTTCTGTAACAGTTTGTGAACTTACCTGAATTTTCCTGCAGGGGGAAACATCCTCCAGTTTATGAGGAAAAAAAAATTAAAACCTGTAATAACAGCAAACTGGCTTTAGTAAAGATTGTAAGTTCTTTTTAAAAATAAAAGTTGAAAATTTGTCTGCTTGATTCCTGTTCTATTTTCCTTGGGTGAATGATAATTCTATTCTCATATTTTTTAATAAAAAAAGAAGGACTTTGAAAGAATGTGTGCTATCTTAAATAAATCTTAGCTGACCATACTGCATATACAGTTCTTAGATGGTCCATGTAATCTAAAAGCATACCTGTCCACCTATTCTATTTAGTTTGTTTATGTGCAAAGCTACAAAAGGCTACCAGATCACAGGTAAAAGCTAAAGGAACAAGTGAGATATTCAGGAATGAATAGAATGGGGACTGCCACTCCCTCAATTTACTGACAGCCTTTCTTGTATGAGACACTGTGCTATGTGCTAGGGATACAAAAGTGAAAACAGTCATGTTTTTGAGTTTGAGTTCAACGAGAAAAAACATAACTTTTGGTACTAAGCATTTGAAGAATTTTTTCAATCTGATTTTTAAGATGTTTGTTTTTCAGGGACATAAATAAGGCATGTTGTTGTCATCTTGCTTTATCTTTTGACCTAGAGAGAAATTACTTTTACTTTCTATTTTTCACCCTGTCCTCAACCAGCTAATGGCAGCACCCAGAGGCCTTTGCCAGATCCTCACTTTCTTTGACTTTCCTGCATCATTTGATGCCGTTTCTTAGAAAGCTTTACTTGTATGTGATTTGGCAAGTACTCTCACACATACTATTTTCTTTAATCCTCCTTCAAACCCTGTAATGTTAGTGGTGCAATGAAGCTGAGCTACAGTAAAATTAAGTGAATTGATAAGGATCTTTCCTTTCTCCCCAAACCTAAGTGTATAACCACTTATGTTTATTATCATTATTATTATTTAGATATTCTTTTTCTGTATAATCTCCCTCTAGATATCCTGTGCATATCTAAAATTCAACATACCTGTAATCCAATTAACCAGATCTCTTATTTCCTAAGCCAATTACAGTACTCTTTTTCCAGACTTCTTTATTACCATGGAATTACTTTCATTCTTTAGGTCACTGAGGTTTAAAATACTGATCCCCTTACTCCCATCAGATACAAAGTCTTCCCTTTGTATTTCCAAATGTATCTTGCTTTATTTCTATCCTGCTCACCTGCCACCAACACTCCCTAGAGCCTGAATGATTTTTTTTTGTTTGGACTGTTGCAGTAGCCTTCAAGTCAAGCTTTGTATTAAAGACTTTCTCCCGCTGACAAAGTTTGTCACTATATATTATCAGCACTTGTATTTGTTTGTTGTCTATTTCCTTGAGAACAAGGACCCAATTATGTACAACACTTAGAATAATATATTGAAGTTTCTAAATAACTGTTAATTGAATGAATGTTGGATTGATGATGATGCTGTAATGATCATCCCAGAGCTCACTCTGATTATAACATTCTTGTTGCACGGCTTCCATGGTACACCCAGGTCTAAACTCCACTGTAACTGTCTGGCTTATACCTATTTTCCCAATTGTCTTTTACAGGGTTCCTTTGCTTACAAGACAATTAAATTTGTGAAAACAAGCTTATATAAAAAAAGGATATTTATTTTGGAAGAGTACAGGTGTATGCATCTCACAGAATGCAAGGGCATATAATACAATCTGGCCTCATGAGGGATTATAACCAGCAGTAAAGAGCCCATCCAAAATCAAATACCATCTCTTGTTCTCATGGTCCCTCATCTATGCTTTACTTTCATATCTAATTCATTCCTTACCTTCTCTGTGGACTGGCTTTCATTAGTTAATAAATTCAGTAAATTCTTATAGAGTGATACTATATGTGTGCTGGGTATTGTTCTACAGTGTTCTAGATATAGGTAAATGGCAAATATCTCTGCCCTCCTGCAGCTTATGTTCTAGCTGGGGAGAGAGATCATTAACAACAATACAAATGTAGTGCTTGGTAAGTGCTATGAAGGAAAAAGAGATAAGGGAAAGTGACTGATGGCCTTTTTTTGGGTGGGTGAGGAGCCATGGTGACGTGGGATCTTAGTTCCCCCACCAGGGATTGAACGTAGGCCCTGGGCAGTGAAACTGCAGAGTCCTAACCACTGGACTGCCAGAAAATTCCCCAGATGGGCCATTTTATATAGGGAGGAGAGTGACATCCGAGAAGATAATTGACATTGCAGACACGTGCTGCCCTGACCCACCCCTCTGCTTCCCCGGCTTGGCCCGGGCCCCCAGGCTCTAACCCTGTGTGCTTCCCACCTCGCCAGGAATGCCTCAACTCCTCCAGCTCATCTTTTGGTCTGTACAACCTCTGGGTCATTATGCCTGTTATCACTTTGGTTTTGTCAGCTAAAAATAGAGGCCCAATGCTCAGCTTTAACAACGTCCTCACGGGTACAGGGAACAGGTCTGCCGTTTCCACACCCCATCCACAATTCCTTAACACATGCTATTAAAAGGTTATCTAATTAATAAATGTTATCTAGAAAAATATATATTATATATTAAACACATGATATAAATGTATAATATAAATTCTATCTCTTAAGGCTCAAGTCAGGTATCACTTTCTTCAGAAGCCCTTCCTGATTCCAAGTGGAATCGATTGCTCTCTTGTTTTCATTGTGTGCATGTCTGTTTCACTGCTGAACTTTTCCTATTGGTGGTGTGGAGCCAGCTGTGAACACACCAGTCTTCTCCACTGGATTGTAAACAGGAATCACCTTATAAAGCTGTGCGTCTTCCATTGCTGAGCACAGCCCCTAACGCCTAGAAAGTGCTCAAGAGGGATTTGTTAATTTAGCTGGAAAGTGACTCAAATCCCAGGCTGAAGAATGAGGGTAATTAACAGGTAGTCTGGAGAGCAGACTCGGGGTCCCTCTTAGTGCTTCGTGGAGCACTGGCTAACCCGACCATACACTTTTCAGGCCAGTTATTACTGTCTGCATGACTGCCTTTTCCTCCTGGCCTTGATTTTCTATTTTTATTTTTATCTTATCAGATTGTAATAAATCTATTTTTGGTAAATTTTCTCAACCTTCGTGGGACAAGGTAAAATACAAATAAATTTTGAAAAAATATCTACTTACAATAAGTAATATGCACAACTTTTCTTTTAAATATGTAGCACTGTGAAAAGGGCCATTATGAATGAAAATGATTGATACTAGATTCTCCACGTTATAGGAATAGGCTCTCAGTGTTCAGAATGGGCCTTGAGACATCTTCAGAAGAAAAGAAAGCCTGCTGTATACGTTTTGAAGTTTGGGAAACTGTGAGGATGGCGCTAAGCAGCATTTGGCAGAACCCTTCTTTCGTGTTTATGCTGCTTAAGTTTCAGAATATGTCATCCTGAGACTTTTCTTCTTAGATATGTGGATGGGAAAGAAACCCATGAATCCAATACAGACAAGCGATGAAGGAATTAAACTCAACTGATTTCCATAACAAGTAAAACTAAAGTTAATCTAAGCAAAAGAATAGATATTTAAGGAGGTTCAAGTTCGCATATAAGTTTAGTGATGGTAGCGGGCTTCCGTAGGCATAAAAATTTTCATTGAATTGACATTTGATTAACGTGTGTTTCTTTCATACATCTTCTTCAGTTGAATTTTTCTTCAAGAAAGCAGAAGAAATCCTGACAGTTGGTCTGAAATTGCAAACCAACAGCTGTTTTTCACAGATGTGAGTGAAGCTTTAGTTACCTAATGGTAATTAATAATGTTAATTCACGCAGATGCTTGGCTTCAGAGAAAATCATGCTCTCGCCAGCCCATGTTTGTGCATATGCAATTTCAAAAATCGACTTTATGGTGTGGTTTTTCAGTAAAATCTGCTTTGGTGAACTTCTCACTCTTCAGAGCATTTAACTTGTAAATATACAGCTGCACTGTTTCTTTTTACTGAAGGTGTGTATATAAGCAGGTCTCCAAAGCACAGTGTCAAAACTGTGACAATAAAGTCATGAGTGATTATTGTAAACAAATATTTTTAAAGTTTTATTCATATCTGAAAAGGACATACAAGAAAAATTAATCTCATTATTTTAGTCACTTCTTGTTTCAGCCTCAACATGCTATTCAAATTTGTTCAACGTATCCACTCCATTGCTTCCAAATGGCTTTTGGATTTTTAAAAAATTGCATCCCTTCTCAGTGGATTAATGCCATCACTGAGACTACCTTGAAGACTGACTCTGTTTCTGACTCGTCTTGTTGTACAATATATTGTCTGGCTTATGGTAGATGCTCAACAAGTGAATAACTGTGCATCTGAAGAAATTCCTCAGGAATTCCTAAACTTCTTCAGTGCAGGGAACTTATCTCCAATTTCTGAGATGTCACATAACTCAGTACTTATGCCCCACAACTGAATATTATACCCAAGAAACCACATTCCATTTTGAACTGGAAAGGAAAACCCATTTATGGAAGTCTTCCTACCACATTGGAAAATTTAGGTGGAAATGAATCATAGTCAAAGCAGTAAAACACCAAAACTTTTTCAGTACTACCGTAATTTTTAGTGTTCCAAGTTCTTTAAAAGGCATTATTTTATTTTGTGTAATTCATATTGCATTATCCTCATCACAGTCATGTCAATCAAACAAAAAGTTCAAACATAGAAGAATCCAGGTTTTATGATGAAGACTGAAGTTAATGTAATTTGTAGGATGCTTAATAAGAAAAAGAACATAAAATTATATAAGAAAGAATATTTATTTGGAATGAAGAAAGAAATCACAGTAAGTTACAAACTTAAAAAGATGATAAATACCCTAATCATCCACAAAATCCAGAAAAATAATTATATTTTTATAATATAAAAATATAGTTTAGGGCTTCCCTGGTGGCGCAGTGATTGAGAGTCCACCTGCCGATGCAGAGGACACGGGTTTGTGCCCCAGTCTGGGAAGATCCCACATGCTGCGGAGCAGCTGGGCCTGTGAGTCATGGCTGCTGAGCCTGCGCGTCCGGAGCTGCAACGGGAGAGGCCACAGCAGTGAGAGGACCGCGTACCGCAAAAAAAAAAAAAAAAAAAAAAAAAATATATATAGTTTATTACTATCTGATAGTTTATTACTATCTGACACATATCTGTATGACATTTTCCCTATATTTCTGATAGTATAATCTTTGATTGCCTATTTATATGACAACAATTTAATGTAATTTTATAGAGGTATGGGAAAGATAATTCAATCTTTCTTTTAGCCTGTTTGATTAGTGTCTTTTATGATGGTAGTTGGGATGTATAAAACATGTGACTTCACACACAGTTGCATTCATGACTTGCAGACTGCTACAGGACTGTGCCCTAAAAACCCAAGAATTTTGACAAATTCTATTTTGCATGATTCTTAACATGAAAAATATTTATGGCTCATTGATAATTATATACATTGGATTATAGAATAAATTCCTAAAATATTACTATATTTTATAGTAACTAAAGCCATTTAAATACAGTTATTCTGGAAATTACACATAAGTTAAACATTAAAGACTTCACATCACATAAAGATATAGAATTTGAGTGACTATTTAACTTTTATACATCTTTCTTCATTCTAAAGAAGTTAAGATAGCCCTTATTTATACAGACAGTCCACTCTTATGAAATACACTTTAAATAGATAAGAAAATGAGGCAAAGGGAAGATAAGGTTATGTGGAAGCCAAATGAGATCAAGCAGTGACTACAAAGAAGGATGATATACTAACAATCTAGGCCTAGGACACTTGAACATTGTATTAGCTGAGCAAGTCACTCAACCCCTCTGAGTCTTTGTTTTCTTATCTGTAAAATGAGGACATTAGTAATATCTACCCATAGAGGTTTTTGTGGGAGGATTGAATCACTTATATGTGAGGTCCTTAACACATAATTAGTGCTTCATAGTTTTAGGCAATATTGTTTCTTAGATTATGAACTTCAAATGTTATTAAAGCTTATTATTAGTTACTCCTTGAAATAATGATCAGCAGACAACTGATTTTTTACAGTGTAATTTATTCTTCTCTAATATTTGAGTTTCTTCAGAATAGTAGAACCAGAACAAACTACCACAGTGATAATTTTTCTTTGTGCTGCAGCAATAACTATGTGATATCTTTTTGAAATTAGCTGGAGGACTTGATTTAGTTTGAGGCTGAGTTCTGTCCTATATCAGCAAATACTTTAAAATATACTCTTTAGTGGTTACCTGAATTCATAGCCAAATTTCAGAGACAAGGGAGAAAGTAGAGAGAGACATAGAGGGAAAAATGTGTGTCGGTGTCTGTCTTATTCATTATTGTTATGGAGTCACTGTCTGTCTTACTGGTTATTGTTTCCTAGGACCTCTTACAATGTCTAGTACAAGCTATAGTATAGGCCTGCAATAAATGTTTGTTAGGCTTGCATTTAGTGGTTGAGAATGTAAAACAAGAAAATGCTTGAACAGTTGGCTTAGTTTTAAAAAATCTATTTCCAACGATCTTTTCCTAGACAGCTGAACACTTTATTACCTTCTAATGGAGATACTGAAATAGGAAATTTCACAATTAATTTTTAAACTCTTATTTTATTGACTGATAATAAAATGTCTTTTCCAAAAGGTGTTTATGCTAAGGGAGTAGATACGATATCACTTGTATGTGGAATCTAAAATATGGCACAAATGAACTTATCTATGAAACAGAAACAGACTCACAGACATAGAGAACAGACTTGTGGTTGCAAAGGGGAAGGAGGGTGGGGGAGGGATGAAGTGAAAGTTTGGGGTGAGAAGATGCAAACTATTATATATAGGATGGATAAACAACAAGGTCCTACTATATAGCACAGGGAGCTATATTCAATATCTTGGGATAAACCATAATGGAAAAGAATATAAAAAAGAATGTATATATATGTATAACTGAATCACTTTGCTGTACAGCAGAAATTAACACAGCATTGTAAATCAACTACATTTTGATTAAAAAAAAAAGAATAGGTCAAGTGTCTGCCAGTTGCCCTGCCACTTTCAATCATCATCTTCATCTGCTGGTTCAAAACTGGATTGCTGGTGTATCTGCCTTCTAGTTTGCAGGAAAGAATAAAGAGCCAAGGTCCTGGAAATGCAGCCTGTCCATAAAAAGGAGATACCTGGAAGTTCTCCACCTTTCTTTCCCTCTCTTCCCACGGGCCCACTGAGTCACGTGGCCTCACCTGGCTGCAAAGGAGGTTCAGAACTGTCATCCTTATCTGGGCAGACATGTAAGAGGGAACAAGGAAGAATAGACTTTGAAGGGATATTTAGTACAGTCTGTCACGTTACTTATGGCCATTTTAAGCAGTGATTTTTGTGTTGGAATTCCTCAAAACACTATTACACTTCTTCTCTTCCTTAGGTAGTAAAGCTTTAGTGTGTTCAAAAGAATCTCAAGTGAATGATGACATAGAACAGAGCACCCCTGTGAGAGTAGACAGACAGACTGCTATGTAAGAAAGAAAGGAACCATCTCATTTCAACTATGTGTCCAGGGATATCTTTGTTAGAATAGTTTAACAAATTCAGAAATAGGTACCTGGAGATGGTGTCCTGTCATAACAAAAAATGATGATGTGTTGCATACTATGTGTTGTGTAAGTGGCTTGTGATGAGAAAGATATTGCAGGTTGGAATGCCCTTGAACATTTGTCATCACATAATAAAACATTTGGTAAAATGGTCTATTTATCTCTTAGCAAACTAGGAATAGAGAGAAGGTAGAATTCTTATTTTCCAAAATAACTATAGCTAACATCACACTTAATGGTGAGATGTTGAGATCTTTCCCTTCATGATCAAGAAAAGAACAAGCATGTTCACTATCACCACTTCCACCCAACACTTTACTCAAGGTTTCAGTGAGCTCAATAAGGTGAGAAAAAGAAATTAAAGGTACAAGGATTAGAAGGAAGAAACACAACTGTCATTATTTACAGAAAGTCTTGCAAGAGTTTGCAAAGACAACATACATAAATTAAATTGTACAAAGATACCATTCACAAAAGTGTTAAAAATATGAAGCATTTTAGAATAAATCCAAAATATGTGGCAGGCTTCTAAGATTATTTAAATAACTTAAAAACATTTTTATTGAAAGGATGCTACAAAAATGGAGAGAGATGCACTACATTCACAAATTGGAAGACTAAGCACTATCTGTGCCAATTCATTTAGAGTCAATGCCATTGAAATCCCCAGAGTGCTTTGTGTGTGACTTAGCAAGCTGAGTCTAAACTGTATACAGTATACAAAAGGCCAAGCTCACCCTGAAGAAGAGCAAGCTGGGAAGATTTGCTCACTCGCTATCAAAACTTATTTTGACAATATAGTAACTAAGGCATCTTGTATTGGTGTGGAGAGAAACAAGCCAGTGGAATGGACTAGGGAGCCCAGAATCATATCCACACAAGTATGGGTACTTGATATTAGAAAGAGACAGCACTACAGGTCAGGGGAGAAGAAATGTAATATTATTTGTAATAGATCGTGCTGAGACAATTGTATCCATGTGGAAAAATATGAAAATTGATCCTACTTCATCTCATACACAAAAAACAATTCCAAATGGATTAACTCTTTCCATATGATTCTAAAAGGCATATTTTAAACATTCAAATATCTCTGAAATCAGAATGTTTTAACAATCAATGACATACCATAGTTTACCTAGCAATAGTCTTTCTTTTCGTATGTTGAAAAAGTTGATGGTAGGTCTTATATTTGATGATGACTTAGGTTTGATGAAATATGGCGTAACAGTTTGGGTTTGCTTAGGAAAATAAAAGTCAAAATTCCAAGAATAAAACATTTTAATACAGGAAATTAGAAGCTTCCACAACTAATGGAACGACTAAGGGAGTGAAGAGCAGAGAAGTTGCCATTGCTGATCTTACCAGTCAGTGCTTGAGAGCTCACCTGTAGGCAGCTGTAAATCTCAGGAACCTCCAAGAAGCTACTGACAACTCCCTCAGCTCGGGAAGCCACTCCCAGTGATCTCAGAGACCTAGAGCATCCAAACTGCTTAATTTGAAGGTTTGCTTTCCTATGACCCTTTGACACTGTTAGCAAAGTGTTATAAGGAAGTAATATGCTCAGGCTAGTATTTGGTCCTCATTTGTGTGTTGTTTGTCTACTGGGAAGTATGTAGATACATATCTAACCTGCTTTCTAGGTTATACATTTTCTGGGCTTGAGGAGCCACACTGGACAAGATGGAGAAGCTTCTCATCACTCAGGCATCCTGAATTTTGAGCTGGCTGCAGTAAACGGATGGAATTTTGAGTATTTTCCCTTGGGAGAAGGGTGGTGTGTTGTATTGCAGGTAGAATGGTGTGTAGGATACTTGGGTGGACAGAGGGGAAGACTATAGCCAACTGCAAGTTGCCTCTTTCTTCCTGGGTATGTGTCAATCTAGGTAGAGACAATATTTCCCATTCTTCCTTGCAATTAGGTGTGGCCATGTGACTAACCCTGGACCAGGTAGACATGAGGGGTAGTGATGTATTCAACTTACATCTGTTCTCCAACTTAAAGACTAGTCACTTTTCTCAGACTAAGTTCTTTTCCTCTTGCAGGAACTGGAATACAGATGTGCCAGAGGCCTGGCCATGACCATGAAGGCAAGGATTATGCCTTTGGGCATGGCCAAAAACAAGGTGGAGACACGTGTGTCTCAAAATGTCCATGTGGGGTAGAAAAGCCCTGCCAATATTTACTCTATTTCACTAAAGGATTTATTGCTGTTTTCCGCCAGCTGTGTCAGTGTTAATTTACTTTTTAAATCCTTCATCAGAGATGGTGTGGTATGGAGGAGTATATTAATTAGATTTAATCCACATTGGCAGCGGTGAGTTGCCTGAGGAGGGAATATACACCACAGGGGTGGTGCTGTGGCATTTAATCAAAAGGGCCCTGGAGAGAGTTCCTGTGAGCTCTTCAACTACTTTTAGCTCTAATCAACAGTAGTTGCTTTGTTGATTAGCAAAATGAAGGTTAGAAATTAGTTTTTGCTGGTGAAATTAATTGTGTTGAAGACATGTGGATTGGCCAGAAATATAGAGTATAAGAGTCGAGCAGACCAGTAGTCTGTACCCTGTAGTATGGTGCCTACTCTGAATTCTTTTTCAGGTAGACTGCCTATTTCCTCTTTATTTGTTTAGTCTGGTGGGTTTTTTCTTTGCTCCTTCATCTGCTGCATTTTCTCTGTCTTTTCATTTTGTTTAACTTACTGTGTTTGGGGTTTCCTTTTTGCAGGCTGCAGGTTTGTAGTTCCTGTTGTTTTTGGTGTCTGCCCCAGTGGCTAAGGTTGGTTCAGTGGGTTGTGTAAGCTTCCTGGTGGAGCGGACTGGTACCTGTGTTCTGGTGGGTTGGGCTGGATCTTGTCTTTCTGGTGGGCAGGGCCGCATCCAGTGGTGTGTTTTGGGGTGTCTGTGAACTTAGTATGGTTTTAGGCAGCCTCTCTGCTAGTGGGTGGGGTTTTGTTCCTGTCTGACTAGTAGTTTGGCATGGGGCATCCAGCATTGCACCTGACCATTGGGTGGGGCTGGGTCTTAGTGTTGAGATGGAGATCTCTGGAGAATTTTCGCCAATTGATATTATGTGGGCCAGGATGTCTCTGGGGGTCCAATGTCCTGGACTCAGCTCTCCCACCTTGGAGGCTCAGGCCTGACACCCTGCTGGAGCACCAAGACCCTGTCAGCCACACAGCTCAGAAGAAAATGAAGAAAAAAAGGAAGAAAAAAAATTTTTAATTGAAAAAATAATAAAATCAAAAAGGAAGAGAGCAACAAGACCAATAAACAAATCCACAAATGATAACAAGCACTAAAAACTAAACTAAGATAAACTTAAAAATCAGAAACAAATCAGTTGCAGACAGCAAACCCCAAGTCTACAGTTGCTCCCAAAGTCCACTGCCTCAATTTTGGGAACATTCATTGTGTATTCAGGTATTCCACAGATGCAGGGTTCATCAAGTTGATTGTGGGGATTTAATCCACTATTCCTGAGGCTGCACTGAGATATTTCCCTTTCTCTTCTTTATTCGCACAGCTCCTGGGGTTCAGCTTTGGTTTTGGCCCCGCCTCTGCATGTGGGTCGCCCTCAGGTGTCTGTTCCCCGCCGAGAGAGGAGGAGATTAAAGCAGTGTCTGATCAGGGCTCTCTTGCTCTCTCAGTCTGGGGAGAGGGAGGAGTACAGTAGTCATAATTGGAATGCGGGGTGAGCCTGCAGTGGCAGAGGCTGGCATGACATTTCAATAGCCTGAGGTGCACTGTGTGTTCTCCCGGGGAAGTTGTCCTTGGATCTTGGGACCCTGGCAGTGGCGTGCAGCACAGGCTCCCAGGGGGTGCAGTGGGTATAGTGACCTGTGCTTGCGCACAGGATTCTTGGTAGTAGCGACAGCAGTGTTAGCTTTTCATGCCCGTCTCTGGTGTCCGAGGTGATAGCCATGGCTTGTGCCTGTCTCTGGAGCTTGCTTAGGCAGTGCTCTGCTTTCTGTGGGCACACAGGGAAGGAATGCCCTCTCCTCATGCACCCTGAAATGATGGTCTCTTGCCTCTTAGGCAGGTCCAGACATTTTCCCAGACTCCCTCTCGGCTAGCTGTGGCACACTAGCCCCATTTAGGCTGTGTTCATGCAGCCAACCCCAGTCCTCTCCCTGGGATCCGACCTCTAAAGCCTGAGCCTCAGCTCCCAGTCCCCACCCACCCCAGCAGGTGAGCAGACAAGCCTCTCAGACTGGTGAGTGCTGGTCAGCACCAATCCTCTGTGCGGGAATCTCTCAGCTTTCCCCTCTGCACCGCTGTTGCTGCGCTCTCCTCCATGGCTCTGAAGCTTCCCCCTCACCCACCCCCCCGTTTCCGCCATTGAAAGAGTTTCCTAGTGTATGGAAACCTTTCCTCCTTCACAGCTCCCTCCCAGAAGTGCAGGTCCCATCCCTATTCTTTTGGCTCTGTTTTCTCCAAATATGTGAGGATTTTCTTGTCTTGTGGGGAGTCTGAGGTCTTCTGTCAGCATTCAGTATGTGTTCTGTAGGAGTTGTTCCATACATGGATGTATTTTTGATGTATTTGTGGGGAGGAAGGTGATCTTCACATCTTACTCCTCCACCATCTTGAAGGTCCCCCTAATAATTCATTAATTTTTAACAACTCCAGGACAATATGTATCTGTTTGGCAGTACTATTTACAGACTTTTTCTTTTCTGTAGTTATTTAGGTAGATAATCAGAAAACTGTAGTACAGCAATTCATAGGAAGGCTTTTCTGTTGAATTTGTTAACTGTATCTGCATAGATGAAGACATTTCCATTTTTAGCAAGCTTTAGTTACTCAATATATTTCACAGTCTGAATAACAAAAACAAACAAAAAACTCTGGTTCCTGTTGCTTCCATATTTTCTCAGAGGAATTCTTACATCCTAACACAACATGTAGCTAACATAACATGTAGCTATAATGTCAATGTAAATCATTCATTCACTTATCTTTCTATTCATTCTCCCCTGGGAATATAAAAGATGAGTAAGAGAGGGTCCTTGCTCTTAAAGCATTTTGGAATTAGTCTTTGCATTTCAAAACTAATTTGCCCAAGCCATTGGGCAAATACTACTCACAGCATAAATGGGATGGTTGATTTGGGTAAATCCAGAATAAAATTATCCCAATGAGGTACACATTTGAATTCCACTATAAAGCAGTAAGAACCTATAGAATATTTCCTTAATTTCCAGGTTCATCATACGAGACACCCTGATTATCTGTCTCACTGTAAGCAACTGAAAATACTGGGTGATATATTTTAAAATCATCTTTTCTAGTGCGTCAGTGAGCTGGTTAACAAAAGGAATTTGTAAAAGTAAAGACCAACTGAAGCAGGAGTACAGAAAGATATACATTGAAGATACACAACCTTAAACTTTTGTTTTGATGGGGTTTTTTTTTCTTTTTATTAAGGTGTAATTGACATGTAAAATTATGTTAGTTTCTGATGTACAACATAATGATTCAATATTTGTATACACTGCAAAATAATCACCACCATAAATGTAGCTACCATTCATCATCATAAAAGTTACATATTTTTTTTCTTGTGATGAGAACTTTTAAGACTTACTCTCTTGGCAACGTTTAAACTTTAAAATACAATATTATTGACTATAGTCACCATGCTGTACATTCCATCCACATGACTTATTTATTTTATAACTGGAAGTTTGTACCTCTTGACCTATTTTGCTCACCTGTTTTGCTCACCCCCAACACCCACCCTTCTGGCAGTCATCATTCTGTTCTATGGGTTTTGTTTTGTTTTATTTGGGTTTTTCATTTGTTTTTTTTTTAGAGTCCATGTATAAGAGAAATCATATGGTATTGGTCGTTCTCTGTCTGACTTATTTTACTTCTCACGATACCCTCAAGGTCCATCCATGTCATCACAAAAGGCAAGATTTTATTCTGTTTTATGGCTGAGTAGTATTCCATTGTGTATATATACCACATCTTCTTTATCCATTGACGTACACTTAGGCTGTTTTCATATCTTCACTATTATAAGAAATGCTGCTGTGAACATAGGAGTGTATATACCATTTCAAGCTTTAGCATTTTCATTTTCTGGATAAATTCCCAGAAGTGGAATTCCTGGATCATTTGGTAGTTCTATTTTTTTGGGGGGGAGGCACCTCTATGTAGTGGCTCACTAATTTACATTCCCACCAGCAAAGCATGAGGGTTCCTTTTTCTTCACACTTTTGCCAGCACTTGTTATTTGTTGCCTTTTTGAGGATAGCCATTCTGACAGGTGTGAGGTGATATTGTGGTTTTGATTTGCATTTCCCTGATGTTTAGTGATGTTAGCATCTGTTCATGTGCCTGTTGGCCATATGTATGTCTTTGGAAAAATGTCTATTCAGATCCTCTGTACATTTTTTATTAGGATTGTCAGTTTGTTTACTATTGAGTGAATATTAATCCCTTATCAAATATATGATATACAAATATTTTCTTCCACTTGGTAAGTTGCCTTTTCATTTTTCTGATGGTTTTCTCTGCTGCATAGAGCTTTTTAGTTTGATGTGGTCCCACATGTTTACTTTTGCTTTAGGAGTAAGATCCAAAAAATCATTGCCAAGACCAATGTCAAGGAGCTTGATCTTTATGTTTTCTTCTAGAAGTTTTATTGTTTCAGGTCTTACACTCAAGTCTTTAATCCATTTTGAGTTAATTTTTGTGTATGGTGTAACATACTAGTCTAATTTCTTTCTTTTGCGTGTGGCTAATTTTCCCAACACCATTTTTTGAAGAGACTGTTTTTTCCCATTGTATATTTTTGGCTCCTTTCTTGTAAATTAATTGACTATGTATTTGTGGATTTATTTCTGGGCTTTCTATTCTGTTTTAATAATCTATGTGTCTGTTTTATGCCAATATCATACAGTTTTATTTATTAGTATAAATAATTTTGTAGTATATACTTTGTAGTATAGTTTGAAATCAGGAAGCATGATGCCTCCAGCTTTGTTCTTCTTTCTCAAGATTGCTTTAGGTATTCAGGGTCTTCTGTGGTTCCATATAAATTTTAGGGTTGTTTGTTCTATTTCTGTGAAAAATGCCATTGGAATTTCGGCAGGGATTGCATTGAATATGTACATTGCTTTGGATAATATGGACATTGTAATGATAATAATTATTCCAATCCATGAACATAGTATATTTTTCCATTTATTAATGTCTTCTTCAATTTCTTTCATCAACGTCTTATAGTTTTCAGTGTACAGATATTTTACCTTCTTGGTTAAACCTATTTGTAGTTATTTTATTCTTTCTAATGCAACTGTAAATGGGGTTGTTCTCTTAATTTCTTTTTTCTGTTAGTTCATGGTTAGTGCATAAAAAAACAACAAAATTTTGAATATTGCTTTTATACCCTGCAACTTTACTGAATTCCTTTATTAGTTCTAACAGATTTTTGGTAGAGTCTTTAGGGTCTTCTATATATAAAATCATGTCATCCACAAATAGTGACAGTTTTACTTCTTTCCTCCCAATTTCAATGCTTTTTATTCCTTTTTCTTGTGTGATTGCTGTGGCTAGGATTTCCAGTACTATGTTGAGTAAAAGTGGCAAAAGTGGGCATTCTTGTTTTGTTTCTGATCTTAGAAAAGCTTTCAGCTTTTCACTGTTGAGTATATTGTTAGCTATGGGCTGGCATACATGACCTTTATTATGTTGAGGTACATTGCCAGTATATCCACTTTGTTGAGAGTTTTTATCATACATGGATGTTGAATTTTGTTAAATGCTTTTCCTGCACCTATTGTGATGATCATATGATTATCATCCTTCATTTTGTTAATGTAGTGTATCACATTGATTGATTTGTAGATGTTACATCTATCCTTGCATCTGTGGAATAAATCCCACTTGAACATGGTGTATGATCCTTTTAATGAATTGTTCAATTCAATTTGCTAATATTTTGTTTAAGATTTTTTTGCATCTATGTTCATCAGGGGTATCAGCTTGTAATTTTCTTTTTGTGATGACCTTGATTGGTTTTAATATCAGAGTAATGTTGGCCTGGTATAATGAGTTTGAAAGCAGTCCCTCCTCTTTAACTTTTTGGAAGAGTGTGAGAGAGGTATTAAATCTTTGAATGTTTGGTAGAATACATAAGTGAAGCCATCTGGTCTTGGACTCTTGTTTACTGAGAGGTTTTATTACTAATTTAATCTCTTTACTAGTAATCCATCTATTCATATTTTCTATTTCTTCATCAGTCAGTCTTGGAAGGTTGTATTTTTCTGGGAATTTATCCATTTCTTCCAGGTCATCCAATTTGTTGGCATAAATTGTTCATAGTAGTATCTTATGATACTTTGTGGTATTAGTTGTAACTTCTGTTTCATTTCTGATTTTATTTATTTGAATAGTCTTTCTATTTTCTTGATAAATCTAGCCAAACGTTTGTCAATTTTGAGTATCTTTTCAAAGGAGCAGCTAATAGTTTTTTCATTCTTTTCTATTGTCTTGTTAGTCCCTCTTTTATTTATTTCTGCTCTGACATTTTTAATTTCCTTTTTTCTATTAGCTTTGGGCTTTATTTGTTCTTTATTTTCTAGTTCCTTTAGGTGTAAAGTTAAATTTATTTAATTTGGTATTTTTCTTGATTCTTGAGGTTGGCCTGTATTACTATGAACTTCCCTCTTAGAACTGCTTTTGCTGTATCCTTTAATTTTTGGTATGTTGTATCTACATTTTCATTTGTCTCTAGGCATTTTGTGATTTCTCCTTTGATTTTTTTTTAACCCTTAGTTTTTCAGTAGCATGTTGTTTAATGTTTACATATTTGTGATATTTCCAGTTTTCTTCTTGTAATTGATTTCTGGTTTTCTACCATTGTGGTTGGAAAAGATGCTTGATATGATTTCATTCTTCTTAAATTGACTGAGACTTGTTTTGTGGCCTAACATATGACCCATTTTGGAGACTTTTACATGGACACTTGAGAAGAATGTGTATTCCACTGCTTGGATGGATGTTCTCTATGTGTTAAGTTTATCTGGTATAACGTGTCATTTAAGGTCAAAGTTTCCTTATTGATATTCCATGTGGATGATCTATCCATTGATGTAAGTGGGGTATTTAAGTCCCATACTATTATTATATTGCTGTCAATTTCTCCCTTTAGGTCTATTAATTTTGCTTTATATATTTAGGTGCTGTTATGTTGGGTGCATAATGTTTACAATTGTTATATATTCTTGCTGGATTTATCCCTTTATTATTATGTAATGCTCTTTTTTTGCTTTTATTACAGTCTTTGTTTTAAAGTCTATTTTGTCTAAGTGGAGCTACCCAGCTTTCTTTTGGTTTCCATTTGCATGGAACATATTTTTCTACCCTTTTACTTTCAGTCTGTGTATTTCTTTATATCTAAATTGAGTCTTTTCTAGGCAGCATGTAGATGGGTCATTTTTATTTTTTTAAATTTACTCAGCCACTCTATTTCTTTTAATTGGAGAATTTAGTCCCTTTACATTTAAAGTCATTATTGATAGATATGTACTTATTGACATTTTGTTAATTATTTTCTAGTGTTTTATAGTTCCTCTTGGTTCCTTTGTTCTTCTCTTGCTCTCTTCCCTTGTGATTTGATGACTTTCTTTAGTGTTATGCTTAGATTCTTTTCTCTTTTTCTGTTGTGTAATTACTACAAGTTTCTGCCTTGTTGTTACCATGAGGCTCACATGTAACAGGCTATATATAAAACAGTCCATTTTAAGTGGATAGCAACTTATATTTGAACACTTTCTAATACTCTACATTTTTACTCCTCCCCTCATGTTTTATGTTTTTGATGTCACATTTTATATATTTATATTTTGTGTGTACCTTGACAAATTATTGTAGTTATGGTATTTTTCACAACTTTTGCTTTTTAACCTTCAAACTAGCTTTATAAGTGATTAATCTACTACCTTTATGATATATGACTTTACTTAGTGAGATCCATACTTTCATATTTTTTCTTGTTACTAATTAGTGCCTTTTCTTTTCAGCTTAAAGAAGTCTCTTTAACATTTCTCATAAAGCTGGTTTTAGCAGTGCTGAACTCCTTTAGCTTTGGCTTTGCAAGACATGCAGGAAAAGAAATGCCTTGAGAACAGACTTTAACCAATGGCCAAACAGGAGTTTGTTGATAAGAATTCTAGCTTCCCCACCCTCTGGTGGGACAACTCTGAGGTAGGTTTTATCCATTTTCCAGAGGTCTCCCACAACAGTAACCTGCTCCTGAACGCATCTTGTACTGGCTTCCTCCTTTATCAGTCTCACTTCCTAGTGCTTCTTGCATAACCTCATGTAAAGTACTTCTTCCAGGTGTTCCTGTGGGGAATACTAAGACGTATTTAAATGGTTCCCTGCAGCTATTTTTCATAAAAGCCATATTTTTGCCATTCATTTGGTTGCCTTGACATCTGGATTTTAAATCTGAAAATATAAATTCAACCAGCCATACTGATTTTTACTTAAGTGTCAGTAAGGAAGTCATAAAATCAATGGACAAAGAAAAACTCCATATGGTCAAAATATCCCTTAAAAAATCATTTTGGACTCTAGTTCAGTGTTTTTCAGTTTAAAAATTCTCTCTCTCCGATCTTGATGGTCTAGACTGAATGTGGCCATGTTCTGTGCCATGATGTGGGGTGGTTGGGTGAGCAGATGGGGATGGTGTATAACTCTGCCAGAAGGCCACCTCTCTAGGCTCTGTCTATGTAACTAGAGATCAGGTCACCATTTCTGAGTGAGTCTTCTACCAACTTCCTGTTGGGCCAGACTGCTGCTTCTTTGGGCAGACAACAGAGGTAGTAATTGTATATGTGTGTAGTGAAAACAAGGTATAAAAATACCTGTCTTTAAACAAACATTAGCTTCCCATTCAGTGAGGAGTATTGCTCATTCCACAAGAGGCCTGGAGGGGCCTGGGACTGAGGGAGGGCAGGGAACATGTCCTGTTTTCTGCTCAGTCTGGTGCACATCCTCATTGAGCATATTGGCAAGCTAATGGCCCACACTTTTGTACTTTCTCATTTGGCTGAATTGTACCTGTTGAACTTAGAACATTAAATATGTCCAAGCTGTAATTCCATCATACTTGAGTTCTCTGAGCTTCATTTTCCTTGCCTCTATAATGGAAATAACAGTCTCAATTTGTCTCGTGAAGTTTTGGGGGAGACTCAGATAATATGTGAAAGCCCTTTGTGAAGTACACAGTTCTATACAAAGGTAAGGATTTATTTTTATTAAGGCTGAGTAAATCATTATAGACTTAATATTCATTTGGTTGCTCATTTAAGGTTGCTGCCTATCTGTGGATGGTAACGGAATTCTCAAACTACATCCTCATACTATTTGGCAGCCTATGGAGGCTATATCAATCAAACACAGGTTCCTATTTTATTTTTGCACCATTGTATTCCAGGTCCTGTGTAGGAAGGAGCTTCACATGGGAACTCTGGCCTTAGAGTTAGGAGATCTTTGTTGATAATAACCGACTGATTTTGGCAAGCACTGAAACATTTTGTGCTTCAGTTTTATCATTTGTAAAACAAGCCAAATAACTTTACAGGATGATCTCTAACGTCCCTAAAACTTCAAGTTCACAAGTCAAAACAAATATTTCTCAAAGTGTGGTCTAAAGGCAAATCAGCTTCATTGGAAGTTTCCAGAGAGTTTGTGAATCAGAGTCTCCCAGGTTGGGGGTCCCAGTATTTGCATTTTTATTAAGTATGGGAAAAAAATATTTCAAGCCCTATATTTTTTACTTCAGCTTTGACTATAAAATGTAATTGGAGCCAGCCTTCATGAGCCATTTAATCAGAAAACTTGTGAGTTATGTGCATGTTCTTGACACTGGTTCTTAGGAAGGCAAAACCATGGCTAGCTGTTATCTTGTTAGATGGATATGGAAAAGATCAGCGAATTTTTACATACCGGTTACTATAAAAGTATACTTCTTCTATATCATATAATAAAATGGATATTTTCTCTATAAACCTTTGTGAAAAAGGGCTAATAATCTTTCTTTAATAGGTTCCTGGGCTATTGGCATGTCACCTTGGAAGTAAAAGTTCAAAAAAAAATACAATGCCTACGAACTAAAAATTTACCCCAAAGAACAAAATCCCTTCATTTGCCAAAAACCCACTGGCCCTGTCCTTACTGTCCCCTGCCTCCATCTCAGTGAATCATCGTCCTTTCTTCTCATCAATTGTTTTCCAGAGACAATTTCTGTTTTCTGCTCCCAGATCAACCTACACTTGCACTCATCTCTCACATTTGCCTCTCCTCATTGTAGTGATGATCAGGGAGAGAGGAAGATGCATTTTCAGTTGCTCTGTCAATTGGAACAACTGTAAACAAGTCCTGTTGGTCACCAGTGCTCCACTCTCTGGCACTGCTTTTTTCTGTGAAGTATTGAGTGGGTGAATTCTGATCACATTTGTCTAGAACAAGAAGCAAGGGCATCACAAAGGGCATCACAGGCCCAGATCTGATGTTCCAATCAACCTCTAATCATCTCCAAGTCTCACTTTCCATCCCTGATCTTTTAGTTAAGTTTGAATTCTCTATTTTCAACTACCTATTGAAAACCATTTTTGTGAGAGAAAACAGTATTTTTTCACTTAAGCTAAAATTAGCAATGGGAAAAGACTGAGAGAGCAGAGTCCAGGAGAGACCAGGTGTGAGCGTCCAGTTGTTTTTTCTCAGTGGAATCAAAATGACAGTGTTTAGGCATCGATGTGTGATAATATGTACAAGGTATTTCCAACCAGGAAAGCTCACCTGATCCTTGGTGTCAGGTTTTTTATTAGTGGTTGGCCATGTAGACACAGATGACTGTTCACATGGTGACTTTGGTTTCCAGCCCCTCCAGAGGGCAAGCTGTGTAACCCCCATAAATCACACTGCCCCACACATAAATCACTATGTGGCATAGTTCAAGGCAAACAAAGACACTTCTACCAGACAGGATATTCCAAAGGCTAAAAGATTACCACCCAGAGTTGGGGGCAAAGAGCCAAACCTGTCTTTGGGCAAGATTAATCCCTTACTGCACAGAGTGTAACTGCTAGGTCATATTAGGTTTGTGTTCAACTTTATAAGAAACTAGAAAATAGTTCTCCAAGTGGCTGTACCTTTTTACATTCCCACCAGCAGTCCAGTTGTTTCACATCTGTACCAACATTTGGTATTGTTGGTCTTTTTTATTTTAGCCATTGTTAGTGGTTGTGAATAGACTTTCATTGTGGTTTTCATTTTCATTTTCCCTGATGATTAATAATGTGGGTACCTTTTAATGTTCACATCTTTTAGTACAAATCATTGGACATTTTTGTATATCTTCTCAGAAGTCATTCTTGACACTTCTCTTGCCTTTACAGTCTATATCCAATCCTTTATCAAGCCTTCTTGATTTTATCTCCTAAATAGCTCTCAAAACTCTGCTTTTCTCCATCTCTACCACCACCACCCTAAACTGAACCCCTTGGATCTCTATCCTGGGCTCCTGTGGTGGCTCTTTAGTGCTTTACCTACATCCACAGTGACCACCCTCTGATCCATTCTCTATTACAGCTGGAATGATCCATTGAAAAGTTAATTCCTATTATTTTATAATCCTTCCTAAACACACCAAAATAAGCAAACACAAACAAACAATACGAACTTCATTGCCTACCCATTTCTCTTAGGACAAAGCATTTCCTAGCATGATGGATAAAACCTTGCAATCTCAAGCCCTCTTATACTCTCCAGCCTTCTTTTCCAACCTTCTCACCATTGCTTTCTATACTGCAATCATATTGGCCTTCTTTCTATCCCTTGTTTTCACCTCTGGCTCTCCCTTACCATAGAGTTTATATTTTTACTGTTACTTAATGCCTGGAGATTCTCCTTCCCTCTCTCTTACAGTAAGTTAACTTCTTCTCATCTCATAGTTCAACTGAAGTCTCACTCACTCAGAGAAGCCTTCCACAACCTCCATAACTAGGTCGAATTCCTCAGTGATAGGTACTCCTGGCTCTCTATGTAGCTCTTCTGAGGAAGATTTATCACAGCTACAATTTTAAATTTATTTGCATGATTTTTTATTAGTCTCTCTCTCTCTCTGAAGTAGAGAAGGACTCTCAGTGGTGTGCTGGAACCTACTCTGAGAACCTGTTGTGGGCATCTTTTCCCAACTCCACTATCAGAGGCAGCACATTGATAGCTTGAAGTTAACCAGCGTGCATGTATTTACACCATAGAAATTGGCAAGTGCTATAGACTAAGGTTTTTTTCCCCTTCCTGCAGAGCGGGTAGTTTAAATGTTCACCAGCACACTACTAGAAGAATCAAGTACTTTTTTTCTCCATCACTGTATCCTCACCAGAAGAAAGTCTTTGGCCACAATGATTTATCAATCAATATTTGTTAAATAAGTGAATAATTGTACCCTGGGCTCTCCAACCCCCTTGGGATTGCTTTTTGGCTCTTTCTCATCTAACTCTCCTAAATATTTTGAAAGGTGGGGCATTGGACAGTGGTCTGTTTACTATTGAATATTTTTGACTGGGTTGCCGCAATAAAAATATTAATTTTGTATTTATAATTGTTAGTTATTTTCGGATGGCCTATGGAATAGGTTTTCTCTCTTCTCCCATGCCCCAAATTTGCTGGCTCTTCAAAGGCCACCTCGTTTATTCAGGCAGATTAAAAGACCTAGCATGAGACAAATGAGACCTAACAGGAGACAGTGCATATACACCAACAGAGAGAATACATAAAAATTTACATGGAGTGTACCATGTAATAGAAACCACTTAAAATTCCATTTCTGCTCTTCTGATTCAAGCCCTTCTGGAGTATTTTCTTTGGCATGTGTAGAGAACATGGAGAACATTTCAGGGAGAACAGTTCAGGGCTCAGTTTAAGCTGTTAACCAAGTTAATTGCTGCCTGTGGGGATGCAACATGATATTGCGCTAGTTTTTTCACGTTTTAGTCATTCCATTCTACTGTTTTAATTTTTGCCATGACATCATGTGGTAACAAGCCAATTGTATTACTGTTTGTAATATTTCATATTTTTCTTTAAATTGAGCAACTTTTAAACACATAAATTTATTTATTTATTTATTGCGGTACGCGGACCTCTCACTGTTGTGGCCTCTCCCATTGCGGAGCACAGGCTCCGGACCCGCAGGCTCAGCGGCCATGGCTCACGAGCCTAGCCGCTCCGCAGCATGTGGGATCTTCCCGGACTGGGGCACAAACCCGTGTCCCCTGCATTGGCAGGTAGACTCTCAACCACTGCGCCACCAGGGAAGCCCCATAAATTTATTTTTAAAGGCATTTTGTATCATGCTTTTAAATGTTTTATTCCCCCAAGTTCACATTAAACTAACACATAGAAGATGTACACCAAAAAGTCATCTCATGTACTGCCAGTAGTATCCCTAGCACACTTTGGGAAAAAAATAATAACATAGAACATGGATTTTGGAGTTATCTACATTTGTTTTGGTATCTTAGATCTCCCAGAAGGTCAAATTACCTCTCTGGAACTTAGATTATTTATCTGTAAATGCAGCCCCCTAACTTCCAGGGGAAGATAGTAAGTAAGATGATGTACAGAACCGGATGACCAAGGGGTGGGGCTCATAGGAGATGCTCCATAGATTAATTTCTTTTTCCATTTACTACTCGACTTTATTACTGGTTCAATCATCTCTTTCTGGCTCTTACTAAAGCATACTTTTACTGGGATGCAATTTTTACATAATAAAATGCATAAATCATAGGTGTATACATATCAGCATTTGTTCATTATTGGTTCTAGACTTACTGTTTGAACTGAATGTCTGAACATTTGACCTCTGGTATCAGATCTGGTATTTGCCAAATGTTTGATTTTAGAAGCATCATGACTTCTTTTTTCATACAAAGAATGCTGTATGAATCTGACTTAAGAGTACTGAGTATTTACAATTGTGAAGTACAGCTCAAGCATTCTTGTTAGTAATATTCTTTCCGTTATTCTTTGTTTTTAATTTTAATTTAATTTATTTTTTTATACAGCAGGTCCTTATTAGTCATCAATTTTATACATGTCAGTGTATACATGTCAATCCCAATCGCCCAGTTCATCACACCACCCCACCCACCCCCCGCTGCTTTCCCCCCTTGGGGTCCATAAGTTTGTTCTCTACATCTGTGTCTCAATTTTGCCCTGCAAACCGGTTCATCTGTACCATTTTTCTAGGTTCCACATATACGTTAATATACGATATTTGTTCTTCTCTTTCTGACTTACTTCACTCTGTATGACAGTCTCCAGGTCCATCCACATCTCTACAAATGACCCAATTTCGTTCTTTTCTATGGCTGAATAATATTCCATTGTATATATGTACCACATCTTCTTTATTCATTCCTCTATCGATGGGCATTAAGGTTGCTTCCATAAGGTTGCTTCCATAAGGTTGCTTCCACTATTGTAAATAGTGCTGCAATTAACATTGGAGTGCATGTGTCTTTTTGAATTATGGTTTTCTCAGGGTATATGCCCAGTAGTGGGATTGCTGGGTCATATGGTAATTCTATTTTTAGTTCTTTAAGGAACGTCTATACTGTTCTCCATAATGGCTGTATCAATTTACATTCCCACAAAGAGTGCAAGAGTGTTCCCTTTTCTCCACACCCTATCCAGCGTTTGTTGTTTGTAGATTTTCTGATGATGCCCATTCTAACTGGTGTGAGATGATACCTCATTGTAGTTTTGATTTGCATTCCTCTAACAATTAGTGATGTTGAGCAGGTTTTCATGTGCTTCTTGGCCATCTGTATGTCTTCGTTGGAGAAATGTTTATTTAGGTCTTCTGCCCATTTTTAGATTAAGTTTTTTTTTTTTTTAATATTGAGCTACATGAGCTGTTTATATATTTTGGAGATTAATCCTTTGTCCGTTGATTCATTTGCAAATATTTTCTCCCATACTGAGGGTTGTCTTTTCATCTTGTTTATGGTTTCCTTTGCTGTGCAAAAGCTTTGAAGTTTCATTAGGTCCCATTTGTTTATTTTTGTTTTTATTTCCATTACTCAAGGAGGTGGGTCAAAAAAGATCTTGCTGTGATTTATGTCAAAGAGTGTTCTTCCTATATTTTCCTCTAGGAGTTTTATAGTGCCCGGTCTTACGTTTAGGTCTCTAATCCATTTTCAATTTATTTTTGTGTATGGTGTTAGGGAGTGTTCTAATTTCATTCTTTTACATGGAGCTGTCCAGTTTTCCCAGCACCACTTACTGAAGAGACTGTCTTTCTCCATTGTATATCCTTGCCTCCTTTGTCATGGATTAGTTGACCATAGGTGTGTGAGTTTATCTCTGGGCTTTCTATTTTGTTCCATTGATCTATGTTTCTGTTTTTGTGCCAGTACCATATTGTCTTGATTACTGTAGCTTTGTAGTATAGTCTGAAGTTAGGGACTGTGATTCCTTGAGCTCCATTTTTATCCCTCAAGAATGCTTTGGCTATTCAGGGTCTTTTGTGTCTACATACAAATTTTAAGATTCTTTGTGTTAGTTCTGTAAAAAATGTCATTGGTAATTTGATAGGGATTGCATTGCATTGAATCTGTAGATTGCTTTGGGTAGTATAGTCATTTTAACAATATTGATTCTTCCACTCCAAGAACATGGTATATCTCTCCACCTGTTGCTATCATCTTTAATTTCTTTCATCAGTGTCTTCTAGTTTTCTGCATACAGGTCGTTCTCTCCCTAGGTAGGTTTATTCCTAGGTATTTTATTCTCTTTGTTGCAATGGTAAGTGGGAGTGTTTCCTTAATTTCTCTTTCAGATTATTCATCGTTAGTGTATAGGAAGCAAGAGATTTCTGTGCATTAATTTTGTATCCTGCAACTTTACCAAATTCATTCATTAGCTCTAGTAGTTTTCTGGTGACATCTTTAGGATTCTCTATGTATGGTATCATGTCATCTGCAAACAGTGACAGTTTTACTTCTTCTTTTCCAATTTGTATTCCTTTTATTTCTTTTTCTTCTCTGATTGCTGTGGCTAGGACTTCCAAAACTATGTGGAATAATAGTGGTGAGACTGGACATCCTTGTCTTGCTCCTGATCTTAGAGGAAATGGTTTCAGTTTTTCACTATTGAGAATTATGTTTGCTGTGGGTTTGTTGTATATGGCCTTTATTATGTTGAGGTAGGTTCCCTGTTTGCCCACCTTCTGGAGAGTTTTATCATGAATGGCTGTTGAATTTTGTCAAAACTTTTTCTGCATCTATTGAGTTGATCATATGGTTTTTATTCTTCGATTTGTTAATATGGTTTATCGTATTGACTGATTTATGTATATTGAAGAATCCTTGCATCCCTTGGATAAATCCCACTTGATCATGGTGTATGATGCTTTTAATGTGTTCTTGGATTCTGTTTCCAATATTTTACTGAGGATTTTTGCATCTATGTTCATCAGTGATATTGGTCTGTAATTTTCTTTTTTTTGTAATATCTTTGTCTAATTTAGGTATCAGGGTGATGGTTGCCTCGTAGAATGAGTTTGGGGGTGTTCTTTTCTCTGCTATTTTTTGGAAGAGTTTGAGAAGGATGGGTGTTAGTTCTTTCCTAAATGTTTGGTAGAATTCACCTGTGAAGCCATCTGGTCCTGGACTTTTGTTTCTTGGAAGATTTTTCATCAGAGTTTCAATTTCATTACTTGTGATTGGTCTCTTCATATTTTCTGTTTCTTCATGGTTCAGTCTAGGAAGGTTATACCTTTCTAAGAATTTCTCCATTTCTTCCAGGTTGTCCATTTTATTAGCATAGAGTTGCTTGTAGTAGTCTCTTAGGATGCTTTGTATTTCTGCAGTGTCTGTTGTAACTTCTCTTTTTTCATTTCTAATTTTATTGACTTGAGTCCTCTCTCTATTTTTCTTGATGAATCTGACTAATGGTTTATCAATTTTGTTTATCTTCTCAAAGAACCAGCTTTTAGTTTTATTGATGTTTACTATTGTTTTCTTTGTTTCTATTTCATTTATTTCTGTTCTGATATTTATGATTTCTTTCCTTCTACTAATTTTGGGTTTTGTTTCTTCTTCTTTCTCTAGTTCCTTTAGGTGTAAGGTTAGGTTGTTGTTTTGAGATTTTTCTTTTTTCTTGAGGTAGGCTTGTATAGCTATAAACTTCCCTCTTAGAACTGCTTTTCTGCATCCCATAGGATTTGGATCATCATGTTTTCATTGTAATTTGTCTTTAGGTATTTTATTTTTCCTCTTTGATTTCTTCAGTGATATCTTGGTTATTTAGTAACATATTGTTTAGCCTCCACGTGTTTGTGGTTTTTACGTTTTTTTCCCTGTAATTCATTTCTAATCTCATAGTGTTGTGGTTAGAAAACATGCTTGATTTGATTTCAATTTTCTTAATTTTACTGAGGCTTGATTTGTGACCCAAGATGTGGTCTATCCTGGAGAATGTTCCATGTGCACTTGAGAAAAAGTGTAATCTGCTGTTTTTGGTAGGAATATCCTATAAATATCAATTAAATCTATCTGGTCTACTGTGTCATTTAAAGCTTCTGTTTCCTTATTTATTTTCATTTTGGATGATCTGTCGTTTGGTGTAAGTGAGGTTTTAAAGTCCCCCACTATTATTGTGTTACTGTCGATTTCCTCTTTTATAGCTGTTAGCAGGTGCCTTATGTATTGGTGTGCTCCTATGTTGGGTGCATATATATTTATAATTGTTATATCTTCTTCTTGGATTGATCCCTTGATCGTTATGTAGTGTCTTTCCTTGTCTCTTGTACCATTCTTTATTTTAAAGTCTGTTTTATCTGATACGAGTATTGCTACTCCAGCTTTTTTAAAATTTCCTTTTGCATGGAATATCTTTTTCCATTCCCTCACTTTCAGTCTGTATGTGTCCTTAGGTCTGAAATAGGTCTCTTGTAGACAGCATATAGATGGGTCTTGTTTTTGTATCCATTCAGTAAGCCTGTATCTTTTGGTTGGAACATTTAATCCATTCATGTTTAAGGTAATTATCGATATGTATGTTCCTATTACCATTTTCTTAATTGTTTTGGGTTTGGTTTTGTACGTCCTTTTCTCCTCTTGTGTTTCCCGCTTAGAGAAGTTCCTTTAGCATTTGTTGTAGAGCTGTTTTGGTGGTGCTGAATCCTCCTAGCTTTTGATTGTCTGTAAAGCTTTTGATTTCTGCATCAAATCTGAATGAGATCATTGCAAGGTAGAGTAATCTTGGTTGTAGGTTCTTTCCTTTCATCACTTTAAGTATATCATGCCACTCCCTTCTGGCTTGTACAGTTTCTGCTGAGAAATCAGCTGTTAACCTTATGGGAGTTCCCTTGTATGTTATCTGTCATTCTTCCCTTGTTGCTTTCAATAATTTTTTTTTGTCTTTAATTTTTGCCAGTTCGATTACTATGTGTCTCAGTGTGTTTCTCCTTGGGTTTATCCTCTATGGGACTGTCTGCACTTCCTGGACTTGGGTGGCTATTTCCTTGCCCATGTTAGGGAAGTTTTTGACTGTAATCTCTTCAAATATTTTCTCGGGTCCCTTCTCTCTCTCTTCTCCTTCTGGAACCCCTATAATGTGAATGTTGTTGCATTCAATGTTTTCCCAGAGGTCTCTTAGGCTGTCTTCATTTGTTTTCATTCATTTTTCTTTATTCTGTCCCACAGCAGTGAATTCCACCATTTTGTCTTCCTGGTCACTTATCCATTCTTCTGCCTCAGTTATTCTGCTATTGATTCCTTCTAGTGTAGTTTTCATTTCAGTTATTGTATTGTTAATCTCTGTTTGTTTGTTCTTTAATTCTTCTAGGTCTTTGTTAAACATTTCTTGCATCTTCTCCATCTTTGCCTGCATTGTTTTTCCGAGGTCCTGGATCATCTTCAGGAGGTCCTGGATCATCTTCAGTATCATTATTCTGAATTCTTTTTCTGGAAGATTGCCTATCTCCACTTCATTTAGTTGTTTTTCTGGGGTTTTATCTTGTTCCTTCATCTGGTATATGGCCCTCTGCCTTTTCATCTTGTCTATCTTTCTGTGAATGTGGTTTTTGTTCCACAGGCTGCAGGATTGTAGTTCTTCTTGCTTCTGCTATCTGCCCTCTCGTGGATGAGGCTATCTAAGAGGCTTGTGCAAGTTTCGTGATGGGAGCGACTGGTGGTGAGTAGAGCTGACTGTTGCTCTGGTGGGTAGAGCTCAGTAAAACTTTAATCCACATGACTGCTGATGGGTGGGGCTGTGTTCCCTCCCTGTTTGTTGTTTGGCTTGAGGCAACTTAACACTGGAGCCTACCTGGGCCCTTTGGTGGGGCTAATTTCTGTCTCTGGGAGGGCTCAAGCCAAGGAGTACTTCCCAGAACTTCTGCTGTCAGTGTCTTTGTCCCCACGGTGAGCCACAGCCACCACCCGCCTCTGCTGGATACCTTCCAACACTAGCAGGTAGGTCTGGTTCAGTTTCCCCTGGGGTCACTGCTCCTTCCCCTGGGTCCCAATACACAAACTACTTTGTGTGTGCCCTCCAAGAGTGTAGTCTCTGTTTCCCCCCCAGTCCTGTCTAAGTCCTGCAATCAAATCTCACTCCCATTAGCCTTCAAAGTCTGATTCTCTAGGAATTCCTCCTCCCATTGCTGGACCCCCAGGTTGGGAACCTGACGTGGGTAGACTACTGTGGTATAAGTGGTCTCCAGTCTGTGAGTCACTCACCCAGCAATTATGGGATTTGATTTTACTATGATTGTGCCCCTCCTACCATCTCACTGTGGCTTTTCCTTTGTCTTTGGATGTGGGGTATCTTTTTGATGAGTTCCAGTGTCTTCCTTTCAATGATTGTCCAGCAGCTAGTTGTGATTCTGGTGTTCTCGCAAGAGGGAGTGAGAGCATGTCCTTCTACTCCACCATATTGGTTCCTAATCCTCTTTCTGTTATTCTTATCATCAACATGAAGACTGGGGTTTTCCAATGTGGACAAATCTGTAAGTTGTTATCCATACTTTGCTCAGAATGCATAGCAGCCTTGCTCCATGTGAAACACTTAACCATCGGCAACTTGCAATTTAGAATTAGCAGCTCTCTGGAGGCAGATTCAGACGTGTAAAATAATCATGCAAGGGTTGTTGATTTGTGTTTCTGCCTCAAACTGCAAGAAATTAACAATTAGCCACCTTTGGGATACTTCCACAGCTGCGTCTTGATTCATGATCAGTCAAAAGCAGAAATCAAGAATTATGATAAAAGGAACCATGCTTAGATACCAGGTTGCCTAAAACCAGCTCAATCCATCCATCAACAAAATGCATTGTTTGCCTACTGTGAACTTGGTCATTCTGGACCGCCTCTGCCAAAACCCTCCCTGACCACACCAGTCCTCACAGACCTCTCTCCTCTTAGTCCTAAATTCGTGGACTTGCTGGTCTGTTAACCCCACCACAATGAACTCTTCTCACGGGACCACGTCCTTCATGAGGGCATTGTGTAACCTCAGGAAACACCATATCTTTGGTACTATTTTGTGAGGGGGCATGTCTTGTTTTCATAAGTTCTACCCCTTAATGGCCACATAGAATCATGACCAATTTAGTGGAAGTTTGGGGGGGAAATATCCTGCTTAACAAAAGAAGAACTTTCTTACAGGCAGAAAAATCTACCAGTTAGATGGCTGCCCCCAAGAGGGTGAGTATCCTCCAAATGGGTATTGTTCAAGCAAATACTACACAGTCATCTGACAGTGAGGTTGTAGACAGAGAATTGAAAAGTTTGGAAGGGCAGTTAGACTGGTTGAGCTCCAATTCCCTTTATATATAGATTCTATAATTCTATGCATTCCAAAGTACACTGAATGCTTACCAGCACAAGGGATAAACAGTAGAGCTGGAGAAACAAGATATACAAACCTAAATAATTAGTAAATAGGTTCTTGTAAAAAACAGCATTCTTCACTGACATACTAATAAAGCATAAAGTTAACTATTTTATTAGCTATTCACTTAAAAATACTTCAATATAGAGAGTGGGACATTATGGCTGTCATTATTAGTCAGGTTAAGCCACAACACAAGTCGTCCTGGTATATTCACTGGATCAGCTAGCATTTCCAATCAGGAAGCCCATATTCCAGAGGTAACATCTATAAATGTTTCTTTTATCCAGAGGGGCAGAGGATTTGTGGAGACTGTGAACCCTGGAATCAGACTGCCTCCATTGGAATCCTGGCTCTTTTATTTACTAGTTATAAAATCTCAGGAATTTAACTTACCTGCACTTCAGTTTCTGAATCTGTAAAATGGGAATAATACTAGTGGCTGCCTTATAGGCTGCTAAGAGGATTAAATGAATTAATATGGATATCATTTTTAGCTAGTATATGCCACGTAGTAAATGCTGTATATGTGTTAAACAAATAAAATCAGT
The DNA here is from genome assembly GCF_964270905.1 of Leucopleurus acutus. NCBI lineage: Eukaryota > Metazoa > Chordata > Mammalia > Artiodactyla > Delphinidae > Leucopleurus > Leucopleurus acutus. The sequence continues at coordinate 123,788,008 of NC_139146.1, read as the reverse complement.
TGACATCAGATATCTTGCTTAATAACATGTTAGATGTCAGAAATGGGTTCTCACTGGTGAAACTAAAGGTATTCAAATTGTGTAGATTGGTTAGCATAACCTAAAGACATGCTCTGTCCTTCTACCCTTGCATGAACAGGATATAAGAGCAAGGCTAGCAGGCATGACATTCAAGATTTAATCCTTAATTATTCTGGGTCCAGCAATTAAGTCAAAGGATTCTGGTTTCCTGATGCCAACTCTAAAGGAAACAGAATTCTGCCTTGAAATATTATCATTTTGCCTTGATTAGACATTTAATGTAGGAAGGTAATTAGAACAGTAAAAACATAAAGAACTGGAATTCATGGAGCTTCCAACAGATTACATGAACATTTGTTTGCCTACCTGCTAATGAATATTTGTGTAATAATTATATTTATATGAGAGAATTTGTTCTGAGACTTGCTTTTATTATAACCCAGTGGAGAGGTTGTGGGGGAGAAGCTAACTCTCCATATCAAATAAAACTTTGTAGGATTACCTACAGACATGGTCTATCCTAAGAAGTGCATATGGCCAAACTAAATTAGGTTCACGTCACAAGTAAAGGATAATAGACTAGGGTATATGAAGGTGCAATGGTTCAGTATGATCCACTGAACCCAGTAATTCAGAAGGATCTGAGACACTAGCAGAGAGGGCGAAACTTGAGCCTCTGTGAATGGATGAAACATAGGTAATAGTAGTAATAAAGATAGGAAGGAAAGTGTGAGAGTGACTGAGATTCTGAGTTAATGAGGAGTAGGAATATAAAGGTTGGATAAAAGGGGTAATGTCAAAATATGGAGAGATTACAGGTTAGGCAAGTGGTTTTTGGCTGGGTGGTCAATACATAGCTTCCTAATATGGCTTCTCTCAGTGCTTTACAGAAATGTTCTCCTGCACATCATCAGTGATCTCCTAGATCCCAAAGTGTTATCTCAGTTCTTCCCTTTGTCCACCTTTCTGCAGTGTTTGACCTGTGACGTACCTTCCCTTCTGGAAGATGACAAGCACAAAGTTGGAAATGCTGGCCTTGGGCCCTTGAGAGAGTTGGGGCTGGAGATCCAGATTTGCAAAAGTGGAAGTGTTGATGCTGTGGCAAGGGGTAAGGGGCCACTGTGCTGGGGTGCCCAGATGCCAGGAACTGTGACGGAACCTTGTAGGGTGATGGCATTGAAAGGGCAGGGAGAGAGATGGGCAGGGAAGCAGCGATCAGAAAACAGGAAGGGAATCAGGGAGCTCAGAGAGAGAAGCCAAAGGATGATGTGGGTGCTCAATGATGCATTCCTGTTGTGGGTGGCTCTGGGAGTTGCTAGGGCTGAGGGTGTGTCTCCATATTTGCAGAGAGGATAGGGAGGACAGTGAATACATCAGAACTGCCTACCAGTTTATTAACTCAATGGATGCATCCACCTAGAAAATATCGATGATTCACTGAGATAATGATTTTCCTTTTTATCTCTTCCTGTAGTTCCTCTTCCCTGCTTCATCAGTAAATTAAATCACAAAATGAGGGAACCTGTGTGTCTCTTCTTGACAAAGCATAGGCCCTGTTGCCATGGGACTCCCTGCAGTTTTCCACTATGAAAATTATTATAAAGATATGTGCACAAGAAGAACAGGTGAAAGGACTCATCAAAATGAATGTGTAATTACATTTTTTACAACACTGTCTTCTAATCAATGGGGAATGTTTGCATTTAAAGCATTTGGAATTAAAAGTAAGTGGTTTAATCTATGGTGTGTTTCTTTCTGCAGGCTCTGGACACCCCATATCAATAAACTTCCTTCAACTTTTTTAATAGAATATAAAGGACAATACTCTAGTGAACAGAGTCGTTCATCCATCCAATAGATATTTACCGAAAGCCTCTCATGTGCTGGCGAGTGTCCCAGGCACTAGAGATACAGAAATGAATAGTAAAAAATGCTCCTGCCCTCAGGGAGCTTGCATTCTGGATATTCTGAAAAGGTCGCACAGACAACAAATTTTAATTTATTTTGCCAGATTTTTAAAAAAATTATTAATTAACTTATTTATTTTGGCTGTGTTGGGTCTTTCTCTAGTTGCAGTGAGCGGGGGCCACTCTTCATCGCGGTGCGCGGGCCTCTCACTATCGCGGCCTCTCGTGTTGCGGAGCACAGGCTCCAGACGCGCAGGCTCAGTAGTTGTGGCTCACGGTCCTAGTTGCTCCGCGGCATGTGGGATCTTCCCAGACCAGGGCTTGAACCCGTGTCCCCTGCATTAGCAGGAGGACTCTCAACCACTGCGCCACCAGGGAAGCCCTTGTCAGCTGTTTTGCTTAAATAAGTTTTTAAATCTGTCTGCTTCACTTTTCTTATCTACTAAAAAAAAAAACTTAGAACACAGTTAAATACTCAACAAATGTGTTAAATTCAGGGGATGATGTATGCAGAAAACTAGAAAGCAACATACCTAATTAATTCAGAAATCATCATGGGTTGGACCTCCTTGGAGGTCAATTGGCCTGTGACTTTTACAGTGCTGCTTGCTCTTGGAGGAGGGACAATCATGTTTGATGGATAAACTCCTCTCTGTTTCTGGTGCCACTGCTGGGTATTCATTGGCATTACAAATCCCACCTCCAGGAGCCTCACCCATTGGGAGCTTATTTGGTTTACTTGGTTTATACTCAGCATAAAGTGTCTGAGTGAACTTTTAAACTCTTGACTGTGTCCTATATAATGCTTATGAAAAGTTAAAATTCCTTTTTAACATTAGTAAAAAGCTTTTGTTATCATTATATTTAGTTCTCTCTGTTAGAACAAAATAAATGGAGCTTTTCTGCCACCTTGCTCTGCAAAGCTAACCAGGTCCTGGTTAACTTATGACCACTGGAATGTGCATGCTTAGCTGAGGTCCTCAAGATCTATAGAACAATAAGAGGGAGGTCATCATTACATTGTTCTGTTATGAGCTTAGTAAGGGGTAGGAGAGGTAGATATCAGGCCTGCTTTTGGCAGAATGATCACTTAGGGGCAGCAATGTCTGGGAAAACATTTACATGATTCTTTCCAGTCTCTGTGAATAACATTCACATAAGCTCTAATGAATATGTTGGTTTCCATAGCGAAATTAAGTCCAAACAAATGATAAGGTGAAGCTTGAATAAGATGTGCAGAAGGTAGTGTAACATTGTAGTCACATGGCCAGTGGAAAATCAGCATCAACATTAGTATCATTGGCCCGCAACTTCCTGTGGGAAGAAAATATGGGAAGCATATATATCCAAAAGGTATATATTTGAAAAACATAAAAATACTAATTAGAAAAGATACATGTACCCCAATATTCATAGCAGTATTATTTACAATTGATAAAATATGGTAGTAACCTAAGTGTCCATCAACAGATAAATGGATAAAGAAGATGTGGTACATATATACACAATGGAATATTACTCAGCCATAAAGAAAGAATGAAATTTTGCCATTTGCAGCAATATGGGTGGGCTTAGAGGGCATTATGCTAAATGAAATAAGTCAGAGAGAGAAAGACAAATACTGTATGATATCACTTATATGTGGAATTTTAAAAATACAACTAACCAGTGAATAAAACAGAAAAGAAGCAGATTCACAGATATAGAGAACAAACTAGTGGTTACCAGTGGGGAGAGGGAAGAGGGGAGGGGCAGTATAGGGGTGGGGGGTTAAGAAGTATAAACTATTAGGTATAAAATAAGCTACAAATATATATTGTACAACACGGGGAATATAGCCAATATTTTATAATAACTGTAAATGGAGTATAACCTTTAAAAATTATTAATTACTATAATGTACACCTGTAACATATAATATTGTAAATCAACTATACTTCAATAAAAATAATAGAAAAATAAAATATGGAAAGCAGCCCACTATTCAGGACTTTTTTTTTATGAGTCTAGTGTAAGGAATCTGTGGCCTGGTGGTTTACTATAAAATTAAAAAAATTTTTTTTGTAATATTAACAGATTTTTAATACTGTAAAGTTGAAAAAAATTCACAGTGTAAGGAAGAAAATGAAAGCCATGTAAATTAAAGTTCCACCACCCTGAGATAACTACCATTAACATTTTATACCTACACAACACATAGCTTAAATTTTTACTTAAATGATATATGAAACATGCTGTTTTTGAATGTGACATCTTAAATCTTTTATTTTTTATGTCCTCTCTCCACCTTGTCATTTTTAACTGCCAAGTGTGCATCTCCCCATACCTTTCCCAGGGCATATAATCATATATAAACACACATTATAGGGAAATTTTTAAGTCATTGTTTTACAAAAGTAGAATTCATTATGTATACATCTCTCCCTATTGCTTTTGTAAGTCAACAATAAGTTGTAGAAGTTCCTTCAGGTTCATTGGTATGGATTGAAATCATTCTTTAAAAAAGCTGCATACTTTTTCATGTCATAGATAAACCACAATATATTCATTTATTCTCCCACTGATGAATATTCCTTTTGTTTACAGGTTTTGCCCCTATAAGGAAGGCTGCAATCCATTTTTCTCGTTCATATATCTTTACATTTGGTGCTTTTCTGTCCAGGGAAAGATTCCCAGAGGTGAGATTGGCTGTGCCACTAAGAATTTGGATGGAAAGGTAACTCAGCAAAATGGAATTTGCTTTCTGGAAGAGGGGTATGATGGATAAAACTAGAGACAAAAAAGGTCAAGCAAATATTAGATGGTCGCTGTCATGCTCTGAACATCAGATGTGCTCTAAAAATGCATGTTGATTAATGGAATGAATGAGTGAAGGAATAATTGCAGAATTCCTTCTGTCCCCTTATTGTTGTAAATCCTTAGTGAAGTGATAAGAACAGATTGCTCTTGTTCTTCTGTTGTATAAACCCCATTCCATTTGCCTCTGGAATTTAGTGATCTGGGGATGACCAGCCCGTTAATTCATGGCTATTTCTTGTTACACTTTATGTACCTAAGATTTATTCATGTTGTAATAACCTACCTGAATTCCTCAGGAGGCCAGGATGTCCAAGTCCCCCCAGACACTGCATCCTCAAGGTATTAGCATTCTCTCAGTCACTTCTACTCAGGACACCTGTCATACCGTGTTAGTGCTGTTTAGTGATACATTTTCCCAAAGGTTCTTTTCCTTCTCTCATGTTCTAATCCAGTTTTGATTGTAAATTTTCCAGACAGCTATCAGATGTCAGCACATTGAAGGCTTTAGTTATCTGATGGCCACTTTCCACATTTTCACTTCAAATATTTGCATTTTTATATCAATCTCTCCCTGGGTATTTATATACCAAATCCAGATTTGGATTAATTAATTTGTATATATTACTCATAAAATGAAAGGACATTCTAGTTCTAGAATGAAACACTTACATTTAGATTATTACAGTTGAGAAAGTCAAGGCTCATTATTTCACTCACTTGCTAATTTCTAATGGCCCCTTGGTGTGCAAACTAGAAAACTTGAACAACTTAATCACCCATGAATTAGTTGACACAAAAAGCAGCGGAATTTCATTTCAAAAATACATCAATATTAGGATACATTATCTATAATATTTTAAAATATTCATGAATGACATTTTTTAACTGTGACCAAATTTGGTAAATTTGTCTATGCATTCTGTGAGTGTATGAATAACAGTGTACCAAGATTACAGTGAAAATATTTTTAAGTTTTTCCTGAGGTGTTTTTTAGGTTGTTTTTTTTTTTTTGTGCTTCAGGAAATGACAAGACCACTACCTCTGCATAACCCAAGAGGAGGTCCCTCTTTTGCTCTGTCTTCAGTTAACCCTCAAGCACCCCTCAGAGTCTGTAAGTCACGGATCTCCTGTCTAAAGCTGGAACTGAGAGCCCGTAGGGACATGAAGGAAATAAGGTTTAAACAGCAAAACAGGGGAGGCTTCCTTTTAAATGCTAGAGAGTGCAAAGGAGAAGATGAAAAAGAAAACAGGAGAACAACTACAATAATGAGAACAACTAATATCTATTGAGTGCTTACTAATTGATAGCAATTTACATGCCTATTGTATGTATCTGTATTGGAAGTTTGCAAAATTGGTTTGCAAGTATTATCATTTCCAGGAGGAAACGGAGACTCTGACACATAAATTTCCCAGGTTACTCAATTGGTGAATTAAAGCCGTGGACTGGAACCCGGGTGTGTCTGCCCCAAAAGTCCTTTATACAGTCAGACCTCCACTTGCCGCGGTTCCGCCCCGTCTCGGTTCCGCCTCCCAGGTAGGAGGGCCGACTGTGTTACTCCATTTTATACAACAGACTCGAGAGGGCGCCTGTTCTGGTGTGGACCGGGATCTTGGAACCAGTCCTCAATGGATACTGTATCACCATTTCCCTGTGTGGAAGTATTCCTCAGGGCCTGTGACCTTTGGGAAACTTGAGTGCTGCAGCAGGTAGAAGCCCTCTGTTTCTGTGGCCCACCATCTGCCCTTACCTCTTGGCCCCCCCCCCGCCCCCCCTCATTTCTAGTATCCAGATACCTAGCAGGGCTGCCTGCTGGAGCGGCCTCGGTTGGCTCTGGCCAATTCTTATGCTGTTTTTACCCTTGTCATGCCCTGCCTGGCCTCACTTTGCTCCAGTCCTCCCCACACCCTGCCCAGGAGTAATGCCCCTCACCATATCCTCATCTCAAAGACTCATTTGATGGCGGGGTTCCTTAAAGTTTGTTGGCCAGCTTGTGGGATGGAGGAAGTCACAGGGGAAGTGTCAATCAGTGCAGGACACCCAACCCCTGCAACACTTGGCCCGCCGGTCCAGGTACCTCGGCGGCCCTGCTTCATGCACACCGGGAAGCACTTAATCTGCGGGTATAAGTCAGGACCACAGGCTGGCCTCCCAGCTCCAGAACTGAATATTTATCTTCCTAATCTAATTTAAATATGGGACATAAATACAAGGTTTGATGATTCCTGACTCCTGTATTGTCTGCTGCTTATTTGAAAGTATTGAGGACAAATATCACAGCCTGCCTACTGTTTCAATAAACAAAGGATACTGCCACTGTAAAGCCATCAGCCACTGCAGGCACCGCTGATGGTGCACGCTGAGGGGATTCAGGATGGGGAAAAACTGGATACTGGCCCTAGATAGTTAAGATGTATATGCAAGGAATGATTCAGTAAGCCCAGGCTCTTGCATCTTCCCATGCACAGAAAGCACTAAAATAGTTAACTTGAAATGACTGTTTTTTGTGATTGGCAGTAATCCCTTGATGTTCGACTACATTTTTTTTCCTCAGCAAATCTCCTAAGTATCCCGATTCCTCCCTTCGATCTTCAGAACAGTCCCTCAGAGCTCTCTGGGGGGCTGCCATCCCGGGCTACAGCTGAAAGCTGTCAGTTAATTGCATTCTGAAATTTCTGCAAATGAGCCAGGAGGTAAGACCAGATTCTGGTGTTACTCCGACAGCATTCTATTTCCCTCCCAGAAGGCCTGTTTTGGAAGCACCAAACCTAAGAACAAATAAACACTACTCTTTTGGGACAATGACCTATAGCTCCTATTCCCTTTACAATTGAAATTTTCAAGTTAAGCTTTGTTCATTCAGTGGCTGTCCTGTTGCTGCCGTTTGCCTATGACTGTGCACTGGACCATCTGCTCCATGTCCTGGTGATGCCCCCTAGTGGCAAACACGGTGAAGGTGCTTCAAGGACTTGTGAATGAGAAACCTTGCCTGCCGTATCAGTAAACAAAAGATGTTGCAGCCATCAAGCCATCATCATCATCATTTCCCTGAGGAAACTCAGGATGGAAACAGGATATCTGCCATCAAGCAGTCAAACACTGCGGCCATCCCCAATGGTGCATTCTGAGGAGACTCAGGATGAAAGAGCACAGGGTACTGGCCCTAACTAGCTGAACTGAATATCAAAGGAATGATTTTAATGAGTCCAGACTTTTGCATCTTCCCATACATAGAAAAGCACTGAATTCATTAATTGAGATATCTGGTTTTCTTTAATTAACAGTAATTTTTTTGGCGTTCTGACTTTCCTGGTGTTTGTTGCAAAAACTACATATCCTGGTTCCTCCCCTCCCTCTTGGGAGCCATCCCTCAGAGGGATCCCCGAGCCTACCTCCCGGACTTGAAGTCCTCAGAAAGTCTGCTAAATAAAACGTAATTCTCAACTTTTACATTGTGCTAGATTGAGTTTCTAAATTCAGTCCTAGATTGATTTTCTAAATTATGTGAAATATATTTTATAACTGAAAATAATAAATTTATTTTTTAAATTGAAAAACATGGGTAGGATTTTTTTTAATGTTTATTCTAATATTTACTACTTGATGAAAATTATTTTACAGAGGTTTGTCTAAACATGGGAAAATTCACTCACTATAATTTCTAATTATGACCAAACTTGAAAGGCAATGGCCTTTCAACATCCACATCTTCTTATTGTTCAATATTCTTGAAAATAGAAGGCCCCACTAGTCCTTGTGGGCACAGCACTATCAGCTAACCAACCTCTTAATGGCACAGGGAACAAAACGCTTCACCATTACAGAACTCAAAGGATAAAAACCAGAGTTGGTTCAAAACGTCTCTTCACTGTTCCAGCTCTATCCCAACTTGGAGGGTGGGAAATCACAATTTGTGAACACAGGTTAGTGAAGGACACATTTCCCCATGGACCAAATGTTTGATATTTTGCCTAGGAAGGGTAATGAATACACAAGGGAAAATGGAGAGTTTCATTGTAAAATGCCATACAACTGCTTTCGTTTAGATAATTACTTTTACCTTGTCTTTTCTTAGTAAATGGCTTTCAGAGTTGGTTGTTTCAGAACATCACATCAGAACAAAGTGTTTTTTCTGTTTCTGTTTTATTTTTATTGAATTTAAAGTATCTTTGTTGTCAACCATTAGGCTGTCAATTTTTGTTCATCTGTTTTTAAAAATTGTCCAGAGTTCAGTGGGCAGGACCCCCTTTCCAGGAATGGGTGTGCCCTAAGCAAGGACTTGTGACACTCAGTTCCATGTGGCTGGCTTCCTCTCCACCAGGGGCCTCATCTGATGGGTCATTCCTGGTTCTTACATATTTGGAACAGCTCCCCTTCCCTAAATCAGCCCTCAACCTCTCTGGTCCCTGGGGCAGACTGCTCCTTGTTATGGAGATGATGTATCAATTTCTCACAGACAGATGTGCTTAAATATATTTATTAATAATACATTTTGCTATTTTAAGTGTCTGCATTTGGTTCTGACACCTAAGCTTGCATTTTCTCAGAGTTGACAGAAGAAAACAAAGATGACGTTTTCTTAGCTTTCAGGTGTTAAAAGTTGCAGCCTCAGCATAGGACAAACATAATTAGAAAAAAAATTTACTGACGGAGCATAATCCTCCTTCCAGGCGTGAATCAAGAAGAGCCTCTGATGGGAAAGGCAGAATTGGAGAGGGAACAAGAGTCAGACCTCTGTAAGGGCTGCTAGACTCGGGCTTGACTGGGTGGGTAGGCGAGGGAGTGGAGGCAGTGTTTGATAGAACTCTCTAGGTTAACTTTGGGAAACCCAGGAGTAGAATAACTTGTGTACTGCTTTCTGCCTGGAGATCTGAGAGATGGTCAGTCCCACCCTGAGCTCCTGTGCCACTAGGACCCCAGAAAGAGAGTGGAGGTGTGTATACGGGGCTGCCAGGAGTAGCAGACCAGGCTGAGGCATCCTCAGAGAGAACCCCACCCCACAGCAAGCACCCTCCTGTGTGGCTGAGAGAGGGCCCACCGGCCTCCCCTGACAGAGGCCCGCAAGCATGAGCGGGCCTTGCCTGTGTCAGAGAGAGGGATGGATTCAGGGATTTCAGGTTCAGAACAAGAAAGAGTTCTGTGACAGACACCCATGGAGATGTGATCAACCAGCACGCACCAGGGAAGAGAAGTGACACCATCCAGGGACTGAAAGGGACCACATCTCAGCAGATGTCAAGGACCAACCATTTGCCCTGGAGTTAAGTCCACCCTGTGTAATCGAGAGAGGGAAAATACTGAATTTCACTGAGACTATTCCTAAAAACAAGTTTGTACTTAAGACTGGCAATTCCAAATCAACTTAGCTATTTTAGGACTCATACTGGAAAAATACGGTACCAAACAGAGGTTCAGGGGAGCTGTAGGAGTGTAAAGTTATATTTTGCACACCCAAGTTTGTGACCTGGGTATGTCTACTAGTCATTGGATTATAAATTGACTTCCGGGGATGTTTCCCTAAATGTGCCGGCCGGTTGAAGTGTCTGCTTTCTTTGACAGCCATATTTATTGGCATAGCTAAATCCATGGCTGTTTTAGCTTGTCTGACTTTTAATGAGCTTTATTTGTCTAAGTCCAAGCTGGAGAGATGCACCCACTCTCAGGGTACTGGCAACCATGAAAGGCAGAATCTGCAGAGCTGAGGACAGAATCTGACATGGTGACATGTCTCAGATGAGGCTCTCCTGGGGTCACATGAATGTGAGCACTTGGATGGAAGCCCTGAAACCGAGAGCATAGAGGCTCCGTCTTACTTATATTTTCATCAAGTATCCAGATTGGTTCGTGAGGACATAAGTTCTCAATAAATGTTGAAAAAACTGAGCCAAACTCAATGTATTTTCCCTCTTTTCGATTCCTAATGTCTTTCCCAACCTTGCTAACTTAGCCCTTTCCTCCCAGACAGCACTTTCCTCTCTGGAGAGGGTGGCGCCCCCACGAGGGCTTGCTATGCTGCTGCTTCGAGAAGCACAGCATCAGGCACCCAAGTTCTCAAGTCCACTCCCGCCCAGGCCAGAGACTGAGGACACAGGAGGCGAACAATGGAGGAGGGGAGAGGCAGGAAAGACCAAATGGGACCACACAGCCCAACTGCAGAGCAAGTCATCTGGCAGGGGCTTATTTTAAACTCCACGTCTCAGTGACTCTCTGTGGAAGAGAAAAAATTCATCTATCTTGCATATAGTTCTCCACAAAGAGGAGTCTGTGTCTCAGTGGCAGAATGCAGGAGGACGTTCTCATTGGATCATCTCAAACCCATCTGCTGTCCCTGAGCATGTGGGCATCAGAAGCTGACTCAGTGGTTCTTAACAGTGGACAACTTGGCCCTAGGGGACATCTGGCCAGGTCTGGAGACATTTTGGCTGTCACAGCTGTGGGGAAAAATGCTACTGGCCTCTAGTGTGTAGAGACAGAGGATACTGCTAAACATGTTTGACCCCAGCAAAGAATAATCTGGTCCAACATGTCAATAATGTTGCTGTTAAGAAACCCTGGGTTAACATTTTAATTCAAATTGTATTAAAAATGTAAATATTCAAAAAACAATTTACTGGTATGTGTTAGTTACACCTCAGGCACGACAGCCATAGCAAGATTACCACACTGAATGGACAATATTTAAAACATCACTTGATAAGTAATTGACAAAATATGACCCTTGCCTTTGTCAGAAGTTTGTGGAAGTGGTAATAGAGAGGATAAGCAGTGATCTTGGCACCCACCAAGTGTAAACGCCCTGCATATTGCGACTGGCTGCTTTGCTGGTGAAGCCTGTAGAGTCTGTTGCACTGCAAGGGATGCCTTGGTGCATGGGCCACACCTCCCCCTTGGGGAGTGAAACACTCTGAGAGGCTGCGCTGAACACTCTCAGCTGAGCCCCTCCCTAAACACTGCCCTCAGCTGGGGTGAGCAGCCTTGCCCAAAGTCACCTCAGGCACCTCCTCCGTCAGCTTGAGGCTAATGACTTGTCTGAGAAGGAATGTAATGGATTCAAGGCTCTGCCGAGGGGCCCTCCTAGCCCCTGAGCTCCCAGTGGGATCACCTGAGGCTTTTGTGTACGCAGTGCAGTCGCTCCTCCCTCGGCCCAGTCCTCAGCCCTCCCTCCCCCTCACCACCCCTTGGTGCTGAGGGTCCTCCCCAGTGAACCTTCTCAGAGTTTGTTTCCCAGGGAACCCACATTGGGACATGCACAGATATAATAATTTTGGGCAAATTCAACAGTGCCATGTAAGGATCTCTTTAGGACACATTAAGGTTTCAGAACAGTACAGAACAAACCAGGTGATAATTCATATGAGAACATTTTGTGTTCCTGTAGCTCAAGAGGGTTGGAGGGATAGTGAAAGAGAAAGTACTTTCAATGGATACAAAGCTACTCCTTGAAATGATGTATGATGACTGACTGGAAGTAGAATGTGGGTAAACAATGTGATGTCACTGGACCAGTCCCTTTCTTATTTAAAAGTTTCAGTTTCTGGTTTTTTTTGCTTGTTTGTTTGTTTGTTTTCCTACAAATATCCACATGCCATTTATTGAAACTGATTAGGTGGGCTATGACATGGGAAGGACTCTGTAGTAAGTACAGCCTGCCCACTCACCTTACAATTCTGTGTTCGAAGAAGCCCGTCGCTTCTCCTTCATTTGATTTATCATCTTTAGTAGCAATATATGTTTAGGGAAAAATAGAGAACATTTTTTTCTACTTCAATATGTATTTCTAATGGGGGGAAAGAGTTTAGCAAAGGCCTTTCAGCTTTTCCACATAGGAATCTGCATTTTTATGTAAATTATATTTATATAATGGGATTTGTTCTCCGAATTCTCTTATGATCTGTATGGTTTCTTATGATTCATTTCATTTGCAGACACTACAGAAGATATGAAAAGTGTTGCTATGCAAGACTAAGGGCACTGATTTTTTTCTGTTATTGATTATAATAACGAAGTAGATGCATATCAATAACATATGCAGAGCAGACAATAGGTGTGTGGGTTGAAAGGGGAATTGGAAATAAAAGTGGAGATTGAATTATATCCCAGTGAGGCTGCTCATCTTTGTAGTGCTTATTCTTTTTTTTTTTTTTTGCGGTATGCGGGCCTCTCACTGTTGTGGCCTCTCCCGTTGCGGAGCACAGGCTCCGGACGCGCAGGCTCAGCGGCCATGGCTCACGGGCCCAGGCGCTCCGTGGCATGTGGGATCTTCCCGGACCGGGGCATGAACCCGTGTCCCCTGCATCGGCAGGCGGACTGTCAACCACTGCGCCACCAGGGAAGCCCTGTAGTGCTTATTCTTTAAGAATTTTAAACCCCTAGGGACTTATTTCATGTTGGCATTCAGTCAGAAGGCATTGCATTACACACCTGTCTCTATTTCAATCTAATTGAAGGTTATTTTATTCCTGATGAGTGCCCATATTGTTATAATGTATGAAATATGATTTATATTGGAATAACACAGGACTAATTTTTTTTTTGCTACCAGTTATCACACTCTTGTATTTATGTCACACTCCTTCCTCCTTTGATAAGGCAAAGTGATTTCATAAAATCTCATTTATTTTCATAAAATTTCTGAGGGATAGATTGGGCAGGTTTAAACTTTTTTTTCACTATGGATTAGGAAGTTGGGACTTAGAAAGTGTTGCCCTTATACCACATATTGGTTTGGGGCACAGTAAGTTGCCATCATACTTGGTGGCAACCAGAAGATTAGGAGAAAAAAAACAAAAGTTTAATTTCTGTGAAGGTCAGAATATACAGCAGAACTCCATCAAAGCCAATTTTATCAATTGTCTATTTGTCATTATTTGACTTGAGGCTGATTTGAAACTTTTATTTTCATTCTTTGTGGATTTTGTTCTTTGGGGTTGTTTTTTTGGTCACGCTGAGTGGCTTGTGGGATCTTAGTTCCCCGACCATGGATTGAACCCACACCCACAGCAATGAAAGCACAGAGTCTTAACCACTGGACCAGCAGGGAAGTCCCTGGATATTGTTATATAAACCCTTTCTTGGGGAACGCATTGAACTTGCCAGAGAAGAACAATTGAAAGGAATCTTGATAATTGCAAATGAACCTGATCTGTTGCTTAAAGAAGGTCCAACACAAACTCTACTTGAAACTAAATATGAGCAGTGAGTCCTACTATCTGGAGGTTTAGAATACACATGAGCAGGGCTTTAATATTTGTAGTACAAAACATGGTTTTAGCTAAAGGAAAATAAAACGAACAAAAACCAAATTTATCTCTGGGGTCTGTGAATATTTTTAACTCCAATTTCATCTTCCTGTTCTGAGTGGGAGGGAAGGAGTAAGTGTCCAGAGTAATAAAGAACTTCTGGAAAAGTATCGAGAGTTTTGAGACCCTGAAAAGACTATTGTGAAAGGACCAAAGACTCAAAGTTTAAATGAAGGCTCCATCTTTTGTTACTGATGGCACGTATGCAGCAGGCAGATAATAAGGTCAACTTACTGGTCTTGGTGGTGAACCACTCAGTTCACTCTGCTTAGGTTCTTCAGTTCATGAATGTTCTTTTATGCTTTTATGTGGAACTAGCTTAGTCAGTTGAGCAAGCAGACCAGGCCCTTTTAAAGAAAACTGCTTTACTCTGTATTCAAGGCTTTTCTTTCTTTCTCTTTCTTTTCTTTTTTCCTTTTGTTGCACAAATTGTTCTTTTCCTTTCTCAGTCAACAGGCATCCTTGGCTATGGCCATCCTCTGTTGAGGGCACTGAGGTGGCTTTGACACAGGAGCAGTGAGTGGGGTCTCCATCACTCACACGCTAGGACTCAAAGGATGGGGATGATTTCAGTTTGTGGAGGTGCAGCACAGTTATCTGAAAAAGTGTTCTTGTATCTGAAATGAGTATTCCAATGACTTGTTAATATTCTCACTTTACTCATATTAAACCCATCCTGACTAAAGGAATTTTTCTTACAACTTTATTCTCTGTTGCACGTAATAAATAATGAAATTTATCAACAAGGCATTTCCACTTATAATTAGCATCTGTGATGCCTATGTGAAGAGGGAGTTCAAAGTTTCTCTACCCTGACACCCCTTTTATAACCCTCTAGAGAGAAGTTAGGGCAAGAGCAACCACTCTCAAAAGCAGATGTGTTGTGCAAATGCTAGAACATCCTGGAAGGTTTTTTTTTTTTTTTTTCCTAGAGCTGGTGTCCCCTAGGTGGGTTGCATGGATGTGTTTTCTTCTGTGTGTCTGGACTTAAGAATCTGGGCTCAGTCAGCCCTAGCCAGCTCTCACTTTCACTTTGCCCACATGCAGCCAAGTTTACTGCTACCATATCAGCCTGAAAAACCTAGGGCAGGTGGCCTGGTCCACTTTAATATAAGTTGAGTATTGAGTAACCTGCTCCCTCTTTCCCCTTGTCTCCATCTCCAATATCCCTGGCCCTATGGGATGTGGATTTTCTTTTTCTTTGAGTTTTAAGATTCAAGATTTGAGTCTGGGTTTGAGGGGAAGAAGGATCCCCAAGTCTCTAACCAAGGCAAAAAACGGAATTTTCCTGTGGTCCAGCCCAATATCCTACTTCCTACAATGGATTTTGGACCCAAAGCTTAAGCTAAATAATAAAGTATTTTGCATCTCTTTGCCCTCTTTATATATAAGTATAGCGTTCTCAGGAAGAAGGCTGTATTTTACTGTGATCTGGTGGAGAGAGAATTAGACGGACTTGGCTCTGCCACTGTAGTAAATGATTCAAACAAGTTATTTCACTTGAGCCTGAGTCTCCCAGCTGTAAACTGGTTGTTAAACACTCTTTGGTTGTGAGGATTTATTACAATTTATTAAGATTTAAAACTTATCTAGTACAGTGCCAGGCACAGAACATGTGTCTATAATATGGAAACAAAGATGAAATGAGCACATTCTAGGCTAGGAAAAATGTTTGGCTACTATTAGATTTATTATATAGAAATGTGCTTTCTGCATGCTTGTAAGTGTCTAGCATTCCACTCACAAAGCCCAGGGGTGAGTACTCCTCAGGACTGCAGGAGCCTGGAAGAATGAAGAATAAAGCAGAGGTCACAGGACTGTGAAGCTCTCTTAAGGCCGAGCAGGCGGTAGTGGCTGGCTTGGATGAGCACAATAGCTTTGTGAAGCCCCTGAAGACGAAGTGAGGAAGTGAGGGTATTTATCATGCCCAAATGGTGAGGCAGAGTGGAAATGAGAGAGTGAACAACTTGTGGGGAAACTACCATACTAAGTCATGTTTGCCACCTGCTGGGGGTAGATTTATGGCTTACGCCACACAGGACTTGACAGAGTGGGATTCCTGGGGCAGGGTCTACATGTCTATCTGTTCATAGGATTTGTTTCCAAGGCTGCATCCTGCTTTCTTCCTGAGCATATTCCGCCTCTGTATCTCAGGTATCTATTTTTCCCCTCTCTGTCTTAAAATCTTCTGACCACCATCACTCTTATCCTCTTTGACTTTCCAAGAGCTGCTGAAACTTAAACGTCTCTAGTAGGCAGTCCCCACAGAGCGTGCTGTTGGGCTACTGGCCCCGCAGAAGAGGCCTCACTCTTGTTGTGGATGCTGTGAGTCTCCTCAACATCCATTAACATCCTCCCCCATTAGCGTCGACCCTGTCTCCAGCCTGGCTTGGTGTAAACCCAGAGGGCAATCCCCTCCTCCTGGCTACAGTTCTGGTCATTTACAACAAAGCCAGTCAGTGTCTGGCATGCTCCCAGCTACAAGGGTGAGTTTGGGGTGGTTCAGTCACTGAAAGTGTGAGGAATTCTGTTCAAAGGTTGTAGAACTCAAGCTCTGTGTCCTACTGGTAAAGTGAGGAAACATCAGTAGCATTCCTAGGGCTTAGGTGAGGCCACTTTGGGATGGCCCTGACTGCGAAGGAAGGGTGCTGTGTCCTTATGACATCTCTGTATAAACCAACTTCAAGGCTCATCCAGCCTCTGGACTTCCCAATAAGACGGACTAGTAAGTTCTTTTTGGACATTTATTCTTAATTGCTATTGTGAACATCTTAATGGATGTAATTATGGGTATGTGCCTCTGTGTACACCAGATCTCAGGAACTCCTCATTATGGATGAGAGTGCCAGTTTGGACTCAGGTACCATAGGTAAGGCTGCCAGAAAGAGACAGGAAGATGCACAAAAATGTGTGCTGCACAGGGTTGAAGAAGCTGCACGGAAACAAAATCCTCACTCTTGCAAAGATGACAGGTAGTTCAAAGGCTCAGAAAGGAACTTGTTTTTGGTTAATGCACTAAAGCAAAAATTTACCAAAATATAACTTTTGGGGAGAAAAAGAATTATTTTAAGATCTGACTTTACAGTTTCAATTGTAAACCTCCCTGTCTAACCAAAGCTTTCAGCCGATGCTTTTAACACTAAAACCTTGTGCAAGTGGATTCTGGTGGCAAACAGGAAAGAGTTTTCAGTTTTACATCTGGGTTGACATGGTACAGAATAAGGGTAAAACAATTCATAAGCTAAAGCTCAGAGTCAGAGGTTAATCTGTATCCGTGACTCCATCCCTCTCAATGTTTGGAGTAGCTAGAGGAATGATCTCCTCTAGTGGGGTGTGATTCAAGCTTATTTTATTTGACCGGCCAGAAAGGATTTTTTTTTTTTGGTAAAACCATTTGAGTTACATATAAGAGGGAAAAATTACAATATACATACTTTTGAATTTGTACAGATGCCAAACAAAATAATCTCAATCTAGCATGAGATAGATTAAGGGTGGTGCTATTTCCAATTCCAAATTGAAGTCAGCAGGAAATAAATTTTTACAATTGAACAATTTTGAGTTTAAACAGTTTCATCAGTCATGTTGTTGTTTTAAGCCACCTCTTGTGTCACTTTAGGGATGGACACCATTGGTTGTGTTTTCCTGGTTCAAATTCTAGAGGATGCACATTTGCCTATGTTCTCACATTGGCTGCAGCCCATTCCTTGCGTTTCATATTTAGGAAAGTGGATATCTCTTTGTGAACCTAACACTTTGAGCTTGGGTTTACTATGTACCAGAAGTAACTGAATTTATTCTGTAAGTATAAAAAGACTAAGTCTTAACTAGAACAAAAACTTCAGAAAATGTCAGAGTTGTAAGGTGTAGCTTTTCAAGTTTATTTTCAGATTTGATACAGAAAAGAGAAACAGCTGTAGTATGTCTGCATTACTGGCATCATATGATTTATTTTTCATAGGAAAATAAAAATGAAATGGACCTTGAAATGAAAGTTGTTTGTTAACCAAATTTAAATTTAGACCTTATGGCAAGAAATATGGAAAAAAGGAAGAGCTGTCTCCAGCCATACTTAGCCACGTGCTGGCTGAGTCCCTCCACTTCCCTCAGGCTTCTCCGGCGAGCACTCCCTTTACACATCTCTTTCATAAAAATCCCCATCCCAATCTCCAACCAGGCACAGTAATATGTACAAATAATATATTAAAAATACATATACACACAACTATTCTTATTCCCAAGTGGAGATTTTGGGGTGTATATTTCAGATATGTAAAAACAGTGCTTTTCTGTTACTCTTGTTTTTGTCTAACTTGAATATTTGCAGCTGAGAATTCAGCCCAAGTATTATTTGTGCTGAGAGGGTACTCAACTATGGAATCATAGTTTATCTGCTGTCTGTGAATCTATCCCATAGAGGTGGATTTCAATTAGATTGAGAAGTACTGAGAGATAAGTTTTTTCATTCTGGAAAGGGTTGATTTTGGCACTGCTCGCTGGAGTTTCAGTCTCCTCTCGCATGGTAGATGTATGTCTCTAACCTACTCGAATAGTTTCTTGATCAATAGTTTCTTGTCTTTCAGGCATTCTCTAGCTGGGGGTCTTGGGAACTGATGAAGCAGCTTCTGGTGAAGACAACAGGAACCCACACCCAGAAGCCAGAGTCTTCTCTCTGTCCCTGTGGATTATTAGGCTACATTTTGCTGATTTTCTTTACTGCCCCCTATACGTGGAAAAACCTCTCTCTTCATTATAAGATATTTCACCTCCTTCCCTCCTTCCTTTTTCCACTTGCGGAGAAGCAGGGAAGAATGCCAGCTCTGGGGTCTGACTACCTGGGCTGAATGCTTCTTCCAACACTCTGGCCCTTAGAGCAAGTCCCTGGATCACTCTGAATTGGTTTCCTTATCTGTAAAAACATTTGCTGCTGTGAGGATTCAATGAGTTCATATATGTAAGGCATTTAGAATAGTGCCTGGCACTTTGCAATTGCCCATAAATGTTAGTCAGTAGTTGTTAATAGCTAGTAGTTATTCTGACTCTACACAAGGCATTCTGAGGGCCACAGAGATGGGAAAGGGACAACTCTTGGTTCCAGGCGGGAGAAAAGATAGCTCCTCAGGAACCCAGAGGCCCCACCTTTGGAGGGGACCTCACTTTCCCATCCTTCTTCTTTGCCCCCATGTTTCATGCTGTCCTATCCCTGCCTTTGTCTGAGGAAGAGTCTTCCAAAGCTCATGCCTTGACTCCCAGGTGCTGTGACTGACATGTTCTGTGAGGTGTGTCCTTCACACCCCCCCACCCCACCCCTCAAGCCCTTGACACTTTGGCTCTCTCTAAATGGCTGCAGAGACCCCTTAGCTCTGGACAAATCTTCCTTCCTCCCCTACACCAACTAAGTCAAATAACTAGTGATATTTACTAAACTCTTAAGGTACCAAATTATTTTCAGGTTGAATGTTTCTCTTCTATCCTTAATTTCAGTCTAAATTTAAGCACGATTTATCTTGATTTTTCTTAAAACTGAGAAAATTGTTTTAAGAAATAGAAAATATCATAAAATGGGAAAGAACCAGAACACTTATGCAGATAAGCATTTCAATTAATATATTCTATATAAAAAAGAATGCTTCATAGTTGATACACAAAATAGGTTATTTTCCCTTCCCCTTTCTTTATAAACAAACTCATTTTCTTTTTCTGATAATAGAAGCTACACATGGACATTGAAGGCAATTTAGAAAACAGAATAAAGAAAAAGTATGAATTACCCACAATCCCATATGAAGTGGGGCACTTTTAGTATTTTCATAACCTCTGTGAATTAGAAAAAAATGCTATTACTGCATTTCTTTTTTGAACATCTATTGTGTATAATTTAATTCCCATTATTTTTATTGCTGTAAATATATCTCTTCCACTTAAATCGTAAGTGTGCAAAAAACTTAAAGTTTAAAATTTTTGCATAGATGAGGGCAATTATTAAATACAAACCTAGATGCTTTCAAGGATTTTTAAAATCAATGTTGTGGAAAGAAGAAAAAAAGGAAGGGACAATGGACAATTCCTCTTGTAATCCTTCTGGTCAAAATTATAATTAATTTTGGAGTCAGATTCACTCATTCCAATCATCTTATTACTTCAATAATGAGGAGACAGAGGCCCAGGGAGCTTATATGCCTTGTTCAAGTTCACATGCTTTCTTAGTTCTCTCTTTTGCTGAATTTTCCTGTCAATGATCCCTGCATTGGCTCCTCCACTTTTCTGGGTAAGTTACACAGATTCTGCTTTTCTGACAGTGCATGTGAGTAGGTTTTCCTGGAAATGTGATGTGAATCTTCTATCTTCTGTATTTATAATAGTTTTTTTTTTAGGTTAACTTATTCAATATCCATTCTATCTTGATGATTTCATTTTCTGAGAATTTGGCATTGCCTAGTATGATCTAAAGCTGGTGGGTGCATTTAGAACCATAATTTCAAGAACTATCCTGGGACATTTATATTCAAGCAGTTTCTTTGTGAAATGCTTTCCCATCATTCCTGGCTCCCAGCCAGGAATAGACGGCTTACTATGCCTCAGAATTTAACAAATTCCCAGTTGAAGAGTCAGCATCTAATTGAATTAATGAAACAGTATAGACGGATAAGAAATATATTGGCCACACCAAAAAATGTCAGCATAATCTCTGAACAGAATTCAGGGAAGCTCAAAATACTCCACAATTTCCAAAATCATTCAGAGAAAGCCCGTTAGTCTTGGGTTCAGCACTGTACTGCAGAAGTCAATTATTATTATTAAAACATTTTAATCTGTGCAATTCCTGCATTTCAGCTCTCATATTACTGTTGTCTTGTCTTTTTATTGCTAAAACCAATCTTGAAAGAAAAGAAGTTGTTACCTATACTATAGTTGCGTTTACCATAGCCTGTTGGTGATTGTTTTCTGGCTCTTTTATGATTCCTTTTTTTTTCTTTTTGATGTGGACTATTTTTAAAGTCTTTACTGAATTTGTTACAGTATTGCTTCTGTTTTATGTTTTGGTATTTTGGCCGTGAGGCATGTAGGATCTTAGTTCCCCGACCAGGGATGGAACCTCCACCCCCTGCACTGGAAGGAGAAGTCGTAACCACTGGACCTCCAGGGAAGTCCCTGTCTTCTGGTCCTTTAGAAATAGATTTTTTCTTTTCCTTTTTTTTATTGAAGTATAATTTACATACAATGTTATGTCAGTTTCAGGTGTACGAAATAGTGATTCAACATTTATATATATTATGAATTGATCACCATGATAAGTCTAGTAATCTGTCACTGTGCCAAGTTATTACAATATTATTGACTATATTCCCTATGCTGTACATGACATTCCCATGAATTATTTATCTTATAACTGGAAGTGTGTATCTCTTAATTCCCTTCACCTATTTTGCCCAGCCCTGTACCCACTGCCCTCCAGTGACCACCAGTTTATTCTCTGTATTTATGAGTCTGCTTCTGTTTTATTTGTCCATTGTTGGTAATTTCTTTCCAGTGTAATATTGCTATTTCTGTGCATCTGTACAGAATGGATTATTTCTAGGACTTATGAATTAAAGAGACACATCTAGATTTCAGAAGAAACAGATTATCCCTGAAAATTCAAATCAATAGGCCTTGAAGCAAAAGTCAAAAGTAGTTTGGAGGAATGTGAAAAGAGGTGGCTGAGTGAAAGTTGCTGGTGAGTTCCTAGAGGTACCCAGGCATAAGTAGGACCTGAAGATCAGAAGAAAGTAGCTTTGGTGGGTATCTAGGAAATTCATTTGGGGGAGCTAAGCCTGGGGTGCGAGCAGGGTAGCTTTAAAATGGGAATACAAATTTCTTGGGAGCAGAGGGAGAGAAGGATTTGGTTGGAAAGAGGCTGAGGTTTTGAAAGGCCTGAGTGAAATTCTTCCTGCTGGCCAAGGAATTTTGTTTTTGTTTTTCCCTACGATTGTAATGCAAAAACAAAACAGAAACAAACCACACTTAACAATACAGAAAATTAACAGTTATATCATTTTTTTTCTTCTGGGGTTTTTACCTTTAAATACACTAAAATATAATGATTTTTCTGAACAAATTATAGATGACACATTTCAAAAATGATGAAATGACAAAAATTACAAATCACACTAAAATTTCAAGTTTTATATTTTAATTTTTTTCTCAGAAAAACCCTAAGGTTTTTCCTAAAGTATGAAAATATCTAGCAACTTTATATCTCTCTATGAGGTAGAAATTCTTAGAACCCAAGAATTTCTCTATTTTCTTTATTCAAATATCTAGTGTGTTGGGTGGCAAGCACTAAATGGGGTGTACCTCTAGATAAGACCTTGTAGAACAAAGCTGGTCAGGGTAGTCTGTGGAACTAGGCACCAATTAATTTAGTGGAAACTTTGGAAACCATTGTCAAGTAGACATCTGATAGTGCCCTATTTTTCCATTGTTCTGTTCCCCACCAGTTCTCCTCCTCAAACTTAATAATGTTCTCCTTGGGCACCAGATGATCTGTCTCTTCACTACTTCCACCCCACCTCACCCCAATCTAATTTGTGCTCACTCACTATAATTTAAGAGACAACCATGATGGAGAAGGATCTAAAAACCATGTCATAAAAGGAAACTGTAACCTTATTTTATGATGAAGAGATTTAGGAGACACAGGGGAATGGGCTTCAAATGACTGAGGGGATGATATAGAGCTTAGGGAGCAGATTCATTTTCCTTTTGACAGAAGACAGAACCAAAATCATTTGATAGAAAACTTAGTGAGGTTGACTTTTATCAGTTTATAGACATTGTGTAAAACTTTAGGGAAATTTTTTCAGGGAAAATTATTGACGTATTGCTAAGTGAGTTTAGTCATAAATTGGATTTCTAAGGGATATTGTAGAGGGCAATTCTGTCTTAAATGGGAACGTTGAACTGAGTATCACCTCAAGTTTTTCCAACCCTAAGATTATCTGAGAACTGAATATCAGTAAGGACTCAGGTAAGATTAAGCTGCAATTTCCGTCATCCCAGTAAACAGTGTGGTAGCCCTAGGAGTGGAACTAGAGAAAACTGATGGTGAGAGTGGCTTTGGGTGAAAATTGTCATGGCTGAGGAGGAAGGGCATGACATTATGTGACACTATAGGGAGCAGTGGTTAAAGACTGAGTTTGGAGTCAAGGCCTGATGGGAGGTGAGTGAAGCCAGGAGAAGACTGATGGACTAGAAGAGTATTTTGACGATTTCTTCCTCTCAGTTTCAGTAACCTTGAGCTTCTTGGAAAAATGGTGTTACTTGCTTAATCAGTAACAAGTATAAGATTGGTATTGGCAGCACTGTACTATGTTTCAAGAGCATTTTATTACTATAATGGATATAGTTGCATAGGGGTGTTCAGTGGGGATTTCTGTAGCCAGAGTTGTCTTGATGTGCATATTGATTACTCCTTCCCCTGGTCTGGCCAAGGCAGGGTGACGCATCAAATGATGTCTGTCTATACCCGTGGTTTTCACTCCCACCTCTTTGGGTGCAGGCATCTTCTCAAAGCTGTAAAACTCTTTAGGGGAAACCTGCTGAGGTTGCTCCCCAGAATAACCTCTGTGCTTTTCTCTCTAAGGATTGTGGGAACTTTCTGGCTCCCCTCTTGTGCCCTTCCAGAGCCATAATATAGCCACATATTCTCTGTGTATTAGGTATGCTGTACCATAATCCTTAAATTTCCACAGCTCTGGCACTTAACATGAATCACAAGCTGTTTAGTACCTCAATGGAGAAGGAGGACATCCCCATAGTTATGAGAATTGACCTAAAATAATTTGGCCGCTTACCATAACTAGGTTCTTGTTAATATGTAATGTACCTGCCAAAGAAAAAGTGGTGAGGGTTGGCTATGATCTCTCTATTATATTATAACAAAAGAAAATTTATGCCTCATATACAGAGATGTATTAAGCTAAAGTTTATTAGCATATGATGTCTTCGATATTTCCTACAACTTATCCTATAGGCTCAATAAAGTCCCAACTCTTCATTCACTTAGGTGCTCTGACCATACCTTGAATGAAAGGTTCACTTGATACAGACACAACAGCATTACAGAAGTGGGATTATTTTATTCTTATATCAGACATTCAGAAATCCTCTCATTATCAATGACTAGGCAAAGGACAGATTAGGGAATCAAGACTCAAGTTTTATCTCTAAAGGTGAAAGATAGGTAGATTTTTATAACTTCTTCATCCAAGGATGGGGAGCATATCTCAAGTATTTTAGTCAGCCCACATGTCATAAATGCTTGCCTGTTTCACCAATAAGAGCCAGTTTCTAAGATTTATATTCTAAACACTAAAGCCATAAGTTTCAGTTGTAAAGATCCATGTCTGATACTCAGTATGATAATTGCCAAAGTGTCAATAGTTGATTTGTACAGGATAAAAGAAGTACTTATAATAGCAATTTCTAGAGTATGGACCTTTTTGATATAATGTTAGTTGACCACTCTGGACTGTGCATTCTTGATTAGGGCAACTACCTCTAAACTTAAAGTTTTAACCAACTGCTGGAAATATATTATCACATGGTCCATGCTGAAGTATTTAGAAGTCCATTAGAGTCTGCTATCAACTTCAAACCTTACAAGTGGTTCTCTGGAGACTATTTTCTGAGGTTGAGGATATAGTTCAAGGTGCTCTTCCTGTCTTTTTCCCATCAATGTAAGAGGAAGGGACCAACTCCAATTTCTAAACTGCAGAGACTCTGTTCTCACCCAGAAGAAGACCCTGCTGTATTCCCCCATCTAACCATTTACCTATAGTTGTTGGGGAGTGTAGGAGTGAGAATTATTGCCATACAGGTTTTGCTGGAATATAATCAGCAAATAAATCACAGAGGGTCGTTGAAACCCACAGGGGGAGTGGAACTTACATAGTAAAGCAATCAGTAAAATTTTGTCTGTAGTTTCAGCCATGCTTTCCTAGGGCAACTGTTTTCTGGCTCAGAATCTGGGTTTACTCTCAGAATTTTGGCTCCCCATGCAGTTGCGCTGTTTGTGCAATGGCGACTACCCTTAGGATAAAGAAAGAAGAGGAAAATTAAAAAAGAAAGAAATCCTCCCCTCCTCCCAACACTGTGAGAAACACAAGAGTCCAGTTCTCCATTCCTCTTGCTAGAGGGAAGGGTTTTCCCTTAAGATTTTGGGTGCCCACTACATGGCTGCCAGTACTACTGCTGCCACAGCATTGCTATTTTGAGACTGGGGCTGGCCTCAGGGAAGGCCAGGAGATAGAAAAAGAAAAAGAGAAAGAAAGGAGGGAATCTCTGCATACCCATCAGCATGCAGAGGACCTCTTTTCTGGTTCTCTGGCTAGAGAGAGGGTGTTTTTCCTGGAGCTTCCAACTGTTCATACCTGTTGCACAGTTCTGGGACTTGGCCCACTTTGGGGTGAAAACCTAGAGATAAATGAGAATATATGCTTCTGGCCATTATTCATGTTTTGATTTTTCTTCCTGGTTGTTCTTCTACTTTTTAATTTTCAGAGTGTTCAGGTAGTTGCTTTTGTATTTTCTCAGAGTGTATGGTTGTAATCTGTTAGGAGGGATAGTCCATACTAGGCTTATTCCATCTTGGTTGGTACTGGAAATCAGCAATTTCTTCTAAAATGTTAATTGTTACAGTAGAACCAGTAGTGTAAACCTGACAGTTGTTGTTTCCCCCCCCCTTTTTTGTAATGCAAATGACTGACTGAGGCTTTTGATTACTAGGCATCCATTTCAAAGCTGGCTATCACTCCCATCTCTCCCAGGAATGCAGTAAACGCTGCAGGTCACAGGACCTCGCCTCACTGAGGTTTCTTTGTTTTAGAGATTTTGACTGATTTGGATAATTGACATTTGGGCAACTTTTTTTTTTTTTATCTTCCAGAGCTTTAAATTCCCACTCTTATGTTTTAAATTCACCAATAAAGAATGAGTCCTTGAATTCCTTGGCCCCACCCTTGACCATAATAAAAACAGAACCCCAGGCTCTTAAGCTCTCTCTCACTCTACCCATGCCCTCCTCACTCTGTGACCCCAGATGTGCTGTGTGATTTCCTGATCCTGTTAGAAATAAGCCTTTATTTTTTTTCAAGTTTTTCTGATGATTGTTTCTAAAGGGCGTCTTACAATTATAATAAGAAACACAAGATCTGGTCCAGCCACAACATTGCTTATTGATAGGCTGAGACCAGCATGAAACAATACCATTCTATGTTGCAATTGCACTTGTTAGTAATTATTCCTATTTCAGTGAATGTGGATCAAGAGTATAACTTATCAGAAGCAAAGCGTCACCTTTGGCATTGCAGTTCATATACAACCAGTCACTAAATCTTACTGACTTCCACAGGGAGCCAGTAGGGTGATGGTTAAGAACACTGGTGATTATACTCAACTGTTTTGACTTGAATCCTGCTTCTTCCATTTGCTAGTTCTTTATGCTGGGAAATTTATTTAACTCTTCTGTGCATCAGTTTCTACAACTCCAAAATGGAAATGATGTTATCAGCGGTAATAAATCTTAAATTTGTTTTGGAATTGAATTAATACATCTAAAGCAGTAAAAATAATGCCTGGCATATTGTAAGCTTTGGCTATTACCTCCCTCATCTTAGATACCTCTTGAAAGCATTTCTTTTCCACCATTATTATCCTAGTTTAAGCAGAAATTTGAAACACTTAAAAACAATATTATCCAAGGCTCTGAGAATTAGAAAGCAAACTTTAAAAACTGTTCAGAGTAAAACGTAGGAAGACGTAAGTGATTTTTGCAGCATTTCAAACTTCTGTTCAGTGACTCAGAAAAGAATTACAGCAGTTAAGGCAGAATTTAGAGGTAAGCAAGAGGTAAGAGCTTTCTTTCAATGGTTCTCAGACTTTATGGTGCTACACAGAATCAACTAATTCAGAGATCCTGATTCTGTAGGCCTAGGAATCTACAGTTTTAACAAATGTATCCTCATTATTCTGATACAGATAATTCTAGAAGCAAACTGAAATCCATACTGTTTCTCTGGCAGTGTGATAAAAGTTGACAATATGCTGAATTCTCTTTGAAATTGAATTATTTTTTTGTTTTAGAAAACATGACCTGTAACAGCATCCCATCATGTCTCAGGGTACAAGAAATGACCCAAATGGCCCCTGCATTAGTGTTAACCTTTCCCATTAACTCTCTGTACTTTGTTTAGTGGGAACTATATCTCCATAAGCAATGATAACCTTTCAGAGCTCACTCTCTTTGATTTGGGGGCAATATACCTTTTTCTCCTAATGGCACATCTGGTGCTGTTATTAGCAATCTCTCAGCTCTTGTTGCTTACCCGTCACCAGCTTCACTCCACTGTTGCAAGTGTTTCAGATTCTGATGTGACTTGTCATCTCCTTCTATAAATTCACTGTTCAGCTTTTGTTCTGGTTTAAAGGACAGAGCATAGACCAGGAGTCAGGAGACCTGTCTGATATCTCAGTCACTGTTAGGGTGATTTTGTTCTCTAAGTCAACTGATACGAACTGCCATTCTACAAAATGATGTTATTAATGATTTCTATAATTCTATTCTTTTAGTCTAGTCTACTAAATTATTTTCTTTTAGTCTGGTCTACCCTACTTTTCCTCTTTTTTTATCTCTAGCCCTAAAGTGAGAACAAAAAGATCATAATTATGATAATAAACTGAAAGTACTTCCAGGATGTCACTGTTTTGAGCACATTTGCCATTGGATGGTAAATATAGCCTAATTTCTAGATCTAGGAATTTGTCATTATGTTAGGATTCTTTTAAGGTCCAACAGTCAGATGGCAAGACTGTTAGAAATTTGCCAAGTAAAATTCTATTTTGGGGTCTATTATATTTAGTTTAAATGTTTTTAGGTTAATTAACCCCCTCTGAAGCTCTTTGCTAATACCTCCATAGCCTCCTGGCACCATAAATACAGCTGCTAAGACAGACTACCTAAACATAGCATATAATAAACTGTTGGAAGGAGGCACTAACCCCCTTACCCTGTCAACCTTAGCAAACAGTGTGTTCTTTGTGGTACTCACCAAACAATTGTAGGAAGGTTGAATCAATAAGCAAAATCCTTGTACCCTGTAAACCTTCATAGAAACTTGCCCCTATGGTGCTCAGCAAGCACTTGGAAGACTGAGTCATCTCTGTTTTGTTGCAGGAACTCATTTTGAGAGCAAGGGATATAAGTATTCCACCCCTATCTCATAAAGCAAGGATTCAGGATAGTGGAATGGAAACTTCATAAGGCAGACAGAAAACAAGTTAACTACTTTTTTCCCCCTTCTTAAATGGTGCATATGAATTTGAAGCAGCTAACATTACAAAAGCAGTTAAGGAAATAGCTTGTAGGAAATCAGGGGAATTGTAATAATTAGGGGGAAAAATATCAGTTTTGGTTCATAAATCCCGCAAACATTGTGAGATTTCCTTTTCATTTCACTCATTGGATTTTTTAATAGTGACTGTTTTTCTTGAAAAAAATTTTATATTTATCAGGATTCAGCTAAGAATTCATTGGTACTATGCTTAGGCAGTCCACTTTTGGATTATTAAGTTTAGTTTTATAACATTGAATTTCAGTTCTCCCTTGTGGGTGGTGATTCTTTGGTTTGGGTGGTTATTGTTTAATTGCACAAGAAGATAAAAGTTCTAAATTTGAGGAAGCTTCAATGCATTTTAAGAATGATGGATGATTCATTGATTCCAGATAGAGATATTCAGATAGAATTGTTTTACTGGTCAATTAAACTGCCTGCAGTTAACTTGTTTTGCAAAATGAAGGAAAATTTAATAAGTTAGGTGTGAACTAATATTTTAATGAAAAAATATTGCCCAAGATTTCTACATATCCAATGTACTGAAATTAGGATAGCTCAATCTGCTATTAAACAATAATTACCATACATTTCCATGGCACATGGTACCCTTCAAATGTTGAGTTTTACTATTGACATTTCATGAGTGAAGAGCAACATATTATGTTTAAAAGGTAGCACAGGGCTTCTGGTTTCTAGTCCAATGTGTAAGGAGCTTAGAAATCACCACTCTGTCTTAATTGTTCAGTTTGTCCTCAGCAGAACAAACTGAAAAATCAATAATTCTTCTTAGATCCAGAAGAAAAGTGAGGCCACAGGGCAAACTGCTGTCCCTGGAGAGATAGACAGATAATCACAACTTATTGGAGCATAAACACATGAGCAAAAACCTCTGCAGAAACTAGTGCTGGAGTAGGAAAAATTGAACTATAATTACCAAGCTGCTGCAGGCTCAGTTTGGACAAGTCTGAGAGTTAAAAACTCCAGGAGAACACAGTCATAACATTCCCACACTTTTGTGACTTCTACGACCAAGAGTCCAACCTGGTTCTCACAGTAAATTTGGAAGAAAAATTTCCTGGTGTTTCTGGAAGGGAGAATGGAAAGGAACTATTCAGGAAAATACCAGAACATTTTGCTTTTCTTTACAAGGCCTGCTTTCTGGTGAAACTATTTTATCAGAGCTAAAGCTGTTAGGGTTTTGGCAGAGACCAACTTACCTGGGGAAAAGAAATACCCAAATCCAGCTCCCTCTAGCCATCCAGTTCCACCTTAGGGGGGAAAAGCAGACAAGCAATGGTGAAATTCACAATTCAGGGCCACAGATTCACCAAAAGTCTGAGACATAATTATAAGACCATATGACGCTTTCCCTCCCACTTTACCATTATGTTACTAAAGGCCTTTTACCAATTATGTCATGTCTACATTTCAACAGAAAATTATAAGGCATACTAAAGGGAAAACAAAATAAAACAAAACACAGTTTAAAGAGGCTGAACAAGCATCAGAAACAAGAGTTTAAGAGGGCTTCCTGGACAAGATGGTGGAGCAGAAAGACCTTAAACTCACCTCCTCTCATGAGCCCACCAAAATCACAACTAACTGCTGAATAACCATTGATAAAAAAGATTGGAACCTACCAAAAAAGATATTCTATATTCAAAGACATAAAGAAGAAACCAAACCAAGATGGCAGGAGGGGCACACTTGTGATATAATCAAATCCCATACCCCCTGGTTGGGCAAGCCACAAACTGGAGAATAATTATATCACAGAAGGTCTTCCGCAGGAGTGAGGGTTCTGAGCCCCTTGTCAGGCTTCCCAGCCTGGGAGTCTGCACTGGGAAGAGGAGCCCCCAGAGCATTTGGCTCTGAAAGCCAGCAGGTCTTGATCAAAGGAGCTCCACAGGACTGAGGGAAACAGAGACTCCACTCTTGGAAGACACACACAAGGACTCATGCATACCAGGACCCAAACCAAAAACAGTGACTTCATAGGAGACTGGGCCTATTGGCCTTGGAAGGTATCAAGGGTAGGGGCCAGCTGTGGCTCACTCTGGGGACAAGGACACTGGTGGCAGAAGTATCAGGGAGTATTCATTAGCATGAGCTCTCCTGGAGGCTGACATTTTGGCACCAAGACCTGGCCACATCCAATAGCCTGTAGGCTCCAGGACTCAGACCAAGCAACCAACAGGGTGGAACACAGCCCTACCCATCAACAGACAGGCTGGACAGACCGCCTTTCCTGAGCCCACAGCCACCTATAGACATGACTCTCAACACAGCTCTACCCACCAGAAGGTCAAGACACAGCTCCACCCACCATTGGGCAGGCACTGGCCTCTCCCACCAGGAAGCCTCTATGAGTCTCTAGACCAGCCTTACCCACCAGGAGACAGAAAACAGATGCAAGAAAACGATAATCCTGCAGCCTGTGGAACTGAGTCCACAAACACCAGAATTTAGACAAAATGAGACAGCAGAGGAATATGTTCCAGGTAAAGGAACAAGATAAAACCCCAGAAGAACAACTAAGTGAAGTGGAGATAGGCAACCTACCTGAGAAAGAATTCAAAGTAATGATCGTGAAGATGATCCAAGAACTTGGGTAAAGAATGAATTCACAGAGTGAGAAGTTACAAGAAGTTTTTAACAAAGAGTTAGAAAATATAAAGAAACCAGAGTTAAAGAATACAGTAACTGAAATGAAAAATACACTAGGAAGAATCAATAATAGAATAAATGAGGCAGAAGAACAGATAAGTCAGCTGGAAGAGAATGGTGGAAATCACTGTCACAGAAGAGAATAAAGAAAAAAGAATGAAAAGAAATGAGGGCAGTTTAGAGACCTCCGGGACAACCTCAAACACACCAGCGTTCACATTATAGGGTTCCTGGAAGAGAAGAGAGAGAAAAAGGGCCTGAGAAAATACTTGAAGAGATAACATTAGCTGAGAAACAATAGCTGAAAACTTTCCTAACATGGGAAAGGAAACAGTCAACCAAGTCCAGGAAGAACAGAGAGTCCCACACAGGATTAACCCCAGGAGGAACACACTGAGACACATAGTAATCAAACTGACAACAATTAAAGATAAAGAGAAAATATTAAAAGCAACAAGGGAAAAGCAACAAATAACATATATGGGAATCCCCCTAAGCTTATCAGCTGACATTTTAGCAGAAACTCTGCAGGCCAAAGGGAGTGGCACAAAGGATGAATCCAAGAAGAAGATAGAACAATTGTAAATATATATGTACCCAGCATAGGAGCACTGCAAAATATAAGGCAAATGTTAAAAAACATAAAAGGAGAAACTGACAGTAGCACAATAATAATGGGGGACTTTAATACCCCACTTACATCAATGAACAGATCATCCAGACAGAAAATCAATAACGAAACACAGGTTTTAAATGACACATTAGACCCAGTGGACTTAATCAATATTTATAGAGCATTCCATCTGAAAGCAGCTGAATACATCAAGTGCACATGGAACATTCTCCAGGATAGATCACATTCTGGGCCACAAAGCAAGCCTTGGCAAACTAAAAAAAAAACCAAAAACCAAAAAACTGCAATCCTATCAAGCATCTTTTCAGACCACAATGCTAAAAATCAACTACAAGAAAAAAAGACTGCAAAAAAAAACACATACACTAGGATGCTAAACAATATGCTACTAAACAACAAATGGATCACTGAAGAAATCAAAGAGGAA
Source organism: Leucopleurus acutus (assembly GCF_964270905.1). NCBI lineage: Eukaryota > Metazoa > Chordata > Mammalia > Artiodactyla > Delphinidae > Leucopleurus > Leucopleurus acutus. The sequence goes on along the minus strand of NC_139146.1, from coordinate 123,755,878 downwards.
ATTAAAAAATACCTAGAGACAAATGAAAATGAAAACACAATGATCCAAAACTTATGGGATGCAGCAAAAGCAATTCTAAGAAGAAAGTTTATAGCAATACAAGCTTACATCAGAAAAGAAGAAAAGTCTCAAATAAACAACCTAACCTTACATCTAAAGCAACTAGAGAAAGAAGAACAAACAGAATCCAAAGTTAGTAAAAGGAAAGATATCATAAAAATGAGAGCAGAAATAAATTAAATAGAGACTAAGAAAACAGCAGAAAAGATCAATGAAACTAAAAGCTGATTCTTTGAAAAGATAAACAAAATTGATAAACTTTTAGCCAGACTCAACAAGAAAAAAGAGATAGGTCCCAAATCAATAAAATTAGAAATGAAAAAGAAGTTACAAAGAACACCACAGAAATACAAGGGACCATAAGAGATTGCTACAAGCAACTATATGCCAATAAAATGGACAATCTAGAAGAAACAACCAAATTGTTAGAAAGGTACAATCTTCCAAGACTGAATCAGGAAGTAATAGAAAATTTGAATAGACCAATTACCAGTACTGAAATTGAATTTGTGATTAAAAAACTCCCAAGAAACAAAAATGCAGGACCAGATGGCTTCACAGGTAAAATCTACCAAACAGAGAAGAAAAAATTGCAGAGAAAGGAGCACTTTCAAACTGGTTCTATTAGGCCACCATCACCCTGATACCAAAACCAGACAAAGATCCACAAAATAGAAAATTACAGCCAAATATCACTAATGAACATAGACACAAAAATCCTCAGCAAAACAGTCACAAATCAAATCCAGTGATACATTAAAATGACCATACACCATGCTTAAGTGGGATTTATCCCAGGGATGCAAGGATTTTTTAGTGTCCACAAATCAATCAATGTGGTACACCATATTAACAAGTTGAGGATTAAAACCCATATGATCATCTCAATAGATGCAGGAAAAGCTTTTGATAAAATTCAACATCCAGTTATGATAAAAACACTCCAGAAAGTGGACATATAGGGAACCTATCTCAACATAATAAAGGCCATATATGACAAACCCACAGCTAACATCATATTCAAAGGTGAAAGCATTTCCTCTAAGATCAGAAACAAGAGAAGGATGTCCTTCTCGCCACTTTTATTCAACATAGGTTTGGAAGTCCTAGTCATAGCAATCAGAGAAGAAAAAGAAATATAAGGAATCCAAAGTGAAAAAGAAGAAATAATACTGTCACTGTTTAGATGACAAAAAATGATACATAGAAAATCTGAAAGATGCTACCAGAAAACTACTAGAACTCATCAATGAATTCAGTAAATTTGCAGAATACAAAATTAATACTGAGAAATCTGTTGCATTCCTATACACTAACAATGAAGTATCAAAAAGAGAAATTAAGGAAACAATCTCATTTACCATCATAACAAAAATAATAAAATAACTAGGAATAAACTACTTAAGGAGGTAAAAAACCTGTACTCTGAAAACTGTAAGACACTGATGGAAGAAGTCAAAGATGACACAAACAGATAGAAGTGTTCTTGGACTGGAAAAATAAATATTGTCAAAATGACTATACTACCCAAGGCAATTTACAGATTTAATGCAATCCTTATCAAATTACTAATGGCATTTTTCACAGAACCAGAACAAAAACTTTTAAAGTTTGTATTGAAACACAAAAGAATAGCCAAAACAATCTTGAGAAAGACAAACAGAGCTGGAGGAATCAGGCTCCCTGACTTCAGATGATATTACAAAGCTATAGTAATCAAAACAGTATGGTACTAACACAAAAACATACATATAGATCAGTGGAACAGGATAGAGAGCCCAGAGATAAACCCACGCACCCATGGTCAATTAATCTATGGCAAAGGAGGCAAGAATATACAATAGAAAAGACAGCCTCTTCAATAAGTGCTGGGAAAACTGGAGAGTTACATGTAAAAGAATGAAATTAGAAAATTCTCTAACACCATACACAAAAATAAACTAAAAATGGATTAAAGACCTAAATATAAGACTGGAAACTATAAAACTCCTAGAGGACAACGTAGGCAGAACACTCTTTGACATAAATTTCAGCAATATCTTTTTGGATCCATCTCCTAGAGTAATGGAAATAAAAATAAAAATAAACAAGTGGGACCTAGTTAAACTTAAAAGCTTTTGTATAGCAAAGAAAACCATCAACAAAATGAAAATGCCACCTACCAAATGGGAGAAAATATTTGCAAATCATATGTTTGATAAGGGGTTAATATCCAAAATATGTAAAGAACTCACACAACTCAGTAGTATAAACAAAACAAAACAAAACAGGCTGATTAAAAAATGGGCAGAGCATCTGAATAGACATTTTTCCAAAGAAGACATACAAATGGCCAACAGGTGCATGAAAAGGTATTTAACATCACTAATGATCAGGGAAATGAAAATCAAAACCATAATAAGGTGTCACCTCTCACCTGTTAGAATGGCTATCATGAAAAGACAAGAGGTAAAAAATGTTGGTGAGGATGTGGAGAAAAGGTAACCATTGTGAACTATTGGTGGGAATGTAAATTGGTGCAGCCACTATGGAAAGCAGCATGGAGGCTCCTCAAAAAATTAAAAATAGAACTACTATATGATCCAGCCGTTCCACTGCTGGATATTTATCTGAAGGAAGTAAAATCACTATCTTGAAAAACTGTCTGCTTACCTATGTTCATTGCAGCATTATTTTAAAAGCCAAGTCATGGAAATAACTTGTGTCCAATAAAGGATGAAAGGATGAATAAAATATGTATAAACAATTGAATATTATTTAGCATTAAAAAAGGAGGAAATCTTGCCATTTATGATAACATGGATGGACCTTGAGGGCATTATGCTAAGTGAAATAAGTCAGATGAGAAAGACAAGTACTGTATGATTTTGCTTATATGTGAAATCTAAACTAAAAAACAATGCAAAAAACAAACCAAACTAATCAAAAAAGAACAGATGATTAGTTGTTGCTGGAGGTGAGGATTGGGGTTGGGTAGGTGGGTGAAAGTGGTCAAATGGTACAAACTTCCAGTTATAAGAAAAATAAGTCTTAGAGATGTAATGTACAGCATGGTGACTATAGTTCATAACACTGTACTGAGTATTTTAAAGTTGCTAGGAGATAGATCTTAAAAGTTTTCATCACAGGGAAAAAATTTGTAACTATGAGTGTTGATGGATGTTAGGTAAAATTATTATGGAAAACATTTCCCAAAATATATGTAAATTAAATCATTTTGTTGTACATCTAAAACTAATACAATATTATATGTCTCTGTGTAGTTGCACATATATAACTTTTGTGATGAAAAAAGTGGATATAAGAACCAAAGGCATGCATATCAGTAGATATTGATGATAATTATTTGCATTTCCCTGATAACATATTATGTGGAGCATCATTTCATATGCTTATTTGTTATCTGTATATCTTCTTTGGTGAGGTGTCTATTAAGGTCTTTTATCCATTTTTAATTGAAATTTTTGTTTTCTTATTGTTGAGTTTTAAGAGTTCTTTGTATAGTTTGGATAATTTCTTTTACAGATGTTTATTTTGCAAATATTTTTGCCCAGCCTGTAACTTGTCTTCTAAGTTTCTTGCAAAGCAAAAGTTTTACATTTTAATAAAGTCTAGCTTATTAATTATTTTTTTCATGAATTTTGCTTTTGGTGTCATTATTGTATTTTAAATGACAGACTATATATTTGCAGTATGCTTTATTATGGTTTTTTGCATATCTTCAACTATAAATTTAAAAAAACACAGAATAAAGATTTTCTAATATTCCATTTACCCTTAAGAAAAAGGGTATTGATTTTGACTGTTTTTTCTGAAAAAAAGTATTCTTGTGGTTTGACAACATGGTCATTTTATTTCATGCATCATTCTAATAAAAACAGAAAAAAATTTGAAAGGGTGCTGAAGTTGTTATGCATTATTTAACTATATTAAAAAATACAGTACAAAAATTATGCTAAAAGTATACAAATAACTCTGGTAATATTCTAGGTTTATGATAATCACCTATAGAGTCTTTTAAAAAAATATAAGTAACCACAAAGAAAGATATTTGTCATATGTCATATAATCATATAAATCATATAGCTTGTTTTCTAGTGTGCTTTCTTGAAATAGGCAAAAACCTTAATTGAATTGCTTCACACAGTTTTAAAATGTCATTCTGACAAGTCTTTCTGAAAAATTATCTTGTAGTTTAAATATTTATTTCTCTTCTCATTCTCATGGTTGAGATAATACTTTTTGGTAATAAATTAGGAGACAATAGGAAAATAAAATTTGACTGTGCTTTGTAAATTTTTAGCGTGCTTTAGTAAATTCTTCTTGTGAGAATTATTACAGAATTCTGGCAACTTGAAACTGGTTACTGGCTGTGATCAAGGCTTGTCTTGTGGAATTTAAATTTTATTTGAAGGCTTTGCCTCCTAAATAAACATTAAAATATATAGTTTAGAATATATCATACTAAACATTACAATTCTCTATAGAGTTTTGGAATTGCAACCAAAGCAAAGATGAGAGTAATACTTGGGACAAAAACACATATTCTGTACCACTCCAGTGAACTGCTTTTGTTAAGATAACTGATGACCTTCACACTGGTAGACCCAGCAGTTAGTCTATAGTCTTCACCTCTCTAGAGAGCTTCACAGTGTTTATATCCTTTATTCTTGAAACACTCTCTTCATGTGAAGCATACTATTCTCCTGGTTTATCTCTGTCACAATCTCCAGATCTTTTCAGTATTTTCATTTTTTTTCTCTTTTACTCTACATCTATCACCTATCTATCTATCATCTGCTTTCTTCAAAACCTACTGATTTTAATTTAACCTCATCTGAAAATACCTTCACAGTGACATTTAGACTGATGTTTGACAAAAATCTAGATTATTTGGTCTAGCCAAGTTGACATATATGTCACTCTATACCCATGTACCTACCTCAGAATCCCTGTCTCTGTCCCTGATAAGGCTTTCGTTTCATAAATATTGGAGTCTTTCTTGAATCCTCTATTTCTCTCACACTCAACATCCAGATAGTACTTTGACTCTACTTTTACAATATATCCTGCACAAAATGTTATATATGTTGCCATGAGTAGCATCTGGACCACCATCGTCTCTTGCCTGGAGACTGTTAATAGCCTTTTAATTAGTCTCCTTGTTGCCTCTAAAACCTGTTTTGCAAACAGCAGCCACTGTGATTCTAAAGAAATGAAAAACTTCATCTTCTTTTCAATCCTCTAAAATAAAATTGAAAATTTTGCTATAAGCATATCCTTACTAGTCTGATCTCTAATAGCCACTCTAACTTTTCAAATTCTCCATCCCTGCGGGCACCGTCAATATTCTCTGTAAACACAAAGATATTTCTTGAAAGTGCAAAGGTGCACCCACCAGGGCCTTTGTACCTGCTGTTGCCGGAGACTTGAATTCTTCTCTCCAGATTCTCACATGATCCGCCCCCTCACCCCACTCAGGTCTTTGATGAACTGACCACACCAACTATTTATTTATTTTCTTTTTTAGGGGATCTGCCTTGGGTCTTATCTGAGGCATGCGGGGGCTCTGTTGAGGTGTGTGGGGTCTTTCATTGTGGCAGGGGCTCTTTGTTGTGGCGCATGAGCTCCAGAGCACGTGGGCTCTATAGTTTGCAGCACGTGGGCTCTCTTGGTTGTGGTGTGCAAGCTCAGTAGTAGTTGTGGCGCACAGGCTTAGTTGCTCTGCAGCATGTGGGATCCCAGTTCCCAGACCAGGGATCAAACCCATGTGCCCTGCATTGGAAGGTGGATTCTTTACCGCTGGACCACCAGGAAACTCCCTGACCAACCCATTTAAAGCAGTTCTCCCTGATGGTCACTATCTCTTGACCTTCCTCACCTTTTTTATTTTTGCATCCCGTCCTTTCATGCCTTTTCCTTAGAGGAATTCTCCTGCTATCACGGACCTGATTGATCTCTCCAGCCTCTGAAATGCCTTTTAAAGTGAATGTTATACATAATGGAGTAGTGTTAATCCTAAAACCATATAAGATTTTATTTTTTTACCCCCCTGACTCTTATTTCTATCTGATGTTATTTGATGTAATTCTGTATTTATTTATCGTTGTCTTTCTTCCTCACTAGAATGCAAGCTCAGTGAAGTCAGACTTAATCTGCCTTTACTTCCCAGAGCCTAGAATAGTGTCTGCGCCTAGTAGGTGTTCAATAGTGAATCAGAGCCATGTCCCAAGTCATGTCTTGTGGCAGTAAATATACATTGATCAGCTGCTGATCAGTCCACAGAGTAATAACATCCTTCAAAAAATCAAAACCAGGCTTCCCTGGTGGTGCAGTGATTGAGAGTCCGCCTGCCGATGCAGGGGACACGGGTTCGTGCCCTGGTCCGGGAAGATCCCACATGCCGCAGAGCAGCTAGGCCCGTGAGCCATGGCCACTGAGCCTGTGCGTGCAGAGCCTGTACTCTGCAACGGGAGAGGCCACAACAGTGAGAGGCCCACATATAGCAAAAAAAAAAAAAAAAAATTATAAAATCAAAACCAAATTTCCCAAGGGAAAGAGACACTCCAAGGGGAAAAAACATCTGTAAATAGTCCTGCTTATTCATTTGTGGAGCACATCTGTTCTGTATACTCCTTATTTGCAAAGCCCTATTGTGGATGTTGCATAAAGAAGGGAGAACAGAGTTAAATAAGGAATTTATTGTGAATAAAATGTCTATGTATATAATTTTGGATAATGGCAAAATTTATAATCCAAAATAGTCTTAAGACTTTTATTTTTGTCTTTACTAAGGCTTTAAACCAAGGATGTTTTCTTTTCTAACCAAATATACTCTTTCCACAAACTCCAGTTAATATGGTGTCCATCAGCTTATAATTATGGTGGAGGCTTTATTTCATACAGTTTGCTGTCATGGGGAGCTGAGAAAAAGTGTCAGTAGATAGAGGAAGATATAGGGTCAAGGCATTAAAAAAATTAGTTTTAGCATATTTAATGCTGGTGGGAATGATAGAGAGGAAGTCTACCTTCTGAGCACCCCAAGCTGTCATTTCCTGTTTTGGGGATGTGTCCTGGACTATAAGATAACCTTCTCCAATCACAGCATCTCCTTTTGTGTCTGCTCTTAAGCTGAAAGGGTCCTTAGGGATTGTTCTGTCCAACTCCCTGTGTTTTACAGATAAGGAAGGCAAGATGCAACGATGCCTATACCGTCATCTCTTTCCTTAGACTGACACTGTCGCTTCCTAGCTGGGCTCCACATCTCTGCTCCTCCAAGTCATCCTCCACACTGAAGCCAGCAATCTTCACAAACCAGAGATCTTGTACTGTTCTACTCCTACCACCATCTAGGGGCCCAGGATTTTAGACTCCAAGTTCCAATGACCATATATTCCATTACACTTAATTAACATGTGATTTGTGGGATTTTTGTTTATAAAAATAAAGTTATAGATTAAGTTGATACATGCTAACTTGGTTGAAAAGAAAAAAAGTATGGTCTAATATGGTATGGCTCTCACTGGTTCTAGAAATGTGCTGTGCATTAGAATAACCCAGGAAGCTCTTAAAAGTCCCAATGCCTGGGCTTCCCTGGTGGCACAGTGATTGAGAATCTGCCTGCTAATGCAGGGGACACGGGTTCGAGCCCTGGTCTGGGAAGATCCCACATGCCTTGGAGCAACTAGGCCCGTGAGCCACAACTACTGAGCCTGCGCGTCTGGAGCCTGTGCTCCACAACGAGAGGCTACGGCAGTGAGAGGCCCATGCACCGCGATGAAGAGTGGCCCCCGCTTGCCACAACTAGAGAAAGCCCTTGCACAGAAACGAAGACCCAACACAGCAAAAAATAAAAATAAATTAATTAAAAGAAGGCTCAACATTTAAAAAACAAAAAAAGTCCCAATGCCTGATCAAAGTTCCCATCTAATCTGGCCTCTGCCTAATCTCTTCCTGGCTCCCTGCTCTGGAGCACACCAGGTTTCCTCCTGCCTCAGGGCCTTTGCATTGGCTGCTTACCTCTGCCAGGATTTTTTCCCTCCTGGATTGTATACTTAGACCTGAGTTTCTCTTCAAAGAGATCTCATCACTCTTTAGTTATCTTTCTTTGACCCAAGAGATTACTTGAGGATGGTTTGTTATATGCTGTCCTAGGACTGTCTTACCGACTTTCACTGCAGTTACGTCAGTGTGTAATTAAGTGCTCACTCTTTTGAGTGATTAATGTTCCTCCTCCTTACCAGACTGAGAGGTGCATGAGTGTCATTGTTTGCACTTTGTAACCTCAGTGCTTACTTAACAGAATTGCTTTTTAGGCACTCCATAAATTTTTGTCAGGTGAATGAATGAATAATGAATTGCCATGAAGAGGTCTGAGTAGTTTCTGTGAGACAGATTAGACATAAGGGAAATAATGCATTTACCTGATGATTATTTCCCAGTGTACCCTTTATTTTTCTGTACCCTCCTATAAGTTTCACCAGTTCCCTACAAGATTCACAAGGAATTGACTATTTATTATTAGGCAGAAATGTTTAATGATGTTGGTAGCTACTTAAAATGAGATTCAGCATGAAAAGTATATCTATTTTTTACTTTGCTTTGTTAAAAACCTTTTATACTCAGATCTTAGACCAAATATTTTGGTTTGTGTTTCCTTTGAGAAAAATGATCTATCCAATATGTATAATGAAAATATTACAACTCTTTATTATGATGCTCAGATAATTCCCATGGTCTTCTATTTTCTAGTCATCTTTCTAATATATTTTTCTTATATTAATTAAATATAATTAATTAATTATAATTAATTAGGTTCTTTTATATTAATTAAATTTCTCTAAGAGAATTTTTTCTCTTATATTAATTAGTTTTATATCAGTATTTCAGAAAATATAAAATTACAAAATTTTCATTGAAGATAAGTTTTGCACATTAGTGGATCTCACTGGCTTTTAATCTTAGGCATCTTTCAGGATTGTTATCTCTTCTTATTTCTTTTGACCTGGATTTTGTTATTATTTGTTTGGTGGCTTTTCTTGCTGAGTCACATTGTGCAGTTGGGTTTCATGCATTTTTTAAGCCCTTGGGAGAGGTTAAATCCCGTTAAGAAGAAGAATTTTTTTGGTAGTGTTTAACACTTGGTAGTGTTTAACACTTATCCTTCTTGAAAAACAATAAAATGTGCCACTGCTTTCTATCCTTTACCCCAGTATGATACATTCCTTGAGCAACTGGTAGTGTTGATCATATTTGTAGCTGATAGTCCTACAGAATTTTAAGGCTCTTGGGGCCTCTTGAGAGCATCAAGATGTTAGTGGGATGAATCTGACTGTCCCACCTGGGGGCAGCAAGGCCAGGTTTCAAGCCCTCATTTTCACACTTAGTAGTTATGTGAGCTGGAATATTCTGAGTTCGTCTTCTCATCTGTAATAAACAGTAAACAGTCACAAAACTGAGTGTAGTTTAAATGAGACAATACTTCACAGTGCTAGGAGGACAAATCTGTTGGTCGTGAATCTTCTTTTCATATTATAGCTGATGAAGCCCAGATCCAGACAAATCTGGGAGCTTTAAGCCTGTGTAAATACACTGGCAGAGCTGCGGGCCCAGGTCTTCTACACTGCATGTTCCCATTCCACTATATTTAATTGATACGTGATTGTAATTTTTGCTTTTAATGAAAATATAATTATAGAATAGGTTGGTAAATGCTATATTGGTTGAATAGAAACAAAACCCTGTATGGTCTAAAGAATGATTTCCACTGGTGCTTGAACCTTAGTGCACATTAGAATCATTTGGGAAACTTTTTAAAAATCCTAATGTCCAGGCTATACCCCATTCCAATTACATCACAGTATCTGAGGGTGGGACCCAAGAATGATTTTTTTTAATGACTTCCTATGCAATTTTGTACACATAATTTGCCAAAACACAGCTGAGAATACTCCAAACCATCTCTAGGACAGTTTTTAAAGGTCTGTTCTTCGTTAACAGATCATATATCTTGGGGACTGTGTTAAGTGCCTCTTTATGGGTTTGTTTTCTGATATATTTTCCCTTCTTCCTATTGAAATACACCACAGACCTCACATCTTTTGGTCACTTCATCCGTGTCACTAACCTGAATGCTGCTGCATCCCAAAGAGGTCAATGCCTTATTTGCGAGCATCTCCAGATGTCTCTTAACAATGCATCCTACAAAGATAACAGAGAAGGGCTCTTCTTTCAATAGCACCTGGTGTCTACATTTAGTTCAGCAGGTATTAATGACTTTTATTTTAATCCCTTAATTAAATTTTTCCCTCTGGTATAAATCTAGGCTTTCTGGAACGAGGGGTGGGAGTCTTTGAGGAGACGGTACTGCCCCTTGCAGATTTAGCCAGAGATTTGTGTGGGGACACGCCTGGGTAGTTTATATACGATAGGGTGATGACATGGAAGAGTCTACTTCAGCCTTCTTCGTTATTTAAAATATGAACTGGACCATTGATTTTTCAGTTGTTTTCTTTCCATACCTCAGAATTTCCTATAAGGGACTGAAAGATGCCAGGGTTGCTTATGTGTTACTGTTTCATTTCTGACAGTTTCTATTTCTCACAGAGGATCAGAGCAGGGCTGGAAACAGCTAATTTTATTATCTACTGTAAAATGAGAATGTGATGTAAATGTGCAGACAGTGTTTACCAGTTGAGGTCCTGAGGGAATGATCCATATATTTTCTTTTTTTTTTTTTAAACACCTTTATTGGAGTATAACACCTTTATTGGAGTATAATTGCTTTACAATAATGGTGTGTTAGTTTCTGCTTTATAACAAAGTGAATCAGTTATACATATACATATGTCACCATATCTCTTCCCTCTTGCATCTCCCTCCCTCCCACCCTCCTTATCCCACCCCTCTAGATGGTCACAGAGCACCAAGCTGATCTCCCTGTGCTATGCGGCTGCTTTCCACTAGCCATTTTACATTTGGTAGTGTATGTATGTCAATGGCAGTCTCTCACTTCGTCCCAGCTTACCCTTCCCCCTTCCCCATGTTCTCAAGTCCACTCTCTATGTCTACGTCTTTATTCCTGCCCTGCCACTAGGTTCACCAATACCATTTTTTTAATATTCCATATATATGTGTTAGCATGCGGTATTTGTTTTTCTCTTTCTGACTTACTTCACTTTGTATGACAGACTCTAGGTCCATCCACCTCACTACAAATAACTTACTTTTGTTTGTTTTTTATGGCTGAGTAATATTCCATTGTATATATGTGCCACATCTTCTTTATCCCTTCATCTGTCGATGGACACTTAGGTTGCTTCCATGTCCTGTCTATTATAAATAGTGCTGCAATGAACATTGTGGTACATGACTCTTTTTGAATTATGGTTTTCTCAGGGTATATGCCCAGTAGTGGGATTGCTGGGTAGTTCTATTTTTAGTTTTTAAGGAACCTCCATACTGTTCTCCATAGTGATTGTATCAATTTACATTCCCACAATTTATTTTTAATGAATGGAAAAGCTTTCCATATAGAAAAGCAAAGTAGATACATGTGATTTTATGTAAGTTTTGTACCATCTGACTCCGGGAAAATCTTTTGCCTGACTGAAAGACTGATGGCTCCAGGTGGTACTGGGTGACCATGCCTATAATCCTCGTGGCAGACAAGAGAGAGCAAGGAGAAAGGGGTCAGGGAATGAGGAAAGGAAGCCTTGCGAGGCAGAAACTATGAGAGTGAGAGTGCAAGCTCCCACCTGCACCTAAACAGGCAGAGTGCCTAGGGCCAAGGGCAGAATTCTTTTTTTCTTCTTTTTTTTTTTTTTTGCGGTACGCGGGCCTCTCACTGTTGTGGCCTCTCCCGTTGCGGAGCACAGGCTCCGGACGCGCAGGCTCAGCGGCCATGGCTCACGGGCCCAGCCGCTCCGCGGCATGTGGGATCTTCCCGGACCGGGGCACGAACCCGTGTCCCCTGTATCGGCAGGCGGACTCTCAACCACTGCGTCACCAGGGAAGCCCCAGGGGCAGAATTCTTTAACAGCAGAAACTCTCCCACCCACCCTACAAACATACTCAATAACATTCTGTGTGTTACTTCTTCCCTTCCTTGACATCCCTTCAATGGAATGTCTGTTTGCATTCTCATGCCGGGGGTTGCAGATGGACGGACAAGCAGGCCGTGGAGAGTAAGCACATAAAAGAGGAGCCACCTTAGATTATCTTTTTTACCAGTTTCTTGGTTTCATTTTAAAACTGCTTTCTCTGGTAAAAGAAACAAAAAAAACTTACATGCTATCTAATATATATGTATATATATATTCAGATCAGCCAAATCACCCCTGGCCATTAAAGGAGAGACAGCTGTTGTGGTCAGATCGCCCTCACATCCTCAGTGCCTGTTTTCTGTAGGAATCTTCCATGAATTCTCTGCTCTTCATTTATGACCATGTTTTCCAAATGTATAGTGTCTACAAAAGGTATGAAAAGTTTAGGACTTACGATAATAATACTCAGTATTGGCAGTACCCACACTGAGCCCTTCATTGCTCATTGCTTTTCTCACTGACCGTGGAGTTTGAGGGTGACAGGGGAGGACCTTCAAGAGACAGAGGAGGGCTTCCCTGGTGGCACAGTGGTTGAGAGTCCGCCTGCTGATGCAGGGGACACGGGTTCATGCCCCGGTCCGGGAGGATCCCACATGCCGCGAAGTGGCTAGGCCTGTGAGCCAAGACCGCTGAGCCTGCGCGTCTGGAGCCTGTGCTCTGCAATGGGAGAGGCCACAACAGTGAGAGGCCCGCGTACCACAAAAAAAAAAAAAAAAAGAGATGACAGAAGAGTGAGACATGGAGATCACCTTTCTCCCCAAAAATACATCAAAGATACATCTACATGTGGAACAACTCCTACAGAACACCGACTTAACACTGGTAGAAGACCTCAGACTTCCCAAAAGGCAAGAAACTCCCTATGTCCGTGGCCATGTGGCTGACAGGGTCTTGGTGCTCCGGCCGGGTGTCAGGCCTGAACTTCTGAGGTGGGAGAGCCAAATTCAGGACATTAAGCCACCAGAGCCAACCTGGCCCTATGTAATTTCAATTGGCGAGAGGTCTCCCAGAGATCTCTGTCTCAATGCTAAGACCCAGCTCCACTCAATGACCAGCAAGCTCCCATGCTGGACACCCCATGCCAAACAACTAGCAAGACAGGAACACATTCTCGCCCATTAGCAGAGTGGCTGCCTAAAATCATAAGGTCACAGACATCCCAAAATACACCACCGGACATGGTCCTGCCCACCAGAAAGACAAGATCCAGCCTCATCCACCAAAACACAGGCACCAGTCCCCTCCACCAGGAAGCCTACACAACCCATTGAACCAACCTTCCCCACTGGGGGGCAGACACCAAAAACAATGGGAACTACGAACCTGCAGCCAGCAAAAAGGAGACCCCAAACACAGTAAGTTAAGCAAAATGAGAAGACAGGTGTCTGAGTGCCAGTGGAAGCTGAAGGGGCTGGAGGTGGCCAAGGGCGAGGGCAGCTGTAACAGTTGCAGGCTAAGGCACAGCAGCTGCACAAGGAGGAGCAGAGCTGGGAGCAGAAGCTAGAGGAGATGTGCAAGAAGGAGAAGAGCATGCCCTGGAATGTGGACACGCTCAGCAAGGATGGCTTCAGCAAGAGCATGGTCAATACCAAGCCTGAGCAGGCGGAGGTGGAGTTGGAGGAGGTGAGGGAGCAGAAACACAAAACCTTCATGGAAAAGTATGAGAAACAGATCAGGCACTTCAGCATGCTCCACTGCTGGGATGACAGCCAGAAGTACCTGTTGGACAACGTCCACCTGATGTGCGAGGAGACCGCCAGCTACCTGGTTATTTGGTGCTTTGACCTAAAGGTGGAGGAGAAATGTGCACTGATGGAGCAGGTGGCCCACCAGACCATTGTCATGCAGTTCATCCTGGAGCTGGCCAAGAGCCTGAAGGTGGACCCTCGTGCCTGCTTCTGGCAGTTCTTCACCAAGATCAAGACTGCCGACCGTCAGTACATGGAGGGCTTCAATGACGAGCTGGAGGCCTTCAAAGACTGCGTGCGGGGCCGGGCCAAGCTGCACATCAAGAAGGTCATGAAGGAGTACAAGGAGGAGGAGTGCAAGCAGCAGCTTGGCCGAGTAGCCTGGACCCCATCGAGGTATACGAGTCCCTCCCTGAGGAACTCCAGAAATGCTTTGAGGTGAATGATGTGCAGATTCTACAAGATGCTGTCAGCCAGATGGATCCCACCAACATGAAGTACCACATGCATCATTGCATCAACTCCAGCCTCTGGGTCCCCAACTCCAAGTCCAACGAGGCCAAGGAGGAGGAGGAGACGAGTCCCAGGGACCCTTTGCTGGAAGCCTCCAAGCCAGGTGATGAGAAAGATGTCAGCGCATGACCCACCTCAGCTGCTGCCTGACTGCCTGCAGGTCCCTGTGTGCCCCTTTTCAGAAAACAAAAATAGACACCATCTCCCTAGCTCCTGGCTTCCTCCACTTTTGCTGCTCCTCCACCTAGCCTGTAGGGGCCTGCCCAACCTCTCCACCGCCGCCATACCCGCAGTGCTCATCCAAGTCTTTACTTTGAGTCAAGGGACTTCACTGCCTGCAGCTCGCCCCACTTCAGCATTATGCAAAAGTCTTGGGGATCCAGGGACGGTTAGAGGTTGCCAGCCTGGTCCACAGGGTAGGGATGGGGTCCCCAGCAGAGGGGCTTGCTCCAGTCACTGTGGGCTGTGTTTCCACTGTTCATCCACACTGAGTATTCTATATAGTAAACAGCAATTATCTTGGAATATACAACAGATGAAGGAGCAAAGTAAAAACTCACCAGACCAAACAAATGAAGAGGAAATAGGCAGTCTACCTGAAAAAGAACTCAAAGTACTGTTATTAAAGATATGCAAAATCATGGAAATGGAATGGAGAAAATACAATAAACATTTAACAAGGACCTAGAAGAAGTAAAGAGCAAACAATAAAGAACAACAGAAAAATGAAATTAAAAATTCTCTAGAAGGAATCAATGGAAGAATAACTGAAGCAGAAGAACAGATAAGTGACCTGGAAGATAAAATAGTGGAAATAATTACCACAGAGCAGAATAAAGAAAAAAGAATGAAAAGAATTGAGGATAGTCTCAGAGACCTCTGTGACAGCATTAAACACACCAACATTCGAATTATAGGGGGCCCAGAATAAGAAGAGAAAAAGAAAGGGACTGAAAAAATATTTGAAGAGATTATAGTTGAAAATTTCTCTAATATGGGAAAGGAAATAGTCAATCAAGTCCAGGAAGTGCAGAGAGTCCCATACAGGATAAATCCAAGGAGAAACACACCAAGACACATACTAATCAAACTAACAAAAATTAAATTCAAAGAAAAAAATTAAAATCAGCAAGGGAAAAACAACAAATAACACACAAGGGAATCCCAATAAGGTTATAGCTGATCTTTCAGCAGAAACTCTGCAAGCCAGAAGGGAGTGGCAGGACATATTTAAAGTGATGAAAGGGAAATACCTACAACTAAAGTTACTCTACCCAGCAAGGATCTCATTCAGATTTGAGGGAGAAATTAAAACCTTTACAGACAAGCAAAAGCTAAGAGAATTCAGCACCACCAAACCAACTTTACAACAAATGTAAAGGAACTTCTCTGGGCAGGAAACACAAGAGAAGGAAAAGACCTACAATAAAAAACCCAAAACAATTAAGAAAATGGTAATAGGAACATACATATCGATAATTACCTTAAATGTAAATGGGTTAAATGCTCCAACCAAAAGACATAGACTGGCTGAATGGATACAAAAACAAGACCCATATATATGCTGCATATAAGAGACTCACTTCAGACCCAGGGACACATACAGACTGAAAGTGAGAGAATAGAATAAGATAGTCCATGCAACTGGAAATCAAAAGAAAGCTATAGTAGCAATTCTCATATCAGACAAAATAGACTTAAAAATAAAGACTCTTACAAGAGGCAAAGAAGGACACTACATAAAATGATCAAGGGATCAGTCCAAGAAGAAGATATAACAATTGTAAATATTTATGCACCCAATATAGGAGCACCTCAATACATAAGGCAAATGCTAGCAGGCATAAAAGGGGAAATTGACAGTAACATAATCATAGGGGACTTTAACACCCCACTTTAACCAATGGACAGATCATCCAAAATGAATATAAATAAGGAAACACAAGCTTTAAATGATACATTTAACAAGATGTACTTAATTGATATTTATAGGACATTCCATCCAAAAACAACAGAATACATATTTTTCTCAAGTGCTCATGGAACATTCTCCAGGATAGATCATATCTTGGGTCACAAATCAAGCCTTGGTAAATTTAAGAAAAATAAAATCATATCAAGTATCTTTTCTGACCACAGCACTATGAGACTAGATATCAATTACAGGAAAAAATCTGTAAAAAATATAAACACATGGAGGTTAAACAATACACTACATAATAACCAAGGGAACATGGAAGAAATCAAAGAGGAAATCAAAAAATACCTAGAAACAAATGACAATGAAAACATGATGAACTAAAACTTATGGGATGCAGCAAAAGCAGTTTTAAGAGGGAAATTTATAGCAATACAATCCTACGTCATGAAACAAGAATAATCTCAAATAAACAATCTAAGCTTACACCTAAAGCAATTAGATAAAGAAAAACAAAAAATACCACAATGTTAGCAGAAGGAAAGAAATCATAAAGCTCAGATCAGAAATAAATGAAAAAGAAATGAAGTGAACAATAGCAAAGATCAATAAAACTAAAAGCTAGTTCTTTGAGAAGATAAACAAAATTGATAAACCATTAGCCAGACTCATCAAGAAAAAAAGAGAGAAGATTCAAATCAATAGAATTGGAAATGAAAAAGAAGAAGCAACAACTGACACCGCAGAATTACAAAGGATCATGAGAAACTACTACAAGCAACAACATGCCAATAAAATGGACAATCTGGAAGAAATGGACAAATTCTTAGAAAAGCACAACCTTCCACAACTGAATCAGGAAGAAACAGAAAATATAAACATACCAATCACAAGCACTGAACCTGAGACTGTGATTAAATATCTTCTAACAAATGAAAGCCCAGGACCAAATGGCTTCACAGGCGAATTCTATCAAACATTTAGAGAAGAGCTAACACCTACCCTTCTCAAACTCTTCCAAAATATAGTAGAGGGAGGAACACTCTGAAACTCATTCTACGAGGCCACCATCACCCTGATACCAAAACCAGACAAAGATGTCACAAAAAAAAGAAAACTACAGGCCAATATCACTGATGAACATAGATGCAAAAGTCCTCAGCAAAATACTAGCAAACAGAATCCAACAGCACATTAAAAGGATCATACACCATGAT
This sequence comes from Leucopleurus acutus, assembly GCF_964270905.1. NCBI lineage: Eukaryota > Metazoa > Chordata > Mammalia > Artiodactyla > Delphinidae > Leucopleurus > Leucopleurus acutus. Next base: position 123,738,378 of record NC_139146.1, on the reverse strand, counting down.
CAAGTGGGGTTTTCCCCAGGAATGCAAGGATTCTTCAATACATGCAAATCAATCAATGTGATACACCATATTAACAAATTGAAGGATAAAAACCATATGATCATCTCAATAGATGCAGAGAAAGCTTTCGACAATATTCAACACAGATTTATGATAAAAACCATCCAGAAAGTAGGCATAGAGTGAACTTACCTCAACATAATAAAGGCCATATATGACAAACTCACAGCCAACCTCATGCTTAATTGTGAAAAATTGAAAGCCTTTCCACTAAGATCAGGAAGAAGACAAGGTTGTCTACTCTCACCACTATTATTCAACATAGCCTTGGAGGTTTTAGCCACAGCTAAATCAGAGAAGAAAAAGAAATAAAAGGAATCCAAATTAGAAAATAAGAAGTAAAGGTGTCACTGTTTGCAGATGACATGATACTATACATAGGGAATCCTAAAGACTGTATGAGAAACCAGAGCTAATCAATGAATTTGGTAAAGTTGCAGGATACAAAGTTAATGCACAGAAATCTCTTGAATTCCTATACACTAATGATGAAAAATCTGACAGAGAAATTAAGGAAACACTCCCATTTACCATTGCAACAAAAAGAATAAAATATCTAGGAATAAACCTACCTAAGGAGACAAAAGACCTGTATGCAGCAAACTATAAGATACTTATGAAAGAAATTAAAGATGATACAAACAGAAGGAGAGATATACCATGTTCTTGGATAGGAAGAATCAACATTGTGAAAATGACTGTACTACCCAAAGCCATCTACAGATTCAATGCAATCCCTCTCAAACTTCCACTGGCATTTTTCACAGAACTAGAACAAAACATTTCACAATTTGTATGGGAACACAAAAAACCCTGAATAGCAAAAGCAATGTTGAGAAAGAAAAATGGAGTCAGAGGAATCAAGCTTCCAGACTTCAGACTCTATGATAAAGCAACAGTAATCAAGACAGTATGGTACTGACACAAAAACAGAAATATAGATCAATGGAATAGGATAGAAAGCCCAGAGATAAACCCACACACATATGGTCACCTTGTTTTTCATAAAGGAGGCAAGAATATACAATGGAGAAAAGACAGCCTCTTCAATAAGTGGTGCTAGGAAAACTGTACATTTACAAGTAAAAGAATGAAGTTAGAACACTCCCTAACACCATAAACAAAAATAAACTCAAAATGGATTAAAGACCTAAATGTAAGGCCAGACACTATCAAACTCTTAAAGGAAAATGTAGAACACTCTATGACATAATCACAGCAAGATCCTTTTTGACACACCTCCTAGAGAAATGGAAATAAAAACAAAAATAAACAAATGGGACCTAATGAAGCTTAAAAGCTTTTGCACTGCAAAGGAAACCATAAACAATACAAAAAGACAACCGTTGGAATGGGAGAATGTCAGTTGCTAATGAAGCAACTGACAAAGTATTAATCTCCAAAATATACAAGCAGCTCATGCAGCTCAATATCAAAAAAACAAACAACCCAATCCAAAAATGGGCCACAGATCTAAATAGAGATTTCTCCAAAGAAGATATACAGATTGCCAACAAACACATGAAAGGTTGCTCAACATCATTAATCATTAGAGAAATGCAAATCAAAACTACAATGAGGTATCACCTCACACTGGTCAGAATGACCATGATCAAAAAATCTACAAACTATAAATGTGGGAGAGGGTGTGGAGAAAAGGGAACCTTCTTGCACTGTTGGTGGGAATGTTAGTTGATACAGCCACTATAGAGAACAGTATGGAGGTTCCTTAAAAATCTAAAAATAGAACTACCGTATGACCCAGCAATCGCACTGCTGAGCATATACCCTGAGAAAACCATAATTTAAAAAGAGTCATGTACCACAATGTTCATTGCAGCTGTATTTACAATAGCCAGGACATGGAAACAACCTAAGTGTTCATCAACAGATGAATTGATAAAGAAGATGTGGCACATATATACAATAGAATATTACTCAGCCATGAAAAGGAATGAAACTTAGTTTTTTGTAGTGAAGTGGATGCACCTAACGTTTGTCATACAGAGTGAAGTAAGTCAGAAAGAGAAAAACAAACACTGTATGCTAACACACATATATGGAATCTAAAAAAAAAATAGGTTCTGAAAAACCTAGGGGCAGGAGAGGAATAAAGAAACAGACGTAGAGAATGGACTTGAGGACACGGGGAAGGGGAAGGGTAAGCTGGGACAAAGTGAGCGAGTGGCATGGACATATGTACACTACCAAATATAAAACAGATAGCTAGTGGGAAGCAGCCGCGTAGCACAGGGAGATCAGCTCGGTGCTTTGTGTCCACCTAGAGCTGTGGGATTGGGAGGGTGGGAGGGAGACCCAAGAGGGAGGGGATATGGGGATATATGTGTGTATATATATATATATGTGAATCACTTTGTTATACAGCAATGTAAAGCAATTATACTCCACTAAAAATGTTTTCAAAAAATACTCAGTATTTATTGATCAGTGTAATCAACCCAAGTCCTGACAGGAAACAGATGGCACGCTTAGCTAGGATTTTTGAAGGCATTTTTTATGAAGGAATTATTTACAGATGGGCGGGCAGGATAAAGGGAACCAAGAAGGATGAATCTTGTGGGTTCATCCTGGGACTAGCACCGTAGAAAGTCATCAGCCCCTGACATAAAGGGGCACAGAAGGCACAGTATTCCTGGGTGACCCAGAGCCAGAGGAGGGTTGTTCAGCCTGAGCTGTAGTCAGGGAAGTACCCTGCAAAGTCAGGGGGCAGGAGGGAGACTTCCCCTGAATTCTCACTCCTCCTTCCTTCCCATCTCCTGACAGTGCTTCCCCTTGTCCAGAATACAGGCCTGGGAGCCAAGCTGATGTGGTCTTTACAGGTCAGCAGAGAAATGGGACACAGAAGTATAGAGAAAGAGTTGAGGCCAATGGAAAGTATGTCAGACATTCTGTGAAGTAGGTATTATCACAAATTTACAGAGGAGGAAAGTGAGACACAGAGAAGTGAGACACATACAGATGGTAGGTCACTGACATGGGTCTATAAGCCCCTAAAGGCCAAGCTCTTCCAGCTCAGTCAGCTGCTTCATGTGGCACATAGCCCCTGCTCTTAACCAGACTGTGTTTTCCTGAGGGTGGCACTTACTGACAAACATGACAAATACAGATTTTATGATTTTATTTTATGTCATAATTCCACAGAACAGTCTTCTTATTTTTAGTGCTTAAGTTATTATCTTAAAAAATTTATTGAGGTATAATTGACATAAAACATTATATTAATTTCAGGTATACAACACAATGATATAATATCTGTATATATTTCGAAATGATTGCCATAATAAGTGTAGTCAATATCTGTCACCACACAGTTACAATTTTTTTCTTGAGATGAGAAATATTAAGGTGTACTCTCTTAGCAGCCTTCAAATATGCTACACAGGATTATTATTATTTTTCTATATTGTAGGGATCTGTGGTCTTTTATAACATTATGGTTTATTTAATTTTGTTTTTTTAATTGAAGTATATTTGATTTACAATGTTGTGTTAGTTTCAGATGTACAGCACAAGTGATTCAGTCATATATATATACTCTTTTTCAGATTATTTTCGATTATATGTTGTTACAAGATATTGCATATCATTCCCTGTGCTATATAGTAGGTCCTTGTTGTTTATTTCATATATAGTAGTGTGTATATGCTATCCCAAATCCTAATTTGTCTCCCCACCCACCCCACCACTAACTGCTTTGGTAACCTTAAGTCTGTTTTCTATGTCTGTGAGTCTATTTCTGTTTTTTAATTTGTATCATTGGTCAGTAATCAAGACAGTTTTTTGTTTGTTTGTTTGTTTTTTTATTAAAGATGGTAGACTGGACACATATTTATAGGCATCTTCTACTGAAAGCTCATTAAAATATCAAAAAGCAGTACTTTTATTTTGTTTTGGTAAATATATAAGGACAAGGAGAGCAGGAGAGGATTATAGAAAGAACATTTTGGAATCTGGAAAGTGAAAAGAAGCATGTGTGGTATAACTTCCTGGATTAGATTTAGCTCAAAAGGCAGAACACCCAACTCAATAATGATTTAAACACATGAGGTCCATTTCTTCCACATAAGTATGGAATTTGGGGAGTAAAGAGTAAACATGAGAGTTCCATAAAGTTGGCAGGGACCTAGCCTCTTTGTAGCTTTGTTTTTCACTTCCCTGAGCATGACCCTCGTCTCATGGTCCAATGAGGCTGCTTGAGCTCCATGCATCACGTCATTTTTCCAGCTGGCAGTAAGGAGGAAAGGTGGGTGGAACAGTTATGTGCCTCAATTTAAAGATACTTCTTTTAGGTTGTTATCATGTCTTTCACCCACAATACCAATCTCTGTTAGAGATAGATTTTATCTAGGTTTAGAAAGCTATTTTAATATCTATCATTATGATTAACCAAAGTCTAATGAACTGACATTTATTAAACAAATACTGTGCTTGAGTACAACTTTGGAGTATGAAACACCCTGTGCTGAGGAGTTGTTAGGAATGAGGGATCCAGGAGTAGCTGTGGGCAGAACCAAGTGATTTTATTTCCTTAGTCTTGGTCACTAATTTTATGCTCCTTAATCAGCATAATAGAGGAGGGAGAGCCTTCGCTTCTCAGTGGCTTCTGGTCATCAATCTCTTTTCATTCTATCACCCTCTGAAGGGGTCCCTAGGAGTACAGCATGTTGGTCTGTGTCATTTGTATCATTTTTTAAGATTCCACGTATAAGTATTATCAGGTGACATTGTCTTTCCATCTGACTTACTTCACTTAATATGACAGTCTCTAGGTCCATTCATGGTGCTGCACATGACACTATATCATTCTTTTTGATAGCTGAGTAATATTCCACGATATATATATATATATATATATATATATATATATATATATATATATATATCTCACATCTTATTTATCCATTCATCTTTCTATGAGCATTTAAGTTGCTTCCATGTCTTGGTTATTGTAAGTACTGTGGCTATGAACATTGGAGTGCATCTATCTTTTCAAGTTAGAGTTTTCTCCAGATATATGCCCAGGAGTGGGATTGCTGGATCATACAGCAATGTTAAAAAAAAATACTCAGTATTTATTGATCAGTGTAATCAATCCAAGTCCTGACAGGAAACAGATAGCACGCTTAGCTAGAATTTTTGAAGACATTTTTTATGAAGGAAATATTTACAGAGGGGCGGGCAGGATAAAGGAAACCAAGAAGGATGAATCTTGTGGAACCTCCATACTGTTCTCCATAGTGGCTGTACCAATTTACATTCCCATTAACAGTGTAGGAGGGTACCTTTTCCTCCACATCCTCTCCAATATTTATTATTTGTAGACTTTTTGATGATGACCATTCTGATCGGAGTGAGGAGATACCTCATTGTGGTTTTGATTTGCATTTCTCTAAAAATTAGCAATGTTGAACGATTTTTCATGTGCCTGTTGGCCATCTGCATGCTTTTTTGGTATACAGGATTATTATTTTTTTAATAAATTTATTTATTCATTTATTTATTTATTTTTGGCTGTGTTGGGTCTTTGTTGCTGCTTGCAGGCTTTCTCTAGTTGTGGCAAACGAGGGCTACTCTTCATTGAGGTGTGCGGGTTTCTCATTGTGGCTTGCGGGCTCCAGAGCACAGGCCCAGCAGCCGTGGCACACAGGCTTAGTTGCTCCGTGGCACATGGGATCTTCCCAGACCAGGACTCGAACCCATGTCCCCTGCATTGGCAGGTGGATTCCAAACCACTGCACCACCAGAGAAGTCCCAGGATTATTAACCATAGTCACTATGCTGTACATTACATCCCCAGGACTTATTTATTTTATAAGTGGAAATTTGTAACTTTTGACCTCCTTCACCCAAAGAAGAGTCTTTAATCCAAATCTTTCTAAATCTAAAAAAAAAAGTTTAATTTTCAGTTTCAACATTTTCCGTCACATTTTGTTGCTGTATTCCTATAATCATTTGCTGTTGGATTTTGGAACAAGATAGAACAAAGCCTTCCTTTGAAGGAGAGCACAGAGTTATTTTCTGCAGGTATATACAAGTGTAATGTTTAAGGAAAATAATAATGACTATTTACAATGATGATGAATACCTAACCACTTAATGGGATAAAGCTCTAGCTTTCTAGAAAATTCGTTTAGCTAAATAACAAATTCCTTAGTAGGCGTCAGTTAGTGGAGTGACAGCATGATATTTTAGAAGAAGCACTGAGCTGTGATTTGGAGGTCAGGTCCCACTTTTTAACTCTGAGATCTAGAAAAGTATGTAAAAGTCTCTGGGCTCAGTCTCAACCATAAAGAGGGAGTAACACTTGGATATATACTTCATAGAATTGCTGTGAGAATCAGAGGAAATTATGGGATTGTTTTAGTAATTTTAAGATTCCCTTCTAGCTCTCAGAGTACATAACATGGATCTAAAGGTGCTTTATAATCTGTAAAGAACTATTCAAATGTAAAGGTTTATGGGATAAAATGAGATGCTGCAGTATTTAAACCATTACAATGTTCTGTGTGGGATTTTAATGAACAAAACTTTATTTTAATTTTAAGATAGGGAGATTAATTGTATGAGAACAAGTATTTAGATGGGTGTTAGAATTTATTCAACAGGAATTTTTGTCATAGCATGTTTTCCATCTCTCCTATATTAACTTAATATGAAGTTATTCTTTTGATTTTGTACACTTGACACATTGAAGAATCTGAGAAAGGCAGGAAGGATGCCTTGTACCTTTCAGGCAGGCAATGACAAACTAGCACACGATGTCCTGGGGAAGACACTCGTAATGCTGCAGTCAGTCTACACTCCACTCAGGGGGTATAAAAGTGGTTCTTCAGTTGCCAGAGGAAGCAAAAATGATGGTGATACTGCTGTATTAGGTAGTAAAATAAAGGAAGAAGAGGGATTTCAAAAGACTGATTGCTAATGTTATATTCTTATTTTAAAAAATGGTTTACTTTTGGCCATAGCTTTACCTAGAGTATGAGACACTGAAGAGTCTGGAAGATGACAAGGGAGAGGACCCAGTCTCCTGCTCTGTGTTGTCTGGTGATTTTGTCATCAGGGAGAAAGCTGGAGATGGAAGACAAACAATGGTAATGTGGGACCTTTCAGAAATCTCCCAAGTAAAGAGGATCCTAAAGACGAAACTCTTATAGATTGGAGGCTTGACCTATGAATGTGTTCACTATTTGACTTCATTCAATATGTCAAGTGTACTTAGTTCAAAATCCTTTACAGTGGGAATCCGTTTCAGCAGACATGGACAGTTTGTCAGGTATGGAGGAGACAATAAGATTAAAGGAACCACAGTGTGTGCAAAGAAATGGGAAGTAGTGGGAACTGTGAAGGGAAGAGGTTACAGACCAATTGGGGAAGAGAAAATCACAATTTCAACTATTTGTGAGGCTTTAATCAGGAAGAAGAGACCCACCCTAGAGAGAGGAGCAGGGGCACCAGTGTTGGACTCGGACTTACAGTAGTTTATATCCAGCACCAAGTGGCTGTGCCGTCCTGGCAAAGTTACCTCCTTTCTGACGTTCAACATCCCTGTGTGTAAATGGGAATCATTATGAGATGAGGTGATTTAATGAAATAACATATGTAAAGCTTTCATAGATCACCCTCAATAAAATGTAAAATAGTTGCACTTATTGCTTTTTTTCACAATGGAGGGCATAATTAGGTCAACAGAATTTACAAGGAGTTTTGGTTCAATATAAAAACCACTGTAATGATTATTAGCTCTATATAAATAAGAATTTCTAACTGCATCTGCAACTTTCTCAAATGAAATAAAAAAGCAAAAAACATGTGCATATTTGCTTCTCTCTATATTTGCAAATGTCAGTCAAAATATTTATCAATGTCCTACTATGTCAAAGAACTATAGAATATATAATACTAAACATTAAAATTTATGGTTCATCCTCTCAAAATTTTGCTAGTCTCAAAACATCCTGAAAATATTAGTTGGTAAAACAGTATTTCAGTAGGATCATAGTAGCATCTATCCAAAGATTCAGCAAGTTAAAATGCTATTATGAACATGTATTATCTAGGAGACTGAGGCTGGGGTTGAGCCACCAGGATCAATAATATTTTAATTTATACAAGAAAAATCACAAGAGTTCAGATTTCAACCACAAAATCCTAAAACCACCTTTCTGTATTTTGTATATTCCAGGGTTCTCACCAGCTGGGATTCTAAAGCTTAATTCTCTATTCCATCTGATCAATCATTAAAAAATAAAAAGAAATCTATAAAAAAAATTTTTGCAGTCAAAATTATTTTGAATAATGTATACCAGAGTTTATTTATTTTCTCTTTTCTTAGATATATTACATTTAGGATAGACTTAAATGTCAATAACACTCTCAAAAGAGAAATTTATACTTTTTCTAAATTATTTATCCATTAGTCTTTGGCTATCACATCAAAACTCTATATCATCTCTCTTTTTTTTTTTTTCCATCTTTTTCAAGTGTTTTCTCAAATGTCTACATATCAATGAGGATTACTTTGGCCAGGCTATTTAAAGTTCCTGGCCCTCCTGATCACTCTTACTTAGCTTTCCTTTTTCTTTCCATTGTTATTAATTTCCAACATGTGGTATATTTTTCTTATTTATTATATTTATTGATTCTTGTTCATCTCCCTCTGGAGAATTTAAACATCTTGACATTGGTCTGGGCAATGATTTTTTTGAATACAACAAAAGCACAGGCAACAAAAGCAAAAATAAACAAATGGGATTGCATCAAACTAATAAGCTTCTTCACTGCAAAGGGAACAATCAACAAGCAACAGAGTGAAAAGGCAACCTATGGAATGGAAGAAAATATTTGCAAACCATATATCTGAAAAGAAGTTAATATCCAAAAAATATAAGGAGTTCATACAACTCAATAGAAAACAACAACCAAAACCAAAACCAAAAAAAACCCAAAACCACCCTAAATAAACTGATTGAAAAATGGACAAAGAACTTGAATATACATTTTCAAAAGGAGATATACAAATGGCCAACAGATATATGAAAAAGTGCTCAGCATCACTAATCACCAGGGAAACATAAATTAAAACCACAATATCACCGCATATCTGTTAGACTGGCTACTGTCAAAAAGACAAGAGATTACAAGTATTTGTGAGAATGTGGAAAATAGGAAATCCTGTGTACTGTTGGTGAGAATGTAAATTGGTAAAACTATTATGGAAAACAGTATGGAGATCTTCAAAAAATAACTAAAACTCCCACCTGATCTAGCAATCTCACTTCCAATTATATATCAAAAGGAAATGAAATCAGGAACTTGGAGAGATATCTGTACCCCCATGTTTATTGCAGCATTATTCACAATAGCCAAGATATGAAAACAATCTAACTGTCCATGAATGAATGGAAACATACATATACAGAATGGAATATTATTCAGCCTTAAAAACAATGAAATCCTGACATTTGAGACAACTTGGATGAACCTGGAAAACATTATGCTAAGTGAAATAAGCCAGACCCAGAAAGATAAATACTGCATGATCTCACTTATGTGTGGAATCTAAAATAGCCAAACTCATAAAAGCAGAGACTAGAATGGAGGTTGTCAGGGGCTGGAAGGAGGGGGAACTGGGGAGATGTTGATCAAAGGGTACCAAGTTTCAGTTATGCAAGATGAATAAGTTCTGGAACTCTAATATATCAATATGACTGTGATTAACAGTACTATATTGTATATAGTCATCCCTTGGTATTCATGGGGAATTGGTTTCAGGATCCCCAGCAGATACCAAAATCTGTGGATGCTCGAGTCCCTTTTATAAAATGGCATAGTACAGCTGACCTCTGGACAACATGGGTCTGAACTATGCAGGTCCACATATGTGTGGATTTTTTTCAATAAATATGTACAATGGTACTACGTAATCTGCAGTTGGTTGAGTCTGCAGAACATTGGAATCATGGATATGGATTGGAATCATGGATATGGAGAACCAATTATAAAGTTATACACAGATTTTTGACTGTATACGTGTGGGGGTATTCAGTATCCCCTAACCCCCTCATTGTTCAAGGATCAACTGTATTTGTGTATAACCTAGGCACCTCCTCTTGGATACTTTAAATCATCTCTAGAGTACTTATAATAACTAATACAATGTAAATGCTATGTAAATAGTTGTAAATAAAATGTAAATACTGTGTGAATAGTTGCTGGTGCACAGCAAATTGAGGTTTCGCATTTTGGAAATTTCTAGTTTCTTTTTTTTTTAGTATTTTTGATCTGTAGTTGGTTGAGTCACAGATATGAAACCCTCAGATTTGGAGGGCTGACTGTACTTGAAATTTCTTAAGAGGGTAGATCTTAAGTTTTCTCATCACAGAAAAAGCAAAGAAGAAAGAAAATAGTAACCATGTGAGGAGATAGATCTGTTAATTAGTTTGTGATAATTATTTCACAATGTATAAATATATCAAAATATCAAGTTTACACCTAAATATATATATACAACTTTTACTTGTCAAAAAAATAGAATTAAAAACCTGGTTGAAAATCTAGTTAGTCCAGCTGAGTTTCCACTGTGTAGCCTGACATGATGCTAATCACATAGAATGTTGGCTGAATACCTTTCTCCAGAGGTATCCTCTTGGCTAAAATTCTGACCCTTTTAGAGATCAGAATTTTCTAAAGGTTTAGGGCAATGAAAAACCCATTCCTGGGAGACAGAGTTAGGAATACTTTCTTTGTGCTCTCATGCTTTCTGATTTTATGTCCTAATGTACTGAATTAACATTTCTGCTTTACTTGTTTTCTCTACTACTTTTTAGGCTCCTTGAAGAAAAGAATTGTTTTTCTTTCTTGTATCTGCAGTGGTTAGCACAAATAAGTATTGATAACTATTTCTACATATGTTAATATTTTATAGACCGTTCTGATGAAGGTATTAAAATTTTATATTGAGTAATGATTTTTCTTTAAAGCTACCAACAAATACTTGCTGGCTAATAACTATTTGAGCAGTACTGGCTTAAATCAGTGGCTTTTAAATTTTTCTAATTGTAACCCACAGTAAGAATTACTTTGTATGTTGTGATCCAGTTCACACAATCATACACAGACGTATAAAAATAAAAAATTTCTATAAAAGGCTATAGTTAGTAACACTGTATTGTATATGTGAAAGTAGCTAAAAGAGTAGATATTAAAAATTCTCATCATGAGAAACAAAAATTTTTATCTGTATGTGGTGATGGATATTAACTAGATTTATAGTGATCATTTTGAAATATATACAGATATGGAATCGTTATGTTGTACACCTGAAACTATGTCAATAAAAAAAAGTTCCATGAAATAATTTATATACTTACTACTTGTTTTGCACTCTGGTATTTCCTATTTTATTTAATTAAAAAAAAAATCTTAGCTGGATCCACTATATCAGTATCATTCTTCACAATGGGCACCATGACCAGCAGTTTGAAAAATACCACACCCTGGTGGTGTATGTACATTACTATACTGCAGAACCTGATGACTAGAAAACAAAGCATGCACTCAGAAAGCAGGAACATATAAAGTCACAGGCCAATGAAATTCAGAGCAAAAGAGTGCAAGGAGACGTCTGTGAAAACACTTGAGAAAGTGAGTTTTAGACTGAGTTTTGAGAAAGCAGATGATACTGAATTGGCAGAAATAGAAGAGAACTGGGCCTGGGCAAAAATTTAGGACCCTGTTATCTCCCAGTCTTCAACTGCATTCAAATAGATATCACTGAAAAAAAAACTGCAATACGTTTAGGAGAAAAAATATTTGAAAAAATGTATTCTGTCCTCAGATTGTTTCATCTCCATCTTTAAGTTTTCACTACTATTTTTTTTTTTAATGAAGCTTGACATGGTAGACTATGTGTTACTGGTGTGAAAACAATAAGCTTGGCCTAATGTCAAAAGACTGGTGAATGTATATTTATATGTATACAGTGATTTTTATAAAGAATTTCCACTTTAACAGACTTATTGTTTTGAATGAAAGGCTATCTCGCTAATGGTTAAGAGTCCCAAGAGAGATGAAATAAAGAGCACCTTTAAATATGAACTTTAATGAAAACCTCATGGACAGATTTTTGGATTGCGGACATGTTTTTTGCAACTGAGTTTCTTTTCACACAGGCAATTCTGTGTAGTAGGGTCCTGGTTGTGTACCATGGAAGGTGGATTCATTGATGTAAAGATGGTTAATGATTCTCTCAAGGTCTATTGGGGATGGTGGAGAGTGAGAACACCCTCAAGGATGCCTCTGAACTGGGGAATGGAGGAAAGACAGTATAAGGTCCTCAGTCTGAGTATATTAAGAAATAGAAGCAGACAAAAGGAGCTTTGCTAAGGCAGTATTTTGTAGAGTGTTGCTTGCCTTCATTTACTCTGGAGAACACACCTTTACAATTGTCAATTAGTTTCATCAATGCCCAGAAAGACTCCTGATTTGTATTTTATAAAGAAAGCCTGAAGATTAATTTGAAAATTAATCATTTTTGAGTCATAATTTTGAACAGTTAATGGGATGGCTAAATGGACTATGATGATTACATCAATCTTTTATGATTCTGATATTCATTTATACTTTCATTTTACTGGGAAATTGATAAGTCTTTACCAGGTGAAATTGATAAGAATCTCTCTTTCCTGGTCGGTTCTCTATACTATTCTGCTTTTGTTTTCTATTTCTCTGATGATTTTCTTCTTCGTGCTGCACAGTCCTTGTTCCACGCCTGTTTGCACTGGGAACGGTTACTGCCTGGCATTAGGACTTGTAATACCTATTTCAGAGAATTTGAGTTCTCAGTATCTATCCACAACAGTTTAAAGCATAGGGTTTGGAGTAGAGTTCTTGTAGCTACTTGTTCTTATTGAGCAGTTTTGGAGGTGGTTTCAGGGCTGTTTTATCCATTTGGTTAAATTATTTGAAACCTTAAAAAATATTTGACTTAGAAAGAAAATCAGTTAAAAATATGAAACAAAAATTACAATATTAAAATAGATAGTACTTTAAAAAACAAAATTATAAAAATCTCTTCCCATTTTAAGGCACACAGTACCATTTTATGTGGGATATGGGTATATTATAACATGTTTAATGTAATCAAATTAGTCAAGATTCCTGTTCCTCTGCCTCAAAGCTTTCTCCAAACTAAGGGAGGCAGGTTAGCTCTTGCCTGCAAGTGGGACTTCGAATAGTAGGGAAGTCAGGGCAACTCTGGGCCAATGGGGAGTGAGCACCAATGGACAGATGCTTGGCCTCCTGTCCTCAGGTAGAGAATGTGGGAAGCATTCTGTGTGCTTCTCTGAGGTCTTGTGGAAGCAAGCCCTTTGCCAGAGCACACCTTGATCACACACCTTTATATTGGCTTTTCCTCCTCTGTCACTCTCCCGACTCCCTCAGCGCTACTTCCTCAGGCCACTCCCCAAGTAAATGCCTGAGGCTAAGTTCTTGTCTCAAGCTCCACTTCTAGAGAAACCCAAATGATGATACCTAGGACTCCATCTTTCTATTTATTCAAAGAGTTATTGCCCTTTTCTTCTCTTCCTGAAGTTTCAAATATCTGTGCAGGTAGAGGTTTTGGAATCTGTTTTGACTTCCTCTTTCCTGTAAAGAGAGATCAGTTTTCATGTTGATATCCAAATGGAGACCTAAATGTGCATCTGGGCTGAGGTCCTTGAATTCCAAGATCTTTCCTGGGTGTCATTCCCTTGCATTCCCTTGTGCTGTCTGCATCTTCCTGAGGTTTTATTGAATGACCGATCACCTCCACTGTAGGGGAATTTCAAATAACTTGGGAATATAAGGCATGAAAAGATACCAGAGTGGTAATACTACTGACTAATGGACTTTGACGAAATAGGAAAATAGGTAGTGTATATTCTTTAGTCACATTTAAAATAATATACAGCCTGGGGAAGCCTGGTTTGCTGCATGAAGACTGGAGGTAAAAGGAGCTGTTCAGACATTGTTTTCAGAATCCACGTCATAAGTGAGGGAGGCTCATCCCAGAGTGCTGATGGCGGGTGAGCACTGAGTCTGGGAGGCATAGCAGGTCAAAATACTTCAGTATTTAATATATGATGAAATATGTAATGCAAGTAAGAAAGAAAGCATGCGAAGTAACTTAAGGAAAATGATGATAATACTAATGGCAGTGGAGAAACTGGTGGCAGGGATGGTAATTTTCACTTCTAATGTGATGATTTTTCATGGCTTTGAGACAGTCTAATGTGCTGTTAAGAGCGTAGGTTTGTGTTTTATTTCCAGTTCGATTCTACTGTAAGTGATGACTTTCAATTAAGTCATTAACCTCTCTGACCCTCAGTTAAAAGAGTGAGTAACAATTACTCCAGAACAGCTTTAAGGATTAAAGGAGCTAATTCTTGCTAGATAAAAGCTCCAAAATTATAGCCATTGCTAGCATCCAGATGGAAACATTGGGAGGCAGTTGGGGGATGAGGCATTGGTAAGGGAGAGATGCCATATCTGGATAGGTAGATTTTATATTTTCCTGCTTGTAGGTGCAGGAGAGAAGCATTAACTGAAACTCAGGAGAAAACTATGGCACAGTTTTGACACACTTTAAGTAAATAAAAAAATGGGAGATTAAGTGAGATGGATGGTGGGTGGAAGAAGAAGAAGAGCCATAAAAGTGAGAGAAAAACTTTCTTTAGAGAGAACTAGGAAAGATCTTTCTCTGAAAGTTAAATATTTGGTGTAAAATAATAATAGTGGCTAAGGCTTACTGCACACCAGACTTCACAAATGTTAACTTATCTATACCCTATGACATAAGTATTACCTTACATAGGAGGAAACTGAAGTACAGAAAATTTATGCAGCTGGTAAGTTTGCTCTTAACCACCATACTGTCTAGTCTAGCTAGCAAATATAATTGATAAATATTTAGATGATTTCCCTGCTATTTTATATCCTTTAGGACAAAACCAGTATCGGTCCATTTGAGACAGAAAACAGAACATTAATATTATTAATGTTAATTATTATTAATTATTTATATATATATTATATATTATTATTATTATTATTATATTATATTATTATTATATATTATTATATTATTATATTATATATTATATATAATATATATTATATATTATATTATATTATATATAATATATATATAATATATATATTATTATATATATATTATATATATAATAATATATATATATTATATATATATATATTATATATATTTTATATATATATTATATATATATATAATATATATATAATATATTATATATATAAAATATATATATAATATATATATATTATAATATATATTATATTATTATATTATATATTAATAATATATTAATATTATATATTATTATTATATTATATATTATATATTATTATTATAATATTATATATTATATTATATATATAATATATATATTATATTATAATTAATTATTATGTTATTATTAATTAATTATTAATTATTAATTAATCTGTCCATATAGTGATAACTCTATCATCATTCATTTTATCTTAAGTGGTTGTTGAAATAATGTGAGGGAGAAGAACATGGAGTGTCTGTTTCAAAATCAAATTTGACTATTGACTTGATTCTTAATGCAACACCACTGTTTGTTAAACGCTGTTAGAAATATTTTACAGACCAGCCACACATAAGCACAAGGCTTTGTGTCTGCTTTTGTAAAAGACACTTCAACTAATTTGGATGGAGGTACAACTTACACGCACATGGACCAAGAAGCTACAATATTAGGTTGTACGATTAAGATGTAGATTCTGGATAGACCTAGAGTCTGTCATACAGAGTGAAGTAAGTCAGAAAGAGAAAGACAAATACCGTATGCTAACACATATATATGGAATTTAAGAAAAAAAAATGTCATGAGGAACCTAGGGGTAAGACAGGAATAAAGACACAGACCTACTAGAGAATGGACTTGAGGATATGGGGCGGGGGAAGGGTAAGCTGTAACAAAGCGAGAGAGAGGCATGGACATATATACACTACCAAGCATAAGATAGATAGCTCGTGGGAAGCAGCCGCATAGCACAGGGAGATCAGCTCAGTGCTTTGTGACCACCTAGAGGGGTGGATAAGGAGGGTGGGAGGGAGGGAGACGCAGAGGGAAGAGATATGGGAACATATGTATATGTATAACTGATTCACTTTGTTATAAAGCAGAAACTAACACACCATTGTAAAGCAATTATACTCCAATAAAGATGTAAAAAAAAAAAAAACAAAATGTAGATTCTGATCCAGGAGGGGTCTGGGGTGGGACCCAGATTCTGCCCTTCTAACAAGTACCAGGTGACACCAATGTTCCTGGTCAATGGACCACATTTTGAAGCTCCAGGTCATGAGGCAACATTTACAGTGTGAACTGGTTTTTGCTGGGGTGCAAATTGTAAAAGGTCTTTGAAACTTTTATTGTAGTTTCCCTGAAAGGTATAAGAATGGATTGGCAGAACCATAAATCATCATTGTGTTAGACAAGGTTGTGCTCAATCAATTAAGACAAAGCATTTTCCTTTTTCCCCCCCATTACAGATTATTTGTTGTGCATTCATTTGTTACATTAACTAGATAAATTTATAGAACCTGGGCAAAAGTTTGGTGGTAGGTGTCACTAATGCTGATAGATAATATGGTTTTGGAAAAAAGCAATGATAAATAGAAGACCATACATTTTTTAATTGAATTATATTCTGACTTTGGAAAGTATTAATATTAATGTGGAACTCATGATGGTGACTTCTGTTTAGGAGGAGATGTTTATCAAAATTTAAATATGTAAATTACTCTTTATATGGAGGTAGGCAGAATTTTTATGGAGTTAGAGAAAGTGAGGATTATAGTATGATAAGAGAATGGAAACTCTATGGAAATAGTACAAAACCATTTTGTTTCTGAGTAACTTGAAGGAATATGGGACTAACATCTAAGCAAGACTATTTAGAAAGTAATTTTCTTGATTTCAGTTTAATATTTTATTCTTAGACTATTTAAATTTTAGCTTGACCTGTTGAAAGTAGGGCATTTATTGTTTTTCCCTCTCATAGATTTAGGTAGTGAATTCAATTCAATTTGACTAAAGAATTTTCAGAGTTACTATGAGTAAGACGTGAGGGTACAATTAAGTATAAGACATAAGAGAACATGTCACTTATTGTGACAAGTATATGCATGTGTGGCAAAAATCTAAAACATACAAGAGAAGCAGACATTGACTTCAGACCTGTCCTTATTCTTAGAAAGAGGAGGGAAACGAAATGAGGAAAGTGGACTAACTATAACCATATTTGTAATATTAAGTATTTTAAAAAGATCTGAAATAAAGGTTGTAGTTATATATCATTAAATGTTAATATCATTAATGTAATATTTTAAAAACAAGTTGTGGGTACACAGGTGATTATTATTGTCTGTATGTTTGAAATATTTCATATTGAAAGAAAAATGATCCCTACTTTTCAAGGAATTTACCATTATGGAGTAATAATCCACAAAAAGTGATTACAGTCAAGTAGCTCTTTGCTTTCTGAAGTGGAGGCAAATCCAGAGTTAAGAGCCCTGTGTTTCAGGTTTGGGGATTCACTTTTTAAGCAGATATAAGTACTTTTTATAAGGCCTAATACTTTCTATATGAGACAAGTTAGATTTGGTGTTGGGAGATAAAGCATAGATAATTTGTTATGGATTTTAGATTATTCCAAGCTTATGACAAAGTCATGGATCCAAGAAAACACTATTAAGTAGACATTTTCTCATGTCACGTTGTTACCAAGTTTAGAACATCTATTCTTTTGTGTTGCAGGTTGCCCTGGACTGAAGGATTAATCAGAACAAGGACATTTCAGTGCTAACATTGGGACAGTTACAGGCAAACTGGGAAGGTTGGTCACTCTACTAATAAGTACCATTTTAGAGTGGTGAAAGGAAACCTGATATTTTGCTTTTGAGGACTATTTATTGATGTTAATTAACCCCATTTGTGTCTCCCAGGCTTGGGTAGGGGTAGTTTGTCCAGTTATGCAACTACATAAGAAAGAGAGCATAGGTGAAGAAATGGTGTGCCATGATTCATTAAAAAAAAGTCAGGAAAGCATCAGAGATGAGTCGGATTTTGAGATATGTCTACATAACCTCCCAGTAGGCAAGGTGCGATGAACTGGCTAGCCTTCACCAGCAAAGTTGTTGTAACTAGCCTTTGGTGCATCTTCTACTAACAATTAAATTCTTGGTGTGAACCAAGAAAAGTAACAGCCTGAAGAAAAGCAGGAAAACTGATGAGAAAGTGGAATAAAAAGTATTTTTTGTTGAGAAATATACCTAAGAGCATTGAAGTCAGAAGGGAGGACTATCAAGTACTAAAAAACCAGATACTTTTTTGTCTTTAAAAGCAAATAAAGGTCAAGCAATTTAATTAGACTTGTTTGAACGTATACTCATGAGTATTTTGCCAGGGTGGAGAAGAAATCAGGAAAAGGCTTCATGATATAAAGTGTGCTAAAGTAGGGCTTAAATTTAGTTTGCTTTGTTTTATCAGCTTGCAAAATAAGGAAATGTAAGCACTAAGTTTTTAATATTATGTTTTGACTTATTAGAATACATTCTTGTGTATTCTACACAAGGTGCCAAGAACAAAATAAACTTTGATACATGCATTCAAAATGCTGTCAGTTTTCCCAGCCAGTGATTTTGGTAAGGTAGTAGTTATAACTAAACTGGGGACCTGCTAAATTCTTGTGATTAATTGCATTCAAGCTTATTTTTCCTCAAGGATAGAGAAACAAAGAGAGAGGGAGTACATTTTAAAGAGAATGACTATTTTCCAAGGAAATGATACAGTATAAACCTTTGGAAATATAGAAATTTGAGGAACAACTGCTCCACATTCTTATTATTAGTATAGTATTTTGTTTAAATAAATAATTTGGTTTATTATAGAGAATATTTTTGGCTAAAATAATGAACCATTGCTCATCATAAAAAGAAATGACATCTGGATTCCTGTTGGAACTAGTTATTAACTTGGCTCTATTTAGATAAAACAAAGATTCTAGGGTCTAACCTTTGAAGTTTGAAGGCAGCTTCCTTCCCCCAACACACCCTCCATCTCAGCAGCCAATCATCACCTGGAGGTGGTGTCAGGAAGCCCTAAGTCATTTAGTTATGCCTATCTTGTGGTAATGAGCTTAAACCAAAGAATACATGGGCTGCCAGCTAGCAGCTGGAGGTTAGGAATTTGCCCCTTGAGCTGGAATGAAACTTGGGCCATGACTCTTCAGCTCATCCTCATTTTGGGGGGGCTCAGGGGGGAGAGCCACGACAGGGGAAAGCCTCAGCAAGCAGTCAAGGAGACCCCATCTTCCATAGGCTTCTGTGAATCATGTGCAGCTCAACCTTAAACAGCTAAGTTGTCCTAAAGAGGGTGGCATTTCTGACCTCATCATGCCTATTGGAAAGGGCAGAGGTTATTACTGAAAGAGCAGAGGGAGTGGGAGATTCCTGGTCCTGTCAACATAGAATAATGGCTGGACCCAAACCCCGGCAAGCTGAGTGGTGATCTGATCTGCAGAGGGTAGTGCAGCAGACATTTTGGTTGTGAGGGACTTGGGTCCAGAGGATACAGTTTTGAAGAAAATTCCTCATCAAGGGACATTTGGTAATACTTGAACAATTGAAGGGCTGTGACACCTTGTGAGACTATAGGTTGCTGCTACTTTACTCTGTTGTGTGGCAGGATAAGGTACTCTGTTCCCTTTCAACTTTTTGTTTCTTCTCTTCCTCATTTTTGATGGAAAGGGGGTACTTTTAGCATAATTATGTATTGGAATTATAAAAGGTATTGGTAAGAAAAGCTTTTTACTTGTTAATTGAGACTGTGGAGCATGATTCTCTGTGAACTGGACTGTGACACTGTAAAAATGGCAAAAATAGTATTTTGCATCAGGTGTATTGATGATTAACTACCATTTTCATCTGGTAATGTGGTGCACCTGTCTGCCTCTCAGATATTGCAGTTCATTAGGGAAAGTTACAGAAAGTTTTCCCCTTTCCGTCCCCTCCCATGAAGCTCTCCTCTGCTACTCTGTGCTTTGCATTCCAAGGAAAGGGTATCTGTGTCCTGTGATGTTTAATAAGGAATTTTCCTGTGTTTTGGAATGGAAGTGGTAATAAAAAGAATCACGATGTCCATGAATAACCCAGGCCTTTTGTGAGATAAGTATTTCTGGCACAAGGGCTACAGAAATTCTAGTCAAGATTTGTTTTAACAGTAGTGTTTGAACATAGAAGGAAAGGAGTTACAGCACATAAAAGGCAGCACAAATATAGTGCATTTCAATTTAATAAACCATCACATCTTCAATGTCATATTTTCACAAGTCTTTTGGTCAGTTGAATTTTTACCCAATCCCTAATTAGGACTGATCTGACACACATTTTTCAAATAGAATCACTTTATCTTCCTAGATAAATCCATTCCCTCCTACGGAGCCTAAAGAATCACTTGAGTGTCTTCCTCAGGTATCACTTGTAATGAATTATTATGTTGCTTACTGTCCATTCAGTGGTAAGAGGGCTCGAGAGAAGCAGCATAGCGCTCTCCACAGGCACATAGTGTCTTCAGAGAGAAGGCTCTGAAATCACATCTGCTGAGAGTTGGCTGGTATTTATTGCTACTCAGGTCCATCCACTTGCAGTGATTCCCTGGAAACAGAGACACTGGAAGCGTCCTGTTGTACATTAGTCTTACGGCACCAGAGGTCATTCTATATTCTAGGGTTTTTAAAAAATGTCCTTGACAAATGGCAGCAGATCTGCATTGCCACTTGCCAGACTGAGATTTGGAAGAGGGGCTCATTAGGGGGTCTGATACTCCCTCCCGCATCCCATTTCCACGATTTTTGAAGATGCCCCAGCCCCAGTCCTTCTGCTTCTGCATGCTTCATGGGAAACATGGTGACTCTCTTTGTTCCTCCAGCTCACATCAAACACCAAATGTCCTGTTTTGTGGAGCTAGAGCTTTGTGGTTAAGCATGTGAATTCAGACTGCCTGGGTCTGTTTTCTAGTTTTACAACTCAAATAGCTGTTTAACTCTGTGATGTATTGAATATCTCTTGCCCCAGAATTTAATCAGGTGGATGATAATAGGTGACCTCTTTATTGTTGTGAGAATTAAATAGAATATATTTGCAAAGTACCTGATCCACGTGATAAAAAATGTTTCTATTTTTCTGTTTGTTTGTTGTTGTTTTTTTTCGGTATGAGGGCCTCTCACTGTTGTGGCCTCTCCTGTTGTGGAGCACAGGTTCCGGACACACAGGCTCAGTGGCCATGGCTCACAGGCCCAGCCACTCTGTGGCACGTGGGATCCTCCCGGACCGGGGCACAAACCCGTGTCCCCTGCATCGGCAGGCGGACTCTCAACCACTGCGCCACCAGGGAAGCCCTTCTGTTTGTTTTTGATACTCCTTGTGGATGTATGTTCTGTTGTTCCTGCATCCTCCTCCCTACAATCTGTTCAGGCAGTTGTGAGATCATTATAATAAAGTCTCAGGCAGCCCTAAGCAAAGCGGACATAGGCAGGATGAAGAAGAACGGGTACAGTATGTGTTGAGAGTAGAAGATCTATCTAAATGAGATCTGGAATCTCTTGATGGTCCTCCATTATACTTGTGTGGACACCTGGAAGGTGCTCCTGGAGGGAAAGTTTCCACAGTGTGTGACATGTGGTTCCCAAATCTGTGTGAGGCTCAGAATCACCTGGGAAAATTTAAAAACTATTCCCTGAGACTGATTCAGTAGTACTGAAACTGAGAGGACTAGCAGAGTCTTCCCAGGGACAGACACCCTCCCCCCTCACCAAGCCATATCCCTCGCCTCTTCTTTGCAGAAAACCTTTAGCCTCCTAGGCCTTCCCTAAGTTCCAAAGAGCAAATTTAATCAGAGAAGTGAGAAAATGCAGAAACAAAGAAAAGCAGTCAAACAAGACAAAATAATAATAGTTCAGCCATAAAACAAAGTCAAGGACTTTTATTTCCTCCTCAAGGGCCATAGATAATATCCTGAGCCATGCCCTTGAGCTGTTTTGCAGATACTAAAACCCCCACCAGGTGGAGGAAGTTAACTGCATCCTGACCACCAGCAAGTAGACCTCAGGCTGGTTGGAACCATAAGGTTGATGATTGAGATTCCTGTAACATCACCCTGTTACCTCACCATCAACAAATCAGAGAATTGTGCACAAGCTGATCATGTACCCTGTACCCTCTCCCTCACACTTTCTTTAAAAATCCTTCCCTGAAAGCCACGGGGGATTTCAGTGTTTTGAGCACAAGCTGCCCATTCTCCTTGCTTGGTACCTGTAATAAATGCTGTACTTTTTTTCACCACAACCAGGTGTCAGTAGGTTGGTTTTGCTGTGCATCAGGTGAGGGGACCCAAGTTCAGTTTGGTAACAGATATGGGGTGGTTATGGGAATTTCTATTTCTAAAATATTTTCCACTTGTTCTTGTATAGAAATCTTTGCCTGGCAGTATTAATAGCAGAAATGGGGAATGGATATAAGAGTGAAGGTGAAAACTGCATGGTATTTATGCACAAAAAAGATGCTGAATGATGTTTCCTATTACCATTCTTTTACAGAGAACAGTCTAATTACGGTCTTAAATAAACTTGACTTTGGCATCAGTTTGTAGAACCATGTCTAAGAATAGTCCCTTATACTGGGGACCAAAGAGTGGGAGGTGAATATAGCACCTATTAGCATTATCTATTTTAGATATATACCATTATCTATTTTATTTCTGAAACTTGAGTGTCAAATTTACATTACTTGATTGGCATGATGCACTTTGGGGAAGAAGTACAAATCAGAATGAACACTGAAAGGTTTGTGTTCTTGAAACATGCTCAAATACAATTGAAGCCATCATTATCCACCAGCAGCTTACTGCCCTGCAAATATTGTTTCCACCTGCCTGCCTTCTGGGTAAAAGAGTGGAAGCAGAGGCTTTGAACACCAGCTAACCCAGAATTATAGTTGTTTTCATTGATAAGGTTCCCAAACAATTGCTCCAGTCTTTATCAATTCTGCCAACCCAGATAATAATGAAAGCAGCAGTATATGACCCAAATAATTCTTGACTACCTTGAAGGCTATTTCTGCCTGTCCACTCATCACCAAATCATCAGTTTGGTTAGTTTAGTGACAGTGGGACCTCTTGCCACTCCTTTCCTTGGAGGAGTGGCACAGCAGAGAGTGTGGCTCAGCCTCCTCCAAGTTCTCTTAGGCATTTGTCTCCACAAAGCCCCAGGGTAATTGTTAGAATCTCTCTTCTCTTCCTCTGCAAGTCTTTCATTGCCACATTGCTCTTTGCTCACCTCTCCTTTCTCTTTCTTCCAAACTCTGGATCCCCTACACGTGAGAGTTGCTGTTACACAGCCCCCAGTAAAGGGTCTTTGATCTCCAACTTTACTTTTTTCCTTTATCTCAGCAAATGAATAAAAGTATCTATCCCATCTTTAATAAACTACTATAACTATTATTACCATTGCCACTTGCTTACTATTACTTCTGCTATTATCATTCTCAGCATTGATGTTGAGGATAGGAAAATAATTCTAACTAGCTTTCGTTGAGCACTTACTACTAGAAAAGCACTTTCCATGCAGGTAGAAAAACAAACTCAGCGATTCACTGACAGTAGCCTGTTACTAAGCGGAGGCAAATTTTAGTGCATGTGACTTTGTAGCTTATACAGTAAGTTCCCTACATAGGAACCTTCAAGTTGCAAACTTTCAAAGATGTGAATGTGTGTTCTATCAACATCAGGTGTGAGTAAAATTGCAGCTTGCCCTCCGTCTCCTATTGCTGACAGTCCTTCAGCTCTACCATCTCCCACCTCCTCTCCCTCCTCCAGCCAGTAACTCTTCTTGGCTGTTCATTCGATGCCAGCCCCTGTATGCCAGCTAGTGTACTGTACTACTGTACTTTTCAAGGTACTGTATTGTAAAGTTAAAAACGTTTTCTTTATTTTTTGTGTTTGTGTTTTATGTATTATTTGTGTGAAAAGTATTATAAACCTATTACAGTACAGTACTATATAGCCAATTGTGTTAGTTGGGTACCTAGGCTAACTTTGTTGGCCTTACGAAAAACTTGGACTTAAAAACGTGCTCTCAGTACGGAACTCATTTGTATGTAGCGGGCTTACTGTGCTTTTTATATTATAATGTCATTTAAATTCATCAGTAGGGTGCATTTGTTTGAGTTTTATGAAAATGCCAGCTTTCTTTTAATGTACTAATTAGAGTAAAATTGTAGTCAATTATATTGTGTTTTTCTGGGTGACTTTGACATAAGGGGGTACACAGCATACCTCCTTTCATTGTCTCTGGCAGAAAGAAATGAAAGCAAGTAAAAAATTAGAGGGGAATTGAAAAAAATGCATCTGTATCCATGGCCAACAGCATAGTGAAACCAGGCTTGTACCAGCTCAGGATGACCAACTGTGTGCATCCCTTCCCAACTTTGATCAGTGACTACATGTTGGTAGCTGAAAATCAGACACAATGGGATTATTTATGACACACAAATTAGCAAATGTTACTGTGTTAGTTTTCTCTAGTTGCTGTGACAGGGTTCGATAATCAAGGTGTTAGCAGGGCTGTGCTCCCTCTGAAGGCTCTAGGTGAGAATCCATTCCTTGCCTCATCCAGCTTCTAGTGGCTTCTGGTATTCCTTGTCCTGTGTCCACATGACTCCAGTCTCTCTGCCTCTGTGGTCACATTATGTTCATGTCTTCTCTCTCAAAACTCCTACTGTCTCTCTTATAAGGATACATGCAATTACATTTAGGGCCCATCTGGCTAATCCAGGATAAGCCTCTCCAGATCCTTAATTTATTCACATCACTTGCCATATAAAGTAACATTCATTCTTTTGCAAGATAAGGTAAAATTCACAGGTTCTGGAGATGAGGACATGGACTTTTGGGGGTCATCATTTAACCCACTACAGATATAAAGCAATTTTTGTTTTGTTTTATTTTGTGGAGTGCTGTTTTCCCTGCATAACGCTGATCCCATGTTGAATAAAAATGTTTGACTGATGTGACACAGAAAAAAATCCTTCAGAGTCAATGCCACCAGATTACTGGGCCATAAGTGCAATGTGTACTAGCTGAATGTCAGTCTTGTCTAGAAATTAACTTTATCATTTCATAAGGTAAGTACAATTGATTAAATTATTAATACATTAAACTAGAAGTTTTTCTCACTGTTCATTATGATGCATGACACTGATACTTTTAAAATTGTAAGATGATGTAACTGGATATCATAAGAGGGGCTTCATTTAACAATGTCCCTAATTCATGACTGGATTGCTGTTGTAGCCTCCTTAGACTTTCTTTATTTCCAAGTTTCCCTTTACATCACACATCTGGTCTTTTGTCTTTTAAAAGTATCCCAAGGATAAGTTTTCATGACAGTAATTTTATTCTTAGATGTAAAATTCATTTTTAGAATGGGGATCAAAAATATTTATTGACACTTGGGATAGGTAATTAAAGAAATGAAATTCAGGGGATGACACCCAATCACTTAGTTAGATACATTAAAATGATAGCAAAGGATTTGTGACAACTGATCTTGGGCTGCCAAGAGAGTCTGGAACTGAAATTTGTTTTTGTTCATTATTTTTGTACTTTTTAGTGAATTTAAAAAAAGTATGACTGCATTTATCCATGTTATTATCATCTGTAATTTCCAGTAGAACTGGAATGCCACCAAGTTCCATCAATTTTGTGGCTGTTTTCAATTAGATAGTTATTTGGCGAACACAAGTTGTTGCCTTGAAGATGGATTGACTGTTGAAAGCAGATTTCCTCGGCATGGAGTCTATACTGATTCAGGAAAGTGACCAAGCCCTAAATTGCTTTTCAGACATAGCTGGTCATAGTGCATGCCATTAAACATCTGTTTCCTCTAGGAGAGTGGTTCTCAATCTTGGCTGTACATTAGGATCACCTGAGAGCTGATAAAAATACCTATGTGAGGGCAAAGTACAAAAGAATCTCTAAAGATGGTGCTTAGTCTTCAGTATATTTAAAACTGTCCAAGAGATTGCATTAGATCCCTAGAATTTAGTAATCTTATAAGTAAATGTTTGGATGCTTTGACAAACATCACCCATTTTCCTAATCCCCCAGCCCCTGGGAACCACCGTTCTACTGTCTGCTTCTATGAATTCAACATTTTAGATTCCATGTATAAGTGAGATCATGCA
The DNA here is from genome assembly GCF_964270905.1 of Leucopleurus acutus. Lineage (NCBI taxonomy): Eukaryota > Metazoa > Chordata > Mammalia > Artiodactyla > Delphinidae > Leucopleurus > Leucopleurus acutus. The sequence goes on along the minus strand of NC_139146.1, from coordinate 123,711,947 downwards.
GTATCTGTTTTTCTGTGTCTGGCTTATTTCACATAGCAAAACGTTCTCCAGATTTAATCATGTTGTCACAAATGACAGGCTTTTCATTTTTTTTTACAGCTGAATAATGTTTCATTATGCATTATGTCTTCTTTATCTGTTCATTGGTGGATGGGGGTCCTGTTACCAGCTGCTCAGGTATGTGTGGATTCTGCCTCTAGGACCCTTGTTGGTAGGGCTGGTGCTGGGACAGGGGACTGCTTCAAGGTCCATGGTTGGATCCGTACATGGCAGGCCTGTTACGGGGTATGCAGACAGGTGTGACTCCAGCCAGGTTCCTGGGAGGGTACCCACCAGGCCACTGGGTGGGCTCCTGTGTAGGCAAGACTAACCTCAGATGGCAGCTGAGAGGGGCTGCAACTGAGTCATAGGACTGTTTCAGGGTCCACGGCCAGGACTGAGGTCTGCAGTCCTGCCTCTGGGAGCATGGACAGGCATGTCTCTTACCAGGCCTCTTGCTGGGCAGGACGGCTCCTGAAGTCAAGCTACAGGGATGTTTCAAGATCTGCAGTTGGACTGAGGTTGGCGGGCCTGTTACCCAAGGCATGGGTGGGTGTAACTCCTCCTGGGCCACTGGGCAGATGGTGCTGGTGGTGGGATGAAGGTCAAACAGGGCCATAGCCAAGTTCACAGGAAGGTGGGACTATGGGATGGTCTGTTGTTGGGACCATGGTTGGCAAGCCTGCCACCTGGGCAGGGACCTGCCTTCTCAAATTGGCTCTCCCTAGTCTTGGGCTCCACTGGGACTTTGCAGCTGCCTACTTGGATCCCCAGACTCCCACAAGTTCACTTTTGTCTGTGGTTGGCTGCTGAATGATGGTTGCTGCTGGGCAATATGAGCCAGGGGCCTCCTATTCTATCATCTCGTTGACATTAGTCTCAGGTATACAATCATTAAGTACAGTCAGCCCTCCATATCTGCAGGTTCCACATCTGTGGATTCAACCAACCATGGATCAAAAATATTTTTTAAAATTCCATAAAGTTCCAAAAAGCAAAACTTGAATTTGCTGCACACTGACAACTATATACATAGCATTTACATTGTATTTACAACTAGTTACATAGCATTTACATTGTGTTAGGTATTATAAGTTATCTAGAGATGATTTAAAGTATACAGGAGGATGTGTGTAGGTTATATACAAATACTAGCCATAGTATTAGGACTTGAGCATTCACGGATTTTGTTATCTATCAGGGGTTCTGGAATCAGTCCCCTGTAGATACCAAGGGACGACTGTATAACTTTTCAGAAGTTTGTTCATATATGTTTGTGTGTGTGTGTGTGTGTGTATATATATATATATCTATCTCCTGATGTATGTGTGTATGTACATATATACTGTGTGAAAGTGTGTGTGTGTGTATATACATATAAACAAAAACATGAATATGCTCATCTTCTGTGTACTATTCAACTAAGTTCAGAATGGAGTCTCATGGAAAAGGGAGAGTTTTAGACCTCGTTTTAGCTTAAACGGGTCATGGAGAAGGTGGTGTGTTAATGGAATTGGCGGCTGTAGCATGGCTTCCAAGTCATAGCTTCTTGCTCATTGAAGGGGCAGCAGTGCATTGGCAGTCTGGCTCTACAGTGTGGCTTCCTGGGCATCCCCTAGCATTCTTTCATCAGCCCTAATGATGATTCTATAAACTTATTGTCCTGTAACTACTCTTCCTCATTAAACTAGCTAGATTGTTTTCTATTTTTCTGCTGTTGAACTAAGACTTACACACTCCACTTCTTGCAGACCTCCCCAACGTGAGCGATTTTCTTGGACCCACCATTACTTTACTTTGGAGCGTGGGGGAAAAGGAATCCTCTTCTCTTCTCTGATAGAGAGAGGAGGGACAAGCCATGCTGCTTCCCTAGAGGTTCACCATCTATTGAATGATTCTCTTCTCTCCTGCTTCCCTAGTCTTTTCCTTAAAAGGATGAGGGCAATGTTTATGTGTAGCAGAATCAGTTTAGTTATCACTTAATAACTGGAGAGGTTCTCTGGCCTTCAATTATTTGTTACTGTTTCTACCATAAGGAGTATTTTACATGTTGAAGTCCTCATGTTTGGGGTCCAGTTGCCAATGACAAAGCCATGAAGAAGTTCCACGCAACATCTGTTCCACAATATGTTGAAAAAATACTGATCAGGTGATATCAGTAGCTTGGGCTCCATTTTTAGCAGTAGAGATGGAGAGAGTGAACTGATTGGAGCTATATTTAGAAGGTAGAATGCACAACAGTGGGTGAGTGTCTGAAGGTGGAAGGGTGAAAAGAGAAGGCTGCCTCAAAAATACTTTTCAGGCTTCTGACTTGAATAAATAGGTGGCATCATTTTCTGAGATAGTGAACATGGGAGGAATGATAGTGGAACAAAGATTATAAGCTCAATTTTGAACAAGCTTGAGATATTTTGTGGGATGTGCAAGCAGACATGACAATAGGATAGTCAAGGTGGGAAGAGAGGCTGTGCTGGAGCTATAATCTTGTAAGTTGTAGGTATTTCAACTGTGTGGATGAGACTGTCTTGAGAAAGAATGAAGAGAGTGAAAGGGGAAGGAGGCTGCTTTTATTGTTGTTTTTATTTTAAGTAGAGCAAATTTATTATGTCAGTATATTGATGGGGAGCAACTGGTATGCAGAAGAGGTTGAAGATACAGCAGCCAAAGTGAGATCTCTGGGAAGGAAGAAGAAATAACATTTGGAATATGTGAGGAAGGACTGGCTTTTGGTTGGCTGACAGCTTTTCTTTTTTTTAATTATAAGAGGAAAGTTTGGCTATAGATACAGATATACTTGTAGCCACAGTTGTAGGAAGTTGAAGGAGTTCCCATCTTATGGCTGAAAGTCAGTAAGGACTCAGGAGCCAAATGTCTCTTTGGTGCCTGTGAATCATCTGTGTCATGGTTTTCTGAAGCTGTGAAACAAGTGTGGTTTATATTTACAGGATTTTTTTGAGCAGAAACGTTATCAATAGTTCTCTTTTCTAAATTATCCCTTAGAAATTTGTGTTTCTTGCAGTGGATGGTAGGGTTAATATAAACATTTACATATACCAAGAATCAAAGGGAAAAAAAAATCAAAGGTTGAAAAGCTTCATAGTATACAACACTTTGAAACTAAACTTTAAGGATCAAAAAGCATCCATTTAAAAAAAAATCCATTTTCTGAAGACAAAATGATATACCTAATAATAATTACCAGCAGATTTTATTTTAAATCAGAGCTAATATTCACTGAAAAAAGGCTCAACCTTTCATACCCCCTTAATAATTTTTTTTTCAGAAGCCACCCACTCTGAGAATACTGACAAATAACTAATGAACTTCTCATGCTTAATATTGAGATATGAAAGACACACTACTATGAAATTGTTAGAAACACACAGCAAAAGAATTGGGATATTGACCAAAGAAGATGAGTCAGCTGAAGGAAAGCATTTTTCTCAGTGATGCAGGGTCCAGAGGTAGAAGGCACACAGGCAAGACTGGTGATGCGCTTGGAAAATAACAGCATGAAAGCCTCGGCCACTGTCCTCATTCCCAGCACGTTCAGAGCCACCCAGCGGAGCAGCATTTCACCACTGATGAAGGATTTGCTACCATTTGGGCCACTTAGCATTAGCATTAAAAGGATAAGGCATTTACTATTAACTGTAAAGAGAAGGGGATGGGTAGGGGAGGAAAGAAGGACGATTACTTCACATTTCAGCCCTTGTTTCCAAAGCGCATTTCCTCTGAAAAGATTCTTGATCATTTTCTTATCTAGTTCACAGCCAAGTGCTGGACCTGCTGGGCCTGATCAAAACACTTGGGATTGTCTGGCTGTGGGGATCTAACCCTGTTGAGTTTATGATGCTTTGGGGAAAAGACTTATATAAATGAAAGAACTAAAGAAAAGTTGAAGACCATAGTTGAGTAAGTATTAAGTTGTGAGGAACTGAATAAATGCTTTAAGAATTCAGTAAAAAGACTAAGCAGGGTGGCTTTGGATACAAAGGAGATTTTGTGGAAAGAATAAGTCGAAGAAAGGGGCAGGGGTGAGATGATTACAAAGGAGGAGAGAAGCATTCCAAACAAGAGGAATGTTGTGAGTAGGGTTCCCCAGAATAGGCATAAGGAAGCACCTGGAGATCAGCTCCCTGCTGGGAGCTGAGGCAGCAGGGTGTGGGGAAAGACAAGATTAGAAGGATCTGAGGGAACTCACTATCACTTGACCGCCAGCCCAGGCAAGCCCAATTCCTGCTTCTCTCCTGCCCTTTATGATGGATTCATTCAGAAATTAACAAGTCTAGAATCAGTTTCTTCTCACTGATTCATTGTTCATTCATTCCCTTTATTAATAAAAAATAACGGGATTCTAGAATACTGTTTGCTCAATTTGCCTGAGTTTTAAGGCCGGCCGTTGATCAGAGCCTCTCTCTAAAAGATCAAGCAGAGAGGAAAACAGGTGAACCAATAAACCAAAAGGTGGGCACTATGACCACACTGGGTGGCCGCTCATGGCCTGGGCTGACTGTGCTGGGAAGTGACAGTTATGTCAGGCCCTGGGAATGTCTGGGTTTATTTATTAGTTCTTACATCAAACAGGACAACTGTGTCTAGACATCTTGATAAGTCATGTTCTTTTGGAGCACTGTAGTTCTGAGTATTTAATCCGTGACAGGTGGGCAGTGAGGAATTGCTCTCAAGAGTACTGCAGACCGTTTGCCAAAGTCCACTAATTTCTCAGGCACACTCCACTGCAATGAGCTTACCACCACAAACTGACCAGCTACATCTGTTGGCACAATCTACTCTCCTAACAGAACAAAGGCCAACCGGTCTATTTCCTTACTTTTTTATTGTTTTAACTTTATCTTACAATGCTGCTTGACTATTCCTTTTGCCATAGTTTCTTTGTATTCTTATAGTTTTCCTATAAGCCACTGCAGAAGGAAGTAAAATATAAATACTTTTTATTTTGGTTTAAATAAGGGATTATGAAGGAAAAAACCTAGGAGAAACCATCTAGGATATTTATCTGTTAAAGGTAGAATTAAACTAACCCCTGTAGTCTGTTTTAAAGACTTTCCAAGACCAGTAATTTGCATCTTTGTGAGGCACTTTAGTGTTTGTACTGTGTCAGGAATTTCTTTATGTTTAGCCTAAGTTCACAGGTTACCTTTACACAGGATTTCCTCTTTCACTCTGTCTCAGGGGTGTTCTCTTCCCCTTGTTTCCAGGTCTCAGTCTCCTAGTCCAACTTCAAAGACATATATGGGAGATGCTCCCACCCCATCTGGTAAGTCCCTCAGGGCCATTGCCCTGGGGTGTGGTGGGCACGAGACCTCAAGGGGAGGCTAAATTCTTGCTGTGTGAGGACTCAAACCTGATGACCACCATTCCCACTCACCTGATGGTTAGCAGCTTGCCAGGAGGGATCCTGAGTTTTGGGCAAGTAGTCAGTTCCAGGAATGTGGGGCTCTGCTGAACTGTCACCATGCCACCACAGTGCTAGACTTAGTTGTGTGGGGATTCTGGACCTTTCCAGGGTGTCCCTTTCAGGCTCATGCATTCCAGTCCTGGGATCTGCAGTGAGATTGGTTGGGGATGGTATCAGGTATGCTCCCATCTCCTAATCTCTCCTCCAGCCCCTTCATGTTTTCACACTATTCCGCTTCAGATTTCTATCCTCAAGGGTGCAAAGCACACAAAACACAGTCACCCTCTCTCTGTAGTAAAGCAGGACTACTTAGAAACACAGGACCAATTTCTTAGAAACTCTCCAGTAGGTGAGATGAGAAGCTTTCATTACATCTTGGTGAGTCACTCTTTCCCAAGGAAGGAGAGAATAGTTTTCCTGAGGAAGCAAATCAACAACAGACCTACACTACAAGTGATGCTGTTATGAAGTTCTGACTCCCAAGGAAAAGAAGCAGGATTGAATATCATTCTGATTTTATTATAATTGCACATCATAAACTTAGAGATGATTGTTAAAATCATACCATGGCCTTCCTCTTTTCTCTAGGCACCATAGACACAACTCTTTTACCCTTTAAAAAATTTAGATATTCTATAATCCTGGTCATCTTTATTGTTTTTCCTGTATCTGCCTCCAAACCCTTATATCTTTCTTTAAGATTAGGCCCACTGCTTGGTGCTCCATGAACGCTCTGTTTGATGCAAGGTTGTATCAGGGTTTTAAATACCATTTTGGTAAACAAAATGGTATTTAATTTGGTAAAATTTCATAATTTTATAATGGTACTGCTTTGCTAAGTCATGATCGGCTTTACTCCATGGCATCTAGATAGGCAGCCCTTCTTCAAGTCACCAGCATTTCAGATTGTTTTATTCCTTTCCTATAATAAGTACTCCCCGGGGTACACTTGCCTGAGCATATGTTTGGGGACAAGTTGTTGAAAGGATACATCACAGGCTGATCCTGTCACTTATCCTTAATCCACTCTTCGCTTCCAGATCAGCCTGGAGTGACTGCCAAGGCATTTTGCAAGCTCTCTCCGTCTCTTAGCTTTTTACGGGTCACACACAGTGCTTTCAGAGACGCTGCACTTCCAGCACCGACACAGCCCCCAGGACTGCTAGGTGTGGATCCCGTTGTTTTTTTTTCTGGGTCACAAGGGCTATTGTTCTTTGGGCAGCAGCTTTGGGCTGAAGGCTGATATGGAGGTGGTGGACAAGCTCACAACCCAGGGAAACCACCTCTCAGGGTGCTTCACCCTTGTGCTGCTGCCTTGGGTCAGTTTGATGGTTTTTCAGTTTCTATATGGGGACTCCACCTGTTTTAGTTGTAGTACCTGTTTGGTTGTAAGTTACCTTAACTCTGCCTTAAAGATGGCTTAGTTGAATAGGATTTCGTTTGCCTCTCATAACAAGAAGTCTGAGGGTGATTGGTTTGTTGGTAACGTTGGTTCAGCTACTCATCGGTACCACCAGGGACATAGCTTTGCCCTTCTTACTTCTGCTGCCCTTAAGTCACACATTTTTCTTTCTCATGGTGCCAAAATGGGATCTGTAGCTCCAGATGGAATGTCAGCAATGCATGTGGACAAGATAGAAGAAGAGCTGAAGGTCAGAAGCTCCCTCTCCTCTCTTTCCTAGAAACCTGAAGCTATGCTTCATTGGCTACATCTTTGGCCACAATTGCCTACATGAGAAACTAAGAAAGAGATGAATTTTTCCAGTCTCAATTGTGGAGAGGAGCACAAGAGAAAACGGTTGGAAGTGGATGTTTGATCACCCAACCAACAGTGCTGCAAAAGGGAGGCATTGCAAATGCATTATTTATGGTAGCCCCTATACACCAGCTTATGCTGACTTGTCCTTGTTGTTGAGGAGTCTCTCAGTTATGAGGCAGGTCTGTCTCCACTACTGAAGATGAACATGCTGGATACCCACTGTCCCAGGTTTCCTTGTAGCTAAGGTGGGGAAATCTCTGAGAGAGAGAGAGAAGAAATTGAACCTGTATCCAGCTGTACTTGAAGCCAGCATTGTGCCCTACCACTCACCACAACTGTTCAGTTACATGGGTCAGTATACATAAGTCACCCCACTTTTTTGCTTAAGACCATTTGGATTGAATTTTCTTATACTTGTAACCAAAATCACCCTAATTAATACATACTTACAGTACAATTTTTTCTGGTATAAAATAACAAAATTACTTTCAATGGTATTCTTTTTTTTTTTTTTGCGGTACGCGTGCCTCTCACTGTTGTGGCCTCTCCCGTTGCGGAGCACAGGCTCTGGATGCACAGGCTCAGCAGCCACGGCTTACGGGCCCATCCGCTCCACGGCATGTGGGATCCTCCCGGACGGGGGCACGAACCTGTGTCCCCTGCATCGGCAGGCAGACTCTCAACCACTGCGCCACCAGGGAAGCCCCCAAAAGGTAGTCTTTTCATTACTCCCCCCACCTCACCTATGTATAATGTCTCTGTTGCCTTAAAGACCTTTAGTCCATAAGATAAATCATGAAAGAACATAAAATTACATTTAAAATAAAGTTATCCAAAGTTTCTCTCTCCTCCAACCCCCATATTTGATACTTTCGTATGTTTACATTGTTTCAGAGAATATTTAAAGGATAAGGTACCCGCTTCCTGATGTTCATATCTCTCTGTACTTCTTTCTCACACTGATCTGGCACAGTACACATAGAAGATCACATGTCATTTCCAAGACAGGGTTATAAAAGACTGGAACTTCTGTCTTAGGCGTTTCCTCCCTCCCTTCCTCTTCCTCTGGGGAAATCCAACTGCCATTTTGTAAGCAGCCCAGGAAGATGTCCATGTGGTGAGGAGCTGAGGCCTCCAGCCAACAGTGAGTTTGGATGTGGAACCTCCAGCCCCAGCTGAATCTCAGCTCTTTGCAGTCTTAGTTGACACGTGCACACTGAGCCAGAATCATCAGCAGGTCCCAGATTCTTGACCCACAGGAACTGTAAGAAAATAGTTTGTTTGCTCTGAGCTACTAAGTTTTGGGGTGATTTGCTGCATAATGGCAGATAACTAATATAGGTGGCTTAACTTTGCTGACAATCCAAAATCAAAAAATTAAATAACTGCCTGAAGGAAAAGAGAGGGACAGAGGAAAATCAGAATAGAGAAGACATAATGGAGACAGGAGTGAAGTATGAATACAAAATGCATGCTGCAAGTTCCTGTTACTTAGCTAGAAGTGGACCACTGATTTGTCCCAAAGATTCTGGCAGTCAGTGCAAAAAGAGAGAGATATAATTAATACAATACAGAAAGAAATTTCTCCAATAGGTCTTTATACAGAGAACATTGTGCAGTATCACAAACAAATATTTCAAAACAATTTTGCCAAAGAAGCAAAATTATTTATTCATGTTTATGTAGTGTCTAATAATCATCTAATTTGTAAGAAATAAAATGTTTCCCTTCAAAAATGGTATAGACTTAATTCTAGACCTAGCAAAGATGAATCTGCGTATACAAAGCTCACAATATAAAGACATTGGTGGGAGTCAGAGCTTATAATTCAGATTGTTCTTCCAAAGGCACTTTTTAAAAAAATTGAATTTTAAAATAATTGTTTAATGTGGGAATGCATTTGTAAGACCCAGTGAGAAGTGGGATCTGTGATTATGGAACAGTTGGATTTGGTTTATAAAGCCCTGGAAAATAAACTTCCCAAATGTTTCAGATCTGCCTCCATTTATACATAAGACAGCTAGAATAATACAAGACAAAAACCAACTAACTAATCATTTCCCATATGGATTTGTGAGATCTGAGCTTTTTTGAGGATAATATACATTAGCATGTAAAATTAAATACGGTAAAATTCAGAGCATTGTAATCATGAGAATGAACTTGCAGCAATATGGACCAGTTCAGTGTTGTGCTGAAGTTGTCTGGTGCCAGCAAACTTCCCAACTCTGTGATCAGTGACTTCAAGCTGATAGCTTGAAATCATTCAGTTGTTAAAACTCTACTAGCATGCCACTGGATGAGTTTCTCAAATAGAATGTTGAGCAAATAAAGCAAAGGACTATGATTCCATTTATATATAAACCACAAAAAAAGGCCAAAGTGCCCTATATTTGTAGAGGTGAGTATAAATGGTTACCCTTGGGGGGAAGGATGGTGAATGGGAGCATGAGGTGGGCTTTGAGGGTGTTGGTAAGATTCTATTTTTGATCTGAGTGCCGGCATGATGGATGTATCTACTTTTTGAAAATTCATAAATATGTACCTTTCTGTAATACACACAGAACATGTACATGCTTCAATAAAAAGTTAAAAATAACAAAAAGTAACAAGCAAACTTTTAAATTAAAAATGAATCAACAGGACAGATGAAAGGTTACAAAACAAAAACAAAGAAGAAAGAAGTATAATAGAAGGCAATGAAATCCATTAAAAGCAAAAGTTTTTGCAGGAATTGGGTGTCACAGTGTTTGACGTATTATAGGGGTCATTAAATATTTGTGTAAACAATGAACAAGTGAACATTTCTTTTAAAATCTTCCTTCAGTCACTCTTCAAATACATTATTTCAAACACTTCTGTACACGCTCTTTTTAATTGTTTTAGCAACATAAAACATTTTCTAGTTTAGTATTAAAAGTTGATCAATTCTCTTGTTATACATATTTTCTGCAATCACACTTACCTTTCTAGCATACAATATGAGACAGACACTGGAATAATGGGAAATAATTTGACACATAATGTTTCAAAGAATGAGATAGCAATTCCCCTATTTACAAATAAAAAAAGTTCAGAGAGCCTCTTTATATTTACTTAGTCCACTGTGATACATACACAAATTGGTTATGGGCAGATTTGACTATTTTTTATCCCCATGACCCCTCTAGAATTCATCAGTTAACGTGGGTAGAAGCTTTTATTTTATTAGGCAAACAAAATAAAATTATTTATTCATATATAAATATGGTATAATGTAACACAAGACAATAAGATCTTACCTTACTGAGGAAGATGTAGTTAATAAGGAATGGGTTGCACTCTATTATATATCTTTTAGGAAACCCTCCCTAAATATTATTTCTCTCAACTAAACTTCTGAGAAATACTCAGTGACTGTGAGTTTGGGGTTATCCTCTCCGATAAATCTCTGGAGTGTAGCTCATTTCTGTTGCTGTTTCTGTTAGAAAACATATGATTTAACAGCCAGAAACCCTGGAGGTCAGATAGACATCTCAGTAGGAATGGTAAGGAGAATGACAAAGCTCTTAAAATCTAATCTTAATATGAAAAGTGGCCCTGTAAATGCTGTGGTAATGTAGCTAAGTACATATTCTCCCCATTTGAGAGTTCTAATATTTTTTCTCTATTGCTTGACTGATTTAAATTATACCTGAAGTATCTACAATATGAAAAATATCCTTTATCAGGCAAGATTTAATTTCTTTCTTGGTTCAGTATCTATAAAGTGGAGCTAATAATGATAGTTAGGGAAAATTATGAGCTTGAATTAAAATATATTAGTAAAGTGTCTCTGTATTTTGCAAGGGAGAAATTCTCATCTCAGGGAGATGTAGTTGTATTTCCATTGTTCATGACTGGAATTTGTTTGAATTTGATTCAATTAAAAATAGTTTGTAGTCTACTGTAGTAAGTCCTCACATAGTGAGGAGGGTACAAGAATAGTTCAGGATGGTCAATAAGCTTCTAACAATCTTGGGGGAGACAATACACACATGTGCAATTGACATATATACCATGTAATGGATCTCCTGAGTGCCATTGGAATGTAACATACTATAAAGAAGGAATGAGGGGAGGTTTCTGGTCAGATATATGTAGGAAACACATTGGGTTAATTAAATTCAAGTTAACTAGGGTTGTTTGCATCAAGAATTTTCATAACACATAATATGCTACTGTTAATCATGAATTTCCAAGAGGAGGAGAGAGAATATTGTATTTTAGAGACTTTTTTATCTTAAAAATCCTTAGAGAACATCTTGGTGCAGAAACTACACTGATAACAGTTGCAACTCAGAATGTAGCAGCAAACTGCAGAGGAGATAACAATTTGATTCAGAGGACCTGGGTTTGAATTTTGGCTTTTCTACTTCTAACTACCAGAATTTGAGAAACATTATGGTTGTGCTTTAGTAAAAGGATAAAGGAAGATATTCAGGTTTTTCCTTTTTCAGTGGTACATTGGAGCTGGGCTCCAGAATTTTCAAGAATTTTTTCATCTAGTTGTTAAACACAGACATTATTAAAAGTATATATATTTACTCACCACTTCCTGATTACTTGATTATATTTCACTATTATTTATGCTCCTGAGGCTATTTACTTTATTATTGTATTACTAGGATAGAAATCCTATAAATTGCCTGCTACCACACATCTGTTCCCAACTCTATGTTCACTGATGTCATAGCTTGAAATTGGCCATTATGGGATATTTATATCATGGAAAGTGACAAACGCTACAGATCAGTACCCCTCCTCGCCCCTTTCCAGCCCTCCTGTCCTCTCCAGTTGTTGACCATTTACCAGCTCATCACTGGTTTTAGTGTCAGTTAAATGTGATGATGTGTCTTAACCATTTTGAACAACGCTTAGTTGTGGAATAAGTGGAAATAGTGTAACAAGATGCTGTGAGGTACCTGTTGAGATTTTTCTTGCTTGCTCCCAGAGGTAACAAGATGAAAAGGGAATACTGCAGAAGTAGGGCCCTGTTGAGAACAAAGTTATGAACTTTCCAAGCTCAGCTTGGAAAAGAGCCAGATCTTGACTAAGATGCCAGTCCTGCACCAGATGTTAAGGAGGCTCAGACCGAGAAATAAGAAGTCACCTGGGAATTAACGGAGATCATTTTTTTGTGAAGAGGGAAGTGTTCTTAAAGAGAAGTTATCTGCCCCTCTCACCACCCCTTGGGACAAGAGGGTACTTGGTTGGTAGACATCTTAAATTGACTTGTAAACTTTGTGGATGCCAGAGGAAGGGGCTGTTGATGTCTGTATTAGCTTCCTGTCGCTGCTGTAGCAGAGACCACAAGCTCTGTGGCTTAAGACGACACACATTACATGTGTTTTTATTTAACTAATTATTTATTATCTGACACTCCTGGAGATCACAAGTCCAAAATGGGTCTTTGGGACTAAAAGCAAGGTGTTAGTAGAACTACATTCCTTCTGGAGAATCTAGAGGAGAATGCATTTCCTTCCTGCTCCAGAATGTAGAGGCCATCTGCAGTTTTTGGCCCCTGGCCCCTTCTTCCATCCTCAAAGTGCATAACTCCGCTCTGCTGTCATCATCTGTCACATCTCCTCTCACGACTTTGACCCTCTTGTCTCCATTTTATAAGGGTCCTTGTGATCTTACTGGACTTTTTCAGATAATCCAAGATAATCTTCTCATCTCAAAATCTTTAAATTAATCACATGGGCTAAATCCCTTTTGCCTTGTAAAGTACCATATTCACAGGTTCAGGAATAAGGATGTGAATATCTTTGGGGAGCCGTTATTCTCACTGCCCAATGTTATATTATCCAACTGGATGTCCACTTAGCTGTCAGCCTTGTTGACTTGATCACGGACTCCCAGAACTGCAGGAAGAGCAGTGTGGTCAGGCAGAGACTACCCTCTCAAATTTCGCAAATAGTACGGACTATGGAACTCCTCCCACAGCCTGAGAATTAGGATAATAAGGAATGCATGAGATCAAGATATAGGTTCACTGGGACCAACACAGTGTGGGGCAGTGGGTTCAAATGCTGGAGGAATAGGGCATAGGGAGTCTGGTTGGGCCAGCTTGAAAATGTAGCTGAATCTTGCAAGAGACCACTGATTCTATGGGAACAGTTTCTGTGGGATTCATACCATGTCCACAAAATCTTCTGGGGCATCCACTCATACATGTGGGCCTGGAAACCATAATCCAGGTCAGTGTGATTATCAACAGAACAAGAGCCACCACCATTAACATAAGATTGTTTATGACTAACAACGAAAAAATAGTCAATCCAAAGAATTAAACTTACCATGAGAGAAAATAGCTTTTCCCCTGCCTCTCCCCAACACCAGAGCAATACATGTGAGAAAGAAAGGAGCTCTTTCATAAGAGCAAGTATTTCTACGCCTCTCCCTCTCTACTCCAATTCAATCCTCCAAAGGTGAGGTGAAGGGAGAGGGGATTTTGGAGGCTGATTGATTCAGGTATGTGGTTGAAGTTTAAAAATGATCAAGACTAAGTCTTAGTAACTAAAATGCAATAGTTAGTAATAAAAAGAAAGTGAAGAGTTTAAGAAACAGTCTCCTATGTGGCAGGAGGCTGGGGGGTGGGCAGAGCACAGCTGCTCTTTGAAAAAAAAATTTCCTGCCTATCCCCCGATAGGCAGGATATTGAGACTCCTCAATAAAACTGGTCACAGAAGAAATCACTGTTATTACTGTGATCAAGTGCCAATGGGGAGAGGTAGTCAGTAAGTGCTGCTGGAGTGGAGGGCGATAGGCTGATGGGGCGGGGGGACTTGGGGAAACAACACTGAAAGGGGAGACCAGCTTGCCCAAAGCAATGGGCAGTATTTGGTTGAGCAGAAAGTTTGTTTTACTCTCCTAAAATGTGAAACATTTGAAAGGAGAGAGGGAAAATAGAAGAAAATATAAAATTTTTTGAACTTAAATGGATTCATTTTCAAAACAGACTCATTATCCCACAGCGTAGGAAGAAAACAAAGAACAGCCTTCCAAACATTCCGTGACTGATGACAGCTGGCTCTTCACCCTTTTGTTAACTTAGGCATGTAGGGTTGTTGATAGCAGGCAGGCTGAGCTCCGGGCATCTCTCATCCCTCACGTCAAAACCTGTCGCAGTTGCAGTTCTATTTACAATAGCCCGGAGATGGAAACAACCTAAGTGCCCATCATCGGACGAATGGATAAAGAAGATGTGGCAATATATACAATGGAATATTACTCAACCATAAAAAGAAATGAAATTGAGCTATTTGTAATGAGGTGGATAGACCTAGAGTCTGTCATACAGAGTGAAGTAAGTCAGAAAGAGAAAGACAAATACCGTATGCTAACACATATATATGGAATTTAAGAAAAAAAATGTCATGAAGAACCTAGGGGTAAGACAGGAATAAAGACACAGACCTACTAGAGAATGGAGTTGAGGATATGGGGAGGGGGAAGGGTAAGCTGTGACAAAGCGTGAGAGAGGCATGGACATATATACACTACCAAATGTAAGGTAGATAGCTAGTGGGAAGCAGCCACATAGCACAGGGAGATCAGCTCAGTGCTTTGTGACCTCCTGGAGGGGTGGGTTAGGGAGTGTGGGAGGGAGGGAAGAGATATGGGAACATATGTATATGTATAACTGATTCACTTTGTTATAAAGCAGAAACTAACACACCATTGTAAAGCAATTATACCCCAATAAAGATGTTAAAAAAAAAAAAACCCATTGCAGTGAGGGGACAAGCAGACAGAGAGTCCACAAGGAAAGACGCATATTACAGCTGTAAAGGCCCAAGCTAAGAGCAAGGAATAGCTAGGGTGCACAAAGATAAATAAAGAAATGAGTCTTACAAAGTCATACGTCAATATTTCATCGTAGTAGTCATAGTAGTCTACTTTTCTAAGTCTGTTCTCCTGTACAATGTAACTCACTTCAACTCAGGTGCTTTCCTTTCAGAGTAGGCTGGAGTGGCAAGAGAACATGGCCGCTGCCACAGAAATTAGAAGTTTCCTCCTTCTGAGTCCCTGCAGGAATGTGGAGAGGAGAGGAGGCTTGCCCTCTACAAATAGGACAAGGTATTTGGAAGTATTTAGAGCGCTGACAGACATGGTTTATGTAATGGAAGTTTTTATTAATAAGTTTTGTACAGCAGTTCTTCACAGAATATGGACAGTATAGATTTGACATTTTTAATTCAAATGTGGGTTATTAAGAAATGGTTGGGATGTAAAAGCAAAAGTAATACCAAATTATTATCTATTAGTATCTAATACCACATTATTATTTGAAATTAAGCTTTGCATTTTATTTTTGCTTTTTAGTCTTCATTCTTTCAATAATATGCCAAAAGTTTCTTTTGCTCTTTTACACATACTTTAGGGCAAGCATCGTATTTTGGGAACTAATTAAGAGAAATGTTATTAGAAATCAAGATCTAATGAGAGCTGTTGTGCCAAGTAGTGAGGGTCTGTAAGGAAAGGCTGTGGGGTTCTTGTGTTTGACAGACCTTGGTTAAGGTGTAGTCAGGAAAATATGAGAGGTCAAATAGCTCTGGGAGAGATAGAGTGGGGACATGAATGTCCATTTCTGTAAGCTTAGGCTACCTTAACATTATGTTACCTTGGATTGGATGAAATCTGGCCAACTACTCAACAAAACACCCTCAGTTATGCTCTGCCTGCTTAATAAGCTTTTGACTTTAGCTTTCCCCTTCCTAATCAATAATCTATTTCCATAGAAACACAAATAGGAAGAGCATCACAAAAGCAATTTGTTTGCTTCTGCTTCCATGTAAATGGAAAGGGAATTTACAGCAGGCAAAGAAAAACAGCTTTAATAAGTAATATTTTCAAATGCATCCCTCAAATTTATCCCTCTTAACTTATAAATTAGTTACTAGTAGCTAAAAATTTGAATCATAAGAAGGCAATTTCATACCTGGAGCAAATTATAAGGCCTGCACTTAAGCTAAAATAGGCTCGTGACCTTGAAACGCAGGCTCATCTCAGCTACTGTTCCAAAATATAATGTGTACCTTCTCCATCTCAGGGACAGCTCCCATCTCTTCCATCCTAGAGAGACCACCATTGTGGTGTGAGGGAGTGACTTGAGGTTCTGAGGTATATTTTTTGTCTGTTTCCAAGTATTCTATGGGACTTTTCTACTCTTTCTGCTTTGGGCACACTCTGCTATATACTTTAAATATTAACTGAGCATAAATCATAGGCAAGACACATGGTGAAAATATAAGAATTTCACATTTTATGAGGAAGTTTTCACATCCTGGCATGCACAGTGCTGAATAAACAAAATGTTTGTTACTTAACAATAAAGTAAAAAATTGATTTGCAATATGAACTAAAATTAAAACTCAGTTCATTTCTCATTCTGAAAAAGATACTTTGCTGAGCATTTAAAAATTATCTTCCAGGTGTTTATTTCAAAAGCACTTCTTGAATGTTTTTAAGTTACAGAAATAAAAGAATCTAATATATCAAAACATTAGGCAAAAATCAATATTAAACATGACATATCAGCAGTTCTTTTACTTTAGTTGGAGAAATCAAATAGTCACTTGAAGTGTTAGCATTTCTAAGAAGCTGGAATCATGTTTTATGGATGATGAGTGTGATGGGGGAGAAATGACAGTTTGGGGGGGAAAAGTAGAATTTATACCTTTCTAATGTAAAAGAGAAATCTATTTGAGGAATAGTCGGTTAAGAAAGACATTTTTTTTTCAAAAGGCAAAGTGAAACCCTTTTGCCTCCCTCTTTCCTGCACAATACTCAAGGCTCACCTCTGAGGCAGAGGAGAGGGCATGTGAAGGGAAGCGGTCACCAGGCATTTTGCAGAGCGCAGGCGCAGAAGGGTGAGGGAGAGCGGCCTCGCCTCTGCACCCCACGCTGCCCTCAGCTGGGCTGTGGCTGGAAATGAGACCCGAGTTCCATTCCCTGTGTGTGGTTGTAAAGTGGCCACCTTAAGTTATTATAGCCCGCAAATGAGGGGGTTTCGAGATTTGGATTTCTGTCCTAACCCAAATGAAGTGTCAGATCGCATGTGCCTCGGAAATAGATCGTTAAAGGATGTAGAAGAAAAGAAGAGGCTTAGACAAGAAAAGGATATTTCTGTTTGCTAATGCCACACTTTACTAAAACCTTAGAAATTAAAATGATTATTTAACGTATGACCATACTATATGTGCAGCTGTGTTTTATTTGTAGTTTGCTATATTTATTTATGCTTACATTAGCATTTTTATCTTGGCATGACAAAATTTAAATGTATGTAATTGCTCATGGTACATTATGAAATGTGCCAACAAATTGCTTCCAAAATTTCCCCCAGCATTCATTTATTCCACATGAGAAGGTCGTGTACTTTCTCCTCTTCCCCCGAGGTGGGCAGAAGCACAGCACTGGTCAGGGGTCTGCCCTAGAGCCGACAGCAGTGCCTGATACAGAGCAAGAACTTCCAATTATGCTGGTGTCCAGAGTGGGCATAATGGATGAGTGTGAATCCCTTTTCTGTGGTCTGGACAAGGATTATTCAACTTTAGCTCTGTTGCGCCTAGAGGTATGGATGTTTAGAGACATGGAAGGGATCTTATTGCTGGTGCAGGTGACAAGGGAAATGGTATGTAAAAAGGAAGAAATGTTACTGTTGGGTTGCTTCTGACAGGATTTGGCAATCTATACTCTTCTTAATTCTGAGACTTTTCTTCTACATTCTATGTCTATCCCTGTTAAAACCCAAGTCTATAAACTTAACTATACCAACTATTATTTATAAACTGATAAGTTTTGCATTGCAATTCCTGTTTTATGAATAAGTTTTAAAATGAAACAATGAGATCTCTGTCTGAATATGTGTATGTCTTATGTATTTTCGTCTTTAGATAGTATTGCTGAGGTTAATTTGTTTATGAGCTCAATTTCATTGGCTTAAAAAAATAGTAAGTGCTTACAAATTAAACATTTCTAAATATAAGACAAGCTAAGCTTAATGGATTTCAGGTTCATGTGATTTGAGAAATATTTAATATTAAATTAATAGCTGGAATTAAAGTTGAAGTTTGTTGTTTGTTAATTAATACAGACATGTCTTTAGAGTCATCAGCATTAAGTATAATACTCTATTGTACCTGAGTTTACTAAAAGTCAGTGAGTTCATATTATATTTGTTGTAAAATTTGTCAGCAAGAAAATTAACCCCTCATTTTCAGACTTTTGCCATCCTGATGTCCTTGTAACGTGGTAACAGCCTGCTCCTAAATGAGAGAAATTAAAATGGGTAAACAGTAGCTGTAAATTAAACAGTCAGGGCTATGGGAAATCCAAGATGGCCACTTGGCTCTTCCCGGCTCCCTGGCAAACCCCATTTTTTATTTCACGGGTTAAAGCTTTCCTTGGCTGCAAAGCTGATGCCATACAATGAAAGAAGAATGGTTAAAAAACGTGTTTTTTCACTTGGGGTATACTTTCTATAAATTTTAGTAATCAAGGCATCAACTTTATTAGACAAATTATACATGTCTATGTGATCAATTAAACAGACATTTTATAAACAAATTAATCTTAATTTGGCTATATTTGGTAAAAACAAGGGTGATTTTAGAAAAAATATCATGTTTCAATAGATATGAAATTTTAGTTTTGCTACTTGAGGTCCGTACCTACTGTCTAAAACTCACTTTTCAAATAGCTCTTTGTTCTATGTTATATAATTGTAAAGCTTAATTGAGTTATTAAGAAGGCATTCTAAGCTTCTTTCTGAAGCTGATGACTGCAATCTATCTTTGGATGAAGATTAGATGCCCATAATCTATAACCAGGGGATTATACATACCAGACAAAAATCGTTTAAAGGACTGTGTCCAACCTAGATAAAAGGCCTCTTATCAGGTATTTTTTTTTTTTGCGGTATGCGGGCCTCTCACTGTTGTGGCCTCTTCCATTGCGGAGCACAGGGTCCAGACGCGCAGGCTCAGTGGCCATGGCTCACGGGCCTAGCAGCTCCGCGGCATGTGAGATCTTCCCGGACTGGGGCACGAACCCGTGTCCCCTGCATCGGCAGGCGGACTCTCAACCACTGCGCCACCAGGGAAGCCCCAGGTATTCTTAAGTACATAATGCCCAAGAAAACTGAAGGGAATCAACTTCCAAGACTTAAGGTACTTTTCCCTTAATTACTAGAAGTGCCAGTGGAGGACTTCCTGAGCCCTAATGTCAGTCTTCCCCTCCCTCTGACTCTTACAAGTGCTGACCCTTTATTTCAATTTGTAGCCAGACCAGTTCTTGCTCATTGTCAACAGCACTGGGGACCCCTTCTGTACTATTCCTTTGTGGCAGTTTCTTGGGCATTAACACCTGGTTGGGAGACTACTTTGGAACGGATAACATCTAAAGTTGTAAGTACAAATCTTGATTAAATTGCATGGTGGATTTTGGCATGGGAGCAAAACTTTTGGATAGCTAACTATTGCTCCAGTGGAAGCCACTGTATCCATGGAAATGGCTGCTCCAACAAGGGCTATCTCACAGGCAGGAGCCATTTCTCCAGCCAAGGCTATTATCCCAGGAGGAAACATACCCAAGGGTTAGGAGAGACTCCACTATATTCAGGAGCTCCTTTGTATCCCAAGCTACCCATGGGGCCCATTTTCAGCCTAGCTAGCACCCACAGTGGCATAAGTTACCAGCCAACTGTCCCTATGGTTCTGCCTCCAAGAAAAATTTCTGATAGAAATCAAGGAACAATAAGAGTTCATGTGTTTTTTTCAATGTCAGACCTAAGTCTGGCAGAGGATAAGTTGGGAAGTTTTTCTGCGGACCTGGAACTTTTCACAAAGGAGTTTACCCAATTGATGAGATCTTTTGAACTCACCTTGGCAGATTTACAGATCTTATCCCACTGTTGTCCCCCTGAGAAAAAACAGCACGTAATATTGGCAGTCAGAGTCCATGCTGACCAAGTGGCAGCCCAAGCCCAAGAGGGCCATGCAGTACACCGGGTGGGGAACAATGCTGTCCCCAAGGCAGATCCACAATGGAATCACCAGATAAATTTTATTAATAGGGATAGATGGGACCATATGATTAGTTGTTTTATAAAGAATATGAAAAAGCTTCCAGTGAAACCCATCAATTATAAAAACATGAAAAAAGTCCAACAGGGACCAGATGAAAATCCTGCAGTTTTTAAAGAGATTAGTGGAAGCTTTTAAAAGTACACAAATATGGATCCCTCCTCCCCTGAAGGACAGGCCCTTTTGGCTATACGTTTCATAGCTCAGTTTGTCCCAGACATCAGGCTCAAAATTCAAAAAGCAACTGCCGGTCCTCAAACTCTTATGAATGATTTACTCCAATTGGCTTATTTGGTTTTCAATAATAAGGATATGGCCGAAAAGGCTGAACACCCCCAGAGAGATAAACAAAAGGCTCAAATAATTTCAGTGGCAATGTCTGCTCAAAGGTCACCAAAAGCAAGGTCGGCCTTTCCAGGCCAATTCGGTCCTGGCAGACTACTGAGCCCACAGGTCACCAGGCAAAACGAGTGTACCCTATGTGGACAAAAGAGACACTGGAGGAAAGATTGCGATCAACGTGCCCTTTGCAAACAGTGAAGGCATTGGAAGGGGGAATGCCCCAGATGCCAGAAAGCAATGGGGACCCGTCAGCCATTGATGGTTTTACAATCAGAAGACTGAGGGGGCCGGAGGCCAAAAGTGGCTCTGCCTAGAGATGCCATCTACATAACTAGTTCTGAGCCTCAGGTGGTCACTGAAGTGGTGGACCACTTAATAGAATTTTTTATAGACACTGGTGCAACCTTGTCAGTCCTAACCCAAGGGGTTGGAAGACTTAACAACCATAAAAAAAAATATTTAATGGGAGTATCAGGAAAGAGACAGGGGCACACTTTCCTGGGACCCGTTTTGTGCAACATCAATGGCCAGTTGTTTACATTGCTTTCTGTTTGTGCCTGATTGGCCTAGTTTTCTAATGGAAGGGACTTGTTAACTAAATTAGGGGTCACTCTGTCTCTCGAGGGACAAAGAAGCCAACCTTATCACCAAAAGATATTAACAAAAATTAAAGAAAAACAGATTAATTCTATAAACTGAGATAAAAGACTCAGTAGACCTCAAAGTATGAAACATTGAGATTCTGGGCCTAGCAAAAAACAAACATATTAAGGTCATATTTGGAAATTGTTTTGGAGAAATGGTTTGGATCTCCAAAATCATAGTTATAATCTCTTTTAATGACTTTTTCTAATGCTTATTGCTGTATTTCTTTTAATTTATATCTTTTTATAGACTCATCCTCTGATGCTTGACATCCAAGAGTGCTGAAAGGATGATGCTAAGGAAAGTGACATTAGTTTATGGTTCTCCCAACAGAGAAGGGACAGTCAGCCAGGTGTTTTATTCCTTCCCCAGGCAGGCCTACGTCCCATCTCAGCAGGAAGCAGTTAATGATCGGTCATCACCCCCTAGCTCCCTTTTAAGCATAAAAAGGTAAACACCTGGAAGGGGGAGTGATAGGGACAGAGTAAAGGGACAAAGTAGATAATTAAATAGTTAATCCCACTAGAGGATTATAAGTAAAAAAAAAAAAGTATGGGAGACCCTTGTAAGGTAATGATCACTCAAGAAAGCAGATTTGCTTAACTACAAAACCAAGCAGGCTTGCTTAGCAACAAAACCATGCAATAGAAGCATGAGACTGCCCCAAAACAATAAAACAATGGTGACATGAGACCCACATCCTGCCCAATGAGCTCAGTAAGTTAATGACCCCTAGGACATGCTCTCTGCACACATAGAAAAACAATCATTTATGGAAAGGTGATATGTCAAAATGAAAGACCGTCACTGTAGTGAGACCTGAAATAATTTTTCCATAGTGCCATGACAGTCCTGGTTTGACTATGTAGGGCCAAGAAAACTCCCCCACCTGATGTGGAGGAGGAACTGATGATGGAAACGTGACATATACTCAAGAATGAGTATATTTTCCTTTGATTATAAAACTGTAGCCCAGTTGTCGGGGTGCAGCATCCTCTCGCCCGCCCACTTGTAAGCCTCACAAGCATCCTATACTAATAAATCACTGCTTATCTATCACTTTGCCTCTGGCTGAATTCTTTCTGTGCTGAGACATAAAGAACTGGAGCTCCTCAGAGACCCCCTGAAATGCCACTTAGCAGTTTCACTTTTATATACATAATATATATAATAATTATATATTTATTAAATATATATATATATATATATATATATATATATAAAGTCAGGATTTCCCAGAGAATATATATGTGTGTGTGTGTGTGTGTGTGTGTATATGTGTGTGTGTATCTCCTACTGGTTCTGGTCTATGCAGAACCCTGATTAATACACTATCTTTAATATCCACCTCATCCATGAAACGTCTCTAGCTACGTGTTTCACGTGGATCTCTTCTGACTCTGACTTCCTATGTAGCCTTTCCCTTTTCCTGGCCCTTAGACTTCTGCTCTTTTTTATTGTTCTCTAATTATTTACTCTTTGGGTGCAAGAACAATGACTAACATTTAGCACAGTGTCTGGCATATAGTAGGTGCTTAATAGATGAATATCTGAATTGAATGCCTTGAATATATTAGGGATTTCCTCTCTCAGTATTAAGAATTGTTCAGGTCCCTCAGCAGGTATTCAGTTGGCTAAGAACAGACAAGAACCTGACCCAAGTTGGCCCAATTGTACCAGTTTCCTGGAGCAAGTCATATGTTTGTGACCTCTCAGACAAATACTCCGTTTTCCTTTATACTGGACTGGAATTGCAATGTGATTTTCCTCTACCATTTCCAGCAGATTTAGGAGGGCCTTATTTCAGCAAATAGATGAATTGCTCCACTTCCAAAGAGAGCTGAAGCCCCCATAGTAGTCATTTTTCTTCCACAGCATTTTTCTGCTTTTGGTGATCATGGGATTAGCAGAACATATTGAAAAGATTATCTTTTTTTAACACCCCATTGTGTCTCTGATGAGACTACCACATAGAGTTTGAGATATGACAATGGAAACTGAAATGCTGGCTCTTCAGGGCAGTCTTTTTACCAAAAAGACGTTGTGAGGATTTGAAAACAGTGACAGCTCAATGAAAGCTTCTGGTTTCCCCCAAGTGAGAGTGCACCAAAACAGGGAGGCAGCCATCCAGACAGGCTAAAGCCATCATCTTCGAAAAAAAGTTTCTTTTTCTATGGGTAGTTTTTATCTGGAGACAGATTGTAGCACTGCAGTTTGATCCCATCACATTCCACTGTGCTCTGTGCCACCTGTTTTTAAATTTCTTGTCTTCATCTAGACCAGTTTCTCTAGTTTTTAACTTAGATTCATTAGTGTTAAGTTGCAATTCAAAGAGGGCTGTCAATACATTTAATTATTCAATCAGAAGATGGTGTCAAGGTTTCATATCACAGGTGAACTCCCGCTCAGTTCATGAGAACTGCCTGGTATGCTGGGTTGAAAAAGACTTATAGGTAAGCTCTGGACCCAGCAGGAAAGAATGTCATGATTAATTAGAAGTATCTACCTTGGAAGAGTGGGGGCTGTGGTGACCCTCTGGAGAAGCATTTCCCTCTCACATTGCAGACCTTATTCATTAACTTTTCTGACTGAAACCCTCAAAACCTATTATTTTTTCTTTGCATCTTACAACACAGATAGAGTGTACCAAGTGAATAAAACTGAAAGTGAGCAACTTGTTATAAAAACATTGATATATCCATGTGGCAAAAATTCTGACAGTGTATAAAGTATAAGATGAAAAGTAAAATTCTCTCTTCTTTCTTCCTCCATATACGACTCCTGGAACCTCTCTTCAAAGCGAATGTTAACCAGTTTTTGAATACCCTTCCAGAAAAGTGTTGAAATAGGAATCAACTAAAAAATTACTCTTTGAGCATCTTACAAGCTTCTAGGAGCTATGGGAATGAATAATATTTCTCCTGTCCTCAGGAAGCACACAATCTAGTTGATCAAAATAACATGGTGAGGGGTGTGGAGGGCAGCTAAGAGGGAGCAGGGAAGCAGCATTTGAGCTGGGATGAGTCTGAAATCACTCCAGTGACCATGTTGCTATGGCAACTCTGTCTTCACCCTCAGATGTATTGACTTCAATGCAGAAAGCTAAATCCTTCTCCCCTCTGCTTTCTGCCAGAGATGAACTGAGGACAGCCAAGGCCATCTGGCACAGGAGCCTCCAAGCTTGAGAACACAGGACAGCTGGACTGTGGTGGGTGGGAGGGAGGGCAGAAGCCATCTTGCTGTGCTCCTGGGCTGGAGGGGAAGACACCCTTGATCCCTCAGAGGCTATTTAGCCCTCTGTTTGGAAAGAACTGCCTGAGATATGAGGCCTTCAGATTTGAGATACACTTGTGGAGTCTCTGGAATATTCCTGGAAAGCATTCCTCTACAGAAACCCCTCCTCCCATCATGTGGAGTTGGCCTCCTGTTTCCAGACCCCAACTGCCAAGATTTCTGCCAGCTCCTGTTGGTGACAGTTTTGCTTAGATTCTGGGTTTTCTGAGAGGACTTTAGGCCTTGGCACACCCAACTTTGTTCCTCTTCTAGATCAAGGAGTTTCCAATCTTCACTTCCTCAGAGCAGCTGAGAGGAGGAGAGTTAGCTGTAAGCCAGTTCACACACTGTCACCATGAGGATGTTTATGGCTTTGTAAAGCTCGGAGGGATCATCACACATGAGTACTAGAAATTACAGATTACTGATTTCAGCCCACTTTGGGGGATTTTTCCTCTTTCTTCTTCTTTCTGTTTAACCACTTGGCATGTCTGAAGCTCTACCATCTAAGAACAGTCTCTTTAGACTTAAGGAAGAGAAGACTCCCTCTGTAAGTACTTGTACAAGCCTGGTGTTGGCACATCCTGTGGTTCTGAAAAGGCCCACCTTTAATGCCATCTCAGTAAAGCTCAGGAGAGGAGTTTAACCTGTAGCTGGACTGGAAGAAATGTTTCTCTGTAGAGCGTTTGGCTTGTTGATTCATTAGGAAGTAGTACCACACAGGTTCAAAGTTTCTCCACCTCTTTTCTATCAAAACAAGCAAAATCCTCAGTAGATTCTCAATACTGGTTTAGTATAAATAAAATTTACAGTGTCCTCATGTTAAGTTCTGTTTGCTTAGGAATTTTGTTAGTTCACATATGTTGAAGTCCTACTATGAGAATTAGTCAATATTGAGACAGAGATATTTGTCTTACAGATATTCCACTCTGAAACATTCTCCTAAAGCCCCCATCATAAGGGAGATCCAGCTCTGCTCATCTTTTTTCCTAGATGGATGCTTCCAACATGGAATACCTACTGTCCCTCCAGAGTGGAGCTGGGATCCTATGAAGGTGAAGAAGAGGGAAGTTTGCAAAATCAGAGTCCTGGGTACCCGTTAGAGGACACTTTATGCACAAAAACGGTGACTATAGGGATAAAACTTAAAAGATGTTTCACGCTCTCTTCTGGCTCTCTGTTTTCACACTCATCTAAGAGGAAGATTGTGTTGCTTATGTTAGTGAGGTATTCCAGAGGGACTGGGCATAAATAAGGTTATAGGATCATGAGCCAAACTTGTATTCAACTGCCTTCTTATCTTATAGGCATCTGTATTTCAAATATTCAAAACTGAACTAAGGATCTTTTCCTACACCCTCAAATATGCTGTTCCCTCCTACCTTAGGGCCTTTGCACATAAAGGTTTTAACCTCCCTGTTTCTCCCTTAGTTCTGAGAAGCCTCTTCGATCTCAGATCAAAGGTCAGTTGCTAAGTGGGGTTCTCTGATGGTGCTAAGTCAGATCATCTTGCTGAAGTTCTCAGAGCTCCATGTACATTTCCTATATACTCCTTATCACAGTTTTTAATATATATTGTGATATTATTTAATTAATGTCTGTTTGCCTAAAAAAATTGACAGTAAATGCTTTGAAGGCAGGAGCACATCTGCTTAATTCAACGAGTAATATTGGTTATACAACTCATTAATTGCTACAGTTCTTTCAGATTGTGGCTTCTCTATAGGGTTGACCCTATGATATGCCTCTTTCTGCTGACCCCTAGGTGGGAGTTGCTGCAGAGGATGATATATGAAGTTGAATGAAATGAATTGCTATGCAAATAAATAGATCTTAATTATTTCTTGCAAATTTATAAAAACTAAACTAACTAAACTATAGTGTGTGTGGATGGATTGAAAACTGTTGACTTTTCTATAATCTTCCCCATGAGCTCCATATGCTCATAGTCACTTCCTCTGATCTAGTCACATGTATGCATCTTATCCCATGATGAACCAAATAGTTCTGTATCACATTATCATCCACTGCCTCATTTAGCCATCCTGCAAGCATGAAACACTGTTCAAAACTGCAGTAGGGGGAAAATACATCTGTGGATCCATGAAAATCTACAACCATGACTACAACATGATTCAAACTGAGTATATTACTATCAGAAGATCACTGTATTATTTTGTTCAATGTCATTTCTATGACATTCTGTCTTTTCCAGCATTACAAATTTCATAAGGGAATAAACTGCTTAGTCTTTTTGTAGGTGAAGAGCAAGAAGAAATAATCCTGAGCCTTCAGCTTACTTGAGACAGTATTACTTTTGAGTCTACCAAAAAAGACTGTCAATTCTTATATACTTCATCTTGATTATATTGCTGGAGATTGCTTACCTAGATCCATGTCATTTTTTTAAAAAATTACACTTTAGCCACCTATGTAATGAGGAAGATAAACACTTAGCATTTTTCAGGCTTGTCTGATTATTATTTGTTGAATATATGCACTTGCTCCCTTTCTTTGAGGTAGTAGGACTTCTGGTAGGATTGTTCATCTAATTTATGACATGCACTCCCTGATGCTGATAATAGGTTGATTATCAAGTCAGAGTATAATGCTTGGGTTATCTGTGAAGTAATTTTAGAAGCCATTTCAGTGGAACAATTCTACAGATAAAGAAGGATCCTGACAGAGGCATAAGTTGTCAGAAGCAGACATGGAACAGCCCTAGTGATTATTCATGTGCAACTTCTGAGCAGCATTTATTAAATTAGTTTTTATGTGGTTCAAAGCAGCTTGGCATTTTGACCTCTCATTCTTGTTTTGGTTTATATTCCTAGAGTATATCTGTGTGCAGGGAAGTCATAATGCTGGGTTATCTGTGAGGGTAATTGCATGCACCAGAAGAACAAAACACTGGATTGATAGGACTCCTGATAATGCTAATTATCACTCCATCCCCTCCCCAGAGTTAGGCAACTCTTTTGATAATGTACCAGGCAAAGTACATAATCTTTTTCAGGCCCCTTGGAGATGGCTTCATAGTGTGAAGCTGTAATGAACTAAGAAGTAATGAAACAATTGGATTCCGTGACTTTAAAAATCTGACATTGGGAAGAAGTAAGTAAAATAAAGGGCAGTTTACTTAATCTTCCAGGCCTGATTTTAGCCTCACCTGGAAATACAGGGTCCATTTGGAGAAAATTATTTAAAGGGCTCCTTGGTGGAGAATAGTTCTTGAATACTTGACCCACAACATCTGCTTTGGTGATGAATGATATGAATTGTTCCTGAGACCTAGCCAGTCCAAAGGGCCACAGAGTCCTAGGCAGGTTGATTTTATGGAGGGCTAGCTGCAGAGGGATGATTGTATTTCAGACTTGACTCTGAACTTGGCCTCTTCAGTCCGGAGACAGCAAACCCGAGCATACCACTATCATACCAGCACCCTGAATGGGCTGAGGAGCAAGGCTCAGTGGGAAACTTCGAGAGGCCTTCCAGAGCCAGTGTTGTGACTCCAAGGCAACTTCCCCTCTCACCAACACCCCCACCCCCCACCACCCCCAAGCTCCTGCAGGCACCACAGGCCTCCCCCAGGCAAGCCCTCCTGGGTTGGCACTGCTCTGAGAAAACTGCCTGAATTTGGTGTGGTCATTTCTTAACCCTCAGGCCACAGACAAAGACAAAGGTGTCAGGCTCATCTCTGGCAAATAATCAAACTCATTTTTTATTTTAGTTGATAGGAGTGAAGAATTTTGTCTATTAGTTTAAAGAGAAAAATCAAAGCCTTAGACACTTGGTTGTAAAGCTGATGACGATGCCAGTTGGAAGTTATGTCTGGTGAAATTACACTGAGAAACATTATATACCACCTTTAGCTTCTGAAATTTGGAATATTAGCCCAACCACATGTAAATGATGGCAAATCAGAGTTTTCTCACTTAGGTTCCTTTTGCTTTAATTTAATTATGCAAAGAAGTAACACAAAATTTTAAAGTAAAAGTTTTGCCATATTTACTTCTGATTTTGTTAAACAATAAGAAAATACACATTAAAGATAAAGTTGAAATCCTGTTTTCCTTCCTCAAATTCCCCATTATAATCATTTTCTTCTCTGAGTTAATCACTATCAGGAATTTATAGTGTGTTTTTCCACTCCAATTTAAAGTGTCTTAAATACTTGTATGTAGTATTGTTTTAAATGGATTTAAAGTTTTACTTAAGCTGTATCATATTATTCATTCTATTTTTCAACTTGCTTTTTACATTCTGCATTATTCATTCATCCAACAAATAAATATTTTGTGTCTACAATGTTCTGTGTACTATTTTAGGTGCTACGGTTAGAGATTAATAAAAATTAACCTGCTCTTATGGAGCTTTATATTAATTGGAGTCAAACAAATAAAGAAGTAAAATATGTATTATGCCAGATGGTGATAATATTACAGAAAAAATAGGAAAGGAGAATGCGGAGGGATAGGGCTAGGAGTCTGGATAAATGAGACGAGTCCTGGGGATGTCAAGGGTCATAGGAGTGGCCAGGTTGAGTGTCGCTTGGAAGTGAAAGGCAGGGAAGGAGACTCAGCCAGAGCACACGAGGTTCTGGGGCTTCCTTCTGACTAAACCAGGTGGAGGTGTTATTAAGATCTATCTGTTGATATGTATGAACCTTGTTCATAGATGTAGACTACTGTAGAGCATTCCATCTTATAGGTAAACTACATTTTATTTATTTATTTCTTAATGGGTAACCATTTGGCTGCTTCCATGTCTTTGTTTCTATTACAACACTGCTCTGAAAATTCTTGTTCACTTATCCTTGTACTCATGTGCAAAACTTTCCTTGGGCCTAGAAGTGGCATGCCTGGCATTTTTGTCATGCTCACTTTCAATTTGATCTTCACTGCTAAATTGTTCCCCAGGGTGCTTGTTCACATTCTCGCAGCAGTGCACAAGTTAACATATACAATCACAAGCCATAGTTTCCTTACAGCCTTGCCATTACTAGACATTATTAGACATGTTAATTTTTGAGCCTCTAATGGGTGCAAATAGGGGTTTATTGTTTTAATTTATCTCTCCATACTAATGAAGTTAAGCATTTTTTCTCATTTATTGGACATTACATTAACTGTTGTATAAATTAGCTTTCATATATTTTGCCTATTTTTACTCTCATGTTGTTTGCCTTCTGATTGATTTACATCAGTTTCTTATATATCCTGGATACGAAGACTTTTAATACACTCTGCACATTTTTCCTCTTTGTTATTTATATTTGTTTATTTTCTCCTTAATTATACCCAGGTTTTAATTTTTGGTATAGTTCAGTCCACTAATCTTTTATTTTATACTTGGAAATTTATACTTAAGAAATTCTTGGGGGAGACCTTCAACATGGCGGAGAGTAAGATGTGGAGATCAACTTCCTCCCCACAAATACATCAGAAATACATCTACATGTGGAACAACTCCTACAGAACACCTACTGAATGCTGGCAGAAGACCTCAGACTTCCTAAAAGGCAAGAAACTCCCCACGTACCTGGGTAGGGCAAGGGAAAAAAGAAAAAACAGAGACAAAAGAACGTGGACAGGACCGGCACCACTGGGAGGGAGCTGTGAAGGAGGAAAAGTTTCCACACACTAGAAGCCCTTTCACTGGCAGAGACGGGGTAGGGGGGTGTGGGGGGGTAAGTGGGGGGGGGGGGAAGATTCTAAGCCACGGAGGAGAGCACAGCAGCAGGGTGCAGAGGGCAAAGAAGGGAGATTCCCTCACAGAAGATCAGTGCTGACCAGCACTCACCAGCCTGAGAGGCTTGTCTGCTCACCTGCCAGGGTGGGCGGGGGCTGGGAACTGAGGCTCGGGGTTCAGAGGTCAAATCCCAGGGAGAGGACTGAGGTTAGCTGTGTGAACACAGCCTGAAGGGCGCTAGTGTGCCACAGCTAGCAGGCAGGGAGTCCAGGAGAAAGTCTAGAACTGCCTAAGAAGCAAGAGACCATTGTTTCGGGGTGCGTGAGGAGAGGGGATTCAAAGCACTGCCTAAACGAGCTCCAGAGATAGGCATGAGCCGCAGCTATCAGTGCGGACACTAGAGACAGGCACGAAATGCTAAGGCTGCTGCTGCAGCCGCCAAGAAGCCTGTGTGCAAGCACAGGTCACTCTCCACAACTCCGTTCCCAGGAGCATGTGCAGCCCACCCCTGCCAGGGTCCCGTGATGCAGGGACAACTTCCCCAGGAGAACGCACAACGCACATCAGGCTGGTGCAACATCCCACCGGCCTCTGCTGCCACAGGCTCGCCCCACATTCTGTACCCCTACCTCCCCCCAGCCAGAGTGAGCCAGGCCCCCTGATCAGCTTTTACTTTAGCCCCGTCCTGTATGAGTGAAGAACAGACGCCCTCAGGTGACCTACAAGCAGAGGCAGGGCCAAATCCAAAGTTGAACCCCAGGAACTGTGCGAACAAGGAAGAGAAAGGGAAATCTCTCCAAGCAGCCTCAGGAGCAGTGAATTAAATCTCCACAATCAACTTGATGTACCCTGCATCTGTAGAATACCTGAACACACAAGGAATCATCCCCAAATTGAGGGTGTGGATTTGGGGACCAATGATATACGTATTCTTTTTCCTTTTTCTCATTTTGTGACTGTGTTTGTGTATGCTTCTTTGTGTGATTTTGTCTGTATAGTGTTGTTTTCACCATTTGTCCTGGGTTCTGTCTGCACATATTTTTGTTTGTTTGTTTCTTTTGGGTTTTTTTTTATTATACTTTTTAACACTTGTTATCATTGGTGGATTTGTGTTTTGGTTTGGTTGCTCTCTTCTTTCATTTTTCTTTTCTTTTATTACTTTTGAATTTTTAATAATTATTTTTTATTTCTTATTTTAATAACATTATTTTATTTTACTTTATTGTTTTCTTTCCTTCTTTCTTTCTTTTTCCCTTTTCTTCTGAGCCGTGTAGCTAACAGAGTCTTGGAGCTCTGGCTGGGTGTCAGGCCTGTGCCTCTGAGGTGGGAGAGCCGAGTTCAGGACATTGATCCACCAGAGACCTCCTGGTGCCATGTAATATCAAATGGCTAAAGCTCTCCTAGAGATATCCCTCTCAACACAAAGACCCAGCTCCACTCAATGACCAGCAAGATACAGTACTGCACACCCTATGCCAAAAAACTAGCAAGACCGAAACACAAACCCACCCATTAGCAGGGAGGCTGCCTAAAATCATAATAAGGTCACAGACACCCCAAAACACAACACCAGATGTGGACCTGCCAAACAGAAAGACAAGATCCAGCCTCATCCACCAGAACACAGGCACTAGTCTCCTGCACCAGGAAGCCTACACAACCCACTGAACCAACCTTACCCACTGGGGACAGACACAAAAAGCAAAGGGAAAGATGAACATGCAGCCTGTGAAAAGGAGATGCCAAACACAGTAAGTTAAGCAAAATGAGAAGACAGAGAAACACACAGCAGATGAAGGAGCAAGGAAAAAACCCACCAGACCAAACAAATGAAGAGGAAATCAGCAGTCTACCTGAAAAAGAGTTCAGAGTAATG
Source organism: Leucopleurus acutus (assembly GCF_964270905.1). NCBI lineage: Eukaryota > Metazoa > Chordata > Mammalia > Artiodactyla > Delphinidae > Leucopleurus > Leucopleurus acutus. Next base: position 123,679,788 of record NC_139146.1, on the reverse strand, counting down.
ATAGTAAATATGATCCAACATCTTGGAAATAGAATGGAGAAAATAAAAGAAAAGTTAAACAAGGACCTAGAAGAACTAAAGAACAAACAAACAATGATGAACAACACAATAAATGAAATTAAAAATTCTCTAGAAGTGAGCAATAGCAGAATAACTGAAGCAGAAGAACAGATAAGTGACCTGGAATACAAAATAGTGGAAATACCTACTGCAGAGAAGAATAAAGAAAAAAGGATGAAAAGAAATGAGGACAGTCTCAGAGATGACTGAGACAATATTAAATGCATGAACATTACAATTATAGGTGTCCCAGAAGAATAAGAGAAAAAGAAAGGGACTGAGAAAATATTTGAAGAGATTATAGTTGAAAACTTCCCTAATGAGGGAAAAGAAATAATTAATCAAGTCCAGGAAGTGCAGAGAGTTCCATACAGTATAAATTCAAGGAGAAACACACCAAGACACATATTAATCAAACTATCGAAAATTAAATACAAAGAAAAAATATTAAAAGCAGCAAGGGGAAAACAACAAATAACACACAAGGGAATCCCCATAAGGTAAACAGCTGATCTTTCAGCAGAAACTCTGCAAGCCAGAAGGGAAAGACAGGACATACTTAAAGTGAGGAAAGGGAAAAACCTACAACCAAGAGTACTCTACCCAGAAAGGATCTCATTCAGATTTGATGGAGAAATTAAAATCTTTACAGACAAGCAAAAGCTAAGAGAATTCAACACCACCAAACCAGCTTTACAACAAATGCAAAAGGAACTTCTCTAGGCAGGAAACACAAGAGAAGGAAAAGACCTACAATAGCGAACCCCCCAAAATTAAGAAAATGGTAATAGGAACAAACATATCATTAATTACCTTAAATGTAAATGGATTAAATGCTCCAACCAAAAGACATACACTGGCTGACCGGATACAACAACAAGACCCATATATATGCTGTGTACAAGAGACCCACTTCAGACCTAGGGACACATAAAGACTGAAAGTGAGGGGATGGAAAAAGATATTCCATGCAAATGGAAAACAAAAGAAAGTTGCAGTAGCAATTCTCATATCAGACAAAATAGACTTTGACATAAAGACTATTACAAGAGACAAAGAAGGGCACTACATAATGATCAAGGGATCAATCCAAGAGGAAGATATAACACTTGTAAATATTTATGCACCCAACATAGGAACACCTCGATACATAAGGCAAATGCTTACAGCCATGAAAGGGGAAATCAACAGTAACACAATCATAGTAGGGGACCTTAACACCCCACTTCAACCAATGGACAGATCATCCAAAATGAAAATAAATAAGGAAACACAAGCTTTAAATGATACATTAAACAAGATGGACTTAATTGATATTTATAGGACATTCCATCCAAAAACTACAAGATACACTTTCTTCTCAAGTGCCCCTGGAACATTCTCCAGGATAGATTATATCTTGGTTCACAAATCAAGCCTTGGTAAATTTAAGAAAAATGAAATCATATCAGTATCTTTTCCAACCACAATGCTATGAGACTAGGTATCAATTACAGGAAAAAATCTGTAAAAAATGCAAAAACATGGAGGCTAAAAATGCACTACATAATAACCAAGAAATCACTGAGGAAATCAAAGAGGAAATCAAAAAACCTAGAAACAAATTACAATGAAAACAAGAGGACCCAAAACCTATGGGATGCAGCAAAAGCAGTTCTAAGAGGGAAATTTATAGCAACACAATCCTATCTCAAGAAACAAGAAACACCTCAGATAAACAACCTAAACTTATACCTAAAGCAATTAGAGAAAGAAGAACAAAAATACCCCAAAGTTAGCAGAGGGAAAAGAAATCATAAAGATCAGATCAGAAATAAATGAAAAAGAAATGAAGGAAAACAATAGCAAAGATCAATAAAACTAAAAGCTTGTTCTTTAAGAAGATAAACAAAATTGATAAACCGTTAGCCAGAATCTTCAAGAAAAAAAGGGAGAGGATTCAAATCAATAGAATTAGAAATGAAAAAGAAGAAGCAACAACTGACACTGCAGAAATACAAAGGATCATGAGAAATTACTACAAGCCACTAAAATGGGCAATCTGGAAGAAATGGACAAATTCTTAGACGAGCACAACCTTTCAAGACTGAACCAGGAAGACATAGAAAATATAAACAGACCAATCACAAGCAATGAAATTGAGACTGTGATTAAAAATCTTCCAACAAACAAAAGCCTAGGACCAGATGGCTTCACAGGTGAATTCTATCAAACATTTACAGAAGAGCTAACACCTATCCTTCTCAAACTCTTCCAAAATATAGCAGAGGGAGGAGCACTCCCAAACTCATTCTATGAGGCCCCCATCACCCTGATACCAAAACCAGATACAGATGCCACAAAGAAAGAAAACTACAGGCCAATATCACTGATGAACATAGATGTAAATGTCCTCAACAAAATACTAGCAAACAGAATCCAACAGCACATTAAAAGGATCATACACCATGATCAAGTGGGATTTATCCCAGGAAGGCAAGGATTCTTCAATATACGCAGATCCATCAATGTGATACACTATATTAACAAATTGAAGGATAAAAACCATATTATTGTCTCAATAGTTGCAGAAAAATTTTTCCACAAAATTCAACACCCATTTATGGTAAAAACCCTCCAGATAGTAGGCATAGAGGGAACATACCTCAACATAATAAAGGCCATATAGTGACAAACCCACAGCCAACATTGTTCTCAATTGTGAAATACTGAAATCCTTTACACTAAGATCAGGAGCAAGACAAGGTTGTCCACTTTTACCACTATTATTCAACATAGTTTTGGAAGTTTTAGCCACAGCTCAATCATAGAAGAAAAAGAAATGAAAGGAATCCAAATTAAAAAGAAGAAGTAAAGCTGTCACTATTTGCAGATGACATGATACTATACATACAGACTCCAAAAGATGCCACCAGAAAACTACTATCACTAATTAATGAATTTGGTAAAGTTGCAGGGTACAAAATTAATGCACAGAAACCTCTTGCATTCCTATACACTAATGATGAGAAATCTGAAAGGAAAATTAAGGAAACACCCCCATTTACCATTGCAACAAAAAGAATAAAATACCTAGGAATAAACCTACCTAAGGAGACAAAAGACCTGTATGCAGAAAACTGTAAGACACTGATGAAAGAAATGAAGGATGATACAAACAGTTGGAGAGATATACCATCTTCTTTGATTGGAAGAATCAACATTGTGAAAATGACTATACTACCCAAAGCAATCTACAGATTCAATGCAATCCCTCTCAAACTACCAATGACATTTTTCACACAGCTAGAACAAAAAATTTCACCATCTGTATGGAAACATAAAAGACCCCAAATACCATAAGAAATTTTGAGAAAGAAAGACAGAGCTGGAGGAATCAGGCTCCCTGGTTTCAGACCATACTACAAAGCTACAGTAATCAAGACAATATGGTACTGACACAAAAACAGAAATATAGATCAATGGAACACGATAGAAAGCCCAGAGATAAACCCACACACATATGGTCACCTTATTTTTGATAAAGGAGGCAAGAATATACAATTGAGAAAAGACAGCCTCTTCAATAAGTGGTACTGGGAAAACTGGACAGCTATATGTGAAAGAATGAAATTATAATGCTCCCTACCACCATACAAAAAATAAACTCAAAATGGATTAAAGACCTAAATGTAAGGCCAGACACTATAAAACTCTTAGAGGAAAACTTTGGCAGAACACTCTATGACATAAATCACAGCAAAATCCTTTTTGACACACCTCCTAGAGAAATGGAAATAAAAACAAAAATAAACAAATGGGACCTAATGAAGCTTAAAAGTTTTTTCACAGCAAAGGAAACCATAAACAAGATGAAAAGAGAATCCTCAGAATGGGAGAAAATATTTGCAAATGAAGCAACTGACAAAGGATTAATCTCCAAAATATCCAAGCAGCTCATGCAGCTTAATATCATAAAAACAAATAACCCAGTACAAAAATGGGAGGAAGAACTAAATAGGCATTTCTCCAAAGAATATATACAGATTGCCAGCACACACATGAAAGAATGCTTAGCATCACTAATCATTAGAGAAATGCAAATCAAAACTACACTGAGGTATGACATCACACCAGTCAGAATGGCCATCATCAAAAAATCTACCAACAATCAATGCTGGAGAGGGTGTGGAGAAAAGGGAACCCTCTTGTACTGTTGGTGGGAATGTTAACTGATACAGCTACTATGGAAAACAGTATGGAGGTTCCTTAAAAAACTAAAAATAGAACTATCATACGACCCAGCAATCCCACTACTGGGCATATACCCTGAGAAAACCATAATTCAAACACAGTCATGGGTCTTCCCTCATGGCACAGTGGTTGAGAGTCCACCTGCCGATGCAGGGGACATGGGTTCATGCCCCAGTCTGGGAAGATCTCACATGCCACAGAGTGGCTAGACCCATGAGCCATGGCCGCTGAGCCTGCATGTCCGGAGCCTGTGCTCTGCAATGGGAGAGGCCACAGCAGTGAGAGGCCCGCGTACCGCAAAAAAAAAAAAAAAAAAAAAAAAGAGTCATGAACCTAAGTGTCCATCGACAGATGAATGGATAAAGAAGATGTTGTACATATATACAATGGAATATTACTCAGCCATAAAAAGAAACGAAGTTGAGTTATTTATAGTGATGTGGTGGATGTAGAGTCTGTCATACAGAGTGAAGTAAGTCAGAAAGAAAAACAAAAACCATATGCTAACACATATATATGGAATCTAGAAAAAAAATGGTTATGAAGAACATAGGGGCAGGACAGGAATAAAGATACAGACGTAGAGAATGGACTTGAGGACACAGGAGGGGGAAGGGTAAGCTGGGACGAATTGTGAGAGTGGCATGGACTTATATGTACTACCAAATGTAAAATAGATAGTGGGAAGCAGCCGCATGGCACAGGGAGATCAGCTCAGTGCTTTGTGACTACCTAGAGAGTTGGGATAGGGAGGCTGAGAGGGAGACGCAAGAAGGAGGAGATATGGGGATATATGTATACGTATAGCTGATTCACTTTGTTATAAAGCAGAAACTAACACACCATTGTAAAACAATTGTACTTCAATAATGATGTTAAAAAATATATATCCCCTAAAAAATAAAAAAATAAAATAATTTTTTTAAAGAATTTCTTTTATATTCCTATGTCACAAAGATATTCTTATCTCTCTATCATTCAAGGTTTGATTTACATATTTGGGATGGTAGTGGATGCTGTGGTGCAGAGCCCAGATTCTATCTTAAGGGCATTCTCCAATCTGCCAGAAGCCTTGTCTTCTGACAGCTCAGTCTGTCTCCCCAAATTATCCTCAGCCAAAGGGACTTGTCTTGCTCAAGATTCAGGTCCCTCTTCAGAGATAGCCATGTATTCTATTACTAGTTCGTACAGAAGGACAAAAATCTGGCTACTGGACTCAATTTGGGACTTCTCTAAAGGACTGGTCCAACTTCCAAGTTCTCTGTGGGGTGGATTTAGGCCTTTGCTGCAACTTCTCTTTCTGCCCAATTTTGTTTCCTTACCTCCTTTATCCAAATTACTCACCAATAAACCAGCTGTTTGCTAATTTCTGTTTCAGAATCTGTTTTCCAGAGAACCTGATCTGTGACAATTGGCACAAGAAGTGGTCTTAGGAAACAGATATTAAAATGGATTTTGGAGGTGAATTACCCACTCCTGGCTGACAGTGATGTCATATGTCATAGATGAAATAATGATATACCTTGACACGTGATAGCCTAGTGACTCTTAAAATATATGACTCCTCTAATGGCCTTTGTGACATGCATTCTCTTCTTATGCCCAGGGCCTTCTCCTTGTACCACCCTTAGATAATACCCTTGGGAAGCTTACCAAAACCCCCACTCTTTTTGTTTTGAATTAGCAGTATATAAAGAGATTCTCAGCTTTTGCAGTTGGAAGGCAGTTCCACAGTTTTAAAATAAGAATAGTGGAGCTCCAAAGAAAGTTGAATTCTTAACCCTGTAAAGTCTGCTACACCAAATTCAGGGCAGTGTTTGGGCAGGTGGGACTCTAAGACGTGGGTTAATGCACTCAAAAATTTTGAATCCTTATATTCTCCTGAACGAAAATCCTAGGCCTGAATAAGCCACCCATTCCTTGCTGTTAGTCTAGTGCTTCTTGTTTATATTAAGGTTATACAGAGGCCTTTCCATCGCAAGACAACAATTGCCTCCTTACAAGTGCATCCTTTGACTATCATATCAGTTACTAGGGTTAAGTCATAACATTATGTGGCCAGGGAAGTACTGAGCATGCTGAGGGAAGGACAGGATCACACCTAAGGGCTACAGCATCTATTCAGCATGTTCCAGCAGGAGATGGGAATGTGGTTTTGGACTATAACATCTTGAGGATTCTAGGTTAAAGAAGATGGAGTATAAAGTCAGATAAGGGAGACTTTAGTGATATGGGAACAGCTACCCATGATCAAAGCTCTTTTTTTTTCTTTTTAACATCTTTATTGGAGTATAATTGGTTTACAATGGTGTGTTAGTTTCTGCTTTATAACAATGTGAATCAGCTATCCATACACAGATATCCCCATATTTCCTCCCTCTTGCATCTCCCTCCCACCCTCCCTATCCCACCCCTGTAGGTGGTCACAAAGCACCGAGCTGATCAAAGCTTTAACGCCCTGATGAGGACCCAAGAGTCAGCGTTAACACGTGGTTCAGATAACTCCTGAAAACTTGGAGAAAGTGAAATGCCAGCATCATTGCAGGTGGTGGAAGACTGGAGTAAAAGATGTGAGCAGGCTAGAGAGGAGATCCTATATACAGTGGAAAAATATCACACAAGGACACTCCACCAGCAATTATGTTCCACGGGAGGGCCCAGAATATACTTTATTTATCAAAGTAATAAGGAATGCACTTGTAAGAGAGGCCAAAATAATGTTGAAAAGCTTAGTGGTGGCTGTCCTCTGTAGACCAAATCTGATGGTAGGACCAGGCTCCTTGATAGCAAAGGAGATTATATGACCCCCAAATAATTAGAGGTCAGGTGGGAGTGCTCAAGAATCAGAAGCAAGATGGAAGCAATTGTAATGTGTGAGAATGTTACAATATTTGTGTCACATGTAGGACTTTATTCAGCACCGTTATAAAGACTTATAGACTGCTTCAACCATTTGGCAGGGATTCTGCATACAACTGTGTCAAACTAAGGAGGTGCAACAATAGGCATGTGACCACAAGGTCCACAGGTCCTATTACATACTACACCACTCAGCAGCTTTCAGAGCACTTAGAAATGAGGGTCTAAGTTACTCCCCTAGGTGGTGCTGGCTCCGAGCAGAGGGAATGAAGAATGAGTAGTAGAGGAGGGAGGGGATGAGTATTTGTGTGGCCACTAGACAAGGTGCAGCAGTGGAGGGCCTCCTTATAAGTATCCCCAAGAGAAGAGACCCGTAAGAATCCTGGAGGAGTTCTTCCCAACGGGGTGAACTTATCCAGAGCAATCCTATCTGAGCAGCATGAGGGATGGACTGAAGTGACTACTACAGTACACTTCCCAGATCTCCCTTAAACCACAAGGCACACGCTTCCGGGAGTTTTGCCTGATGAAGTTGCAAAGCTGGATCCCTCCACAGGAATTGTCCTCAGTCAGAGGGTGCTTCTCCCTAGAAGACTCCTCCCCCTCCTGGGGGCAGCCTGCTTCTCAGTTGAGAATGTCTCTGCAGAGCCCTCAAATTTCCTGTGAGATTAGCTGAAACCTGCTGCAACTGAATCACAGTTTAATTTCTATCTCTGTCCAATTCTTATTCTCTCACTCCCGTGAGCACTCCGCAGTAAACCTCCTGCATACAAACTTGAGAGCTGTTTTCTGGGAAAGCTGATCTACAACAAGATCTTAATTTAGCATTTATTTTTGTGTGGTGTGTTAAAAGGATCTAATATTATTTTATTCCATACAGAAAGTTTAGTGCTCCAAAGGTATTTACTGGTAAATCTATTGAAAGATGGAAAGACCCATTGATATGTAATATCAACACTATTATATATCGTTCTTATAGATATGTTTTTCCCCCTGCCTTTCTTTTTTTATTGATCTATTTATTTACTCCTGTATTGATGCCATGTTGTTTTAATTACTACATATTTATAATAAATATTATTATCTGTCAGGGCACATCACCTCTCTTTGTTCATTCATTTTGGATTTATCTTGGCTCTTCTTAGGCCATTATCATGCCATATGAATTTTAAAATTCTGATTTCAAGTTCATAAAAATATTGTCTGGATTTAAATTATGAATGAAATGGAATTTATACCAAATTTGATATGGTAAAAATTGACAGCTTTTAATATGAGTCTTCTGATCCATTAACATGTTATAAATATAGTTTCCTTTTATGTTCTCCATTTGGTTTTCATAGTTTTCTTTTTTGATATCCCTACTTATTTTAATATCACTATTAGTTAGTAGTGCCATTTCTTCTCTTTTCTTTCTGGATTTATTTCCTACTTTGAGGATTCTCTCCAAGATCTTCACCCTCGATGTCTACCTTCTGAAGGTATACACAGTGGACTCACCAGCCAGCTCTGTATTTTTCAGATATCTTGTTTCTTTTCCTAGTGAAGAGAAGTCAAATTCTAGGGAATAGTAAAGTCCAAGTCAGGCTGGTAGGATGGTGGGATATAAAAGGCAACATAACAAATGAACCTAACATAAGTTAGGTTTATAGATGATGAAATGCCAGATCACTCAGTATTTTTCAGCAGCTGTACTGAATGTAAAAATGTTATATTACCTTGCATCCATCTTGGTTCTCGAATGCTTTGCTGTATTGATTTGATAGCAGCCCATTTTTTATTTTGCAAAAAGTATTTACTGAGCAAACAAAAATTGCATAAAACCAAATAGGTGTCACCTGCAGTAAAATAAAAGATTTCTTCAGAGATCTTAGCTTCTCTAAAATTACATGGAACCTAATATTGTTTAAAATTGATACGTGTGGAGAAAACCACTCCTACCACTCTTTTTGATTTGGTATTAAAATCCTTCAAAGGAATGAGCATTGGCATGTAAGACAGCTGGGCCAGGATTTGGTGGTGGAAGTGGCAGGGAGTAAAAGATTTTTTGTTTGGTACACTGTCATAGAATTAACACACATGGTTTTAGATACAGATTTACAGTATCATATGCTGAAGTAAATCTTGAGTCATTACTGACATGATGACTCAGAAAATATTTTATAATTGTCTTCCTTGAGGTAAGGATAAAGTCTAGTTGTTTTTTTTTTTTTTTTTTTTTTGTGGTACACTGGCCTCTCACTGCCGTGGCCTCTCCCACCATGGAGCACAGGCTCCGGACACGCAGACTCAGTGGCCATGGCCCACGGGCCCAGCTGCTCCGTTACATGTGGGATCCTCTTGGAACGGGGCATGAACCCATATCCCCTCCACTGGCAGGAGGACTCTCAACAACTGTGCCACCAGGGAAGCCCAAGTCTAGGGTTTTGAAATACATTCATGGCTGTGTAAATCTGGTCTTAGTTATTTGGACTTCCATTTCTGGTTATGATGGAGTAAAAGCATTTGTACTTATCTTCTCACCAAAAAAAAAAAAAAAAAACCTAAAATATCTGGGTACTATATGTAGCAATTTTTTCAGACATCAGACAAATAGCAATTCAAACTGTGATCTCTGAGGAAAGGGGAATAAAAGATGAATCCTATCATTTTATTGTCCTAGATTTCTTCATGGAAGAAAATACTGGACAGTAGCACAGAAAGGGAAACCAGTAATCTTGCTAAGTTGAAGGGACAGAAGTAAGAATCCAAGGACTTTGAGGTAGCTAGAATTTTCAGGAAAGAATACTACAGAGGAGCAAGCTATGGAGAAAGGACTCTGGACATGTGCATGGGCAACCCATTAAATCATAGGATTGATAGCATTTTGCACAAGCATCCAGCATAAGGCCAGGGAGAGAAAGACTCCTAAGGAAAGAATAATTACTGGGGAGTATGAGGTCTGCATGTGTGGATAACATGGCTACACAACACTGGCTAATTTACTCTGGCAATCATAATTATGGAAATGCAAGAGAGTGAGACCCTTTGTTGAGTTAGAGTATACAATTAATTTGTTATTAATCAATGAATTTTGGGGGGAAGCAAGAGGATGTTATGAAAACTGAAAGGATTAACAAATTTCCAGGGACTTTCTTTTTTTTATATTAGGTACATGAGTATGATTTTTTTTAATCTGAAAAGTACACAGTAATTGAAACATATTTTGTTAGCATATTTTACTTGTAATTAAACTGGGAAAGCTGAACTTCTCTTTTAATTTTCAGATTAGTTTTCATCCTAACTTTGGTAAACAAGAAATGTCTCACAATAGAGTAGATGTAATTAAAATTTGGAGAGGCCAAGCAAGCCTGATTATTCCTATTATGTACTTTCTATAAAATGAAAAAGCAAATTTTTGTGTTATTAATGGTCATTTAGGAAAACCAAAGATATTTTATATATTTTAACAATCTGGGACTTCCCTTGTGGTGCAGTGGTTAAGAATCTGCCTGCCAGTGCAGGAGACACGGTTTTCATCCCTGGTTCAGGAAGATCCCACATGCTGTGGAGAAACTAAGCCCACAAGCCACAACTATTGAGCCCGCATGCCAAAACTACTGAAGCCCATGTGCCCTAGAGTCCATGTGCTGCAACTATTGAGCCCGTATGCTGGAACTACTGAAGCCCATGTGCCTAGAGCCTGTGCTCCACAACAAGAGAAGCCACCACAATGAGAGGCACGTGCCTCACAATGAAGAGTAGCCCCAACTCATTGCAACTAGAGAAAGCCCGCGCACAGCAATGAAGACCAAATGCAGCCAAAATAATTTTTAAAATAATATAAAATAATTTAAAAAGTAAAATATCTTTGCTCTTTGTTTTAATTTAAATCAGAGTATAAATTAGATAATAGCAAAATCAATGAGTATTTAGAGGAATCAAGACATGCACATATTTCACTAGAATCTGAAGGCAAGAAATAGTTATAGGAAATACATTTTTAAAAATAAGTTACATGGGGATTCCCTGGGGGTGCAGTGGTTAAGAATCCACCTGCCAATGCAGGGGACATGGGTTCGAACCCTGGTTCAGGAAGATCCCATATGCTGTGGAGCAACTAAGCCAGTGCACCACAACTACTGAGCCTGCGCTCTAGAGCCTGAGAGCCACAACTACTGAGCCCAAATGCCACAACTACTGAAGCCTGTGTGCCTGGAGCCCATGCTCCAAAACAAAAAGAAGCCACTGCAATGATAATCCCACGCACCACAACAAAGAGTAACCCCCGCTTGCAGCAACCAGAGAAAAGCCTGTGCATAGAAACAAAGACCCAACATAGCCAAAAATTTAAAAAAAAAAAAATTTAAGTAAGCTACAATGATTTTTTAGGAAATTTTGTTAAAATGATTTAAGAATATGTCAAAAGTGTAGAGCATAACAAAGTACTTTGGTATTAAAAAGAACCTCTGCTATACGGGCACAAAAACCCCTGCATTTTTGACAGAAAATATAAATTCAACTTTTGCTCTCTTTGCATATCATCCATGTAACAAGTTACAATAGAAAGTTTCATAAGCCTTCTGCCTTATGAATAGATCCATCATATTTATTCTCTTTTGCCAAAAATTTCAATATATTTTGTTCATTTAAAAATTATCATTTATAAGTTTTATATTCCCTGGAAAATCAGGTCCATGTCCCATCAGAACATAAGGGACTTGAAATCATATAAGGTATGTTCTCCAAGCACAATGGAATAAAATTAGAAATCACTAACAGAAGGAAACTTGGAAAACTTACAAATGTGTGGAATTTAAACACAATGTTAAATAATCAATGGGTTAAAGAAGAAATCATGAACAAAATTAAAAAATACTTTGGGACGAATGGAAATGAAAACACAACATACCAAAATTTATGGGATGCAGTTACAGCAGTGCTTAGAGTGCAATTTATAACTATAAATGACTGTATTAAAATGAATAAGGAGAAGAGGAGGAACCAAGATGGTGGAGTAGAAGGATATGCTCTCACTCCCTCTTGCAAAAACACCAGAATCACAACTAGCTGCTGGACAATCACCGACAGGAAGACACTGGAACTCACCAAAAAGGATACCCCACATCCACAGACAAAGGAAAAGCCACAATGAGATGGTAGGAGGGGTGCAATCACAGTAAAATCAAATCCCATAACTGGTGGGTGGGTGACTCACAGACTGGTGAACACTTATGCCACAGAAGGCCACCCACTGGAGGGAAGGTTCTGAGACCCACAACAGGCTTCCCAACCTGGGTGTCCAGCAATGGGAGGAGGAATTGCTAGAGAATCAGACTTTGAAGTCTAGTGGGAATTGATTGTAGGACTTAGACAGGACTGGGGGAAACAGAGACTCCACTCTTGGAGGACACACACAAAGTAGTGTGAACATTGGGACCCAGGGGAATGAGCAGTGATTCTGGGGGAGATTGAACCAGGCCTACCTGCTAGTGCTGGAGCGTCTCCTGCAGAGGCAGGGGGTGGCTCTGTTTCACCATGGGGACAAGGACACTGGCAGCAGAAGTTCTGGGAAGTACTCCTTAGTGTGAGCCCTCCCAGAGTCTGTCATTAGCCCCACCAAAGAGCCCAGGTAGGTTCCAGTGTTGGGTTGCCTCAGGCCAAACAACCAACATGGAGGGAACACAGCCCCACCCATCAACAGTCAAGTGGATTAAAGTTTTACTGAGCTCTTCCCACCAGAGCAACAGTCAGCTCTACCCACCATGAGTCCCTCCTGTCAAGCCTCTTAGATAGCCTCATCCACCAGAGGGCATACAGCAGAAGCAAGAAGAACTACAATCCTGCAGACTGTGGAACAAAAACCACATTCAACAGAAAGACAGACAAGATGAAAAGGCAGAGGGCTATATACCAGATGAAGGAACAAGATAAAATCCCAGAAAAACAACTAAATGAAGTGGATATAGGCAATCTTCCAGATAAAGAATTCAGAATAATGATAGTGAAGATGATCCAGGATCTCGGAAAAACAATGGAGCCAAAGATCAAAAAGATAAAAGAAATGTTGAACAAAGACCTAGAAGAATTAAAGAACAAACAAACAGAGATGAAAAATACAATAACTGAAATGAAAACTACACTAGAAGGAATCAATAGCAGAATAACTGAGGCAGAAGAACAGAGAAGTGACCTGGAAGACAGAATGGTGGAATTTACTGCTGCAGAACAGAATAAAAAAAAAAAAAAGAATGGAAAGAAATGAAGACAGCCTAAGAGACCTCTGGGACAACATTAAACACAACTACATTCACATTTTAGGGATCCCAGAAGGAGAAGAGAGAGAGAAAGGACCAGAGAAAATATTTGAAGAGATTATAGTCAAAAACTTCCCTAACATGGGAAAGGAAATAGCCACCCAAGTCAAGGAAGTGCAGTGAGTCCTATACAGGATAAACCAAAGGAGACACACGCCAAGGCACACAGTAATCAAATTGGCAAAAATTAAAGACAAAGAAAAATTATTGAAAGCAGCAAGGGAAAAATGACAACATACAAGGGAACTCCCATAAGTTTAACAGCTGATTTCTCAGCAGAAACTGTACAAGCAAGAAGACAGTGGCATGATATACTTAAAGTGATGAAAGGGAAGAACCTACAACCAAGATTACTCTACCCAGCAAGATTCTCATTCATATTCAATGGAGAAATCAAAAGCTTTACAGACAATCAAAAGTTAAGAGAATTCAGCACCACCAAACCAGCTCTACAATAGATGCTAAAGGAACTTCTCTAAGTGGAAAACACAAGAGAAGAAAAGGATCTACAAAAACAAACCCAAAACAATTAAGAAAATGGTCATAGGAACATACATATTGATAATTACTTTAAACATGAATGGATTAAATGCTCCAACCAAAAGATACAGGCTTGATGAATGGATGCAAAAACAAGACTCATATATATGCTGTCTACAAGAGACCCACTTCAGACCTAGGGAAACATACAGACTGAAAGTGAGGGAATGGAAAAAGATATTCCATGCAATGGAAATCAAAAGAAAGCTGTAGTAGCTATACTCATATCAGATAAAATACACTTTAAAATAAAGAATGTTACAAGAGACAAGGAAGGACACTACATAGTGATCAAGGGATCAATCTAAGAAGAACATATAACAATTATAAATATATATGCACCCAACAAAGGAGCACCTAAATCCATATGGCAACTGCTAACAGCTATAAAAGAGGAAATTGACAGTAACAAAATAATAGTCGGAGACTTTAACACCTCACTTACACAAATGGACAGATCATCCAAAATGAAAATAAATAAGGAAAGAGAAGCTATAAATGACACAATAGACCAGATAGATTTAATTGATATTTATAGGACATTCCATCCAAAAACAGTAGATTACACTTTCTTCTCAAGTGCACACGGAACATTCTCAAGGATAGATCACATCTTGGGTCAAAAATCAAGCCTCAGTAAAATTAAGAAAATTGAAATCAAATCAAGCATCATTTCTGATCACAACGCTATGAGATTAGAAATGAATTACAGGGAAAACACATTAAAAACACAAACACTTGGAGGCTAAACAATATGTTACTAAATAACCAAGAGATCACTGAAGAAACCAAATAGGAAATCAAAAAATACCTAGAGAAAAATTACAATGAAAACACGACCATCCAAAACCTTTGGGATACAGCAAAAGCAGTTCTAAGAGGGAAGTTTATAGCTATACAGGCCTACCTCAAGGAACAAGAAAAATCTCAAGTAAACATTCTAACCTTACACCTAAAGGAACTAGAGACAGAAGAACAAACAAAACCCAAAGTTAGCAGAAGGAAAGAAATCATAAAGATCAGAGCAGAAATAAATGAAATAGGAACAAAGAAAACAAAGCAAAGATCAATAAAACTAAAAGCGGGTTCTTTGAGAAGATAAACAAAATTGATAAACCATTAGCCAGACTCATCAAGAAAAAGAGGGAGACAACTCAAATCATTAAAATTAGAAATGAAAAAGGAGAAGTTACAAGAGACACCACAGAAATACAAAGCATCCTAGGAGACTACTACAAGCAACTTTATGCCAATAAAATGGACAACCTGAAATAAATGGAGAAATTCTTAGAAAGGTATAACCTTCCAAGACTGAACCAGGAAGAAACAGAAAATATGAACAGACCAATCACAAGTAATGAAATTGAAACTGTGATTAAAAATCTTCCAACAAACAAAGACCAGGACCAGATGGCTTCACAGGTGAATTCTATCAAACATTTACAGAAGAGCTAACACCTATCCTTCTCAAACTCTTCCAAAAATTGCAGAGGAAGGAACACTCTCAACCTCATTCTATGAGGCCACAATTACCCTGATACCAAAACCAGACAAAGATATTACAAAAAAAGAAAATTACAGACCAATATCACTGATGAATATAGATGCAAAAATCCTCAACAAAATACTAGCAAACAGAATCCAACAACACATTAAAAGGATCATACACCACGATCAAGTGGGATTTATCCCAGGGATGCAATAATTCTTCAATATAGGGGCTTCCCTGGTGGCACAGTGGTTGAGAGTCTGCCTGCCGATGCAGGGGACACGAGTTCATGCCCTGGTCTGGGAAGATCCCACATGCCGCAGAGCAGCTGGTCCCATGAGCCATGGCCACGCCTGCATGTCCAGAGCCTGTGCTCCACAACGGGAGAGGCCGCAATGGTGAGAGGCCCACGTACCACAAAAAAAGAAAAAAAAAAGAATTCTTCAATATAGGCAAATCAATCCATGTGATACCTCATATTAACAAGCTGAAGAATAAAAACCATATGATCATCTCAATAGTTGCAGAAAAAGCTTTTGACAAAATTCAACACTCATTTATGATAAAAACTCCCCAGAAAGAGGGCATAGTGGGAACCTACCTCAACATAATAAAGGCTATATATGACAAACACACAGCAAACATCATTCTCAATGGTGAAAAACTGAAAGCATTTCCTCTAAGATCAGGAAAAAGACAAGGATGTCCACTCTCCCCACTAGTATTCAACATAGTTTTGGAAGTTCTACCCACAGCAATCAGAGAAGAAAAAGAAATAAAAGGAATACAAATGGGAAAAGAAGAAGTAAAAGTGTCACTGTTTGCAAATGACATGATACTATACATAGAGAATTCTCAAAATGCCAGCAGAAAACTACTAGAGCTGATCAATGAATTTGGTAAAGTTGCAGGATACAAAATTAATGTGCAGGAATCTCTTTCATTCCTATACACTAATGATGAAAAATCTGAAACAGAAATTATGGAAACACTCTCATTTACCTTTACAACAAAAAGAATAAAATACCTAGGAATAAACCTACCCAGGGATACAAAAGACCTGTATTCAGAAAACTATAAGATCCTGATGAAAGAAATTAAAGATGATATCAACAGATGGAGACATATACCATGTTCTTGGATTGGAAGAATGAATATTGTGAAAATGACTATACTATCCAATGCCATCTACAGATTCAATGCAATCCCCATCAAATTACCAATGGCATTTTCTATGGAACTAGAACAAATCATCTTAAAATTTGTATGGAGACACAAAAGACCCCAAATACCCAAAGCAGTCTTAAGAGAAAAAAATGGAGCTGGAGGAATCAGACTCCCTGACTTCAGACTATACTACAAAGCTACAGTAATCAAGACAATATGGTACTGGCACAAAAACAGAAGCATAGATCAATGGAACAGGATAGAAAGCCCAGAGATAAACCCACACACCTATGGTCAACTAATCTATGACAAAGGAGGCAAAGATACACAATGGAGAAAAGACAGTCTCTTCAGTAAGTGGTGCTGGGAAAACTGGATAGCTACATGTAAAAGAATGAAATTAGAACACTCTCTAACACCATACACAAAAATAAACTCAACATTGATTCAAGACCTAAATGTAAGACCAGACACTATAAAACTCTTAGAGGAAAACATAGGAAGAACACTCTTTGACATAAATCACAGCAAGATCTTTTTTGACCCACCTCCTAGAGTAATGGAAATAAAAACAAAAATTAACAAGTGGGACCTAATGAAACTTAAGTTTTTGCACAGCAAAGGAAACCATAAACAAGATGAAAAGACAACCCTCAAAATGGGAGAAAATATTTGCAAACGAATCAACGGAGAAAGGATTAATCTCCAAAATATATAAACAGCTCATGCAGCTCAATATTAAAGAAACAAACAACCCAATCCAAAAATGGCCGGAAGATCTAAATAGACATTTCTCTGAAGAAGACATACAGATGGCCAAGAAGTACATGAAAAGCTGCTCAACATCACTAATTATTAGAGAAATGCAAATCAAAACTACCATGAGGTATCTCTTCACACCATTTAGAATGGGCATCATCAGAAAATCTAGAAACAACAAATGCTAGAGTGGGTGTGGAGAAAAGGGGACCCTCTTGCACTGTTGGTGGGAATGTAGATCAATACAGCTACTATGGAGAACTGTATGGAGGTTCCTTAGAAAACTAAAATAGATTTACCATATGATCCAGCAATCTCACTGCTGGGCATATACCCAGAGAAAACCATAATTCTAATAGACACATGCACCCCAATGTTCATTGCAGCACTATTTACAATAGCCAGGTCATGGAAGCAACCCAAATGTACTTCGACAGATGAATGGATAAAGAAGTTGTGGTACATATATACAATGGAATATTACTCAGCCATAAAAAGGAACGAAATTGAGTCATTTGTTGAGATGTGGACAGATCTAGAGACTGTCATACAGAGTGAAGTAAGTCAGAAAGATAAAAACAAATATCATATAATAACACATGTATGTGGAACCTAGAAAAGTGGTACAGATGAGCTGGTTTGCAGGGCTGAAGTTGAGACACAGATGTAGAGAACAGATATATGGACACCAAGCGGGGAAAAGCGCAGTGGGGTGGGGATGGTGATGTGCTGAATTGGCCAATCAGGATTGACATGTATACACTGATGTGTATAAAATTGATGACTAATAAGAACCGGCAGTATAAAAAACCAACCAAACAAACAAATCAACTAATACTAAACTTTCATTGAATTATTTGTATGGAAATATGTTAATATAAATGTTTCAGACATTACATGAAATTTCTAAAAATCTTATATGTTCTGGTATAATGTTATAAGTCATAATTCTAGTTATTACTTTAAAATGTATATTTCAGAAATAACTAAATTTCCTTGTCAATTCTGAAAAAAAATAAATAATAAGGATTTCAAATCAATACCTTAATACTCCACCTCAAGAATCTAGATGAAGAAGAGACAACTCATCCCAAATGTTCACCTACTGATGAACAGGTAAACAAATGTGGTATATCCATATAATGGAATATTATTCAGCAATAAAAAGGATTGAAATATCAATAAATGAGACATCATAGTTGACCCTTGAAAGCATTAAGTTAAGGGATGATGCCTAGTCACAAAAGGACACATATTGCATGTATCCATTTGAATGAAATGTTGAGAATTAGATAAATCAATAAAGATTAAAAAGTAGATTAGTAGTTGCATAGGGCTGGGAGGAAGGGAAAGTGTGTTGTGACTGCTAATGGCTGTGAGATTTCTCTTCAGGGTGATGAAAATGATCTGAAATTATATTGTGGTGATAACTGCACAATTCTGTGTGTAAAGACCACTGAATCATACACTTTAAAAAAGTGAATTGTACAGTATGTTAGATCTCAATACATTTGTTATTGAAATAAAATGCAGGCTTTGTTCCTAGAGATTCTGATTCAGGTTTGGGGTGGACTCAGATCATGTACTGTGGGAAGTGTGTGAGCTACAAGTCATGCTATTGTGTTTTCAGAAGACTGCTGTCAAAAATGCAAATATAGTATCTGGGAAGAGTACGATAATAAACATCTGTTCTCCCACTGATATGAGTTAAATCCTCCATCTGTCTTGTGGACTCTGAAAGACTGAAACCTAATCATGAGAATCTTAGTGACAAGAAAGTGGAAGATAGTTAAGTGGCTGGCGATGGAGGGTGGAAGGGAGTCCTTGGAGGGACACTTAGTAGGAAAAAGGGGTGCTGGGCAGATGGAGGTGCCTGAAGCCCACTATTCCTAGACTAACACGGCTGCATCTGCCTCTCCACTTAAGTATCAGGGTGAATATGATAGCCCACATGTATTAGACACTTATTTTGTAGCAGGCAATGTTCTAAGTGCTTTTTAGTGTAGAAACTTCTTTATTCCTTAAAAAAAAAATGAGATTGGTACAATTATTATTTCAATACTACAAAAGAGGAAACTGAGGCACAGAGCAATTATCATGTCCCAAATCACGTAGCTGATGCAATAAAGAGCCAGAATTCAAACTTTGCAGTCTTGCTTCAGAGCCTTGTAACCACCACACTACTTTGTTCCTTCAATGCTACCTGGGAATCACCAGCCAAGGCAGATGGTGGAAGGAGAGGCTGCCAAGTGCCTTATCTGTGGCTTCTAGAGGCCGTGATAAGGCTGTGTGGAGCTCCAGAGAAGTTGAGTAACACACGTGGTTGTAGAAATGAGTATTAGACTTGCATTTGGACCATCCTGAGATTAAAACCACAGCAGAGGCCTAGCTTTTAGGTTCTCATGATTCCTGGAGGCTCTTGGATTTATAAGAGATCTGGGAAAGAAAAACTGTCTTTTCAGACCACTCCTTAGAGATGAGAGATGTCCATTGCAGTTTGAGGATAGCTGTCTCAAACAGGATACAGGTCTCCTAGTAGGTAAGTCCAGTTTTAAGTAATTGACATTAAAAATAATAATTCTTTCTAGAAAATTATTGTTAGTTTGTTTCGTGAAAAAAAAAGTGGCAGAAGAAAAGTTAGTTCACCTCCACCTCAGGGCAATTGTTCAGCAAATCTTACAGAAGTCTGGCTGTGCATGGGGGAACAGGCTCTGAAAAGTTCACCTCGAGGGCTCGCTTCATATTATGACGTCACTCTTTAGTCAGGTGGGGTCCATCTTTTATGTCTGTGTTATGTACAGTTCAATGGCAGGAGGGAAGAGGAGAAAGGATTTGATTTTGATTTCAGCTTGCTCTGATTAGGGGGTGGTGGAGGACTTTTTCTGAATGTGCTGTTAGGATGGCTGACAGATGTCTTCTTAACATTTGTACTGGAATTTAGAAATTCGCCAAGTGTGTTCAATGACTTTCTGGTAGCTGTGGGATTTCATAGCTCCTGAATGTGCTAATTTAACATTTGTTTAGTTTGGATGGCCTTGGTTTGAAATGGTAGCAAAGAAGGCTCTGAGGATCATTTTGAAGGAGAGTTGTTTTGGAATGTAGTGACAAGCTCATAAACTGAAGGTCATAACTGTGACCAGTGGATCATTAATTTGTTTTTCTACTTCTTGGCAGACCAGATCCTGTGTATTTGCAGCAGACTTTAATGCTGATGATTTAGACAATGAGAAATGTCCCTGCTCGTATTCCTGCATTCAGAGGCTCTGAAGTATAAGTGAAAACATGCTGAGCTGAAAGCCTAGAACAGGTCTTAGCACCATTTTACTCTGGTGGATCCTTTTACCCCAGTCTCTCTCTCTTTCTTTTTAACTGGTACAATAGAAACCTACAGATAGATTTCTGAGCCCAGTTGAGGAAATTATTTTTCTAGGAATTTTTTTTAATTAAGTTTTATATTTTCTTCCTTGGCTAGGTTCATTAATCAACAGGTAGAAATAGTTTAAAAGTAGTATGGGACCCTCTCTGCTGCTCTCCTAGGGCAACCTAACCAGGTTGCTCTCTCCTATTCTCTTTCTTCTGAATATGTAATTACGCATCCAAGAGGATTTGTGTTCCTCTGGTTCCTGCCTTTTTATACTGCATTAGTCCAGTTCTTCCAGGCATATTTACGATTTACTTTCAGAAGAAGATGAGTCCTACCTCATCAATCATGCCTGAGTCACATACTCCAACTCTTCTTTCACCAAAAGGCCCTACTTTGGCAGTGTCTAATATTGACTCACTTATATATAAATAATTGCCTCCCAACATGACTAGTCTTTCTTTCCCAGAGTTCTCTAGGACAGAGGCTGAGTAATAGCTCAGGACATGGATATCCCTGATCTCCTGATCATAATATTCTCAAAATAAAATAAAACATTTTTTAGAACTCAAAACAGTAAGCGTTTCACTGCATGCTTGTCTGACTATTGCTTTTGCCACAGTAAAATTGGAAGTACGCTGACTTGGTGATCCTTGATTCTATTCTGTTCCAACTCCGCCTCTTACTCCTTTGGTGCCCTTGGCCCTTAATTTCCTCATTTGTAAAATAAAGAAGAAGTAGATTCTTTCAGGTTAACCTTTAATCTTTAACATTTTCTGATACAGAAAATACCTCTCTAATGAATTCAGAGCCCACTTACATAGGAAATTTATTTTTATTTTTAATCTTTCCTCTGAATTTACTTTTGAATCTCAATCTGCCTCTCTCTCCCTCTCTGCTACCCCCACCCCCATACACACACTTAAATATCAGTGAATTAAATACATTTTCTGTGAATGGAGAAAAAATTTACATGACATAAAACGTCTATGGGGAAATGGAAGAAAACACCCAGAGTAAAACAGGTCTCACCATATTTAGGAGGTGTTTTTTTAACGCAACTTCAAACGAAATATCCTCATGTCAGAAGAAGCAGTTTCAAGCAGATCAAGCAGTTTCTAACATGCCTCATTTATAGCCTTTTCACATAACCAAGGATATCACATTTTTAAAAAAAATGAGCCATGCCGAACTCTGAAAAGAGCTTAATGTTTCTGTGAGTAACATAATTATGATGAACATTCACATCAATGACTTAATCTGGGCCATTGCTTTATGAAGAAGTTCAGAAAGAAGGATTTATTCAGGAGGCCTGTGGAGAGGATAGTGAAAAATAAAAATACAGCTTGGCTTTGGAGCAGGAGGTTATACAGTCACAGAGGGCAGCTGCTGAGTCCAAGCTGGATGAAAGGCTCTGCCTGGAATCGCAGGCCAAATGGACAGGAGAAGAACTGGATGGAGAAAAGGAGAGCAAAATCCAAAATACAAAGTGTAGTATCTCAGGATGAGTACATGTGGCTCAGCCTCAATAATACGTAGCTGAAAAGGAGCACTTGCTGGAGCACTGCGCTTGTGAAAGAACAGAGTGACAAAGGGGATGGAGATGCAGCACCTGCTCTGTGCAGTCTTCTTTGTGCTTAACCCTGGAACTTTCAGGGGTTAGAATGGGTTGAGCTGTTTGTGCAGATATTCAATATTATCCTCATATCCTTGAGGAAATACCCTTTGCTCTGACAAATCTCTGTTTGATTTCAGTTTACGATCTGAGTACCTGGTGCTTCGTGTGTTTTTGCTGGATCATCTCATGTGGAAGAAAGGGGGAAAGGACAGTGAGAAGTGGTGGAAAGCAAGCCAAGCTCATCACCAACTTTTACCATCATCCCAGAGGAAGTTCTATTTCATGCACAAATTGCTTGGCATATATTATTCATGGAGTCACCCAATGAAAACAATGAACTGTCAAATACAAAATAATCACTTTTATTCACTCACGGACTTGGTCTCCCAAATCTAATTATTATTTGGAGAATTTAGGGGAGTTTTAATCCAAGCCAGTAGAATGTTGATTTTTTTTTTTTAACCAAATTCTTATTTGTATTGTTAGGACAACATTCTCCATGGACCTCTCAACGTTCCTGTGTGTCTTATGACAGAGGCACTAATTGCTCTCTTATTCTGAGCTACCTCTTAGTGTTTATATACCAAACAGCCTTGAAAAAATAGCTCCAAAACAAAGAGCAGGCATGTCTCTCTAAGCAAAGGGCGTGCATGCATACCACCAATTACAGAAGATGAAGGTTTGTCTGCTCTAATGCAAACCACTCTGTGTGCAGCCATCTTTCTGGGCTTATTCATGTCTCCCTGTGGGACTTGGGACGAGGGGAAATATGCTGATTCTCATGCCTTTTGCTACGCCATGAGTAATAAAGTCCTTTGTCTCTGACCCAGGAATCTTGTGCCTTCCACCAGCATCCATGAACTGCTAATGAGTTGTGGTTAACTTGTTAGCTTGTAAATCAAGTAGCATTTCAGACAATTAACAGTTCTTGATGAGGTGGTGCTAAAGTTGAGATGTTGACAGAGATATACAACTGAGAACGATCCTAACATTCTCCTCTTCCCTTTCACTTCACTAAATGGGAGTTAGGCCAAGAAAATAAAGTGATCCAACAATTTTTATGAGCTTTAAAAAAATTTGTCATCAGGAAGCAAAAGATTAGATTTATAAAATCTTTAGACTTATATTACTTTCTGTTGTAAATATTGTGTTCCAAATGGGCTTTGTGTGCACATGAGTGACCAATATTGAAAGTGGAAACAGGCAGAACTCACAAATTCAGAAAACATTGTAGTCTCTGGGAGCATCTGAGTGGCAATGTAAATTCAAGTTCTCTAGGGCTAAATCTTTACCTAAATCTCAGTTTTATCTAATATATGATAGATAAACATACACTGATGTTTGTTAAACTGAATTAACTAAAAGCCATTTTGCTTAACTCAGTACACACATGATACACATGACCAGTACACAGTTAAACATTTACAAAACTTATCGTCTTGGTTGATTAAAAAAAACTGGTTTCAGGATAAAGAGAGAGAGAGAAAAAAAAACCAGTATTGTAGAAGGACTTCACAAGGCTGGGAAAATGCAGTTATGAGGAAGGGCTTCCGGGACAAATATGATTTGACAATAGAATAATCAAGTTTCCCAAAGAGCATGAAACTCCTCTGAACCATTCTTATCACTTAACAACAGAGGAAGAGGGTGATGCTGTAAATAAACCCTATCTATGCATATGGATATACCTATGGTTCCCTCATATTTGAGAGCTAGACTCAGCTATGTTATCTAGGCGTGTGGTTGTGACTGATAAGCTGGTATTCAACCAGCTGGGCTTGCCAGACCTGTGGATTAGGACTTCAGCTCCTCCTGGCAGAGCCTTGTTTTTATTTGTAAATCTGCACTTTTGCTAGGAGTCTGACTACCTGCACTCAGAAAAGGTTCCTACAGGCTCCATTCCCACCACCTAGTTGATGCACCACAAACTGGTTTCGATAGGGACAGAGTAAAGGGACAAAGTAGGGAATTAAGTAGCTAACCCTACTAGGGGATTGTAAGTAAAGAAAAAAATATGGGAAACCCCTGTAAATTAATGATCACTCAAGAAAGCATGTTTGCTTAACCACAAAACCAAGCAGGCTTGCTTAGCAACAAAACCATGCAACAGAAGCATGAGACATACCCCAAAACAATGAAACAATGGTGACATGAGACCCACTTCCTGCCCAGTGAGCTCAGTAAGTCAATGATTCCTAGGACATGCTCCTCTGTGCACATTAAAAAAAATAAAATAAAATAAGGAAAGGGTGACATTATACTGAAACCTGAAATGATTTGCCATTTTTAGCATATGTTACCTCCTTTTTGCTTATTTCTATTGTGCCATGACAGTCCCAGCTTCACCCTGTAGGGACAAGAAAACTCCCCTGCCCAATGTGGAGGAGGAAATGATAATGGAGGTGTGATGTCTACTAGACAAGAATGAGGAAGAAGGTGGTCTTTTCCCCCTCCCCTCTTTTCCTTTGATTATAAAACTGTAGCCCTGTTCTCAGGGTACAGCACCCTCTCGCCCACCTGCTTGTAAGCCTCACAAGCATCCTATTCTAATAAATCACTTCTTATCTATCACTTTGCCTCTCGTTGAATTCTTTCTGTGCTGAGACATAAAGAACTGGAGCTCCTCAGAGATCCCCTGAAACAGCACTTAGCTGTTTCAGCTTCTCTCGTCATGCTCCAGTTAAGGCCCTCTACACAGCTTAGGACTTATAGCAGGTGTCTCACCTGATTGCAGCTGCTGTTTATTATTATTTTTCATTATCATTTATGCTAATAGATTTATTATTTTCTCCATTAATTTTTTATGCTTATAAACTTTCCATATCTCAGGTCTCTAACCTATTTTTTAAACTTTATCTTTTACAAAAATATAATTTTTACATATACACACATATGTACATATATATAACAAGATGTGTACAAATGTGTGCAATAAAAATTCCTGTGTATCTATCAAACAGGTCAAGAAATAAAATTTAAAACCCTCTTTCATGCTTTCTTTGAATAAGTACTCCTTTCTCCTATCAAAAGTAGTTAGTATCTTGACTTCTAACACTAGAGAGGAGTTTTGTCTTTTTTTGAACATTGTGTGAATGGAATCAGACAGTATGTATTTTTATGTGTGTCTGTTCTCCTTGAATCAGAATTTTTTTTATATTTGTGAGATTCATCCATGATATTGCATATAGGCATTGTTATAATTCACCCCCCCACACACACACACCATGCTTTATACACTCTACTGTTTATAGACTGTTGTGTTGTTTCCAATGTTTGGCCATTATGAATAAGACTTCAAAAATCATTTTTATGCATCTTTTAGGGCACATATGTACACCACTCTGTTGGATATATAACTAGGAGTAGAACTGCTGGGTATATTACATATATGTGAAGTTTAATGTTATGTGTCAACTTGACTGGCCATGGGGTACTCCCACATTTAACATATTTCTGGGTGTGTCTGTGAGGGTATTTCTGGATGATATTACCATTTGAATCAGTAGACTCAATAAAGTAGATTGTCCTCCCCAATGTGACAGGCATGATCTAATCCACTGAGGGTCTGAATAGAATGAAAATAGAGGGAAGGAGGAATTCCTGTCTCTTTGCTTCCTGTCTGCTTGAGTTGGGTCATTTCATCTCATCTCTTGCTCTCAGACTGGGATTTAAGCCATCAGCAGCTCCCCTGATTCTCAGGCCTATGGACTTGGACTGAAGTACACTATTGGCTTTCCTTGGTCTCCAGCTTGCAGAAGGCAGATTTTGGGACTTCTTAGCCTCTGTAATCATGTGAACCAATTCCTCATAGTAAATCAATCTCTCTCTCTCTCTCTCTCTCTCTCTCTCTCTCTCTCTCTCTCTCTCTCTCTCTCTCTCTCTATATATATATATATATCTCATCTACACCCTCACAGACACACAAAGACAAAATATATGTCTTACTGGTTCTGTTTCTGTGGAGAACCCTGACTAATACAACATGTGTGCTCAGTTTAATAGATATGAATAAATACTTTTCTAAAGAAGTCGTGTTAATTGCAGTCCTACCAACAGTATACAAGGGTTCCACTTCCTTGTCAGTAATCAATACTGTCAACTGTTTAATTTTCTTATGTCTATATAGTATCACATTGAACATTAATTTGCATTTATTTGAGGGCTGATGAGGTTTAATAACTTTTTTTTTTTTTGCAGTAAGCGGGCCTCTCACTGTTGTGGTCTCTCCCACAGGCTCCGGAGCACAGGCTCCAGATGCGCAGGCTCAGTGGCCATGGCTCACAGGCCCAGCCGCTCTGCAGTATGTGGGATCTTCCCAGACCGGGGCACGAATCTGTGTCCCCTGCATCAGCAGGTGGACTCTCAACCACTGAGCCACCAGGGAAGCCCTTAATAACTTTTGATATAATATTTGGCCTTTTGCAATGTTGGTGTTTTGTCATTTTCTCTTTTTCTTTCTGAAGCTTCAATTACACATGTTAGATCCTTTGTTTCTGTGTTCCCTTTGTTTTATGCTTTTTTCTGAACTTCCTATCCTTGTACTTCTCTGGACCCCAGTCTGTCCATTTTTTATTCTCTTATATTCTAATTTATTAATTTTTCTTCAACTGTGTCTAATCTGCTCTTAATGCCATTTATTGAGTTCTTGATCTCAGTTATGACAATTTTATTTTCAGAATATTGGCTGATTTCTTTTTTTTAAATTTTTATTGAAATATATTTTATCTACAATGTTGTGTTAGTTTCAGGTGTACAGCAGTCATTCAGTTTTATATATATATATTCTTTTTAGATTCTTTTCCATTATAAAGTACTACAAGATATTGAGTATAGTTCCCTGTGCTATAAAATAGGTCCTTGTTTTATATATATATATATCTATATCTATATATATATAGATATATATATATATAGTAGTGTGCATATTTTAATCTCAAATTCCTAATTTATCCCCCCCACCCCTTTCCCCTTTGATAACCATAAGTTTATTTTCCATGTCTGTGAGTCTATTTCTGTTTTAGAATTAAGTTCATTTGTATCATTTTTTAAGATTCCACAAATAAGCAATATCATATGATATTTGTCTTTGTCTGGCTTACTTCACTTAGTATGATAATCTCTAGGTCAATCCATGTTGCTGCAAATGGCATTATTTCATTCTTTTTTATGGCTGAATAATATTCCATTGTGTACATATGCCACATTTTCTCTATCCATTCATCTGTCAATTGATACTTAGGTTGCTTCCATGTCCTGGCTATTGTAAATAGTGCTGCTATGAACATTGGAGTGCATGTGTCTTTTTGAATTATAGTTTTGTCTGGATATATGTCCAGGAGTGTGATTGCTGGATCATATGGTAGCTCTATGTTTAGTTTTTTAAAGAAACTCCATACTATTCTCCATAGTGCTTCCTTTTATTGTTGCCAGTTCTCTACTGAAATTCTCTTTCCTCTAATTTATTGAACAAATCAATCATAGTTGTTTTAAAGAGAGTATATCTTTGATAATCTCCAGTGGATATATTTCTATTTTCTCTTTTCCCTCACTCTCTCTCTCTCTTCTCTCTCTCTCTCTCTCTCTCTCTCTCTCTCTCTCTCTCTGTCTTTCTCATTCTCAGTTCCTTTTTGGTCAAGTTGTCTAATCTCCTGCTAATTCTGGTAACATTTAATTAAATCCTGGAAAATTTTAGAGATAATTTGAGGTGCTAGAAGATTATATTTTTCTCTAGCAAGAATTTAATTCTCCTTCTAAAAGGCAAATTTATGTTACATTAATGCATCTAGCAATTGAACTGATTTGAAGCACTTTGTGAGGCTTGGCCTTCTTCATTACTAGTTCTAGAGTATAGATTTTCTGGAGTTCCAGCCAGAAACCTGGTTTGTTGGCATAGCCCTTCCTTCTGGGGTTTCCAATTAATATAAAAACAAACAATAAAAAACAAAAAAAACCCTAAAATGAAGCAAAAAGAATGCCCAATTAATTTTGAACTTTGAATTACTAATATTATGTGAGGCATATTATGCTAAAATTTTTTATCTGAAATTGAAAGCTAACTGGCATCTTGTATTTTATCTGGCAGCCTTGTTGGACCTGATCTTCAATTTCCCATTAGCCGACCCTGTGAGATTTTTGCAGCTTCTGCTCAGATTCTCTTCTACCAATTTCTATTTAGCTTCTGCTTTGGAAATGGCAAATACCTCATGGTGAAATTTGGGGCTGAATACTGGGCTTACCACCGAGCTTCTTTTCTTTCTTAATCTTGATCTCTTAAGTCTTTACACAATTGTAACTGTGATGTTTTCTAGAAAATTTTGTTCTAGACACCAGTAATGAAATAGAAATCTTAGGTTGGCCAGGATTCAAACTTCAAATACACTTATTAAAATTACTATTTTTGACTAATTGTTCCATTATTAATAGCAATATTAATACTACTAATAATAGAAGATAACATATTGAGCACATGATGTGTGCCTGGTAATATTTTAAGTGTTTTTCATAAATTGACTAATTCTCACTATCTGTATGCCCATTTTTCAGATAAAGTATTAAGCACCTGTGTGAGATGTTTGCTAATGTCTGAGAAGTACAACCACAGAGAAATTAGAAAACATTTACTGCTCTCAGCTGGAGCTTGCCACGGTGCCTAGTACTAAATTTTCACTCTATGAATAATAAATTATGGTCACTAGATAGTTTTCTATTCAGGTAGCACACATCCCATTAGCTGTTTGAATTTATTGGCCTCGGTAATGCCTACCTCATTCAGAATCTTAGTCTTTAAACAGCATTATACTTTGGTTGGTGTGTTTCCCCAGACAATTTCAGAACCATGTTTTTCCAAACCCTGTTTTAACAGCAGTAGACCAATACCCCAAACACATGAAACTTATTTACTCTGGTTGAAGAAAATTAGAGTGACACAACCCACTCAATTATCTTTCCCTCTCTCCGCTGTGGACTGAGAACCATCTAGAAATCTCTAGGACTCTGGGACAACAAATATTTTTGAAAAATGCCTACTGTCAGTCCAACCTGATTGGTCCAGAAATTTTATGATAGTAAAATATGATTCCAGCTCATGGGCATAGCTGATTGATCAGGACTGGGAACCTGATGCAAGCGGAGCCTAACTCTTTTCCAGTGTTTGGAAAAATAAGCTGAGGAAAGAGCTGAGCTTTAAGGCATAAAGGAATCAATTCTCAGTCCTATCACAGATAACTTGGATTTTTCTCAGGAGTTTCCTGCTTGGAAACATTGATTCTTTACTTATTTCTACTGAGGGAAATTACCAGAAATTTATTATGAGGTCTCTCAGATGGTAAGCCTCTTAGAGGGCCCAGGCCATGTGCTTTTGTCACAGGGCACCCTCTGCAGCAATGATCGTAGTTGTACTCATGTTTGTTGAGGACAGAGCAAAACCCTGGAAGAAGGTGAATCTGCACGGCTCAATTATAGGAGCAACTGGTCTAAGTTCAGAAATTCTAATTCATCAGTGCACTAGATCTCTGGTTCTTCAGTTA
The DNA here is from genome assembly GCF_964270905.1 of Leucopleurus acutus. Classification (NCBI taxonomy): domain Eukaryota; kingdom Metazoa; phylum Chordata; class Mammalia; order Artiodactyla; family Delphinidae; genus Leucopleurus; species Leucopleurus acutus. The sequence continues at coordinate 123,649,880 of NC_139146.1, read as the reverse complement.
ACTTCAGAGGGTGTCATGCAATCTCTCTGGTCAGAAAGAAAAAAGGATTTTCTTTTGTAGTTGTTTAAAATGTAGAAAAGAGATGACACAGAAACAAATAGAAAATAGTACAGGTTCACAACTACAAAAAGTCAAAAAATCTGACTAAAACAAAGAAAGATAGATGAGGGTGAGAGAATTTTTTTAAGAACTATGAAAAGAGTGGAAATCTTTATCTTCTGAGGGAAATGGAGGCTCAGTCCAATATTTTTTTTCTCCAAGAAAGTCTGGTAGCTGAAAAGGAAGGAAAGAAAGAAAGACGAGATGAAGAGTGACAAAGGGGGAAAGGAGGGAGTGAAGGTCTTTAGAATCTACAAGTTTCACAAAAGTAGCATGCAGATACTTGAGAAATCATCAAAGCAGAAGTGACTTGAAGTAACAGATGATTCAAGCAGGATCGTTCCAACAGAACAGTGATACCATCAAAGTAGGAGAGAGTAAAAATCAGTGCAAGGATAGCAACTCTGCTCTTCATCCTAAAAGTCATCTTGGACACATAGGGCCAAAAATGCTGAGGGCAGAGCTGTGTAGATTGCATATGGATGAATTTGGCTGTGTCAGTTAACCAGTTTCATTTATATGAGGTATTTTGATGGCAATGAACATGGATTTGGAGCTAGAGATCTGAATTTAAAACCCAACTTTTTGAATGTGTTTTCTTATTTGTAATATGTAAATAATAAAGTTTATCTAGTGACATTTTTTTACATCTGGTAGTTATGAACCAAGGTAACCAAAGCCATGAATCTGTCCCTGAAGAAAAATTCCTTGGAAGGGCTGGATCTCTGATGCTATATGAAGTGGGGTCCCATTCTCTCTGCTGGTAATGGGGACATCAAACCCAATGTTCCATGGTTATTAAAAGACCCATTTTAAACAGTAATATTAAGAGAATCTAAAAAATAAAACAGAGGAATATATATAAAATGAAACAGAAACAGACTCAACAAAATAGTGGATACCTGTGGAGAGAAGGAAGGGGGAGGGGCAAGACAGGGATATGGGATTAAGAGATATTGGTTTTAACATTTCACGGAAAACCCCGAATGAACTTTTTGGTCAACCCAATACAAACTACTATGTATAAAATAGATAAGCAACAAGGATCTATTGTACAGCACAGGGAAATACAGCTATTATTTTGTAATAACTTCAAATGGAAGTTATTTATAATCTATAAAAATATTGAATCACTATGTTGTATACCTGAAACTAATATAGTATTGTAAATCAACTACACTTCAGTTAAAAAAAATAACAAATAAATTTTAAAATAAAACATTTTAGGGCTTCCCTGGTGGCGCAGTGGTTGAGAGTCCGCCTGCCGATGCAGGGGACACGGGTTTGTGCCCCGGTCTCGGAGGATCCCACATGCCGCGGAGCGGCTGGGCCCGTGAGCCATGGCCGCTGAGCCTGCGCATCCAGAGCCTGTGCTCCGCAACGGGAGAGGCCACAACAGTGAGAGGCCCGCGTACCGCAAAAAAAAAGAAAAAAAAAAATTTTTTTTATAGAGATTCTGACTGTGAAAAATTTTCATATGTGAAGTGCCTTTGTTCTGCAGCATTCAAAAATTGGATATAAATAAAGATGACAGAATCTATCAAAATGAAACAGTGCAGACAAATCTATGCATAATGCTCCTTGTTTTTTCATTCTTTTCTCTTTTTTGTGGGTCAATCAATATTTTTGTAGATTATACTCTATTTAAAGTTATTACAAAATAATGGCTGTGTTATATCCCTGTGTTCGTGCTTTTCTATTCCTTACTCAACAGAGCATTTTAAAGTGAACTACACCCAAACAGTACAATTTCAGGTCACAGAGGCCAAGAAAAACAACTCTTTAAACAGGAGAGTGCCACTTCAGAAAAATACTACATGGGGGAAAGAATAATTCTACTTGAAAAACTCAGAAATAAGACCAAAAGAATATAAATATATTTCCTCAGGCAGACTCTGTAGGTACATTATTTATTTTACTTTCTCTTTCACAAGGTAAGGAAGTCAGCCAAAGAAGAGATTTGCTTTATTTTTCAACTTAAGGACTATGTATACATTAAAATGGACATACTGCTGTCTTCTTTGAAGAATTCTGGTATGATTATCATGGAGTGGTGTCCTGTCGACCAAATAGTCTTTGTTGTGTTTGTTTTCTGCAGTTGATTTCTCCACCCCACTTATATTTTAAGTAGAAATGTTGATGCTGCTTTTGTGCCTGCAGAGCCCTCCAGTCATGGGATGGGAGTATGAAAAGTCAAGGATATTAACTTAATAGGTTACGCTTCCGCAGCCCCTTCATTTCTCAAATTTGTTTCTGGAATGAGGCAGCAACAGATTCTCCACTGCTGCAGTAGGAGACCAAGGAAATTGCTTTTTAGCTCTTCTCTGTTGCCCAAGGTTATTTCCCAGACTGTTGGTATCCAATTTGGATTGTTCTGTAAGCAGCCCAAATGTCAATCAAATAATAATTTATACAGTGACATATATTAGGATAGACATGGAAGAGAAGAAGCTGATGCCAAAGAAATAGCTACAAAGCTGATTATTATAGTTATAAAAGTCATCTTGGGTACTAGGGCCCAAAATGCTGAGGGCAGAGCTATGGAACACTGTACATGGATCAATATACTTGCTTCAATTAACCAATTACATTTATATGAGGCATTTTGGTTACTGTGGTTTCTTCTTTAACTCATCCTGGAAATATTGAAACATGGTTTGGAACTAAGATCCCAATGAAAAGAAAAGTCTTTTGACTGGCATGACTAGCTATTTTGTAATACAAAATCAGAGAACACCAGAATAATAAACAAAGTTGGGTGAAATTCCATACAGTCTATAGTATAAATAATATTAAAAGTATCAACTTGCTGGCAAGACCAGGATGGCACGTGCCTGCACCTTTCCGTCATGTGCTTTCATGTTCTTTGCTTTTTTTTCTCCTATTACCTGTACACTGTGAGGTTCTCCACAATCAAAGAGGTCTACGATCAGATAAATTTGGGAAACTGAATATTGTCAACTTTTCCCACAGCTATTTGACCATAAAACACTTGATTTTTTTTATCACATAACATTTATATGAATAGTAAAGTGGGGGAATCATCTTCTGTTAAATTAAAGTAGTAATCAAGACCTACAGATATTAAAATGTTTTTTCCCTACTTTATTGGATATGTGGTCAAAATATCCAATGTTACATTCTCTCTGTTGGTGAGATGAGAACTCCAATAACAGTGTTAAACACTAATTCAGTGTCTCTTTCCTGCCAAGTTCCTCCAGGTTTTGGAGTTTGTGTGTCTTGAGAGCTTCCTCCTCTCCTCCCCTGGCGCAGCCCTCCTGTCCACAGCTCTCACCAAGGCAGAAGGTGAGACACCCAGCGGTTTGGTGTCTCCTCATGCTTTAATCCAGGGATCAAAAGTTGGCTTTGGAGACCTGAAAGTAAATAGTATATGTATTTTAATAATAATAGTATCTAGTATTCATTTATTTATTCATCTATGCATTCACTGTTTTTTCTAACTTTTTTTCTATGATTTATCTTTTGTCCATCTCTATCTATGGCTTCCTGCTCCTTTCAAGTCACAATTTTGTAAAATTTCTGTATAAACATGTATGTATTAGTTAAGGTACTACTAACTGCAGTAACAGGTAAACCCTCAAATCTTATCCATCAATCCACTACAAGATTATTTCTCCATACGTGAAGTTCAAAGTAGGCGTTACGATTCAGTCTCCTTCCATTTTGTGCTCCATGATCTTCATTTGGCATCCAAAGTCTCTGCAGGGGGGAAAAACTTGGGAGGTTTCATAGGCCAGGTGTGAAAGAGGCACAGATCACTTCTGTTCTTGTTCCATGGGCTACAGTGTAGTCACACAGCCCACCCAACTGTAAGGAAGATCAGGGAAGACAGTCAAGCTATTTGCCAGGCCTGAGAGCTATCGAAACACTGGCACTGAGCATCTCTAACCTGAGGAGGGCTGGGAAGACTGCATTTCAATTGTTTGGGGAGAAATTTCAAGCTGCTGGCTGAATTAAAATGAAAGGTGAAATATTGTATCTTACCAATGCTCTTACATGTTTCTCTAAGAACAGATTCTTAACAAAAAGAATTTACCAAGAAGACATATTTGACAAGTAACAAAAAATTTATTATGTGAGCATGATTCCAGTTAGGTAGGAAGGTGAATAATGGAGAAAAGCCAAATATTCATGAAGCATACACAATTCTCTAAAGGAATCATCTTTATACAAACAATGAGCACACTATACTTGCATTTCATTGAAAATTTAATGGGCAGTTTAGACTTTTTTAAGCTTTGTCTTATCATTTTTATTAGAAAATCTAACTTCTAAACCAGCTCCCTGACAGCAATAAATTTCAAAACCTTCTCAAATGTGACATTCCGTTTGCTACACATGCTATATTGCATTCGTAGGAGAAAATTTCATAATAAGCCCCAAAGATTTAATACTCTTATTATAAGAAAAAAGTTTTCAAAGTCACCACCATTTGAATATCCAAAACTCTCTCTAGATCCAAAGAAATAAAAGAAAAACCTGATATGATGATAAATATCTTCATTAAACAAAAGATATGCAGAATAAAGTGCTCTCTTACCTCACTATAACTGACAGTATTAAAAACAGTAATCAAATAAGAAAATTGAGGTTTTGGTTTTCAAGAAAATGTACTTTTTACTCAAGGTCCAGATTGATTTTAATAACTGTTGACGCAGTTGTTTTCAACAGAATTTATGGTTCAATTATGCAAATTGCTTTTAAAAAATAATGGTACACACAGAACTTCTGTCTGATATTTTCCTTGGCTACTTCTTCTAGCTTTCACTTACTCCCCAATTCCTACCAATTCCTTCCACATTTCTGTTTCCAGACCTTTTGGCTAAAAAGCAATAAATTTTCCTCCAGCAAATATCCTCATATTCTATGCTCAAACATAAATGTGTAAAAAAAGTGATTAGAAGAAAGTCAGAGTATATGTGAGTCCTTATAGTATACTGACTAAATTGGATTTTGCTCTTTCTATTTTTTTTCTCAGTCTGTCTATTACTTTGGCCATACAAAAGCCAAAACATTTTATTTCCAGGTCTCTTGGCTTTTACACATTTGATCACTATGTTTTGTCCACTTGGGTGGACAGTGTTAGAAATATTTAAGATCAAGTTGTAATGTTGACTCCTCTCTGCTCCTACCAGCCACTCTGTGGCTTCTGCAGAAGACCAGTGCTATCACTAAGAAACTTACCCTCAGACCTGACAATTGATACTATTGCTGGTTAATTCTTTTGACCAGGATTAATCTGTGTGGTCCATATTGAAAAAAATTAAATTCTTGTGGGAAGGCTAACACTTCAAAGAGTTGGAGAAACAAGCAGCTCATTTTATTCTTCATTTCATGACAAGTGGGGTCGCAATACTCATATCAGACGAAATAGACTTTAAAACAAAGACTATAAAGAAAGATAAAGAAGGGCACTACATAATGATAAAAAGGATCAATACAAAGAGAGGATATTATTCTTCATTTCAAGCTTGAGTAAGAAGTATGTTTGTTTTCTGTATTTATTTGTGTCCTCTGCTTCTTCTTGCTAGATAAACTTTTCAAGACAAGACCAAAATTTGATATTTTTTATCATGAATTCTGAACACAGGTATAATGCTAATGATCATTTACATAATGGTAATTGTCTAAACAGAGCATATTAATTAGGAATTCAATTTTCAGGTCATTTGACTTGTCAGAAGAACATAGGTGTTGCTATTCTTACTTATCTTTTAAGATCCAAAAGGAAATGGAATTTACCAGTTGCAGGGGCATCCCTTCAGGAATAAGTGGCTTAAAATTGAGAAATGGCTAGTGTTTTATATGTGAGAGATTTTAAGTGACGTGAATATTAAAGAAAAGATTGTGAAGATGTAGTATCCAAACATAGCAGTAATCCATGAGAGAAAAATGATTGAAAGAAATTTGTAACTGTAAATTATTTTAGAAAATGTGGAATTCCCTTTGTAATGAGCAAAATATTAAATATTCATAGTACAATGCTCATTTATGAACTGTAATCAGCATTCTATAAAAGTGTTGTGAAATGATCAGAACATGTTAATTACTTAATTAAATACAAATTTGACTAAAATAAAGTATAGCATGTTAACCTAAGTTTAATTTAGATCAATTTACATGTAATTACTTTAAGTTGAAGGGAGCTTTCACCAAATACAGATTTTACAAATCATTTATGCACTCGTTCATTTACTACACAAAGATATTTTTTACATGAGGTCAATGTTCTAAGTTTTCTTTGATTTATCTATGAACACCCACTATGTTCCAGACACTGTGCCAGTGGTGGCTGATACAGGGCAGTTTAAACAAAGGAAGGAAATAACTAGCTCATTCTGGACCTTCAGATCTCTGCCCAGATGTTCCTCCTCAAGCCTCCCCTGACTGCCCCATCTAAGTTAGGTTCCGCAGTAATTGCTGTCACAGTTTGTATGCTTCCTTTGTAGGACTTATCACCACTAGTTTATTTGTTTGTCTACTTATATATTACACTTCTATCCTCCACAATGTAAACTTTATGAAGGCTTACATGTCTTGTTTGTAAGCATATTAGCTACTCAACTAATGCATGGAAGAGACATGCATTAGTTAAGGTAGTATGACTTGATGGCTTAAGGTAAATAGGAGCTTTTCTCTTAGTGATATAAAGTACAGTTAGAGTGAAACCACCAGACAGTCTATAAGAACTAAATCATGTACACCTACCTAGAAGCAAGAATACATATTGATACATATTATTGAGATGTATATTAACACTTTCTAGTGGTACATGCTAACATATGTCATGCAGAACTATAGCCTGAATGTATGGGTCCCCCTCCCAATTCATATGTTGAAACCCAACCCTTTGGGAGGGGCTTGGGTCATGATGGTGGAACCCTCATTAATGGGATGAGTGCCCTTATGAAAGAAACCTCAGAGAGCTTCCTCATCCTTTCCAGAGTGTGAGGATACAGCCAAAAAGACGGACACTTATAACCCAGGAAGTGAGCCCTTGCCAGACACCAAATCTTCTGGCACCTTGATCTTGGACTTCCCAGCAACCAGACTGTGAGAAATAAGTTTCTGGTGTTTATAAATCGCCCAGTCTATGGGATTTTTGTTACAGTAGCCCAAAAGGACTAAGACATATAAGTATACATTTTAACACACATTACAAAGGTACTTATTAATACATGTTATGGAGGTTCATGCTAACACACCATAGGAGTACACATTAGCATATTATGGAGGTACATGTTAACACATTATGGAAGTATGTGTTAACACACTATAGAGGTACGTGGTAGCATGTGTTATGGAGGTACATGTTAACACATGTTACAGAGGCACACATTAAAGTGCATTATGGGGTAGAGGCTAACACAGTTATGGAAGTACATCTTAGCATATGTTACGGAGGCACATGCTGACACACAGCATGGAGGTGCATGTTAACACATGTGTGTGAGCTTATTAATACATGTTATAGAAGTACATGCTAACACATGTCATGGAGGCACATGATAACACGTTATGGAAGTACATATTAAGAGCTGAGGAAGCACTGGGGATGGATCAACTAACTTTACTTAACAATGAGTAAATGATGTTTGACTTGGGTATTATATGACAAAGTTTTCTAGGTAAAAAATATTCAATATAGAACATAAAACTGAAGATAAGCTAAAGGGCTAAAAGTGTGATACAAACTATAAAATAAAGGGCTTGTAGACCTAACATCTCAGGTCTGAAAGAGAGGCCATCACAGCTCTGCTTGTGGATAGGGTCACTTCCAAGTTGCTGTTAATGAGCCAACCAGAATCTATGTCACATTTTGTTTCCCTTTAATTTTTTAAAAAGACCCTCTTTATAACTATTGTAATCCCTTCTTTTTTTTGTCTAGTTGTGGCACAAAACCTGCAAATCTGGATATGGAGGGAAGGATCATTGGGGAATCATGGAAGTAGTACTGGTCAGTTTTGGTCCTCAAGGCTTGAATGGGAAGCACACTGGCTGCCTGGAGAGGAGCTGGGGAGAGAAGCGACAGGATGGTCATAGCATGAAAAAGGCAGTGATAGTGGTTATGAAGTCAAGACACAGGGGTACTTCTGGGAGCCCTGTTTCTTTCAGGGTAAAAGATGAAGTCACTCCTGGTGAGCAGATAGCCTCTACAGAGGGTGCAATCATGCCTCCGGCAGAGGAGGATAAGCTGCCCTTGTCCACCTGTGCTACATTGGCCATGCGTGAATAAATGAGTGCTAGTACTTTAAATGATAACTGGGACTTTTCGGAATTTATAGCTTTGTTATATAATCTTCAGATTAAATATGTGCAGTTTTTCATATTGAGTACGCCTCAGCCTGTACCAGTATCTTGAGGGTGCATTTAACTGAAGAACATTAGGCTTCCTATAGTGGTTTGTTGATTGAGTTGAAACACTCAAACAGTGACCTCAGTCCTGTGTTAGAAGAGATTTGTCACAAGTTTTACATATATTATGTTTACAAACATAATCCCAACTTCTAAGGTACAGTTAGAGTATACCAATCAGGCAACCCATAAGTATTTTTTGAATGCATACTCGTCATTCGTTTATTCACTGAATTATTTTTTCAAATGTGTCTGTATTTTTTTGTTTGTTCAGCACTTTGCCAGGTTTAATAAGCATAGAAAGTGGTCCTTAAAGAGGATTCATTCTAATGCTTTTGGCATACTTGTTGACACATAGAGTTAGTAATTACAGAATTTTTAACCAGACTGTATTTGTGAGCTGGTACAGAAACAGTACAGAAGGCATTTCAGTGTCCCTCTTACAGCAAATAATGCACAGTGATCCTCTAACACCCAAAGCTTCCAGGAAGGAGGGTATACCATGAGTGGCTTTGAAGTTAATGAAAGTCTAATAAATTTTGGATTTTGGTAGAAACATTTCTATTGAATATATATAGTAATGCTACATATTGGTATAATGTAAAACTGAACTCAGAGAAAATTTTTTACAATTATAATGTGTTCCTTAAATTTACTATGAATGCACTGAATGAGTTTATTGAGGTAAACACTCATGTTACTCCTGAAATAACATAAAGAGGGGTACACCTGGCTCGGCAAAATGTATCAATTACTGAAGGACATTTTTTTCTACTCTGAATAGGTTAATCATAGAGTTCTGAAATTTTAATTGACTTTGGTGTTTGATACGCCTTTGAGCAAATCAGAACCCTATTGCCTACCGTATATTGATATTTTTTTCACAGAGGAATTTACTAAAAATGATAAAAAGAAAGAACTCCTCTATGACTTAAGCTAAATGTTAGAGCAGCTCACTGTTCATTCCTGTCTGACAGTGCACAGTGCTGCCAGCCACCCTCCTGGCCTGTATAATACAACCAGACACATGTGGGTATGCTCCTCAATCGCTGTTCCTTGCGCACAGTTTCAGCTCAGCATTGTACGCTGTAGATATCCTTGCTCTCAGTGAATGTCTCCCTCTTTTGCTTTGCCTTTGTCATTAGTCTGAAAACTTGGAACAACTTATCTATGATCTTTAGTTTCTCTTCAAGATTGTGATTTTTAGATTTGCTATTTGTGGCCACCTCAGGTAAACATTCCACCTGAACTTCTCCAACCCTGAGAGACCTTCTCTTTACCTCTTTCTCACATTTCTCACCTGGTGAGCAGACCCTGGGCAAATTTTCCCTTTGCAGTGTAATTTGACTTTGCTAGTGGGTAGACCATTGCAGTTTTCAATTGCTGTTAAGAATTTTAGGTTTCCTTATTATGGAAATAATAAAAGATAAGTTAATTAAGTTATATTTAAAGTGCAATTATTTTTTAAAAAGGAGAAGACATCAGTACTTATATCTTTGAACTCTGTTTAAAAGAGTTTTGATGAATATGGAAGACCACCATGATTTTTCAGGGTACAGTGACACCAAGTATACATCTCTTCAGGTTCTTAGCTAAGTCCACTTTCGACCATACTATCGCTTCCACATTCTCAACTACATTATGGCTGTGATTAAATGATCTCCCACATATGAAGTACAATTGTAAAACTGAGCTCTCTGTTCCTTCTGGGTTTGCCACTAAGGAAGTTATTCAAGATACATATCAAATCTCCTGGATTGAGATGAATTGGCATGAAATATGATCTGAGGACCGTGAGGCATCTACCAGTATCTTTGTGTCACTGCAGTCTCATGGAGAGGCTTTTGTGAGTCCCTGTGGGCCAAGAGCTAGAGGCATGAGAAACCGTAGCTGCATGGTCACAGATGCTGTAAACCCCTCCTTCCTCTGTGTGTCAGCCGTCTCCTTAGCAACACATTTTCTCTCTTGCCTTTGGAAATTGTTATTGAGTAGAAACATTTTGGGTTGTTATAGCAATGAAGATGACTAAAACCAAGGCCAAGAGATAACTGCTTTCCTCCCCAGTAGGAAAAGAGCTCTCCCATGAACGTACATTAGTCATTAGTTGAGCATTCCCCTCATACTTGATGGCTTTATAGGGACCCTCATGCTGAAGTCCCACAAGCTGGGTTTGAAAATACCTTGGAAACCCAAGTGAATTCTGCCAGGAAACGGACAATTCAAAATTCATTATAAGAACCAATTCTAGGAAAAAATTCAAGAAGTATGGCCCACTTTCTAATTTGTGTCCTGTTAAACTGAAGGAACTATAAACTTATTAGCTACCCCTTACAAAATGGAACAGTGCAGCACCACAATTATGTCACATTTTTAAAAGAACACAAGTTTGGGGAGACACTGTAAATATTAAACTTTAATTACTGATAAATAATGTACCGAGTCAACCAAAGGTTTTTCTTGGAGACTTGAAAGTAAAAGGAGGAAATGTATTCAAGTAGATAATCATTTATGTAATCCTTGCCAGCTATGAGTGCAAATGAGGTGACACCAATATTTTCCTGGCCCCTGAATTCACCTGGTAATGCAGCATTTTTATCATCACTTAAAATCTCTCATAGGATTACTGTTGAGCATCCGTGGGGATGTCACACATGAGACCATGAATGTATTGTACACCAGGTTCTGCTTTGACCCTTCCCAGATGCCCATTTCCCTCCACAGCCCATGAGGGCATCTCACATTAGTTTAAAATTTCATATTTTTTTTAATTTAAAAAAATATTTTTATGTAATAAAAAGTAAAAGTCCTTGTCCAACCATCCTGGTGGGTCACCTGTGTCTCTCACACAGATCACTCAAGTTAATGGGGAAGAAAGAACAGGGGGCCCAAGTCTGAGGTTATAAATAATAGAAAATAAAAGATCTTCCATCTCCAGCGGGGGGATAGATGAGAGGATAGGAGAGCAAGATGGGGTGGGGATGGGCAGGGGCAGAGCAGAAACCCCCCACCCCTGCTGGACCCTGGCCCTGCCCACTTTGAGGCCCTTCCCATTCAAGGCGCTTGGCAGGAATTCCCCAAGGGGGAGATAAGGGGCTGGGGGGCTGGGACTTCTCCGAGATGCTGGGGGAAGAGACATAGATCACTCTTCCCTCCACTCATGGAGGTCTCAGGTCACAGCCAGGACAATCTTCAGTTCCATGGGGGTTAGAGAGGGAGATGCCGGGAGGGATGAGATTGAACTGGTTGGAGGGGAAAGAGAAGAGAGCAGGCACATTAGAACCCAAGCAGCTGTCCCTTCATCCAATGCCGTCCAGTGTGGGGTTGCGGGGGGGAGTGTTGATAGGACCGACCTCCTCAAGGTGTCTCATGGGGCTGTCAGAGGCACAGATCAATCGCCGTTTCCCAGTGAACCAGAGCTCTTCCTCATGTGCCCAGCTCAGCCCCCCACATCCCAGCCTGACGTTGTCTGCTGTGCTGACCTTACCTTGGCTAAGTCAGGAGACAGTTGGGTTCACTGAGAGCTGAGGAGGCAGTGGGGAGGGGGGCTGCTGGATCACAACTGAGGGAGGATGGAAAGAAGCAAAGAACAGAGCCAGGAGCAAGCCCCTGGTGGCAGCGACTGTGGCTTCTGCTTACCCTACATCACAGACAGGTGCAGGTCGGCAGGCGCCCTGTGCAACAGCCCTGCCTCCAAGACCCCTCACTCCCTACCCAGAGCCCGTGCATCCTGCCCTACCTGCAGTGCATCAGCCAAATTCCTCCAGCTAATGAGAACTCAAGAATCCTGTCATCAGCTCCTCCGGGACATCCAGGCACCTGGCCAGGCTGCTTACCTTGGGAGTGTCTGATGTAGGGGTAGGGTGAGGGTATGGAAGCTGAGAATGCAGGCACCCCACTGTGGGGCATTGCACCTTGAGGGGAGCCCCCATGGCTCTGGGGTAGGTGCAGCATCATCATCTGGGGCAGGTGGGGAGCCCCAGGGTGAGGAGGCTGGGCTGTTGTGATTCCAGTTTGGACATGGGCGTGGGTAACATGGGCCATATTGGTGACACCATGGGGCAGCTGCTGGTGGGCATGGATGGAATACACAGCGGCTGGTTGGGGGAAGCTGCTTTGACGGGACTGGGCAGAAGGTCCGGGTGGCAGAGAAGGTGGTGTACCTGTCAGGACCCCTGAGTGGTACAGGCTCTGCTATGGCTATACACTGCCCAGGTGTGGGGCCTGCCCCACCTGGTGTTGGATGGGACCAGGGTCCACATGCTGGGACTGCAGTTGGCTCCCAATAGGCATGGTGGCTGGTTGCGGCTAGTGCGCATGCAGCTACATGACATGGTGCAGATAGGACTGGTGAACCGTGGCATAAAGGGCTTGGGGGGTGGGCTGCTCTGCAGAAGTGTACTGAGGGGTGAAGGGTGACACAATGGCCTGGGGATAGCTCCCTGACATCATCATGCATGGGTTGCTTTGAAGCATGGGGGCAAACACTGTCTGTGAGGGGTAGGGGGCTATGGGCTGCATCATGGTGGGCTGGCCTGGGAACTGCTGTGGGTTGTAGGGGATGTAGGAAGAATAAGGTGTGGCAGCCACCAGAGGTGGGGCAGAAGCGGTGGCGGTGGCCTGCATCATCAGAGGGGCTGAAGCTGTCTGGTATTTGTCCGAGTGCTGGGAGGGCAGGGAGCCTTTTGCTCCCTGGTACTTGTCCTGCTGTCCAGGCATTGAGTTGGACACAGGATTTCTGTCCTGAGGTGCCTGAACAGCTGGTCCCATGTGTATCTGAGGTATATAGGAAATGTACTGGGGGCTTTATAGCCCACTCTGACCTGCTGTCAGCACCGGGATGGAGGGAGTTGAATGAGTCCGGGGCCCAGGAGAAGTTGGAGTACTGGTTGATTTATTAACACACAACAGGGGCTTAGTGAGATTGAACTCCTTGGCCTTAGGGTTCAGTGTTGACTTCTTCACTTGTTCAGCAACAGGGACCTCATCCTTGTCATCTCTTTGGCTTGGGCAAGGCAGAGGGGGCTGATCCCGCCCCTCGGTTCCTCCTGCTGGTGGCAGGGGTAGTTCGTCCTCCTTAAGCGATACGGATTCTAAAGGGAAGAAACAGCCCCCAGGGAGTCTGAAGCCAAAAGACCTCCTTCTCCTTCCCTTTAGCCTCCTTCTTTAGGATCTGGGGAGGGAAAGGATCCAGGCTGGTCTCAGGGGAGCTACTAGGCTGAAACTTAAACTGGGCCCCAAACTTTCTCAGTTCTTCCAGTTGAAAGTGTTTCTGTTTGTTCTGAAGGCCAGGGACTTTCCTAGCTATCCAGGACAGCTCCTGGAACTGCAGCGTTCTCTCAGGTTACTTGGCCAGGAGTTCTTTTACATCTGTGGGGGCCAGTGAGATCTTTGGAGAAGCTGGGGAAATGGAGCCTACTCCAGGATCGCTAACTGATGACATCATGGGGATGGAAGCTGAAGAGGTCGGTACTGCTGAGCAGATGGGAGTCTCAGGACAGGAAGCTGAGACTGGGGCAGGGACAGCTGACTTGGGAGAGTGCAGGGGGTACATCCGGCCCACTGCAGGAACAGGTGGAACAGAAGCTTCTCCAGAAGGCCTGTTGCTGGGGGAAGACAGAGTCTTGGTACCTCTCAGAGGCCACTGTGCCTTAGGGGACATGCGGGAGGGGCCTCCATCGATACTGCATGTCTCAGAACCTGGGCTACGGCTGCTATTGTCAAGATGGTGAAGGCCAAGAGGTGGCAAAGAGCTAAGGCCAGGCCGGCCGGCACGAGTACTACTGCATCAAACTCCTCCCCTGGGACATTCCTGAACTCGATGAGGTAGAGGGATATACTTTCCCTCTCTAGATGCCAAGCTGGGGCTCTCTCCTCCTGAACCCCGTTGCTGAACTGCACTGTTCTCCTCCTTGGTGCACCCTTCATCATTCTCCATGGCGATCCGCAGGCAGTACTGGGGGCTCGATTTAGTCTTTCAAGTCAACTGGGCTGCACACAGCTCCCGCTGATGAAACTCTTCTGAGTTGTCCTTCTCTAAGGGACAAGAAGAGAGACTACTGTCATAGGAGGTCTTTACACTGTAGTTCTCTTCATTGAACTTGAACATTTCATTGGGGTCCCATCCATTGGACATGTCAGACTCCAGGTCATAGTCATCGCTGTTGCTGTCGCCCCCCTCCCAGCACTGAAGCATCTTCTCTTTGTGCTCCCCACTCACTTTTGAGTTCATGGCAATGGCTGAATCAGTGAACTTTAGTAGCATAATTGAAGTCAACATTTTGGAAGTAGACAAGCACGACATCACTTGACTTAAACACCATGGTGTCCACAATGTCTTCCTAATGAGGGCCACCTGCTGGCTCCAATGCGTTCTCTGCACAGCGTCTACTGCCAGTTCAAACTTTGAGCTCAGCATCCACAGGTGGTACCATTCTTCACCTTTACATCACAAGTGGAGCCCACAACAGTTGTAAGGAAATGCAGCATTCTGGAATTGCTGTCACCCTCAAACACCAGTGACTGTGGGGTGTCTTTCCTGTGCTTTTTCCCCTGGCGCTGCTGATGACCGCTGCCCTGGCCTCTCCTGATATTTCTGCTGTGGTGGCGGTGGCTGTGGTGCCAAGATGCCCTCGGCTCTGGCGGAGCCTGCTCCCCGCAGCAGCTGCAGGCCCCAGGCAGGGGGAAGCGGCCGCGGGAGGCCCTGGGGCAGCGGAGGTGGAGGCCAGGGGCCCCCAGGAGGCGCCCGTTGGGATGGCTGGTGCTCTTGGGAGGCCAGTGGACCACGGCCTGTTGCGTGGGGGCGGCTGCTGGGGCTCGAGGTCTGTTGTGGTGGCTGAGGCTTCAACTTGAGGGCAGCGTCTGGAAGGGGAATTAGGGGGAAGTGAGGGAAAGAGGAGGCCTGGGCTGGGCCCCTGCTGGAGACTGTGGGAAGTGAGGGGGACTGGGAAGCTGGGGCCCCACCACCGTTGGTGGGCGGGGGCGAGCCCCACGGTGTCGGGAGCTCCATTCCTTTAATTCCAGATAATTTTATCTCACCATAACACATTATTATGACTCAAAGCATTTTATTGACCACCCTAACAAAACATGTATGTAAGTTGAAATTTAATTTTTGCACATGACCATATGACCTAGGGACCAATAGATTTCTTCTGAATTAAGAAACCCCAAAGGAAGCAGACGCTCAGCCTGGAGGAGGCACAGTTTCACATCCAGCAGACAACATGAGAATTTCTGTGCGGTGCTTGTACAATCTCATGTCTCTGGTACTTGGCCAAAAACCAATTGTCATCCATCAGGGGCATCCTCCCTCTGAACAAATAAAACTAAATATAGCAGGTGACCACTATGATCAGCAAGCGTCATTTACCCGAGTAATTGTGCCTATGAGCACTTAAGGAAGATTCATGTTGAAGGGGCTTACAGAGGTTATTGTTGACCGTCAGAGACAAACCAACGATGCAGAGAAAAAAATGTGGAAGCGATTAAGATGCATAGTTCATGGGGATAACTTTGGCACTCAAGAGATCTCTGGAGCCGAAAGATTTCAAGAGTTAAGTAAACATGTTTTATACATCACACACAGTGGCGGAGATAAATTGTCAACAATTAGAAAATAACGTTGGTGCCTGATTTTAATAAGGCTACTGCTGAGGATATCTCTAACACATGTCCTAGCTGCCAGTGGCATGATCCTTACAAAACTATAAAAGTAGGAAGTGAAAAGGAGGTAAAGTCCTGAAACCCCTTTGAACATCCCCAAATGGATTTTATACAAATGCCCCAAGCAATGAGCTATGATTGTGTTCCAGTTATTACTTACTTTTTCTTAGGGTGAATCAAGGGCTTTCCTTGATTCACCCTAAGAAAAAGTAAATAATAACTGTAACTATGGTCCTAAAAGTGGTAATAGTCCTCCTCCTTCTTCTGTTAATAATATTAATAATAATAATAATAATTGCTTGACTTTATTTTCCTGACTGGGGTGTGGTGGAAGTCAAGAAATTCAGTTATCTCTCCATTGGCATAGGCACATATTTCCCTGGCATTGCTATTATTTAACTCTGTAAATGTTCACTTTTTATTCAGAAACTTCATTGTCTTTTTCATTCAAAATCATCAGGAAAAGTAGAGAGAATCAATGGAATCCTACAATTATTATGAGCAAAGCTCTCAGAAATCCTTGAAATTTCAAGGCCTAAAGTATTACCAATTAGACTTGACTGGAACAAGACCAACTTCCTCCAGGACCCACAAATTGTCTCCTCCCAAGTTAATGATAAGCCTTTCCATGTGTTTGGGAATTTCATTTCCAAAGTCAGATTCTACCTATTGCAAACTGATATGATTAAATAATACAGGGGGCTCATATCCAGCTTTATTGCCAACAGATTCAAGCTCCATTGTAGAACAGTCACCCTGCATGATCTGAAGCCTGAAAAGCTGGTCTTCAGGGAAAGACATCAGAGAACTCTGCCCTTGAACCATGATGGAAAGAACATTATGATGTACTATTAACAATTGAAACATCAGCAAAACTCCAAGATGGTCATTAGATTCACGTTTCTTAATTAAGAAGACATACGCCATTTCCTCTAGAGCACTGGATGTCCAGTCCATCAGTAGTCTGTAAACTGACAGCTACACGGGTGAACAGTATCCTCCCAAGACTGGTCAAGTTGGTTACTGCAGACATAGACTGTTTCTGTCCAAGGCAACAGAATATAATTTTCTGATTCCCTGGTACAGTTTTTCTTTGCTTACTTCTAGTCTTGGTTATTATTATTGTACTTTGACACCCTCTGTTAACTGAATAAAGGTTTTTCAAATTACTCTCTATTATTTGTATTCTGTTATATTTTTACTCCCTAAGGTCTTTTGCCCCTTAAGGAAAAACAAACTGTCTTGCTCATTTGTCTCTTAGCTACTGTGGTAGTTAATTTTATGTATCAACTTGACTGGATCAGGGAATGCCCAGGTATCTGGTGAAACTATTTCTGGGTGTTGTCAGTGAGGGTGTTTCTAGATGAGATTAGTATTTTAGCTGGTGGGCTCAGTAAATTAAGTTGCCCTCTCCAACTGCTAGGCATCATCCAATGTGTTAAGGGCCTGAATAAAACAAAAAGGTGGAAGAAGGAGGCATTTGCCCCTTTTTCCTGCCTCATTGCTGCTGAGCTGGGACATCTCATCTCATCTTTTCCTGCCCTCAGGCTGGCATTTACACTATTGGCTTCTCCCATTCTCAGGCCTTCAGGCTTGGACTGAACTACACCACTGGCCTCCTGGGTCTGCAGCTCGTGGATCATGGGCCTCCTTAGCCTCTATAACTGCATGACCCAGTTCCTCATAATAGATCTCCTTTCATATCCTATTGGTTCTATATCTCTGGAGGACCCTGACTAATACAGCTACAATTCTGAATTTAATTCATTACTAGACTTGTCTTCTTCTATCTGATTCTGCTGACAGAAAAATGTAATAGTTATTCCTTTTAACATTTCAGAAGGTAGATTTCATCTTATAGGCCCCTTCTCATTCTTAAATTTCAATCACCTAATGCATTCCAAACTTCAGCCTTGTGAAAAGTGGACCTTGACTCCACATCAACAAAATGATTTTTCTCAGGTCATCACAACCCTGTCAACAAAACCTATCATGCCAGGAATGGTAACTAATATTGGAGCTATCATAGCTATAATCATCAGTCTGTTCTCTTCAGAGCTGTTTACTTTAAAGGAACAATGACTGGCTCACTACAGTTGATATAAACACTATGCATATTCCCAATAGTATCTGTGCCCCTTTCAGGTACTTCTTATGAGAATACCTTCTGCTCTGGAAGCTCCACAAACTAGGTTAAATTTATTATCCAGTTGATGAAATAAAATTTATGTTTTAAGGCAGGACAAGAAAAAATTAAACATAAAATTCTCTCTCTGTGTTACTTGGGTCTTCTCCCTCCCTAATGTGCAGGGTGCATTTGCCATACACATTAAGCAGAGCTCCTCAAAGATGGAAGAGCCTACTCAACCTTAAAAATCAATTTTATTTCTTTCTTCCGATGCTAGCAATGTAACTTCTTAAAAGAATAGTGTTCTTTCCCAGCTCTGTAGGGGATCATGGTGACTTGCTGTTTCTTTGTTATGTGTTTACCTGGACTATGTATCCTTGGTGAACTTTATGTAAAATATATCATTTTGATGTATGATCCTTTGTCTCAAAAATGTATATGACTTTGCCTTCCAACTTCTAACAGGTGGAACAGTTCTCAGAGCTTGCTGAGAATCTGCTTCCCTGGTTATAATTCTCAGTTTGGCTTGAATAATATTCCATTTTTCTTCTTATCTTGGTAGTAAATTGAATTTTCATTGACACAGTGTTGTCACAAATAATCACAGAGCCATTGATTTCCTCTTAGCTAGCCAAGGGAAAATTGATGCTGTGAGAAACACTTCTAACATAAATATTATACCTAGGTAAATACTACAGGTAAGTGAGCACATGGTTTGGGACATTACTCATGCCCCAAACTCTAAAACAGGTCAGGATAATTTAATAGGTCACTACCACCTTTACCCTCACTCCTTATTATTAGCCTCCAAAACAGTTTTCAGTGTTGGACCAAAAAGTGTGAGACTGAGGAAAACAGTGGAGACATGAGGGGCTAGAAAGCAACTTGCTTAACCTCCATATCCTTAAGGACAGCAATCTTCTGAACATGGAATTTTTTCAGTATTTTCCTTACATTTTAAATATCTTTCCTCTGATTTCAAACAATCCTGAGGAAATGGTTTTGAGAAGCACTGATTCATCCTTCACTTTTACTTGTAACACCTCTCTCACAGGTAACACAATGTCTCATTTTATGTCAGACAAGGAACTGAAATAAAATCTTGGAGGTTTTATGAAAAGAGTGTGAATTGGCAATAGTCAAACCACTAAGCCACCTCTACTTCCACCCTGTTTTTCCTACCTCCCAGCCACACTTCATGTTCTTCAAATACGAGCATGTGCATATGATGTGTTCTAACATTTCTGAACTGCTGTAAGAATGCCTCAGTAACCAATATTCCTTCCAGGAATTATCACAGGTTTTCATTTTTGTATGAGAATTACTAGATTGCCCTCAACATGTCCAAACATTCAAAACTTTAAAAACCCTCAATCCATATTCTGATCTTCTCTAGCAAACCAGTTTTTATTTAAAAAATATTACCCTTAAATAGAGAAAATCATATAAATCTATTTATTTCACCTTTATTATTTAATATTTATTAGATTCTCTTTAATAGACAACATTTATTTATTTATAAATCACTTTTTGTTATAACTTAATGGTATTACTTATTCTAAAGGTGTTGATCTAATAACTCAAACTTGGATGAGAGAAAATGCTAAATTAAAAGTGTGAAACTTTTTTTATTTATTTGTGTTTATACTCACAGAGAAGCTTTGTAGTGCAATGAGAAGAGCTTGGACTCTGGATTCCAAATACATGATTTCAAGACCTAGGAATATCCCTTGTTGCGACCTCAGGCAATTTAATGAAACCTGTTACATCTTATTTAAAAACAAAAACTGAATATACTCCAATATAATTCAAGATGAGGCATTTTACTCTCATTAATAAAACTTATAAGGAGAAAGTGTAGTCCAGGACACTTTATAGACAGATTCAGGCACAAAATATCCTTTCCAAGAGGGTAGTGTGCAAGTGGTGAGTTTTCCATGACCCCTGATGGTGAGAGTTGGGGGTGGAGAACCTGGGAGAATATTTTAGAAACAGACCTTCTCTACCCTCGCCCACCTGGGAATTCTAAGATCAGGGAGGGGATAAGATTTGAATCTGATGACAGATTGAAACTTCAATATCAACCAGATTTTTAATACTGGAAAAAGAGATATGAGTGACCCAAAAGCTCTGGTATTTATGCAAGATTATCTGTCAGAGATGAGAAAATCAACCGAGCTAGTCTGAAGGGCAGTTTTGAGAACAACACTGAAGCTATTTCTTAATTGTACACCACTGAGTCTAGCCACCCCAATAAATGTTCTATCTGTAAAGCACCTGGCACATAGAATGAGCTCAAGATATGCTAGTTCCTTCCCTCTTACTAGTTCTGGGTCCTTCACAAGCTCAGTCCCTCTGAAGGTCCTCACCTATGACACACAGGGAGTTACCACAAAATCCAAATGAGATCAGGGGTTCAAATGCTACCTCATTCACACACTTTCTGGTTCCTTGAGTTCCTTTCCTTCTTTACATCCATTCATTGTTAATGTGACATCTCAAAACCAAGGAAATAATACCCAGAAAGAATATGGAAAAAAAAAGAGAGCTGAATTTTAAATTGGCCATATTCTGATCCTCACAATTTAAGTCCAACATATTTTAACACTGTTCAGGTATTACAAGTTTCCAAAGGAGCAAAGAAAATAATTCTCCTTCTCTTTGGCAGTTATATCAAATTGAGGATTTAATTCCTACAGATTTTCTTTTACATGTGCTTCTATAAACTCACAAATCTATAAATGTTAGCATGATTAACAGTTTTGAACTACTGCAATAAACTCTTGCTAATTGTAACTAAGTGAAGAGAAACAGCAGACTATTGAAGGGAATCAATAAAAATGTATCTGTAAGCAATTTTAAAAGACATAAAATCAATGAAGTAAGTGGATTTTATTTGAAAAGTATTTTTCAGAGGAAGTGTTTTGTTGAGTACATAAGATTCCCAAAGAACACATTAGTATTTTATATAAATAGTTGAAAAGAGCTTGAATGTGTTTGGAAAGTTCATTCTTTCGCAAAATTTAAGTATTCTACCTGATGACTTAGTATTTTGTTTAGCAGATTTTTGTCCTTAATTAATATGTCATTAAAGTTTAGGCTTATTCTAATTATCTCAAATTCTAAATCTGTAGAATTGAATGTAAAATCCAAAAATGAATATTGTTTTGCTTCAGTTATAATTTCCATCAACATGAGGAGATAACTGGGCAAACAGAAAAGGCAGTGCTGGATGCGGTGGGACCCACAAGAAAGAAGAAACCCATAGCACAACTGAGTGTAAATCAGGGCCTGGGTCCTGGACCTGGAGCTCTGACACCAGTGCTATGGTGGCCTAGGGTGGTAGGCAGAAGACTTTAACCAGGCAGGCAATCAATCATTGGGGGTCCAAAAGGACACAGCAGCATGTCTCCTCCATTGTAAAGAGCAGAGTCACAGTGGCTAATATTGGACCTGCTGGCAGGAAGTCTGACAGCAGGAAGCAGGGAACCCAGATATTGGGCTGGGGGTTCAAGGCAAAAACTTCAGTCTTTGAGTGCACCTAAAGATGGCAAAATAGGTTCCTGAAAGTTCTGGGAGGTTTAGTCCTGGAAATGTTATCAGAACTAGCCCACAAAGTGAGCACCAAATTAGCTCCAAGTGTATTTAGTCCCAGATCATAGCACTAAACTCCTTTGGCCTAAATCAGAAATGGTTCTAGCAGTTGGGGCTACATTGAACCTGCAAGTGGATTCAAGAGAACAGGAATTTAATTGGGTTTTTGGTATGTACTTTCATATTTATATTAGATCCTTGAGAGAACTATTGTCATCCTGACTTATTTTTTTCCAGCTCCAAGATGAGATTATTTTTGTGTACATTCCTTAAGAGAAAGTTGAGAGAATTTAATATGATTATGGCCCTTGAGTTCTTTGCATTTATTTTTCTAAATTGGGAAGTCTCAGTGCTAAAGCTTGGTTTAGACAAGGCTTAATTGGAAGTAGTTTATGTGCATATGTGCTACTGTGAAGTGTGCCATCCTTAGAAAGTGTCACCCTAAGCTTTACTGAATGAAAGAACCCATTCTTATCATCACCAGAGCCCCTCAGATTGTATATTTATACACACATGAACACACAGAGACACACTCTTTGCAATTGCACTCTTTCTCTCTCTGTACATAAATAAGTATGTATGTTAAAATAGAATCTATATACATACATATCCCGTGCAATCCTACTCTTTATGCAATATGGAAAAAAGCAACAAATTTCTGAAATTAAATAAACAGAAAGAGGAGTGTTTACTTTGTCCAAAGCGTAATGCAATCACTTCTTAGCCTTTTACAAGAAAGAGGCCAGAATTCATTTGCAAGTTTTCTACACAGTTTATTAAGGTAGAAGATCAAATACATCCTTCAATCAGAGAGGAAAATTGAGAATGAAAAAACAAAAAAACTGTGACAAGAGATGCCTGGGACCCTTAATGGAGTGTAAGTGTTCCTAAAATCTGGGGCAGAAATAAAAGTAATTTCTACAGCATGGAAAATGGAAACAGACTCATTTCACTGGAAATCCTCTTCCCCCTTCTATGTGCATTTCTGTGAAACCCAAATGTCCACTCTTGTTTCTCCCTACTTTCCCTTTTCATTTCTATCATGCTCTTTAGAAAGAACTCCAGTTATCAATTTCTTATTTGCTCTACCACCTTTAACTTTTCTTTCATTTATTCTCCTTTTAGTTTTATCCAGTCATATTTCCCACTTTCCTCTCCTTCATTTCTATTGTTTTAACTGTTGATGTTCAGCGGAATACCACTCTATTATTCTTTCCCCATCTGTCTCCAAATTCAATACTATACATACTTGAAATATGTCATGAGAATTTGTTTTAACCTCAAATATTAAATGGAACTTCTTCTCTCTTCTCTCTCTCTCTCATGACAATTAGAAAAGATGTTGTATTAGCTAAACTGCCTTTTGAACCATCATTTTATCCCAGAAGCAATGTAGTGCACTTAGTTCCTTTGGGCAGGCCTCCACTTCTACCAGACATTTTATATTTCTTCTTTACCAGTTCCTCATGAAGTTTACTTTATATTGTCTAGAATAATTTTCTTAGAAGAAAATTGGTTGAGATCAAAACTCTTGATTTTTCAGAGTAAGACTTGATCATCTAATATGCTTAAGAACTGGCACACCTCCAACCCTCTGATTTCCCTTCTCTTTTAGCCTTGGACCCTGCTCCTTCTCACACTCCGTATCCTTGGAAGCCCCTAAAACACTCCTTGCACTCGGAGATCTCATTCACTCTCATAGATTCAACTATATGGGTTATTTTCAAATCTACCACCAGTCTCAAAATTACCAACAGAATTTCTTAATCCTACATTCCCAGTTGTCTGTAAATTATTTTCATCTGAGTACCACGAAAATTTCAGCCTTCATGTGTTCTAAACCAGTAACTTTCAATTTTTTCTAAACACAGTTTCCTTTCTATAATATGTCTTAAATGGAAAACCAGTATTTTATCAGATTAAAGCTAATAGACTAGCAGGTACTTATTATGAAGTCCTTAAAGGTGACAAATGGGCCATTTTGTTATATGTACACATACTGATACATACAGAAAGAGTTATGGGTAACAAGTCAGTTATATTTCTGTAGCTTGGTTTTGCACACACAGCATAGATGGAAAATGTGCCCATCTCAGTAGGCCTAAATTTAGAAAAGATCACTGAGAAACAACAGTCTCTCAGCAATATTTTTGTAAGAATTCATATTTGTGTCCAAATATGAACACATAGCAGGAACATGCAGATTTATTCTGAAGTCTGCACAAAGAGTGAGTTGGCACGGAAGCTCAAGTTAATGCCATTGGTGGCCCCATTGAGCTTAAATGTAGATATTATGCAACAAGTTTCATGGGTGTGTTGTTTTATATTAAAATTTGAAATTTGTTAAGAGTTAATTTTTTTTTTTTTTTTTTTTTTTTTTTTTGCGGTATGCGGGCCTCTCACTGTTGTGGCCTCTCCCGTTGCGGAGCACAGGCTCCGGATGCGCAGGCTCAGCGGCCATGGCTCACGGGCCTAGCTGCTCCATGGCACGTGGGATCCTCCCGGACTGGGGAACGAATCCGTGTCCCCTGCATCGGCAGGCGGACTGTCAACCACTGCGCCACCAGGGAAGCCCAAGGGTTAATTTTTAAATTATGTTCTATGACTCCCAGAAACTGTGAAATTTCAGCTTCAAAGGAACTATAACAATTTACAAATCACAGTTTAAAAGCCATTCTTCTATTTGAATGAATGAAATCATTCCTCACCAAACACTATTTTCTGATCATATTCTCTATATTCTTTTGGTAAAATGATCACTGCCTCTTATTTTTTCTTCACATATAACCACAATTCATTTTATTGCTAACTTCAATGTATTAAAATATTTTCTGTCCTTTTTTTCTACTTCAATAATATTTCCCTTGTCTAGGCTCGTATTACCCCACATCTGTGTTGCCAAAAATAGCTTCTTACATGGTCTTCCTGTTCTCCACCACCTTTTCTTCCAATTTATCCTGCACTCTGCAACCTGATGAAAATACCACTGTTCTCACACTGGTGCCTTACTCACGAAACTTCAGTAGCCCTCTACTGTTCTGAAACTAAATGCCAAATACTTCTGCTTAATTTATAAGGTTATTCATTATTTAAAAATCTTAATCTTTACATCTCTAACAGTAGACACACAAATACATACACACACACATCCCTAACTGAAACATTTCTCCCTCACTCCACATCTATCATATCCATATCAAAATCTGTTCTAGGGTCTTCCTTTATACCTTTCCTAACTACACGGAAGCACTCCATTTTAGCCCTTGTGGTCTACACCACTTTTTTGGCAGATAATTATACACTGTTGACTTGTTCTCTTCATTTCTTGTCTCCTCCAGCCTAGATGATATGTACTTCGAGAAAAGGAACCTGTTTTCTTCATCTCTACTCTCCTCCACCCCACACAGGCTCAGAGTGACCACAATAGGCTTGGCATGTGGTAGTAGCCTCTCAAAATCTCTTGAACTTTGTCATCTTTTAATCTTCCTATTGAATACTCTTAATTCTTTTATTTTTTCTTTCATGTATTTTTTTTTTTTTACCTGTGTGACTTTCTCAGGATCTGTGTACACATTCTGTATAACTCAGTTTAGCCACATTACATTTAACTCAAGCCCTGAGATAGGGAAGAACTTTCAATACTAGTAATTTTCAGATTCCCTTGTGAAGTAGATAGGATGCAACCTTCTTAATCAAAATAGGAAAATTAAATATGACCTCTTACATACACACACACACACACACACACACACACACACACACACACACGCCCATGCAAGAGTCATATGAGCCCCTAGGAAGGTCCTCTGTCCTACTCTCATTCTGAGAACCAATGCCTGGAAGGATTACTAACGCACTCTGTTATAGCTCTCAAATGGGTTGACATGAAGGGAGAAAAAAGTATAGAAGAATTTAAAATTAAAAGAACAAAATATTTGATTGCATTACAATTTGAGACTTTTATCATAAACATAATTAAAATCAAATAACAATCAGATTTAGATTTTTTTCTTACTCCTTCCCTTGATTCAGCCCTGGAGAAACTACAGAAAATAGAAGGAATCAAAGATCTGAAAAAAATAACACCCATGAGAGCTCCATATAGACTGAAAGCATCTCAGAAAGAGTAAAGAGGAATGGTGGTGCAGGAAGCATCCGTCTCTGGCTAAGAGCATCCGGGCCCATCTTTGAGAGACTATACTGGAGATGTATTATGTTTTCTTCTTCCCTCCATGTTGCCTTAGACAGTTATTGCCTGCCCCATCGCCACAGAAATTCCCTCAAGCCTAGACTGCTTGGTCTTGAGGAAACAGATGAATATCAAACAGAATTCAAGGGTAGTTCAAAAATCGTCTGGGCAGGGAGCTGGTGTAAACAGAGTAGGCAGGCTAGCTACCCTCAGGCATTCACTATTTGCCTCCTCTCTGCTCCAAACAGCAGGGTTCACATCACTCCAAAGAGACGACCTCTTCTAAGGCTGCTCCTATCTAAGGTGATTTTAAAGGTGAATCCTTCAGATCTAATGGTCCACCTAGTGACTCTGTAGCTGTGTGCACTGGTGGCCCTTCCTGCCCTTTCCTTAAACTCACAGAGATGACAAGTACTTACAGGCCTTTGGCTTTTCTCCAATACATATTAAAAGTCAGAGCAGGAAGACATTCTAAGAGAATATGAACTTACAAGCCAACATGACTAGACTCTTAGAAGAACAATCTTTTCAGCCAAGAAAGCAAAATCAACAATGAATATCACAAGAAACAGTTATTAAAATAGACAAACATTTTAAACAGTCATGATAAATGCTCTTAAAATGATGAATATTAGTAATATTTAATAGCATTAAATCATAAATAGAAAAAAGTAGAAATGTTAATTTTGAAAAATAAAAGTTATAATAGTTTAAGATGAATAGCAGGATGAAAATAGTAGAGAAATCAATTAGTGCACTTGTAGACTATTTTGAAGAAAGCTTCCTGAGAGTAGCATGAAAAGGAAAAGGGAAATGAAATATAAAAGGGTAGCTAAGAGATATGGAGAAGAAAAGCAGAACTAACAACATATGGAAAATAAGAATATAGTAAAAAGATAAAATAAAAATAGAATTTTTAATGAAATATAAGGACATCAGAAAGTTCTAAAATCTTCCTATAAAACAATAAGAATCAGATCTATTTGAGACTTCTTAACAGTAACTTTGATGACAGGAAGATAACAAAGAAATATTTTTTAAATATTTAAATAAATCAACTTTGATCTATAATTTTTAATCAGCCAGATTGTCATTTAAATGTGAGGCATATGCACAGCTACCTTTCCCAGAACTTTCTTTGGAGTTAAGCATTTCCCTGTGGTTATATTTTGGTCAAGGGAAAATGGGCAGAAGTATGCCACTTCTAGGCCTTGCCAATAAAAGCATGTGATTTTTCTGTACCCATATATTGGTTACTATTGATTCCCAAGGCAGTTGGGGAGCTATGTGATGGATGTAGCATTTCCTCTGTCAGCCCAGGTCCCTGTCTGACCATATGGAACACACCGCCCTCCCTGGAGCTGATTGTTCTTTGTGTGAGGAAGAATTTTTTTTTTCTTATGTAGAATCATTGTTTTGTGGATTATCTATAATAGCAACTTATTTTGCCTCAATACAAAGAATTTTATACAAGCAGACCTAATTTTTTGCATTTTGCTTTATTGTGCTTTGCAAATATTGCATTTTTAACAAATTGAAGGTTTGCGGCATTGAGTAAGTTTATTGGTGCCATTTTTTGCAGCAACATTTTCTCACTTTGTGTCTCTGTGTCACATTTTTGGTAATTCTCACAATATTTCAAACTTTTTCATTATTATTTCATTATCATTATTATATTTGTTATGGTGATCTGTGATCTGTTTAATTTCTACTACAATTTGCTGAAGGCTCAGATTCTGGTTAGCACTTTTTAGCAATAAAGTATTTTTAAATTAAAGTATGTTCATTCTTTTTTAGACATAATGTTATTCACACTTAATAAACTATAGTATAAGGTAAACATAACTCTTATATGAACTGGGAAACAAAACAATTCATGTGACTCTCTTTATTGTGATATTAGCTTTATCACAGTGGTCTGGAACTGAATTTGCAATATCTCTGAGGTATGCCTGTATTCTGGTAAAAGAATAACAGAAGAGGAAGACATAACAATTATAAACAGATGTGCACCTAATGATATATTTCCAAAACCATAAAACAACTACTGCAGAAAGGAAGAAAAAAATAGGTAAAACAATTATACCTGGAGATTTTAGTCCATCCCACTCTAAAACTGAGGATCAATCAGACGAAAAATAAGCAGAGATGTAATAAACAAATTTGAACTATTTAGACTTTGTTAGACATCTACACCTAAAAACAGATAATTATTGCTCTTTTTAAGCACACATAGAATGTTTTATGAAGTATTAGACTATTGAGAAAGCTTCAATTATTTCCCTAATCAATATCTTGTGGATTGTGATGGAGTAATACAAGCCATCATACAGAAAATTAGAACTGGTAACAAAATTATAGATTTTAAAATTCAATATTTTCATTATTTTCAATTATTGCTTCTATCTACTTTAGAAATTGAGGTCATATAAGCCTCATGAAATGAGCTGGGAAGTTTTGCTGTTTTACTTTTTTTTTGGAACATGTGTATTAGAAATTATTTCTTAGAAATTGGTAAAATTCACCTCTGAAATTGTCTGAACATACAGGTTAGGGACATGATGGTGTTTGGTGAATACTTTCTTTTGTTCAATTTCATTGACCATTCTAATTTTATATTTATTCTTGAGTTTTAACATTTAAAAAATATTTTTCTGGAAATGTATTTAAGCTAGATTTTGAAATAAATTAACATATACAGCTGACTCTTGAATAATGCAGGGGTCAGGGTGCTGACCACCACACAGTCAAAACTCCATGTATAACTTTATAATTGGCCCTCCATATTTGTGGACCTGCATTTGTAAATTTGACCAACTGCAGATTGTGTAGTAGTTGTTTATAATACGTGTTCGTTTATGATTGTGTGCTTGCTTTTGCTTGGAAATGTAATTGTATGAGATTGAATTAATCATACTCTCTTGTTCAAGGTACAATGTCATTTTATGGCCATGCAAGACCATTCTATTTCTTTATGTATTTTTACCTTTTTGCTACCTACCTTGCCCACTTTGACCACCACTATGTTTATTAAATATATTTTTCTTTGTATGTTTTTTGCAAAATGTATATTATGTTGTGTACATACATATTTTTATTTAAATAAATAGTGTCATGTTATATAGTTTAAAAATTTCCCGGAGCTCAGTGTATCTAAGATCCTTCCGTACTACCATGTGCACATCTAACCTGTTTTATTTAATTGCTGGACAATAACCCATGATGTGCTTCCACTGCATTTTGCCTTTCTGCTATCCTGTATGGAACTCTAGATGTTTCTTCTCCCTGCTATCTCAAATGGCACCAGAATAACTGTACTTATATGTGCCCTCTGAAGGATCTGTGTGAACATTTCTCAGGGATAAATGCCCAAGGAGAGAGTGGGTTATGGAGTACATGTCTGCTTAATTTGACTAGTTACTCTCACACTGCTCCTACTATCCACACACAATAGTTTTTGTATACCCACATCCCACCAACACAGCATTATCAAGCTTTCTAATGTTTGCCAGTCCTATAGGTTTAAAGTGATACCTTAGATAGAATTAATTAGAATTTCATATCTCTAATTATTAATGATTTTGAGCATGCCAGTCATGTGAATTTGGTCCTATCTAGGTCTTCATTTGTTCAGGATAGATAGCAAAACATCAAATGGAACAGACTGAGGAATAGTCTTTCTTTAAGGAACAAAGGAAACTCATGAGGCCAAGCCCAGCAGAAGATAATGGAAAGTGTGGATTCCCCATCTGTTATCCTCCCACAGAGAAGTATGTCAGTCCTGGGTGCTGCTTGATGGTCTGTATGTCTGCATTCCAAGGGAAGACATGCTTCCTCAGTCACTCTCCCTCCTTACAGTTCCAGCATGAGAGCAAGCTTGTCAGTAGGGAACGGTGGTCTACACAGTCATCAGGATTTAGATGGTAATTTTTTCAGTTGTTTGGGAATGACAGCTGTTCAATACTTAGAGAACTTGGACAAATCCATGGACTTGTAGAGCAACATGACTTGGTCAGAGACCTAAATCAGAAATTTCACAAGCACCGTTCTGCTGACTCTTTTACTAGGCAGTGAATTTTGTTCTCTACTTTCTGCCCAAAGAGTGGCCTTTTCTTGACAGTGTCATTAATATCAACTCTGAGAAGCTGTTTAGCAATCTGCTAGTATCCTCTATATTTTGGCCTGGAATGCTGAAGAGGCCTCTGTTCACCAGGGTATTAGTCAGGATCCAGTCAGGAAAACAGAAACCAATTATGTATTTCAAATGGAGGGAATGGGATACAGAAAATTTGTGACATGGATGTTGAAAAAGCTGAGAGAGCAAAAAGGGAATGGAGAAGCAACCCAGATAATAGTAATGCAGGAAGATTGCTTATGACTCTTAGGTCTATGGAAACAAAAGAGAAGATATGATGTTTTCTGAGTATACAAGTGGGACTAGGCCATTTGGTGCTGAAACCAAGGAGGAGAGCCCCTATGGCCAAGTCTAGAATTGGTGAAGGTCTACAACCCCTTTCCAGAAATATTCCTAGAAATACAGAAGAAGGAATAAACCCTTCTTCTCTCTTCCCCCCTCTGACTGCCTACTAGGGGCTTCTGTTTGTAGAAGACAAGACAAGGGAAACAGGATGATATAACTGCAGGCTCCCAGACCCAAAATTGCAGTGAAAACTAGAGAAGAGCAGGTATAGTGCCAGGAGATAATAGATCATGATGGGCAAAATGGGCATGGGGTATTGGAGTTGATATAACTTTAAAAGAACAATACTAATAAGTTTGTAATCCATTTCATTTTGAGAGATGTTATTGGATATGAGACAATATTGGACATTGGCTTATTACCCTGGTCCCAATCAAACCTAAGCCTGCACTAACAGACAGAACTTGGTCTGCCCTGTAAGGCTTCTTTTGCCTAATAAAATTATCAGAACCTGGGCTCAACCACTGATCTCTACTTAATAGCCTTAGCCTCTGGCAATATGTGGGGGACAGTGGACAACAAAAACTCACTGTTTTATGGATTTCATAATAACAGCAGTTATATCATCACTATCCCCCACTGGGACACAAAAAGAAATTTTATGTAGTGACTGAGGGCAAGTTGGTTCCTCCTCAACGTCCTCCTTCCAATCTTCATAGTACAATACTATTCTCTCTCCCTTTTTAAAATTTATAATTTTTAAATTTTTTATTAAAAAAATTTTAATTGGAGTATAGTTGATATACAATGTTGTGTTAATTTCAGGTGTACAGCAAAATGAATCAGTTATACATATACATATATTCACTCCTCTTTTTTTTTAGATTATTTTCCCATATAGGCCATTATAGAGTATTGAGTAGAGTTCCCTGTGCTATACAGCAGGTTCTTATTAGTTATCTTTTTATATATAGTAGTGTGTATATGTCAATCACAGAAAGGCAAATATCATATGATATTGCTTATATGTGGAATGTATGGAATGTATGAATGTAGAAAGCAACTTATGGTCACAGGGCAGGGGGTGGGGAGGGATAAATTGGGAGATTTGGAGTATTGTTCTGTTTTAACCCAAACATTAAATTCATCCGCAGTAATGAGGCCATGGTATAGAATCCAGCTCTAGCTACAGAGCACTTGAACTGAATTTCTGTTCTCACCACTCTACAGATACTGCTTAAATCAAAGGGACATATAAATTGCATGTTGCCAAATCCAATAGTCCCATCCCAACTCTGATTGCACTTGCCCATTCATTAGCATTCAGAACAATTGATCACTCACTACTACCTCAAACACTTTCTTTTCTTGTTTCTTCCCTGTCTCCACCTTCCTTGTTTTCTACCAACCTGCCTGCTCCTTTCAAATTTCCTGTGCTAGTTTGTCATCTTCTGTTCAACCTCTAATATCTCAGGTCAATCAGTGTCCTTGTCCCTTGTTTGCACATCTAAACACTCTCCTATAGGCATGTGGCTTCAAATATCTCCTGTATGCCAATAGCTTCAAAATTTATCTATCTCTGATATTTCCCATGAATTTCTCATGCATGTATACAACTGCCTACTCAAAATATTTGCACATACTTGTGTCTTAGATCCTTCCAAATTAAAGTACCCAAAGAGAATTCTTCATTCTTCATATTCCCAAACAACTCTTCCCCAGACTCCTGGCCTTGGTCAATAGCACACAAAGTACCCAGTTATTCATGCCCCAAAACCAATAATCATTTTTTTTCCTATTTCCACATCAATATATACATGTCTTATCACTCTACCTTCAAATTACCCTAAATCTTTCCTCTTTTATATTTCTC
This sequence comes from Leucopleurus acutus, assembly GCF_964270905.1. Classification (NCBI taxonomy): domain Eukaryota; kingdom Metazoa; phylum Chordata; class Mammalia; order Artiodactyla; family Delphinidae; genus Leucopleurus; species Leucopleurus acutus. Next base: position 123,617,539 of record NC_139146.1, on the reverse strand, counting down.
CAATATTGCTGCCTTAATGCAAGACAATCCCTGCTTATCTGAGCTACTGCAGTAATCTCCTTTGCTTCCTCTGTTCCTATATCCCGATCTAACCAACACCAGAGCAAACAAAGTTATCTTTCAAAATATATGCCTGACCAGGAGACTCCTGCTTATAATTCTCCATTGATGTCCCAGCAATCTTAGAAGAGCATACAATCTCCTCACTTTGGTATTTAAGGCCTTGTCTGACAAAGAACTTCACCTAGTACCTTCTCTCTCCCTTACTTCTCCCCTTCTTTCACTATGCTTTTGCTACATTGACCTCATTCCTGATTCTGAAACATTCCAAATAATTCTCACCTAAGGACTTTTGCACCAGCTATTTCTTCCTGTGTCTTCTTATGACTCAGTTCTTAGTTTAAACATCACCACCTTAGAGAGTTTTTCCTTGACCAAAGAATATAATGTTGTCCATAAAACTCTAGTACATACTCAATGTTATTTATTGTGTTTTGAAATTCATATGTGTTTATGAATTGGTAATATTACTGATTTGATTATTCATTTGTTTATTATCTCCCCAATCTCCCATTAGAATGTAAACTCAAAGTGTCACATTAGAAGTAGAAATTCAAAATGTGCACATTGCTAATGTTTTCAGTTGAAAAGATTTTAATATAAAGTTTCCTAACAGTAAAAATTATGATAGCAACAAAATACTTTTTCTAACAAATCAGCATGTTATGACCATTTTTAGACAGATGGAAATGAAGTGCCTTATGCTAACATTTTATTACATATATGTACACTTGATAATCAAAAGACATTGTTGATCTAACAACATCTTAAATGATCTGTGCTTCTGAACAAAGGAATTACATTTTAAGTTAATATATTAATCACTGTATCTTAAAAAAACATGTTTAGGGGCTTCTCTGGTGGCGCAGTGGTTGAGAGTCCACCTGCCGATGCAGGGGACACGGGTTCGTGTGCCGGTCCGGGAAGATCCCACATGCCGTGGAGCGGCTGGGCCCGTGAACCATGGCCGCTGAGCCTGCGCGTCCGGAGCCTGTGCTCCGCAAGGGGAGAGGCCACAACGGTGAGAGGCCCGCGTACCGCGAAAAAAAAAAAAAAATGTTTAGGGGATTCCCTGGAGGTGCAGTGGCTAGGACTTGGTGCATTCACTGTGGTGGCCCGGGTTCAATCCCAGGTCAGGGAACTAAGATTCTACAAGCCACGAAGTGCGGCCAAAAAAAAAAAAAAAGAAAAAAAAATGTTTAAAGTCTCCATTGTTTTAGCAAAGTGGCTAAATTTGATATTTCATATTGTAGCTCATATATTCTTTTACTTTGTGTGATAATTACATTGCTGAGTTTTAAAATTAAATATACAAGTGCTTGCATAATACAAACTACTATTTAACAACTTAGGTATATATATCATTATGTAGATATAGTAGGGATTCTTTGTAATAGTTTGGCTAGTATAACATAGCAATTTTTTGGTTGCTCTTATTATTTCATTATTTTAAATATAACTGCTTTCAAATTTTAAAATGATGAATATTATTTTGAAATGCTATAAAATTTAAGATAAAATACTGAGTTATTTTACTATTTCATCATAGATGTCAGGATTAAAGAAAAAAAGACCTGTTAGAATAGAATGATAATAATATTATTCTGTGCCGTTATATAAAATTTTGGAGAAATTTGTTGAAATGCCTGAAAAAAAGAAAAAATTCAGAGCTATTACTTTCTGCAAACTGTAGCACAGATGTGCCACTGATAGAGCAAGATATAAATTTACCCTTTACTTCCATATTAGCCAAATCTAATGAACTTCAAGAAAAATGGAAAGGAAAAAAACCTATTTACACCAAATGTACTTTCTCCTGTCCTGGATACATGATGATGTAACTAGAATATTCAACTAGAAGACAAGTCTTCTCAAAAGACATTGCAAGCAGGAAAGTTTCAATAACTTACTCCACAAAAATTATTCCAAATATTAAAAAATGTCATTTGATTTTGCTGCTTATTTTTATCCTCAAGATTCTGCATTTTTTTTCTAGAATGAAGACATTTTAGAGATGGGAAAAGAATAAACTGAAGAATGAGATGGTTAAAAATGTTGGCAATAATTATCACATGTTCTTTTTTATTTATTTATTTATTTTAATTTTTTTACATCTTTATTGGAGTATAATTGCTTTACAATGGTGTGTTAGTTTCTGCTTTATAACAAAGTGAATCAGTTATACATATATATATGTTCCCATATCTCTTCCCTCTTGCGTCTCCCTCCCTCCCACCTTCCCTATCCCACCCCTCCAGGGAGTCACAAAGCACTGAACTGCTCTCCCTGTGCTATGCGGCTGCTTCCCACTAGCTATCTATTTTACGTTTGATAGTGTATATATGTCCATGCCACTCTCTCGCTTTGTCACAGCTTACCCTTCCCCCTACCCATATCCTCAAGTCCATTCTCTAGTAGGTCTGTGTCTTTATTCCTGTCTTACCCCTAGGTTCTTCATGACATTTTTTTTTTCTTAGATTACATATATATATGTTAGCATACGGTATTTGTCTTTCTCTTTCTGACTTACTTCACTCGGCATGACAGACTCTAGGTCTATCCACCTCATCACAAATAGCTCAATTTCGTTTCTCTTTATGTCTGAGTAATATTCCATTGTATATATGTGCCACATCTTCTTTTTTTTTTTTTTTACATCTTCATGGCTTTTATTATTTTTTATTATTATTATTTTTTTTTAACATCTTTATTGGGGTATAATTGTTTTACAATGGTGTGTTAGTTTCTGCTTTATAACAAAGTGAATCAGTCATACATAAACATATGTTCCCATATGTCTTCCCTGTTGCGTCTCCCTCCCTCCCACCTTCCCTGTCCCACCCCTCCAGGCTGTCACAAAGCACCGAGCCAATATCCCTGTGCCATGCGGCTGCTTCCCACTAGCTATCTACCTTACTACGTTTGTTAGTGTGTATATGCCCATGACTCTCTCTCGCCCTGTCACAGCTCACCCTTCCCCCTCCCCATAACCTCAAGTCCGTTCTCTAGGAGGTCTGCGTCTTTATTCCTGCTTTACCCCTAGGTTCTTCATGACATTTTTTTTCTTAAATTCCATATATATGTGTTAGCATACGGTATTTGTCTTTTTCTTTCTGACTTACTTCACTCTGTATGACAGACTCTAGGTCTATCCACCTCATTACAAATAGCTCAATTTCGTTTCTTTTTATGGCTGAGTAATATTCCATTGTATATATGTGCCACATCTTCTTTATCCATTCATCCGATGACGGACACTTAGGTTGTTTCCATCTCCAGGCTATTGTAAATAGAGCTGCAATGAATATTTTGGTACATGACTCTTTTTGAATTATGGTTTTCTCAGGGTATATGTCCAGTAGTGGGATTGCTGGGTCATATGGTAGTTCTATTTGTAGTTTTTTAAGGAACCTCCATACTGTTCTCCATAGTGGCTGTACTAATTCACATTCCCACCAGCAGTGCAAGAGTGTTCCCTTTTCTCCACACCCTCTCCAGCATTTATTGTTTCTAGATTTTTTGATGATGGCCATTCTAACTGGTGTGAGATGATATCTCATTGTAGTTTCGATTTGCATCTCTCTAATGATTAATGATGTTGAGCATTCTTTCATGTGTTTGTTGGCAGTATGTTTATCTTCTTTGGAGAAATGTCTATTTAGGACTTTGGCCCATTTTTGGATTGGGTTGCTTGTTTTTTTGTTATTGAACTGCATGAGCTGCTTGTAAAGTTTGGAAATTAATCCTTTGTCAGTTGCTTTATTTGCAAATATTTTCTCCCATTCTTAGGGCTGTCTTTTGGTCTTGTTTATGGTTTCCTTTGCTGTGCAAAAGCTCTGAAGTTTCATTAGGTCCCATTTGTTTATTTTTGTTTTTATTTCCATTTCTCTAGGAGGTGGGTCAAAAAGAATCTTGCTGTGATTTATGTCATAATGTGTCCTGCCTATGTTTTCCTCTAACAGTTTGATGGTTTCTGGCCTTACATTTAGGTCTTTAATCCATTTTGAGCTCATTTTTGTGTATGGTGTTAGGGAATGATCTAATCTCATACTTTTACATGTACCTGTCCAGTTTCCCAGCACCACTTATTGAAGAGGCTGTCCTTTTTCCACTGTACATTCCTGCCTCCTTTATCAAAGATAAGGTGACCATATGTGTGTGGGTTTATCTCTGGGCTTTCTATCCTGTTCCATTGATCTATATTTCTGTTTTTGTGCCAGTACCATACTGTCTTGATTACTGTAGCTTTGTAGTATAGTCTGAAGTCAGGGAGTGTGATTGCTCCAGCTCCATTTTTCATTCTCAAGATTGCTTTAGCTATTCGGGGTCTTTTGTGTTTCCATACAAATTGTGAACTTTTTGTTCTAGTTGTGTGAAAAATGCAAGTGCTAATTTGATAGGGATTGTATTGAATCTGTAGATTGCTTTGGGTAGTAGAGTCATTTTCACAATGTTGATTCTTCCAATCCAAGAACATGCTATTTCTCTCCATCTATCTGTATCATCTTTAATTTCTTTCATCAGTGTCTTATAATTTTCTGCATACAGGTCTTTTGTCTCCTCAGGTAGGCTTATTCCTAGATATTTTATTCTTTTTGTTGCAGTGGTAAATGGGAGTGTTTTCTTAATTTCACTTTCAGATTTTTCCTCATTAGTGTATAGGAATGGCAGAGATTTCTGTGCATTAATTATGTACCCTGCTACTTTACCAAATTCACTGATTAGCTCTAGTAGTTTTCTGGTAGCATCTTTAGGATTCTCTACAGTGACAGCTTTACTTCTTCTTTTCCGATTTTGATTCCTTTTATTTCCTTTTCTTCTCTGATTGCTGTGACTAAAACTTCCACAGTTATGTTGAATAAGAGTGGTGAGAGTGGGCAAACTTGTCTTGTTCCTGATCTTAGTGGAAATGCTTTCAGTTTTTCACCATGGAAGACGATGTTGGCTGTGGGTTTGTCATATTTGAACTTTATTATGTTGAGGAAAGTTCCCTCTATGCCTACTTTCTGCACGGTTTTTGTCATAAATTGGCATTGAATTTTGTCAAAAGCTTTCTCTGCATCTATTGAGATGATCATATGGTTTTTATCCTTCAGTTTGTTAATATGGTGTATCACGTTGATTGATTTGCATATATTGAAGAATCCTTGCATTCCTGGAATAAACCTCACTTGATCATGGTGTATGATCCTCTTAGTGTGCTGTTGGATTCTGTTTGCTAGTATTTTGTTGAGGATTTTTGCATCTATCTTCATCAGTGATATTGGCCTCTAGTTTTCTTTCTTTGTGACATCTTTGTCTGGTTTTGGAATCAGGGTGATGTTGGCCTCGTAGAATGAGTTTGGGAGTGTTGCTCACTCTGCTATATTTTGGAAGAGTTTGAGAAGGATAGGTGTTAGCTCTTCTCTAAATGTTTGATAGAATTCGCCTGTGAAGCCATCTAGTCCTGGGCTTTTGTTTGTTGGAAGATTTTTAATCACAGTTTCAATTTCAGTGCTTGTGATTGGTCTGTTCATATTTTCTATTTCTTCCTGATTCAGTCTTGGCAGGTTGTGCTCGTCTAAGAATTTGTCCATTTCTTCCAGGTTGTCCATTTTATTGCAACAGAGCTGCTTGTAGTATCTCTCATGATCTTTTGTATTTCTGCAGTGTCAGTTGTTATTTCTCCCTTTTCATTTCTAATTCTATTGATTTGAGTCTTCTCCATTTTTTTCTTGATGAGTCTGGCTAATGTTTTATCAATTTGGTTTATCTTCTCAAAGGACCAGCTTTTAGTTTTATTGATCTTTGTTATCGTTTCCTTCATTTCTTTTTCATTTATTTCTGATCTGATTTTTATGATTTCTCTCGTTCTGCTAACTTTGGGGTTTTTTGTTCTTCTTTCTCTAATTGCTTTAGGTTCAAGGTTAGGCTGTTTATTCAAGATGTTTCCTGTTTCTTAAGGTAGGATTGTGTTGCTATAAACTTCCCTCTTAGAACTTCTTTTGCTGCATCCCATACGTTTTGGGTCATCCTGTTTCCATTTTCATTTGTTTCTAGTTATTTTTTAATTTCCTCTTTGATTTCTTCAGTGATCACTTCGTTATTAAGTAGTGTATTGTTTAGCCTCCATGTGTTTGTATTTTTTACAGATGTTTTCCTGTAATTGATATCTACTTTCATAGAGTTGTTGTCAGAAAAGATACTTGATACAATTTCAATTTTCTTTAATTTACCAAGGCTTGATTTTTGACCCAAGATATGGTCTATTCTGGAGAATGTTCCATAAGCACTTGAGAAAAATGTGTATTCTGTTGTTTCTGGATGGAATGTCCCATAAATATCAATTAAGTCCATCTTGTTTAATGTATCAATTAAAGCTTGGGTTTCCTTATTTATTCTCATTTTGAATGATGTGTCCACTGGTGAAAGTGGAGTGTTAAACTCCCTACTATGAATGTGTTATTGTCGATGTCCCCTTTTGTGGCTGTTAGTATTTGCCTTATGTACTGAGGTGCTCCTATGTTGGGTGCATAAATATTTACAATTGTTATATCTTCTTCTTGGATTGATCCCTTGATCATTATGTAGTGTCCTTCTTTGTCTCTTGTAATAGTCTTTATTTTCAAGTCTATTTTTTCTGATATGAGAATTGCTACTCCAGCTTTCTTTTGGTTTCCATTTGCATGGAATATCTTTTTCCATTTCCTTACTTTCAGTCTGTATGTGTCTCTAGGTCTGAAGTGGGTCTCTTGTAGACAGCGTATGTATGGGTCTTGTTTTTGTATCCATTCAGCCAATCTGTGTCTTTTGGTGGGAGCATTTAGTCCATTTACATTTAAGGTAATTATCAATATGTATGTTCTTATTCCCATTTTCTTAATTGTTTTGGGTTCGTTATTTTAGGTCTTTTCCTTCTCTTATGTTTCCTGCATGGAGAAGTTCCTTTAGCATTTGTTGTAAAGCTGGTTTGGTGGTGCTGAACTCTCTCAGTTTTTGCTTGTCTGTAAAGGTTTTAATTTCTCCATCAAATCTGAATGACATCCTTGATGGGTAGAGTAATCTTGGTTGTAGGTTTTTCTCCTTCATCACTTTAAATATGTCCTGCCAGTCCCTTCTGGCTTACAGAGTTTCTGCTGAATGATCAGCTGTTAACCTTATGGGGATTCCCTTTTGTGTTATTTGTTGTTTTTCCCTTCCTGCTTTTAATATGTTTTCTTTGTATTTATTTTTTGACAGTTTGATTAATATGTGTCTTGGCATGTTTCTCCTTGGATTTATCCTGTATGGGACTGTCTGTGCTTCCTGGACTTGACTAACTATTTCCTTTCCCATATTAGGGAAGTTTTCAACTATAATCTCTTCAAATATTTTCTCAGTCTCTTTCTTTTCCTCTTCTTCTTATGGCGCCCCTATAATTCGAATTTTGGTGCATTTAATGTTGTCCTTGTGGTCACTGAGACTGTCCTCAGTTCTTTTCACTCTTTTTTCTTTATTCTGCTCTGCAGTAGTTATTTCCACTATATTATCTTCCAGGTCACTTATCCGTTCTTCTGCCTCAGTTATTCTGCTATTGATACCATCTAGAGTATTTTTAATCATTTATTGTGTTGTTCATCATTGCTTGTTTCATCTTAGCTCTTCTAGGTCCTTGTTAAATGTTTCTTGCATTTTCTTTATTCTATTTCCAAGATTTTGGGTCATCTTTACTATCATTATTCTGATTTCTTTTTCAGGTATACTGCCTATTTCCTCTTCATTTGTTAGGTCTGGTGGGTTTTTATCTTGCTCCTTCACCTGTTGTGCATTTTTCTGTCTTCTCATTTTGTTTATCTTACTGTGTTTGGGGTCTCCTTTTTGCATGCTGCAGGTTCGTAGTTCCCATTGTTTTTGGTGTCTGTCTCCAGTGGCTACAGTTGGTTCAGTGGGTTGTGTAGGCTTCCTGGTGGATGGGACTAATACCTGTGTTCTGGTGGATGAGGCTGGATCTTATCTTTCTGGTGGGCAGGTCCATGTCTCGTGGTGTGTTTTGGGGTGTCGGTGGACTTATGATGATTTTAGGTAGCCTCTCTGCTAATGGGTGGGGTTCTGTTCCTGTCTTGCTAGTTGTTTGGCATAGGGTGTCCAGCACTGTAGCTTGCTGGTCGTTGAGTGATGCTGGGTGCTGGTGTTGAGATGGAGATCTCTGGGAGATTTTTGCCGTTTGATATTATGTGGAGCTGGGAGGTCTCTTGTGGACCTGTGTCCTGAAGTTGGCTCTCCCACCTCAGAGGCAGAGCACTGACTCCTGGCTGCAGCACCAAGAGCCTTTCATGCACACGGCTCAGAATAAAAGGGAGAAAAAGCAGAGAGAAAGAAGGAAAGGAAGAAAGAAAAAAAGAAAAAAAGAAAGAAAGAAAGAAAGAAAGAAAGAAAGAAAGAAAGAAAGAAAGAAAGAAAGAAAGAAAGGGAGAGAGAGGGAAGGAGGGAGGAAGGAAGGGAAAAAGAAGGGAGGGAGGGAGGGAGGGAGGAAAGAAGGAAGGAGGGAAGGAAGGAAGGAAAGAAAGAAAAGATAAAATAAAATAAAGTTGGACAAAATAAAATAAAGTTATTAAAATAAAAAATAATTATTAAGAAAAACAATTTTTTAAAAAGAAAACAAAAACAAACAAAAATGATGGATATAACCCAGGACAAATGGTGGAAGCAAAGCTATACAGACAAAATCTCACACAGAAGCATACACATACACCCTCACAAAAAGAGGAAAAGGGGAAAAATATCATAAATCTTGCTCTCAAAGTCCACCGCCTCAATTTGGGATGATTCGTTGTCTATTCAGGTATTCCACAGACCCCAGGGTACATCAAGTTTGTGGAGCTTTAATCCGCTGCTTCTGCGGCTGCTGGGAGAGATTTCCCTTTCTCTTGTTTGTTCTCACAGCTCCCAGGGGCTCAGCTTTGGATTTGGCCGCGCCTCTGCATGTAGGTCTCCAGAGGATGTCTGTTCTTCACTCAGACAGGACGGGGTTAAAGGAGCAGCTGCTTCGGGGACTCTGGCTCACTCAGGCCGGGGGGAGGGAGGGGTATGGAGTGCGGGGAGAGCCTGCGGTGGCAGAGGCCAGCATGAAGTTACAGCAGCCTGAGGCGCGCCCTGCGTTCTCCCGGGGAAGTTGTCCCTGGATCCCAGGACTTTGGCAGTGGCGGGCTGCACAGGCTCTGTCCCTGGAAGGGAGGTGTGGTTAGTGACCTGTGCTCGCACACAGGATTCTTGGTGGCGGCAGCAGCAGCCTTAGCGTCTCCTGCCCGTCTCTGGGGTCCGTGCTTTTCGCCGCGGCTCGCGCCCATCTCTGGAGCTCCTTTAAGCAGCGCTCTTAATCCCTTCTCCTCGCGCACCAGGAAACAAAGAGGGAAGAAAAAGTCTCTTGCCTCTTAGGCAGGTCCAGACTTTTCCCTGGACTCCCTCCCGGCTAGCGGTGGTGCACTAACCCCCTGCGGGCTGTGTTCACGCCGCCCACCCCAGTCCTCTCCCTGCGCTCTGACTGAAGCCCGAGCCACAGCTCCCAGCCCCGCCTGCCCCGGCAGGGGAGCAGACAAGCCTCTCGGGCTGGTGAGTGCTAGTCCGCACTGATCCTCTGGGCGGGAATCTCTCCGCTTTGCCTTCCGCACCCCTGTTGCTGTGCTCTCCTCCGCAACTCCGAAGCTTCCCCGCTCCGCCACCCGCAGTCCCCGCCCGCGAAGGGCCTTCGTAGTGTAAGGAAACCTTTCCTCCTTCACAGCTCCCTCCCACTGGTGGTCCTGTCCCTATCCTTTTCTCTCTGTTTATTCTTTTTTCTTTTGCCCTACCCAGGTACGTGGGGACTTTCTTGCCTTTTGGGAGGTCTGAGGTAGGTGTTCTGTAGGAGTTGTTCCACGTGCAGATATATTTCTGGTGTATCTGTGGGGAGGAAAGTGATCTCCGCGTCTTACTCTTCTGCCATCTTCCCCTCGTCCCTATCACATATTCTTAGTAGACATAAAGAAAATGAAATGTATAACAATGGTGTTATGTATTCAAAATGAAAATTTGATTTAACTACTATAACTCTTGATCCTGCAGAGTAGAAATATGAAAATATGGTACAATATTGACATGCTGGTATTGAATGCTCAATGTTTATGTTTCAGTTTTGTGAACGTGTCCAGCATTCAGTGAATCATCCACAAAACTTTAATTATATTCATAGAAATTTTCTTAATATGGATTGTGGTAGATTAGGTTTATCGTTAAAAATATTTACTTCCTCTCTCCCTACTTCCATTGGTATTTAAACTGGGCCACAGACTTCCTTCAGCCAATGAATATTAATGGGCACAGCATGACTGAAGTCTTGCAAACCATCTGACACTCTCTTGCATTTCTGCCTTCACCAGCAAAAGAATTCCCAGATTAGCCCTCTGGCCGTGAGAAGAGGATGAGAGGATATGGTACAGAGCCACTCCAACCAACCTAGTCAGACCCAGGACTGCCCTAGATCATCCAACCACAGCCAATCTGCAGATGTGTGAGGATGTGGATACAAGAGCCAGGCAGCTGAGCGTGAGTTAGACTAACTTCCCCCAGCAAATTCATAGTCACCAGCACAACAACAACCAAAAATGCTTATCTTTATATAACACTGAAATTATGTTGTTGTTACAAAAGAATACATAACCAATTCAGGGCAGAAACCATAGCAAAATTTGATGATTGTACAAGAAAACATTTGTACAGAATACGAACATCAGCAACAAATAATATAACAGATTATGCAGGGAATAAATTACAAAAGTTAATAATTTAAATAACAGCAGATGTGATATATTGTCATAATGGAAATGTGAGAAATTCTAAATATTACTCAATTTTTTTAGATACAAGTCCTGAGTAAAGTGATGTGAAGGAGGTAGCAATTAGTGTTAGACTTACAACTTCTAAAACTCAAATGGTTCCCTATGAGAATAATTTGAAGAATTTTGCCTAATAAGATAGCACAACAGGAGCAGGATTACACACTTTTATGTAGATTACTTACACAACCTTTATCTAGATAAAACTATAGAAAAAATTTGAAGGGCCTGGAATATGACAATGCTGTTGAAATGCAGTAAAAAATTAATGGAATGAAAATTTATTATAAAAAATTCTGTGAATTTTATATTTCTTGTTGAATGCATTCTTTAAGCATTTTTGTAAACACTAAAGAAAAATATATTTTTTGCTTCCAGCTTTTTTTTTTTTTTTTTTATGAATCCCCAAACTAAATCGTGGAAGATATTTAATTTTCAGTAACAACCTAACTTTCCTTTTAAGCTTCATTTTGTGGAAAAACTTAACGGGGTATGAAATGGAGAATTCTTGCAGTTTTAATTAGCATTTCCTAATTACTGATAAGATTGAGCCCCTTGTCATATGGTTACTGGCCATTTAGAAATTGTCTATTGTAAATTGTCAGTTCAAGTCTGATGCCCATTTTTTAGTGTGTTACCTGTCTTCTCTTTATTTATTTATTTATTTTTTTAACATCTTTATTGGAGTATAATTGCTTTACAATGGTATGTTAGTTTCAGCTTCACAACAAAATGAATCAGTTATATATATACATATATTCCCATATCTCTTCCCGCTTGCGTCTCCCTCCCTCCCACCCTCCCTATCCCACCCCTCCAGGCGGTCACAAAGCACCGAGCTGATCTCCCTGTGCTATGCGGCTGCTTCCCACTAGCTATCTACCTTACGTTTGGTAGTGTATATATGTCCATGCCTCTTTATCGCTTTGTCACCGTTTACCCTTCCCCCTCCCCATAGTCTCAAGTCCATTCTCTAGTAAGTCTGTGTCTTTATTCCTGTTTCACCCCTAGGTTTTTCATGACTTTTTTTTTTAATTCCATATATATGTGTTAGCATACGGTATTTGTCTCTCTCTGCTTCCAGCTTTATTGAGATATAATTGACAAATAAAAATTGTACACTGTCCAACTCGATGTTTTGATACATTTATGTATCAATCAATATAGGTTTGATTATAACAAATGTACCATTTTGATATGGGATGTTGATTGATAATAGGGGATGTGTGATGGCAGAGGGTATATAGGAAATCTCTGTACCATCCTCTCAATATTTCTGTGAACCTAAAACTGCTCTTAAAAAAAATACAGGTATCTCTCGTTTTTCGCAAGTTCACTTTATGCCAATTAGCTTTTACAAAAGACCTACATTAGTACATGTTTATGTTAACCAAAAGAAATCCAAAGAGGATTTTACTTTTATGAAAAAAGATGAAAAATGAAAATAGCATTCATCACATGTTTTGCATGAGCTGAGCAATTATAGAGGCAGTGCACATCCTGAGCAGTGAGAATGACCCCACCAAGCTCCTTCCCCAGGAACTGAACTCAGAATCTCAGCATCAAGATTTGAACTGTGACTGTGAGCATCTATGCTTTACCTTGATTTATTTTGTGCATCCATTAGCAAGAGGTATCCTAAATTTTGATTTACACAATTTCAGCTTATTAAATTGTGTAAATTTTGATTTACACAATTTCAGCTTATTAAAATTTTCATAGGAATTCTCTATTTTCAAATAACAGGGGAAACGTGTATATACAAAGTCTTAAAATTAAAAATAAATAAACAAAAAGAGATTATCCTGGGAGGGCCTGACCTAGTGAGGTGAGCTCTTTATAAAAGGATTTAGAAGACAGAGATGGAAGAAGTAAGGCAGAGAGAAGCATCAGCAACTACACTCTTGGTGACTTTGAAGAAACAAACCACCATGTGGCAGAGAATGGGGGCAACCTCTAGTTGCTGAGGACATCAGTCTCCTAACTGCAAGAAACTGAATTCTGCCTACAAGTAGTGAGCTTGGAAAAGAATCCTGAACTCCAGATGAGATCATACCTCCAGCTAATACCTTGATTTCCTCTGGGGTGTTGGGGGGCACCCTGAGCAGAGGACACAGCTACCCATGTCCAGACAACTGAAACACGAAACTTGTGAGGTAATAAATTTGTTTTGTTTTAAGCCAATAAAAAACAAAAGAAAGGAAAAACTTTCCCCTAACTTTATTGAGGTAAAATTAACAAATAAAAATTGTATAGAGGTAAGGTGTACATATTTTGATGTATGTGTACATTGTGAAATAATCACCACACTCAAGCTCAGAAGCATATCCATCACCTCACATGGTTACTATTTTCTTGTGTGTGTGTATGTGTAGACACATGTGTGTGGGTATGGCGAGAACACTTAAGATCTACCCTCTAAACAAATTTTAGTGTATAATACAGTATTGTTAACTATAGTCCTATTGCTGTGTATTAGATCTCCAGAACTTATTCATCTTGCATAATTGAATCTTTGTACCCTTTGACCAACTTCTCCATATTTTGCCCCTCCAGTCCCTAGCAACCACCATTATACTCTCTGCTTCTATGAGTTCAACTATTTTAGATTCCACATGTAAATAAGATCATGCAGTATTTGTCTTTCTGTGCTGGTTTATTTCACCTAGCATAATGTCCTCCAGACCCATTCATATTATTCTAAAAGTTAGGATTTCATTTCTTTTAATAATATTTTATATATACATATAACATTATATATATATATATATATATATATATATATATATATATATAAACATAGGAGTGCAGATATTCTGTTCAAATACTGATTTCATTGCCTTTGGATATATGTGCAGAAGCAGGACTTCTAGATCATAAAGTAGTTCTATTTTTTTTCAAGGAAACTCCATACTGTTTTCCATAGTGGCTGCACCAATTTACATTCCCACCAACAGTGTACAATGGTTCCCTTTTCTCCACATCCTCAACAACACATGTCATCGTTTGTCTTTTTTTTTTTTTTTTGAGTTTGTGTAGTTTTATTTTTTTTTTAATTGGGATATAGTTGTTTTACAACGTTGTGTTAGTTTCTACTGTACATTGAAGTGAAGTAGAGTTCCCTGTGTTGTACAGCAGGTCCTTATTGGTTATCTACTTTACACATATTAGTGTATATATGTCAATCCCAATCTCCCAATTCATCCCCCCCATCCCCCCACATCATTTGTCTTTTTGACAACAGCCATTCTAACAGGTGTGAAGTGATAGGTCACTGTGGCTTTGATTTCATTCCCGTGATGATTAGTGATGTTGAGCACATTTTCCTGTACCTGTTAGCTATTTATATCGTTTCTTTAGATAAATGTCTATTCAGGTCCCTAGCCCATAATTTAATTCAGTTGTTTGCTTTTTGCCATTGACTTGTATGAGTTTCTTATATAGTTTGGATATTAATCCCTTGTCAGGTATGTGGTTTGCAAATATTTTCCCCCACTCTATAGGTTGCTTTTTCACTTTGTTGATTGTTTCCTTTGCAGTGTAGAAGCTTTTTAGTTTGATATGATCCCACTTTTCTGTTTTTGCTTTTGTTGACTGCTTTTGGCATTATATCCAAAAAAAAATTATTGCCCAAACCAATGTTGAAAAGCTTTTTCTCTATGCTTTCTTCAATAGTTTTTCAATTCCATATCTCATATTTAAGTTTTTAATGCATTGTAAGTTGATTTTCATATATTTTATGAGATAAGCGTCCAATTTTATTCATATGTATGTGGAAAACCAGTTTTACTGACTCCATTTATTGAAGAGACTATTTTTCTTCACTGTGTGTTCTTGGCACCCTTGTCAAAGATCAGTTCACTGTAGATATGTGGATTTATTTCTAGGTTCTCTACTCTGTTCCATTGAAATCAAGAAGTATGATGCCTTTGGCTTTGTTGTTCTTATTTATGATTGCTTTGGCAATCAATATTGCGTTTGCACTTCCAAATGAATTACAAGACTGTTTTTTCTATTTCTGTAAAGAATGCCATTCGGGTTTTGATAGAGATTACATTGAACCTGTAGATCACTTTAAGTAGTATGGATATTTTAGCAATATTAATTCTTCCAATCTATGAACAAAGGGTGTCTTTCCATTTATCTGTGTTTCCTTTAATTTTCTTCATCAGTGTTTTATAATATTTGGTGTAAAAATGTCTTACCTGTTTAGCTAAGTTTATTCCTAAGTCTTTTTTTCTTTTTCTTGCTATAGTGTAAGGGATTATTTTATCAATTTTCTTTTTTGATAGTTCATTGTTTGAATATAGAAATGTAACTGATATTTGTATGCTCATTTTGTGCCCTACAACTTTAATTAACTTATTTATTAGTTTTAAATTTTTTTGTTGAGTTTTTAGGGTTTCATGCATATATGATTGTGTCATCTGAAAGTAGAGATAATTTAACTTCTTTCCTTCCTATTTGAATGCAGTTCATTTTTTTTCTTGTTTAATTGCTTTAGCTAGGATTTCTACTATTATGTTGAATAGAAGCAGTGAGTATGGGCATCCTTCTTGCACCTGACCTTAGAAGAAAAGCTTTCAGGTTTTCCTTATTGTTTGTGATGTTAGCTTTGGGCTTTTCATATATGATCTTTACCTTGTTACGGAAAGTTTTTTCTATACTTATTTTATTGAGAGTTTTTATCATAAATGAATATTGAATTTTGTCAAATGTGTTTTCTGCATTTATTGAGAAGGTCATGGGTGTTTTTTTCTTTCATTCTGTTAATGTAGTGTATCCTTTGATTGATTTTGTATGCTGAACCATCCTTACATCACAGGGATATATCCCACTTGGTCATGGTGTTTGATCCTTTTAATGTACTGTTTAATTCAGTTTGCTAGTATATTATAGAGTATTTTTGGATCTGTATTCATCATGGATATTGTTTTTAGTTTTATTTTCTTGTTTTTGTCTGGCTTGGGTATCAAGGTGATGCTGGCCTCATACAATGAGTTTGGAAATGTTACCACTTAAATTTTTTGAAGGGTTTAAGAAGAACTGATATTAATCCTTCTTCAAATGTTTGGTAGAATTCACTCATGAGGCTGTATAGTCTTTTATTGAACTTTTATTTGTTGGGATGTTGTTGATTACTGATTCAGTTTCCTTACTTGTTATTGATCTGTTCAGATTTTCTATTTCTTCAGTATTTCTATTTCTTGGTTTCAGTAGTTTGTATGTTTCTAGGAATTTGTCCATTTCTTCTAAGTTATCCATTTTGTTGGCATATAGTTGTTTATAATTGTCCCTTGTGATCCTTTTTTATTTCTGAGGCATCCATTGTGATGTATCTTCTTTCACTTTTTATTTACTTGAGTCTTTTCTCTTTTTCTTAGTCTAGCTAAGTCAATTTTGTTTATCTTTTCAAAAACCAACTTTTATTTTTGTTGATTTTTTCTATTGATTTTTATTCTCTATTTGATTTTTTTCTGCTCTAACCTTTACTATTTCCTTCTTTTTGCTAACTTGAGCTTTGTTTTCCTTCTTCTAATTCCTTGATGTGTAAAGTTAGATTGTTTGAGATTTTTATTCTTTTTTAATTTATCCATGTATCACTCTGTACTTCCCTCTTAGTACTGATTTAGCTGCATCCCATAAGTTTCAGGTGCTGTGCTTTTGTTTTCATTTGTCTCAAGATAATTTTTAAATTCTCTTTTGATTTCCTTTTTGACCCAATGATCATTCAAGTGTATGTTGTTCAGTTTCCACATATTTGTGAATTTTCCTCTTTCATTGCACTTGGAAAAGATAATTGAAAATTTGATCTTCTTAAATTTGTTAATACTTGTTTCATGATCTAATATGTGATCTACCTTGGAGAATGTTCCCTGAGTGCTTGAGAAGAACGTGTATTCTTCTGCTGTTGGGTGGAAAGTTCTGTATGTTTCTGTCAGGATCATTTGGTCTATAGTGTTGTTTGAGTCAGTTGTTTCTTTATTGGTTTTCTGTCTGGTTGTTCTGTCTGGTTTTGAACATTGGATATTAAAGTCTCCTACTATTATTGTATTGCTGTCAATTTCTTCCTTCAGATCTGTCAATGTTTGTTTTATATAATTAAGTGCTGTGATGTTCAGCACATGTATATTTATAATTGTTATATCTTCCTACTGAATTGACCCTTTACAGTATATAATTACCTTCATTGTCTCTAGAGACACCTTTTGACTTAAAGCCTATTTTGTCTAAGTACAGTTGTCCCTACTGGAGTCCTCTGTGGTGAAGGCTGCTGTGATCCTCCTGTTATCTTTTTCCACCAGGAGGTGGAAGAAAGGGCTAGCTGAGGGAATTCCTCTTGACACTGAGCTGTGCCTGCCTGGGGTATGAGATGACACATATAAAATGCTTTCTACACTTTTTTATGTGACCATCCTCAGTTTTTGTGCTCCACTGGGCTGCTGAAACTTCTTAATTTTATTCCAGAAATCTCCTAGAGCTATTTTCACCAATGAATAAGCCAAAATTATTTTTTTTGTGGGGGTACAAAGGCTGGGACCACCTCATCCACCATCTTGCTGATGTCACTCTCCCAACTTTCAGCAAAGATACCATTGCATCATTGGTATTTCTTACTGTTATCCAGTGAAATGTTAGAATTTGTTGAAAAGACATTTACCCAACATTTGAAACCACTATAGAATGTATGATGGAAAAATCAAGATGGTGTCATCAAGTCCTTAAAAGTTGTTAGTAGATACACTACTAAACATAAAGTAGACAGCTAGTGGGAAGTAGCTGCATAGCACAGGGAGATCAGCTCGGTGCTTTGTGACCACCTAGAAGGGTGGGATAGGGAGGGTGGGAGGGAGGGAGATGCAAGAGGGAAGAGATATGGGGACATATGTATATGTATAACTGATTCACTTCATTATAAAGCAGAAACTAACATACCATTGTAAAACAATTATACTCCAATAAAGATGTTAAAAAAATAAAATAAAAAATGTATTTGTATTTCCAGAATTATTTACAATTTGTAACTATTATATAACAATTAGGCAACTGCTATAATCCTACCTAATTTATATAATTGTTATATAAATAATATACTGATTTAAGATATATTTTATTTGAGGAACAAGTATTTTTCAAAAACTCATTCAAAGATTTCATGTGAGCAGATAGCAGCCCTTTCCAAATCAAATTTTGTCTTCATCAGGAATTGTATGTTTTTTTAAGGAACAGAACTCATTCAACTGGTTTAAATTATAAAGGGAAACTTATTTTAGGACAAAGGGATGTTTTGTGGAATAAAAAAAAAACTGTAATAAAACCAGTATCCTGAAAGCCTGTAATCAGTCCCTGAAGAAAAATTGAATACCAAGATGTCCAAGGACTCTCTCTTTCTGGCTTGCTTTCTAGGGCCACACAGACTTCCTGTTCCACCAAATACGGTTCCACCTTCTCTCTCTCTGCAGACCAACATTCTGGACTGCTCTTGTACATAGACAGTTATGGTCAACTTAGCCAAATCCTCTTTGCCCCACTTCCAAATTACCAAAAGACTAGGCTGGCTTTTCGAGCTTGGGTCAGCCAGCTCTGGTTAAGGGAACTGGGCAGTATGGTGAAGACCCACTTGGCAGAAACCATGAGGTCTCATTCCATGGTTAACACAGGCAAATGTTAAAAATGAGCCCCAACTGCTCCATCTCTTATCATGGAGGCCTTTCTTCCTACCCTGCATTACAGGGAGGTCACCCCATCCTGCACAAAACACAAAACCTTATAAGCTTTAACACTGAGCTTCTCGTCTAGCCACTGAGCCCTTTAGGTCATGCAAACTCTGATATTTTTTTGGTTTTCAAAGGGATTAGCATGACTGGGGACATAAACAGTGTTCATTCTGAGAAGTCAAAATTCCTAAAGATCTAGGAACACTGTAAATTTTTGTATTTAAAATTAGTTTTGACCTCGTGGACTCCCTGAAAGGACCTCAGGGACCCCGCCCCCTGGAGGGGACTACACCTTAATAACTGTTGATTTGCATTATTCAATTTTTCCTATGGGTTTATTTTAAAAATAAAGGAATTTCTCATGGAACCAAAAAGCTGGAACTGGAAATGAAAGGAGGGCTGTCACACATGAGTGACTGGAGGAAAGAGTTTTGGGAACTGAAGCGTGGTATCACACAACATTTTATTAGTCCTCATGGAACTGTGCCTGAGTCTATGCAAGAGAGCTTGGACACAGAACCTGAAGTTGCTGTATACACAGGGATTCTGTGAGAGGTGGGAGCCTTGTTGCTCTATGACAAGGTGTCAGAATTCGGTGCATGGAGAACACCAATACACATAGGGCTGTTTGGAGCATCATGAACTAGAACTCTTAATACAGACATTAGCATTCTCAAGGCAGGTACTACCAGATGTGGTACTTGTTAATAAAAATTAAAAAAAATAAAGAAATGGAAACACTAGGTCCAAGATTAAAGGAATGATGTTAAATTTCTGATTTAAAACAAGGTTAATGGATTAATTGAAAGGGTAATATCAAACTGCTGTGTTTTTTAGATTCCTCTGGATACATTTAAAAGAGTAATACAATGAAGTTATTTAAAAATATCAATATTTACAGTGTTCCAGAAATTACATCTTTTATAAATATTTAAATTCATAGTAAAAATTCTGAGGTCAAATTTCAAATGGGTGGAGCAACACTCTTCTTCAAAATTATTTTAGAGTGCTTGAGACTAAAAACTTTGAAATCTTCAAAATCTACAGCACTGACTCTCATTGCTGGCTCTGCATTAGAATCACTTGGGGGCATTTAAAAAACATTGATGGGGTTTCCCTGGTGGCGCAGTGATTAAGAATCTGCCTGCCAATGCAGAGGACATGGGTTTGAACCCTGGTCTGGGAAGATCCCACATGTCATGGAGCAATTAAGCCCATGCACCACAACTACTGAGCCTGCGCTCTAGAGCCTGCGAGCCACAACTACTGAACCCATGAGCCACAACTACTGAAGCCCATGTGCCTAGAGCCTGTGCTCTGCAACGAGAGAAGCCACCACAATGAGAATCCCGTGCACTGCAACGAAGAGTAGCCCCTGCTTGCCACAACTAGAGAAAGCCCGCATGCAGCAATGAAGACCCAAAGCAGCCAAAAATAAATAAATAAAATAAATAAATTTTAAATAAATAAAAATGAAAAACATTGATGACTGGATGCATTGATTGTTTTAGGGTGGGTCCTGGGCGAGCAATCAGTATTGAGGACCACAGACGTAGAAGCAGCCCTAGTGCTGCTGATATTGCTTCTGGAGGATTCATTTAAGGATAGCGTCTCCTTTGGCCACTTAAGCCTCTGCCAGTGCTGGTACAGAAGCACATTGCTGCCTGCCATCCAAAATATTTAGCAAATAATATTAATCAAAAGTGAGATAAAATTGTTATATAATAGAAATTTAACTAGCTAAATGTGTGTTTTGAAAATGAAAATATTGAATGGAAATATACTAAAATGTTAGTAGTGATAAAATTAACTTGGTATTGGGATTGCAGAGAAAGTTTTCAGTTTCTTAATAATTTTCTATTTTTTATCATAAATGTATAAGATTTTTTTTCGAATCAGAAAAAGAGTAACTTCCAAAGACAAATTATGAGTGTTCCCCTTAAAAATAAACTTGCTGTTTTTAATTCCACCCCCAAAGCCCAGTCACAAGGAGTAAAGCATATTATCAAAACTGCTGCTTGTGATTGATGTCTCTGATTTCATATGATACTGCATTATGCAAGTATGTTACATGAATACAATTAAGGATTTTTAGATGTCCTTTCCTCTGGTTTCATTGTGTCATAATTTGATTTACCAATTATGGAAAAAAATAAGAAAAAGAAAAAAAAGAGTGTAATAGGCACCACCTGTGAGTATAAGCTCATGCATTTATCAAGTCGTTGTTATTCACTATCTCAAGAGAAAAAATTCTACCTAGCTTTTATCCCCATGTTTTTCTATCAATAAACTTATTTTCCTTTCACCTAATTGCAAAAGGCTGTTTCTTCAAAGGATGAGTTTGTTATGCTCATTGCTCATGAAGGCACCATCTCTATGGAGACCCACGCACAGAACGTGGAGGTCAGGAAGATAAGGCTGTTTTCCCTGGAATGACCTTTCTCCACAGGGTACTTTAGAGATATATTGAATATAAAGACGTTTCTTTGAAAATCAAGCTCTCTGAAAATAAATCAAAATACCTATTTGGTGCCTTTATCTCAGATCAATCTGGTTAAATTTCTGATTTTTCATGAAAGTAAATTAAAGTATATAATATATGTGCATAACACACACACACACACAGTGTGACAGTGTGATTAAAGGCTAGTCACTTCCTTTGGTCACAGTTCAAGGGTTCAGAAAGTTCCTTTGTGAGGGCTACTACTTTAAGATTATAATCTATGTCCTTAATGCACTTTATTTTCTAGTTCCCTAAATTCTTAAATTTGTTACTCTCTGGAGCTGCAGGGAGAGGGTGAATGGGGTGAGAGTATGCTTTGGAGTCATACAGATGTGGGTTCAAACATTTTTATAGCTTATTAATTAAATGGCCCTAGGAAAGTTATGCTCCATGAGCCTCCATTTCTTCATCTTTATTATGAGAATAGCAACACTGATTATCTCACAGAATTCTGAGACATTTCTTGTGAAGGATATCGTAAGTGTTCAAAACCATTTAGTCCTTCTCTTTCTCACCCTGTCTTAGTCCATTTGGGCTGCTATAACAAAAATATCATAGACTGAGGAACAACAGAAATTTATTTCTACAGTTTTGGAGTCTGGGAAGTCTAAGTTCAAGGTGCTGGTAGACTCAGTGTCTGGGTATCTAGTGAGAGCCTGCTTCCTGCTTCAGAGACAGCTGAATCCTTGGTGTGTCCTCATGTAGCAGAAGGGATGAGGGGGTGCTCTGTGGTCTCTTTTATAAGAACACTAATGCCATTCATGCAGGCTCCACCCTCTTGACCTAATCACCTCTGAGAGATCCCACCTCAAATACCATCAGCTTGGATGTTAGGATTTAACATAAATTTGGGGGGACACACAAACATTTAGTCTATAGACTCCCCCTCCAACTCTTTATTTTTATAGAATACATAGGCTTTAGATAATAGAAAGTGAGGCATTCAGAAAAGGGGTGGCATGGAAGAGCAAGACTAGTTCTTATCCAGGGACTGTAGAAAGGTCAAGAGACAATCTGGCCCTTTCCCACAAGTGCTTCCAAGTTTCACCTGCCTGCTTTTTAACTTCAGAGATGGGAACATTCACAAGTTCGATCAGCTTTTTGCCTGGGGCCAGGGTCAAAAATAGAGACACACTCAGATTGGTCAATTCTGCCACAGTAAATCATTAGGCATCTTCTCTAATTTTTTTCATTTAACAAACCACCTTCCTTTATGTTTGCTCAGCCTCACCTATTAAATTTCTTTCTTTTTCTCTCAAACATGTTTACTGTCAGAGTAACATAATTCAAAAGCACAATTAACAAAAAAAAGAGGCAAATAAGAAACAGGATCCATTTAATGCTTCTGGCATCCCACTACACACTGACCTCAATAAGAATTAAAAACATCTCAACCATAGCATGATAAAGGCATATGAAGCCTGGGGTGAAAGTTGCAAGCTGCTCACCTGAGCCTTCTTACTACCTAGAGCTTAAACTTTCCTTAATTTTACTCCAAATAATTTATCCAGAGGTGACAAAAGTATCAGTGGGAAAACATGAGTTGTTTAAACTATGTACTGAAGAATCTGTGTAGATATACTGTGAAAAACCCTTGAGGTTTCTCACAAGAAAGAAGAAACATTAATCATTAAGTGTGTCATCATCAAGATGATTATCTAAGGGGAAAAATTACCAATATTAATTTTGCTATGATAGATCCATAACTATTTTTTTCTCTATAGCAACATATAATATGTTCCCATGGATACCTTTTGCTCATTTGAAAAAAAAAAAAAACAGTGCTAATAAAGAGTGTGCTTTTCATATCACCCTGATTACCTAAATGCCAAATGTTAAATTATAGATATTTGAGTGATTGAAACTTCAGGAGTTGGAAGCAGCCTCAAAATTCATTTAAATCCTAATTATTTACTTTGCTAATTACCTAAATAAAATATTTTCTTTACAAATGAAGTCACTGATTAGGCGAAATTAATGTTAACAATTTTTGTTGTTGTTGTTGTTGTTTTGTTTTGCGGTACGCGGGCCTCTCACTGATGTGGCCTCTCCCGTTGCGGAGCACAGGCTCCGGGCATGCAGGCCCAGAGGCCATGGCTCACGGGCCCAGCTGCTCCACGGCATGTGGGATCCTCCCGGACAGGGGCACAAACATGTGTCCCCTGCATTGGCAGGCGGACTCTCAACCACTGTGCCGCCAGGGAAGCCCAACAATTTTGTTTTGATTTAGTTATATTTTTACACCAAAATGAAATAAGTATGCAGTTTTAAACAGTAGGAAGATGAGCAAAGGAAAAACTCATTTCATTTTTTTAAACATATGACTACAAAATTTGTTTCATTTACAAAATATTCCACAGTAAGTAAGCATGGACACATAGATGATACTTAGACTGCATTTTGGTTCCAATCCCAGCCATAACTGTAGCTTGTTCAGAGGGAAAATGGATCTATTGTTTTCTTGCCTTTCTTGCTTATTGCTTCTTCATTCCATTGTTCATGATATTGTAAGTCAAGAAAGGAAAGAGAGTCAAATGCTGATTTTTTTTAGCACTTCTGGCTCAAAATGAGTTTGGGGAGAGTAGGGAAAAATGGTGGATGAAGCAGGTTGAGGAGGGGTGTTGGATTATACTGCTTATAGAAAAGAGGAGTTGTGTCAGGAGTGAAGGCAGAAGAACATAATCCAGGCACACATGGGAAAGAAAAAATGAGGTGGGACTCTTATGAGCTGAACTGTGTTTCCACCCCACCCCCCCAAATTTATATGTTGAAATCCTAACCCTTAGTATCTCCCTTGTGAATGTATTTGGAGATACAGTCTTTAAGGAGGTAATTAAGTTTAGATGGGTTCGCTGGGGTGGGCCCTAAGCCAGTGACTGGTGTCCTTTTAAGAAGAGGAGATTGAGATATAGATAGACACAGAATGATCACAAGGAAGGGAAAAGACCGCCATTTATAAGCCAAGAACAGCCTCAGAAGAAACCAACCCTGCCAACACCTTGATCTTAGACTTTCAGTGTCCTGATATGTGAGGAAATAAATGTCTGCTGTATAAGCACCCAGTCTGTGGTACTTTTTTGTCCCTAGCAAATGAGCACAAGACTAATTATAAGATGGGTTAGCAAGTTGTTACATATTCTGTGGTAGTACCTCTCTCTCTAACCCTCACCCTAAACCTGATCCTATAAATTTTAGCAAATTTACTAAAGTCATGAAATGTTTGGAAGCTGGTGAATGAAGCAAGGAATAAAGATGAACCCAGCATGAGAAATGAAGTTACATGTAATACTACTCAAAGTCACAGGAGAACTGCAGAAAATTCTCAAAGTGGGAATTTCAGACTTTGGGGAGATACACTAAGACTGTATGTATCAATTAGAAAGTCAAATAGGAAATTCTGCTAAACTTTCTGTGAAATCACAGGCCTGAGTTTAAATCATGCTTCATTGATGAACAACTTCTTAAGGAATTGGAGTCCTACACATATAGACTTGCCTGAAGAATAGTGCTCTTCTCAAGAAAAAGGTTATTATTCTGAACCGAGGTGCAGCTTTTGGAGCAGTGAGAGGAAAGAAGACAGGCACCTAACCAGCCAGATCAAGTAAGTGGACCTTTAACATCAAAGGAGGTTAAGTTGTCATGGCCTGGTGTTTTCAACCTTATTTTGAATTGGAGGTTTGGGGCTTGATAATTGAAGGTAAGATGTCTGTAAAAAACATTATTTCATAAACTTCAGAACAAAGTCATGGTAACCTTCATTTTTATTAACCTTAGTTATTGGCTAAGGTTATTGAAAGTATTCAATATTGAAAATATTGAAGTAATATTTTCTTGACTGTCATCAGCATTACAAGGCAGGACATCAGAAGACTCAGCCCCCCACACCTCACCTTTCAGTAATGAATGAACAGAATCCATCCTTGAGTCATAAGTCACCTGTGTCTAAATGACACTAAAATGCAACTGTCTTCAACTAGGTTTGTGGTCTAAATGATTGTTGGAAGTGCAGCCTCCACACTGAAATTTTTTGCCCTGACAAGAAGTTTGGGTGAAGCATTCTGTTTCAGTTGGAATGTTTAGCTACAACTGATCTATGACACACCAGGTAAATCTGTCTGCTCTGCCTTCTTCTTGACGTGACGCAAACTATAAAGCCTTACGCAGGGCTCCTTGATGAACCCCCAAAATTGGTAGTCAGCAGCTCCTTTTAGAGAGCCACAGTTGCTGTTCTGAATGAGGGAAATTTGTGCAATTCTGCGTTTAAACTGAACTCATGAGAGACAAAGTCACCAGTCCTCTAGGAGTGAGAACAGTTGAGTAGAAATGGACTCGTAGCTTTAGATCTTCACAGCCTAGCAAATAATGATTCAATTTTTACCCTGAGCTTCTGTTAGTTTTAACTGGAGGTTTTTGTTTTTAGACATGAATCAGAAAGGGATCCTCCCCTATTCTTTCCATTTCAGTGTACTTCCTGTGCAACCAGGAAGTACAAAAAGTAGCTTTTGTTAGCTATAAATATTCCATATTCCTCTAAGTAAATAAATGCCTGTAAACTGTGAAAGGCAGCCAAGTGTCATAGAAAAAGCAAAATAGGCTCTAGAGTTAGAAACACCATTTATCCCAACCCTGCCACTTATTTGTGGGCTGAATTTGAAAATGTACTTTACCTATCTGTCTCTCATTTTCCTCATTTGTAAAATGAGGATAGTCATCCACTTTTTTGGGGTTGCAACATGGAGCATTCAATGATGTAATGTTTGAAAGCACTCAGTACCAAGTTGGGCATATAATAAATATAAAATAATTGGTATTGTTATCAAGGACTATTGGCTTGATCCATTTCAGTATGCCAGTAGTTGGGTTTTCTTTCTTTTTTCTTTTTGATTTAATACAACCCGTTTATTCAATTTTTCTCAAGTTATAATGACCTTATATTGTAGATGAAACAGGCATTAAATTTATTTGTTACTCTCTATCATAGCAGAGGAACATTGCCATCATTGTTCAAAACTGTTCAGTGCCACTGAAGTCAGTTATGTCACATGTGGTCTCTGCCAGGCTGGAGATGATGAGGAAGTTGTGTGTATCCCCTAGGGTTAGGTAGCATATATTTTATTTCTGCCTGCCTGCTGTGTGTCCAGACATACAGCCTTTTGGTAGTGTTATGAGCAAAAGATATATGTCTGTCTTTAAAGAAGAGATATATTTTCAGAAAACAAAACAGAGACACTTAAAATTGTTTGAAAACAATGAGGAAAGTCAACAAAACAAAGCACTGTGTTACAAGAGGAACATAAGTATCAAAAGGAGACAATGGAACTCCAAATTTGAGAGATTCCTGGCAAGGGTGGTTTGAGTTGAATTTGAGGTGATAAACATGGACTTCTAGAAATTAGCCATTTGCCTACATGTTCTAAATAAATTAAGTTGTGAATAAGAATTATCTTTATCATAGCCTTAAGATGGGAATAAAGTGACTCTTAGAATGGAAGAACATAAACATTTATTGAGCACCTTTGAGTTGAAAGCATAATGTTAGGCCTGTTCATTCATTCATTCATTTCATTCACATTTTATCTACATGTGCTGGTCACTCTTCTAATATGGCTTATTTTATCCTTCTTTTACCAATGGTGAGACTGAAACTCAAAATTAAGAAACTGACTCAAAGTTGCATGCTATGTGGCAGATGTGGAATTGAAACTCATCTGCTTGCCCATAAACCAAGCCCTGCACATCATAGCATGTATGCTAATTAAAAAGAAATAAAAGTTACAGACATTGGAGAAATGCTCTAAAGAAAGTTTTCTTTTCCTTAGTGAATCCTCCAACCTTCCAGTGATAGGCAGATCTCCCTGTGATTTTTACTCACTGGATGTATTAGAACTAGATCTCTGTAAATCTGTGAGGTGAGAATTACTAGGTTAACTACCTAAGTCTGGTGAAAAGAAATCTCCTGTGATAAACATTATTTACAAAATGAAATGAAAACAGTTCTCTACAAAAAAGAAATACTAACAAATATGCTTTCTGAAACAAATATTTATAAATCTCAGCATCACAAATCATCATTTGATAGAAATATCTACCATGGCATTCAATATTATGGAAATTTTCATTTTCTTACTTTAGTAAAAAACTTAGAAACTCAACTTTATTGTAATAAAATAGCAAATAATATAAACTTAATTTAAATGCTATGGTAATATGTAAACACTCTTCAATCTTATTTCTTAATTCTCTAAACAAGTAAAATAATTAATCTTAAGCTTTATCTTCTTTTTTTAACATTTTTATTGGAGTGTAATTGCTTTACAATGGTGTGTTAGTCTCTGCTTTATAACAAAGTGAATCTGCTATACATATACATATATCCCATTATCTCCTCCCTCTTGCGTCTCCCTCTCATCCTCCCTATCCCACCCCTCTATGTGGACACAAAGCACGGAGCTGATCTCCCTGTGTTAAGCGTCTGCTTCCCACTAGCTATCTATTTTACATTTGGTAGTATATATAAATTCATGTCACTGTCTCACTTCGTCCAACCTTACCCTTGCCCTTCCCTGTGTCCTCAGGTCCATTCTTTATGTCTGCGTCTTTATTCCTGCCCTGCCGATAAGTTCTTCAGAACCTTTTTTTTTTTTTTAGATTCCATATATATATGTGTTAGCATATGGTATTTATTTTTCTCTTTCTGACTTACTTCACTCTGTATGACAGTCTCTTCTGTATGATAGTCTCTAAGTCCATCCACCAAACAACAAATAACACAATTTTGTTTCATTTTATGGCTAAGTAATATTCCATTGTATATATGTGCCACATCTTCTTTATCCATTCATCTGTTGATGGATACTTAGGTTGCTTCCATGTCCTGGCTATTGTAAATAGAGCTGCAATGAACATTGCGGTACATGACTCTTTGAATTATCATTTTCTCAGATTATATGCCCAGTAGTGGGATCGTTGGGTCGTATGGTAGTTCTATTTTTAGTTTTTTTAAGAAACCTCCATACTGTTCTCCATAGTGGCAGTGTAAGAGGGTTCCCTTTTCTCCACACACTCTCCAGCATTTATTTTTGGCAGATTTTTTGATGATGGCCATTCTGACTGGGTGAGGTGATACCTCACTGTAGTTTTGATTTGCATTTCTCTAATGATTAGTGATGCTGAGCATCTTTTCATGTGTTTGTTGGCAGTCTGTATATCTTCTTAGGAGAAATGTCTATTTAGGCCTTCTTCCCAGTTTTGATTGGGTTGTTTGTTTTTTGATATTGAACTGCATGAGCTGCTTATAAATTTTGGAGATTAATCCTAGGTCAGTTGCTTCGTTTGCAAATATTTTCTCCCATTCTGAGGGTTGTCTTTTCATCTTATTTATGGTTTTCTTTGTTTTAAAAAAGTTTTAAAGTTTCATTAGGTCACATTTTAAATTTGTTTTTTTCATTTCCATTTCACTAGGAGGTGGGTCAAAAAGAATCTTGCTGTGATTTATGTCATAGAGTATTCTGCCTAGGTTTTCCTCTAAGAGTTTGATGGTGTCCGGCCTTACATAAGGTCTTTAATCCATTTTGAGTTTATTTTTGTTTATGGTGTTAGGGAGTGTTCTAATTTCATTCTTTTACATGTAGCTGTCCAGTTTTCCCAGCACCACATATTGAAGAAGCTGTCTTTTCTCCACTGTATATTCTTGCCTCCTTTATCAAATATTAAGGGGACCATATGTGTGTGGGTTTATCTCTGGGCTTTCAATCCTGTTCCATTGATCTATATTTCTGTTTTTGTGCCAGTACCATACTGTTTTGATTACTGTAGCTTTGTAGTATAGTCTGAAGTCAGGGAGCCTTATTCCTCCAGTTCCATTTTTCTTTTTCAAAATTGCTTTGGCTATTTGGGGTCTTTTTTGTTTCCGTACAGACTGTGAATTTTTTTTGTTCTAGTTGTGTGGAAAATGCCATTGGTAGTTTGATCAGGATTGCATTGAATCTGTAGATTGCTTTGGATAGTATAGTCATTTTCACAATGCTGATTCTTCCAATCCAAGAACATGGTATATCTCTCCACCTGTTGGTATCATCTTTAATTTCTTCCATTAGTGTCTTATAGTTTTCTGCATACAAGTCTTCTGTCTCCTAAGTAGGTTTATTCCTAGGTATTTTTTTCTTTGTGTTACAGTGGTAAATGGGAGTGTTTTCTTAATTTCTCCTTCAGATTTTTCATCATTAGTGTATAGGAATGCCAGAGATTTCTGTGCATTAATTTTGTATCCTGCAACTTTACCAGATTCATTATTAGCTCTAGTAGTTTTCTTGTAGTGTCTTTAGGATTCTCTATGTATAGTATCTTGTCATCTGCAAACAGTGACAGTTTTACTTCTTTTCTGATTTGGATTCCTTTTATTTCTTTTTCTTCTCTGATTGCTGTGGCTAAAACTTCCAAAACTATGTTGAATAAGAGTGGTGAGAGTGGACAACCTTGTCTTGATCCTCATCTTAGAGGAAATGGTTTCACTTTTTCACCATTGAGAGAAATGTTGGCTGTGAGTTTGTCATATATAGCCTTTATTATGTTGAGGTAAGTTCCCTCTATGTCTACTTTCTGGAGGGTTTTTATCATAAGTGGGTGTTGAAAGCTTTTTCTGCATCTATTTAGATGATCATAGGGTTTTTCTCCTTCAATTTCTTAATATGCTTTATCACATTGATTGACTTGCATATATTGAAGAACCCTTGCCTTCCTGGGATAAACCCCACTTGATCATGGTGTATGATCCTTTTAATGTGCTGTTGGATTCTGTTTGCTAGTATTTTGTTGAGGATTTTTGCATCTATGTTCATCAGTGATATTGGCCTGTAGTTTTCTTTCTTTGTGACATCTTTGTCTGTTTTGGTATCTGGGTGATGGTGGCCCCGTAGAATGAGTTTGGGTATGTTCCTCCCTCTGCTATATTTTGGAAGCATTTGAGAAGGATAGGTGTTAGCTCTTCTCTAAACATTTGATAGAATTCGCCTGTGAAGCCATCTGGTCCTGGGCTTTTGTTTGTTGGCAGATTTTTAATCACAGTCTGAATTTCAGTGCTTGTGATTGGTCTGTTTATATTTTCTATTTCTTCCTGGTTCAGTCTCGGAAAGTTGGGCTTTTCTAAGAATTTGTCCATTTCTTCCAGGTTGTCCATTTTATTGGCATATAGTTGTTTATAGTAATTGCTCATGATCCTTTGTATTTCCTCAGTGTCAGTTGTTACTTCTCCTTTTTCCTTTCTAATTCTATTGCTTTGAGTCTTCTTCCTTTGTTTCTTGATGAGTCTGGCTAACGGTTTATCAATTTTGCTTATCTTCTCAAAAAATAGCTTTTAGCTTTATTGATCTTTGCTACTGTTTCATTCATTTCTTTCTGATCTGATCCTTATGATTTCTTTCCTTCGGCTAACTTTTTTGTTTGTTTGTTTGTTTGTTTTTGTTTTTGTTTTTGTTTTTGCAGTACATGGGCCTCTCACTGTTGTGGCCTCTCCCGTTGTGGAGCACAGGCTCCGGGCATGCAGGCCCAGAGGCCATGGCTCAGTGGCCATGGCTCACGGGCCCAGTCACTCCGCAGTATGTGGGATCTTCCCAGACTGGGGCACGAACCCATGTCCCCTGCATCGGCAGGCGGACTGTCAATCACTGCGCCACCAGGGAAGCCCTAACTTTGGGGTTTTTTTGTTTTTCTTTCTCTAATTGCTTTAGGTGTAAGATTAGGTTGCCTATTTGAGATGTTTCTTGTTTCTTAAGGTAGGCTTGTATATCTATAAACTTCCCTCTTACCCCTGCTTTTGCTGCAACCCATAGGTTTTGGGTCATTGTGTTTTCATTGTCATTTGTTTCTAGGTATTTTTTAATTTCCTCTTTGATTTCTTCAGTGATCTCTTGGTTATTAAGTAGTGCATTATTTAGCTTCCATGTGTTTGTATTTCTTACAGATTTTTTGCTGTAATTGATATTTAGTCTCATAGCATTGTGGTCAGAAAAGAAACGTAAAATACACAGCTAGTGGGAAGCAGCCACATAGCACAGGGAGATCAGCTCAGTGCTTTGTGACCACCTAGAGGGGTGGGATAGGGAGGGTGGGAGGGAGGGAGATGCAAGAGAGAAGAGATTTGGGAACATATGTATATGTATAACTTATTTACTTTGTTATAAAGCAGAACTTAACACACCATTGTAAACCAATAACACTCCAATAAAGATGTAAAAAGAAAAAAAAGAAGATACTTGATATGATGTAAATTTTCTTAAATTTATCAAGGCTTGATTTGTGACCCAGGATATGATCTGTCCTGGAGAATGTTCCATGAGCACTTGAGAAGAAAGTGCATTTTGTTGTTTTTGGATGGATGTCCTATAAATATCAATTAAGTCCATCTTGTTTAATGTATCATTTAAAGCTTGTGTGTCCTTATTCATTTTCAATTTGGATGATGTGTCCATTGGTGAAAGTGGGGTGTTAAGGTCCCCTACTATGATTGTGTTACTGTCGATTTCCCCTTTTATGGCTGTTAGTATTTGCCTTATGTATTGAGGTGCTCCTACATTGAGTGCATAAATGTTTACAATTGTTATATCTTCTTGGTTTGATCCCTTGATCATTATGTAGTGTCGTTCTTTGTCTCTTGTAATAGTCTTTGTTTTAAAGTCTATTTTGTCTGATATGAGAATTGCTACTTGAGCTTTCTTTTGGTTTCCATTTGCATGGAATATCTTTTTCCATCCCCTCACTTTCAGTTTGTATGTGTCCCTAGGTTGGAAGTTGGTCTCTTGTAGACAGCATATATATGGGTCTTGTTTTAGTATCCATTCAGCAAGCCTGTGTCTTTTGGATGGAGCATTTAATCCATTCACCTTTAAATTAATTATCCATTTGTATGTTCCTATGACCATTTTCTTAATTGTTTTGGGCTTGTTTTTGTTTTTATTTTCCTTCTCTTGTGTTTCCTTCCTAGAGAAATTCCTTTACATTTGTTGTAAAGCTGGTTTGTTGGTGTTGAATTCTCTTACCTTTTGCTTGTCTGTAAAACTTTTAATTTCTCTGTCAATTCTGAATGAGATCCCTGCTGGGTAGAGTAATCTTGGTTGTAGGTTTTTCTCTTTCATCACTTTAAATATGTACTGCCAGTCCCTTCTGGCTTACAGAGTTTCTGCTGAAAGATCAGCTACTAACCTTATGGGGAGTCCCTTATATGTTACTTGTTTTTCCCTTGCTGCTTTTAATATTTTTTCTTTGTATTTAATTTTTGATAGTTTGATTAATATGTGTCTTGGCGTCTTTCTCTTTGGTTTTATCCTGTATGGGACTCTCTTTGCTTCCTCAACTTGATTAACTATTTCCCTTCCCATATTAGGGAAGTTTTCAACTATAATCTCTTCAAATATTTTCTCAGTCCCTTTCTTTTTTCTTCTTCTTCTGGGACCCCTATAATTCATATGTTGGTGCATTTAATGTTGTCCCAGAGGTCTCTGAGACTGTCCTCATTTCTTTTCATTCTTTTTTCTTTATTCTGCTCTGCAGTAGTTATTTCCTCTATTTTATCTTCCCAGTCACTTATCCGTTCTTCTGCCTCAGTTATTCTGCTGTTGATCCCTTCTAGAGAATTTTCAATTTCATTTATTGTGTTATTCATCACTGTTTGTTTGCTCTTTAGTTCTTCTACGTCCTTATTAAATGGTTCTTGTATTTTCTCCATTCTATTTCCAAGATTTTGGGTCATCTTTACTATCATTACTCTGAATTCTTTTTCAGGTAAACTGCCTGTTTCCTCTTCATTTGTTAGGTCTGGTGGGTTTTTGCCTTGCTCCATCATCTGCTGTGTGGTTCTCTATCTTCTCATTTTGCCTAACTTACTGTGTTTGGGTCTCCTTTTCACATGCTGCAGGTTTGTAGTTTCCATTGTTTTTGATGTCTGACCCCAGTGGCTGAGGTTGGGTAAGTGGGTTGGGTAAGTGGGTTGTGTAGGCTTCCTGGTGGACGGGTCTAGTGCCTGTGTTCTGGTGGATGAGGCTGGATCTTGTCTTTCTGGTGGGCAGATCCACTTCTGGTGGTGTGTTTTGGGGTGTCTGTGGCCTTATTATGATTTTAGGCAGCCTCTGTGCTAACAGATGGGGTTGTGTTCCTGTCTTGCTAGTTGTTTGGCATAGGGTGTCTAGCACTGTAGCTTGCTGGTTATTGAGTGGAGCTGGATCTTGGTGTTGAGTTGGAGATCTCTGGGAGATTTTCACCATTTGATATTACGTGGAGCTAGGAGGTCTCTTGTTCACCAGTGTCCTGAACTTGGCTCTCCCAGCTCAATGGCACAGCTCTGACGCCTGGCTGTAGCACCAAGAAACTGTCCTCCACATGGCTCAGAATAAAAGGGAGGAAAAAAAAGAAAGAAGATACAATAAAGTAAAGTAAAATAAAATAAAATATAATTATTAAAATAAAAAATAATTATTAAGAAAACATTTTTTTCAGATAAAAAAAAAAAGACAACAGAACCCTAGGACAAATGGTAAAAGCAAAGCTATTCAGACAAAACACACACAGAAGCATATACATACACTCACAAAAAGAGTAAAAGTGGAAATATATATATATATATATATATATATATATATATATATATATCATTGCTCCCAAAGTCCACCTCCTCAGTTTGGGATGATTCATTGTCTATTAAGGTATTCCACAGATGCAGGGTACATCAAGTTGATTGTGCAGATTTAATCTGATGCTCCTAAGCCTTCTGGGAGAGATTTTCCTTTCTCTTCTTTGTTTGCACAGCTCCCAGGGTTCAGCTTGGATTTGGACCTGCCCCTGCGTATAGGTCTATTGAGGGTGTCTGTCCCTTTTGGGAGGTCTGAGGTCTTCTGCCAGCATTCAGTAGGCATTCTGTAGGAGTTGTTCCACATGTAGATGTATTTCTGATGTATTTGTGGGGACGAAGGTGATCTCTGCATCACACTTTTCCGCCATCTTGAAGCTCCTCCCCCAGAGTATCCTTTTATTCTTTTTTCCTTTGTGCACAGTCTAGTTTTACTTCCTCATAGGGTGCTGCGTGCAAAGGCTTTCACCCAGTCTTTCAGACCAGATTTCTTTACGTAATGTGGCTGTGCCAGCACCTCACACCATGAGCAGCGCCACACGAGACACCTCAATTCAAGATCTCTAATTCTTAAATGATTTTTATACAGCTTGTTTCTAAGACCTGCTGGGTTTAAACATTGGTTCATGGACTCAGAGTATAACCTTCAGAATCCTCTAGAACAAAGATAATCAGATGCCAGACCTCCTGGAGGATACTGGATCAGTGTGTGAGATCCAAATTCTCCACAGATTAACTTCGAATGAAAAGTAATATATATTTTGTTTTTAGTTTAAATATTTTATGAGCTGCTGATATATAGAATTATTCTTGTTAATGGTATGGATACTTGAATAACTTTGTAATATCTCTAAACTTTAGTTCCT
Source organism: Leucopleurus acutus (assembly GCF_964270905.1). Lineage (NCBI taxonomy): Eukaryota > Metazoa > Chordata > Mammalia > Artiodactyla > Delphinidae > Leucopleurus > Leucopleurus acutus. Next base: position 123,582,950 of record NC_139146.1, on the reverse strand, counting down.
TCATCTCCAAAATTCTACATTATGGGGTTGTTGGATGACTAAATTAAAAAGAATGTGGATGGATCAATTAGTTGCCTGACACATCAATAAATATTACTGATACTGATGTTCATCTTGATGATGATGATGATGATGATGATGATGACATAAAGCCAAATTCAAAGCTCTGTTACTCATGTTAGGTCTTCATATAAACACACCATGCTTTAGCTTCACATATTCAGCTTCCCAGATATCTCCAACTGGATGATTCATAGGTACCTGAAATACAAATTGATCTCAGACAACTTATAAACTTCTAGCCCCCCCTTCCAAACCTTTTCACAAATATCAACAGATATCAACCCACCCATCATCTACCCCTTCCTAAATCCGTGCCCTTAAGTGCATTCTTATCTTGGTGCTAGGCATCCTCACAATGTCATGAATCTTCTCTCCTACTCAGAAACATGGTATCTTCCTAGGACTCTCCCTGACCTTTCTTCCCATTCCCCCACCTCTCCCATATCATCTAGTCACTAAGCTCTGCCCAATCTACTTGCAAATGAAAACAATGACTACTTCCTGGGTACTTTTTCCTGATATGACATGCTATTTTAGCTCCATATCACACTTAATCTGTTCAATAACTCTTCCATTTACAGATGGAGAACTAGTGGGTCACAGAGACTGCTCCTTCCAATAAGCCACATTGCCCCTTGTAAAACTCTTTTGCTATCCTCCCCCTTTCTCCATTCCTACTTCCCTTAGCTTACTTGGACCTTTTCTTCTCCCTCTTGGTCTTCTACGATAGACTCCTTGTGGGTGTCCTGTAGTCTCGCCTCCCTGTAATTCATGCTCCATAGTGTTGCCAGGACAATGGCTCTAACATGTATATGATTATGTTACTCTACTGCTCAATATTTTTTAGGGGCTTCTCAGCAGCTACAGAATAAAATCTGAAGTCATTTTCATGACGCACAAAGCCCTTTATGATTTGGCTACTTCCTACCTGACTAACCTTATTTCTTATCACTTTATATCCATCAGCCCCCATCCAAAATCTACTCTGCAGTAGATCTTGACTACTTTGGTTTCCCTAAATAAACCATATATTTTTAGGCTTCCAAAGTTTGCTTGTGCTTTTACCACTTTCTAAAATGTCTGACCTCCCCACTGCTCTCTGCTCAATATCAAGTTATCTCCTCTGTGGGGGTTCTCAGTCCTGGCTCTATGTTAGGATCATCCAATATTCTTTTTAAGGCACTTTAAAAATGCCTATGCCAAAAGAATATGATATAATTGTCTAAGGTAGGGTCTGATATTTTCATTTGTTTTGAACTCCCAAGGTGTTCTAATGTGCTCAGATGTTCCTTTTTCCTAACGTTTCCCTTCATGTGCTGTGATTGCCTTTACCATAACATTGATCACTTTTTGTTATAATTTATTTCCAAGTCTAATTTCCCAACTAGAACATGAATTTCCAGAAGGGTTGGGACTATGTTATTCATCTTTGTGTTCTCGGTACTTACACAACAAATATTTGTGGTATTAATGGTTCTGTTGTTGTGTTGTTTTGTTTTTGTTTTTTGGTGTATTTATTGTGTCAAGTGCAGGCAATATCTATAAAATTTACATTTGTTCATCAAATGAGTGTCTTTTTTTCTCTGATTTGGTACCTTTCAACTTAGGAACAATTGAACTTATGTGAGATCCTAGAAATGATTGTTATTTAGAACAATTTTTGTTGTTAAAGTAACAGAAAAATAAATATTAAGAAAATGAAAAGGAGTAATTAAATGTGTGATCCTGATGAAAATTTGATTGAAAATTATATATATTTCTGTGAAGAAACTCACCCAGAGCTCATCATTGTCCTCTCATCTTTTTATTGTTTACCACTGAGATAATTGTCCCTTGTGGAAGCCTCTGCATTCTAGGTATTATAAGGGCTAAACCAGAAACACATTATTTATTCATTTATTCTTTTATGCTTTAATTCAACATTTATGATTATGTCTAAGAATTATGCTTCATAGTGGAGTTTCTGGAATGAAGAGTTCATAGTTTACTTCTAATGCTTTCATTCTAAACTGAAATAAAAAATGTTTAAAAAACAGCTCTTCATTGACTATGTTGATTGCAGCACCATTCTTAGACTTTGTCAACTAATATTTACATTTTAATCCATTTAATAGCACACTAAGTAATATGCCATCTTCAATGAAAATTGTGAACTCTGGATGTTTCAGTATGCAAAATGCAAATTTCAAAGAGCAAAATTTTGTATTTATTTTCTGTACTTGCTAATTTTTTGGAAGTAGTTAGTTTTGTACAAATGCATTTTTTTCTTTTTTTTTTCCCCTAACTCAGCTGTACCTCAGGTAAGAAATGTTCAAATGCGTCTGGTAGAGCCTTGTAAAGTTTGAACAAATAAAATCTTAGTGATTAGAAGAAAATATCCTATGTGCTATTATAAAAAGTGTCCTGAAAAAAATAAATAAAAAGTGTCCTGTAATTAGAAATAATAATTTATCAATAAAGAAACTTTGCAAAGAGACAGCAGGACAAAACCCATATGAATTACAAGCTAACTCTTTGGCTTTTCAGTTATACCATGATACTTGGATATTAAGATGATGCTATTTAAGAAGGAGGGTGATCAAAGAGCAATGCTCTTATAGGCTGAGATGTCAGTGATACTGATTATATATTTTAAAATATTTATTAAAACTGTCATCCCAAGAAGTTTTTGATGATGTTAATTTTTATTTCTATAATGTTGAAATTTAATAAAGGTAATAAAAAATTTAGGCTAACTAGACTTAAAATTTATATTGACTCCAGTCATATTCTCTACCATCTCCTTTCTTAACTTAGTCTTTTAATTTTATTTTCTTAATATCGTTTACTTTTGCATGTAATTTTTCATTGCTGACCACAGCAAAAGAACACATGCATAATTTTAAGAACCATCTCAAATCTCATCTCATATATGAAACTTCCCCAACTCCCCAATGTAAATAGAGTTAGTTATTTCCTCCTCAACTCTCCTTCACTACTCAATTCATTATTTATTCTAGAAACTATTGTTTATGATATAATTATTGGTTTAGGTTCATGTCTGTGTCTCTTAGAACATAAACTATTTGAAGGTGGATTATTCATCTTTGCACATCCAGAATCTGGAATAGTGTCAGAGGCAAGGTAGTTGACTCAAATAAAAATAATTATTACATGTAAATATTCTGCAACACCCACCAAAAGAAAACACACAAAAAAGATACAAGATGTTGTTTTTAGCTTGTTTTTTTCTAATGCCTTGAGCTCTGTAGTTTATCCAGGAGAAGCAATCTAATTTTTAGTTAGAGACATAAAGTGGCCCTGACACTAAAGTCATGAGATATACTAGATTGAAAACTATGGTACAGGTTTAATATGTTTAGGCTATGTTGTTAAGTTGACTTCATAAACTCTTCCTCAGGAAAGTTAGTCAAATCTGGGACTACTGCTTCTCAGCTCACAAACTGCAGCTCACAAACTGTCTACCAAACTGCAGTAACTAGAGTGGCCTTTATGTCCCTGGATGGTGCAGAGTGTAGCCATGGCATAACACTGGTTTCCTAATTTATTTTTTGCCATGTAAAATGGGGGTTAAGTCAGGTGGAGGACTTCAGAATTCAGTTTAGTTGACAAAAGTGTTGTGTCAGGCAGTCAAATGATCCCTAATCCCTGGATTGGATAGTTAATTCATAAGTCATTACTGTCCCTTACTATATTCCAAGGTCTGTAAAAGATGTTGGATGATGGTGAACATATTTTCTTCTTCATTTTCTTTACATTTTCACCCTTTTGTTAGTAGTTTCTTGAATATTCCTCCTGGGTCTTGCCTCAGCTCTATTCCTTCTCTTGAACTGGCTATAATAAAATAGTGCCATTTTCATTCATATTCATTTTTCTGTCTTTGAAAATTAAGACGATCAAACTAACACACTGGAAAGTTACTGTTTCCCTTAGGATTTTGAAAATAATTGTATTATTTAGGCATGTGAGGTTCTTGTGTTTAAATATTCAAAAATTATTTTATTCACAGGCCCATTTCTCTTCTCAGCAAGACTTCTTTCTGGTGGTCTCCTATCCCATTCCTTCCAAATTTTGTCACCAAACTCATTAGTGAGCATAGTTCTCTGTAGTGGGTACTCAATACATACTTGTGTGAACATCTTCAAAACTTTCTTATTGGTTGAGTACAAGTAAAGGTGGTAGGGTGTAGGTTGATATTTACAAATGTCCAGATAGAAAGTTCCTTGGAGGCAGGGAGGGATTCTCCCTAAACCAGGCTTAGGCACCTTTGACATCAAGGCTAAAGCTTTAAAGATAATCAAAGACTTGAGAGTACACAGCTACCATTCTCTTCAGAAGAGTCACACTGAGGAAGAAAAGGGAGAAATCCTGCATCTATAGTCATCTTGAGTGGAGGAAACCCTTGCGATCAGAGGTGTTTAGGACTCCAAGTTGCCCTTAAGGATGGCTGACCAATAAAATATTTCAGAAAGGCGGCGCATCAGAATGAGAACTGCTGTGCCCAGGATGCATTAACAATAGAACTTGGGGTGCATAAAACATAGCATGCAGAGGGAGCTGCTGTCAGACACATGTGTCTCCATCTGATACATGGTGCACATAAGTTATGGTTTGTGGCCAGTTAAATTGAGTGTTTTTCAAACCTTGCTGACTTTCAAACCGTACTGACTCTCTGTCTCTGAATTCAAATTTTTAAATTTCAGGATTTGTGCTCTGAAGACTTATGTGGCTTGGATTTGGTCTTACTCTAATAGTTAGTCAGTTTCCCCTTTCCTTTCTATTTGTAGTCTTCTCATAGTTAACAGTAGACTCTTGAAAAAATAGCGACCATAATTTACTATCCTTTGCTAACAGCTTCCTGCACTGACTCTGGGCTTGCCCATGTGACTTATTGATCAATGGGACATTAGCAAATTTGAAGAAAGCATATGTTGAAAGTGCTGGCACATTGGGGCTTGCCCTCTTCCTGTTCTTGGAACTCTGCTTCTATGTGTGGCAACCATGCCCCAGTTAAGTGCCAGACATGTAAAAGGCCAACCTTAGTAAGACACCACGAGACACTTTGCCAGTTGAATGCAATGTTTGAGAGAACTCAGTAAGGATCAGCTTATTTTCAGTGTTTCATAGATTGTCAGCCCAGACCAAAGAACTGTTGAGTGACCCACAAAATAGTGAACTAAAGGAGGGTTTGTTTTAAGTGACTACAATTTGGGGTGATTTTTTTTGTAGCAAAAAAACTGATAGGGAAAATGATATAGGTATCACTTGGGGTGTTTCCATAACAACAAAACAAAACAAAACATGACAGTAGCTTTGGAACAATTCAGTGGGCAGAAGCTATAAGACATTTTGTGAAGTCTGGGAAATTGGCAAGCAAACTGTTAGTGGAGGATGGAAGATTGTGACACCAGATATGAAATACTATAAAACAACTTGTAAAACTATTGCCTGCAGTAATTTGGAAGACCTTGGCAAGATAATTTTCAAGAAGACTGGTTAAAATATCATTGGCTTTTTTTAGTTGTCTATGATAAGTTGCAGGAAAAGAGGGATGAGCTAAAGAAAGAACTAATCAGTTTGCAGGCAGAATTTGTATAGAATAGAGAGAAGCCAGGATGTGCTGGATTGCCTGTTTCTCATTTGCAGTCTCTCTAGCGAGTAAAAGCGTCTCAAAGTAAATTAAAACCTGAGGGTGTATTTAAAATTCAGGACATTCCCAGTAAAGCATGGCCTCTGTATCAAGATCATATCAAAGGTATGGCTCTAACACCCTTTGTTAGGAGTTAAGAAAAATGTAAGGTGTTGTCTAGTGGTCTCTCTCAGCTAGACAAAAGGGCTTCAAAGACTCTAAACAGCATTGGCTCATAGCAGCTTAACAAGATGCCTAAAGTAGAGAGGGGTCTGTCTTAAAAAGAATTGTGGGTATAACTTCTGTCAACAGAGGCATGGAAAGCACACACATTTTTGAAGGAAGTTGTATCAGCAAAAGGGCTGCTAACTTTGACTAAAAGAAAAAGAGGTCTCTGGACTCCAAGTTTCTATTGGAATACAGACTTAGAAAGCTACTCAACTACCAACTTGGGCCATTTATTTTTTATGGAAAAAGGAGGATATTCCATTTATTTTTTATGGGAAAAGGAGGATAATCAGAGGGAGGAGCTGAAAGCCCACAGGGTGAGGCTAAGAATCACTGAGAAGAGACTGCTCGCAAAATGGCTGCTGAAATTCCTGTTCCACCACCCAGAGCCTCTTGGTGGTATCCTCCCACACTGCCTTGGGGCTTGTCATGTGACTTACTTTGGTGACTGAGACCTTAGCAAACTTGACCACAGTAGAGGCTTAAAAGTGCCTGGGCTTTGGGGCTTGTCCTTTTCCTGGTCTTGTTCTCTGCTTCCTCCATGTAAGGGAGTTGGGGCAGCCTATTCAATGAGTGAAACTTGGCCCAATGACCCATCACCCTGCCTGCCCCAGCCAACCACTAGACATCTGAGTGAGGCTCTCTTAGAACACTGACTTATGGTCAGCGTCCTAACTTCTGAAGAGGTTAGCTAGAACGAACCAAGCAATCCACAGAGTTGTGAGCTAATAAATGGTTATGGCTTGAACCACTAAATTTTGGGGTAGATTGTTATACAGAATAAGCTAAGTGATGCACACTTTGTCTAAAGAATTTATCATATTTTGTTTCAATTATCTGCTCAGAGGTCTGTATCTATTACTGTACTATCATCACCATGCTGTAATAGATCATATCTTAGTTACTTCTTTATCCCTATAACTGGTATTGTGTCTGGGAGATCATAAGGAAGGGAAATATGATTGCCCTTGAAAAACAGAAAATTGATTATGTCATTTCTTTAATTAAAATGCTAAGCTCTTTGAGCATACATAGGAGGTATTCAATAAATACTTTTTAAACATAAGGTTTTTGTTTTGTTTTGTTTTGTTTTGTTTTTGCGGTACACGGGCCTCTCCCGTTGCAGACACACAGGCTCAACGGCCATGACTCACGGACCCCGCCACTCTGCAGCATGTGGGATCCTCCCGGACTGGGGCACGAACCCGTGTCCCCTGCATCGGCAGGCGGACTCTCAACCACTGCGCCACCAAGGAAGCCCTAAACATAAGTTTTTAACATGCTTTTTTTGTTGACAAAATTAATAATTCTCCTTCATTTCTATCTTCCTCAACTCTAAAATGGTTATTGAATTCACACATTAATTCATGAAAAATGTGTTAACACAATATATTTCTGACATATGGTGTGCTAACATTCTAACAAGGGAACCAGGATTTAAAACAAACTCAAATACATATACAGAAGCAAATATTACCAGTACAATAAGGAGCATGTATACTCAGAACACCGACCAGCACACGGAGCACATCTAACACAGGAGGGAGCATAAGAAAAGACTTCAGCAGTACTCGGTGTTGCATTACAAGGTTCTAATTGTTGTGAAGCAAAGGCTAGAGGAAAAGTGGTCCCAGAAAAAGAGGCAGCCTGAATAGATTCAGAGTGACAGGAAACTGCAAGGCACATGAGTGTATAAGGTATTTGGTGTGGTTGGACTGTGGAGGGTGAGAGAGATGAGACAAGGACAGGTTATGGCAAACTCTGCTCCTGTCACCAAGGATCTTGGGAATATTCCAGCAGGGGCTTACTTGGAAGGTAACAAGCAGGGCTGAACCATGATAAAATGTTTATATTCAACCAAACCATCCCAAAGTAGTAAAATATGGCTGTGATCATATTGTTTTCCATCTATCCAGATATAAATGCTAGAATATATGGGGGGAGTATTATAGGTTTTGTTGCCTTTTCTGAATGTGAAACAAAGACTAAAACTTTATATACATGCACATCAATTGTTCATCATCCAAGTATTGTTCATCATCCAAGTATTGTTCATCATGGAATCTAAGTTCCCTGGGAGAAAGAAAGGTAGTTCTATTGATGAATTACCCTTGTCGAATGTTTAATGCTATGGTATGCACCCAGCCACTTCTCAATTCAAATTAACTGATGCTCATGAAGCAAATGTTCAGTAAATTTATATTTTAAAATCTAGATGTTTTTCTGCTGACTCTCCAGGCATGGAGGGTGTTTAGACAGCATAGATTTTTAGAAGTTCAGTTGTGATAGAAAATTCTTCTTCAATTTTAAACTGCATTTAAAGGGAACATAATCTATGACTCTCTTAATTGTTATTTCCAGAACTCACACTGGAGGGAATCTTTTGTACTTTGGCTTTCCAGTGTGATTATCTTGTTTAAACACAGTCTTCACTCTCTTCCACTTTGTATTTCTTTTTCTCCTTAAAAATTCAATCTTAAATGTGCTGAGTGAAATCAATAGTTTAATAAAACTTAGAGGTTAGATGGGATGGTGGAAGGTCTCTATTGCTGTAGTTAGATAAAGACAGCATTCACCTCTCATGTATGACTAAGGACCACACTCCACACAGAGAGAACTGATTTCAAAGGGGGCTGCAAACTTTTTCCCTATGAATGGGAATCCCTAAGCCATTGATAAGGTTTGGAATAGATACCCCTGATAAACAGACCCTCAGATGTGACTTCTCCTTTACAAAGAATGCTTTTTTCCCCCTCTCCTTCAATTTAATAAAGGTAAGTTTACATATGCCAAATCACATTTTCTGAAGTATTGCTATACATTGCCAGATAACAGAGTATAAAACTGACATTTCTCAGGTAAATGTCACCATCTTGGATTCAGCCTTATACTTACCAACTGCCGATGCATATGCCTCCAATATTCAGGAATCTACGGAAGGAAAAGGTAAAAAAATTTTCAGGTAACCAGGAAGAAAATATTTGTATTACCAGAGATGGTACCTGTTAGCCAAAGTGTAGAGCCCCGGTGAGATAAGAAAAATAGAAACTACAGACAAACGGTCAGAAGTCGTGGGTCTGACTCTTAGAGTTAGGCTGAAGGAAATTTAATTTTCCTTGATTTAGTGTATTGGGGTAAAATAAGCAGGAAATGCTTTTACATCCTGCAACCGCTATTATACCTACTATACTCAGTAGTGCCAGAATACATACGTGAAGAAACACGTTAGGTCGGTATTGTTGACAGAGTTCAGATCTATATGTTTACTAATTTTTTTGCATAGTTCTACCAATTTTTGATAAGGCTATGAAAATCTACAATCATTAATATAAATTTACCGATTTTTCTCTTTAATTTCTGTCCATTTTTGCTTTGTGAACTTTGAATTTCTATTAACCACATACCCCTTTATAACTATATCTTTCTTATAAATTAACTCATTATTATTATGAATTATTTATTTTTTCTCTGATAATAATCTGTCTTGATATTTTTCACTTTATCTGATTTTAATACACACACTCTAACCTCCTTCAACTTACTTCATTTATTTCCAGTATATCTGTGTATTTACCTAGAGTAGCCACGTGCTGGAGATTAAAAAATGTTGCTTTTATTGGAAAATATCTTTCTTCCGTCTTTAGTTTTGAAGGCTATTTTAACAAGGGTGTAGAATTGTGGGTTGATAGCTTTTCTTTCAGCACTTTAAAGATATTGACCCACTCTCTTTTGGTCTCTACTGTTTTTCATAAGAATTCTATAACCATTTGAATAATTGTCCCTCTATATTTAATATATGATTTTTCTCTGATGGCTTTCATGGTTTTCTCTTTATCATTGCTTTTCAAAAGTTTGTCATATAACTAGCATGGTATTCTTTGTATTTCTATCTGACATTTACTGAATTTTTTGAGTACATAAATTCATATCATTTACCAAATTTGGAAAAAACTTGACTATTATTTCTTCAAAATATTTTCTGCTTTGTTCTTTCTCCCCTCTCCTTGGGCAACTCCAATTACACCTATGTTAGACATTCTGATATTGTCCCACCAGTTACTGAGGGTTTTTTTATTTGTAAAATATTTTTCTTTAACTTTCTCAGATTTCTATTGATAGATCTTCAGGTCTTTCCTCTGTCATCTCCATTCTGCCATTAAATTCATTCTTTGAATATTTTATTTTTGATATTGTATTTGTCAGTTCTAGAAATTTGATTAATTTCATCTTTTTGTTTTCTACTTTTCTGTTTATATTTCCAACTTTTAGTTCTTTGCAAATGTAAGTTATTTTATGTCCTTGGGCATGATTATAATAACTGTCTTTAACTCCCAGTCTCCTCAATCTAACATCTGCATCATCTCCAATCATTGTCAGTTGATTGTTTTTTCCTTGAGAATGAGTCATGTTTTCCTACTTCTTTATATGTGGATGAACTTGAACTTGTGTATTATGAAGACTTGGATTCTGTCATACCCCTCCAAAAGAGTGTAGTTTGATCGTTTGTTTGTACAAACAATTAACTTGGTTTGTTTCAAATGGCAAACTCTCTCTTGAGCAGCTGCATACGTTTCAGTTCAGTTCTTTTAGCCTTAGCTGTAATGATTGGAGACTGACACACACAAGCATGGTTTAAATGTCTGCCAGGGATTTAGGCATAGTTTATATACAGAATTTGGGACTCCTTCACTCTGCCTGTCTTCTATCTGGGATTTGCCTCTTATTTTCCAGCAGTTATAGTCACCCCAGAACTTTGTCTTCTGGTTCTTCAACCCAGAGATATAATGGGTTTTCTATTACATTTTTAACATCCTTCCTGGCATAGATATTGAAGGTACTGTAGAGTAGAAGCCCTAAAAAAAAAAAAGGAAAAACAAAGAAAATCTACCCAGTTCTTCTCCCTCTGTCCAAATGGTAATTCCCCTCCAAAATTTGCTGTCACCTTCTTCTTCTTCCTTCCCCTTTTCCTTGTTTTCCTCCTTCTTTGCTCTCCAAAGAACTTCTGTAATTGTTGTTATAATCATTCCAGCATGTATAGTTCTTGTCTTAGGAGGGTGAGTCTACTTGGCTGGAAGTGGAATACATATGATTGATATTTGGGTATAAATTACATTTTCCTTAGAGAGAAAAGGGAAGTCTGTCCCTAGAACAAATGTTTTAGGAAAAATTTCACCATTACCTGAACTTCTTGGCAGATATTTTTGGCCAGATACTATAGTAAACATATCATTTCCATGTTCCTATAGTCACCATTATGGATACTATTGAAAAATTATGGTACTTTGGCTGAGCTGTCACTTCAGACAAAGAGAACAATAAGTGCTTTGCTATATTGTGTGAAGTGCTTCTGTAGGAAGAATGAGGTTTTCAAAAAATCCAGACAGAAATCTGAAGATACCTGGATACACCTGGAAGAATTACCATGTCAAAGATCACTTAACTAGTACTCACCAAATATTTGTGAATTCCCTACACATCTCAGCCCCCCTTGCAGTTACGTTGAGTTCATATAACAGCTCTGGATAATAAAATGGAAGTGCAATGATACAAATCTCTTCTGGCTGAGGCATTTCAGAGTTAGTGAGCTGCATCTACCTCTCTCTCTCACTGCTGTGGAGACCTCAGAGACCCCATATTCTACCTGGCATAGAGTAGAAGGGCTGTCTAGCCTGTGATGGACTTTGTAAGAGCAAGAATTAAGCCTTTACTTTAATAAACAACTGAGATTTTAGTGTGTTTTTGTTGTGCCAGCTATTTTTAATTTCTGAACATACTATTCTGCAGTTTAAATTTCTATATCAATTATAATTATCAACTTTTCATTAAAATAGTCCTCGGAAAATTTACTGAAAGTTTAATTTTTCTTTAAGTTTAAAATTTTATTAATTAATTAATTAATTTATGGCTGCATTGGGTCTTTTTTGCTGCACACCAGCTTTCTATAGTTGCGACCAGTGGGGGCCACTCTTTGTTGCGGTGTGTGGGTTTCTCACTGTGGTGGCTTCTCTTGCTGCAGAGCACGGGCTCTAGGTGCCTGGGCTTCAGTAGTTGTGGCATGGGGGCTCAATAGTTGTGGCACACAGGCTTAGTTGCTCTGCAGCATGTGGGATCTTCCCAGACCAGGGATTGAACCCATGTCCCCTGCATCGGCAGGTGAACTCTTAACCACTGTGCCACCAGGGAAGTCCTAATTTATTTTTATTTATTTATTTATTTATTTGCCATATGCAGGCCTCTCACTGTTGTGGCCTCTCCTGTTGCAGAGCACAGGATCCAGACGCACAGGCCCAGCAGCCATGTCTCACGGGCCCAGCCGCTCCACGGCATGTGGGATCTTCCCGGACTGGGGCATGAACCCGTGTCCCCTGCATCGGCAGGTGGACTCTCAACCACTGGGCCACCAGGGAAGCCCTAATTTTTCTTTTAATTGCATGATTTTTAATTTATATGTGGTAATTTTATTTTTTCTTAAGACTAGTCCATTTTTGTACTGAAAATGTGGACAAGAGAAAATATTCTTACATTTTGAACTCAAAATAGAATACATTTTCATTGGAATAAAATTGCATTCTGCTATTATATCACTGATTTATTTAACTTGGTCATAGCAGGGAATTTTTTAAAGTCCTTATGCATTAATTGAAGATATTAGATTATTAAGGGTTTGTAACTTCTGAAGCTATGTTGTAAAAGTGTATGTATATTCTACCTTGATACCTTCATTCACCAAGTCATTCAGGGTCATGGGATAACTGGAAGAGAGCCTTACTTTCAAATTGTTGCCACAACAATGTAAAATTTGTGGTACTACAAGCACAACTTTTGGAAAGTTTGGGTCAAAACATAAATTTGACCAAAGTGTTACATTGTGACCTAGGCTTATATAATTTAGGCAAAATCATTCACTTGTTTCACTCCTTGTTTGGTTTCATTTGTCACTTATCTCCAAAACGCTGGGGTTTTATCAGTGGAGGAGTCCTATCACTGCTGTTGTTGCCATTGGTTTGTAGATATGTATCCTCAGAAATCACTCTTTTCATGGGCTTTTCACATTCTATGGCATATGATCCTGCTAAAGAGCACTGAAAAATTACTGGATGGGTCCAGGACTTATTGACATCTTAAACAAGAAATTTCTAGATTCTCTCTTAAATGAAGATCAAAATTAAATACGTATATACAATAAGAAAAATATCTACAGAACATTTCAAATGTGACAAGGCCAATATCAAAATTTTCAACCTTCTCTTTGCACATATTTTCTAAGTACCGTTCATCCAGTTTCAAATCCAGTCAGCCTTGAGGTTCTCCCCAACCCCACATACCCAATCACTTGCCTATCAATTTCACCTTAAAGGATCTCTCAAGTATGTAGCATTCTCTCAACTCCACTTGGAATCTTCCATTTCAAACTACCAGTATTACTTTCCAGAGCTATTGTCACAACCTCCTGGCCCTGACAGCCTCCCTTGCCTCACTCAAATTCTTACATAGGAATTCTATTGCCAGAATGATGGCTTTAAAGTGCAATCCCAATCATGTCATCTCTTTGCGTAAAACCGTATTTTAATGTTTCTTTGCTTTTATGAAGAAGAACAAGCCTCATAATACAGCACACAGGCTATTAATAACCTGGCCCTCCACAAGGACTCTGGTGTTATTCACCCCACTTTCCCCTCTCTGTGCTCAGCCATGATCTCCTTCCAGGCCTGCTGATGCCATTCCTTTGGCCCTGGACATTCTTCTTCAAGAAAATATCCATTCATCCTTCATGCTGTGCTCAAATGAAACTTCCTAACATGTCAAAATATTATATCTCCTCTCACTCTTCCACACATTTTTCTTCATAGCACTAAATAAAGATTGCATTTATATATTTATTTCTGTGATTTTTAAAACTTATCTCTCTTTTAGTAGATGGTAACCCCCACAAAGAATGGACTTCACCTATTTAAGCTTCCAATTTCATCCTGCCACTTAGCACCCTCCTAGTACTTAAGTGGAGCCCAAGCATCATATAACTCATGAATATATAAATAAATAAGTAAATGAACAAATAGGGCAGCTTATCTGGCTAGACCTACTGAATAGAAAATGAAATTCAGGAATAATAGAGTGATGTAGTGTTGCTTAAACCTAGAGATCAATGGTAAGAAATACTAATTAGAGCAACTTCAATTACAGATCTGCCAGTATAAGTAGGAATTCCATAATGAACCTTTTCTTATTAAATTTCCAATTAAGCATTCATATGGGTTTTTTTCATATTATGACTGTCTCTGCTTTCAAAATATTCTGTTTATTTTTATTATATTTCTAGTTCACTTGTACATGGAGGTAGCAGCATTTCTAGTACAAAAGAAGAGTTAGAATGATTAACTATCATTTCTGGTAATTCATATTTTGAAAAGTGGCCTAAGATTAGACAGGTATGACCTTCACAACGCATGCCATTTATATAAAATAATCAACCATATTTTACATATTCACCCTATTCCCAAATACTACCTTTCCTGCTTTCTTTATGAGAACAATTTATGAGAACTTTCTTTATGAGAACCACTATTTTCAAAGTCAAATCTAGCATGCATCACATGTTTGACAAATTCACACCTGGAACAGTAACCAACATATCTCTTTTAAATTTTTTTAAAAAGTTAAAAAGATGTGTCTAATTTTGAAAAGAAACCCAAATCCAGGAAACTTTCACAAAAAACAGAATTTCTATGATTGTTGCTGCTGTGTTTTTACTTGCTATTCTCAGAGCCTCCATTCTCCTTTTGGTTATGTTTGCCAGATTTGGAATCCCACTGTTTGGTTCTATAAATAAAATGCTGTGTTTATGAAAAAGATTTTCAGATGCTGGGTAAACAAGTTGTCTAAAGGTCAACAAGCCTGAGAACTTATGTCTTAGAAGCCTTATGATGTCCCTCAGGCCACTGACTTGGAAGTGCCCAGGACTACTGCCACTTTCCTGTTCTGAGACCTTGATTCCATTAGAAGTATGAAGCACTGAATTGATAGTAGAGATGCATGGCTTCCAATGCTGCCTGTGACCTGGAAGACATTAACACCACATTTTGGTGACTCAATGGAGATGAAATAAGTGCCTTTTTCTACATAATGTTTTAATACTTTTGCTTACACTGAGCAATTTGGTAATACTTATCAGAATTTAACAACCAAATACCCTTTATTTCCATATCTAAGAATACAGCCTATAGATATATTTTCATATACACGTAAGAACCTATGGTTAAGGGTTTACATTATAGCATTATTAATAGAAGAAAAAAATACTCACCTAAACAAGAAAAAGAAACTGGTTTAAAAATTATGTTATATTCATTTAACTGAGTACTAAGTAACGGTTTAAAAGGAACATGCCATCTTTAGGGAGTGCCATTTCTCCACTTCTCTTAGAGTGTTCTGTAAATATGGACTTTTCCCTGTGAGCAATTGTGGGAT
This sequence comes from Leucopleurus acutus, assembly GCF_964270905.1. NCBI lineage: Eukaryota > Metazoa > Chordata > Mammalia > Artiodactyla > Delphinidae > Leucopleurus > Leucopleurus acutus. The sequence goes on along the minus strand of NC_139146.1, from coordinate 123,567,562 downwards.
GAGACACAGTGTCAGAGACCAGCATTGATTTGTGATTCTCAGTTGGGTGACACTGGTCTACCAGTGAGGTGTGTTTTAGTGGTTCAGTCTCCACTCAGACAATATAAACTTTAAAATAAAGACTGTAACAAGAGACAAAGAAGGACATTACATAATGATGAAGGGATAAATCCAACAAGAAGTTATAACAATTGTGTTACATATGCACCCAATATAAGAGCACCTAAATATATAAAATAAATATTAACAGACAAAAGGAGAAATTGACAGTAACATAATAATAGTAGGGGACTTTAATAACACACTTACATCAATGAACAGATCATCTGGAAACAAAATCAATAAGGAAACCCTGGCCTTATAGGATCCTTTAGAGCAGATGAAATTGTATATATAATGTTTAATATATATATAAAATTTCATCCAAAAGCAGCAGAATTCATATTATTTTCAAGTGCACATGGAACATTCTTCAGGATGGATCATATACTAGGTCACAAAACAAGCCTCAATAAAATTAAGAAGATTGAAAACATATCAAGCATTTTTTCCAACCATGATGCTGTGAGACTGAAATTCAACTACAAGAAAAAAAATTGCAAAAACACAAACTTGTGGAGTCTAAATAACATGCTACTAAAGAACAAATGGGCAACTAAAGAAATCAAAGAGGAAATTAAAAAATACATTGAGATGAATGAAAATGGAAACACAATGATCCAAAATCTATGGGACACAGCAAAAGCAGTTCTAAGTGGAAAGTTTATAGCTATACAAGCCTACTTCAGGAAACAAGAAAAATCTCAAATAAACAACTTAGCCTTACATCTAAAAGAACTAGAAAAAGAAGAAAAAACAAAACCCAAAGTTAGTGGAAGGACAGAAATAATAAAGATTATAGCAGAAATAAATGAAATAGAGACAAAAACAACAGGTAAGATGAATAAAACCAAGAGTTGGTTTTTTGAAAAGATAAACAAAATTGATAAAACTTTAATCAGAGTTATCAAGAAAAGAAAAAAGATAAGGGTCCAAATAAATGAAATTAGAAATGAAAGAGGAAAAGTTACAATTGACACTCAGAAATACAAAAGATCATAAGAGATTGCTATGAACAATTAATTGTCAATAAAATGGACAAACTAGAAGAAATGGATAAGTTCCAAGTAATATACTCTCCCAAGATTGAGTCAGGAAGAAATAGAAAATATGAACAGACTGATTACAAGTAATGAAATTGAATTAGTAATTTAAAAAATGCCCAACTAACAGAAATCCAGGACCAGATGACATCACAGGTGAATCCTACAAAAAATTAAAGAATAATTAACACCTATCTGTCTCAAACTATTCCAAAATAATTGGAGAGGAAGGAATACTTTTGAACTCATTCTACAGGTTGGTATCACCCTGATTCCAAAACCAGACAAAGACCCCACCCCCCAAAAAAAGAATCTTATAGGCCAATATCACTAATGAACATAGATGCAAAAATCCTCAACAAGATATTAGCAAACTGAATTCAACAATACATTAAAAGCCTCATACACCATGATCAAATGGGATTTATCCCAGAGATGCAAGGATGGTTCAATAGCCACAACTCAATCTGTGTGATACACCATATTTACAAATTAAAGAATAAATATGTATGATCATCTTGTAGATGCATAAAAACTTTGGACAAAATTCAACATACATTTATAATAAAAAGTCTCAAAAGCATGGGCCACAGAGGGAACATACCCCAATATAATAAATACCATATATGACATTTATCTAAAGCCAACATCATACTCCACAGTGAAAAGCTGAAACCATTTCCTCTAAGATCAGGAACAACACAAAGATGCCCACTTTCACCATTTTTATTCAATATAGTATTAGAAGTCTTAGCCAGAGCAACTAGGTAAAAAAAGAAATAAAAACATCTGGATTGGAAAGAAAGAAGTAAAACTCACTATTTGCAGATGACATGATATTATATATAGATAATCCTAAAGACACCACCAAAAAACTACTAGAACTAATAAATGGATTCAGTAGAGTTCAAGGATATAAAATTATTATTCAGAAATCAATTGCATTTCTATACACTAATATTGAACTATCACAAAGAGAAATTTTTTTAAAAAATCTCATTTATAATTGCATCAAAAATAAAATATCTCAGAATATATCTAAGCAAGGAAGTAAAACACCTGTATTCAGAAAACTATAAGACATTGATGAAACTGAAGATGACAGAAGCAGATAGAAGGATATACTCTCCTCATGGATTGGAAGAATTAATTGTTAAAATGAACATACTACTCAAGGTACTCTACATATTCAATGCAATCCCTATTAAAATAACAATGACATTTATCCCAGAACTAGAACAAATAATTCCAAATTTTGTATGGAAACACAAAAGACCCTGCTGAATAGCCCAAATAACAGTGAAAATAAAAGAACAGAACTGGAGATTTCACACTTCCTGCTTTCAAGCTATACTACAAAGCTACAGTAATCAAAACTGGCACAAAAACAGGCACAAAGATCAATGAACCAGAATAGAGAGCCCAGAAATGAGCTCACACTTAGATAGACACTTAATCTATGACAAAGGAAGCAAGAATATATAATGCAGAAAAGACAGCCTCTTCAATAAATCTGTTGGGAAAACTGAACAGCTACATGCAGCAGAAACAAACTGAATTAGTATCTTATAGCACATACAAAAATAAACTCAAAATGGATTAAAGACTTAAATGTAAGACCTGAAACCATAGAATGCATAGAAAAAATGAAGGCAGTACATTCTTTGTTATGAGCCTTAGCAATATTGTTTTGGATGTATTTCCTCAGGGAAGGAAAACAAAAGCAAAAATAAATAACTGGGACTACATCAAACCAAAAAGCTTTTACACAGTGAAGCAAACTATGAACAAAATGAAAAAGCACTCTACTGAATGAGAGAAGATATTTGCAATGATATATCTGATAAGGGTTAATACCTAAATACATTAAGAATAATGTTTGTGATATATAATAGGGATTATATAAAATGTAATATATAGCATAAGGAATATGGTTGATAATAGTGTAATAACTTTGTATAGGGACGATATTTACTAGACTAACTGTGGTGGTCATTTTCATAATCTATGACAATGTCCAGTCATTATGCAATACATCTGAAATTAACATAATATTGTACCTCAACTATATTGCAATTAAAATATTTGTTTTTAAAGTTGCTCTGTGGATCCATTAAGAAAAAGGGATGGTCAGGCACCTTAAAGATGGCGGAGAAGTAAGAAATGGAGATCATCTTCCTTGCCACAAATGCATCAAAACTACATTTACATGGGGAACAACACATACAGAACACCTACTGAACGCTGAAAGAAGACCTCAGACTTCCCAAAAGACAAGAAACTCCCCACGCACCTGGGTAGAACAAAAGAAAAAATGACAAACAGAGACAAAAGAATAGGGAGGGACCTGCACCACTGGGAGGGAGCTGTGAAAGAGGAAAAGATTCCACACACTAGGAAGCCCCATCACAGGTGGAGATGGGGGGGTGGCCAGGAGGGAAGCTTCAGAGCCACAGTGGAGAGCACTGCAACAGCGGGGCAGAGGACAAAGCAGAGAGATTATGACACAGAGGATTGGCGCTGACCAGCTCTCACCAGCCTGAGAGACTTGTCTGCCTATCCACCAGGGCAGGTGGGGGCTGGGAGCTGAGGCTTGCACTTCGGAGTTCAGATCCCAATGAGAGGACTGGGATTGGCTGTGTGAACACAGCCTGAAGGGGGCTACTGTGTCACAACTAGCAAGGAGGGAGTCTGGGGAAAAGTCTGGAACTGGCTAAGAGGCAAAAGACCATTGTTTTGGGATGCACGAGGAGAGGTCATTCAGAGCACCGTCTAAATGAGCTCCAGAGAAAGGTGAGAGCCACGGCTATCAGCACAGACACCAGAGACAGACATGAAATGCTAAGTCTGCTGCTATAGCCACCAAGAAGCCTGTGTGCAAGCACAGGTCACTATCCACACCTCCCCTGATGGGAGCCTGTGCATCCCGCAACTACCAGGGTCCAGTGATACAGGGACAACATCCCGGAGAGAACACACGGCATGTCTCAGGCTGTTGCAACATCAAGCAGGCCTCTGCCACCGCAGGCTTGCCCTGCATTCCGTACAACTCCCTTCCCCCAGCCTGAGTGAGCCAGAGCCCCCTAATCAGCTGCTACTTTAGTCCCGTCCTGTCTGTGTGAAGAACAGATGCCCTCAGGTAACCCACACGCAGAGGTGGAACCAAATCCAAAGCTGAACCCCAGGAGATGTGCAAACAAAGAAGAGAGAGGGAAATCTCTCCAAGCAGCCTCAGGATCACCAGATTATATCACCACAAACAATCTGATGTGCCCTGCATCTGTGGAGTACCTGAATAGACAATGAATTATCCCAAAATTGAGGCAGTAGACTGTGGGAGCAACGATATTTTTTTTTTCCTTTTTCTCTTTTTATAAGTGTGTATGTGTATGCTTCTTTGTGTGATTGTGTCTGTATAGCTTTGTTTTACCATTTGTCCTAGGGTTCTGTCTACCCGTTTTTTTTTGTTTTGTGTTGTTTTTTTTAGTATAGTTTTTAGCTCTTGTCATCATTGGTGGATTTGTTTTTTGGTTTGGTTGCTCTCTTCTTTTATATTTTCCTTTTTTTATTACTCTTTAATTATTTAAAAAAATTTTTGATAATTATTTCTTATTTTAATAACATTCTTTTCTTTTATTATTTTCTTTCTTTATTTCTTTTTCCCTTTTCTTATGAGCCATGTGGCTAACAGGGTCTTGGTGCTCTGTCTGGGTATCAGGCCTGTGCCTCTGAGGTGGGAGAGCTGAGTTCAGCACACTGGTCCACAAGAGAACTCCTGGCTCCACATAATATCGAAAGGTAAAAGCTCTCCCAGAGATCTCCATCTCAACACAAAGACCCAGCACCATTCAATGACAAGCAAGATACAGTACTGCACACCATATGCCAAAAGACTAGCAAAACAGAAACACGACCCCACCCATTAACAGAGAGGCTGTCTAGTATCATAATAAGGTCACAGACACCCGAAAACACAACACCAGATGTGGACATGCCCACCAGAAAGACAAGATCCAGCCTCATACACCATACCACAGACATTAGTCCCTCCACCAGGAACCCTACACAACCGACTGAATCAACCTTACCCACTGGGGACAGACACAAAAAAACCAGGAAATACAAACTTGCAGCCTGAAAAAAGGAGATGCCAAACACAGTAAGTTAAGCAAAATGAGAAGACAAACACACAGCAGATTAAGGAGCAAGGTAAAAACCCACAGACCAAATAAATGAAGAGGAAATATGCAGTCTACCTGAAAAAGAATTCAGAGTAATGATAATAAAGATGAGCCAAAATCTTGGAAATAGAATGGAGAAAATAGAAGAACCGTTTAACAAGGACCTAGAAGAACTAAAGAGCAAACAAACAATGATGAACAACACAATAAATGAAATTTAAAATTCGCTAGAAAGAAGCAGTAGCCAAAAAACTGAGGCAGAAAAATGGATAGATAAAATAGTGGCAATAACTACTGCAGAGAAGAATAAAGAAAAAAGGATGAAAAGAATTTAGGACAGTCTCAGAGACCTCTGCAACAATATTAAATGCACCAACATTCGAATTATAGGGGTCCCAGAAGAAAAAGAGAAAAAGAAAGGGACTGAGAAAATATTTGAAGAGATTATAGTAGAAAACTTCCCTAATATGGGAAAGGAAATAGTTAATCAAGAGCAGGAAGCACAGAGAGTCCCATAAAGGATAAATCCAAGGAGAAAAACGCCAAGACAAATATTAATCAACCTATCAAAAATTAAATACAAAGAAAAAGTATTAAAAGCAACAAGGGAAAAACAACAAACAACATACAAGGGAATCCCCATAGGGTTAACAGCTGACCTTTCAGCAAAAACTCTGCAAGCCAGAAGGGAGTGGCAGGACATATTTAAAGTCATGAAAGAGAAAAACCTACAACCAAGATTATTCTAACCAGCAAGGATCTCATTCAGAATTGATGGAGAAATTAAAATCTTTACAGAGAAGCAAAAGCTAAGAAAATTCAGCACCACCAAACCAGCTTTACAACAAACACTAAAGGAACTTTTCTAGGCAGGAAGCACAAGAGAAGGAAAAGACCTACAATAACAAGCCCAAAACAATTAACAAAATGGTAATAGGAACTTACATATTGATAATTACCTTAAATGTAAATGGATTAAATGCTCCAACCAAAAGAAATAAACTGCCTGCCTGGACACAAAAACAAGACCTGTATATATGCTGTCTACAAGAGACTCACTTCAGACCTAGGGACACATACAGATTGAAAGTGAGGGGATGGAAAAAGATATTCCATGCAAATGGAAATCAAAAGAAAGGTAGAGTAGCCATTCTCATATCAGGCAAAATAAACTTTAAAATAAAGACTATTACAAGAGACAAAGAAGGACACTACATAATGATCAAGGGATCAATCCAAGAAGAAGATGTAACACTTGTAAATATTTATGCACCCAACATAGGAGCACCTCAATACATAAAGCAAATGCTAACAGCCATAAAAGGGGAAATCGAGAGTAACACAATCATAGTAGGGGACTTTAACACCCCACTTCCACCAATGGACAGATCATCCAAAATGAAAATAAATATGGAAACACAAGCTTTAAATGGCACATTAAATAGGATGGACTTAATTGATATTTATAGGACATTTCATCCAAAAAGAGCAGAATACACTTTCTTCTCAAATGCTCATGGAACATTCTCCAGGATAGATCATATCTTGAGTCACAAATCAAGCCTTGGTAAACCTAAGAAAACCGAAATTGTATCAAGTATCTTTTCCGACCACAATGCTACAAGACTAGATATCAATTACAGGAAAAAACTTAGTAAGTTACCAAGAGATCACTGAAGAAATTCAAGAGGAAATCAAAAAATACCTAGAAACAAATGGTAATGAAAACACGATGACCCAAAACATCTGGGATACAGCAAAAGCAGTTCTAAGAAAGAAGTTTGTAGCAATACAATCCTACATCAAGAAACAAGAAACATCTCAAACAACCTAACTTTACACCTAAAGCAATTAGAGAAAGAAAAACAAAAAAACACCAAAGTTAGCAGAAGGAAAACAATCATAAAGATCAGATCAGAAATAAATGAAAAAGAAATGAAGGAAACAATAGCAAAGATCAATAAAACTAAAAGCTAGTTCTTTGAGAAGATAAACAAAATTGATAAACCATTAGCCAGACTCATCAAGAAACACAGGGAAAAGACTCTAATCAACAGAATTAGAAATGAAAAATAAAGTGACAACTGACACTGCAGAAATACAAAGGATCATGAGAGATTACTACAAGCAACTATATGCCAATAAAATGGACAACCTGGAAGAAATGGACAAATTCCTAGAAAAGCACAACCTTCCAAGACTGAACCAGAAAAAAATAGAAAATATTAACAGACAAATCACTAGCACTGAAATTGAAACTGTGATTAAAAATCTTCCAACAAAAAATGTCCAGCACCATATTGCTTCACAGGTGAATTCTATCAAACATTTAGAGAAGAGCTAACACCTATCCTTCTCAAACTCTTCCAAAATATAGCAGAGGGAGGAACACTCCCAAACTCATTCTACGAGGCCACCATCACCTGATGCCAAAACTACACAAAGATGTCACAAAGCAGGAAAACTACAGGCTAATATCACTGATGAACATAGATGCAAAAATCCTCAACAAAAACTAGCAAACAGAATCCAACAACACATTAAAAGGGTCATACACCATGATCAAGTGGGGTTTATCCCAGAAATGCAAGGATTCTTCAATACATGCAAATCAATCAATGTGATACACCATATTAACAAATTGAAGGATAAAAAACATGTGATCATCTCAGTAAATGCAGAAAAAGCTTTCGACAAAATTCAACACCGATTTATGATAAAAACCGTCCAGAAAGTAGGCATAGAGTGAACTTACCTCAACATAATAAAGGCCATATGTGACAAACCCACAGCCAACACTGTTCTCAATGGTGAAAAATTGAAACCATTTCCACTAAGATCAGGAACAAGACAAGGTTGCCCACTCTCTCCACTATTATTCAAAATAGCTTGGAAATTTTAGCCACAGAAATCAGAGAAGAAAAAGAAGTAAAAGGAATCCAAATCAGCAAAGAAGAAGTAAAACTTTCACTGTTTGCAGATGACATGATACTATACATGTTTAGATAATCCTAAAGATGCCATCAGAAAACTACTAGAGCTAACCAATGAATTTGGTAAATTAGCAGGATACAAAATTAATGCACAGAATTCTATTGCATTCCTATACAATAACAATGAAATATCAGAATGAGAAATTAAGGAAACACTCCCATTCACCATTGCAACAAAAAGAATAAAATATCTAGGAATAAACCTACCCAAAGAGAAAAAAGACCTATATGCAGAAAACTATAAGACACTGATGAATGAAATTAAAGATGATACAAACAGATGGAGAGATATACCATGTTCTTGGATTGGAAGAATCAGCACTGTGAAAGTGACTATTCTACCCAAAGCAATCTACAGATTCAATGTAATCCTGATCAAATGACCAATGGCATTTTTCACAGAACTAGAACAGAAAATATCACAATTTGTATGGAAACACAAAAGACCCTGAATAGCCAAAGCAATCTTGAGAAAGAAAAATGGAGCTGGAGGAATCAGACTCCCTGACTGCAGGCTATACTACAAAGCAACAGCAATCAAGACAGTATGGTACTGACACAAAAACAGAAATATAGATCTATGGAACAGGATAGATCCCAGAGATAAACCCACGCACATATGGTCACCTTATCTTTGATAAAGGAGGCAAGAATATACAATGGAGCAAAGACAGCCTCTTCAATAAGTGGTGCTGGGAAAACTGGACAGCTACATGTAAAATAATGAAATTAGAACACTCCCTAACACCATCCACAAAAATAAATTCAAAATGGATTAAACACCTAAATGTAAGTTCAGACACTGTAAAACTCTTAGAGGAAAACATTCGTAGAACACTCTATGACATAAATCACAGCAAGATCTTTTTTGACCCACCTCCTAGATAAATGGAAATAAAAACTAAAATAAACAAATGAGACCTAATGAAACTTAAAAGCTTTTGAACAGCAAAGGAAACCATAAACAAGATGAAAAGACAACCCTCAGAATGGTAGAAAATATTTGCAAATGAAGCAACTGACAAAGGATTAATCTCCAAAATATACAAGCAGCTCATGCAGCTCTATATCAGAAAAATAAACAGCCCAATCCAAAAATGGCCAGAAGACCTAAATTTCTCCAAAGAAGATATATGGTTTGCTAACAAATACATGAAAGGATGCTCAACAGCACTAATCATTAGAGAAATGTAAATTGAAACTACAATGAGGTATCACCTCACACTTATCAGAATGGCCATCTTCAAAATTTCGACAAACAATAAATGCTGCAGAGGATGTGGAGAAAAGTGAACCCTCTTGCCCTGTTGGTGGGAATGAAAACTGATACAACCACTATGGAGAACAGTATGGAGGCCCCTCAAAAAACTAAAAATAGAACTACCATGAGACCCAGCAATCCCACTACTGGGCATACACCCTTAGAAAACCATAATTCAAAAAGAGTCATGTACCACAATGTTCATTGCAGCTCTATTTACATTAGCCAGGACATGGAAGCAACCTAACTGTCCGTTGACAGACGAATGGATAAAGAAGATGTGGCACATATATACAATGGAATATTACTCAGCCATAAAAGGAAACAAAATTGAGTTAGTTGTAGCAAAGTAGATGGACCTAGAGACTGTCATACAGAGTGAAGTAAGTCAGAAAGAGAAAAACAAATACCATATGCTAACGCATATATAGGGAATCTAAAAAAAAAAAAAGGGTTCTGAAGAACCAGGGGCAGGACAGGAATAAAGACACAGACATAGAGAATGGACTTGAGGACATGGGGAGTGGGAAGGGTAAGCTGGGACGAAGTGAGAGAGTGGCACAGACATATATACACTACCAAATGTAAAATAGAAAGCTAATGGGAAACAGTTCCATAGCACAGGGAGATCAGCTCAGTGCTTTGTGAGCACCTAGAGCGGTAGGATAGGGAGGGTTGGAGGGAGATGCAAGAGGGAGGTGATATGGGGATGTATCTATATGTATAGCTAATTCACTCTGTTATAAAGCAGAAACTAACACACCATTGTAAAGCAATTATACTCCAATAAAGATGTTAAAAAATTTGTTGTGTGATATATGTTTATTCTTTTTCATCACTGGGTAATATTCCATTTTATGAATATATAACGTATATTTCCCCCATTTACTGTTGATGGGCTTTTCCAGTTTTACGCTGTAACAAACTACTATGAAAATATTTCTGTATTATTTTTGCTATAAATACACCCTTATTACTATTGATAATATATGTAGGAGAAGTATTACTCAGTCATAAGTTATGTTTATGTTCAGCTTTGGTATGTGTTTTATACTAAATGTTTGAATCCCCTGCCCTCCAAATTCATGTTGAAACTGTGCCTCAGTGTGATGGCATCAGGAAGTGAGGCCTTTGGGAGGCAATTGGGATTAGACCAGGTCATGAATGGGATCAGTGCCCTTATAAGTGTCACAAGAGATTTTGCTTCATGTCCCTGCTGTCTACCATGTGAAGATACAATAAGAGACAGCCATCTGTGTACCAGTAAGTGGCTCTCACCAAACATCAAATCTGCCAGTGCCTTGATCTTGGACTTCCTAACCTCCAGAACTGTGAGAAATAAATGTTTGTTGGTAAAGTCATCCTGTTTATTGCATTTTTGTTTTAACAGCTCAAATTTACTAAGACAATACATTGCCAAACTGTTTTCAAAGTGGCTATACTAATTTATATTCCCACCAGCAATGTATGAAAGTTCCATTTGCTCCACAACTTGGAAATATTTGGTAGAGTATTCTGGAGAATGTGTCAGGGCATCTCATTTTCTTCTTTGTTTCACACTGTTTTATAACTTTATTGAAATTTAATTTATATACTGTACAATAACCCACTGTATGTGTATAGTTCAATGATTTTCAGTCAATTTACAGTGTTACAACAATCTCAATATTTCAATTTTAAACACTTTCATAATCCCAAAAGTTTCTTTCATGCCTGTACGCAATCAATCCTTTCACTTATGCTAAACTAAAAATAAAAAATCACTGATATGCTTTCTGTCTTTAAAATTTGCTCTTTCTCAAAAGTGTATGTAAATTGAATTTGTGTCTGTCTTCTTTCACTTAGCATAATGCTTTGAAGTACATCCATAACATTTTGTGTATTAGTAGTTGTTTCTCTTTATTGCTAAGTAGTATTCTTTTGTATGTATACACATTTTTTTATCCATTCATCAGTTGATGGGCATTTGGATTATTTACAACTTGGCAATTACAAATAATGCTGCTATAAATATTCATGTACAAGTCTGTATGTGGAGAAAGGTTTTTATTTCTTTCAGGTAGATCCTTAGGAGTGGAATTACTGGGTTGTATAGTATATTAGTTTTCTATTGCTGCATAACAAATCACCACAAAACTTTGTGACTTAAAAGAGCACTCATTTAGTTTCTCACAATTCTACAGGTCAGAAGTCCAGCCTACCTGATTTGGGTTCTCTGACTAGGGTCTCATAAGACCAAAGTCAAATTGTAGGTCTGCTGGGTTCCTACCAGGAGACTCTGGAGATGTATTACTTCCAAGCTCATTCAGATTGGCAAAATTCAGTTCCTTGCAGTTTTAGCACTGAACTTTCTATATCTCTGTTGGCTGGGAGCCAGGAGCTTCTCTCAGGTTCTAGGGACAGCCAGTATTCTTTGTCAAGTAGTCCCTTCCATCTTCAAGCCAAATGTGGCATGTCAAATCCTTCTTTTGTTTCAGATCTCTGTGAAATCCCCTTCTATCACTTGGAGAAAATTCTGTGCTTTTAAAGGGCTCATGTGATTAAATTGAGCCCACCTTTACATCCTCCCTTTGGACCTGAAAGTCAACTGATTAGTAAACTTAATTGTATCTGCAAAAACTCTTTTGGCATGTAACCTTCTACAGAATGGATGTTTGTGTACTCCTAAAATTCCTATGTTGAAATCATAATCCCCAGTATGATGGTATTTGAGGGAGGAGTCTTTGAGAGTTAATTAGGTCATGAAGGTTGAGCCCTCCTGATTGGATTAGTGCCCTTATAAGAGACACAAGAGAGCTTGCTTCCTTTCTCTGCTCTCTTGCCCATGTGAAGATGTAAGGAGGTGTTCATCTGCAAACTAGGAAGAGTGCTCTCAGCAGACATTGAATATCCTAGGACCTTGATCTTGGATTTTCCAGACTCCAGAACTAAGATAAGTAAATTTGCATTATTTAAGCTCTTCAGTTTATGGTACCTTGTTACAGCAACCCAAACTAACTAAGACATAACCTAACTTAAATAAGTATGGTATGTCATTATATTCACAGTTTAGGGATTTGGGGCAGGAAATCTTGGGTGATCAGTTTTGAATTCTGCCTACCACATATGGCAATGTATGCTTACATTAAAAAAAAAAACCCAACAAGTGCCACACTGCTTTCTAAAGTAACTGTGGTATTTTAATATAATCATTCCAACAATTTATGAGGATCCCAGATTTTCCATTCTTTATGAAAATTTGATATTGTCATTTTTATACCCATTATATTATGTGTATATAAATGTATAATATGGTATGTCATTATACTTTGATTTTCATTTCACTAATAATGATGTTGAACTTCTTTTCATGTGCTTATTAATTAGTCATTTATACTTTTTGGTGAAATGCTTATTTAAATATTTTGCCCTTTTTAAAATGAGTTATTTTTCTTATTATTATTCAGTCATAAGAGTACTTTATATTTTCTGGATATAAGTCCTCTATCAGAAAAACAATTTATAAATATATCCTATGAGTCTTTGGCTTATATTTTCAGTTCTTAATGATGACTTTGAAGAACAAAAGCCTTAAATTTTGATAATATCCCATTTATATCTTTTTCACATATGGATCATGCTTTTAATGTCATATGTAAGCAATCTATGCCTAACCAAAGGTCAGAAAGATTTTCTTGTAAAAGTTTTATTTTTTTAGCACTTACATTTAGGATTACAATCCAGTTTGAGTAAATTTTTGTATATGATATGAGGTAAAGGTCTGTATTAGTTTCTATTGCTGCCTGAAAAATTACCAGAAACTTAGTGGCTTAAATCAACACACATTTATTGTCTCACCATTTCCAGCTCACAGTTTAGCTGGAGTCTCTGCTCAGGATCTCACAAGGTTGCAGTCAAAGTATCAACTGGGCTGCATTCTCATCTGGAGGATTAATTAGGGAAAGATTCACTTCCAAGCTCATTCAGGTTGTTGGCAGAATGCATTTCCTGTGACTGTATGACTGAAGACAATAGCTTTCTTCTGGCTGTCTCCTGGAGGCTGACCTCAGGTCCTAGAGGCCACCTACAGCTCCTTGCCATTTAGGCTTTCTTGACAGAGTTGAATACTTCATCAATTTAGCAAGGAGAATCTCTCACCCCAGTTTGCCAAGACACAGTCTTTTTAAAAAATATACTGTAATTATGGGTGCAGTATCTCATCACTTTTGTTGTATACATTACCTAATCAAGAAGTGATATCCTGGGCTTCCCTTGTGGTGCAGTGGTTGAGAGTTTGCCTGCCAATGCAAGGGACACGGGTTCATGCCCCCGTCCGGGAAGGTCCCACATGCCACGGAGTGGCTGGGCCCGTGAGCCATGGTCACTGAGCCTACGCGTCCAGAGCCTGTGCTCCGCAATGGGAGAGGCCACAACAGTGAGAGGCCCGAGTACCGCAAAAAAAAAAAAAAAAGTGATATCCCATTACCTTTGCCTTTTCTTTTTAGTTAGACACAGTCATAGGCTCCACCAGCACACAAGTGGAAAGGATTAAACAAAGGCATGGACATGACAAAGTGAGAAATCTTGGGAGTCATCCTAGGGTTTATCCATCACAGGGTCTAAGCTGAATTGTTTTTTTTGGGGGGGAGGGGTGGGGGCATCTGTTTATACATTATTTCAGCACCATTTTTTGAAAAGACTGTCCTTTCTTGGCTGGCAACTTTATTTAAAATCAGTTGATCACAAATACGAAGATTTATTTCTAGACTCTCTATACTGTTCCATCCATCCATATGTCTATCCATATGTCAGTACCAAAGGGTTAGCCCTCCAATTTATTTTTTCTTTTTCAAAATTGTTTTATTCTGAGTTCTTTTCATTTCCATGTACATTTTAGGATCAGCTTGTAAATTTCTCCAAAAAAGTATTCTGGGATTTTGACAAAGGTTGTATATGCATGCAATATAGACAAACTTTGTGTTAAATTACCTTTATTAATATTTTGAATTTTCCAATTTATGAACATGGAATATCTCTCTATTTGTATATTCTTTAATTTCTCTCAACAATGTTTTGTTTTTGTTTTTTTTGTTTTGTAGTTGTCAGTGTATAGGTCCTACACTTATTTTGGTAAATTTATTCTTATATTATTCTTTATCATATATTCCAGAAGAAATTGTTTTCTTAATATTATTTTCAGATTGTTAATTGCTTACATAAAGAAATACAAATAATCTTCTGGCATAGATTTTATGTTCTGTAACCTTGCTAATCTTGCTCATCAATTCTAGTAGTATTTCTGTGTTCTACATATGTGATTTTACTGTCTGTGGATAAAGACAATGCTACTCCTTCCCTTTCTAATTCTAAGAAATTTTATTTCATTTCCTTGACTTATTACACTGGCAAAAATTTCCAGTTGCATAGAAGTGGTGAAAGTGTATATGCTTTACTTTGTCCTCATTTTAGGGGGAAAACAGTAATTATTTCACCATTATGTATGACCTTAGCTGCAGGTTATTCATAGATTCCCTTTATCAGGTTTTGGAAGCTTTCTTCTGTTCATAGTTTAGAGTTTTTATCTTGAAATTATGTTGAATATTTTCAAATATGTTTTCTGCATTTATATATAAAACATGGTTTTGTTTTCCTTTTTATTCTATTAATATGGTGTATTACATTAACTTATTTTGAATGTTAAACTATCCTTACATTTCTGGAATGAATCCCACTTAGACATCTTTATATATGTTGCAGCAAATATTCCTTGCTAAATTTTGTTAACATTTTTTGCATCTAGATTAAATAACAAATATTGGTTTCATGGGGTAATATTGCCCTAATATTACTTGGAAAATATTCCCTCTTCTATATTCTGAAATAAATTATGTAGGATTGGCATTTTTTTAAAAAAGTGTTTGATAAAATTCACCAGTGAAGCCATTTGGGCTTTTCTTTGGAAAAGGTTTTCAATTACTTATTCAGTTTGTTTACTTTATATAGGTCTATTCAGATTTTCTATTTCTTTTTAAAAGAGTTTTTTTGTTTTTGTCTTTGTAGCTATTTGTCCATTTTACCTAAGTGATCTAATATGTTGTCAGAAATTTGTTCATAATATTCTCTTACAATCTTTTAATTGCTTTATACTCTATAATGATGCTCCCTATTTCATTCCCATTTTTGGTAATTTGCAGTTCTTTTATGTTTCTTCTTGGTCAATCCAACTAAACGTTTATGAATTTTCTGGAGTTTTTAAAAACACTAGCTTTGGTACTATTTTTTCCTAATTTTTAAATTTCTATTTCATTGATTTCTGGTCTAATATTGATTCCTTTTCTGCTACTTTGAATCTGATTTATTCTTCTATTCCTAGGTTCTTAGAGTAGAAACCAAGATTATGAATTTTAGATCTTTCTTCCTTTCTTATGCAAGCATTCAATGTTATAATTTTCCCTTTAATCACTGCTTTAGTTTCATCTTATAAATTTTTTTATGTTATATTTTATTTTCAGTCAGTTGACTATAATTTCTTTTTCCTTTGTGATTTCTTCTTTAGGCTATGAGTTATTTAGAAGTGTGTTGTTTAATTTTCAAATATTTGATATATTTCTAATTTTCTTTCTATTGCCAATTTCTAATTTGATTCAGTTGTGGTCAGAGAACATACATTCTATGATTTGAGTCTTTTCAAATGTATTTAAGCTTGTTTTATGTCCTCATGTATGAACTATACTAGAGAATGTTCTATATGTGAATGTTCTATGTATAAGACAAATATATTCTGTTTTTGTGAAGTAGAGTGTCCCATACATGTCAGTTCAGTCAAGCTGGTTGATAATACTGTTCCAGTGTTCTATATCCTGACTGATTTTCTGTCTATCTTTTATGCCATTTACTGAGAACAGAATATTAAATTTCCAATTATAAAGTTGAATTGTATATTTCTCCTTTTAATTTTGTCATTTTTTTCTTCATATATTTTGGGGCTTTGTCTTGGTATGTATATGAATTTATAGCGGGTATACCTTCCTGATATATCGAACTTTTTATTATGAAATAGTCCTCATTTATCTTGTAATATTTCTTGTTTTGTAACCAAGCAGAACACTATGGGGCTTTTCTGGGGCAGGCCCTTCCCCCACATCCTCTGCTTTATCTCCTCTCTGAAGTACTTAGGTAACAGTATTTGATGGACATTTCCTGAGTTGTTTTACAGATGTGAAAAACCCCTGCCAAATGGAACATGTTAACTTCTTGATGACCATGAGCACATAGCCCCAGCCCTCCCGGAGCCTAGGGATTGATAATCTTAATCCCTGTGACACTTTCCTGTTACCTCATCATCAACCAATCAGAGAACTGTGTACAAGCTGATCACATACCCACAGACACCCTTCCATCACCTGGCCCTTAAAAATGTTTTGCTGAAACCCTTTGGGGACTTGAGGGTTTTGGGGGGCATAAGCCACCCATCTCCTTGCTTGGCCCGGCAATAAACATTTCTCTGCTCCAGACTCCAACGTTTAGGTATTGTTTGGCCTCACTGTGCATTGGGCACACAATTGCATTCAGTAGCAGTTTTAAAGTCTTGTTTTATATTATTAATATACCCACTCCATTTCTCTTATGACTAATTTTTTCATGGTGAGTATTTTTCTACCTTTTCTTTTCAACCTATTTATCTTTGGATCTAAAATGTGCTCTTCTAGTCAGCATTCTATTCTCAGTAAATGGCATAACAGTCCTTTGTGGTTAGTTATTCTTCACTCTTAAAATTCAACAAACAAATGATAATTTCTTTGGAATTTTTAGATATGGTGCTACTAAAAGGGATAGAGACTAGGTAGAAAATATTGTTAGATATCTTCCTTCCCTTAACATTTGGAAGGTGAATTTCATAAAGTTTGGAGAAAAATAAGTATATTAAAAGTAAAAATGTTAAAATACTTAGTGTAAATGTGGTTAAATATTAGAAATGCATATGAAGAATTAGAGAAGAACATATTATGAGATCATTTTATGCATTCATGATGTAGGAGTTTTTTTTATGTTTTATTTAAAGCTATATCCCGGTCACCCAGAACTGAATGGACTCTCTCTACATGGGTGGATGGAGGCAGTCTTAAAAGAAACATTTTATAAGAAAAAACTATAAGGGTGTGACCAAGGATAAATATTAGTGACTTGTAAGGGGGCTGCTAAAGCCCTGGTAAGTGATTCCTATAAAAAGTACAAAAACTACACAAACATTTCTGATCTCCAGAGAAAGGAAATAAAAATCACACTTTTGGGAACAAGTGTGTATTAAATAGAAAGATTAAGCAAGTGTACTGGAATTATAGTTAAGATACATGTGTTCTAATCCTTGTTATTTTTTTTCTGCTTTTCACTTGGGCAAATCAACTTAACATTTTTTAGCTCCTTTCCTCGATTTGAAACATGGGGATTGAGCAACCATATTTATGGTTTCCTCTGTGTTTAACATTGAAATGTTTCTTAAATGGTATATTGTTTCTGCTGAAGGAAATTATTTTCAACCCGTAAAAAGTAGAATGAAAACTTCTAAGTTATGCAACTATATTGTGCATTAGAATTACTTAGGATGCAGCCTACAAATGCAAATGTCTGGAATCCCTTGGCTGCTTCATTTACTGAATCAGTAAGTTTTGGGTAATACCCAGAAAGCTGCATTTTACCAATCACTCTAGATATTCTGATGTAGGTGTTCTGAGGATTACAGTTTTATAAATTGTAACCTTAATTAAGAGGGACGTTCAGCCAAGGGTTGGTGAAGAGAGAAGCTAGATGCATCAAGAGCATCAAGAGCATCTAGATGCTCCAAACCAAGACTGCCTTATAGCTAAGGGATATTAAATTTCTGTAGCCTCATGAGCAGAATTAGAGTCATTTGATCAGTTGCACAAGGAGAAAGATATCTTTTAACTTTGAAAAATAACTTCGTAAACATCAAAACTTTAAAAATAACTGAAAATTCAAGAATTATTTTGACATCAAGGAAGTTTTCTGGTTTCTGATAATATGTCAGAGGTCTCTGTTCTCAATTCTGATCTCTGTACTGTTATTTATTAGTCATAAAAGATAGGCATTATTATAATATTTTGAAATATTAGCTAGGTATTTTGCATCTGCTATCTCCATTTTTCTATTGATGCTTTTTTCATCCAGTTAGGTCATCCTGAATTCATTGTTATAGGGGGGAGTGTAGAACAGAGAAAAAGTATTCTTTCTTGGCTCCGAGGTTTAAAGTTAAGGCCTTACAAGAAATGAGAAGGATTCTAGTAAGAGAATACATTTGTATGAATAAACAAGAGAACATGAAGTCCTGAGTCTAAGATAAAGGTTTTCCTCGTTGGAGAAGAAGACTAGTGATGAGAATTTCAGTGACGGTAGTTTTGTTAGGTAATTAGTCAGACATTAGCAGCAAGGAGGTGACAGTGGCAGAAAGACAGGAAGGGAATAATCAAGTCACACCCCAACCATCTGGGGATGTTCCTATGGTCAGGTCGTGGGCAACTTATCCTGATAAAGAGGGACCATAGTAACACGAGGGAACTTCCCCGGGCTGCATGTGCCCAGGCTAAACAGGTGTGTAATCTACAGTAAACCCAAAGTCATTATACCATCACTATAATAAAATCTGCATGTGATTTTGCTCCCCTGCCCCAGGTGGGCTTTTCTTAGTGAATCAAGGGTAAGGGCATGAGCAATAATGAACTTGTTAAATAGCTCGGGACTGTCAATCGAATCATGATCCCCTGTCACTCACCCATGATCGCGTCCCGGCCTCCTCCCAGAACACTCCTTATAAACACCCTTAAGCCCGGTTAAGGAGTGCTGGTTTCACTTCACAGAAACAGCCCACTCTCCCTCTGAGATTGTAACGGTGCTTTAAATAAACTTTGCTTTGCACTTAAGCCTGAAGTGGTAGTCTGCAATTCTTTGCTTGCTATCACAGGGACCAAGGTTGCTAGTCTGGGTCTTCCGTTGACCTCCTCGGCTGAAACTATTTGACACAATGCACGCCAACCCAATAACATCTTTGGCACCATTACTCAGATCTCTGAAGTTATGTTTGAGCCGCCCGCCTTGCAGCTTCCTCCGGCTTTTGACCATTGCATGACAACTGCTCCTCCTGGCTTTATCTCCTTTATCTTACATGCCTCTGCTCCTTGTCTAATATGCCTGAGAAAGGGCTGTTGTGGGTGTGCCGGTGCTAACGTGAGAAGACCCAAATGCTGTTCCCCATTATTTTCCTACTCACAAGTCTCCTCTCCAACCTCTTGCTTGCGTCCTTTGCCACTGCCAGCAGCGACATTGGACAAACTGGCACCTTCTGACTGTGTTAAATATTTACACACCTCTTGTCAAACCGACTTCCCTGACAAGCTTCCTTGAATTATGGTTATTGAGAAGGCTTCAAATCCCTCTCTGGCTCAACCTACTGAGACCTCCTAATCATTTTTTCCATCACTGGCTGGAACCAAGATCAGTCGTGGGACTCTGGGAGGCTTTTCTACTTTCTTTTCCGGGCCCTTCTTTCCTCTTTTGAGACTCGAAGGAGCTTTCTTCTATTGATAGAGCAGGCTGATGGCTGCCCAAAACACCCAATCTGTTGTATTTGTGAGGACTCTCAGCAGTTCCAAGCACCCCAACCTCGAGGAGAGGCCTCTTTTTGGCCAAACGGCACTTATTTGAGATCCTCTCATTCTTTTCCTTGTTGTCTCAAACATCTGTTTTACACAGTCCCTAAGGGGAACCAACTCTTTCTCCACTTGGCCACCCAGAACAATTTCCATCACTACCCAGACCTTGCCAATTGCCAGCCTGTCAGGAATCTCCTGGGACTTGTCTTTATGGTCCTGATTACCCACATAGGACCCCTGGCCCACTGGCAATGGGAAAGGAGGAATAACCACGCTATTATGAGATTGAGGAGCCAGAGAGTACAAACAAACTGCTCGTTAAGGTGAGGAAATCTCTACTGCTGACACAGCCTCAATGCTGTGTATTCCCTCTACCAGACAAATTGTTCATCCAGGTGAGAGGATTCCTATAGTTGACACAACCATTGGCACACGGTCTGTTACTCTCCCTGAACATTGTGTGTCTTCACTGACCATAAGGCATGGGGATCTCTATTGGTGACACTGCCTTTGGGGCCAGAGGGAACAGACAATAGTCCTGGAGGGCCTATGGCCAGGGCCCTCCATTGATATCAGGAGGAGGGGACTCCCTCTCCTGCAGGCAGTCACGGATATCAGAATGCTGAGACTCCCCTGACCTCAGTGCTTTGTATTCTCTCTCTTTCCAGATGGGTAACAAATCCCCTGGCCTCCTGCTGCCCTACATTCCCTTAGGCTGCATCCTCAAGAACTGGTAGGCCTTTGACCCTGACACCCTAAAGAAAAAGAGAATAATCTTTTTCTGCAATACCTCTTGGCTCCAGTATAAGCTAGGGGACCAAGAAGAGTGGCTCTTAAATGGTAGCATTAATTTTAATACCATCCTTCAACTAGATCTATTCTTCAGATGACAAGGAAAATGGAGCGAGATTCCCTATGTTCGAGTCTTTTTCATTCTTAGGGATAGGTAAGACCTCTGCAAGACTTGTAAAATTGACTCTGCTGTGCTGGCCCTGATGGGACTGCCCCCATCCTCTCCTCAAGAGGATCCACCTGAGCCAGGCCATGCCAAAAAGAAATCTGAGCCAGATGAGAGCAAAAGGGAGAAAATCTTTAAACCTGGGGATGGCACTAAAACCACCACATCCTCCATCTATTCCCCTTTGCTACCAACAGCCCCTTTACCACCTTACCCAGGAGATCTGACTCTCACAAGGTCTTCCCCTAGAATTTGCCCTTTGGTGGAGGCAATAGGCGAATTCAGACCCCAACTCATTCAGAAGACTTTTACCTTCTAGAGTTGAAGCAGATCAAACAGGAACTAGGTAAATTTTCTGATGATCCTCACCACTACACTGACAACTTCCAATACTTAACCTTGGCTTTTGACTTAGCCTGGAAGGATGTCATGATAATCTTGGGGCAAACTCTACCAGATACTGAGAAGGAAAAGGTCCTGAAGGAGGTCCACAACTTTGCGGACTGCCTCCATTTATCCAGCTCAAAATACCCTGTGGGGGAAACCATCTTTCCCAGTATGGACCCTCACTGGGATTGCAATAACCCCAATGAGGAATGGGAAAAGAATATTTTATAATTTGTGTAAAATCTGGACTCAAAGCAAGCAGAAGGAAACCCATTAATTTCTCAAAGTTCTCGGCCATCAGCCAGGAACCCAATGAATACCCTACAGCCTTCTTGGAAAGGTTCAAGGAGGCAATAATTAAATATACTAAACTAGGCCTGGACTCCCTTGAAGGAAAAACCATTTTAAAAGATAGGTTCCTTAACCAGTCTGCACCGGACATCAGGAGGAAGCTCCAAAACTTACGCAGGAACCCAGTGTTAATCTAGATGAACTGCTAGCTACAGCCACCACTATCTTTTATAACTGGAACCAGGAGGAGGAATTCAAGGATCAGGAAAAGGAAAAGAGGAAAGAAAATAAGCAGGCCCAATTATTGGCAGCCCTACAGGGGCAACCCCCATCTAGAGAAACCCTGACCCATCCCAACAAAAGCCAAGACCAATGCCGGGTGTGCAGAAAGCCTGGCCTCTGGACGAGGGAATGCCCCAACAAGGACAAGCCTCCTAAGATGCCCTGTCCAAAGTGCCAAAAAAGTGGCCATTGAGGAGCCAACTGCCCCCTGGGCCAAAGGGCCCAGGGAGCCAGGGGAAGCCCCTTGGATGGCCCTGGATTGACAGGACCCTTTGCTTCAGATGTCCCCCTGTTTACCATCAGTATTACTGGAGCCAAGGGCAAACCTGGATGTGGCAGGTAGGACCATATCTTTCTTATTGAGTATGGAGGTTGCCTACTCTGTCCTAGTTTCCTTCTCTGGACCCTTCTTCTTTGACTCCTTTCAGGTTGCAGGAGTCTCAGGTAAATTTACTATTAGACCTTTTACTGTCCCTTTGTGTTGTTACTGGGAAGGATATATCTTCTCTCATTCCTTCCTGGTCATACCTGAGTTATCATACCTGCTGTTAGGTAGGGACTTCATGAACAAGCTGGGAACAAGACTGGTACTTGGGGGAACCAACCCAGTAACACACCTCCAGTTCTTAGTCTTAGAGACACAGCCCTGTCTGAGTACTGGCACACCAGCCTTAGCTGAGTTACCAGTAGACCCCAGGTCTGGGCCAGTGGAATGCCAGGGAGAGCTATAACAGCCTCCCCAGTACTTATCACCTTAAAGGCCCAGACTCGTTCCCCAATCAGAAACTATCCAATTCACTCAGAAGCCCAAAGGGGACTGCAGCCTCTCATTTTTACAACGTGGACTACTTATTCCTTACAGTTCTTCTTGCAACACCCCTATCTTACCTGTTAAGAAGCTAAACAGAGAATATAGACTGGTCCAAGACTTAAGAGCTTTTGAGTGGCATGAGGAAGGGAATAGAGGACAACAACTTACCTGAAGAGTCCTACCCCAAGTGTTCCGATACAGTCCCCACTTTTTGGCCAGGGCCTGACAAAGGACCTCCAATATCTGCACCTGGAGGAAGGGACTATCACCCAGTATGTGGATGACCTTCTTATTTGCTCCCTGGACCACAAGAGAGCCTTAACTCATACTACCCAGACCCTCAATTTTTTGGCTTAAAGAGGCTATAAAGTCTCTAGGTCCAAGGTCCAATTGGCACAGCAGGAAGTCAAATATCTGGGAGTAATTCTTTCCCCAGAGGAACAAACGATCTCCCCCAATAGAATACAACGGATTTTAGATCTGTGAACCAACTACCTGAAAACAGCTCCAAGCCTTTTTAGGCCTCACAGGGTATTACAGACTATGTATTCCTAACTACGGACTAAAAGCACAACCGCTTTGTGAAGGCTTAAAAGGAAAATCTGACTCTAAACCTCTGCTTTGGGGCCCTAACCAAACCCGAGATTTCCAACAACTAAAGACATTACTATCCCAGTCCCCAGACTTGAGAATCCCAAGAACTGATAGACCTTCCCAACTATTCATGGCAGAAAAACAAG